>NC_090935.1:1343151713-1344552546 GCF_040938575.1 Ambystoma mexicanum
TGTGCGACCTGGTTTCGCCCTTCAAATATATTTTGGTCATTTTAAACATGAAAGATTTGGCCTAAAATTGCACAATTTTATACACAGATGTGAATTATCCCCAGGGATGTGTGTACAAAATGTTATGTTCGCAACATTAATACTTTCCTTGGAATCTGTCATATTTTGTAACTGCTGTTCCCCATGCAGCAATGAGTTCTACCAAAAGAAAGCCCATTAAATTAGATTTGAAATTGCAAACTTTTTACATTGTTACTAATTCTTGCTGCAGAGAAAGTCTTTAAAATGTCTTCATAAAATAGTCTTTCTAACCAAAAGGCAGTGCCTTTTGTTGGGTCATTTTATTTTGTTTAACTTCAAGCAACTGTCATTTCCTTTCAAGGCAAGGGGTTTTTCTCATCTTAATTGAAGGTTCCACTTGACAGGTTAATGCCCCAGGACTTCTATTGTCCCAGTTTGAAGCACAGATGAAGGTCTGACAGGCGTGTGAACTTTCATTGTCCTAGCCCATTCAAAGTTTTTCAAGCTGGCAATTTTCACGTACGTTTCCTGGATTTATGGTATCTCCCTTCCTTGGGGAAGTTTCATGGCTGGCAACTGGAAAGACTGTTTTTTCTGAGAGCTTGCAAATCCAGCCCATGCGTTTTTAAACTCTTCAATTTCTTATTCTGGGTTCTGAATTAAACAAACCTGTGAAAGAAGATAGCCTAGGTGTGTATTATCATCACTAACAAAATCCCTTTACATTGCTAAGTAAGCAGGCTGTTATTCAACAATTTATTTTTAAACGGGCCAATTATTGTCTTCAGTCAGCAAAGCCCATTTTCCCACATGTTTCCTGAGCCTTTTCAGTCGCCCGCGCAGAAGATACCGAAAAATAAACATTTTCCTGAGTTATATTATTTAATGGTGTGTTCAGGATCCGAACCCTGGTCGTCCCAATTGCAGGCAGAGAGCTTTGCTGCTGTGCCACTTGGAGCTGCTTGTAAATCCACTGACAGATGTCAGTATCACGTTCTGCTTCTGCAGGCCGCCTGTAGTACCACAGTTGGCCTTGTGCGCCCCCACGACACTGTCTTGCTTAAGCAAGCTGCTCTTGTTTGCCAGAGATGTTGGAGGGGCTGGGGCAGGATCAGGATCTTTGGGACCACGTAATGAAAATATCACAGTAGCACTGCCACTCGCCTGGAAATGTTCAAAATAATATTTTAAATGGTGCAATTTCCTTCATGTGGCTTCTTTCCAAATTCCACACTGTACATTTCCAATTTAAATCACTTCCATGACACAGGTACACCCACTTTTAGAACATTAAGCGATCCATAGACCCGCTGTACAGTAGAGGGTAGCTCAGCAGGTTGACAGACCGATGCTGAGATGTTATATATTCAAAACTACAGGTTGTTAATCGTATGACTTTTTGCAATGCCTTATAAAAAAAGTGCTATACAATGGGTTGGGCTGGTTGCTTGCTTATATTCAGGGCTGAGGTGGCGATATTTCTGCCCCTGTAGTGAAAATCGAAAGTTGGCACCCATGAACCCACAGTTTAATTTCCTAAAAACTGCTGTCAGCATAACAGAAGCATTTATTTGTGATTAACCAGTTTGACAAGCATATAACATCTTTATAAATATAACTTGTGCTAAAACACAGATGGGCACACAAATAATGATAATGATGTGTTATTTATATAGCGCCTTAATCCAAAGCGCTTTACAGAGCACATTTTTACATACAATATCACCCAACTGAAATTGGTACTCATTTATCGACCTCAGAAGGATGAAAGGCTAAGTTGGACTTGCCGGGATTCGAACCTGCAACCTGCAGATCGCGCTCAGATCGCAGCAGCAAGTGCTCAACCCGCTGAGCTATCTTACCGGCAAATAGCGGAGTATGTGTGGTGTCTGACAAAAATAAAATGTCAAAGAAAACTTGTGAACGCAAGCAGAATTTTTCAATTAGGAAATTACTTTTTATTTTAATTTTATTTTTTTTGGAAGTGTGAAATGCACATTTGGAAAACAATAGTGTGCCTAGCATGTAGAAAGCCTGCATAAAATGCAAAGGAAGGGGCACAAAAATTACAAGATATTTGTGTGGTAATCCAACAAAAATCTGTCTTTTTGAGACAGCTACTAATAAATAATAATGCAACAAAGACATTTTTGAAGTTCTTAATATATTCGTGAAGGCATATGTTAGTCCATCTGTTTATAGAGGGGAAATAATCAAGCCAAAATAATATTGATAAAAATTCTGAGGTTTATAAATATCCCCACCCCGATATCGCCCGCTAGTAGCTCCCCACTGTTGGCCTCTGCTACAAGTAGCTCTAGCTAACGTAAAGGTTGGAGACCCCTGATCTAATGTATAGATACATTTTTACTTGACCTGGCTCAGGGAGTTAGTCTCTTTGAACTGCTGAGCCTGGATGCATTTTTGGCAAGAAATAAACGTGTTCTCCCGTGCAAGTGAAAATTAAGTTGCTTCTTGATTTCTCTGAGAGTTGGTTTGACTGGGCAGGTCACTCAGGAATCATGCCTGGTTTTGGTGAAGCGCAGTGAAACATCCTGGCCATGACAGGGCCTTTTCACTCGCAGTGGTTTCAGAATGAACAGATGGATCTGGCATCAAAACAGCATTTTTAAACCGTGAAAATGTTTAATTTATAATGTGATTTTTGGCTTTTGCAGCAATGGCAGGCTTTCCTTCTCACTTGATTCCATTTATAGGTTTCAGAACACTCTGGCATACATTTTCAGTGTGTCCCCTTGTTACATTTTGCCTGAAGTGTGCTATGCAGGATGGTGCAGCCATTTTTTTTGTTGCTGCCAAAACGCAGTTTGGAGGTCCTGGTGCGCACAGGAGCCAGCGCAGCCAGGTTGCTGTTTCTTGCGCAAATGCAGCTTAGTGATGTGGGGCCATGCTGTTGAGTGGGTCAATATATCCCACAGCACACAAGACTGATGAGTGGAAGGCTGTCTCAGCATCTCGAGTTGGTAGGGCATAACCTCAGATGCTTGGGCACTTCAAACAGTGGCCAACGGCTATTGCCTTCCATTTATGACACAACCTATCCCAGATCTGCTCCTTCAACAGGAAATTCTTTCCCTGTTGAAGAAAGGTGCAATTGAATTAGTACCTGCAGTGGCGAGAGATCAGATGTTTTGGTTTACTCTATTTTTTACTCCCTAAGAAGGAATGAGCAGTGTGATCCATCTTCGACTTGAGACGCTTGTTCAAGTTCCTCAGGAAGCACACGTTCAAGATGTTAACTCTTTCGCATATCCTTCCGGCCCTTCGACTCCAGGGTTGGTTGTTGTCATTGGACCTTCAGGACCCTTATTTTCATGTGCCCATTCATCTAAAACACATGAAGTACTTGAGGTTCACAGTTGGTGGTTCTCATCAGTTTCGGGCCTGCCATTCGGGCTCACCTCTGCCCGAGGGCCTTCAAGCTTAAGGTGGTGGTGGTGGTGGTAGCAAGTCTAAAGAGGGGGGGGTATTCACATCTGCACCTACCTGGACTGGTTGATCAGAGCTTGTGCTCCGGAGCAGGCTTAAAATCACCTCAGTCGTACTTGCCACTACATCCACGAGCTGGGTGTCTCCCTGAACTTCAAGAAGTCCCACCTGACACCATCCCAGAAGCTTCAATTTATTGGAGCAGTCCTGGATTCAGCCTCAAGGGAAACGTCTAGCCACCTGAGTTGAGGGCTCAACATATCTTGCAGATGGTCCAAAAATGTCAGATAGGCCAACATCTTCCGGCCTTCGACTTCCTAAGGTTGCTCACCCTCATGGCATCCTGCATTTCTCTTGTGCTAGAAACCTGTCTGAGAATGAGATCCCTTCAGTGGGCACTCGGATCCCAGTGGTCTGGAGTCTCTGGTCGAATGACAGACCTTCTAAAGGTCCTGAGCAAGGTCGCCCACAATCTCCTGTGTTGGGCCTGCCGAGAGAATCTGGGAACCCTTTTGACAACCATGGCCTGGGATGACAATTGACAGACGTTGCCCTTAAGGGATGGGGAGCCCGCATGAGACCTTTCAATCAGTGGACACTGGTCTGCATCAGAGTCCAGACTTCACATCGACCTGTTAGATCAGAGAGCAATCAGACTAGCGCTGATGGCGTTCCTGCACTTGATACGGTGGAAAAATGTCCTAATGATGACTGACAATACGGTGGCCATGCATTACCTCAACAAGAGAGGCGGTGTAGGGTCACTATCTCTGTGCAGAGAGGCAATGCAGCTCTGGTTCTGGGCACTAAGGCAAGGAATCACTCTTCTGGTTGTTCATCTAGCCAGATAAGAAAACATAGCAGTGGATGCTCTGAAGAGGCAGAGCATTATCTCCCACGAGTGGGAGTTGGCTAAGGAAGTCCATCTGGAGATTTTTGCCCTTTAGGGGACCCCTCGGGTGGATCTGTTCACAACTAGTGTCAACAGGAAGTGGAGCCTATTATGCTCCAGGGAATTCCCTCTGAGAGGAGCCCTAGGGGACGCGTTCGTGGTTGACTGGGAATTTCCACTTCTGTATGCGTTTCCATCAGTCCAAATCATTCCTCATGTCATCAGGAGGTTGAGGAAGTTTGGTAAATCCATTATCCTCATTGCTCCGAACTGGACCAGGTGAACATGGTACCCAGACCTTCTAGAGATGGCCATTTGCCCTCCGATTAGTCTTTGCCAAAGAGTACTTGCTGTCGCAAGGGGGTTGGAGAAGTCTCCTTCATCCAGAAATTAGTACCTTGAATCTTCATGTCCGTTTTCTGAAAGGGTAAAATGCAAAGATTGGGACCTCCTGCAAGACATGATGGAGGTGTTCCTTTCGGCCAGAAGGCCAGCAACAAAATCCCTTTACCGCTGCCGTTGGCACACATTTTGCAGCTGGTGTAAGGACAGGGATTGTGATGCTTTCACTTGTAAAACTCCTACTGTCTTGTCTTTCCTACTCCATTTAGCCCAATTTGGGCACCAAGTCTCCACGGTAAAAGAATAGTTGCCGGGGCTTGAAAATAGCGTTCGTTGGATGGAGGCTCTTATTTCAAGATACTGATTTTGAAGGGATTGCTGAATCTCTTTCCCTAGTTTCTTTTATTGTACCAGTGTGGGACCTAAATCTGGTAATAAGATATCTGATGGGGTGTCTTCTTGACTGCGATAACATCTGCCTGCAGGGTGAGTGAACTGCAAGCATTTTGGCCAAACCACCTTTCACAACCTTCTTCAAAGGCAAGGTGGTGTTGAGGGTGAGCCCATAATTTGTACCGGAAGTAGTATCTGAATTCCATCTAGCACAGCAAATAGTATTACCTACCTTCTACCCACCACCTCACCCTTCTAAGGAGGAAGCGAGATTACACCGGCTAGACCCCAAAAGGACTTGCGTTTTTTACACTTGGATGGTAAAAATCCGGCAAGATGACCAGAGGTTTGTAGGCTTCGCAGGCCACATACTAGGGTTGGCTGTCACGAAATAGACTGTTTGATGGATTGTTATGCATTTTAGAATATTACTCCTTAGCCAGCCAAGACCTCCGGAAGGCTTGGGAGCATTCTACTGGAGGAGTTGCGATGACTTTGGCTCTTGAGAGGGGTACCCATGCAGGATTTCTGCAAAGTGGCTACTTGGTCATCTCTGCACACCTTCAGTTAACCTTATTGCCTATACTGTCGGGTCAGGAGTCCAAATTTGGAAAAGCTGTACTTGACAGTATCAATAATTGAGGACCTTCTCAGCACCCACCTCTTTATTTTGACTGCTTTGGGAGAATATCAAAGACGAGGAATGCACGGGAGGAACATCCAGTCAAAAGAACATTACCAGGGGTAAGTTATTTGTTCTTCTGTTGATCCGTGGACAATTGTAAAGGCCTTAAGGCTGTTCCTTGCTCCATTTGGAGTTGTTAGACTTGTAAAGTTACATTTGAATGATCTGAGCTTGTGTTGCAGTGCAAGTATGGTGACCTGTCGTATTGTTTTATTATTTTTATCCAGACGACCTGTAGGATTAAGATTGATCTGTTTGGCCTGTTCTTCTTGAGTGAACATTTATTTTATTTAAAACCATCTTTCCTGAGTAATTAGAAGTTTGCCCACTTTAGTGACTGTCTTTTATCTGTGCTTTGAAATACCAGGAGGAACCGAAGTTTCTCAAGGTTGTGTGTCTAGATATGTTGTTTACAAACCCGGATGCTTTCTTGATAAGGAATGGGATAGAATGTGCTCTACTTGTATATGGAACTTTGGGGCTGTGCCAGTGGTTTCATGTGCTTCCGAGCAGAAGATTCAGACATTTTCGACAAGAAGCCAACATTTTCCTTGCATTGCATGTTGTCCAATTCTGTACATGTGTAGATCATGGAACTTATGTACAGGTTCAACGTAGGCCGGTTCATCTCTTCATACAGATGTTGTTCACAGTTCTTGATTTAAAAAAAAAAAACTGTGCTGCACTCGCCACAGAAGGCCCTTTAATGCCAAAGCCAGGGTCCAAAATGCGCACCAGTGACCGTGGAGGCCATGTGCCGACATCCTAGAGCCGGAACACCAAAATAGCGGCAGGCCTGTTCCATAGGCCCTGTGGGGAGATATGCAACTACTTAAATCTGTAAAGTGCTGCTTTAGTGGACACAGCTGAAAGTGTTAGGCATTTTGCAGTGGAGTTGTAGTTATACAAAGGTTCTCAAGGCAGGTGTTGGGGATTGGTCAGATGGCATAAAGAGTACCTGACTTTTAGAGGGAGCAGCAGCTTTAGATTCCCCCTACTTCAGTTGACACTGAAGTACTGCTTCATTTGTTATAGAAGAAACAAAATCATGGAATGGAAGACAATCTCTACCCTTCACAAACCTTTATTTGCCTCCACAAATCATACTTCTAGTCCATTTGTCATGAATGGAGAAGAGTGGGCACGTCTTTTCTTACAAGTCGGATCTAATCATTTGGAATTGGCCTTAACTGAGGAGAATGGGCATAGTTATGTGCTTGGCCTCTTCTTGACTGTAGATATGGTACAGTAAAGTGAGAAACTTGTTTCAGCCAGCTTACCAAAAATCTGAAACGGATAGTTCAAAGAATGATTGGAAAAGATATCCAGGTGTAAAAGTATCTGACCACTCCATACCCCCTTTTTTCTGAACTGTCTTTGCGCCTGGAGACCATGCAAATGCCAGCGGTGTGCAATATAAATACCAGTAAGGGAACTTATTTACCAATTATGGACGAAGTTCATATGAGTGCTCACAGGTAGGTCACCATGCAAGATGCTCCTGTCTTCCCAAGCATGCACAGTCCGGATTTCCACTTCCATCAGATCAGTGATACAATGGTTTTCTCTTGAGTGTTCCTTGCGTTTCCCCCCCTTTCAGCATGCAGATGAAGCAATAATTGGGTCCCACAGCAGATGCATTTGTATTATAGCTTTCCTCCTAGAACGATCCACCTTCTCAAATCCTGCTAGCTTCAGATAACTTGTGATAAGTTAATCAGCATTTGGTGAGGGCAGTGCAGTATGGTGCTTCCACCTTCGCCACAATCACATATCATTGGTGCAACATCTAGTAGACGGATTGTCCAATTTGTGGCCGAATTGTGATCTTAATAGTTTTTCCCAAATCTTTGTTCTATGATCGTTAATTTTCCTTCCCCACTTCACTTTTCCTTGTTCTCATATATATGGTAGGTAATGTAGAGGTCAACACTGCATAGCAGTTTGTAAATATTAAAGACTAGATGATAGAGTATTTTACCTGTCCTTTAAACAGGAGTTTATGCTGATTTTCCTGCTCATTTCTTCTTAGTTGTAGTATTGATTTAGTGTGGAATAGGAAAACTGTTCAAGCAACATTGCGTTCTGTAGATATTCAGATTCTGCAACAGTTAGTTGGCAGGCAGATTGCGTAAGTGCCAAACCTGATTTACACCTCGAACATCTTAAAATGGCTTCTCCAGCATTGGTATCTTTCATGGATTCACATGCTTAGAATATTCCCCGTCGTCAGACTGGGAACCCTCAAACAGGGTTCCCAGTCTGACGACGGGGAATGTTCTAAGCATGTGAATCCATGAAAGATACCAATGCTGGAGAAATGGAGTTACAGGTAAGAAACTATTCCCTCCTCACCAGTTCTACAGCACCAAGCCACAATCGAATGTAGCCAGCCAGTGTACTTTGCTTGCATTGACTTAAGCAATGCTTTTGACTGTGGTAATTGCTTATTCACAGCTCGGAAATACCTTCAGGCCTTTTGTCAGTTCCGTTTCTCATTTTTCAAGTGAGTCTGAACCGTAATGGCCTAGAGACTTCCCGTAAGATGCCTGCTCTAAGGCTCTGTTTTAGCCCCTAATCTATTTAATGTCTATATTTCAGATCTTGGAGCCTACGTATTGCCACTCATTGCTTGCCACCTCATATAGGATCTCTGAAGGTACACTGGTTGGCTAATGCCAATGACATAATTATATTTGACAAAGGGAAAAGGACCATGGCAACAGCTGCCTAAATATCGTTCTGATCTACAGGCCACCTTCAGCAATGCTGAACTTTAATGAGGAAATAACCCAAATCTTGAATTCCCTAAAAGGCCCTAATCGCGCCACTCTTCCTTGGTTATCTTAACCATTGGAAGGATGATACACTTGATAAAGAGGCCATTGAACTTAAAGGTTTTGAGTACCATAAACGTTCAAGTTATTAATGATGCTCCCACTACTGACACCACACCCTAGATTGGGTAACTACTTGAAGCCTCACAGCCTAAATCGATCAAACACAGCCATGTATGTGGTCTGATCATTATACCATTGAGCTGCATATTATGCTAACCGAAGGGCATACTAAACCACTGAATACAGCTAAACTGGTCCCCAGCAGGAACCTCAAGAAGATGGACCCCAAGAATCTTACATCATGTCGGAAACCGACTCAGCTGATCATCTCATCCACCCATTTCAAAAAAGGTTAACCATTTTGCATGATAAGGTGGCGCCACACAAAACCAGACTAGTTGGAGACAACCGTGGACATCAAAAAATGGTTCCGTTTGGAACTGAATGCCCTTAAGAGGGAGAAACAAACTAGAATCCACTTGGCTAAAACATCAATCCGAGGTTAATAGAGCCGTGGAAACAGGCTGCTGAAATATACAAAAACAGAGTGGTTGACAGCAAAAATTATCTTTATAACCTCAAAATAGAACAAGCTGCCAACAGTGCTAGAAAACTCTTTGAAACCCTAAAACCTCTTGAGAAACCGAATTCCCTCAAAAACACTGTTTTGCCTACAATTCAAGATGCACTGGCAGTGCAGGCTGCCTTTGAGGAAAAAATCAAGGCTAGAGAGAAAATGGAAGTAAAAATGCAGGCTATGACCAACATATCTAAAATCCCTCTGGATAGAGTCAACCAACCAAGTGTTAAGCAAACCCCCCCCCCTCCCTTCTCTCTTTGTGAAATAAATATATGCTAAAATGGAAGACATTCTTATGTCCATGAAACCCCCAGCATATTCAGAAAACACAATCTCACCGAAAAGGATCCTGGAACATAGGGAGCTCTTCATTCCATTTCTCACCAGGCTGGTAAATGCCTCCTTTAGAGAAGGGTGCCTACGTCCGTCAAAACTGTCTGTTACCCCACTTCAGAAGAAACCAACCTCGACCCTAAAGACCCCAACTATCTTAGACCAATTACCGACTGCAATGTTCTTCTTACGGTCTTAGATGAGGCAGCATATAAGCAGGTCCAGTAGTTTGAAGCTAATAGCATCCTCCATCCTTGGCAGTCAGGCTTTCAGCCCAATTACACCACTCAGACTGCTGTAGTGGACCTTCAATCTCATTATGCTCTGCTTCACAGAAGAGGGTAAAGCGGGTATCTTGGCCCTGTCTGCTGCCTTTTGATTTGATGGACCACAGCATTCTTAAACGGACCTTGTACCATCTCGGTCAGTGCTCTTATAAAGCAGTTGATTTAGTCACAAATCCAGTGGGGTTAGGCCTGCTCTCCTACAGCCTCTTATTTGGTGCGGAGTACTGCAGGGGGCAAGCCTGTCTCCTATCTTGTTTAATCTCTATATCCGGCCCATCTGCTCTCTACTAGACGAGCTGGGTGTGTACTTTACCAACTACGCAGACAACACCCCAGTAGTCATAGAAACGGGTGACTAAACGACCGACTCTTCTGCCCTCTCAAGAATACGCCATCAAATTGAAGATTGGATGCCCTCTAATTTGGCTCTGCCTGAACTGTAATAAGACAGAACTGTTGCTCTTTGGGTCTAAGGCATCACGGGCAAAATTAAGCACAGCTTATTCTAACTTCAAATGGGCACAAGTTGTGTTCCAGTACTGAGTAAGGTGAAAACCCTGGGCATCTACCTGGAGGCTTCATTAAACTCCGCCTATGTCAATCAATTAACAAAAATGTTAAACTACTCTTCATCTTCTCAAAAATATTCACTCATTTATCACCATAGACAATACTGCTATCATCGCTCGAGCCACTGTTGGAACAAGGTTAGACCACTGCAACTCCAACTGATTGGAGGCTCATCCACCAATCTAAGGAAATGTCAAGTGCTACAAAACAATTCAGTATGCATTGTTAATAAACTCACTAGATGGGAGAATGTCTCGTAGCACAGAAGCATACTACATTGGCTACCCGTTCAGGATCGTATTAATTTCAAACGGGTTCCATAATCCACAAATGTGAGTATGGCGTTGCCCCTGACTACTTGTAAGCTCTTACACCATATTGCTTTTCGGTCTGCCAATAAAATGCAGATCATATGTCGGAAGTACAAGTGTGAAAATGGCTTGGGAAGATCTTTCCAAGTGAAAGCAGCCAAATTCTGGAATTTTCTTGCCTCTACAGTGACACAGGAACACATTTCTAGGGCCTTCAGAAAAGCCTTAAAAACCCTACTGTTCAAGTAACTCCCTCTCTCTGCAATTCTCTGACCTTGTCCGATTTCTTTTCATTTTGTCCCTATGTGTATGTGTTGCGCCCCGATGCCTGAGGGCTTTCAGTGCATTATAAATAAATAAAATAGATGGCAGTCACAACCTAAAGACCTCTAAGTGGTTTAGAATGTTCTGTAGTCAAGTAATTCTAATTTACTTATAAAAATATTCCAGATTATATTCTATGATCATTTTATTGTTTAATTAGCAGATTCCACTTTGCCACTGCATTTCAGACACTTGTGGTCCTTTATCAGGGCAAAACTCTTAGCAGGCATGTAAGTTTCCCGTACAGACTTATCCGGGAAAGGACTACATGGATTCCGCTTTTCCACATGGATGACTTGCTGTAGCCACAAGTACCCAGATTTAGGTTCTGCTGCCGCTGTTTCATTCGCGATGCTGCCTTGGGATGGAAAATTATATTGGTCTACACTCCTATTGGTTTGCAGCAATCGTTTGATTCCCTACTTAAGTAGCCCTCCAGCCTTTTCCTTTGCAGTTGGTGAGCGGATGCAAGTGGATCTATGTCATGTGTCTTAAGCTCCACCCACCTTCTTAGCTTTACCTCTTCCTTTCTGCTCTTAACTCTTAGATCAAGGGCGTCTCTCGCACATACATCTGAAGTGAACGACCGGCAAAGAAAAGGGCAATTCCTGTTTGAACCAGGACCACCTCCAGGCCTGTACCCGTGCTCGGACAACAAGTAAGCATGCGCTGACATGTGTTTTCTCACTCTGTTCCCACCATCACCAGGCAGCACCAATGTCAATGGTATTGCCCCTCCTCTAGGGCAGGAACTCCGCAATGCAGCAACCTCACTTACAAGCCCACCAGCACCCCCCCACCCAAACCCCCACCCACCGTCCACACAACTCAGAAGTTGATGCTTGCCAACATCCGCTCGGCTATCACCCATGCGGCAGACATCACAAACCTCATCACTACACATGATCATGGTGCCATCTTCGAGACCTGGCCGACACCCACCACCACATCCTAGATGTCCTTGTCCCCGACAGCTACAGCATCCAACACAGTGGCCGGCCAAACAAAACGGGTAGAGGCCTTGCAGTCATCCACAAGATCTCGTGGCCGGTCTTAACATCGACAACCATGGCTACTTTCAAGTCCTCTCCTGCCGCTTCCTGCTTGCCCCGACGGACAGTTTCACCTCCCATCTCATCTACAGACCACCGTGTTCATTGGAGATGTCACTGACATGGTACGTCCCTCACGCACACCATCATCTTCCTATGCAACTTCAACCTCCCAGGCAAAAAGGCCCCCCAAATCAATGACGGAAGCTCTCTTCAGCCTTCTTGACACCCTCAGCATCACACAGCACACAAGACCCAACGCACAAGAAAGGGACAAGTCTTGATCTCCCCATGCACTGCTTTCTTCCACTACAGCTCTCCTCTCCTGCTTGACTGGTCTGGCCACTTGGCCGTGCCTTTAAACATCCTGCACACCACCCCAGTCAAGCACGCCCAGAAGAAACCCATCAGACAAACCTGAATGTCCTTGAAGAACTTTCCGGTGAAATCCCTCACAGAAGACCCTCCAAACTCCACAGCATATGGACCGAATATCCCCAGCTGAACTGCGTCTCACTACTGGAAGCACTCAACGCCACCCTCTCAGCCTCCATCGACCAACACGCACCTCTGAAACTACGTACCTGCAAACCGAAACAGTCAGCACCCTGGTACATGCAAGAACTTCACCTCAGAAAACCTTTCGCCGCTCCAGGACTGCATACAACCTGACGCTCCTCTAGGAACTCGGAGCAACCCACCAAAACCTAATCAACACAGCCAAGGCCTTGTACTATCAGAAGGCCATAGCACAAGCCGACAACAAAAGCAGAGCCTTCTTCAAAGTGGTCATGCACTGCATCAACCTGCTACCCGACTGTGCCATACCACACTCCATCAAAAGAATTCACTCCCATCAACACCTCCATTGACATAATTAGCCATCTTTACCAGCACATAGAGACAAGCTCTGCTTCCACAGACCCACCTCACATCCCTCCTCGCGAAATCTCCACACAGGGACAAAATTCAAGACACTCATTACAAAGGGCCTGGTAGAAAGCTTGGCCGCCCTCAAAGCCACATCGTATACAGACGACATCCATCCTCAAGACAGCTCTCCTTCCTTACCTGGCGATCATCGGCTCCCTATCTCAAGCCACCTTCACATCGATCCTAAAAAAAGGACAAATCCTTCCTCTACTAAAACACTCTGGATCCCGACAACCTAGGTAACTATCGCCCATCTTCCCTTCCTAGGTAAGATTATTGAGAAAGCGGTAGCCGCGCAGCTGCAGCAACACATTGACACCAACAATCTGCCAATCCAGGTTCAGACCCAGATGCAGCAACCATACAGCTCATCCTTGAAGACGTCCACTGCCTCCTGGTTCTACTTCACCTCTCCGATGCTTTCAACACAGTAGACCACCAGGCGCTCACGCGCACCATCAGCGCATGGGGATCAGCGACCTTGTCCTATGCTGGTTCCAGTCCTACTTCGCCAACCGCCAGCAGTTTGTTCAGATGGACTATTCTAGATCGCCAATGCTACCAGTCACCTGTGGAGTCATACAGGGTTCCATCCTCTCCTCATTGATCTTCACTCTAGAAATGGAGCTACTGACGGCCATTATAGGCACACACAACATCCACCAATACACTGACGACATACCACTATACCTCAAGATCGAATGCCACCCAGGATATCCAGAGGCTCAAAACCTGCCTCTGTGATCCAGCCTTTGATGTCCCGTGTATAATTGAAGCTCATCCCCTCCAAGACCCAGTTCCTACTCATTACCAATAACACAGAATGACCTGACAAACACATCTGGCTATCGATCATGAACCCAGAGTGCTTCACACACCGAGATGACCTCCTACGCCAAGTAACCCGGGTTCCACATCGACTACTATTTCTCCTTCAAGACACAAATGGCTAAGAAAACTCAAGACTGCTTGGTATCATCTCTCTCTCCTGTGGAAAGGCGAGCCCTTCTTCCTTCTGGAATTTTTTAGATCCACTGTTGAAGCTCTGGTCCTATCCCACTTTGATGGAGGCAATGCCCTCCCAGAAGAACTGCTTTGTGCTTCTGAGAAGTGTCCTACACATGACTGCATGCCTCAAGGCTCTATGCACATATGGACCACATCACCCCAGCCCTCCTCGACCATCACTGGCTCCCACAAATCACCTTCAAGTCTTACTGCTTCATTTATAAGGCAGTCGCCCTCGAGTCACCCTCACAGAGAAACTCTGCATCTCCAGCGTACAGTGCACCACCAGAAGCCAGGACATGTGCAGATTTTAAATCTGTCGCTGCAAATATGAAAGGATAAGAAAACAAGCTTTCTCTCCCTACGCCAAAGACTATGGAACCTCCTCCCTGTCGGCATCAGACTTGCCCCCATGCTCCAAATCAGAAAAGAAATCCAGACCCACCACTTCAAGGAGCCTCTCCTCCTCAACACCTATGTAATCATGTTGCCCCATACCACCTTACGCGATATTTGCTATAATTCGATTTACTTGTAAGCTTATTATGACATATTTAATACATAAACTGAGACTAAAATGATCAGCACTTATTGTCCAAATGAAAATAAATATCTAATTTGGTCAGTTCTCATTGGTATGTGTATTACATTTTTATAAACAAAAGTTCCTCCCAGTTTAGTGTATGGATTGCAGATGCTTCTTAATACCAACTGGTAATTTGTAACAAAATTTGAAAGTATGTTATGGAGAAAAGTACTGACTTCCCCTTTGTTCCAACTGCAACAAAAGGCTTTAGAACCTGTGGCAGTAAACGTGGGAAGCCCTTGATTTGTATTCTAAATTCTTAAACCCAGGTTAAAAGGATCTTTAAGTGGATGTATATCTGGTTATGAAGAATGGAAGTTCTCTATCCGTATCTCATTTCATAGAAAATTGTGGAAAGTTTCTATGTGATTGTGAGGCATATGAGATGCTCCTTGTACGTAATTGTCAGAGCGCGAGAAGACAAGGGAGGGGAACCGGGGAGAACAAAACAACGATCTTACTAGGCCCAGTGACATTGAGAATGTGCAGGTGCATGGGGGAGGGAAAAAGTGCATAGAAGGATGGAGGTGGGGAGAAGTGGAAAGTGCGGAACAAATGAGAAATAGATGAATAATAAAGGCAACAAACAGTGGTAGTGCAGCCGGCAATTGGCAAGTGCTGGGTTTAAGGCAGCAGACGGGGGTAGGTCTGATAAGTGCAGGGGGGACTGTATGTGTACAGATACAGACCCCAGTGCAAGGGGTGGCCCAGAGGCATTGCGGGAGGGTGGCCGGCTGAGCAGGTACCTAAGCCCGGAGGACAGAGGGTGGCCAGGTGCACAGTGCCAAAAGAACAGATCAGCAGGGGAGAAGGGGAGCGGAGGCAGAAGCAAAGAGGAATGTCTTGAGGTGTTTCCGGAACCGGAGATGGTTTTCAAGTTTAAGTGGTAGGGTAGCTGTTCCAGAGGGAGGCCCCAGTCGAAGTCGGAGATCTACCCCCGGCTTTTTTTCTTTGAAAAACGACTGACCCTGAGGGAGTTAGAGGAGCAAAGAGCTCGAGAGGGGAGGTATTTGTGGAGGGATAGCTGAAGGTATTTTGGACTTTACCTTTGAAATAGCAAGCAGGGTTTCTTTTCTCCATCTGGGCTAGATGGTAGTGGTAAATACCCTATATAAAGTAAAAGTTACCCTCACTCCAAAACAATCCCAGCCCCTTGTTGGCCCTACCTTTTAGAGCATGAAGCCTTGTGGCCTTATACAGATCATGCGCAGAAAAGGTTCTAAGCTCTTAGTGCAAAATATTCAGTGGACAAAACCCTTTAATATCTATGCTTCCAGTACTACACGTGCATGTATCAGATAACATAATGATGCCAGCATTAAGATAAAATAATTGTAAATTTAAAAGCCTGAAGTAATTTCTATAAAAGGGGGGAAAAAAGGTACTCTTGGCAACTCCAGGATTCAAGGCTGGCTTGCCGCACTGCAAACCCCTAGCAGGAAACATCCAATTGACTAAAGGGGTGGGGTCCCAATCACATAGTAAAAAGCAATTTGATCAAAATCAGTCACTTGTGTCCGAATTGCCCAGTATTGTCTAGAGCATAAGTCTGAAAAAAACGTTCAACAGTCTGGGAGACTTCCTTAGCAAAATGCATCCTAGGAGTTATGTACGCCGAGCTGTGCAGCCTTTTCAATAGGTCTTTAAGGCTGAGCGATGGAAAAAGTTGCCACCTCAGTAAGTCTTCGGTGGCAGCTAAGGTACGTGAAGCCAGTCATGCCAATCCCTCCTCTTCAGAGAGTCAACCTGAATTGAACTAATAAATTGACTATGTAAGAGGTGTGCAAAACAAACACAAAGCTTAACCAAATGTGTATTGGTCACCAATTCAAAGTTCAGGGATGAGAACTGGTTGAGACTCTGACTCAGCCCAGCACTAATATTCAACTACCAGTGACCTCAACCATAGTTGAAACAGGCACAACATGAATATGGTATATCTCCTTCACCTCTTGGGGTAATGTGGGCCGAGGGCAGGCTATACTCTACAAAGGGATGTGAACTAGCATGGAAACATCCAAAACCGCAATATAATTGTGGCACCAAAATAAAAGCAGTCCAATCAAGGTTTTATAATGGTACAAGTAAAAGTTTAATCCATCTAAAAATGCATAATTACAAAAAAAGACTACAAAAACTGTAGCCCAGCCACCTAAAGGAAGGCACAGTGTGAGCAGAGATTGGAATGTTAAAGGACATTTGTACCGCGCACTATCACCACCGAAGTGGTCTCCTGGCAGCTCTGAAAAAGGGGAGGAGAGGGGGTGGGTTAGTGGGAATAAACTGGAAAAGTGCAAGAGAGAAGTGATGTGCTGTTGGCAGCCTCAGCCCGGTGGGTCCGTTGGCTGGGCTTGGGGTGTTTTATGGTCCATAGTCGTCGTGTGCTGTTGTGCAAGTCTATATGTGGTTTGTTTTGTTGCTGCATTGTTGTGAAGTTTGTGCGGATTGCTGCGTTTTAGCCTTGTGGTTGTTTGGTTATAGTTTGAGAGGTATATGCAGAGGGATAGAATTGTTAGTTGGTTGGTTAGTTGGCATTGCTGTCCTTGCAATTGTTGGATTCCATCTAGGTGCGATACATGCCAACAGTCACATTTCTATCTAGATGCCGTGCAAGATAAAGTTCAGAATTCCATATTAGTGTGGCACATGCTAACAGTCAAGTTTCTGTCTAGATGCGACGTAAGTTAGGTTCATAATTCTAAGTGTGGTGCATGCTAAGAATCACATATGCTAACAGTCACATCTCCGTCTAGATTTGATGCAGACTAAACTTGAGAAATTCCATCTAAGTGTGGCATATGCTAATAATCACATTTCTGTCTAGATGCGACGCATAATAATTTGAGAATTCCATCTAAGTGTGGCATATGCTAACAATCATATTTTAACTAGATGCGACGCGGGCTAAGCTTGAGAATTCCATCTAAGTGTGGCATATGCTAACAATCCCATTTCAATCAAAGGAGGCTCTTTTGGACTGAAGACTGGGGAAGACAGACAGCAGTCTTTGTTGTCATTTTCAGTTTAGAAAGGTGAGGAGCAGGGTCTTAAATATCATTAGAGACTTTAAAACCCTTCAGACTTGTGGCTCAATATTGTCAATCAATCTGGGTGTCTGATAGTTTTCGGACGTGACTATTCTGTTTCTGGTTAGTGGGTCTACCCAGCACACAGTGCGGTTCAAGTAGCAATGGCACAAAGGGTTGGGGCAGGCAATGTCAAGGTCTGGTGTAGCTCACAAGCGATTCAAGGTGGGAACCGGAGCTTGGAGCTGTTTCTATACCGCTGGTTGCTGCGAGATCAGTGCCTCTGGGCCTGCACTTGTCCTCATTGCTACTGCACTTTGTCAATGACCAATGAGAATGGCATTATCTCTGCAGTTGCCCAGTTCTCACTAACTGGACGCACTTGGATTCCTCCCCACCCCCTCCTCTCCTGTACCGTCTGTGCACTTGCACGATCTGAACGTACCATCTCTTGAAGATAGTCTATCTTCCCTGTCTCCCCTCCTTATATGGTGGCGTCTCAATGCTCTTGGAAAAACTGCAGAATCGTTGTCCGACCTATTTGCTGTTATCTATTCTGTTAATTGTATTATATGCACTTACTCTCCCCGTGCAGACTTGTATCGTGCAGCAATTCAAGGGCTCTGAATGACTGTTTTTTCCCATGGTTCCCTCCGTCCTTGATCTCTTTGAAACGCTTCCCTTGTGTATAGGTGCTTTACAAATAAACATTACCATACCAACCTGCACTAGCTGCCTGTTAAGCATTGTCTCCTTTTAGATCCTGACACTCACCTTCAAGTGCCTTCCCCTTGCTGCGCCCGTCTGTCGGAGCGTATCAAGCATTGTACCCTCATGATCGCTTATGTCACTTGACTAGGCCAAACTCAGCCCAGATTTCGCCTAGCCAAATTTGGGAAGACAATCTTTGATGTTTTGGCCCCTGCCACCTGTAATCCCATCCCTATGAATCTGAAAATGTCCACATTCCTTGTTGACTTTAAAAGATAAGTTGAAAACCTTTCTTTTCGGGGCTCCAATCGATGTAGTTCTCATTGTATCTGACGCTGTCTCACTGTTTCTGCTCTCTGTTCAGTTTGTTTTATATGTGCGCCCTGAGGCCTTCCGGCGATTTGACGTGTAAACAAGAATTAAAATAAATAAATACCATACTTCAGCCCTCTCCTACCAGGAAGGTTGCCAGCGAGCACTTGGAAGTCTGTCCCTATCCAGAAGGCAGAGTCCTGGGGTACTGGTGTTCTCAGCATCAGGCTGGCTGTTAAAAACAGCAGGTCGCTCAACATTTTCTCCTGGGGTGGCTAGAGGAAATGTCTTGCCCCTTAAATAGAAAGTTCTATCTTCATCTCGATGGCTGAGCACTTTAGGCAGACTGTACCGCAATAATGTTCCAGCAAAATCCTTCTTCTGATGTCGGGAGATGGTTGTGCTACGGAGGTGGCCTGGCCTCCTTGAATAGGCAGCATGCCACAGCTATTTGGGACTCTTACAGAAGGCTAGAAGGGCACCGGTCCTAGCTACAGTGTGCAGGGTCTTGTGTCTGGTGATGTCATATATGGGCTTTCTGTGCTACCAGGAGTGGGGAGCAGGCACAGGAAATGGTGGAACCCCTTTCTTGCTGGTCATTTTCCTCCAGCCCCACTTAACCATGCCCTCTGCTTGTCTACCCTGCATCAAAGGAACACCAGTAATTAACTTGGCTGCAGCTGTGCATTGTACTGGCACTCGCATTTGAAATACTGGTTCCTAGCTAAACCCCTGTGGAGATGTCCTCTGGAGAAGCTTACAACCTTCCCAGAGCTCAGTTGGGTGTTTCTTTGGCTGGGTGCAAATGGTTGGTTTGGTGTTATTCCAATCCAGAGAGGTGAATCCACATACTGACGGGTGAATGTGTCCACTGACCAGGTTTGCCAATAAAGTGGCACCAAATGGTTCTGGCTAGCATACCTGAAGCATTCCATAAAAAACGGATATGACTTTGTATTTATGTGAACATTTTAAAATAACTTTACTTCTGTACATGTCAGTGTTTAATATAAAACTGGTTTATACCTTCAGTGAACACATCGACTGTAGCACTTGTAAAACGTTATTCATGTTGCTGCTGGCATGCCAATTGTAAAATCCGCGGCACTTTCTGTAAGTAAGACTGTTTAACATACCTGAAATTCATGGCAGAATCCATTTACTAGAGCTCCTAAAATGTAAAATAGTAATGTGGGAGATTTCCTCCAGCAGATGGAAGTCTATCACCTATCTACTAACAGTAGCCTCTGGCAACACCAAGCCCAGAGAAACGTTCAATATATAACCTACCATGTCTTGGCGACAGTAGATCTAGAAATTGTAAAAATGTTGCTTCCTGTTCCCATTCTTGCTACATCTTCTATCATTAAACGGAGTCGAAGCTGCTCTTCTAGTGTAAGACTCCAACATCTCGCCCACTGCTGCACGACCTTGATAACTGAACAATGAAAATCAATCGCTGGATCTCCCTGCCCATGTTGCCAAAGGTGTGGACACTAAACTGTATCAAATGTGTTGTGGCATAGTCCTCATGCAGCACACCCCAGATCAAGTCACCCTTTCTGTATCTGCCACTCTGTAATCTGTGCTGGGGCACTTGAAGGATGTTCCATTAGTGCACTGGTAATGCATCCTGTAACGTCTTTATGAATCTTTGTGTATTGTACTTTTATGTTAAATAGCAGAATGAAGTGTGCTCAAAAGAAAAACAAAAATGTCTTTTCGACTCTTTGCTCTTTTACAGCGTGGTTCCTCCAAGGCTTGAACCGTGACCTTTCAAACTTTCTGAAGCTGGCATGGAAGAAGTCCAAACTAAGAACAAACGCTCTGCTACAAAGTTGTGTAGGAGAGAGTGACGCATGTGGGTTGTGTCGAGGGATGGTGTTGAAGAGTTAAGAGAAAACACAATGACCCTGATGGGCACCCAAAGAAGGGAAACCTAACAAAGGAAGTCTGTGGATCTCTCCTTAAGTGCAACGGGCGAGGTATCTCGACCTTGAGATTACCTCCATGTTGCCAAGGACAAGATACCTCGTCCTTGGCACTTAAGGGATTAATGAAACAGAAAACGTTAGAGGGCATTGGATGGCGAAATACCAAAATCACCAAAAAAGGCCTTGGCACTGGGGTTGGGGGTGGGGGACACATTGCAGTTAATGTTTCTAAACAAGATGTTATTAATTAGCCCAAGATTAATAGGATTAATAGGTACGCTGTTCCAAATTAAATTAATTAAAGAGCATTAGGGCCAACTGAAAAAGCAAAACCTGTCCATTGGGGCGGTACAATGTATTTTGATTAATCTAATTTTACGTTAGGTGGGCATTGACCAAATAATTCTTTTATACTATCCCACCCCATAATTCTGTGCAAGGAACAGGCAATTTGCTCAAAATGCAAATATATTTAAATAAAGAAATAACATTTGAAACCAAAGCAAAAGTGGTCTCTAGCTTTATGCAAGACCTTTCACCACAATATTACACAATCAGACAGCTGGTCCTCAGAAATTAAAATAACCTGCCTGCGTGAAACACCATTTCTCACACAAGCGCTCATTTCCATGATCAAATATATATTTTACAGGGTCTGTGGTAGCGATCCTGGAGTTATGGTTAAGTTGCAAAAAGTGCAGGTTTTTTGGAGACTTATAACTTTGGCGATGTTCACAACAAGACAACTAGAACTTCAAGCTGTCTTTGTTCTTTTCCTAATGTGCCTAAAGTACAATACATGGGTATCACTACATATTATCCCCACCAAAAATATTGCCGTATATATGGACGTCTGGAACGGCCATAGACGATATTTTTGTGGGGGATCATTTTGGAGGTTTTTGGGAGCAGGGGTTGTGGGGGGTGTCCTCCTCATGTTCCATGCCTGAATATCACCGCAGAAATATGCTAATATTTTTGTATGGCAATATTTTTGCGGGGATATTAACACATGGAACCCAATACATGACCACTGTTTTCTTCTATCTTTTGTTTTTTTAACTTGGATTATATAGAAAAAAACTAAAACAGAAGTGCAATTTTTTTTTTGTTAAAAGGCAGATGAGCTATAAGTAATTGAGTCGCATTGCTACTAACCCCAAGACACAAGCTTTTTTTTATATGTAATGTTGTCGATGCTGATTTTAATGAATTATGTTATGAAGTAATTATTTGTGATTCGAGTTGAATAAATGTATACATTTATAACAAAAGTCTCTGGACTACATAATGCCAAAATTGATATAGCATTTAAAGAGTGCCAACGCTAATAGGCGTGAAGTGAAGGGAGGGGGGGTAACCAGTTTAACTTCTAAACATAACACAGGGCAATCCACGGCCAAGTAGTGGAATTTATAAAAAAAGAAAATCGGCAACTAGAACACTTGGATCAAGTGCTGACATCCACTTAGAACCTAAACCATACATGAGGAAAAGACTTGGTGGATCAGCATTCTCTTGCATAGCCATAACACTTGAACTTCCTCTCCAGAGAAATACGAACTATAAAGGACCATCTAAAATTCAGAAAACGTCTAGAAACCTGGCTCTTCAGCTCTGAAAGGGATGAAAACGACTGAACATCATCCACGCAACATGGAACACACAAAAGAACAGGTGTGGGTAGTAGACCGTACCGGGGTGGTGGGCAGGGGAGATGAGAGGCGTCTTACTGGGAAGGCTAGTTTTAAGACCTGAAGTGTACCCATCTTGATAGAGGACGAAAGGTGGAAACCCGGGAGGGAGATGTGTCCCACTTAATCGGAACACAAGGGTGTGAAACTCGTTGCACATAAAGGAATGGTGCTGGAACCTGAAATCAGGCAGCCCACAGGCTGACGACTGGGCACTGGGAACACACTACCCCTGGAGGAACTTGTGGGGGCGGTAATTACTACACTCTAGAAACCTTTTTTCACCCGAGCCCCGCTGAGCAAAATGTGGGCAGGCCGGGCTCCCACCAAAAATGCCAAATGGACAGTAAGTCCGAATGGCTAGGAACGATCGTGTGCTGTGACTGCACCCTAGTCCCAGTATGGTGCCTGAGCTCGCCCACCTGCTCCCATCATACTCTCTGGGCTCCCTCCTCCTAATCCTAGCCCAGTCTCTGGGCCCTCCCCTCCCCACTCCACCACAGACACTGGGCTCTCCCCACCCTGCTCCCACCACTAGGCTATTCCCCACACCCACCCATTCTGCTAGAACCTAGAGGCATGAATGAAGAGTACTCTTTGAATGTGTTTTTGTAAATAAAAGACAATATGTAAATATCAATATGCATAGACCTTTACATACTTAGAACTGTTCAAAACTGGTGAAATGTGAATACATAACCGAAGATCCTAGCGAGAATTATATTATGACAATTTGAATTATGTTGTTTTGACTATGGGATAATGGAAAGAACACCTAAATGTAACGAATTAGCCCTCACAATGAGAGGCACTACGTTTCCCAGAATCCTGTGTAGTAACGCGATTCAGATCACGTGACTCATCTTAATTAAGCTACAAAGCAACATATTAAATTTTGTGTAGTCGAATGAATAATATTACCTGACCATTTAACAGAATTGTTTCGAGTAGAAACTACAATTCCCATAACCCTGTGAATAACATCACATAACTACTAAGGCGACTACCGCGCGACATTTCACATAGAGAAACTACCATTCCCATAATCCGTGTAGACATGTGATCAACATCACATGACTACTTTAGGAACCATGCGCGAATGAATTGTTTTCCACCAATGGGAATTGGAAAGAAGCACCAACGACTAGTGCACGCAAGAGCAGAGGTAAACTTTGTTCATACAACATTCACAAGATAGCGAATAACATCTAGAAATTATTACTGACTGACACATATTGTAATTCTTTAGAAAATCCAATACAAAAAGATAAATGATTCCAGATACTTGGACAACGCGATGTTAAATCTAAGGAAAGAACAGATACAGACACGAGAAGAACATTGACGGTACCAGATAAAGCACACCCGCGAATAGGTAAGTGTATAGAACAGTCGATTTACATGAATAGCCCACGTAGAGAGCAGATCTCCAAACACCGGACTGAGGCCCACTGGCTAAAGATAAAGGACAGAATCCTCCTTAAAACTATTTCTCTCACATCCAAATGCTTCAACAATCAAGCACCCCCCTACCTAGCTGAAAGAATCATCTGGAGACCCTCAAACCGACTGACAAGATCTGCCAACACCTTACTTACTTGAAGTCCCGAGATTCAAACTTACCACAGCGGGTGGATCTAGCTTCCCTGTTAGAGCTGCACAATCATGGAGCATACTCCCACCTGACCTCAGACGCCCATTACCATACACAAGATTTAGATGTAACGCTCTCAAATGGCTGCACAACAATGATATGTAACGATATTCACCCTTATCTAGCTGATCATGCTATACATTTGTTAAGACGGTATTCTTCTACGCTTACCCATCTTGATCCTATATGTACTGTATCACTTGTATCATTTGTTGTAAGTTACCTCTGTTTTGTAATAGCCTGTGTCAGGCACTGTAACTAAGTTTCGAGTCTACTTGTATTGTTGCGCCCAGCTGCCCAAGGGCTTGGAGCGCATTATCAAATAAATAAACAAACAAATAGTTAGAATATGTTGAGCCTAACTCCTAGCATATAAGAGAAACGTACATATTGAATTTATTTACCTCTACAGGACAAGATTTTGCACGACCAAGCGTCTGGATATTTGAATTCCCTCATTACATGCTGCATCATCATACAAGTAATTACAACCTCTTACCTGACTAACAGTAGAACTTCCACTGAGTTAGACAATACTAATACTATTTATTAATATTATCCACAGATTAGTTCCACGAGATGTTTCCATTACCCCACAGTCAAATTATCTTTTTGAAGACACGCAAGACATTTTAGTTGAAAAATGCAATTATGTCTATATTGAATGTAAAATAGGCAGCCATTGAATTGCAAAAAAAAATCTTGGTCAAAAAATTCCTTTGTCAAAAGAAACTTAACATTTTTTTTGTTTAAAGTATTCTCATTGAAATTGTTCTGTGAAATATATGATGTATTGCTCCTGAAGAAGAGAGGTTGGCTCTCGAAAAGCATTTTTTGATACTATTGAGTGAATTGAACTCTCATTTGGATTCTTGATTAAAAACATTCTTGATTGTATGTATCCTTGAATATTTTTTAAACCAATTGTCACAACAAAAATTGGTTACCTAAAGACAAAATTGATTTGAATTACTGAAGCTATTTAAATATTATTTGGAATTTTGATTTCCAATACTAATTGGTGTGCAGGGGACGGGAGTTCATATTTAACGATAGGAACTTTGTTTGTTCCAGTGGGAATGGTTTTGTTCTCTTACCTTAATGTGTGTTTTTTTTTTTGTTTTGTTGTTGTTGTCCCCTTTGTCCCCCTTCAACCTCAGCACTCCCTTCCCATTCCAAGCGTTGTATAAAACGCAACAAAACATGAATACCTAGTTCAGGTAGGGATGCATTACTTTTGCAAACCCCCATAGGCTAGACTTTTTTTTAAGTGGGCAAAGTTATGGATTTCTTAAGCGCCCAGAAGAGATGCGTCTGACCTCTGTTGTCCTTGTCAGCCCATCATACCTCGGCTTTCTTGATTGCTTTCCCTGTTGCCCTTGAAATCCATAGGATGAGTGCTTAAGGGCTGCCATCTGGATTCTGATCCATTGTGCAGGGAATGAAGTTCTTATTTAACAAGCAGGCCTTTGTTCTACTCCCATGCACTCCTGGGAGCCAATAAATATGGAAGTGTCTGGCGCAAGACTGATACTTCATTATTCTTAAATGGGCACCCTGCGAATGCAGGAACTACATATGATGTAGCCGGTGCACAAAGGCGTATATTTTATTCAGCAAAACTTCAATTTGATGGCTGGAAGGATTTGAATTGGACACTACCTCTTCAATTGCTCTGCACAACCCTTCAGACCGTCATTCAGCTGGCCATGCTCTCTTGGACATGCATTTAACCTCTGGAATTCCTGTCCATTTGGGTGGACCCTAATGCCAACACAGACGGTTTGGGCCTGAGAGCACAGGGCTCATTGGGGTCTACCCCTTTCCCCAATAATAAGATGTCTATAGCACCTTCTTTCCTCCCTTTTAAAAAAACGGTATTTTTTTCAGGCTGTGGATCCGCACCATTCGCCCCCACCCCACCCATCCCGTGGGGGTGCTCCTCACAGTTTGAATACTTCTGCTCTAGAATGATCGATGCGGGAAGGGATGTCAATCGCATTTAGTCAGTATGGCAGGGGTAGGAAATGTACTGCCCCTAACAAACTGTACTAAAAACTCAGCCTTCTGCATGCACCTCTCAAACTCGGCTCTGAACACAACCATACCTCTACAGCACTATAAACTGCACATAATCTCACCCAACACCACATGGCGGCCACCAACCGAAAATCACACTTATGCTCAGTAAACAGTGTATCTGAACTGAAGCTTTCAACAGCACATCACAGCTCTCTTGCTCTTTTTCTCTCTCAATCCTACTAACCATCACCCACCCTTCTTGCATTACAGATCTGCCAAAGCGCCAAGAGGCCATGCAGGTGGCAACAGTGCGTGGTATAAGAATCTTTAACATAACATACATTTGGAATATGGTTATATTTTTTGGGACCTTGCTAACCATTCCTCAGTGGATGAGTTTGGACACTCTAAAAACTGTCCACATCCATTTACACCGGTCCAATGCATTGAGTATGGTATGCATATCCGCTTCTGAAGATGGGTTTGAGGCCAAGTGCTCTCAAACCTTGAGTCACTGGACATAACATAGTGGGCATCTGTATCTTCACAAGTACTGCTGTGTGGGCGCGACCCTAAATTCCCTTCTCCCCACGACAACGTAAAAGTCGCTAGCTTCAGTGTGCCCAAGCGAAAATTAATAACTGCTGCATGAGCATATGGTGGACTAATAAAATGAAGGTATTTCTCAAAAACAAATTCACTTTTAATCCTTAAATAGCTAGAGGCAAATTTTCGTTTGCTACAGGGTGCCAACATGTTCTCTCTCTCTCTACTGGTCAACAAGAAGCTTGTTTTGAATTCTGACGAGCACAGTTTTGTTATTCTGGGCATGACTTGACCACAACTCCTCCTCATTCAATTCACATTGGCCTTTTTTCAAAGTGGGCAATCCATTTCATAGTCATTCTGCCTGCCTAGTTCAGTGCATGCATTATTAAATCATTCCTAAAATCCACAAGATCTGGAGCTTGTCATAGTCGCAACCAATATACAAAAGGTTTTGTTGCAGCAATTACATTAATGGGGCACACATTAATTGCTAAGTGTAATAAGGCATTCGGCGTGCCCTGTGGTAACAGTTGGAGTGACTTTAGGAATTTATTTTCAACGTTGGCCAGCATATTTACATTTGCAAACCCCCATAGCTCTGCCCCACAAGGGCTGTTACTGTGGCCTGCATTGCCCCTCTGCCGTGCTCATTAAAGAAAGTACAAATCCCACTACTTTATGTCTCCAAAGTCGCTGAGGACTTAACCACCTTACTGATCCAATAACCATTTTCATGGAAGCGTAACAAGATAATCCTAGGTTACGACTTGCTTCAGAGCGGTGCCCTCTACCCTCGCTTTTCATTTCGGGTGCTGCCCAAATTTGGGCTTGAAAACCAGGGTCTTAATTTGTTCAGTATTCAAGCTGAGCCTCGGCTCCCAACACTTCTTCATGAAGGACGCTAAGGACCGTCTAAGGCCCATTGGGGTGGTGGACGGTCAAGTCGTCGTCTGCAAAGAATAGGGTGGGGTCCCTGTTTTGAGCCGGTTTTGGAGGATCCCTGCCTTCCACAAGGAGTGTTTTATGATCCCTATGCAGATAGAAAGCAAGAGGGGCCAAAGCGCACCCTTGACATACTCCTTTAGTTACATTGAGCTGCACATTAACCTCTCCTCCCATCAACTGCCTTGTTTCTGTACAGAGACTGGATGACTCCGACAAGCCGTTTGGACAGGTTTTCTTTTTGGCAAGTACTTGCCAAAGCGCTCCCGGAACACAATCGAATGGTGTCCTCCGATCCACCAACGTGGCATACAATTTAATTTTCCTGAGGGCAAAAAGGCAGAAGCTCTGGTCGGTTGTGGCCTTACCAGATTGAAAGCCTGCCTGTAGAGTACTAATCTTGTTTCCCTAACCCTGGACTGCATGTGTTCCAGAATCACTTTGGCAAAGATTTTCCCTAGGCTGTCAAGCAGAAAATGGGGCCCAATTCACAGAAGCATTTTATAATGGCGAACCCCCACTAGAAAACGCTCTGAATCAGGCCCATAGGATGGCCATTTGCCGGGTGCTCATTTTTACCCTTTTTGTAAATGGGAAGCATCTCTGCTAGACGCCAGGAATCATAGACCGAGTTGGTTTTAGCACATGCTTTAAAAAGTTTCCAAAGGACTGGGGCCCAGGCCAATGTTTCTTCTTTATAGATGTCTAGCAGGCTCTGCCACCTTGCCTGCCTTCCTTGCTATAAGTTCCACATCTAGTGCTGAGCGGTCCCGGTCTGTGGCCAATGGTGGGGGGTATATTGCTCCCTGGGGTTGTAAATACTGTCCCTCTTCATATAAAGTGGAAAGATTAACCAGGTCTCTGCTATAATGCAGCTCTACAGACTAACATCCCATTTGACCTCTGTACCTGAAATCTGTTTCAAAAAGGCAACGCTTCCCATGCTTTCCAGAGCTACTGCAATGCGGTCTCATTTGAGCTTGAGGTAGCTTTCTTTTAAAATGTGGTCTTGTATTGCGACCTCTTCATACAAAGTAGATCCTTATCAATTGGGAATGCCTGTACCAGTACCGCCACCAGGGCTTGTTTTGCAGAAATGCATTCTTGATCATACCACTCTGCCTTAACCATTAACTTATTTTATTTCTGGTTATGCGCCACATGCCCATAGACCTCAGGGCGCACAGAAAACAAGGACAGAAGACTCAAACTAGGAACATACATTCAGAGAGCAAGAGGGATGTCAGTGAGTTAGCCAATTTTTGGACAGAACCAGTGTGTTTTAACTGCTTTCTTAAAGCTTGTCAAAGTGTTCATGGTTCTTATTGTGAGCAGAAGTATGGTCTATTCTCTGGTTGTCCGAGCTGGCAAGCTGCAACCACCAAATTTGGTCCGCTTGAATTTATGATAATCACGGGAGTGAAGGAAGTGAGCAGGGTGGTAAAAGAGCAACTGTTTGTCAGGGAGGGGGGAGACAAGGGGGCACTGGTGGGCCAGCTTTTTTAAGCCAACGATAGGATCTTATGTGAGGTTCTATGTACAGCGGGTATCCAGTGCAGTGTCTTTCTGGGGTTAAAAATATGATCCTGTTTGTGTAAGCCAAAAACATCACAAACTGTGCTGTTCTAGACGAGCTGAAGGGACTGTATGTTAGACTTAGTAGTCCCAGACAAGAGGCTATTGCAGTAATCAAGCCTCGCATTACCAAGTGTGGATCAATTTTCAATTGAGATGTAAACTTGATAACTGGAATAGGTTTCCAAAGGGATGATATTCTGATATTTCCTGGAATTCATGAATGATCTCCCTATCTTGAGCTTCCTTGGTGCAAAGGTTATCAATATGGGGGCAATACTGTCCGTAGAGGCAGGGTCTAAAGTCCCTCTGATCCAGTTTTGCCCATCTAATGCCCCTCCAGGAATGACCAGTTATAGATGGGGCAATGCATGCCCAAGTTAATGATAAGGCATTTATAAAGCACCTGTACACAAGTCTTTCTAGGCGCAACAAGACAAGGAGGGGAAACGGAGGACAAAACAAATATCTTACTAGGCCTTTTGTCATTCAAATCACGCAAGCGCAGTGGAAAAGTGCAAAGGGGGGGGATGCAGAGGTGCAGGTAATCAGAAAGTGCAGTCAACGAGTGGCTCATAAGTGCAGAGAGAGGACTGTAGGGTTACAGATGCAGATCACAAGTGCTGGGGGCAGTTGTCCAAGAGGCAGTGCGAGTTGCAACTTGACAGGCAGCGACTGGTGCCCAAGTTCAGAGGGTGGGCAGGTGACCAGTACGTGGAACAGACGGGTCATCAACAGGGGAGAGGAAGAGAGGAAGCGCAAGCGGAGAGTAAGGTCTTGCGCTGCTTCCAGAACCACAAATGGTTCTGCTCAAGTTTGGGAGAGGCAGGGAGGCTGTTCCAGCTTTTACAAGAGTTTGCCCAAGAAAGGAGTGATAGAGAACGGGCGATAGTTAGCCGGAGAGGAAGGATAGGCAGAGGGCTTCTTTAGGAGGGGGTGCACAAGGGAGTTCTTCAGGGGGGAGGGGGAAGGTTCTAGTGGCAAGAGTGATTGAAGAAATCGACCAAGGCTGGAGCAAAGGTGTCGATGTGGTCATTGATGGTTCTGGAAGAACAGGGAAGGATTTGTTTTGATGAGACTTTCATAGATCAGAACTTTTCTTTAAAAACCTTTTTATTGGTTTATAAACAACAATGTAACTTAGACTTCAATAAATGTTACATGACGTTGTGCAGCCAATAATGTCTGTCTAACCTACTCCCACCCCCCCCGCCCCCAAAACCCCCCAACCCCACTCCCAGCCTATTCCACATACATTATTATACCGCATTACATCCGGCTGTCCCAAACTTAGACGTTGGTATTAATCCGTTTACTTTGCCCAGGAGTCTCTGACCCCTCAGACTGCACTGTACACTTATACTATCAAATCTTGTACCATTTGCTTTCAGTAATCCAAGGACACATTTTGTTCATCCTGGCCTTGATGGGCCGCCTCTTGCCATACAGAGGTTTCTGCTAGCATCCATTTTTGGATGTCACTCCACCACAGACGCATCTCCGGGCCACTGCGCTTTCCAGCTGATGTTTTGCCAGGATATATGCCAGGTCTTTCAGCTTGCTAACGTGTCTAGCTTGATTTGGGCACGCAAAAATGGCTTGCATGTAAGCTGCAGGAGAAACAGCGTCTAATGTAATACCCATAGTGGCCAAGGCATGAGCTCTCTCCTCCCAAAATGTCTGATCTTTGTGCAAGCCCAAAACATGTGCACCAGGTCCACATCAATCATTCTGCATTTTGGGCAGGCCTGTTCTGCCGTTTAGCTGAATTTGGCGACATTTTTTGGATTCAGATACGCCTAGCGGTGACATACAATTGGATCAATTGGAGCTTTGCATTTCTGGAAACCTTTTTGTGATCTGCTAATACTCTACCCCAGGCTTCATCTGTTAGTTACTCCTGTAAATCTACTTCCCAACTACGCCTGGTTTGCACCAGCATATCCCCAGGCTGTGACATTAATAGCTTGTTTATCCTTGACGCTGCATGTCCCCCCTCCGAAATATCCTACAATATTTCTATGATCTTATCTCACTGCAATGTCCCATCAGTGGGCGGCCATCTATTCTGCACTCTTAGGAGTGCTGCATGTGTAATTCATTGTCCTGCATGTATGCCTGGTTTAGAGACGAGTGTATCAAAATCCATTGGTTTTCCCTCCTGCAAGAGGTCGCCCACCGACCACACCCATTGGCTCCCAATACTTAAATCTGAGTTGTGGATCTTCACCTTTTAGCGTCACTTAGCAGTACCTGGGGGTGCTGGGGGGGGAGAATAAGGCGATGCTCTATCTAGAAAGCGACAAGCTCTATGCCATGCCACTCCACCCAGCCTCAAAAGCAGCGGAGGGTCCGTAGTGCACGACGTAGCGATCCAGATCTCCTTCAAGAAGAATGGGGTTCACAGTGGCTGCAATAACAAGGTGTCCTGGGACTGCTTGTCTGACAACCAATTTGTAACAAACTGTAGTTGGCACGCTATAAAATAAGCTTCAAAGTGATGGGGCTTTAATACTACCTTGATTATACAGTTTTTGCAATTTCGACAGGGCCATACAGCATCTCGAGTTGTGCCATAGGAAACTACGACATATAGTGTCAAGTCTATTGAAGAAGCCTTTGGCTATACCATATGGAATGTTGGTGAAGAAATGGAGGAGCCTCGGGAGTGCCACTATCTTCAATAGCGCTTCCCCACCCATCGGCGATGGCAGCAATTTTGCCCAGAAAGCCATGGATTTCTCTCTTGTTTATCGCTTTCTCTGAGTTTTGTAGGTGTTACGTCTTAGGGTCATGAAATATGTCTAACCTCAAATATTGAATGTGGCCATCTCCCACTTATTCGGCACTGTTGGCAATATGTCTAGGGCTTTTCCCTTGTACCCTGCTAAAGGGAACAAGCATGATTTTTCTGTGCATTAATCGTGATGCCCGATACGGCTGCATAGCGCTCCAACACCTCTATGATATACTGGAGATTAGTTTCTGGATGCTGTAAGTATAAGAGCATATCATTGGCGTAGAGGGAAATTAAATGGTTATTGTGAGACATAACTACGCATGTCTCCTGATATTCCTTACAGAGATATATTGCTAATGGCTCTAAGGCTAGTATAAATAACATAGACTATGGACATACCTGCCTGGTGCCTTTCCTCAACCTCCATTGATCTGAGATGCAATTGCCTGTCTTAACCCTAGCAATTGGACTACTATACAGTAGCCGTACCCACTTTATGTATGTTGGTTCTATGCCAAAGCCCTTCAGCACTGCCAGCAGCCATGGCCACCTGACCGAGTCGAATGCCTTAACCGCATCAAGTGAAGCGACGGCATATTGGTGTGTACTAGCATGCGTGTTGTCAATGATATGGTGCAGCCTCCTAAGGTTACATGTAATATTTCTATTTGGGACTTATCCGGACTGGTCTGGGTGTATAAGTTTTAGATATTTCTGGCTTGAGCCTATTGGCCATTAGGGCTGTAAGTATCTTCCTGTCCTGATGAAGCAATGTTGGGGGTCTGTAAGATCAGCAATCATTGTCTGTCTTGTTAGTCTTCAACAATGCGATGATAATAGATTCTCTCAACGACGTTGGTAGTATGCCCTTTGTTTAACATTTGCAGCAGCGCGGGTGTGACATCTGTCATTAATTCTTTGTAGAATTCGCTGGGCAATCCATCTGCTCCTGGAGCTTTACCATTAGGCAATCCTCGTATGGCAGATTCTAGTTCCTCCATAGTTATAGGTGCCTCCAGCTAACTCGCTGCCTCTGCATCTAATTTGGGGAGATCTATCTGCGCTAGAGCCTCGTCGACCTCTGACGGCTGTGTTGTCTCTGCATATAGCTCCTTGTAATAATCGTAAAAGCATTTGTTTATCCTTTCCTGCATCGTTCCTGCCTCTCCACTACACCCTGTAACCTCCTGTATCATATTCCGCTTAAATTCACTCTTGCCAGGGTAACAGGCGTCCCTGTTTCTCCTTCTGCATGTTGCCTTTCCATGTATTTCCTATAATTCAGGTTTCCCAATCTATCCGAATGATCCAAACATTCCTGCTGCAGTCGGGCCTTTTCAACTGTCGTATCTTCTGTGCCGTCCAAAGCCTCTATCTTGGCCTCCTCCGCCTTGTCTAAATCTCTGTTGTGTCTTGCGTTCCCCTAGCTGTAGCGATCGCCCACCCTCTAATCACAATTTGGAATGCTTCACACAGTGTGCAAGCCGAACTTGCACTCCCCGTATTGTTTCTGAAGTAATCTCTAACCCCCTTCCTTAAGCGTTCCCGAAATACGGCATCTCTGAGGGATTTGCTTCTAAGTGTCCAGGTCGGGGATGCGTGCTCTTGGAGGGGAATACTGCCATGTGACCACTAGGGGGGCATGATCTGATGATACTCGTGCCTCGTATTCTGCTGTTCTAAATTCACCTGGTCTCCTCACCTGTAAAGAAGTAGTCAAGTCTGGTGTATAACTCTTTGGGGGCTGTGTAATGAGAATATTCCCAGGCCTGCGGGTGTAGGGCTTGCCATACGTCTGACGATATGAATGATCTCAGCAATGTATTCCAGGCTGCGTCCGTTTGACATCTGATCTATCCAGTTCAGGGCTCAGCGTGCAATTAGTCACCACCTCATATCAACGTGCGATCTCTATACGTGGCTAGTTGGGGATACATTGAACGAAAATAGGCTGCTGTGTCATGGTTTGGTGCCTATGTGTTGACAATGCAAAGCTCCATCGGTTCCACCAGACCCTGTACTATGATCATTCTGTCCTCTACATCCTTATAGGTCTTGATAACTTTGAACGGAACTGACAGCGCCACCCATATCAAGACTCCTATAGCAAATGCGGAATATGATGAGCCCAGGGTTCTCCCACTCCATCTTTTTGCTAAAGTTGTTCGTCTTCCGTTAAATGTGTTTCTTGCAGGAGCGCTACATTGATTTTCTGGCGTCTCAAATATTGCATAATCCTATTTCGTTTAATATAACTATTTAGCCCTCTAACATTCCACAAGGCTATTTTAAGGTTCCCCATCCAAGGTTATCATAACATGTCTTCAGAGTCCGGTGTACATATTATATACATCATGTGTGTGTGGTACTGTAGACTAACTCCCCCCTAACTACCCCAACTCCCCGGGGGGGGCGTGGCTAGTGCGCATGGCATGAGGAAGCTGCCTGGCTGAGCTCCTGTCCGTGATCCTGTTATTGATCCTGTTGCAATGGATGAAAATTGTGTTTGTAACCAAGAAACATAGCTATCTGTAGCGGAACCCTTTCTCTGCTGCCTGGTTCGTTTCCAGACGAGAAACGAGCTTGGTAAGCCCCCGAATAGCCAGTCTCAAACGGCCCCTATGCACCCTGCAATATGGCGCTGGCAACCTACGGAGGAAGATTGCAGGGCGTAAGAGCTCATGGTGCCCGACGAACCAGTGGTGCACATTGAGGGCTAACCACTGGAGGGAAGCTATCTCCCTTGCCCGTGCACGAATCAACAGGCAACATTGGTACGGCTTCTCCCTGACTCGCCCGCAGTAAAGGAGCAACCCGACCACGAGGCACCTCAAACACCGAACCTCCTCCTGATCGATCAGAAGGTTGGAGGGAAGAGGGACGTCCTACAATCATGACATGGTGGTGCTCCGGGCTTGGAGCGGAGCTGGCGGAGAGCCCTTGGAGAGGTCTGATGGGACCGACTGGTTAGTGGCCTCCTTGCCGCGCCCCCGATCCTTGCCACCTGGAACGTCACAGACCTGATCTGCAGAGACCAGATTGGGCGGACAAGGTACATGGCACCCCAGTGACCAGAGCGGCACCGGCGTGCACGGAGCGCTCCCATCTGGTCCGCCTGCACCCAGAGAGTGAGACGCAGCTGAAGGCTGTGCAAACCACTTACATCGCACACCCAGAGGAGCCCAGCACCGGGCGGTGAGCGCAGGAGGGTGGGGGAGACATGGTTACTCTAACTGCAACATGTCCAACGTGTAAAGCGCAGCAGCGGCCTGAAGCCTACCGACAGTGGCTGTGTGCTGACATCGCTCTACGACCTGCGCAGGGCTGGGTCATTATCAGAGGGGGGAAACACCCGCGTGCACCTCAACCTTGGAAACCGCCTCATAGAGGCCACTGTGTTGCGCACTCGTCTACCCCCCCCGAAGAGATCTCTGCATACAAACAGCGCAGAAGATACTGCATGCCTGCAAAGTAACCATATGGCCGGCACTCCTTACAAGAGCCTCAACACTGCAGGAAACATTGTGGAGGGGCAGGGGACACTACAGGCATACGCCCATAGGAAAATCTCAAATCTGACTGGACTTGATGAACCCCTGCTGCCTCTTGCAACAAGGAGGGCATCCCACCCATCGCCCACTGTGTATTAACGGATGGACCCAGACACCCGCAGTAACACAGGGTGACCTGACACCCCAGTAACATTGGATTTTGGCCCAACTCACTGGCACCAGGACCCCCTTAGACATCCACGGGGTGCATTACCGAGCAGCAGACACGACTCAAACACCACTTGAGGTATTGCATACTTAACCTACGCCGGACTTGTTGATACAACACCTATATGAAGCTGGGGGTGCCGATACCAGACTCCTCAACCGTAGCGCCACCCAGACAACTTGATTGCTGCGACATAATTCCCCCCCCACCGAATTTCAGCAGGCATGCCCTCCTCTAAGGGCAAACCTAAACAGTCTATCATGGATTCCTTCTCGGCGATCAGGCTGAAGACAGTCGCAACAAGATACACCTACACACCAGGTGCCTCATCCGCCAGATGAGAGCTCCAAGGTCGCTCAGGTACTGCAGGCCATTGCAGCCCTTAGAACATTTATAGACACTAAAATAGATGAAGTCAAGTCTGACATGCAATTAATGTGTCAGAATGCCCGTAATCTGACGGAAAGAGTGACCATGGCGGAAAAGGGACTTCAGGAAACTGCAGGGACGGCGGCTGACCTACAAGAGGGTCCTGGAGCTGGAGAAGAAGGTGGTGAGACTGGAGGCAAGGTCCGAGGAAGCAGAAGGAAGGGCCCGCCGCAGCAACATCCGCATACTAGGAATTCCGGAGGACATGGAGGGGTCGTACCCGACTGAAACCTTCACTCTGCACCAATGGTATATTTGTCTCGCTCTCTGTTTAGGTAGTAGGTGGTGCTTCAATATTTTTGTTATATCTTGGCCACATAAGAATGGCTAGCGGCAGTGACCAAAAGCGCGACTGCATGATACATGTTCGCTAATGAGAGCAACACCGCGAGTGAACATTGTGGAGGACTGACTACATTAGTGCGATGTCCAAGTATTGATGTACAACCCACTACTAACCCCAGCCACATTGACGAGTACATTGTAGAGTGCATCATTTTATCTTATGATTTTGTTTGTAAAGGTTTTTTATGAGAAATTGTATTAAGAGTATTTTCTCATAGATTTGTCACTTTGTTTACGTTGCCCAAATAATTAGGTCACCCCATGGTGTTGGGTTGTGTATACACATAGGTGTAAAGTGTGGGGTAACCAGTTTCCTACTAGATTTGCATGGGTTACACCTTGTACCATAGCGGTGCCCTTTGTGTCCTGGGATCTCGATGATGGGGACCCGTTAATTCATGGAGCACCAGAATCCGTTCTAATGATCGCCCCTGTCGTCTGTTTTTATGATCCATGGGAACCCAAAGGGAAAACCTATTGGTAAAATACTAGTATCAATTTCGATGGTCACCACTGTTGGTAAATCCTGCAGCCCGTTATCTGGGTGGGTATTTGCGCCCGCAAAAACTAAGTTCATCAACCTCATGCGTACTTACAGCTCCAGCAACCTTCACCCCGATTTGCTGCGGATGGACTTTAATGATGTCTGTCCTGCAAACCCAAGGATATTAACGGGCAATAAGTTCCTTCCTCACGGCCATCCTTACCAATCGCAAAGTGCTTGAACGGATCGTTAACCTTTTTTAATGATCTGCTTCTTCCTGACTCGATCATAGTTTTGAATGGAGGGGCCAAGGCACATGCTATAGTCCCAACCCCCACCACGGCACAGTTCGAAACAGTCAACTAATCGATTGTCATTTTTTCCACCTTCTCATTGCTATCCATAAAGCTGATAACAGAAATTAAGGACCTTATACAAGTTATCAGTACATTAACGTCTTTTATGCGGCTAAACATTTTCGATCACTTTTTGTCTATTCTCGGGCAAAATAGACAACGTAGCTTTCCTCTTGGACATGATTCAAGATGCAAAGTACCAAGTGGCTAGTGCCAAATGTAGGTGCAAAGTGCAAATAAAATGTTTATAACAATATTGTAATAGTAATGCTTTAAAATGCTTACATTATGACACATTTAAAACACTCAATAATACAAATGGGGACGGGAGGACTGGGGACATACGACAATAGCTGTTGGAGTCCATTCTCCCCTCCCTAAACCCACCTGTCCCCACCTGCTCTGTGTTCCACAGGCCATAAAGCCACAAACCAAACCATGGTGTTGCAAATGATGACAAACTATCCCTAGCCAGCTGGATATACACAGACCGATTGTATGAGAAATGCACCAAATTGCCGAAATCAGTTGGTCAAAACAGGTATGCGCAGGATTGAGTGCTACCACTTCCCCCATGGAGCAAAAGATTCAGGCAATTCAAATGAGTAGGACTGGCAAGCATTCATTCTGACAATGAATGAGTTCTGCAGCTCATTACTGCAACTCAATAAAACAAATTCTGCTCCAATAACTCACAACTGGCAGGGGCCTTACACAGCAATACTGGTTAGTTGGCGGTGGGCAATGGATGTTGTGGGCTGATAGTTCATCTACGCTTCTATCCTTGTGGAGCCAGACTCCTCAACACGCCAAATACCTCGCGTTATATGCATGTTAAAGCTCCCTTAAAGTCCCTCTTGGTCACCTTCACAGTGAATATACGCTGACCTGCTAGCTGGCATGCTGCCACTCCAGACACCTGTGCTGAGCACACTGGCTCGCACGGGGATCCAAACGCCAGTCCTCTGCAATCCTCCAATAGCCAGTCTGTCTGTCCTCGGCCTCATGTGCAGCTCACCTTTTCTATCGGAACTCCCAACAGTCGGAGCTCACGCCGACGCCACCAACCAGCAGGAAACTGCCAGTAGGGCTTATCCACCTAGGATTTCGTTAAAATGGGCAACATTGTAGGGACATCCCAAAATGTTCAAAATCGGGATCAGCTTGAATTTTGGGGGGGTCTGCTTGTGGCTACAGCCCGAAGTACAGGACAGATTTGCAGCAAACTTGTGCGAGGAGCATTGGCAAGGACAAGAAAGCATGCTTTTGCAAATCTGTACCGTTTGTGAAAATGTAGGTATAAAAAATAGTGCTATAACTTTGGTGCCGGAGTCATAGCTTGGGGGCGTGGCAAGATTGTCCTGGGCATGGCCACATTTATTTTTATTAGAATTTATATAGTGCACAGCGGCCCTGGGGCATCGTGGCGCTGTTACAGAAATGTACGCTTAGTACAGACTTAACATAGGTTGAACAACAATGCAGACAGTATAGACAGAAGAAGATGAGCGTGTTATTTGGTTATAGAGGAACATCATAGCAGGCCAGTGAGAGTATTGGCGGTAAAATAGAAAAGGCATGATTAATTGAAACATTTGGTTTTCAGCAATTTGCGGAAGACGGTATATGATTTTTCATTTCAGAGTGCAGTGGGGAGGGCATTCCAGTTTTTAGGGCCTAGGTATTGAAAGCTGGAGCCTCCTGCTTTTGCCCTTTTGAAGGAGGGGACATAGATTTTGTTAGAGAGGTGTGTTTTTAGTGGGTCTGCATGAGGGGTTGAGCGTGATCCTCTCCGAAAGGTAGAGGTGCGGGTGTTAAGTGACGAGCACTTGTGTGTAATGGCCATGGTTTTAAAGAGAATACGTTCTCTAATTGGTAGCCAGTGTGCGTCTTTCCTTGCCTGGGAAATGTGTTCACTTTTGGGAATACTCAACGCTGTTCTAAGGGCATTATTTTGTGTCACTTGGATCCCACACGCCACAAGAAGGTAGAAAATGATCACCCAAAGGGAATCCAACTTGACCAAACCTTTTCTAGCTTTTGGAACTAAAACTATCCACGCGCAATGCTGACATTCACCCCAGAAAGCATACCAAATTGTGTCCAACTAATCGGTCCACCCCATCCCCACAAAGGCCGTCATCAACAGCTATTTTGCACTACACACAAAGGAGAATGAGTTGGGCGTTAACTTCTTGACTCCATGGACCCCCTATAAGGAGATAGATCGCACCTTGTGCATATGGTAATCTCCAACTGCACCTCGTTCTACCCCTGGTAGACCAGCCCTTAACATTAGGGGAATACTCCATGCCTCCTTTTGCCCTGCTTTCGTCATTTTTCTGCTGCATAGAGTTGTGAAAGATGCTTGGGCTGAGATCATGATTTGCCTAGAGAGAGGCCAGAGACTGCGAATTCGAGAATGCAGTGTTATTGGGCTGTCAATTACCCAAGCCCCGTTTTTTCTCCCATTGCCAGCATGCCTTTTCACTTTCCTCCAACATCGTGGTGCACTTTGAGAAAATCCACTCGCCATCGATCTTTTTTCTGCTCCGCATTACTCTGAAAGTGACATGCTGGTGCTTCCTCAACAGCTAGCGAGTAGTGATTGGTGGGGGCAGGGGTAATTCCATTTGGCTAGTATGGGCATTGGAATTTCATTTTGGTTGGACGGGGTGGGAGAGATCCCATCTCTGCCTGAGGTTGTGCTCTGTGTGAGTAGTGTAAAGCTGATGGGCGACAGCAGAGTATACCTCTGGCAGAAACGAGCAGGGATTCTGGTCCCATCACTGACCTGACGAATTCCTGACTAACTTCTTGCGCTGCCCCAATGGGCAAAAATTCCAGCACTGCTGCATGCCAATGAGGTTTGTGGCTCCGCTGAGCCCTCCAACCATCATACCAAAGACGATGAAATGGGCACAAGTGGCCCTGAAATTTCAATCCCTGAGATCCAACATTCTAGCTTTACTACTTACCCCTCCAGGGCACATTGGAGATTGTGGCTCAGGGGACCTTCACTTATGCTGCTCCGACAAGTTGGAATTATTTACCCCCGGACCGTAGATGGTCAGTCTCTCATGAAATTTAAACAAGGACTAAAAACCCTTATGTTTGCCATGAAAACTTTGATTGCTATTTCGTTCTATTCCCTTATGTTTTTGTCTTAGTTTTGTCTAGCGCTACCATGCCCCCGGGCTCGTCTTATGAGCTACATTAATAAGCATGCCTATACCTGAACCAAAAGTTCTTGCCTCACATAAACCTCAGCATGTAGCTTATGGTAATGAGTGGAGCTTCCAGACTGCCTGCCAAAGTGTAGTTACTTTTTCTTTTTTATACATGGGGTTCAGGCTATCTATTTGAGAAAGAAACTGATGGTGGCAATCTGAGATGGTGAAACGGGACCAGTCTGCAAGGTCAGTGGTGTAGGCGTACAGGATTGCAGGTCGTTTTCCTTGGGAGACCTACTTCCCTGAACCCTTCCGCCACTCCCCCCCCCCCCCCCACTGTCTCCTCTCTAAGATCGCCAACTAGTGTGCACTAAACAACCCCCTCTAGACTGCTGACACAGGGCTAGCCGTTGGCACATAAATATTAATTGAGCCATGACTGAGCCCTCTTCCCTAGCCCAGCCCCACCCTCTTGCATCAGTGGCTAACCCGACCCAGAGAATCAGATAACTGGCTCCTCCCTATGGAAACATACTCCCAAGTGTCTTTGGCAAACCCATATAGAAAGAGGATTGGCACTTGGGAACGGGTACTTCCGATGTGCACTCATCAACACCACAGGTTTCTCCCACTGTCCAATTACTGCCCGTCCCTTCCCTCCCTTATCCCCTTCCCTCAGAGACCTGATGTGAGGCTACCAAAAGTGTTGGAAGGGTATACAAGGCCACTTCCATTACCTTACGGTGGACTATCCTAGTCTTGCCTGGATTTCTGCAACCATTTTACCAGTGTTCTTGGCGATATTTTTCTGCAACTCCAAGGCAGGAATTCCTTAATGTGTCCCATGGGAAAATATTGCGGGAATGACCTGTGTTGCGAGTTAACACATAATTTCTTGTGATATTAATGCTCCTGCACTCTTTTCGCCCTGCAGTCCATCGTGCGGCTTTACAGTCGATTTGGAGGTTTTCGGCCAAAACACCCTTTGAACGCAATTTGGATGGAATTGCTCGCTGGAGAGCCAACATTTCAAGAAACGGGCTGCTGGGGTGGGGGAGGGATGACTGCCTTCAACTGTTAAAAACATGATGCGCTTTTTTCGCCGTTGCGAGTATTTACTGCATTCATCATGTCTGTGAATGACTGCAGTGTGCGAGACAGTCCTTCCAGCAATGCGTTGTTACGCTTGGAACAATAAACGCCATTGTTAAGTCCCTGTACTGTAGCCTCGCTCGCCGCGAAGCCGCAGAACTGTGATTCCAGTGGGCCTGTTCCATGCGAAATGGAAACGTGCCAATAAGGAAAAAAGCAAGGCTAGGTTTTAAGATGCTGAGAAGTGATGGAGGCGGAGGCGGGCTCGCATTTCTTTCCACTGCCGGCTTCCTGTTATTCACCGCACAGACCTGCAGTGGAACTGCCGTTCCTGCCTGTACAGATTCTAGGACGTTCATTGGCTATTACTGAACATTGTGCTAGGCATTTTGCGTGCCTGCAACACAGGGAAATGACTGGGGCGTTTGACAAGCGTAACATTAATACATTTGCCTGCTTGATTTGTTAGTCCGGGGTGTTTTTTCCGCCACTGCTCACTATTATTTTGGGTATGGATCTTGGGCCGGGTGGGGCTGGGGAGTGGAGGGGACGGGGGTTGTTTCTCGTATAGCTGTAAACTGTGCTGCTGGGATTTGTTAATGTTCGTCTTGCGTATATTTTTGCTGCAAATGTTTCAGTCCTTCGCAGTCAGGTGGGCACCTTTTGGACTCTTCAAGCGAAAATCCTATTCAACCCGCAGTTGAACCCTCAACGTGACAAAAAGAAAAACCGAATGACAAGAGAAAAATCCACCACCGTGATGTGTATTCAGTTTATTTTACAGTACTTTACATTTCCTTTGCACCATGCACATCAAGCTGAATGCCTGTATCAAATGATGCCTGAGAAGGTTACTTTATCATGCTTGCATAACTCAGTGGTGAAACGGACATGCGAGATGCTCAGCCAGTACTGGAGTTTGGGCTCTCAACATCTTGCATAGTAGACCTCTGTTTTTGATTGGAAAGTAAAACGTGAACTACTGTTGAAGTACACACAGTGTAGTCATTTGGTAGTCAGGACTTGCAGACATCTCAGACCTAACGGTTAACTTTTGAGAGCTTAGTTTCTGTTTAATTGTGAAATGTGTGCAAATGAACAGCACTTCCACTGGGGTAAGTACATTTGGGATGTGGGGGGGCCTACCTTTGTGAACATTTTATGTCCTGGAACTCGAATAATTGTGAATCCTTGACAATCCTATCCCCCTTGCTCTCCCAAAGTCAACCTGTTCCTCTGCCTCGGTCTTTAGTTATGGGCAGTCCCAGAGTTTGAAATTAGGATCAAATGAGCAGGAACTAAAGCCAGTGCCTGGGTGTCGGCCGTCACCCAGTAGGGAACCAGGAGCAAGTACCCAGCACTCTGCGAATCTCACTGCCAAATGAGATGCACATTTTAACTTTTTTCTAAATATTTGATCCATTGTTTAAATACTACATCTTTATTTGCATTCTCAAATGTTAAGTTAATGTCACATATACATGTTTGTAAAGTACACATTGACTTGGGGAGCCAAAGTAGCTCCTGGTGGCTGTTGTTTTCAAGCTAACCAGGCTCTCCCTGGGTAGAATGGATCATACCATTACTGCGACCAATTAACTACAACCACTGAATGTTGACTTTTTTTTCAACCCCCTTTACACCCCATATACATGGGGTTGGATGGGTATAGTATAAAATGCATGCATGTAGGGAGGGCTACAGGGGTCTGCCCCTGCATTCATACGTTGTGCAAAGGGGAGCTAAATGGCTTCCAGCAATTTCGAGTCCTACAGCCGCGCACCCCCACTGCTTCTTGTGATGTTGCTTCCTTTCAAGCCACTTCTGGTGGGATTAAACGTTGCAGTTTGAGTCAATATAAAAACCTAAGAGTTAGTACCCATTGTTGGAGGCAGGTAAAAACTGAAGGACGAAGGTAATGGCACTTTGGGTGTATAGAGTGAAAGCAAAATTGCATACATTTAGTGGCGGGTCAAGGACTACAATTGTAATCGTTTCATGCTCCTCAAGGAGTTGTTCATACATGTTTTGTCAGAGTCAAACAATATCATGTTTCATTTAGTACTTTATGCCAGATCATACCTCTAAGAGCTGTAAAAAAATGTGTTTACAACGTTAATCTATTCCGTTTATTGACCTCTGAAAATGAAAGGTTGAGTGGCACTGCTGAGATACAAAACGGTGATGTCACGAACCATACAAATTCTTTGCAGACTGCAGGACTGCCTCGTATTTTAGTCTGAGATTACTAAAATTGTTTTTTGTTTTGTTCATTTCTGTTTTGATTTTCATTGTTGCTGCAATAGCACAGGATGTGCTCTTTTATAGTACATTACAAGGTAGTTAGTACTTGTGTGTGTTCATTTTATTTACAGAGCGCACCTAACCCTCTGGTATGTTGGCGTATTACTACAATTACATGACCGACAGGTACAGAAACATTACAGGAAGTTGTTACAGGTGCATCACAGATATGTACAAGTTAACAGGTTAAGCAAGACATTTATAGTGCCTCCTGAGAAAGAGCAAAGTTTTTGTATTTTTCCTGAAGCTGTAGTAGGACTGTTCTGCTCTTGGGCTACAGGCAGGGAGTTCCATAATTTAGCCACTACAACAGGGAAGCTACTGCCCCCTGCTTTCTGTAACTTTAATCTAGGAACTTTGAGGCAGTGTAGGTGTGGCGCTCTTGTGGGTCGGTTTGATATTTTTCTAGTGAATTTGCATCCCAAGTATTTAGGAGCTGAGTTGGAAAGGCATTTATGGGTGAGTGCTAATGTTTTAAATACAGTTCTGTCTTTGACTGAAAGCCATTGGGCATTGCGTCTAGCTGCTGATATATGCTGGGCTCTGGGAATATTGAGCGCGGTTCTTGGCACATTATTTTGTATTTGCAGATTTTTTACATTTAGCTTGCTAGTCCCTAGGTACAAGGCATTGCAGTAATGCAATTTGGATAGAATGAGTGCTCTTGCCCAGGTAATGCAACTTGCTGTCAACAGGAAGGGTCTACAAGAATTGATTAGTTTGCAAGTGTAGGCTGTGGCAGAAGCTGTAGCATTGACTTGTCTAGCCAGGGTCAAGGCGGAGTCCAGATAGATTCCAAGTGTTTTCAGTTCCTTGGAGTCTTTTATGTTGATACCATCTATATTGAATGATTTAGACTGGCTACCTAGTTTTTTCAGTCTTGCCTGGGAGCCAGTGAGCAGTAGCGCTGTCTTGTCATTAAGACAGAGGGCGTGTGTGGCCATCCAGGATTGAATAGTTGAGTAGATTTGGCTGATTAATAACTGGTCAGAGTCGTAGTCACCAGTGATGGGGATGAGGCTTTGGGTGTCGCCTGCATAGTTGGTGTAGGGGACACCCAAATTGTCTAGATTGTCGAAAAAGGGGCTTGGTAAATATATTGTAAAGGGCCGGCGAGACACACGAGCCCCGAGTTACTCCGCAGGTGACCAGTGCAGGCTTAGCTGATGCGGTCAGTGCGAATATCTTCATAGTTCTGTGGTCCAGGAGGGATTGTATCCAAGAGATGGCTTAAGGGGAGAAATGGGCTGCTGTCGAGAGGTGATTACAGAGGACTTTGACTAAATCAAAGGCGGCCGATGGGTCTAGTAGAAGCAGAGCTAAGTTAACTTTATCTTTTAGGTCGTCCATCTGAGTTTTAAAGTCTATCTAGGCTGATTCAGTGCCATGGTTTTGGTCTGAAGTCTGATTGTCGCAGGCCGAGGAGATTTAGATTCAAGATGAGCCTGAATTTGTAGGTATACTGCCCTATCTTAAACTTTCAGTAGGAAAGGTACTGTGGTTATCGGTCTGTAATTGGTAGGAATGTTAGGATCAAGGCTAGGTTTTTTTAATAGTGGAAGGACCCAAGCATCTTTCTGGTTGGTAGGGACTGTGCTAGTTTCGAAGGATGCTTTGATTAAAGTGGTGATGAAAGGCGCTAGATCTCTAGCTGCCTCTTTGATGATTGTTGCAGGGCAGATGTTTGCTTGGCATCTTGACTGTTTGAGGTTGGTTATTATGCCCTCTACTTCATGGTTGGAGACAAAGGCGAACTTAAAAAGGTTACATGGTTTTGATGAGTGAGCCTGGGACTCCTGCAGAGGTAGGTCGGATGCAAGACTCAGTTTTTGTGATCCCATTTGAAGAAAAGGGTTCACTACACAGGGACTGTATGTGACTGCAGATGGAGACCATTGCTACAAAGCAGATCCTATGGAAAGGTTACTGCAGAGGATCGCAGGGGGAAGCAACTGCAGAAGAAAGTGATTAAAGGAGGCCATTGACACTTTGGTAGGAAGAGAACTCGCAGGGCCAAAGAGGCTCCAGCGAACTAGGAAGACTGCATGAATGGGAAGTGCAGGGGCAAACCAGCGGTGCACCTACTTTTGGTGCTGCCCCTTTGCCGCCAGCTGTTTTGACACAGGGCGTTTGGCGTAGGTCCCCCCCCCCCCCATTCGGTGCACCCTGCAGCCAGCAGGCAGTGGTGTCACTAGAAATTAGTATGAGGGGGGGGGCAATCTGGGGACACAAATACAGGGGGGGAGGGCGGGCAGTGGATCATCAAATACGGGTCAACAGGCCAAACTGGTTTAAATATACCTGTGTTTTCTTAAACTGGTTATAAAATGTAACATTAAGTATGTTCAGAGTAGGTTTAAGACAACAAATGTTAGCACCAAGTTAATGTACATCCTAAAAAGTTACCTCACGCTCAACAGTTGCATAAATGCACTATGCACTCAGCAAGAGACTGCATTCTTTTAAATCAAGCAGACACTCCCAGCACAGCTTCAACTAATATGTAGTTGGAGGTGGTATTTAGCAGAAGAAATCACTCCAGCTCACCTTTAAATAATAGCCGGTCAAAAAGAGTAAGTATAACAGAAGAGTTGGCTTTACCATTAAAAATGCCATTCCACAGTAAGAAAATGCCAGTCTATCCACTTAATAACACTTATCGTGCGTGCTTTATCAAAGATGCCCAATACAAAATGTTTTTCCACAGTAAGAAATGGATAGACTGGCTGCATTAAAATGCCAGTCTAGCTATATGGCGACACTGTTCATGCTTTATCATAGATGAAAATCGAAAGTGGTCACCCGTGAGCCTCTGGTTTGGTTTCCTAATAACGGTCTTCGGCACAATAGAAACATTTATTTGTGATTAAGCGACTAAGATGACAATTCTCCCTCGGGTGCTCTTCCTGTTCTAAACATTCCCAATCCCAAAGATCTTTTACAGTTTGTCGGAAGCACTGCTAACCAGTGGTATGTCATTAGAGCCTTTCTTCTAACGTTCTATCCGAGCGAAGGCTAACGGAAACGGTGAACGCTGAGAGTAGTGAGCTGTGAGCAGCCGTCCCCGTCCTGTGTCTGGTGTTTAGCGTTCAGCACCAGGAGCTGCGCGTTTATTCTGGGTAAAGTCAAGTTGCGGGTGCCGAGGTGTGTTTCAGCAGCAGGTGTTTTCACTGAACACAACACCAGTAACTTCCATCCATTCTCGCGTTTTACATCCAGGCAACGCAAGGCCAGTAGAGCCACAGCATTGCTATTTACTGAATCCTTTGGCAATTAGCCTTCCCCTTGTCCCGTTATACGTTCTCATATTCCCTTATACTCCCTCATAAACCCTTATATCCATCGACTACTACGGTCCTAACGCGGTGAGTGCATACTGCTCCCCGTTCATAGGCATAGGAGCCAGTGTGTGAAGGGAGCAGGACAGAGGGTGAGGGCCATTTCCTTTGAGTATCCAGAAAGCGGAAAACCCACCACAATTTTCCTCCATAGCTTAAGGGAGGGTTGTCTGGGACTGGTGCCTTTGAGCCCCTGCTTTTGTCTCACTGCCTCCGTTCCTTCCTTAGGGGTGACTGTCGGCTAACCATCCTTAGAACCCCGTGAGAGAACGTGTCCATTTTTCCTGGACCAAATGGATCTGAGGAGCGGTGCGAAAACCCTGCCGACTCCACACTCTACAGCGTTGGATGCTTCGGCTGCGCCGCAATTTGCACTAAACCTGCCTCTCCCTCCCCCGTTCAAGAAGTTTCTTCTCGGGGTGCACCAACATAGTTACTGTTAGCCTCGTAGAGGGTGGGACTTGCAGGTTTTAGAAAGTCGACCTCAAAGCAACTGAGCATAAGGCTACTGAGCTAAAACTCCTTTTTTTAAAAGTTTTTTTTTTTTAGTTTTTTTTTTTAATATACTTAAAAAAGAACTCTCTTGTTTCCTATGACCCCTCTACCTCGGGTTGACAAAAGAATTTCAGGGCCCTATTATGACCCATGCACAGCATGTGATGCCTTCAACGGGCATGGACTTGACGTCTTCAGATGTAATGGAAGTGCGGAACGCTGGACAAGAGAGATTTCTTTCTCAAAACCCCTCCCATTTTTTTTTCAGAAGCTCATGATTCTGATTCTAACTGATTCCGATCCGGGCTCTTCCATGACTTCCTACAAGTCCACAGTTGCAAAGGAGGTTGTCACATGTAATAAAAACCTTAGATCCCTACCACCCCCCGTAGCAGGGATTTTTGATTCAATGATAACCAAAACAAATCATGTTTTAAGTGCTTTACTTTCCCTATTTGAAAATCTACAAAGGGACACAAGTGCATAGGCCCATAAAGTGGACCTAATCTGGGGTAAAGTGCAACACTTTCAAGATCCACCAACGCCCGGGTTACATCAAACGGGTAATTTTGACGCCTGCCGCGACAAATCCGAGGTGGGGTTAAAACTAGGAGCCCCAACAAAAGAGAAATCCATTTCACTCAAGCAAACCAATTGTCGGGGCGTAAATCCTAAGATCATAGACTTGGTTCACAATGCTACGGCCAGTAAAACACAGTGCGGTCACATTGGAAGCAAAAAGCAAGAGCAAAATCTCTCTAAAAAAATCTAAGAACATGGACTCTGACAATTCTAAACTCTATTGCCAAAGCTCTTTTCAAATCGGTGTCTCATCCCCGGGGCGGGGGGGGGGTTCCGCGAACAAAGAACCATCCCCCCTAATTCTGTGAACATGGCGACGCAAGCGTATTCCAGGTGTGTCAACTCCAATGATGCCACTAGTGGAGCCCCTCATGGAAGTGCTCCACCGAGACTCTTGTCATCTGCGGTCGCCAAAGTGAGAGTCTGTGTCCAAGAGACTGTCAATCACAGCGTTACTTACCATTGCCACCATTAGATGTTATTCAGATGGGAATTGGGGGACTGCCCCAAGACCATAGCCTTTCAGACTTTAATTTCAGCCCCCTTCCTTGTTTAGGAACCCATTCTCGCCCACCATTTAACAGTGAGGTGTGGTTGCTGGCAAATATGTTCATTTGACTATGCAGGGAATTAGGGGGGGGGGGGGAGTCCAATATCAGCCTTGCACTGTCCAAGCCCTCCACACAGCTCCCACAGATTCGTGAGGGATGGCTGTCCGCGATGAGCACCCTCCCCCTCCAGATCAGTGGTGGCTGAGATCAAAAGTTCACAGGAGGGACCATTTTCATTCATCTCCTCCCTCCTTAGTCTTCTCAAGGCAAAGGGTTAAAAGCGTTGGAGACTGTTATGGGGCCTAGTAAACCATCCGACCTAAGGTTGAGGGTCTCTTGTGCAGCTTACGAAAAGAGGTTATTTGCCCTGAACTGCACTGGAATCTTAATGCTACTCTCCCAAGTCCCAAGCCTGAAGGCCATTACTTCAAGAGACATAGACTATTCTATTCCCTCACAAAGATAGAACTGATGTTGTGATAACCATGGTCTCACAAATGGTATACGATTTGTACAGGGTGAAATTGTGTTGCTGCTTTCCCTGGGATTTGAATGTGGTATTGAATTTTAGCAAAAAGAAGACTGTTCACTTTGAGCATTTAACAGTGAAAAGAGGGGCAGACAGCATACTTTTCCCAGGTCTGTTTATGGGCAAACAGGCCTAGCTTCATCTAGTCACAGAATGGGAGGGGATTTGTGTGAGCAATATAGTAGGGACCGTAATTGGCACTCCAAAGCCAACATTGACTCCAACTACTCGGGGTACAGTTACAAATATTTAGACTTTTACCCATCTTTCCTGGCATAGCTGCGGGCATGCTCATTTACTCACAAATATTGACTTGGGTCTTATTCCTGCAGGAGCACACTATAATCTTTATTCTGGAATCGTGGCCATTGCCTAGATTTGGTAGCAGTGAGAGGAAAGACTGTTATTCCTTGAGACAATCCCAATACTATGGTCAGATCATTGTGGTCAACTATTTAGATTGTTGGGAAAGGAGGTACAAGCCGGAGAAGGAAGAGAACACACAAGTGTGTATGCGTAAAAGTAGAGTACCTGGATAAAATTTCTGGGGATGAAGTGCAGGAATGATTAGCAGGCATTGATGCTCTGCTCCCATATGAGGAATTCTTTAAGATGGGATCAGGCATTTTAGAAGATATATGTACCAAATATGCCCCTTTGAAATGGAAAAAAACAAGAAATCCAAACCTTGGTTTGTGTGATGCTGGAAAGGCATTGGAGGGACAGGGCCTCCCTGTACATGTTCTCTAGTCCTTTTTCGTGTATGTTCTGTTATTTTCTGCCCAGGCGTCTATGTGGGACTCCTTGCACTGAAGCTCTTCCTCTTTTTGGTTTGGTGTACAGACCCTTGGGATACCTTTTATGGCACCAATGTGTGGGGGTACAACCCTATACCCCTTGTGTATGTTTTTGGGCACCTATGTGTGGCCCACAGAGCAGGTATGGGCTGGCGACGGCTCCATGCTGAATTTGACAGGTGCTCGCAGTATCCTCCATTTTGGGATACCCAGGTCTTGCTATTGGAATCAGTTGATTCCTGATAGGAGACAAGATGGCCCCTGTGGCCTCTTGCTTTATATTGCCAGTTACCTTGTTTTCCCAAAGTCCTGGGAAGCCCTGACTCTGTCCCTTCCCCCTGGCTGGCTGTTTGGTGGAAGTTCCATATATGGTATTGTGGGGAAGACGAGCCCAGACTGTCTGGAGCCTTCCCAATGACTGTATGTTGTGGGTACGCCCTTGGGGTGGGACCTGGGTGAATGGAGTGTGACCAATATGCACTTGTTATGGGTGTCTGGTTTCTGGTATGTGACACAAAGACGGAGACAGCCCTGCCCGAAACTGGAATGAATGCAGTATGGAGTGCTGAATGGCTGGGTACTTGTCCCAATACACATTCCTTGTTGTGAGTGTCTGGAGGGAGGAGAATGGCCTGAATGCACTGTGAGCCTGATTGGCTGCCTGCCTGCATAAATGCCCTTCTGAATGATTGGTTGCCTGTGTGACCCAGCAGAGTGAATGAGAGACCAAACAGACTATCTGGGGACCTCTCACTGATGTAAATCGATCAAGAGTTGAAGTTGATGCTTAACCTTGAAGCCCACTGGAAGAATTATTGCTGATGCTGTCCTTCGCCAATCTGAAAGCTGCTGTGCCTAAAAAGGAACTGATCCAAGAGAGGACCTGGCTAAGAGACCCCTCCCCGAGCTACGAGGGACCATCGTGCACCAGCTAACCGCCGAAGCGCCCTGGAAGTGGGTCCTCGAAAGGCTGCCGACCTGAGACAGGAACCGCCGCGGAATCACGAAGCGAAGCACATTGAAGTCAATCATCGTCGATCTGAGCCGCAAAGCTCCATTGATTAAGAACACTTTGAACGAAGCACTCCCCACACCCCCCCCTGCTTCTCATCGACGACTGCTTTGTCGTTTTCCACCACCCGAAGACCGCAAAGACCCTGACACCCTTGCTGGGCCAAAGTTCTTCTGTAACTCTTAGCGGCAACAAACTATCCTCGTCGAGGGGCCCCACATCTTCACAGGACATCCACGACCGATCGTAGATGAGCACCGCCAGGACCGGTGCTGCTGCCTCAACGCCTTTGTTCACCTTTTCATCATGGGATCTCGACGATCTGTGACTCCTGCTTTAAAGGGAGCCGCTCAAGAAGGATCCGTCGTCGACCCGATGTCAAACTCTATTCCAGGTACATTGGGGTGGTAGAACTAGAAGGAAATAAGACTCATATAAACAATATATGGACTGGGCTTGTGTTGTAGCTTTATTTTACAGGTTGCCTAGGTGGGGGGGGGGGGATCCTCACACAACTGGCTATTGGTAGGGGACAGTATTCTGCCTATTGTGCTAATCAACTTGCTTTCCTCCTATGTCTGTGGTTGGTTCACATTATTTTCTGATTTGTACGACATTCAAATGTATGACATTTGAACTGAACACAGTTAATGCATTTTAATGGAATCAAAGCGTAATTGTGGTACCACATAGAAACTGTATATATTTACCATTTTAGATTATCTTGAGCATATAGTGTGTTATTGTTATTGTGTATATAACTTGAGCCTATTTATATAAAGAACTGTGTTTTCACTAGCCTAGTGAATGGACATTCCTTTGTGGGTTCTTGGGGACTACACTGTACTTAAGAACCAGCCCGCATCACCTCCTGAGAGTTTAGGCATTTATTGCTCGACCTTTGCTACTCAATAGAGAATCTTCGCTGGGGTGCTCTGTGCCTCTACTCTGCCATATAGAGCAGGAGTACAGATAACCCCCTCCAGTCTTTACACTGGTGGCAGCCGTGGGATGCTAATGGTTTTAAGAATCAGTGTGCAACTTTGCCACTTGCAAAATATCTACACTTTGTTAAAGTGAGGTTTAGTTGTCTACTAGATATCTAGAGTACAAGCAATGGAATCTATTGCAAATGTTAATTGACTAGGATGAGCTTAGAGTGCTTATGAAGTCAGGGAGTTAGACTTTGAGGATAGGTCTAGGGCTGAGCTGATGGCTGCCCTGGTGGATTAATAGACTGATTGTGAAGCTCTTAATGCCCCTGTGGTTGTTATTGAATCTGATTCTGGGAATGCCACCACTCCTGCTTCTGTTCTGACCTCCAGCAATGTTTCTTCAGGGAATTCCTCGGAACGTCTTTGAATATCGAAAGTTGGAAACTGAAGCTGAACGACACAACAAGTGATACTCATATCAGGATCTTGAACTTAAAAACAAGGACACTGAATGTCAGAAAATCCAGCTAGAGAAAGCTAGAGTGCAGACTTCAGCGAAACCAGTTGAGTGTCAGGTCCCATGCCACCAAGTTTATGAAAGATTTGGTTGGTGTGTATGTGGAGGTTCGGATATCCTCGAATGGATTGAAGCGTTTGACATGGCTTGTGGAATCCATGATGTTGATAAGAGATTGGGTTAATTGTTTGTTAAGCAGAGTGCCTCAGACTGGATATGATTGTATTCTGAAATGGAGTGTGGAAGAAAGGGGTCAGTATGAGTCCATGAAGTGAAGTCTGCTTTGATTGCCAAGTTTGGCAAGACACCTACCCAATACCTTAAAACGTTCAGGGAATTTAAGAAAAGAGAGAATGTGTCATGGGTTGACTGGGTGAGTGCTGCACATATGAACACGATGGGGAGGATTGATGGTTACAAGGTGAAAACATTTGTTGAATTGTCCCACTTCTTTTTTTTTTTTTTTCTTTTTTTTTTTAAAAAGCATTTTTCTGAAGCCTGTTCACCAGAGCTGCGTCAGTATGTTGCTGACCAGAACATTTTACATGCCTTTAAGCTGGCCATACTGGCTGACAAGTGGGTCTCCCACCGGGGGGGTCCCCTAAGGCCTCCGGTGGGAAGGACGAGGACAAAGAAAAGGGGACCTCTCAGAAGTCTGAAGAGTCCCAGAAGCAATCAGCCAGGTAAACCAAAACCTTCCTCTCCCAAGTCTCAAATCTCTAGTGGGGATGTGTCCTATGTGGGTGGGAGTAGGAGTAGTGGTCCTCCTGCTGCAAAGCCGGCTCTCAGTGGTTCCAGTACCGTACCCCACATTCCCGGCACTTGTTGGGACTGTGGGGCTCTGGACCACAAGAAGGGTGACCCCAAGTGTAAAGATAAGGCACTCTGAGTCCAGGCTGTCAGCCTGACCTACCCTTACCCCATGCCTGAGGTGGAGGCCACTGTGCTCCCCTCCTCCTACAGGAATCTCATTTGGTGCTCCTGTAGAGATTTCCCTAGTGTCCTTTGGGGCCTGGGACCAGTGCGCAGAAGTACTGGTGACCATCCCACAGAATAACCGTAGGTTTTTGAGAAGTGTCCACTTGAATGGCCAGCCTTCTACTGGCTTGAGACACACTGGGGCAAGCATGACCGTGGTGGACAGGACCCTGCTCAAGCCAGAGGACTATGTAAGGACTCCTCTGAGAACCACCAGGTTAGCTGGTGGGCCTCCCAAATTATCGCCTGTAGCCTTAGTCTACATTATGATTGGAGACAAGACAGCAAAGCTTCCTGTCCTGGTTCAGGACAATTAACCTGCTAACATTTTGTTAGGCAATGATCTAGTGGAGTTGGGGTTGATCTCTGATGGTCTCCCCCTGACTGCTGCTGCAGTCACTAGGTCACGGGTACCACCGGGTCTGACTGCCAGTCAGGTTCCCAAGCCAAAGGGGCGACTCAAGGCAAGAAGACAGAAGAGTAAGAAGGCCACCTTTGTGGAGGGGGCTCCTTCTCTACCTGCTGCTTCAGCAGCACCCACTGGGATTCATGCTCCGGACGGGCTGGGTCCAGCGGTGAACCCAAACTCAACTGAGGAAGAAGACCCTCCTGTGGGAGAGGTGCTCAACCCAGAGGATCACCCGACCGTCAATGCCTGCTGCCTAAATGGGGGGGGGGGGCCTCTAGGGGTGACTTCTGTAGGGGTCAGAGGGAGTGTCTGTCTCTCTCTCTCGCTCTCTCAAGGAGAGGTGCCTAGGTCATTCAGGATATATTGGGAGGGTGAGCTCCTTGTTAGTGAGCCCACTAAGCCTGAACCTGGTGCCCTCAAGAGGTTGGTGGTACCCCATGTTTACAGGCCCTTCGTACTGCAGTTGGCGCATGAGGTGCCATTGGCTGGTCATCTTGGGGACCAAGAAGAAAAAACAAAGGCGCTCTGCCCATTTCTACTGGCCCCGGATGGGAGTAGTAGAGTCCCACTGCAGGACCTGCCCCACTTGTTAGTTGTCTGCCAAGACTAAAGGCAGTGTCGTTGCCCCACTGCAGCCGTTGCCAGTGGTTGGCCCACCATTCGAGAGGATGGGCATCGACATTCTCTCCCATTGACCCTCCCACTTCAGGTGGACATCGGTTCATCCTGGTCTTGGTATGTCATGCCACCAGGTACCCCGAGGCTATACCCCTTCGGACTGTTTCTGCCATGGTGTTTGTCAGGACGCTCGTGGGCATTTTTACCAGGGTTGGATTCCCTAAGGAGGTTGTCTCTGACAGAGGATCCAACTTCATGTCGATTTACATGAAAACAATGTGGAAAGAGTGCGGAGTCACGTGCAAGTTCTCCACCTCTTACAATCTCACTGGTTGAGAGATTTAACAAAATTCTCAAGGGCATGCTAGGTGCTTTGGAAGAGCCCCTAAGCAGGAAATGGAATCTCCTCCTGCCATGCCTGCTGTTTGCTTACAGGGAGGTAAGTACCTCAAGAGGGTGTTGGTTTCCGCCCCTTTGAGTTACTCTTTGGACATCCTGTGAGGGGGCTCTTGCCTTGATCCGAGAAGGTTTGGAAGCCATCCCTCCAGGACCTGGCAAGCAAGTGGGGAACTATGTGTTAGGACTCAGACTGCGGATGACACAGATGATGGGTCAGGCGACAGCGAATCCTAAAGCAAGCCAGAAATTTAACCAATACTGGCATGACCTTAAAGCATCGCAAGTGGATTTGACTCCAGGACAGGAGATCCTGGCGATGGAGTCTACAAAGCCTAGAGCTTTGGCAGGTAAGTGGACTGGACCCTTTAGGATAATCTACAAGATGGGCAAATCTGGTTGACATGGGAGGACCTGGGGTAGCCACTCAAGTATTCCACATCAACAGGCTCAAGCCTTTCCATAGGCGAGCAGAGGTCTCATGTCTCTTGCAGGCTTCAGAGCAAGAAGAGGATGAGAGTGAGTCCCTTCCTGAATTGCTGCATAGTAACCCTCAGGATGGCTCAGTGGAGGGAGTGCATCTCTTTCCGGATCTGACACCAGACCTCACCCTGTGGTGCAGGCACGAAATTGACACTGGTGACCGCATACCTGTCAAAAGCAGATGCTACAGGATGTCACATCCAGACTGAGGTCGCCAAGATGTTGAATCTGGTGTAATTGAACCCGCAACCTGATCCAGTTCAGTGGTCCTTGTCCCCAAGGCAAGTTCCCAGGCAGGTACCAAGGATCAGTGGTTCTGTGTGGACTACAGAGGGGTCAATGCTGTCACCAAAACTGACGCGCACCCATTGCCCAGGACTGATGAGCTTGTGGACACCATAGGTGCTGCCAAATTTGTGAGCACCCTTGACCTTACCTCAGGCTATTGGCTCTGGCGGACCATGCCAAGGAAAAGACTACATTCTCAACACGTGAGGGGGGACTACCAGTTGTGTCATGCCTTTTGGGTTGAGGAATGCACCTGCCACCTTCCAGAGATTGGTCAATCATGCGCTCAGAGGCCTTTTGTGTGGCCTACCTAGACAACATTGCTGTCTAACAGTTCCACCTGGGAAGAGCATTTGACTCACCTGGATAAGTTGTTGCAGGCCTTGCAAAGGGCTAACCTCACTATTAAGGCCACCAAGTGCCAGATAGCTCAGGGGAAAGTCACTTATCTTGGTCATCAGGTAGGAGGGGGTCGAATCCAACCTCTCCCCAGTAAGGTACAGGATGTACATGACTGGGAGACTCCCACTACTCAAACCCAGGTGAGAGCCTTTTTGGGCCTCACTGGGTATTATCGCAACTCCGTGGCAGACTATGGAATCCTAGCTGCCCCTCTGACTTCGCCCAAACAACCAAGGAAGGTTAATTAGACAGAAGACTGTCAAAGGGCCTTTGTTGGCTTGAAGGTAAGTCTGTGTAGTGCACCTGTGTTGTGTGCGCCTGGTTACAGCAAACCCATTATTGTCCAGACTGATGCCTGCAACACCGGAATTGGAGCGGTCTTGTCCCAGTTTGATGACAAAGGGAGGGAACATCTGATCATATTCATCAGTAGACAATTTAAGGGTAGAGGACTTGGGTGGGCTTCTGTTGAAAAGGAATGTTTTAGCATAGTTTGGAGCCTTAGGCATTTTAGGCCCTACCTTACAGGGTCTACCTTCAGGGGCTTATGGTCCGTTTGGACCTTGAAGTGGCTTGTGCAGATGAAGGGTGAAAACCCGAAACTGCTCAGGTGGTCCATTAGCCTGCAAGGCCTAGACTTCACCATTGAGCATAGACCAGGGGAGAGTCACGATAATGCAGATGGCCTTTCCAGAAGGTATGTTGACCGTATGGATGAGGGTGTCAATCTTGTGGGAGATTAGACACCCTAACCTAAGTCTCGGGGGGGGGGGGGGGGGGGGGGTCGGAAGGGGGTTAAAAGGGGGGCAGGGAAGCTGCGACTGTGATGCTGGAAATGCATTGGAGGGACGGGGCCTCCCTATCCTTATTCTGTAGTCCTTTTCGTGGACGTTCTGTGTTATTTTCTGCCCAGTAGTCCATTTGGGACTCCTGGTAGTGCAGCTCTTCCTCTTTTTGGTCTGGTGTACAGACCCTTGGGATACCCTTATGACACACATGGGTGGGGGTACAACCCTGTACCTCTAGTGTATGTTTTGGGCACCTGTATGTGGCCCACAGAGCAGGCTATGGGCTGGTGGCAGTTCCATACTGAATTTGACAGGTGCTCTGAATGTCTTCCATTTTGGGATACTCGCGGCCCTGACATTGGAATCGGTTGATTCCTGATAATAGACAAGAAGGCCCCTTTGGCCTCTTGCTTTCTATTGCCTGTCACCTTGGTTTCCCAGGTCCTGGGAAGCCCAGACTCTGGCCCTTCGCACTGACTGGCTGTTGGGTGTAATTTCCATATATGGTATTGTGGGGAGGTTCAGGCCAGGGTTTCTGGTATGTGACGCAAAGACTGAGACAGCCCTGCCCAAAACTGGTATTAATGCAGTGTGGAGTGCTGAATGGCTGGGTACGTGTTCCAATACATATTCCTTGTTGTGAGTGTCTGGAGGTAGGAGAATGGCCTGAATGCACTGTGAGCCTGATTAGCTGCCTGCCTACATGAATGCCCTTCTGAATGATTGGTTACCCAAGCGTGACCTAGCAGAGTGAATGAGAGACCAAACGGTATATCTGGGACCTCACTGATGGAAATTGTTCAGAAGCTGAAGTTGATACTTGATGCTTAACCTTGAAGCCCACTGGAAGAAGAATTGCTGCTGCTGTTCTTCGCCAATCTGAAAGCTGCTGTGCCTTCAAGGAACTGATCTAAAAGAGGACCTGGATAGGAGACCTCTCCCCGAGCTACGAGGGACCATTGTGCACCAGCTAACCTTTGCCGAAGTGCCCCGGAAGTCAGTCCTCGAAAGGCTGCCAACCGGAGACGGGGACCGCTGCGGAATCACAAAGTGAAGAACCCGGACATTGAAGTCGATCATCGTCGGCCGGATTCGCAACGCTCCATTGATTTAGAGCACTTGGAACGAAGGACTACCTCGATCATCACAGTCGACCGCTTTGTCCTGCCGGAGAAAGTCAAGGCCGCTGAGGAGAATCCGCCGGTGTGTTTCCAGCCACCCGACGCCCTTGCTGGGCCAAAGTTCTTCAGTAACTCTTAGCGGCAACAAACTATCGTCGTTGAGGTGACCCGCACGCCTCATCTTCGCAGGACGTCCACTACCGATCGTCGAATAGCACCGCCAGGACCTAAGCTGCTGCCTTGACGCCTTTGTTCACCTTTTCTTAGTGGGATCTCGACGATCCGTGACTCCTGCCTTAAAGGAAGCCGCTCAAGAAGGATCCATCGACGACCCGACGTTGAACTCTGCTATTCCAGGTACATTGGCAGACCCTCCAGCTTTTAGCGATTTTGCGATCCCGCAAAATGCCGCGAAAACTGCTGTTTTGCGCAAAATGCAGCAAAAACGGCCGTTTGGGGCAAAAACAGCAACTTTAAAAAAAATGTAAAAAATGTTTTTTTTTTTTTTTTTAAGTAATCTGCAAAAATTACTCTTTTAAAAAAATAATACTACAATAATAAAAGGATTGCCTTTTTCACCTCCTTGATCAAATAAAGTGGCGTTTCTGTCAATTTTAAAAGCGCATCCCTCATTTCCAAGCAAGATGCACTTTTAAATGTGCAGAAATTGTAGGCAACCCTACGCGCACGGGATGTGGAGCTGCCACTGCATGACAGGGTCTTTCCTGACACTGTCATTCATTTCTTTTAAGGTATGAACCGCTGCTGTCGCTTGCATTTCTGTTCCTCAAACAGGATAAAAATGCATTTTTTGGATCGCATTTTACAGCGGCAGGCACCTGCAGGGCCTGTCCCTGTGAAAGGCGCTGGGAGCTTGCAGAACACTGTCGAGAGAGCGAAGTACTGGCCATTTTTATGACAAATCTATCGAATGTTATAATTTGACCTATTTCGTCCAGTACTATTCGATCGATTTTTATAAATACTGAACATGTGTTGCGGGGGTGTCACCCGCGCCCCATGTTCAGTATTTTTGGTCTAGGGTGGTTGCAGAAGTGTGTTCCCCTTTTTTCCTCAAAATTGGAGGCTGGGACAGGAAAAAAGAAAATAACGAAAAAGGGACCCTGCGGAGTCGGATCCGACCCGCGTTAGAGGGACAGATCTGGCACCGCAGGGTTGTAGGGGAAGCGGCAGCAACCAAGCAGTTAAGTAGGGGAGGGGGCGGTGGTGAAAGGTACATTTTGGGTTGTTTGGCTGAAGCGCAAATCAATTCGCAGCAAAATTGACTACGGTCAATTCCGCCGTAAATAATTACACTTCGGTCAAACAACCCAGAACACCATTCAAGGCAGCTGGCCAGCGCACAATTTGAGCTACAGCTCAAGCCTGTGGAAATGCGCCAGTCACCTTTGAGAATAAGGTGACCTACTCATTTCCAAAAATGGGTTGTCTAAAAATAGCATATCCTCCGTTCTTTTTTTAAATACCCCATTATTTGAGGAACTGGGTCAAAATCTACATTTAAAAAAAATAAAAAAAATGGTTACACTATGAGAGGGAGAGTGATGGGTGAGATGTGAAGTGATAGGCAAGAAAGCAGAGGGAGAGCAGTGGGCCAGAGGAGGAAGTGCTGCACAAGAGAGCAGAGGAAGCAGTGATGCGGTGGGCCAGAAATCTTAGAGCGAGCAGAGGTATAGAAAGTAGAGGGAGCGTGTGGTCCGTGAGCCAGAAAGCAGAGAGGAAGCGTTTGGCCAGAAAGAGGCAGTGAGCTGCAGATTGGGAAAAAGGATGAGGGAAGAGTGCGATAGAATGGGAGAAAGGATGCAAAATGCGGAAGCAGCACAAAAGAATGAAGGACTGTATATTGCTGGAGGAATTGTAGAGTGTAAGGTGTGAGTTGGGAGTATGATTTGGAGTGTGGCAGGGGTTGGGCAGTGCAAATTGTGACTTGACAGTGTGACATAGCATGTGAGTATTTGTATGACAGAGTGAGAGGTTAAGGAATGTAAGTTGTGATGGAGAGTTGGTGAGATGTATGCTGGTGAGAGAGGTGTGTGGGTGTTTGGGGGATTGGAGAACATAGAAGGGGAATATTTTCAGCATTATAATTGATAATGATCAATTTAGTTAATACTATTAAATGGGCATGAACATTAAACCAGAAATGTAGCCAAATCAAACACTGTTCTGCCAAGCCAGAGACATCTGGGACTCTTCCTATTAAATTAATAGGAAAGATACATAATAATGATACCCTGGCTCTCTTGTAGCCTTGCACTCTGCCTATTTCCTGCATTGTGGCAATCTTACACCCTCCTGATAATACAAAATGTCCCGCAAAAATGCTGCAATAAAGGTTTATGATGCAAAATTGGCCATTTCATGCCGCAAAATCCTGGAAGGTCTGCATTGGGGTGGTGGAACTATTTGCTCAGGTGGGGGGGACCCTCACACAGAACTGTCTATTGGTAGGGGCCAGTATTCTGCCTATTGTGTTAATCCACTTGCTTTCCTCCTATGTCTATTGTTCACATTATTTTCTGATTTGTGTGACATTTGAACGGAGTACAGTTAATGCATTTTAATGAAATCAAAGTGCAATTGTGGTACCACATAGAAATTGTATATCTTACGCACAAAGTGTGTTATTGTGTACATAACCTGAGCCTATTTATCTAAAGAACTGTTTTTCACTAACCTAGTGAGTGGACATTCCTTTGTGGGTGCTTGGGGACTACACTGTATTTAAAAACCAGCCTGCATCACCTCCTGAGAGCGTAAGCCTTGATTGTTCGACCTTCGCTACCCAATAGAGATTCTTGGCTGGGTTGCTCTGTGCCTCTACTCTGCCATACAGAGAGCAGGAGTACAGATACCCCCCTTCAGTCTTTACAGTTTGCACCTGCATTGTCCCTTCTGCGCAAACAAGTGCGGCAGGCAAACAAACTTTGGAGGTCAACCAAATTGGATATTGATGCAGTTAGGGCCAGGGGGTACTAACATTGTTTGAAACCAAAAAAATAATTTCTACAGAAGGAGATTGAGCAGGCGGGAAATCAAGCGAGGGTAGTGTTTGCTGTGGTCTCTAGATTTAGGAGCCTAGCATGCAGGGCGGCAGCCCCTATCGTTCCCACACAGAACCAAGCCAATAAGTTCAACAGCTTTTTTAAGGATAAGATTGTGAACATTCAGGAGCATATTCCTAGTCTGAGGGCTGTAGAGAAATGGCGGGGGGATCTCACATAAGAGGCAGACATAGGGGAGAAGCAGGGAGAGCAAGAGGGTTTCCGCTTTCAGTGAGTGAATGAGGGATTTATTCACTTCCTGATCCTCCAATTGAAGCTAACTAATGATAAGGCGTTTGTAATACTGGCGTGCACTGCTAAGCATCTGGCGGCCAATGTTAAACCTTTCGCCTTCGTGAACAAGTCACTGCTGGAGGGCCAGGTTCCCAGTGCACTAAAGAGAGCACTGGTTAAACCTCTGTTAAGAAAATCGAATCTGGACCCTACAGGTCTAAAGAACTATCGTCCGGTGGCCAATTTGTGCTGGCTAACCAAGATTTTGCAGAAGGTGGTGTGCCCAGTTCCAGGCATTTGTGGACAGCGAGAGATTGCTGGATGAACTCCAGTCTGGATTTCGACCCAAATATGGGACTGAGACAGTGCTGCTAGCTGTCCAGGACAATTAGTTGGAGGCTGCGGACGTGGGGGCTGTTCCACAGTACTTTTAATGTTCAACCTGTGCCCGGCCTTTGACACAGTGGACCATCAGATTATGCTCAAACGCATCAAAAAGGTTTGACAAGCATTGGAACAAGTGGTGCAATGATTTAGGTCCTTTCTGAAGGATAGGACTCAACGGGTGGTCTTGGAGGGGGTTGGGGGTTTCACTTAAGAGATATTACTCCTAGACTGTGGTGTCCCACAGGGTTCATCTCTCTCCCCGTTGATCTTTAATTTGTACTTTCATCTGGTGCTCACTATATTGAGGAGTCATAGGTTGAGGTTTCATTCCTTTGCCTATGACACACTAATTTATATTGAGACAAAAGATATTGAGGACACTTTTGAGAAAATTAATCTGTGTATAGGTTAGATTAATAGATGGATGGCATGTAATCCGCTTCAGTTAAACACTGATAAGACCGAGGTATTACTGTTTGGTCCAAAGGGGAAAATGATGGAAGAAAGACAGATGCTGCCCCCTTTGATTCTGGGCGAAGAACTTCCGTATTCTAAGAAAATCAAACTCCTTGGTTGTATATGGTAAGAGAACCTGGGTGGCAGTGAAGCACAGGTGGGGGCCAAGGTGAAGGCAGTGTATCACTCACTGCGGATGCTGAGGAATGTCCTTCCATTTATTCCGATGGAAGATCATGCAGTGGTGGTGGGGGCATTGACTAACCCGCATCTTGACTACTGCAATAGTTTGATGGCAGGGATTCCAGCAAAGCAAGTCACTAGACTACAGAAGACTCAGAAAGCGGCAACCTGAGGAAAAGGGACCATGTTTCGGCTCTATGCAAATCTCTCCATTGGTTAATGTTAGAAGATCGGATCAAATTCAAAGTGGGCCTGCCTGATGTACAAATGTCTCAATGGGCAAGCACCGGACTATCTCACTGCTAGGGTGTGTTTGTACTGTCCAAGGAGAGACCTCCACTCTGGAGACAAATTACTGATTTATGTACTACGTGCCAAACTGGCATCCGGGGGGGGGGGGGTAAGGAGATTTGCTGTGTTTGGCCCCATTGTGGAACCAGCTCCCTCTGGAAATCGGAGCACGTCAGTCTCTGGGACTGTTTAGAAGGATGCTAAAATCTGTTCTGTTTAAATAAGCAGTCTTAGTCACAGATCGTACACATTATCCATGCACTTGATTCTCCTCTCTATAGTCCTCATTTGTGCCCGAATACAGTTGATTCTGTCTGGTGCGCTCTAGAAATCATCAAAATAAAATTAACTGAAATACCTGTAGTGGATGGGTACGTTTGTTTTGCTTCCCCAGCTATTAAAGGGCCCAGGCGTCAGCATTTGTGTGGTTTAGTTACTCTTCTAGAAAAGACACAGGGTTGATTTTTGACAATGTGGTTATTGCAAACAAATGTCGATTAGGAGTACAAGCCACCATGTTGCGCGACTGAATAAATCAAAGTGCTATTGTTGAACATTTAGTGGCATCATAAGCTGACTACTGTTCAGGCTATTTTTGAGGAGGTTGGCGACCTCACCTCAGGTTGGATGGATGGTTCTGGGAGGGTGGTATCATCCTGGGGGTGACTTAAATTCCTTTTGTTTCTCAGAGTCCAACTCATGCCCCGGTCTTGCACGGCAACCTTCCTGTCGCACCCCTGGAGTATACACAACTCCTTCCTAGCCACTGAAGCCAAATGTAGTGACCCCCCAGCCCCCCGCCCACCCTTGGTTGGCACGGGCTCCTGATTGTTATACACACAGGCATACCGAGGCAGCCTAAGGGGGGAGTGGGGTAGGGAGAGGTTGTGGATAGGGAGGGGGTGTTTAGGGTAACTAGAAAAAGGGAATTGGATAACTTGCCAAACATAAAACATATAGCAACTTGTCTTAGTTCTTACTCCTCCTGTCAGTATCCTTCTTAATTAGAATACCAACGCTCCACCCTGCAATTTTATAGGTTTCCTGAGTTAGCCACAAACAGAAGCACATGAAGCATGGATGAATTGTAACACAACACCCTCCTGTACCAAGATGATGTTCAGGCAAGTACTTATTATTTAGAACTGCCCCCAACGTGTGCCTTAATGCTCCTACCACGGCACCTAAAAATCCTGATGACTCAAAACATGATGAATTGGTACGACATGAAATGACACAAGGAATAGCCACAAACATATATGCCTTGACCACTGCTTTCAGCCTAACGAGTGTCTTTTACAGTCTTGGAAATACCCGCGTTATCCTAACACACGTGCATGTTGCAGCAAAACATGTTACCATGTGGGTTTCTCTTGCAGCACACAATGCAGCACCGTTGTACATTAGTTCATAGCAAACGTTTACTGATACGGCAATTGCACTCCTTCCAAGGCTCTCATGAGAGCCTCCACGTCAGTCGCCCCAAACATTCATGCCACCACTTAACTGAGGCCTGTGGGGGGAGGGGGGGGCTTGTCGGCACCTCCCCAGGCATTGAAGCTCCCGCCTTGTACGGACTCCAGCCGTGCCCTGCTCTGCGGGTCTCATGAATTCACTGCCAGACCCCGTTCCTGCATGAGAAGGCTCCTCATGTGCTACGACTGCACACCTGCTCCCTCCGGTCCGTGCCACCATTCACCAAAAGGCATTACCTCCACTCTTCCTCATCCCAGTACTTACCTCATGAGGCACCCGCCTCCGACAAAGGACCTTCTTCTATTTCTTCTTATTTCTATAACTCCTCCCCCACACCCACGTTACTTAGTTTAATTTTTCCTGTGCTTGTTTTTTCTTCCCGGCGCGGGGCGCTGGGGAGCTCCGAATGCTGGCCCCCTGGTGGGGCTGTGTGGCGGGGCCTTCGGCTCCTTCAGGTGTGGCAAGACTCCTGGGTTCCCTGCGGGGCTTGGGACCCGGTTGAGTCAGGCTGCCTTGCCTGGTTTCTGCTGGGCTTTGGCCAGTGCAGGGCTTCGTGGCCCGGGTTCTGGGAGAACTGACCCGGGTTAAGGTAAGGAGAAGGGGGGCATGTTTTTCCTGTTGCATGGCCATGCTGCATGGGCGGCTGTGCACGGATTGGCGGCTCCTTTTTCTTGTTTGAGCCATGTGCTCCGGAGGCGGGTGGGCTCCTCCTCTGGTGCTGCAGGCATGTTGCCATAGGAATTAATTGATGTTGTTCCTATTGGTTGTTGTTCTTTCTGGCCTCTATTTGAATGTGGGAGAGGCACGTTAGCAATTGTTTGTATGTGGAGCCTTGATTCGGTGTACAGGGGTCTTTGGCGAAGCAGGCTTCCTTGGTCACTGTTTTTGAGCTTACTCAACATGGGAAAACATTCTGCAAAGAGCAGGCATCTGCTCCTGCCTTCTTCTTCTTCGTCTTCCTCTTCTCCTGATTTACACAGAAAGAGAAAGAAGAAGGCTAAGCGTTTTTCCCTGACCAGAAAGGAGTTGAAGAAGCTGCTTAAGCATCGGAGAGGGAGTCGCACACGTGCTCATGGACACAAGCGCAGGCGTCTGTCTTCCTCATCCTCCTCTTCTTCTGGCGCTGAGTCATCGGCCTCTTCTTGTTCCTCTTCGGCTGATGCTGAAGGGAAGTATCTGGACAGAGAGGGAGTGCAGGAGGTGCTGGCTCAAGTTGGGGATTGCATGGGTTTTTCAGAGCCCCTGGTGCCGGTGGAGGGGGCCGACCCTTCTATTCGCCAGTATAGGCATACACCTAGGAAGGGGTTGCCATTGGTTTCCGATATCTGGGAAAAAATTCTCCGGGAATGGCATAACCCGGAGAAGATTGCAATGCCCCGCTTCATGTCCAAACTTTACCCTTTGAAGGGCGAGACTTTGCTGTCTGATCCAGTTGAGGTTGACGATATCCTCGCCAGCCTGGTGGGTCGCCCCTCTATGTCGGCCGAGGAGGCGGCTGTCCGGGATCCAGTGGACCGCCGAGTTAATTCCGGCCTTAAGAAGGTTCATGCAGGGGCGCATCTGGCCCTTCGAGCAAATAACTATGGTTCCTACACAGCTGAAACAGTGTTGAATCGTTTCAGGGAATTGCAAAAGGCTTTCAATGAAGGCTCTGATTGTGCCCCTTTGCTTACAGACATGCAAAGACAGGTTGAGTTTTTGGCCGATCTGGCTTTTGATGGGGTACGTGGTTCAGCCATGGCCATGGGGGCTGGTATATCTGCCCGGAGGCATTTGCACCTAAGGGACTGGAAGACTGATGGGTCTCGGAAGGCAGCTGCCCTGAAACTTCCTTTCACTGGGTCCAGGCTTTTTGGTGATTGCCTTGAGGATAAGGTGCACAAAGTTTTTAGGGCGGACAAACATGCTGACAAACTTCGACGCAAGCCTCCTTCAACGGCCAAGAAATCTTCCTCTGGGGCTGGTCCAGTGACCAGCAGGTCTTTTCCTGGCTCCTCATCACATTCTTTTCGGAGAGCTAGGGGTGGTCGGGGTCCTCCACGCTCTTCACATCCTGGGCCGGCACCTAAGTCCTGACGGTTTGGAATTGCCGGTGGGCGGGCGGCTCCGGCAGTTTTTTCCAGTATGGGAAAGGTGGTGTTCCGACTCATGGGTTCTGGACACAGTACAATGGGGGTATTGAGTGCATTTCCTGTCTCCTCCTGTCCAGCATTGCATGGTTCGGACTGTGGTTCCCAGGTCTCGGCTCAAGAGGTTGGCCATGGACGCCGCGCTCTCCGAATTAGTGTTGAAGGCGGCCATCATGCCCGTTCCTCTCCCTGTGCAGGGTCAGGGGTTCTACTCACGGGTGTTCCTGGTCCCCAAACCTTCGGGGAAGTACCGTCTAATTCTGGACCTCAAAGCCCTGAACTGCTTCGTCCAAAAGGAACACTTCAAGATGGAGACTTTACAGAACATTCTTCCGATGTTATTAAAGGGGGATTGGATGACATCTCTGGATCTCCAGGACGCTTATTACCATGTGGCTCTCCGTCCCTGGCACATGCAGTTCTTCCGCTTTGCAGTGGGATCCCGACATTTTCAGTTCAGGGTGCTCCCGTTCGGACTGCGATCTGCCCCCAGAGCTTTCACCAAGCTGGTGGCTCCCCTGGTGGCACACTTACATCTGCGGGGCATTCAGATATTTCCCTACCTGGACGATTGGTTGATCAAAGCGTCCTGCCGGCAGACTGTCATTTCTCATCTCTGATTGGTATGCCAGGCATTGCAGGACTGGGGTTTCCTGGTGAACTGGCAGAAGTCCCAACTGGAGGCTTCTCAGGATCTAGTTTTCATTGGTGCACAGGTTTGCACCATGATGGGGAAGGTGTTCCTGTCCCTGGAGAGGGTCCGTCGCTTGCTGACTGTTCTGGGCAGGGTTCTCGAGAGGCAGTATGTCCCGGCCCGCCTATTGCTGAAATTGCAGGGGCACATGGCTTCTTGCGTGTTTCTAGTTCCCTGGGCCGTCTTCATCTACGCCCCCTGGTGTCCTACCTTCTCTCCCACTGGCTCCCTTCATCTCAAGCTTTCGAGGCTTTGGTTCCGGTGTCCCCAGCGCTGCGGGTCTCCCTGCAGTGGTGGTTGGGGGTTCCGAAACTACGGGCTGGGGTGTCCCTGATCATTCCTCCTGTGACCACACTTACTACCGACGCCAGTGGAAGGGGCTGGGGAGCTACGTTGGGAGTCCTCTCTGCTCAGGGGTTGTGGGATCCGGAAGAGAGCCATCGGACATCCAATTGGCAAGAGTTGTGTGCCATTCTCCGGGCTCTGGTGTACTTCAGGAGGTTACTGATGGGCCGGGCAGTTTTGGTCCGGACGGACAATACGACAGCTTTGGCTTACGTCAACTGCCAAGGGGGTTCCGGCCGCTCCTTGAATGTCCTGGCAGCTCAGATAGGTGCTTGGGGGGAATCGCATCTGGTGTCCCTGGTGGCTTCACATATCAGGGGGGTGGACAATGTTCGGGTGGATCTACTCAGCCGCCGGTTTCCCTCCTCGGTGGAACTGGTCCTCTCGACCCAGGTTTTTGCAGAGATCTGTGTCCGGTTCGGGACCCCTATTCTGGACCTGTTTGCGTCTCCAGCCTCAGCAAAAGTTCCCCTCTTGTTTTCAGACAGAGGGTGCGTGGGGGTGGACGCCCTCTCTGTGCAGTGGCCTCAGGGTCTCCTTTATGCTTTTCCACCTATTCCTCTTCTGCCTCGGGTGGTTCAGCGCATCAGAATATCCAGGGTGACTGTATTGTTGTTCGCTCCGTACTGGCCCCGCCGGAGTTGGTTCCCCTCTCTGTTGGAGCTTCGGTGCCAGGAGCCTTGGCTGGTTCCCAAGTGGCCTTGTCCCCTTCTGGGGGAGCTACGGTTGGGGGTCCGCCAGATACAATGGGCAGTGTGGATATTGCACGGGCTAGGCTGATATCTCAGGGGTTTTCTGGTCCTGTGGTGGATTCCATAATGAATGCTCTTAGACCCTCCACTCTGAAGGCTTACGGCAGACATTGGAGCCATTTCCGGGGCTGGTGTGGGCGGTCTGGGATTCCCCCCCCCTGCGTTCAGGCCTCCCCGCTATCCTTCAATTCCTCCGGGATGGGTTTGACAAGGGCCTGGCGGTTTCCACGCTTCGCTCTCAGTGGGCCTCCATAAAATTCCTTTTGGGGGACTCTGATGGGCACTTGGATGGGGAGGTGTTGGTGGGGAAGTTGCTCAGGGGTTTTTCTTCTTCCCGTCCTTGTACTTATAAGGGGCTTCCTCCTTGGGATCTCCCTCTTAAAGTTTCTTCAAGGGCCTCCCTTTGAGCCCATTTCCGAAATTGATATGAAACATTTGACGCTGAAGACTGCTTTTCTGATTGCCATAGCTTCTGCCCGTAGGCTTGGGGAGATTGGGGCTCTGTTATGTCACCCCCCTTTCCTGAGGGTTCTGCCGGACTCGGTGGTGCTGAGGTGTGATCCGAAGTTTCTCCTTAAAGTTGTTTCTCGTTTTCACACCTCTCAGGATCTGGTTCTCCGTGCCTTTTTTCAAAATCTGCAAACGCCAGAGCAAGTGGCTTGGCATAACATTGATGTGCGGCGGGCGGTGTTGGAGTACTTGGCTAGAACTGCCCCTTTCCGCCGCTCTGACAGTCTTCTGATTACTTTTGGCCCGGCTGGGGCTGGGCGTTAAGGCATCTGTAGTGTCCATTAGCCGATGGATCCGTCTTGTGGTCTCCATGGCCTATGTGGCTTCGGGCTTGCCTGTGCCTGCGCACGTTCAGGGGCGGTCCACCAGAGGTTTGGCGGCCTCATGGGCCGATGCTAGGGGGGTTTCTCTACAGGAGATATGTAGAGCTGCCACTTGGGCTGATCAGAGCACCTTCATCAACCACTATAGGTTGACTGTCTCCCACTCGGGGGTTGGTTCCTTCGGGGTTGGAGTTTTGTCTGTGGGGATGTAAAATTGGAGTTATTAAAGGTGTGTGTTTCTGCACTGTTTTGACTCTGTCTCATTGGGACCTTTTTCCCTGTTAGTTGCTTTGGTATACCTCATGAGGTAAGTACTGGGACGAGGAAGAGTGGACGTGGAGGTAATGTTCTGATTACTTACCGGTAATCTTCATTACTCCTGGTCCTACTCTTCCTCGTCACCGTACTGACGACCCTCCTCACCCTCCCTGCGGGGAAGGTCCCATGCTACGGCTTGGTATTATGAAACTAAGTAACGTGGGTGTGGGGGAGGAGTTATAGAAATAAGAAGAAATAGAAGGTCCTGTGTCGGAGGCGGGTGCCTCATGAGGTAAGTACTGTGACGAGGAAGAGTAGGACTAGGAGTAATGAAGATTACCGGTAAGTAATCAGAACAGCGCAGGCCAAAGGACCTCTTAAATAGAAGTTGGCTGCACCTGCCTCATTCCAGCCAACTGCCGCCCCAAAGGCTCATGGGGATTGTAGTCTTCCCCCTTTTTGGCACAAAACACCCCTGATGAACGACCTTTCCAGCCCAACAGGCCCTTTTTCCTTACACTGCCCCCCCGAAATATCAAGCATGGAGCTCGATGGCTTGACTCCCCGAAAGCGTTGGGCCTTTTTCGCTTAAATGGTTCAGTTCAAGGAGACTTATAGTGCCAGAGCACTTGGTCCAAGGGAACGAAACGGGCAATGATCGATTTACATATGAAACAAAAGCTCATAAACATATAAGTGTTGCACATTTAATGTCAAAACTACAGAGCTCAGGGATCACAAAATGATAATCGGAGTTTGACTGGCCAGTTGCCGGGCCACGGCCTCCATCTTTCCATCAGTTTCTGTGAACCAAAGGTCTAATCGAATTACTTGGAATTCACATTAGGCCTCCATTGTTAACGGAAGAGCAGAGAATCAACTGGCAACCAGTACACTCGATTGGAAAATCCTTACTTTCTACGTAAACCACTTGATTCGTATTTGTCTAACCTTTTGGGGAACGTACAGGAGAGAATTAAGGTTCCACCCAGAAAACATCTCCATCTTTTTGACCAGGGCTTATCCACACGTAAGGGGGAGATGAGCGATATTAAGAATAATCATAGTGTCGATTTTATATTACCGGCTATGGGCAGTTAAAAGGGACAGACAACTGTTCACCATTGGTGCAGGCAACACGAACGTATCCTTTACCAGAATGATGCTGAATGCATGTTGGCTGCGTTGTGTCAAAAATCTGCCTCGTTTTGGCACTTAGTAAATCATTTGGGCCGTACCAGAGTGATTTGCAGCTAAATCCCATCAGCGAACACCACTGGGTCTCCTACTATCAATCTAAACTCTGGTCTATCAAGACTCTTGATTCACCTCACTTTCTCCTCGAGGGGTTGAGCGTGGACGAGTGGAAAATTACTGTTGAATTCGACGAAATCACTGAAATCATAAAGGGCAGGAGTAATTGTAGACCTCCCAGCTCCAATAAACTCTCCTATCTGCTCTTTAAGAAGGACCCTGCTACGTGGGGCCACTATTTTGACCATTTATTTCAGACGGATTATAAAAGATCTAAGGTTTTCCTCCAAGTTGGCAAACTGCCTACTTCCGATCTACAAGCAAGGAGACCGAAATAACACCAGTAACTATCGCCGTATATCAGTGCTGGACGCAGACAGTAAAATCTTTGCTTCCATGCTACTTAAACATCTTGAAGCTTGCTCTGTTGAATGGGGGCGATACAAAACAAAAACAATGGCAGAACGGATTCCATAAAAAGCACAGTACAAACCTTAATGGTCTACTACTGAAATATGTCAAAGATCTGGCTTTGAAAGTTTTCGCCAAGGCTTCATGTCAGTTTTGACCTCAGTTTGGCATTTGACTCTGTTCACAGGAATCTCATGGAAGAAGTTGGCAGGTTGGAACATCCCTACTGTTCTTCTGAGATTGATTATTGCTCTTCATGGAAATTCTAAAGTGAGGGTCAGGCTAAACGGAGGAGTCGGGGTGTTTCTTCACCAATTATCACCACATCGGGTGTTAGACAGGGGTACATGCGGCGCCTCGTCTAGTTTATGAACTTCTGACGCAGGGGAAACTCTAGAGAAGGCTGATTTTGCATCTCCCAGCCTGAGTATCCAGTGGACGATTTTCTTTTGTTTGAAGTTACTCCTCATCGTCTGCAGAAATTGATCGATGCATTAGTCCATTATACCAACGCCAATGATTTATCAATCAACTGCACTAACGCCAAGGTACTGACATTTTTGGAAAAAAAGGAATCTGTGTCCATCAATGGTGGGTGGAAGGGCACAAATTGGATGTAGTCGATTCCTTCATTTACTTGGGGTTCCGGTTTGACTCGAAACCCTCATAGCCACGTCTGGTGAAAAATCTTGTAAATAAGACAATGGCGTTCGGCTGTTAATTGAAAAAAATTGATGGGATGTACGGAAGGTTTTCTGTGCTCCCATATGGTCTAGCTTGGAAAAATGGTGCCAAATTCTTTATGGATTTGAAATACAGGACATAACAATGCTGGACGTTCTTAATTAGTTGGTTTCCCTTTGGAGGAATATGAACTCTCTTCCAGGAGTCGTAATAAGATATGATTTAGGATTCCAGTCACTTAGATTGTTGGGGATATGGAGTTTCCTCAATCTGTACCAAAAGATCCATACTGCAGATGTGGCATCACTGTCTTCAATCCACACTTGGCCCGTTTAGGTTCCAGAAAGAATGTGAGGTTTTTCTTCTGTTGGGTTCTTCACGTGAAGAATTAATAAACAGACCCCAACACACCAAACATCTGTTAAAACTTTGGGATTGGGCTCAAACGATCGACCTACTACGCTCCCTACCATCCCATTCCCGTTGAGTACAGATCATAAGGAACCTGGTGTTGTGGCAGCTCTGTTATTCTATCCAGCAAGGTCAGCAAGGAATGAATTCTGTAGATTTCCATTGAATCTTTTGTATACCAGGGAGACTCGGTTGAGATGCAAAATGATTGAAATGTGAGACGCCAAATGCAGGTTTTGCGAGGGTGGTCCAATAGAAACATCAAGACCTTTTTATTAATGGAATGTGTCCCTCCCTGAATGCTGTCCAATTTAAGTATTGCAACAGACTGTGTTAACAAAACTATCTCTGATAAAACCGATGATTGGAACCCATATTTGAGTGGGCATGTAACTTCCGAAATAATATCGGTGGCGTTTTTTTTGGGCCATCAAATTAGGTTATGTTTGTAATATCAGTTGTCTTAATCAAATTTTCTTTTAAGAATCATGGTTTTATTTTTCAGGTTTGAAAATGTTATCAACGAAGTTAAATTTTACTGTATATGTATTTCAGATTGACTTGTGTACGGTTTTATTTTTTTGAAAGTTTCTTTGGATTTGTTGAAAGCTGCAAGTCGGCTAAATAACAATTTAAAAAAAGAATTTTTGATTAAGCAGTTTGACATGCATATATAATGGTTTGCAAAATATCCTGTGACAAAACACAAAGGAATGGGCACAAAGATCACTATTTGTGTGATAGTTTAAAATAAACAAACTGTTTATAGAAAACAAGTGTATGTTAAAGAAGCATCTTTCAATTTGGAGTTGCAGTTGTGCAACTTTGCTGAACATGTTTGTGTGGGTGGGGGGGACATTACAACCGAATGAAAGGGTCCCCTGCCAAATGAGTGGGACAAAATGATGTCTCACAAAAGTTGGTGCTTGGCGGGAGGTGTGGGGGGGAGACGAACACGCTTGCCCCCCCCCTAAAAGTATGCCCATGTGGAATTTTTTTTTGAAAGTGTAAACTGTACATTCATATGATATGATATGGCATTTGTAACGCGCCTATACACTAGTGTTTCAAGGAAAACAAGTGTGCCCATGTAGGAAGCCTACTTTTTACAGTGATGGGGCAGGGGGCTATAGCCCCGGGTCTTTTGGTTGTAGCCCCGGATAGAAGTTCAGGGGCTACAACTAAAAGGCTAGTTAGCCCTGGGCCTCGACAGCCCTGACATTAGCGTTGCCCCTGATCTTTTTCAGACCTAGCAACACCCCTGTTGATGGCCCCCACCCCACTGATGCTCATGGCCATCGATTCCCGTGGGGTCGGTCCCTTTCAGGCCAGAAGAAACAGCGAAGGCACAGCAATCAAAGAGCTTGCAAACACGCCAATGACTGTTGGACGAAAGAGCATCTTTAAGAACCCTGGAAATAGTTAATTTCCAGAGAGTGGCAGGCCACCAATTAATGGGGCGGGTGGGGGGGGGGGGGGTAAAAGCTGCATGCAAATGGGTAGGGACGTCTATGCTAGCAGAGTACAGAGACTGCATGAACACTTCGCAGCGCCGAATCTTGGAAATACGGTCTTCCAAAACACTAATAAATGTAGCGTTTTGGATGACGGTATATTCAAGGAATGCATGGACTGTTCAGCAAGGGCACGGCTTCACTTGCTTAGCGAGCTGTTGAATACACGCTCGCCAAAGCACTGAACGTTTTAGTGTTTTGCATGATGATCTATTTAAGGTACGGCGCTTAGGGGTGTTGGTGTCACCCTTTGAAACACCCTGCTGACCACGGCCAATGGGGCACACCGAATGGGGTTAGGGGGCCCTCCACTGAACGCGCTGCAGGCAAACGACCAGTGCCAAAAGGTGCACGCCAAAATGCCTGCTTGCAAACCAGTGACTTTCAGAAAAGCGAAACTGCAGGGAAAACTGAGTGTAGGCCAGACAAAAACACGGGTGAGATTTGTCGGAAGCATGGGTACCACCAGTGCATTAAGTGGGTTTAGAAATCGAGGGGGGGGCTCTTCTTAGGGGTGTGGCCTAACTTAGGCCACGCCACCTAAGGAGAGCCCACCCCCCTTGCCTAAGGTTGGGGGTTTGCTGGTGATAGAAGTAGAGCTGGCGCTCACTGACATTACCTTTGATGCACCCAGCCCTTCCTTTTAAACAAAAGAAGCGGCTGGGCGCAGCAAAGGTGGAACACCAGTGTGCCCCATCTCACACAGCAGGCAGTCCTTTCATCCAAGGAGCCAGTGGTACGCAATGCTTTAACCACCGGCTCCCTGGATGAAAGGTCACCCTGCTGCTGATGTCTCTGTACTGAGTACACAGTGTAGTGTACTCAAACAGGAGGGGGGCTGTACTGCCAACCTCTCATTTTGTTTTCGAGTTAAGGCATCAAGCAGCACTATGCGGAAACAAAAGGAGAGCTGGGCAGTACAGCCCTCCTGTTTCTGAGTACAGAGACATCAGCATTTACACAGGCTGCTTGCAGGTATCGGTACTTCTGAAGTGCCGACACCTGCAGGCAGCCTGTGTAACTACAGCGTTTAGGCTACACAGGCTGCCTGCCTGGCACAGGTGTTGGCGTGGCTGGGGCGGGCCCCAGCAGGACCCCGGCTCGGGAGCCCTTTTTTGGAGATGAATGGGGCTCTTCCCCAACTAGCCCCCGCCCACTTAAAGCCCTTGGTCCACTCAATGTTGCCACTGAGTGCTTTGAATCAAACTACCCCCTTGGTGAGTCTCTAGGAAGACTAGTTGGTATTACTTTGGCACGTGCCTCCTCATAATTTGGTTTCTCAATTCTGCGATCTGTTCCCAACAAAGTATATGACTAATATTGGTTTGCAAGTTAAGACTAGGCAGTGTTAGGTTTTGTTTTTGGTTAGGAATATGTACTTTAATGTATACTAGTGTGGGGCCTCCCATTAAATGGTTTTGTATAGAGCCGAGCACAACAGGCTTACCACCATTTAATATTTAAAATGTCCCGTTTCTTCTTTTGTTTAGAATGTAATCCGCCTATTTCCCTGCAGGCAAAACAGAGTATGGCCGTTTGGATGCTGTTGCTAACGACAGTTGCATTTCGTAATTCCACCCACATCACGCGCTGCTGCTGTCAGTAAGGTGATATCCCGCTCATCCGAAAGCCCTGCTTTCCATGACGTGGCTTGGAAAGGGAAAGTCCTCTTCAGCGCAGCAGCATGCAGCTGAGAAAGTAGCTTACCAGTGGCATTAGTGACACGGAAGTTACCTTTTAAAATTCTCAGTGTCCTATACAAGTGTACGGAACCAAATCAAGGGCATTCTGATCAGATGAGTCCTCGCTAGAAGTGTTTCGGTGCTGGCTTTTCTGTTCGTTTTTTGCAGTACCCAGTACAGGGCATTTGGGCCATTGATTTATGATCTGCAAGGCTCCAAATCCACTTCTGAAACGGTAAGAAGACCAACAAAGAAATAGCCTACAACGTGCCCTTAAACAAGAGTGTGTGCGCTTAGCCTTCTTAAAAATAGTAAGAAAAGTCGGTGCGCCTCTCGCGAGCAAAATTATTTCAGATATGCAAGTACTCTAGGACAAAAAATGACACCACATCACGTGCAGTTAACATCCAGGCCATTGCGTAGTTTTTTCTATAGGACCTAGTAGTGCGCTCAGTCTGTAAACAAGCCTGTGTAAACATTGAAAAAAGAATGTAAACGTGGGAAATGTACAGGATCGTGAGTCAAGAGAAATGCCATCTTTGCAAATCACGTGGGCTAAATGCTAATGGGAATGAAAAGAGGACCATGTGGCACTAAAAAAGAAAGGGCATGCTTTTTCCAAAGATTGGCAGCAATGCCTGACCATGTATGTGATGGTTAGATGACTCTTCTTTCTAGCTGCCGTTTCGTTCTTTCATGCACACCGTCAGGAATTGTTCCATTTGCTTATTACACTCACATTTGTATAACACAATGTTGGAACAGTCTTGAAAAGCTTGCCAAGAGTGTTTCTTCAGAAATAGTGGGTAGAAAGGTGTTGTATACTTGATGTGCGAGAGAAGTTATTCTTGGGGACCGTTGCTAAGTCAGCCTGGGTTGTAGGGGCATTGTTCATGCTTCTATAATGGGTTCAACAAATAGTAGTAATGGGCAATTGCGAAACAACTTCCTGGAAAATGCATGCACTTTTTTTGGGGTCAATTTCTAAGTTTGATTGGGCAACGCTGTGAGAGCTGAATCTTTTCAGGTAAGTGAATTATTTAGGGCCAAAGTGATGAGCGCACAGATGTTCATAGGTAACACCCCTCCGACTGTAGGGGCGGGTGCGATGGTGGCAACGGCAGGGAGAATCCGTGGTTTGCTCTGGTGGGCCCGCACCATCGTCTGGGTCCTGCGCAGTGGGTGGTTGGTGATTTTTATTTATTTTTAACTGGAGGGGCGTAAATATTTGACCCTGATGTGGCCGAGCGTAGCGAGGGAGCCCACACAACCAAACACTGGCTTCGGGAGGGGCTCGGGGGGGATCGGGGTTCTCCCTCCGAGAATTTGTTTCAAATAATCGGTCAAAATGGTGCATTTTAGAGCACAATTTTAAAAGAAAATTGGGCAAAAAGCCTAACAGTTTGCAATTGGGTTTTGTAGGGTAACTCATGAGAAAAATCCAATAGCTGCAAGTCAACAACAGGGCGCAGGATCATTTCTCCCAACACATTTTCATGATGCCTTTCACCACAATGTGCCAGTATAAAAATGTTCACACTGGCTGTGCCCATACATTTCCATGCTGACTACAACATTATACCATATTATTCCCATATAAGAACATACTCCTGTTTGCTATCAGGAACGTAATTTCACCAAAATGCCAGGGGTAGCAGAAGTGACATCACACGACCTTGACCTCTGATGACATCATAGGAAGTTATGCCATTTGACCCCATCCCGAAGTTATAGCAATGGAACACCACCTTTCACCTCTTGACAAAACAGGAAGTGGCATCACATAGTACAGTTCCTAAGTAACTACGAAAAATATGGTACAATCTCACTAATGTGATATGCATTTCATACAAGAATGGATCACCATAGGTATCGTTAATCAGTGTGTATAGGCCCATATTACCAAACTACTTTGAATGCAAGCAGACATCCAAGGCCAAATGATGTGTTATTATATAGCACTTACTCTTAAGCGCTTTATATAGACCAAATATACATACAATATTGCCCAACCTGTGCTGGTACTCCTTTATCGACCGCAGAAGGATGAAAGGCTGAGGTCGCCTTGCTGGGATTCTAACCTATAACCTGCATATCACACACATTGCAGCAGCGAGCACTCAACCCACTGGGCTATCTTACCGGCTATAGCTATCTTACAGGCCATATTGAAATGAGCAATTACATGTCTGAATGTTCTCAAAGTCAGAAAGCAAATTACACTCTGTAGTGGATCACAAACTGGTAACTAAGAATTAACAGCAGGCCAGTTCATCTCCAGGTCTGGTGCAAAGTTGTCTACATGTCAAGCCTGCGTGGATCTACTTTTCAGGCTTCAGAGGTTGGCAAAATCGGGAAAGCAGCGCACTCACACGACATCCTGTACTCTGGGCACTCATTACCTCATACAAGCAAAGAAATATCCTAAACATCATGCCAGGGAGATAGACGCATTACAACAAAGCATTAATTGTGGCACAATGAAATAAAGGGCCACTTGATGTGCTATGGTCAAACATTTCTTATCTGTACACAAGCTTTTAGGCACAAGGATTTTGTCAAGGGACCGAGGACACCAAGATGGAATGCCTTGTAATGATCGTAACAGAGACAACGGCAAAAAAACATGCTATAACTGCAACTTGCGAAAGGCAAAATACATAGTCCGAAATGAATGCATATTCTACTCTAAATGCTTTTTGGACGCTTTTGTCTGCATTGTGAATTTAAGGTGTTCAACAGACTAAATCAGTGCTCCCCCCCTTAAAGAGTGCCTGAAATAACCTTTAATGAGTCTAGCAATTCTGTAGATTTCCAGAAAGACACATTTGTTATCGCTATTCTTTCTTATGTACACTGCTCAAAGTGTTCGATTAGTGGAACCCCCTGGTTTTTTTAAGAGGCCTGAACAAGAATGCCAGCCACTCCAGAAACAAAGAGCCAAATTGCGCTGGCCACAGCCCAGGAGCTTCCATTAAAAAAAAAAACTATTTAAAAAAAACAAAGTTTAAAAAATATTTTTTTAGGGGTAGCAAAAGAGACCTCGGGGATCGCAGTTGTGACCCCCAAATTACGTCCCTGTTTGCTTTGTGCATAATGCCAGTAGTGATACTATAGGAAAACCTGTCCATGTTCTGCCAATATATGGCGGTATCCCCACATAAGAACATACTCCAGTTGGCTTTACCATTATAAATGTATGCCAAATAATGAAAACGTGTCCAAACTGGCTGTACTAAAATACCAGTCGAGCTACATAACTTATGCTTGCTTTATCAAAGATGCCCAATACAAAATGCCATTCCACAGTAAGAATAATTCCACTGATGCTTCTTGCTTTATCAAAGATGCCCAATACACAATGTCATACCACAATAAGAAATAGCTACACAGATTGCATTAAATGCAAGTTTAGCTCCATAATAACACGTATCATGCTTGCTTTATCAACCATGCGCAGCAAAAAATGCCATGCCTGCTCCATGGTGTGCCAGCACCTTGCAGTCAGACATAATCACAATAATGATGAATGTGATTGCGAGGTGCTGGGGGGGCACTGTGGTAAGGCATGTCGTTTTTTCTTTTCATTGGTCATCTATCATAGATGTCCAGTAAAAAAATGACATGCCTGTCCCCTGGGTCCCAAGCTCCTCAAACATGCGCACAGTCAATGTGGTTGTCAGGCACTTAGGGACTCGGCGGCGGGGATGGTATTTTCTTTTTACTGGACATCTACTGTAGATGTGCAGTAAAAAATACCATGCCAGTCCCCTGGGCCTCACAGCGCCCCACACACACACACACTTTTTATTGGATATATATAATAGATGTCCAGTAGAATAATATCATCCCTGTACATGGGCCCCACAGGACCTCGGACACAGAGCTGATTTTGGCTGGTGGGAAGGGTTTGTGCAACATTAACCTTTTTAAAATGCTTCTGTTATACAAACCTCCTACCCCCGCTCGCCAAAATCATCTGACCAACGCACACTCGCACACACACAGCAAGCACTCACTGTCTCATTCATTCATAAGCACCCATCATGCACTAACTCATAACACAAGCATACATGCATAAATACACATTTAAATAAATACATGAACACACAAACGCACACATTTAGACAACACACACCCTACACACAGCAAGCTCTTTCATTCACACGAGCATCCATCATGCACTCGCTCAAAACACAAGCATTCACGCATCCATACATATTTAAATACTAAACAAACCTACAAACACACTCATTTACAGAACATACACACAGAAAGCACTCTCATTCACAACAGCATCCATCATGGTTTCACATAAGACAAGCATGCATGCATCCATACACATCATTTAAATGTTAAAAAATGAACATAAAGAAACTTGCCTTCTGCCACAGGGCCGCAGGTTCCAGTGTTCCAGCCCCCTGCAAACATGAACAGGAATCAGGAAGTTTTCTGGTTCCTGCACATGTGTGCAAGGTGCCTTAGCCTGGGTCCGGAGATGCCCCACAGCTGAGGGATTGCTCGTATTGTACTGGGCTGGCTCCTCCATAATGGGTGAGGGGGGGGGGTCAAGACCCAGTGGGTTGACTCCCCCTCAGCCCTTATGGACGATCTGCCCTGGACCTGCGCCTCTCCCCTGCCCACTTCCAACACAGCTATGGCGCAGGGTGCCAGGCAAGTAGCGGCTAGTCTAGCTGGATGGGGACGGTGCTTGGGGGCAGGCCAGCCATCTTTTCATAGGCTTGGCAGGAAGGGGTAGCCGGCAGTAGGACAATCGCCATTCAAGGGCAGCCTGAGGAGGAACGCATCTGTATCCTCCTCCTCGGTATACCCGCTGCTTGTTCTGCTCTGTGCCTGCTGCAGCGCTGCTCTTGGAAGGCTGTTTTTTTATCCACCCACCCTGCAATATCAGAGGGGGCGTGCGTGGGGCCAGGTGGTGGACGACCATGTGGACAGTGATTTACCCCTTTGGGGGGGTGCCAGGGGGCCCTGGTGCCTAGGATTGGCCAGTGATGAGGGTTGGCTTCCTCTTACTGTGGGGTTCCGGGCTGGTAGGGTTGTCTGCAGCTGATTGGGTGGGATCAGGAGGCAGTCTGTGTAGGTATGGGGCCTACTGGTACTGCCCCCAAATGGGGCATGGCAGGGAGGCTAGGGCCTCAACACCCTGCAGTGCCCAGTCGGCAGAATGGACTACCTGTCCTAAATGTAAATTATGTTGAGATGCTTGTTATTTCGGTTTGTACTATTGCCGTGTCACATTTGTGGATTTTTTTGCTGTATGTAAATAAATGTGGCCATACGTTTCCTAAGAATTGGTGTTCTTCCGCCTTAACACACTGCCACCTTCTCAGGCCAAATCTGGTTGGGTGCATTGATTTTTATTTCATGGTCGTTTTCAAATGGCTCGCCGGGACAGTACATTTCTATGGCTACCTTAATACCTTCATCCCAGGATACCAATAACCTCACCACGTGCTCCCAGCTGGTGTTGGCATTTTGGATGCACTAGGAATGGAAGCCGAGTAAGACCGCACTTCCCTGCAGGGAGCATGGCTGGCATTAAGTCATTGTTGTGGTGCTGTCTGGAGGGCAGGCAAAACCGAAGTGGGAAAGGATGTTAAATAGTATAGTCATTGGAGAATAAATTAATGGGAAATTACGGTGGGGGGGAGGCGGGGGTGTGGGGGAGGGGTGGATGCAAGTGCCTATCTCGGGAGCAAGTTAGACCAAGGAAGAACATGGTGGAGGCAGTGCTGAAGAAGCATGCTGGCTGCACCTATGGAAGAGAACAGTCGCTGAAAGTGCAGCACAGGCATGTCCTTATGGGAGGGCAAAAGGGAATGATGCCACGGGCGGATAGCTGCAAGGTGGCTTTTTTTTTTTTACACAACACTCATAACCCTTAATGATATTGTATAGTGTGCTTCTGACTCTGTGAATCGGCAGCCTGCCTTTTGTTGACAACTACTCAGCCTCAGCTCCGATCTAGTCAATTAATTCTGTGTTCACTGTATTACACACATTTCACCGTGGCTATTTTAAGCGTGGGCTTTTTCACTGCAGCTGATTTAGCGTTTAAAAAAAAAAAGTTTTTACATAAATGTATTGATTGGGGTGTGGTGGGTTAGATGGGGTGGCCTGAGGGACCCCCACCCCCTACATTAAAAAATTCAAAACGGCCTTGGTGAAAATACCCATGTTTCAAACGGCCACAGTGAAAACATGCGAAACAGTTTCAAGCGTTCACTATAGTACAAAATGGATCCGCCACACTCCCCGTATCCTTCTGCCAACAAGGGCGTTATTCGGGTTTTAAAACTAACTTGCACTCTCAGGCGTCATACAAAAAGGTTTTCAGATTCTTATCTTTTTAAATTAAAAAATGTAGACTTCCGATGTCTAAAGGAATGCTCTTCCAGTTCCAGGCGCCAATGACTACAAGATTTTTCCATAAGCTCTTGTTTTGAAAAACCTTGGAACAGTCAACGCATGCCATGATGAAGATCAAAGGGGTCTTCTAGATTGATACCATACAAACCTTCTGTTCGTATATGAATAGCACTGCCATCGAGAGTTTTGTGGATCAGAATAAAGCATTTAAATTTGATGCTCGCATGGGTGGGCAGCCAGTGAAGCTTCCTCCAAATGGAGGGGTCATGTGTTCTCTCCTTTTGCTGTCTGTAATGGCGAAGGATGAAATAATTAGTAGCTCCCACATAGAGGCAGTTAGAATAATCCAACTTTGATCCTATTATGGCTCTTGCTGGAGTAGTTAGTGCAAGAGGACTCTGAAAGAAATGAGCAAAGATATCTCAGGACTGTGCGATTATAATCCGTTGCGCTGACATGTGAACCCATAGATGGGATCTAGTCAAAAATGATCCGCAGATTTTGATCCATCTAGGGCCTGATTTTGACTATTTGTAGGTGCAAGCTCTCAGATACTGAGAGCAGCATTCACATCGTATGTGAAGATTGAATCAAAGCCAGTTCTGTTTGCCTTGATTGAGCCCTAACCAATTTGACGCCATACAAAGCAAAGTTTTTGAAAGATGGACTGAAAGAAGTCCCCATTCTCGTTCAATTTCCCCTTCAGTCGGAAAATAATCTGGGGGTCATTGGCATCATTCTGAAACTTGACCCCTACATTAATGACATGTAGAGATTTTATATAAATATTAAAATAACGGGGAAATACATGCGACTTGTGCATGCTAAATTACATCACCTCAGGAATTGACATGCAGGACTTGACATTTACTCGGGAGCGTCGCTTAGATAGAAAAGACTCAAATCAGGTTGCAGCCTCCTCTGACACTGCCGCAACCCTCAACAGTTCTAATAATAACTTGTCGTAGACTGTCAAAGGCTTAAGTAGATTTCTTCAGCAGGGCCGTTACCCATACCTGTTTCTGGCTCTCTGGAATGATGCAAGTTCTGAAAGAGGCATTAATGTGTTAACCTTAAAAATAGGTTGGTGCAGGCTGACTTGCATATCCACAAACAACCGAGGACTCTGACCCTCACAGAAATATGGAGGCTACTATGGCACAATGCCATTACTCGTGTAGCAATTGCACTGCATGCCCATTGACAAAGACTTCGAAAAAAATTGATATAGGCTTGCCCTGCTCATGGAAACAACAATGTTTACCAGCCAAGTTATTTACATCATCACTTGCTCTTGTGGTTTACATTATATTGGAATGACTATGCACAAAGTCAAGATAAGGATTGGCAAACACTGGAGCTGTATTAGGAATCGGACACTGACAACTCTTTTAGTTTGCCATTTTTTTGGGCAAAGGTGATAGACACAAAATTAACCTGGTCAGTTCCTCATACAATCAATGGGAACTCTGAGTTTGAAAAAAGTCTAATGGTAGAACAAAGATTGATTTTCAAGGCTAACACCCATGTATCGGGTCTCGAAGTATCGTGGCTACAAAACACTGACACTTGTTTCTTTTCATGTACAAGGATATTTTAGATATTGTCATGTGCGATGTAATTTACTGCATACTGTTCATGTTTTTCATTGACAATTTTTGTTCACAGGATTATTACTAGCAATTTTGCTTTGGATTTTTGCAATCTTTTTTTGTAGGGGCTGGAGTGATGTTCTTAACACCTACTTAAATTTCTGACACATGGTTTATAAATCTTTTCATGTTCCAAGAACATCATTCCGTTGACTCCTTTACAGATGGATCTTTCCATACATCTTACACTGCATAATTATTGCTTTTCCATGACTGTCCAGCTACTCATTATTACAATTCCAGGTCTATTCAAACAGCCATGCTAGACGAACTTGACCTGCTCCAAAACAAAATCCGTGGACATCAAAATGCCCTCAGCCACCACATCTCCAACCTACACAGCAGAATGCCCTCGACTAGTAAAACTGAGTCCTCCACTCCATTTGACTTTAAGGACATGACTGAGCTTGAAGTCATCTCCCTCCTCAAATCTATTAAACTCTCTAACTGCAAGGGGGACCCCTGTCCTGCCCAACTCATCAAAGACTCGGCCCACATCCTAGCACCCTTCCCAACCGCCTTCATCAATTCATCTTTCCAGGCTGGCCACGTTCCAACTGGACTCGAGGAAGCATGGGTCCGCCCGCTTCTTTTAAAAAAAAAAAAAAAAAAAAAAAAAAAAAACCCTTCCTTAGACCCATTGGTCCCAGGAAACTATCGGCCCATTACCACTGTCCCCTGCCTACTTAAAATCCTAGACAAAGCAGCCTACATGCAAGTCCAAAAATTCCTGGAAGACAACCGGCTTCTCGGCCTGCGGCAATCTGGATTCCACCCTCGACATGGCACAGAAATGGCTCTCTTGGACCTCAAGAATCAAATGGACGATCGAAGGGACACAGGTAAACCTGCACTCCTCTCGCTCCTCGATTTATCCGCGGCCTTTGACCTAGTGGATCACAACACACTATGCCTCCACTTGGTAACTGCGGCCAATTTCTCCCCCAAAGCCTGCAATTGGATTACCTCCTTTCTCCAAGAAAGGGCCATGAGAGTCTTTTCCGACTCAGCCTCTGCAACCCATAGCCACATTAAATGCGGGTGCCGCAAGGCTCCTGCATTGCGCCCACTCTCTACAACCTCTTCACTAGGCCCCTGTTCAGCATTCTTGACTCCCTGCTCATATCGTACACCAATTATGCAGATGTTACGCAGGTGGTTTTCATCCCACTCACTGGAGACTACGAGGCAGACGCCAAAACACTCACTACCATTTACTCCACTATCCAGTCGTGGATGGCAGAGAACTGGCTCTGCCTCAATGGTGAAAAAAAACAGAACTTCTGCTCATTGGGTCACCCACTACCCTCAGCAACCTTGGTGAGCAGTACCTATCCTTCACTATTGACAACATTCCCATTAAGGTCTCCAATAATGTCAAGACACTGGGAGACTACCTGGACTCTAACATCACCATGGACAGGCAGGTTAAAGCCATCTCGTCCTCGTCTGCTTATTACTCCAAAGTCATCAACGCATCCAGACCTTACCTCTCACGCCAGAACTGCCTCACAATTGCCAGGGCAATTATTGGTTCTAGGCTTGATTATTGCAATGCCCTACTCCTATGGACTTCGTGCAAAAATGTAACCAAACTCCAGCTTGCCCAAAATAACGCCCTTGGGGCAGCCACAGGAACTTCCAGGAAAGATCACATATCTAAAGTTAGAAGGCAGGCCCACTGGCTCCCCGTCAAAGAGAGGATTGTGTTCAAAACCTTGGCCATAATGCACAAGTGCCTCCATGAGCTCGCTCCTCCATAACTTGCTCCTCCATAACTTGCTCAGCGAATCACAAAGCACACTGCCACCAGACCACTCAGGAAATGCTACTCTAACATGATCGTCACTCCCAAAACCCGAAAAGCCCGCGCGGGAGGTTCTAGCTTCCCCACGTTGGCAGCCACCCACTGGAATGCTCTTCCCTTTCACTTAAGAATGATAGACTCGCACATTGCCTTCCGGAAAGCCATCAAAACCAAACTCTTTATCTAGAGGCCTATGTTCTTTACGCAAACTGTATACCTAACCACTGTTTATTTGCTTCTGATCGTTACCTTGCTTTCTTCTGTATCGCACACTATCTCTGCCCTCTAACTAAGACTTTTGTTTACCTTAATCAATATTTCTTACATATTCTTGTAACAGCGACTCGATGCCCATGAGCTGCAAATGCGCTAACAAATGCAAATAAATAAATAAAATAAATATTAGACAGATGCTTTTTATTGCGTAACTCGTCCCCCTCACATGCGCTTTCTCCTCGTTACAGCCACGCTTGACCTTTGCAGTTCTCTGGGGCCTTCCAGCATGGCGCATTACAGATCCGAGCTCTTTTCACAGTCGTTTTCCAGCAGCCCTGCACCGAGTTCATTTTAAGCACCTGTGTTCGAGGCCTCGCGTCACTAGTCACTGCTAGATCATCGAGACGGCAATGTTAACGGCCCACTTGTACGGCGCAATTAATTTATGCAAGTTGCTCATTTATACCCAGCAAAAGGTTTCACCCCATTACATGTTACAGATCCATGTACATTAATCATTACTTTATCATTTGATACATCGCTTCCTGTACAGAAAAACACACCAGTCAGTAGATGAGTCTTTTTCAGGAATCTTTTTTAACTACTGTTTTGTCTCTACCGTTAAATCGAACACCCCCTAAGGAGCGAGTACGCCTACATTTACACATTCATGACTGACTATTGCAGAATAGCGACTGCTATAAAAAAAAGTTTTTTCTTTTTCACCCTATCTCCTCAAATTTCGAGGTAAGTAGAAGTCTAATCATTGGCTTTCACTGTTGATTCCTATTTTGACATGTATACTTTGTTTCTGACACTTCACGGTCGCCACATATCTTTATTACTTTTTTCTCTCTGGCTGTCTCCTCACTCACAGGGTTTATTCTACATAAACCCATAGAAAACCTTTGCCCCCGAGGAAGGCCCCACAACCAGCAGGGGATTTAAACATGTAAGGTGTAATAGTGGTCATTTGTTGAATCAACGAACCGTGACCATCTTACAAATAACTACTGATGTTTTGTTCAAGAATATCTCCGGTTCATTGTTGCTGTATCTCTAAATATTGGTGATGCGGGCTCACGTTGTATTACTTTGTGCTCACACAAATTAATTATGGGTGATTTAATACAATTTCGTTTTTCAATTGATTGAACCAGAGCTTTTTTTTGTTACGTCACTAAATACGTTCAATTACTATATACTTTGTTCTACAACATTGGTATTGGGGTATGCATGTTAGGACGTGATATATGATATGGCATTTATAACGTGCCTATAAACAAGTGGTTTCCTTTTGTCATGGAGTTAATGTGTCACCAGAGGTGACAAAGAATCGACACAACCTTTAATTAGCCGGGAATTACAAGAGTCGCCAGGACAGTTTGTGACATTGGTGGCATTGCTTTGGCCATTGCCTGCTTTATATCCCTATACATTGTTTAAGTGGAAGGAGGGGTCATAGACCGAAGGTCAGTTCCTGGTTAGCTTATTTTCACATCTACTAGTTGGCACTAATGTTCTGCACCTAGTAAATAACAATACGCAAGACTGTTGGGTGTACTTAAATCTTTGATATATAGTAGTAAAACCCAAGTGACATTTTTTTAAAAATGATTTAGCAAAACGAAGGTGCTAGGTCTCATGCCTTCTGCACAAAACCGCAAGCAGCCTTCCAGCTATCATCCCTTTTGGTACCCAGAGTAAGACTGATCCCAGATGGGAGACCCGAGCCTGCTGGGCGTGGGACTCAAGTTACATCTCTCCAGCACCTAATGTGGCAGAAAAATGTCTGGGTTTAATTTGTGGTCTTGTGCGGAAGGGAAGTGACCAACTAGTACAGGCTGGCCTGCTTCTTTAGGGGCGGGACCAAGCCTGATTTGCATATAGTCTTCCCCTTTTTAATGGCTTGGCAGGCTGAAGAACGATGGTCTGTAGGGTTTCCCAGAGCAATGCCCAAGGTGAAGATATATTGAACATTTTCCAGACACGTGTCTTCTCTGTGAAAGATAGTGAGCTAAAGACTCTGGGTAAGTCTCTCGTAACCAGTACTAATGTCTGGCAGAGGGACCCCCAGGAACCCCCTTGTTAATTTTCTTTACATCCAGGTAGCAGGAGTGTGGCTCCGGTGCACTGGCAGTGGAGTAATCTTGATCCACAGCAGTGTCGCCCCAACGTACTCTGTGGATGGTTAGGGGGAAGAGCCTTCCTCTGCATTAAAGTTCTGTGTTCACTTTTATGGTAGAGGGCTTTGGAAACGAATGTATTAAGAGTTTCAGGGAATCCTTCTGAGAGTCTAAAGATTAATCAAGTAAGGACGGGATTTCCTGCCCTTATAAAGGTAAACTGATAACGCTGATTAGTCCAATGCAAGCTTGTCGGATGTCCATTCCAAGCTGCTGTAATACATGTGCCTTTGACTTCTGACATTCCTGCAGGGTTTGAAATTGCTAAGAGCTGGGAGCCTGGTTAGCTTAAATCCAGGAGCTACCTTGGACTTCCCAAGCAAGTTGTGCTATACAAACAGTTATGTGATATTAACTGTCTGGGTTAGGAAATGTGTATACAGCAAAATAAAGGGCCCACCTAAGGGACATTAACCCATATTCTATAATATATAATAGATAAAAAGGTAGTTTGCATCTTGCACACAAGTTGTTTTTCTGTGCACTAAATACTAGCTCCCAAGCTAGGTTTCCCCCAGGTGCTAGTACATCGTTCTACTTGCTCTAAAGTGTGATGCCAGATAACCAGGAGCTGCTTTTTTGCTTTTGGTCAACAAGCCCTAATTTCAACCCCTGAGTGTTTTGTCTGCAGGAGCTGGGCAAGGGCACCACGTTTCGGGAGCTCTAGTGGCCTACACCCCTTCTCCCCTGTCTACTCGAACTCATCACTTTCCAACATCTCCTTACTTCAAAAAGACTTCAGCTGCTTTATTTCAGGACTGTCTTTTATAGCACCAGTTCCTAGGGTAGCTCCTGGGGAAGGGTACCTGGCCAGAAGTTGTTAGCTCATACCTGATAGGTGGTTTACTTTGGAAATCTCCTGGAGTGGTTGGATCCAAGCCCTGAAAAAGAATCTGGCCTTGAAAGTGCTTTGTTTTAGCAGTGTCCCAATTAGAATCCCAGCTAGTCTCCTCGTCCCATCACAGCAAAATATATTTCACTTCATTTTGCAGGGAAGACCCCATTCGTATAACCCGACAAATATTACTGTTGAAACACATTGGTTGGCCTTGGGACCAAGATGTCAACTGATATCTCTTAGCTGCCCAGATAGCACACATTTCCGATTGGTTGTATTACTCCTAGAAAAGTGGTTGGTGGGCAACTCGAGCAGACGTTCTTACAGATCACGTTGGCAGACTTGCCATTCTTGAGAATAAATCGTGAAGTGCTGCTGGTAATCTACTCCCAATGACTACTCCTTTACTCCAATAATAGGACAAATAGACCTGGGTATGGGCCCTCTAACCCGGTAATGGGTAACCCAGAATTCTCATCTTGACTTGGTCACAAAGCTTTCCAAAGATGGGTGCTCGACATAATTGGGTGACTGCTTTAACCTAGGTCAACCGTTATCCTTTGAAGAGGTTAAACAATAATGTGGACTTGTCAGGTCAAAATGATGTAAATCTATCCAATTCGGTCACTAGATAACCGCAATAGATTACAATAGTGATGACGTGAAGAGCCACACCTCTTGAGTTTAGGGGTGTACCGAATTTCAGCTTCGAGGGAGTATTCAGCCAAACTTCGGCCAAAATCCAGCTAGTCGGCTTCAGACGATTTACTTCCTGGAACACTCACTCTAAGAGCCGAAGTCTTTGCTTACAGAGAGTCTACAGAGGAAATCCTTGGAGACTCTACGTGAGCAAAATACATGCTGCACACCAGAGACTGTTGAGTTTACAGAACACCACCCTCTCTGGTGTGCAGAATGTATTTTGCTCACAGAGGGCATAAATGTTAAGTAGCGTTATAGGTTGTAGGTGGAGAATTCCCTGAAGCAACACATAGCGGCCTTCCCTATCTGTTCATGTGTTAACCACCTTAAAAGGAACCCGCCTGTGAATAAGAATGGTCACTCCCCTTTTCCATTGACATGGAGTGAGCTCCCACTACCACCCAGCCGCAACAGGGTTTCATAGTTTCAGCAGCATTTAAGTGCATCTCTTGCAAAAAAAATCCCCCTGAAGATCCCTCATGCAATTGAGCATCCGCCTTCTTTCAATAGAATGACCCAAGCCCTTAACATGGAATGAGAAACATGTAATCAATGCCATTACATTATGAGTAGGAGGTCAATCTGTTGTGTGGCGGGTGTCCCCTCCAAGTAATAAACCTCCTCAATGCCAGAAAAATGAACATGCACTTGAAACCATCCACACCCCACCAATAAACCAACAATAAAATTAGGAACATTGGGATCGCGGAATTAGATGCCCATAAGAAGCTAGATCAGCCCATGCATGGGGAGAGAAGGGCACAGTCAACAGGCTGTAGTGCCTTCATGCGCATCCCCAAAAAAGGGGACACTGGGCAGGATACCTCGATTAATATGCATAGTTGACCATTATGAGGGTAACGGATGTTCTGTGGGTGTCAAGCTGTCAACCATGCTTCAACCCTGTCTGGAGCGATGGGACGGTAGCATTCCATGATTCGTGGGGGTGAGCCTTGATGAATACGTCTGGGACGTCGGTTACAACACAACCCCACCCTCCCCCCGTTTATTCAGAAGGAAACCTGCAATCATTCTATGTAGCAATCGGACAGTGCAGCCAGCATTCAATGTTTTTTGTACAAGAACATCTCTGAATCACATGTCAAAGATCGGCCAGGCCATGGAACCAGCACCTTGTGGGCACTGTGGCCTGATAACATCTTGATCCCAATTATCTTTACTAAACCTGGTGCTCGCCTCCCCCTGTGTCCCTGTCAGCATTATCAGCAGCAGTAAGATCCTACTGCCACAGTAATCGCCATGCCTCATCAGCTTCCTCAAATAAGTGCAATTGGCTATTTTAATATGAATATACCACACTGCAGGGAATTTGAGGTAATATCTGTATTCAGTCAACTTCAGTGCCTCAAAGGGGATTGAAAAGTCATTGAAGATTTGTATCAGTTTCCTATGCGAATGCCTCCCACTGCTTAATATGCCTTCAATGTTGAAAATTCAGCAAGCGCATGGTGATGTGTGGGCGAACCCCTGTTGCTGGTTTGGGAATAGGGGCCTTGTACACTCTTTCAGTTGTGTAGTTTTGTGGGTTTCCATTTGTAATTTTTCCTAAAGAAATCCATAAAGTCTTCCAAATCGGTACCCTCTGCGTTTTCCAGAATCGCAACAAGGCAGAGATTATCACGTCTTGACCTATTCTCTTGGTCCTCCATTTTGGCCCCTAAGCGCTGCACTTCTTTAATTAGACCATCAAGATCTGTAGAGATGGCATCTTGAGTATCCTCTAGTGTACTAATGCGTTGTCCGTGGTGCATTCAGCCGGGTATTCACAGCCTTAAACACTTTCATAATGTCCAACACAATATTATTTTAGTGTCCGTTGTCTTATTGTCTTCATTTCAGTCAGTATGTCCTGCAATTGCGTTTGGACATCAATTTGGAAATCTCTCCCGGAGGAGCAATGCAAAGGGGTTACTGTGGGGTTGTTGTCAGTCTGTGTCAGATTCTGTAGAGGGTTGTGGCATAATCCAGTCACAGGCAGCGCTCCCCTGCGATCACCTCCAGTTATGGGTAAATCTAATCCAAGGGGACTGACTTCATCTAGTTCGGGATGGTAGTGTTCTGGGGCCTTTAAATACCGAAAGCACGTTCCAAGGTATAAGGGGGGCCTGAAAGCTGTGACTGTCTACAACAAGCTCTCAGAGAATCTATCACTTAACCCACATTTGGTGACTTAGCAGGTCATAAATCCATTCAGGCAACTGCCATACAGTTGGACATTCCACTTTCCATATGTTGAGCCATCAAACGCAGCGCTAGCACCACAGGGTACCCGCACCAGCTACAATCGGTTGCCAATACAGCTCAGCATTCAGTACATTTTACTGGGGGCTAACTCCCAGTAAGCAGGCCACATCAAATGGCACCCGGAGTTGCCCTGCGGTCCGGTCACATCGCCGGAGCACCGATTGGCCAAAGGGCCATAGGTAGCTATGCCTGCTAGCGACTCATCCGGCGCTGCAGCTTTGATCCAGGCACTGCCGTTTGCTTCACGTGTCCTCTGGTGCACTTTAGTGTCGCTGCTTGCCTCACCTTGTCAGGTTGTTGGTAGAAGGCCCCGCGATCCACAGGGTGCTCGAATCCCAGGCATGGCGTCCAGATAACAAAATGGTGGATCGATGTTGTCACAGACCCTGTTGATCACACACTTCCTGCTAGCTGATTGCCGTGCGGAAACTGCAAACGTGCATGTCGACAGTGTCAACAGTGTTGGCAGTCATACAGCCCTTCTCCAATGCTAATCCCAAGCTCTACTAGTGAATGCGATCATAGCGCCACTACGCCTGCTCTGGATTGAGGCAGAGGCAGCAACCCAGGCCGCGACTGCGATTGGTATAGAATATCTGACATCAGTTTGCTCTGCTGCTTGGACATCTTCCATCTCACATTTTCATCTAACTGTTCGCAAGTTCATCCCACAGTTCCCGCCAGCGGGACAACATCAAATCATGTGCTATAGCTATTCAAGTCAGGAGCGCTGTCCCCATGCAGCCATCTTGCTTTGTTTCACAAGCACCCCCTCAACCCACTTCTTGACTTCAGTCATAAAATGAAGACATTGAGATTTAGTCTAATCGTGCTTGAACTTTGTGATGTTGTTTACCAAAGAAAACTGTACCAACTGCAACTGGTCCAAAATAAAGTGGCAAGAATGAATTGGACTCTTGCTGAAGCCCAGCGATTGCATCACCCTGGACCTCAAAATTCTACAAAGGCTCTTTATTGACCAAAGGAATGGTTTCACAAATTCATGTATGATGCACTGTGTACTAGTGCAACAGACCCAAATGCTTGTCCAGCTGGTTCCTAACATTACAGCATTACAAACCATGGTTTGTCCAGCCTACTGCAGCAACGCTAGCCAGCCTACTGCTGCCATCAAAGCTAAGATAATGGAGAAGGGTATTAATCATTAACCCAACCCTGGAATAAAATCCAACTGAATGAGACCATGTTTTAAAATTAAAGAACGTTTTTGAAACTGAACTTTTTTTTAAACACTTGTTTCACAATGCAATCGGTACAAACGATGAATACATTCAATAATGCAACACTGCGTTTAAGATACACCCCAGAACAAATTAATGAACACACCAATACATCTAATCAGTCCTAAAGAATTAATCCTGTAAAACAATAAATATAACAATGCAATCTTAATCAAAACATATTTGTAGACATCACCCACACCAACACTTTACACCTATTGAATTAATATGCGGTCCCCCCCCCATACCCAGAATTCCTCTCACCAACTTTAGCCACATGAAGTGCAAACTCTCACTCACCATATAAACTATGAAAGGTTGACCAAAGATCCAAATAATCATCTTGATTTTATTTCCGAAACAAAATATTCTCAAAGTCACAGTACCTGCACATCACTCACCCAGTTTTCCACCTGTGTTTTTTTCTCGTCTTCGACAATTTCAGAATTTTGTTTTGCGCCACCACTAGCACTTTGTAAATCGACTGACTATACCGTCTAGCAATCCTACACCTTCCTCTACTAGACAATAAACGGATTTGTAAAGGCATCCTAGGAAAGTTCACTGATAGTATTGTGTCCACTCCATGCAATACAGTACCCCAAAATTCCTTTGCTAATTTCATCGGAGCACCTGATAAAAACTTCAATTGTAGGTCAATCTAAAAATCGTACGTATTGCACTTAAATCACCTGTGGAACTGCCTGTAATTGAGTAACTGGGTAAGTCTTGGTCATGTGAAAGCTATGAATTTGGTTAATTGTTTCATTCCTGTTGACTCATGGATCACCTGGTCCTTCCCTGAGTGCGGGTTGAACTGTAACGGAAAAACATTTGTGTGGGGGGGGGGGGGGGTCGTGTCTACAGGGGGAGGGAGGCTGGTTGTCTCCTTTTAGTGCCAATAAAGACTTGGGTCTCTGAGTTATGGTCGTCGATTCTACCTTGCACATAGAAAAAAATAAGGTGTTGTCTTCTGAATATTTTACCCATCTAAATTCTAAACCCTCTTTTTTCAGACTGAACATGGGTACATCTTGTTTTTTGAGATCCTGCCAGCTGGAGAGGACAAATACCTCTATGAACCGGTGTATCCAAAGTAAGTGTTTTGGTTTTTTTTGTAAATGCTGTCTGCTTTAGAGTTTGGGCCTTCTGTAGTACAGTGTATACACGTGTTTCTTTACTCTGTTGGTGGCACAATTCAGGGCTCTGCTCTTGCCGTTGGTGGGCTCTTTGTGACTTTGTGAAAAGAGGCTGCCTTCAGTTATTTGGGGCACTGTGCTCCTGTTGGAGTTCCTGTTCAACTTACAAGCACTGACTTGCATTATGAACATAGACTGACTACAGCATAGAAGACAGAAGGCACATTTCAGGAATTTATTTTTATACAGAAAAGACTGCTGTACTTCCTTTACGTGTCTGTATGCTATTGGGACAATCAAGATAGCTTTTCTACTAGACCTCTAGGGTGGGCTGACCTGCAGTTTAAAAGGAAATTGAACATTGCACTATATTTGTATATATTTAAATAAGATCTAGGTTAACTTTCAAGTGCAAATTATCCCAAAATCTTATCGATTTCCAAGCACTATCAATAACACGGAAATTTGTAACAAATCCAAATACCTTGAAACAGTTGTACCAGGCCTTCTCTTATTACACAGCCTGTGGATCTTATTCTAGTGGATTGTTATTTTTGTACACTCCTTGGGCAGCGAGTAGGACTATATTTTAATTTATATTGTATGTTTTTAAGTTGGGAAGTGATGAATTTATGTATATAGCTAGTGCTTCAGAAATATTGTCTCGAGTAAATTTTAGATTCAAATGCTTTGAAGAAATCATTGTTTCAATGCAGATTTTCCTTTCTATCTTCAGTCTTGATTGTGTTAGATATAGAGTGGAGTGCTAGACCATCTCTCAAATTACTAGAACCTGAAGCTTGAAAATAGATTATACAAACTTTCACATAATGGCTGTGAAAATGGTGTAGGTTGCAACAAAATGAACAGGTGATGCCATTAGCCATTCATCTTGGTTAGTTTAGTATCCTTGCTTCCTGATCCCAGCGTCCTCGTTCTTTGATGGATGTTCACCATAAATCTAATGATCTTTTCTTTGACGGCTGACTTCAAATAGCTTCCTTCTTAGGACTGCCTCGACATCCGAAACCCAGTAAGACTTGCTGTACTTTTGGTAACTGGGTGGGGAAAAAGCAAAAAACGTATACACAATGCCACTTAATAGGATCACTGGGTAACGTGGAATATAAATTGCATGAAGGAAAAGATAGCTTTACAATAATTGGGAGGGCTAATTTCTTTTCAATTGCATCATGACCTTTCTGTTGTAGTCTTGTGGGGAAAATACGCTGACTTTAGCAGGTTGGTCCCGGCAAATTTTTTTAAAAAAAAGCTTCAGCTGCCATACCTCTCATTGCTGAATGTACCACAAACGCCTTTCTGTCCATCCACTGCTGCATCTTGCTAGTGCGTGTGTTGACGGCCTCATGAAGCAAAACACAGACAACTGATTAAAAGTTAAAACTCAAATGCTTTATTAAATCAAATGTCAGGATGGATGTAACTTGCACTATGCTAAGGTGGGATTGCCCTACCTTAACAAAACTAAGGACGTCTGATTCAAAGGGTTCAACTTAAGTCAGTTTGTGTCCAAAACCTAGCCTTGCCCTTAAAACTAAAGCTAAACAATGTGTAGGGATGTCAATGATAAAAGAAATGATGATCAACAAAGATTTGAGCTTCTTGCAGCTTTTAGCTTCCTCTTCAGCTCCCCGCCTCAAGTTCAAGACATTCCCACAAAAGTCTCAAGATTACCTTTCCCTAGTTCAAGGCAATATAGTTCCACACAATTCTCGGTTCCCTTCTCCAAGTTCAGTGCAACACAGTTCAAAGGAAAAAGGAGTCTTAAGGCTCCATCCTCCAGACAGGGTTCCCTTTCCCAAGACTTCAACGTAGCAATTCGTACTGGTTTCAATCGTTCAAAGTTGAAAACTAATCTAGGTCAACATGACCCTCCTTCTGAATTGCATTACCAGTTTACTCGCAGTGCTTCTTAGCTTATTTCACAATGTATTTAGCTTTTACAATTCAGGGCTCCTTGGTCTAAGCACAGTTGTCAGACACATGTTCCACCCATCACCGGTTGCACAACCAGGACCCCTAGGCTCTTCAGTCTACACAGGTTCTTCTGTACTGGCCCCTGTGTACAGATCCACAATTGGTCCTGCTTGTTGGCCTCTTGGCTTGATGTTCAGGTTCACAATCTCCTGGTTTCTCTTGGTTAGCCTCTTGGCTTTGCCATTATGTGGTACACGTCTTATGCTAGTCTTTGGCTTTTCCACATTGTATCCATTCATAAAGTTCACTTTAAGGTGGCTTTATGCATTTCCCCACCTTTCTGTCACACTTGCACTCTTATCCATAGACTACTTGCACACAGGCAATTTCCCTTTTGGCTTTCACCAGCTATTAGCTTTTGCCCATAAAGTTTCATTCAGTTCGATATTCAGTCTACTTTATTTAGCTTAATGTCAAGTTTTCATTCGGTTTGAGATTCAATATGTGCATTTTCTCTTGGTTTCAAGCTTTCATTCAGTTCAGATTTCAATATAATTCATGCCGCCCTTTGGTGCTTATGCGTAGCCCCCTAGGAGTGCCCTTCCTTTGCACTCACCGGTACTTGGTGTTCGGCTATGCTGCTTCCAGTCGCCTTCACAGGCTGGCAGGGCCGGTTCCTGAGAGCCCCGCTCTCTACAGCAGCTTCCTGACACGCCAGTTTCTCTGCCTCTGCTCCACGGACCGCGTCCTCTCCTGCTTTCTTGCATGAAGCTCCAGCTGCTTTCCCCTAACCACTGCGGTTTCCACACCTGTGGCAGCCTAATGGCCCGACTCACTCAGGCTCCACAGGATCTCTGGGACATCTGCTGGCATCCTACCTTTAACTCCAGACCTCCCACGGCTGCCTCCTCCCAAGAAGGGTCTGCTGCTGGTCTCTCCCACACAGGCCTCCTGTTGCTGTTTCTTTGGTCTCCCTTTATACACCTGCAACCACTCAATAGGTTGCAGGTGTGGACTCTCAATTGGATTTGCCTGACTATAGCTAAAGGAACAATCCTTGACCTTAAAGCACTCTGCAGGCATCTTTCTCGTCCCAGTACTAAAGTGGTGAAATGAGGTTTTAGTGTTTATTGTTCCTAGTCGCCTCTGCCTCGCCTCAGTACTGTCAAAGTTCAAATGTAGCGAAATGAGGGGAGAGGTTTTAAAATAGCCTATAAAGGCCGGGGGAGGGCTAGGTTGGTTTTCAATAGAGATAGGGGATACCATGTCTCGCCTTTGGGCACCCCATTCTAATCCATAAGGACCCTCCACCCAGGTGATCCTCCCTCGCTTCTCGACCCGAGGGTCAGAATCCAAAAGTGATGGCCTTTCCCCTCAGGTTTCTCAGTGTGAGGACACTAAGGGGTTCATGAAAAGAAGCAACTGCAACTTACTCCTGCAGCCAAAGGTCCTGAGACACTACACCACACAAAGTGGGCTGACCCATAAAAGCCAAATCAAACACAATCTCATTGGTCTTTGACGTCCTTTATTTTTTAAAAGGCTATCTGATTTGGGGAGGCGGGGGGGGGGGGGAGAGAGGATAATTCTACCCAGGATATGCACTGTTGAAATGTCAGACACCCTTTCATGCAATACCAAACTTAAGATAATTTTACTTAAAACGGACTGCAAGGACAGCTTTTTATTATCTGGCCCTCTAGTAAAGAAGTTACAAAATAAGACTAATGTCGCATTATGACTATTTCTTAGGAACCTGATGCTGCAACAGGGCCAAGGCACTTCATCAGCCTGCATAGGAACGAACGCCCTACCTCTTGAGCTCCATTTACAAACCAGGACTTTCAAAATGGCAGACTTGTACGTTTTCACTGTCCAATCAGCTTTATGCTCTTCCACTAATGAGGGCACAAAACCCATGGACTAATATTGAAGAAAGGGAATGGAAACACCATTCCACACCGGATATGCTGTCATGCTGCTTTATAGGTTTTTTGTAGTATTACGTAATCTAAAATCCTATATGATCACCCCTGCTTCTCTCAAAAGTCTTGTAATTTTGAAGTTATCCCAAAGATCATCCACGTCCCCATCGGGGGACCATTCTATAGCAGGGTGACTCTCCTAATTTCTCAGAAGATGGGGAACCAGCAAAGATAGGTCGGAACATATGTTGAAGTTCCAACAGGGTTGTAAGTACTGTTTACAATGACTAGAGATGGCTAATTCCTACCAATTGTCTGGCTTTCCTCATTAGAATAATCGCTGCATATGAAAATTCACAATTCTGCTAATGGTAGAAATGCATAAGCCTTATCCACGTGCATCATTCCTTTGGCCACACACCTGTTTGTTAAAAAATTTGCATAACAATCTAAGTCCTAACAGCTTGCAAATCAATGAAAGTCCTGGCATTTTCCATTGCATTCCACTGTGCTTGCCTGTACATGTAAATGCAGGTTAGTTCTTAACAAAATCCTATATCAAGTGGCCCTGAAAGCCAGATCTGTTTTACTACGCACCTGACATGGTAGTTTGCAGAGAGCTCAAGCTGTTCTAAGTATGTCTGTACTTCTTTCAGAACAAAAAACAATCTCCATCACCTGTTTATAGTCCTTGTTTTATACATGGAAATATCTTGGTAGTATACATAGCATTTATAATAAAGGCCTTACATTCATTGCTAATGATGGCCAGTCCAAACCTTTTGGCGGTTGAGCTGGGAACGTCTGTTACTCAGCATAATTTCTTTCCATTTTATTTTATTTTTACAACAGTTTCGTTGTACAGAGGCTCCTAGTGCTTTTATTTGACATTGGTCTCCATGTGGGGGAAAACTCTTAATATGGAACTGCTGCTCAAGTGTGCCATGTGCATTGTAGCAGGAACATCAACATTCTGTAGTCTGAGAAGGAAAAGACAGATTGGTGAAATAATGCAAAAGAAGTAGGTGCACATTGTTAGATTGTATAGTGTGGACTGCCTTTGCAGTTCAGCTTTCCTATCTTGAATATGGTTCAGTAGATCGTCATGGGTATTGTCTACAAAGATATTGGAATTATTGAAGATAATGTGGGTGTACTAATGTCCTAGAATGGAAATTGGAGTATTCTCTAATGGTTTCCAGATGAGGACCCGGTTATAAATATGGCAGTTAATTTGGTACAAAATAGAAAGCAGTTTTCTGCCTAGAAGACCATTGAAAAAGGAGCCTACATGGAACTTAAAGCAAGGCCTTCCTGCCGAAAGTCGACCTTTTCATTTAGTTCTGCTCTTTTAGAAATTGGCTCTGTTGGTCCTGTGCCCTCTTGGCAGTGATACCGTGTGCGCTGTAGCAGTGGAGTATGCAAAGCATCAATGAGATCATTGTTGGCTCCACATTTTATGCCTTAGATCTAAGAGCCCAGTGATGGATCGTGTCCAGTAGAGAATGTTCACCCCAAAAGTAAGTTTCATGAAGACTGCAATGCTCCATTTAAAGCGGAAAGTGCTATCGGGAACGATATTAACATGGAGCATTACATTCTCATTCGAATACTTCTTGTTTAAACACCAAGTGGGACCTACATTGTGCTGCCACACAACTTTCTGAGGGTACAGGGTAAGAAATTAGATTTGATCAGCCATCCATCCACCATTTGGAAATAATCCCACTATCACTGGTACGAAGACTGCAAGAAAGCTTTTTTTGGGGTGAAGGAAGCTATTGAGTGTGCCATATTTTAGCCCTTTTCGACTCTGCACTACAAGCAATTGCTCGCAGATGCCAGCACCTGCAATGGCACTCACAAAAAGACTGAAAGCTAAAGCGGATCCATTACATTTGCCTCCAGGTCGCTCAAAGAGGCAGAGTGACACTATTGCTTCACCATGACAGATGCTTGCACATGTGGAACAAATCTGTTCCACATGGAGCAGTGGAGAAGGCACTTTTGCCTTCAGACTGATCAGAAGTCTTAGTGAAGATGCTGAGCCTGAAACTCAGAAAATCTCATGCCTCGTTTAGCATTTAAAATGCAACAGTCATCGACCCCTCCAATGTTCCAGGCTTGCAAAATACCCAAGCAGACTGGTTGTTTAGACTGCTTCTTAGATAATTTGCCACAGATTTGAAAGGTGCCAGTCTGTCAGAGGTTAGTCATTTTTCTGCAGAGGTCTTTAAAAAACATTTTCTCCTTTTTTTTCTTTTAAACTAGTTCCACCCTCTCTTACTAAAAACTGCATACACTTCTCGAACAACAAGAGTGATGAGAATGAATAATCTAAGGTAGATGTTATTACCCCACGGCTCCATGTTATTGCTCGGGGAACATCCCCCTCTTTAGAACCATTTACCTCCCTCATGTCCGATTCCGAGAAGGACAACCACCTTCTACCATTGGCGGATACTGGTTTGTTTTTAGATGTTCTACCCTCTGTTTGATTGGAAATGCATTGTGAATTCAGATGGCCTGCTATTAAAACATGAGACCTTGGATAGAGCAAATTCACCAGTCTCAGATTAGCCAAGGACTCCAAGAATTCTGTGAGTTTTACACACGCGGGGTTCCAGTATAAGTTTATGGCTGTTAAATTCTTTAAACCCTCCTCCGTTGGTATCACAAGGTTTACTGCTAGAATCTCCTCTTGCTTACAGGGAACGAGTTCCGCCTCCTTAATTAAGGATGTCTTACATGCTATTAGCAGCCCTCCTTTTGGTCTTCCCCTCTCTATGGAGGTTGCAGGTTGGAGGAACATTTTAAAACCCAGTAGTTGGAGGGAATTAACTAACCAGGTTTCTTGAAAGAAAACCAGGTAATTATTGCCAAAAACGTATTTTCCTCATTGTTACATTTTGAAACTAACTGGAGGCCCGCGTGTTCCAAATCGGGAACCTCAATTTTCCTCAACTAACGAGAGTCCTGGCTCACTCCTCATTTCTGAAAAACCTGCGTTATAATCTCTAGTAGCATGGACCACACTACTTTCTTTGCATCACCTTGCTCATCCTGGCCTTTATTTGCCATCCTCTTGGTTAGATCTGACTTATCCGTAGGCCCACCACCTTCTACTGGACCTTCCCTGCTGCCCTGCTCCTTTGAATGAGGCAACGATTTGTGAACCTCTATTCCTGGTTGCTGGAGGAGACTGGTGACAGGAAGAACAGCTTTGACCCCAACTTTTGAGGTGAATCCCACTTCTGCCACATCTCTTTGAGGGTCGGGGAACTGTACATATTCTATATCTTTAGTTGAGAAAAGATACAATTCTGGTATTTTCTTAAAAAAAGACAAGATGGCTCCTCGGTTTCAAAATTTGGTGTCGCATTTGTTCATGACAAGATAGCCAAAGTCTCGGTACTGCAAATGGTGACTTTTCCTCCTGGTGATCATCCGAGACCTTGCTTCTCGAGCAGGTATCCTCTACTGGATGTTTTTTTATTTTTTCGGTACTCATTACGTCTCCTCTCTGATCATTGTCCTTGGAAGCTGAAGTGACTTTCACCACTATATCGAGTTCTGGTTGACATGTCTGGGGCATACTAGGTGCATGTTCTATGCCCCTGACCCCCCGGGGCTGGGATCTTTCTTTTTCTCCCTAAGAAATAATGGGGCCACTTCAAAGTTTTGCCATTCTTTAGTTTGTTTTGTTTTCTGCTTTGTTCTTGGCAGGAAGAGCGGAGCAAATTTTACTGGTCTTTCTATCCTATTTATTTTTTGCCATTGGCCACTTCTCTTAGCTCACAGTTGACCGTCCTCACGGACTTTGATGATTCAATGGTAGGGGCTCCTGACTTAATGCCTTGGGTGTCCTCTGTCTGAATGCCCATGGTCACCTTAACCATTTTTGTGTCAGCGGATCCTGGTTTTCCAGTTAATTGTCTGACCCTTTTTGTTTTTTTTTGTTAAATCGGGCGCTCCTTTGACCCATTTTGTAGCAACTCAGACTGATCCACACCGATATCTTTTTGTGATTTCTTTGGGAGGGTGCTTAAGCTGTTAATAAAACTATTTGCGGCTGAATTCCTCAGCTTTTTCGCCTTCATATTATTCCTTTTCATCGCCTGCGTGATCGCAGGAGACAGGACACTTAAAACAGCCTTCTTTTGTTTCCTTCTTTTAGTCAGTCTTCTCCCTTTAGAGGTTTGTTGAGAGGTCTTTCCAGGTTCCTTCCCCCCTCAATTTCTTCCAGATCTTGGGGTAAGGTTTAATCCTTACTGGAGAAGTTTTTTTCACAGGAATCAACTTCCATCACGTGTGCCAAACAGCGGAATTCCTCCAATACCGACAGAGAGGAGTATCATCAAAAGTAGCAGTGGTTACTTCTTCCTTTTGACACTAACTCCTGAACCCTGAAGCGTTCTCCCATCGTTTGATCGAATGAAGTGGAGTATCAGGGATTGTTTCTTTTTCACCCAGACTTGGAGCTCTGAGAATGTCTTTAATTCCCAGTATTTCGGTGTTTTATTGATTCCCTTCTGTTAAAGTTGTTAGGGCAGATGCAACCATTGTATTGATGGCATTTCTCAGGCCCACCACTGAGAAATCGCATTGCTCAATTTCTTTGGACATTTCCAATAATAAACCTGAATGAGAGTGTACCTCACCTTTCATTATTTCGTAGACCATAACCAATGAGTTGAGGACAAAGTTCAGGGCAGCCAAGGTGGCTTCATTTGGGCTAGTCTCCTGATTCGAATTATGTGGTGAGGTGATACGCGCCATTGTTTGCTCTTTGGATGGGCTCATTTAATTCCTGCCTAGAATCTAGAAACGGAGGATTTGTTTGGCTGTTTAATGGAATGGGGGAAAGAATGAATCCATGTATGAAATCAATGGCAGGCATTGTAGTGCCCGGTAGTTTGTTCACCAGCGAATTTTTAATTCGATGGAACGATTGCTCCGATTACCCCAAATCAAGGTCACCTGTGCTCCTGTGTCTCTGCCTACAAAAGCATTGATTAATTTTTTGTTTAATGTTTGATGCTGTGAGGGTAAAATACTTCCCACCCTTTAGAGTTGAATCCAATGTTATGACCCGATTAACAGTGCATCCCTATGGCCTTTGAATATTGGCTGTGTTAGGAACTTGAGCATAAGCAAATACTTCCTGCCCAGCCGGGATGTTTTGCTTAATTTGGAAGTTCGATCTGCCCTCTGGAGGTTGGGACTTAGTTAAAAAAAAAATGAGCCTTCCCATTCTGGAGCCCTTAAGTCGTCCTTTAGTAAACCAATCTGTAGATTGCATCTGGCAGTCATTATCAGCTGTTAAATTGAGACTGAGTTTTTTTTGTTTGTCTCCAGGCACTTTAATTGTACACTCTTTCCCAACAGAACACAAACTCTTCAATTGGCGGCAAAGAAGAAAATGTTAGAGCGTACTTGCATTAAATCCCTTGGGCAGATTGCTCTGAATCGAAATATAAAGTTTTAATACGTTGAAGCTAATGTTAATACGTATTGACAATCTGAACGGCCACCTTGGATCTTACTAACAAGCAGTGCTGATTCAAAACAATAGGGGAAGAAGAGCACAGCTTAGATTAAGCTTCATATCTTACTCAATGTCGGAGGTCCGTGTCCTAATTTGCGGGCGGCCTCCTCTGTTGAAGTTGGTAGTTCCTGCTGTTATGTCCCCTCAACGCCTCGCAAAGCCTCCCAAAGACTCCATAAGACTCTGCGGCCTTCCGCAGTGAGTCAGGGTTTTTGGATGATTCGCTCCACTGCCAGTAATGAAGCTGGGCAAAAGACTGTTTCTGTCAAAATTAGTCTGTTTCACAATTAAAGCGCCACACGATCTGCTCTCCTTAAGCAGCTCCACAAGACTCTGCACCAACTCTGCCTTTTTTTTTTTTACTATTCGGGGCCCGTGGGGATTTCACCCCTCCCCCGTGCCCCCCCATTGTTCCTGTGAAAATTAAAAAGGTCGTTTGACCTATTTGACCTAGAGCATAGCATTCCGTATGCCATGTTTTTAATAGGGTCCCTTTCCTTGTTTGTACATTACGTGTCCAATTTTACCTGTGGTAGTTTTCGTCAAATTTTTGTTACATTACAGGTCTGTGCTAGTGACCCTGTAGTTATGGTTAAGTTGCACTTCCCATAGGAAGAGCAGTTTTTGGGTGGCATATAACTTTAGTGCCGTTTGATGAATTTGCTCAAAACTTTGCTGTAAAAGTGCAGACCCTATTGTGACCAATCTTCTAATGCCGTCCCTTCTCCCAGATGGAGATCCTTCTCATGCAGACAGGGAGGTTAGGCCGCTACCAGGTAGTCCCCTTGGGGATGGCACTCAGCAGGTGGATCTCATGGGGAGGGATTCCCCCTTCTGGGATACAGGAAGGACACCCGGAAAGAACACAGTATTTGTCTAACTCGGCAAACCCTCACCTGCCCTCCCCTCCATCTTACCCACATACTTCTATGTAAGTCTCTAGAGAGGAGGAATCCAGCTCCTTCGAAAGTACTGAGACATGGAAGCAAGAAGCTACCCAAGTAGAGCATTCTTGCAAAGTGCATAGACCCCAAAAGCACTCATGTGAACCAACTTGAACAGTCTAGTGGTGAACGACTTCCGTTTGGCTCAAACGAACATAAAATGAAAGGAGGACGGAACCAATGGTATTCCCTCCCTGGAGGCACCGCGAGCAAAGTTACCGTACTGCAGATCCTGCAGCTGTTGGCCGGGCCATAGCCAGAGAAGTTATGGCACCTGCTCAAGAGAAGACAAAAACACAAACTGGAACAGTCAGAAGACTCGTAGTAACCAGAGATGGAGGTGAGTGACCGTGAGCCCATACGGAAGGTACGGGGGTGTTCCGGGGAACCTCAAGGGGACGAGAAACCAATGTAAAGTGGTCTCGTACCCGAGAACGAGAAGCCATTGTAACTGGGTCAAGGACCCTCGAGTAGAGAACTGCTATACCATGCAGGGGAGTGTACCAGGGATACAGGGTCATGGACCCGGCTGTGACTGAGGAGTTCCTCAGACGTACATCTTCCTCATGGCAGTACCTGGCAGGGCAGTATACCACGTCTGCCCAACAGAGCCACTGGAGAGGCTCATTAAGAGCCAGATAAAGGGAACCATTCCACAAAGTTGGGGAAACTATGAAGGGCCAGGGGAAGGGAGATTTTCCCCCTACTTTGTGGAACTGTGAAAACCAGCTTGAGAGGGGCCAGGGAAAGGGAGACTTCCCCCTACTTTGTGAACTAAACAGTTACAGAAGGAGTCGTCCTTGGACCCAGAAGAGACAAATCCAGTTTAGTTATAAGTGTAGGGGATAAAATAGGGTTTTTGAAACCGGACAGTGGACTTTTCAGTTAGATATTCTAATGTTTCCTTAGTATTTTTGTTGAGATAGGGAACCCCCTCCTGCCCCCTTAGTTAGGGATAGGTAGGTCTTTGCAAATGTGTTAATATTCCATCAAATACATTTTATTTTGTTAAATGGCCAAATGTTAGGTAAAAAAAAAATGAATGATGGTTGCATCTGATCCGCAGATTCACTTCCTGGTTCGGTGTCCACTGAGCCTCCTGAGCCAATCGAGGAGTCGTGTAATGTTCACAGATATCATAAATTGCTGCTGATTGATCAATTAAAAGCGTGAAGTGTGTCAACATTTGAAACGGATGCCATGTTGGGTTTGCGAACTGCGCCCGTACTCGGCGAACATCGCAATAAAAACATGTTTAAAAATACATTACACTTGTCAAACAAATGAAACCATCACTGGGGAGGCGAGGGGTGGTGAGGATGGGATTGGATATGTCCAGGAAAAGCCCAAAATCGGATGTGTTTTTCTTTCCGATGTCCACGAACATCTCAGATGTTCAGGGACATTGATGGCTCATGGACTTGACAAATGTTCGAGGACATGTGTGCATTAGTGTCGCTGAATAACAATTATTGGATGGCTTATTTGGTGCAGTTTAACAAAACTGCACACAATTCTGCAATTCAAATTTAGACCCAACTTTAAATGTTGTTGCAAAGTTTGGGCCCCAACATGTTTGGATGGATTATAACTTTGGGGCCGTTTGTCATATCTGCACAAAGGTTTGTGAAAAGATTAAAGACCCAACTTTGAATGTTTGTGCACAGTTTGAAGGGATTATGTCAAAAGGGGGCAGAATTGCAGGGGGAATCCCAAAACCATTCGAAATCGTGATAGTTTTGAATGGGGAAAATACATTCTGCTTACGGCTAAAGCCCGAAGTGCTGGACTGGTTTGCAGCATACGTGCGCTAGAAATATCAGCAAGGCCCTGAAAGCATTGGTTTGCAACTCAGTCCTCTGTTTTCTTTTTTACAAATAATAGTGATATAACTTTGGTGCCTGGGCAGTGGGCCTGGCTCCGGCAATTACAAATGTCTACTCTGATTTGCCCATTTTGATTGTGGACACTGTCACTGGCCATGGCTGCAAGCCATGAACACTGGCCGTTGGTTACATTATGATGATATAGTAGACACTGGACCAGAATGCAGGGTAGGTGCAGCGGATAAGAAGAGTGGTTTGGTGGGCCCGGGGCCATGGTGGAGCTTCATGACGCACATCAATATGCGCTGCAAAAAAAAGGTGGTTTATAGTCTGATCATAACGATTAAAAGTTTATACAGTGCTGTGACGACATGTAACATTTTCACTTAAAAAAAACCTATACAATTCACTGAAAAAAACCTTATTAAAGGGATGTTATGGTTGCAAGGTAAACCCAAAACACCAAAGAAATTTGACAGTTATGATAAAGTATGCAACCATAATTCGCGCTACTGCTATGCACCGCGAAGTCGAACACCCAGGATATCAAACATGACATCACAAATGGCATCATCAATGACCTCACAAATGGCATCATCAATGACATCACAACACCACTCCTCTGTAACAATCTAGATGGAAAGTCTGTACAAGGGGTTCTGTAGAGTGATGCTAGCAACATATGAAGGGTGATCGGGAGGCCTCTCATGAATGGTCTCATGCAGAAGGGATGTGATCAAGCGGTTTGAGGTGGGATCAAGCCTGATTTGCATATGGTCTTTACTCTTTTGCAATGACTTGGCAGGCGAAGAACGATTGTCTTGAGGGTTGTCCAGAGCAATACCAGAGGTTAAGATGAATTCTAAACCTTCCAGCCATCACCTCTTGTTTTGCTTGCATGAACTACTCGTATATCGCAAAATGTACTTGAGAACATTGTTCTGAAGTTTTGTTGCTAACACAGCAATCTAATAAGGCATTCACACAGACAATGGCTGTAGCATGGAACATAGAAATAGAGTATTCTTTATCTAGTGTGTTTGGCCAATAAAAACATAACTCCAAGCCTAGCAGAATCTTGACTAATGTTAAACTTTGAATAAACCGCTAACAATACAAGAATTACTACACGCTTATTGGTACAAGAAATCTGTGGAGAGCATCAATGCACACAGATCTGAGCCAAATGCAGGGAAACTCTAGTAGAGGGGGATACCAATACAATGACCAGATAATAAATGGCACTAAGAGTAGAGTTAATCATCCTGCATACAAATTGTTTTGTCTGTCTGGTGCCTGCTTATTGTTCCATGTTTCTGCACCCTGAGCTCAGGCCAAACCCCAAGGAAAGAACATAGACCAAAGTTAAGGTCTACATATACAGCACCTAGAGTATGTGCATCATGTTTTCAATGCAGTATGACTAGATGAAGTCCTTCCTCTGCTTACAATTCGTACTGTCATCGATTATACCATTTGTGATGTCATCTTTGCCCTGGGTGGTGTTAGTGCATGGTGGTGGCACAATTTATGGTTGCATAGCTTACCATAACTGGCAAATTTCTTAGTTTTTTCGATTTTACCATGTAACCATAACATCGCTTTAAAAATCGCATGCTTTGAATAGGTCGACATCCAGTGGGAGCTGCAGAGTATTGCACGTGAAGGTTTCGACGTTGACATGGCTTGTTTGTAATTCTATCCCTAGTGTAATGTCGACTGTACCCATGATCCCTCGCGTGTCGAGGTCCCTCCTTTTTCCCACCATCGTGGTCCATTGAGTTAAATGCGGAGTCTTTTAGCAAAGCTACTTCTGAGGTAATATTCCTCTTTTACAATACTTTATCGAATATCGCACCAGGCAACATCGCTAAAGAAAGAGGTCATAACAGACAGACGTTTGTTCCAACAATGAGCTTCGGCCTAACAGTAGGGAGGTTGGGGGGGGGGAACTGATCTTCATATAGAGAACACATACCTCCATTCCATGCTTCTTCTGTCCTTGCCTTGCTGCACTTTATTTCACCTTTAGGCATGGAGCGTAAAGTTGCCATAAGTGAAATTGTAAGTTCCCGTGGAAAGACGCCCATAGTGTGCAACCACTGCCTCCCACATAATCACCAGGAGACCCGTTGTGCTTCTTGTAAGCTCTTTCGACCCAAGACTCTGAAAGAGCATTGAACAAAACAGTGGGTGGCACTTGCCATGATGTCAGAGTTGGAAACTGCCGCTGGTCTCTTTGAATCAGATCCGGAAGGCCAGGGCAGCAAAGGCACTAGTTCGGAGCCTGAAGACCTCTCAGGCTCCCAGTTCCCAGCCTCGGAAGGCCTCTGGCAACAGCGACGCCCACGCACGCCTACACCGAAACACATACCCCAAAGCTGCTCCTCGACAGAACTGCAAAGGAAGGATGCCCTCCGGTGGCAGGTGCACTGCGGCCTACCGAACCACTGCCGAAGAAGCCTGCTGTGGTTCTGCTGCAACATTTAGTGCAAGGCGCCGAGGACAAAATAAATGGCAATGGGTTTGTGAAAACAACATTCGATGGATAAATCCGTAACGCCGAAACATCTATAAACACAATAAAAAGGCCCATAGCCAGAAGACAACACTCCTACAGCCACAGAATGATACCAAGATGCCCATTCCTTTCTTATTTAACCAAGCAAGTTGCACAGAAATCCTTTAAAACGTCCTGGACTCCGCAGACACACTAGGAAGAGTCATCGCGGAGGGTACACTCGTCAAGACACTCAAGGCTCCATGACTCTGGGTTTAAACCCGAGACTCAGGAGGCATTAATTAATATGCCTATTGAGGACGCTGTCCTATTCAGGAAAACTGTCGAAGTAGAGACCGCCAAAAAAAGAGTATGAGACCATAAAGACACTTGGACAAATTACTAACAAACCGTATGTCCAAAGAGGGACTTTCAACACACAATGTACCTTTCGTACTTCAAGCTTCAATAAGAAAAGCCAGGATCAGGAAAATGAGGCTCATATTACAGTCCACAGTTGCATTCAACTTTCTATTGGTCCTCCCAGCAGAGGGAATTTTGCAAAGGAAAAGGGCGAAAAACAGTTGCAGCCTCTAGAGGCAATGCAACCCCTGCCACAAAATGACAAGCTGATTTTAGTTCCCTCCCATGCATCCTCCACCTGGGGGCTGCATATATCGTTTTACCGAGCAATGGTAGGGAATAACAATAGATCATACTCGCAACTGTGGCAAAGGGATACTCCATGGAGTTTCTCAAATTGCCACACTGTTAGGAAAGATTTCATAATGTATGTAATTTTCCCTCCATGTGTCGACCCCCAAACTTTTTGCTGCTGTTTGGACACCATTGACTGACTTTGCCAGAGAAGCAGCCTTCAGCTGCACGCCTATGGGCTTTCACTCACTTTTTTATGTGGAAACTGACATGCCCTTAAAACAGTCAACACTGGGAGACTTTGTTTCCCTTAGTCCTTTGCTCATGTTACATCTTTTGTGCAACATGTAACAAGTGTGCAATGTACCTTACCATACTGCACACTTGGGTCTATTGTCCTTTCCAAAGGCCCTAGATACTCTCGCTGGACTTTTTATGAACTGTGCAGATGTGTCATGGACAGGACTGGTGGCAGCTATCTTTTCGCATTCTTTTTAACCCTTTCCTGCCATGTTTACCGCGTTTGGCACAAATAGGTGGCCTGGCTCCAAAATGGCCATGCCGCGAGGTTTTGTCCTGTTCTTTGGCCATCTTGCCCCTTCACCTTCCGCAGGTCGAGACGACCCGGGTCAGTATTTATTTGGTCATGCACTTTCCTGCGAATCCCAATGCTTTTGCAGGCTTCTGCATACCTGGTGTGTGTGCCTCCCAGGATGTGGGCTGGAACATCTGGTTCCAATACACATCCTGGGTGCCAGAGAGTCTGGAGTGCCATGAATGCCTGGGAGCACTGTAGTCCGTGATTGGTCCACGTATGGAGTGTGCGTTTGTGAACAGATCTCCCATTGGGTCCTCTCCGTTTTGGCGCGAAGGGAACTTTGGATAAGAGGAGGCTGAAAACATCACTACCAGGTCGATCTCCCGAGTTCTCACTGAACAAAGGATAGGATCCAAGTATCCTGCAACACGAAGCTGAGTCGAGGAACCACTGGTGATGCGCTGGAAGGTTTGGCACCCTGAGCCTGCTGATGTCCCGTGGGACCCCTCTGCATCTGGTCGTCCTAGGTGGTCTGCGAAGACTCCTCGACCCATTGGAATATTGGGACCAACTATTCTCTGCACCTTCATCAAACCCTGCAAGTAAGCTTTCTCGGAAGTGTCCCTGGGCCAACCAGTGGACTGACCAGCTTACCCAGTTGCTTTGCTCTGTCACTGCCGCAGTTTTGAGGCGGCCCTCGAAACTTGGTATACTGCTTGCTCTGTGTCCACGGCACCCTCACCGGATTTCGTACACTTGGTGTTACCAGGTCGGAAGTGAGACGTGCGACAGGACCAGAGTAAACGCGGTTACCTTGTTGCCCTGCCGCAGCAACGTCCTTTGCAAGTCAGCTGCATTTGTGGCCCTCTTGCGCCTGAAGCTTGCTGCAGTGAAACTGGGTCGATTCATCCACCCGGAGCGGAGAAATGGCCACTGTCCCGTTTGGGAATCATCGCTGCATCTCAGGAACTAAAAGGTGCCGAGACGTCCTTTTTGCTGCATTCGAACCTGCAAGCGAAGTGGACTGAACTGCTGAAGTTTGGGTCTGCTTGCATCGCAGACTGGTGAGTACTCGATACCCCAAACCGGTGGCCTCTAGTGCAAGGGCCCATTTTTACACACAAGTGGCCCCTGGAGGCCCCTCTCCTTTCCACTGCTATTGCGAAATAGCGACTCCATCCCGAACTCTTGAACTGCCTCTGCCTTCAAGTGGAGGTCCTCCTTGAATAGTGGGTACGTGTTCTGCATCGCCTCATCCACCTTCCCAAGCTGCTAGAGACCCTTGAAGAGACCCTATTCTGCCCATTGGCACGCAGTTGCCTGCACTTGAATTGCATGTACTATTGAGCACAAGGCTTCTCTCTTCTTAGGGCTTGGACTGCCTCTTAGTTAGGTGTATTCTCGATGTTGAACTGGGTCTAAAGATTATCTGCACTGCCTGTTTTCTTTCCATTTAGGTTGTCGACATATTTCGTGCATTTAACCTTTTGGACCCCAATGGTCTTGTATATACAGGATCTTGATAGTGATGTGTTGGTTTACTTAGTGTTACTGTGATTCTTTTGCTATGATCTGTTACAAAGGCCTTGTAATAAATGTGTCTATATTTTTGATATAACACCTGTCTGGAGTTATTTGTAAGTGTCCTTGCTTTGTGTGCTCATTGAGGTCCTTCAGTCACCCTCACCCCTCCTGAGACTTGGTCTTGACCGCCTGCCATAGCTACCCTGATTGGTCTGGCTTGTCCAGAGTTTACCCTGTTCCAAGGAACTAGGCTGGCTTTCTGAACTTCTGCCCACCAGGTCAGAGTTCAGAAATCCATCTTAACACACACCACCATCCACCACGTGCGTGAGAAATGTCACAAAAACATTTTCAAATACTACTACAAGAAATCTAAACACTACTGAAAAAGGGGGGGCCATATATCTGGTGCCCCCTCCAGAGAAAGGTCAAGGTATTTATTCAGAGTACTTCCTTGTTCCAAAGAAAGATCTAACAATGCAGCCAGAGCTGGACCTGTGCCCTGCAAACGTCAAGCCTAAAAAATTCAGGCTGACTACCGGAGGTAACCCCTTACTAAAACAAGGGGATTACATGGCAATATCAGACTTGAAAGATGCATACTTTCATATGTTTCTAGCACACAAAAAATACCTCTGCTTCATAGTGGGGAACAAGCACTACCAATTCAAGGTGCTACCATTTGGCATAGACTCCGCCCCCAGGGTATTTACAAAGGCACTAGCAGTAGTAGCCGGCCACTTAAAGTCCATTCCATTGTACCCTTACTTGGATGACTGGCTAGTAACAGGAGACAAGCCTCAAAGGTGCCTACAAAACAACGATTTCTCCATAAATTAGAAGAATTCCAGTCTAGTGCCCAGGCAAGTAAAACAATTCCTAGGGGCACTAATGAAAACAAACGATGGACTAGTCTTCCCCTCCAACGTGAGGGTCTAAAGCAAGCTGTTTCAAACGCCTCAGTATGTAGCCGGTCGTCAATTAATGGTGCGAAAAGCAATGCGCCTTCTAGTAATGATGGAACCCTCCTTTTATCTAGTGCAACACGGCCGACTGCGCATGCATCCAATGCAATAGTGGTTAGCGAAACAATGCTGGGATTTGGGACGATTTAATGGTGGTTTCGAAACACCTAGTTGGATTGCTACAATGGTGGTCCAAAGGCAATCTGTTAAAGGGAAAGCCTTTCAACACACCAGCAGTCGAATCCACTCTTACAACGGACATGTCCCTAACAGGGTGGAAAGCTCATTTTCTCCATTAAACTGCACATCGGGTGTGGGCACAGACATTAACCCAAAAGCATAACAACAATCTGTATGTAATTGGTCGTCTTCAAAGCACTTCAAGCATTCAAGACTCGGTTAATACACAAAACAGTCCTCATCCTGACAGACGGCACCACAGCCATGTTTTATATATACAAACAGAGGTGCACGTTCTCCAGGGCTCTCCAAACTGGCTCAAAACATTCGAATGTGGACACTAAAACATAACCTGTTCCTCCTGGCACAACAAGTTCCAGGGGGTGGGAACGAAATTCACTGGCAGACGTACTAAGCAGAAGTGTGGTACTACCCTCGGAACACGGCTGGTGACTAGACACAGACGTGCTACAAAAGGTCTTCTCAAACTGGGGGTTCTCAGAAATAGACCTATTTGCTACTCGGGAGAATGCACAATGCCTAGATTACACGTCCAGGTTTTTCCCAGAAAAGTTCAAAAGGGAAAGCACTACTAATGAATTGTTCAGGAAGACTTGCATACGCTTCCTCCCCATCCCCAACACTCAACAAAATAGTCCACAAGCTACACCAGGAACAAATAACACTTATCCTGGTAGCTCCGATGTGGACAGGACATCCATAGCTCTCACACCTACAGACGATGTCCCTGTGTCCTCCTATGAAACTACTGTATCCAGCCAACATGTTAACACAGGATCAAGGGAGGACACTCCACCCGTGCCCTCTGACATTGAACTTAGCCTGGCTCTTAAGATCATCGAATTTGGTCACCCAAACCTAGACCAAAGATGCATGGAAATCCTTAAAGTGGCACGCAAACTAAACACACAGTATTGCTATTTTAATAAATGGAAACTTTTTGTGTAATGGTGCAAAACACGTTCACTCAACCCAATTGAATGTTCACCATCAAATATAGCTCACTATCTTCTATATATATTAGACTCTGGCTTAGTACTTAACTCGCTGAAAGTACACCCAGTAACTCTCTCAGCATACACCACTTCACAAAGCAAAGTCTTGTGGTGGAAAGTGCCAGTAGTTAAAGCCTTCATGGAAGGTGTTAAGAAATGATACCCTCCATTTTCGTATACTACTCCCCGCTGGGTTTAAACATTGTACTTACAAGGCTTATGGGTGCCCCCTTCGAGCCTATTCACAAAGCCAGTCTTCAACATCTCGCATATAAAACAGCTTTTCTTATAGCTATTGCACCCATCAGAAGAGTCAGTGAACTGCAAGCCCTATCCGAACAAGACCACTTTGTTATCCACAAGGTAGTACTGCACACTCGGTTTTGACCAAAATGTGCATCTACATTTTATGTTAACCAGTTATTAGAGCTTCCTGCGTTTTTTCCAACACCCCAAAAGTGCAGGAGAAAGGAGCCTTCATACACTGGATATACAAAGAACTGTCATGTAATACCTTCAAAAGACTAAAGCCATCAGAAAAACGAACCTTTTTTTTTTTTTATTAATCCTTAGCCACAGGAAGAGAGGGTGACCATCTCTAAATCAGCAATTTCAAAATGAATTGTCAACTGCATCCAACTTTGCTGTTCTCTTTGCTAAGAGAATGTTACCAGTCAAGCCTAGAGCACATGTTTTCTTTCTTAAAGGTATATATTTTTCTTAGTATGCCTTTCTGCAGTTAATTGTATGTTCTTGTTGAAATACACATTACTCTTACTTCTGGTCCCCTTTCCTCCATACTGTATGGGCGTCCCTTCCAAGCGACAGGAGATAGAACCTTTTTCAGCAGAAAAACCTTCTTCCCATTTAAATTTAGAGGTGTGTGGGGGTGTGGCCCAGGGAGCATGCGCTGCCCTGACTGCCCTCTGGCGCCACACCTCAGTCCCCTTTTCCGTGTCAACGGGAACGGGCCAAATTCACCAGTGCTCCTGGGTTTGGCTTCAGTCATGTAATTCCATGCGCGGATATTTCTTTTCTGGTCGTCTTTCTTTTTTTCATTTAGATAACTCGGTCCTCAGGCATCACGCTCCGCCCCGGCGCATGTCGACTTCCACAGGGTTCAGCGGGTGTCAAGCCTGCATCAGGCTGTTCCCAACTTCAAACCACCACGCCCTCTGCCTACGTTGCCTTGGCTCAGACCACGGTTGGCAAGCTTGTTCAGCGTGTGGCTTGCTGTCCTCTAAAGTGCTGAGGAACAGGCTAGCCAGGTGGAGGGAGCTCTTCCATAGGACCTCAAGAACTTCATGAAACATCGAGCCCGGCCCAAGTTAGGGCCGATATTCTCCATCGCACCCCACAAGGGAGTCTTCTTCCCAGGAACTTTCCCATGCGGGAGGGACTGGTTGGGTCATTATACCAGCGCTTGCACCGAAGCTGATGCAGCTACCGGCCTTCGGTCCCAGGGATCCTTAGATCCTCCGGGTGACAGTGTTGAGGGACCGGAAGGTTATTTTACCGGGTCTTCACCCGAGGGGCTCTTGCCTTATACTGGCACCATGGCCGAGGGGCTATGCCCTAATACCGGAAATTCTTCAGAGGGGGCGCCTAAACACTGCTCTACCGACCCACGGGTCTAGGGTTCCACACCTACCGGGCCTAGGCTCAAGGAGCAGGGGAGGCTTTGTGATCCACAAGCAAGAGTCTTGGAGGAGGCTGGGCCCAGCGGGCTAAGCAACACGTCGCAGGCACGTGGCAGGCAGCTCGACAAAATGGCTTTTGCGCCAGACAAAGGCTCTCGTCCGGTGCCATTCCAGGAATTGGGCGAAGAACGAGTCATGGTGGGACTGGCCTCAACCAGGTACGTGACCTACAGTCTACCCCTCTTATGCGCAGGGCAACTTTCCTTGGAGTCCGTATGGACAGGGTTTTCAGCGGCCTCAGCAGCCCCCTGCTACCCTGTCCGCACCCCCTGCCACCACTTCAGTCAGTGAAGAGATTTTCTTCGAGAGGAACTCGGCCTCATGAAGTTGCCTCGGATGGGGGTTATCCTCACGGACGCCATCGAGGAAGTCATTCCCACCATGCTAGCGGCACCAGACTCCTCCATCAGTACCCCAGGACCCGCTGCAACCGCCTCCTCCGACTCCACAGCCAACTCTGCAACCTCTGCTGCCTCCTCAGCCTCCGGCAACGGTCCCTGTACCCAAGCCTCCGGCGCCATCTACTCCTCCTCCCCCACAGGATACTGCAGATCCGCAGGATACAGATGAGGAGGATCCGGACATGCCATCCTCAGCCAGGGCCTTCCACGAACATCTTGCTCGTCTGGCGGAGTACCTGGGCCTACCCCAACCTGAGGTCGAGAAGCTGGCAGAGGGGGTGCTGGAAGAAGTCCTCACACGACAACCCTCTGCCAAAGCAGGGTTTCCTATGGAGACCGATGTAGTCTCCCTGGCCAAGAAAGGTCGGCTCAAATCCCACTCAGTCCAGCCAGTCAATCGATGCCTGGATGCCAAGTGCAAGCAGATGGAGGGCGATGCACTCTTGCGTTTGGCCCATCCTCAGCCACACTACTCGATGATCGCTGCGGCATCACTATACTCAAAGCCCCAGTCATCCTGAGCCTCGTCCTCTGCGGTGCTGCTAGGCAAGAAGGAGAAGATCTTGGAGGCATATGGCAAGAAACTCCATTCCAACGCCTCTTTACATCTGCGTCAAGCCAACGCTGATGCCATGCTGGCTGCCGCCAACCAAAGATTATGGTGGGAAATTGCGGACTTCCTCCTGGAACTCCCCACCCAGAGCCAATCATGCTTTAAGGCAGGGCTAGCCGAGGCCAAGCCGGTGGCGGATGACCTCATGGAATCCACAGTGGCCCATATTGTTACCTCAGGCCGTGCCATCTGTATTGCCACAGACCTGAGAAGGACAGCCTGGCTTCGAGCAACGAAATTCAACCTGGATGTCTGGGAACGCATACTAGATCTACAGTTCAAGGGGGGGGCACCTCTTCCACTCCTCTACGGACAAAGAGCTGGACAAGAAGAAAAACAGCTCACAAACATCAAAGTATTTTTTCTTGTCCCCCTCCTCAGCGACAGCCTCCGAGGGAAAGAAGGCATGACATGCCCCTTCGGGTCCACGTGTCTCCGGTGGGCGGCAGGCTTGCTCTCCATGCACATTTCTGGCACCAGAATCTCGCAGACACCTGGATCCTATCCGTAGTATCCACAGGGTACCTCCTTTCTATCCCAGCCTCTCGTCCTTCCTCCCCTCCACGCCCACAGGTTGGGATAGCAACTCTTTTGGCGGAGAACCAGTCACTCGTAGAGAGCCAGGCAGTGGAGGAAGTCTCAGCCTCCCAGCAAGGCTCCAGGATTTTCGCCATTCAGAAGAACCTGGCGGGCCTCAGAGTTGTGCTGGACCTTTCCACCCTCAACCTCTCCTTACCCCTGCAAAAATTCAAGATGGCTATGCCAGGTTTTAGAGTAGAGACATTGGACAAGGGAGACTGGATGTGCTCCCTGGATCTGAGGGACGCGTACCTACACGTCCCGATTTTGAAGCCCCGCCGTTCTTTCCTGTGGTTCAGGATCATGGGCTGCCATTGCCAATATAAGGTCCTCCCTTTTGGCCTCCAGGGTCTATATCAGACTCATGAATGCAGTGGCGGCCCTTCTCAGAGCGCAGGGCCTCCACATCTACCCATGCCTAGACTGCTCATCAGGGCTACATCTCCGGAAGTGGTTCACCACTCTTCCCAAGCCCTTATGAACACACTGCACGATCTGGGCTCCTCGCTCAATCTCAAGAAGTTGCAGCTGCAGCCCACTCAGAATCTAACCTTCTTGGACCTTATCTAGGACACGTGCTTCGAGAAGGTCTTCCCTTTGGAGGACAAAATCTCGGCCATTAAGAGGCCCACCACCCACTTCCTCAGCGGAGAAGTTGCCTCGCCTTGGTGGTACCAGCATCTCCTGGGTCTTCTGGCAGCGGTCCTATTAGCCGTTCCTCACACAAGACTAAGGATGAGTAGGGTTCTGCTGTACTTTGCGGCCTCATGGAACCGGGAGCAGGGCTCTCAATCTGAGATGATCAACGTTCCTCCATCTCTCCACCCGGACCTCTCATGGTGGTCCAGAGACCCCAACCTGAGCGGTTCGGGGGGTGGGGGTGGGGGCGGCGGTGGCGCAAGCCCATCCGGCCAACCACTCATCAGGCCAACAGCAGCACGGACTCGCGTGAGGCTTGGGGAGCCACCCCGGACGATGTCTCGGTCCAGGGTGGCTCCAAGCCACCCCGGACGATGTCTCGGTCCACGGCGGCTTGGGGAGCCACCCTGGACGATGTCTCGGTCCACGGCACCTGGACTCGACAGGAGCAAGAATACCACATCAATTGGCTAGAGCTGAACACCATCTGGCTAGTACTCGGGGCATTCCTACCACTTCTCAGGGGCAAGGTTGTCCTCATCCGAACGGACAACTCGAACACCATGTACTACGTCAACAAGCAGGAAGGCACCCGATACCCTCTGTGCATCTTGGCGATGTAGGAATGGGCCCTGGAAAATGACATTTACCTCACAGCAGTCCACGTCCTGGGAGAATCCAACCTGGAAGCGGACAGGCTCAGCAGGCAGGGAGCGGACAATTACCAGTGGCAGATAAACAGCCTTGTTATTCGGGAGATCTTGAACAGGTGGGGTCACCCCAAGGTGGATCTGGCACAACAAGCAGTGTCCCCAGTTCGCATCCTGGCAAGGTCGTGGCCCTGGCTCTCTGGGTGACGCATTTCACCTCCAGTGGACCGGCACGAAAGCCTATCCTTTTCCGCCCACTCACCTGATTCACAGGGTAATTTGCAAAATCAAGCAGTCTCGCCAACTCCATCATCCTAATAGCTCCATGGTGGCCAGCCAGGCCATGGTTTTCGGAGCTGCTCAGCCTCTTGGAAGTGCCCCTGATTCACCTCCCGACGGGCCCAGCACATCTTCTGGCACAGCAGGGGGGCAGAGTCATCCACTAGGGAAGCTAGCCCTCGCAGCATGGTACGCTTCGGCACCTTGGCCTCTCACAGGCCAATCTGGAAACCATACAAGGCGCCAGGAGCAAAGCTACCAGGGCCGAGTACAAAAGCAAATGGACCAGATCCTGCCACTGGGCAGAACCCCCCCCCCCACCCCCACCCCCTCTCCGTGGTGTGCACCTTGGATGAAGTGCTCTCCTTTTCAGTGCACCTTGCCCATTCAGGCATGTAGGTGGACACCTGCCACACATACCTCACAGCCATTGGGGGCTACAGGAACTCGGAGGAGGGCACTTTTTTCTCCTCCAACCCTATCATCAAGAAACATCTGATGGGACTTGCGAGACTCTACCCACCCGTCAAGAGACTGCACCCGGTGTGGGACCTTAACATAGTCTTGGGCGCCCTGGCGCACAAACCGTTTCAGGCAATGGCGTCTGTGTACATCAGGCTGGTCACCATCAAGACGGCCTTACTAGTCGGTCTTACTTCAGCTCGTAGAGTCAGCGAAATACAGGCGCTGGTCACCTCATAACCATATACTACTTTTCACAGGGACAATGTAGTCCTGCGGACGCAACCGGCATTACTGCCCAAGGTTCCATCTGCTTTCCACTTGAATGTGGAAATCGTCCTGCCGACTTTTTTCTCCCGATCCCAAGGACGAATCGGAGTGCTGCACTGCATTGATGCCGGTGTGCCCTGAAATTCTACTTGGACAGGACCAAGGGCTTCCGCAAATCAGACGCCCTGTTTTTCACTTTCGGAGGCTCGAGACAAGGCGATTATCAGGCCTCTAAAGCTTCCATATCCCGCTGGATGGTCTCTGCCATCAAAGAAGCGTACGCATCAACATGTAGGGCCAAGGCAACGGCCATCGTGTTCCAGCACCATGCCCCTTGGCAGGTCATAAGCAGGGCGGCCACGTGGGCCTCTCCCTCAGCTTTCTGCAAGCATTACTGTTTGGATGCCAGCTCTAGATCTGATGCGGCTTTCGGACAGGTGGTTCTCTGGAACCTTTTTGTTTAAGGAGGGTCTCCTCTCCATCCTGGGGCTACAATCGGATGTAATCGCCCATACAGTATGAAGCAAAGGGGACGGGACGTAAGAGTAATTATAAGTTACTCACCGTAGTGACTAACATACTTTTAGGCCATAGACCCCTTTCCTCCATACGTCCCACCAACCTCCCCCTTAATGTTAATAGTGTCATTGGGCAATTTTTAAATCTATTGTCGCCGCGTCAATGGGGACTGAAGTGGGGCGACGGAAGGCAGAGTCAGGGCAGCACATGCTCCCTGGGCCGCACCCCTGAACCTCTTAATTTAAAGGGGAAGGTTTTTTTCTGGTGAAAGGTTCCGTCTCCTGTCCCTTGGAAGGGACGCCCGTACAGTATGGAGGAAAGGGGACTAGGAGTAGGTTAGTCACTACGGTGAGTAACTTATAACTTTTTTCGCCTGTAAGATGATAGTCTTATTGTTATATGCGTAAGGCAACAGCTCCCTCTAGCAGTGACAACAGGCGAAGCAGGCAGGACAGCTTCGGACAAACATACATCTGGCCATTTATTATATAGCTTGATGGCCATGAGCACTTGATCGCATATATAACCGGGTTAGTTTGGCAAATTCAAAACATTTCTCAATTCCCTATTGGAGTCATTATCATAAACGTCTTGGTCACTTATGTGCATTTCCCCAGCATGGATTCACATGCTCATGAATATTCTGTCGACAGATTTGGAATCCTCCTGTAAAAAGAAAGCAGTCTTGCATTAAAGCATAAAAACTGCCTTTCTCCTATTTACCAATAAATACCGTCTGGGGTTATACTGCACTTATCCAATTACTATCGTCTCCCTAAGCCCCACCCCCGGTGGCCATATTCAGATTTTTTTACCGCTCGCTTCAGTGCTGGGAGTCATCTTTTAGTTGCTCCATGAGCTACTTAAAATCATTGTGTTTATGTACAAATGGTCCGTTTTGACCGACCGCTAGTCGGTAATGGCGGTGGGGACCCATTGCTGGTGAAGGTCAGACCGCTGCACTGTCGGATCTTTCTGTCAAGTTGAAAGGGCCTAGTCAAGGCCTACTTGGTGGCTCGCCATGTAGGAAGAAGGCAAGAGGAAGCCTGTTCAAGTTCTTCACCCAATGTGGTTTGAGGAACATCTACGTGGAAGCCGGGCTTACAATGTGCCTTTACTGTCTACATCCCGAGCACAACGAATACCGATTTGAAATCTGCCAGGGTTTTGCCGCCAAGACAAGGCGGACCGTTGGCTCAGGTTGGTGGCTTGGCTGAAGGAGAAAAGGGCCACAGGCCGCATCCAGGCCATCTGGGAAGAGGTTGAGATCCGCCGAGGTTGCTCCCTCACAGAATATCCATAAAAAGACAAAGCGCCACCCTACCGACTCAACAAGGGCCACCACAACAGTGGGTTCCAGTTCGGAGTACTCTCACCTTCGTCTTAACCGTCCACGGTAAGGCTGCCGGTGAGTGGTATGTTGTCTGAAAAGCTACCTTCCTCTTCGACACATGGCGTTTGTTGAAACATAAGCCAGGGAAGGACACTTGCAAGGAAGACTTGACGATCCCTGCATCCAGGTCCTCGTCAACGGCAGAGCTGTCAACGAGTCACAAACGAAGGTCCCCGTCTGTGAAACGGGTGTCTACCGCCATTTCTACAACAAAGTCTTCAACACCTAATCCATCCACGACTGCCCCGTCCACGGCACCTTCGTCAACAGCCCTCTTATGGTCCCATCGACGACCATCTCTTTTACCATATCATCGTTGATGACATCAAAATCTTCAGCAAGGGTTACCCTACCTCCACGGCCGGTGGCTACTACTGCTGTGGCCATGACTACTCAGTTGGGGAAGGCTCCAATCACGTCTTCTCTTCCAGAATCTGCATCCAAAGGGAGAGCAAGGGGACCCATCATGGAGATCTACAGTTCGGAGGAGGAGCTGCAGGGAGGTTGCTCCTCGGACCAGGAAGGTGACGACCCTATGTGGGAGGGATACCCACTGAGGGAAAGAATTAGTCCGTTGAGACCAATGGGAGGTGCTGGCCCATCAGCAGTGGGTCAGAGAGACTTATCTCTGGGTATTCTTACTGCTCTGCTCACCCTGGTGTCTGAAATACGTCTCCCTCCACAGTTGGTTCTGGTGGAACCCACCCCAGAGCAGAGCCCACCAAGCCCAAAACAAAGGCCCTTCCCACGCCCTCCACCGCTGAGGCAGCCGACGGCACCGGTGGATGACCCGCCTCTAATGGGCACTGCAGCGGAGGATACAGGAACAGAGTATGACTAGTTCATAACAGCGGACGGACATCTGCTGGATGCGTATGATGCCACCAGAGCGTGACCTCTGGAGGAAGTGGGTTCCTTCCACTCTGTTTTCCGTGGCATCTTCCCTGCTCAACCTGGCACCCGAGGAGAAGGAGGGGATTCCTGCATGAGAGACGTGCATCATCCTGGAAGACCGTGACTTCTATTCCACTACTGGGTGATGTATGGGAAGAGGGCCTAGCCCTTATGAAGACCCCAAATTTGGTCCTGCCGAAACTAAACCGGCTGGAGAGGAAGCATAGGGTCCCAGATTCGGGAGCTAAATGCCTAAGATCCCAACCGTCACCAGACTCTGGTCTCAGCAAGTAAGTGGTCAGCCAAACCATCCTCAAAATACCTTGGCTCCTCCGGACAGGAAGGGAAGAAGCTGGACACAATAGGCAAACGTATTCTCTATAAAGCTGCCTCAACAATAAAAGCTGCCAGTGCCCTGGCCATACTAGGTCGCTATGACAGGAAGTTATGGTATAAGCTTGGTCCAATCCTGGATTTCCTCCAAGAGCACAAGAAAACAGGGGCCTTAGCCCTTTTTCAGGAAGGAGGTAGCTTCCAATCATGCCATTACTGTGGCTTTGGAAGTGGCAGACTCAGGTTTTCATCAGATGGGTAATGGAGTGGCGCCAAGACAGAGATGGCTTAAGGCCACCCATTTCAAACCTGATGTGCAGTCGAAGGTCATCTATATGCCCTTCGATGGAGGACTTTTTCAGCAAGGTGGTGGATGAGTCATTGCAAGCACTAAAAACGGACACACTAGGTCGCCGGGGACATTGCAGCAACGACGATCCTTGCCCTTTCGGTCATCCAGAGGAAAGTTCAGATCATCCAAGGGCTACTCAACCACCTCCTACCGCCAACCCTCCTGTTCCCCTTCACAATAGTCGTACGGAGGCCGGTTGCAGGCCTTTGCGGAGGAGCTCAATGTCTGCCTCGCTCACAAAGGCACAAGCGCCCAAAAAAGCCTGACCCGGCCCAGGGCCCGAACCCCCACTTTTTCCACCTAATGCAGTTCATCAAGGAGTGGGTACACGCTGAAGACGAATGGGTGCTGGACATAATACGCCAAGGACACAACCTGGAATTTGAATGAAGGTGTCCACACATCCCTCCGGTGGCAAGAAAGAAACTGTAAATGTACCAACTGATGCGACAGGTACAGGCAATGTTAAAAATAAAAAAATAAATAAAAAGGGCCGGTGGAAGCTGTCCTTCCGGGACTACGGAGTGTACTCCAGATACTTTCTAGTCCAGAAGAAGTCAGGAGGATGGTGCCCAATCCTGGATTTGCGATGCCTCAACAAATTCCTGAAGTCTCAAAAGTTCAGGATGGTCAAGTTGAAGCAAGTGCTCAGCCAACTGGAAGAAAAGGATTTCATGGCTACGTTAGACCTGGCGGATGCCTTTTTTCACGTCCCCATATACCCAAAGCATTGGAAGTTTTGTGGTTCTAGAATGTCCTTATCATTTGAAGGGTTTACCCTTTGGCCTGAAGGGCATACACATTTATCCATGCTTGGACGACTCGCTCATCCGGTCTCCCTAAACCCTGGCGGTGCAGCATACCAACGAGACCATGCGCCTCCTGACAGAGCTTGGATTTTCCACCAATTTTCCAAAATCCTGCATGGTGCTATCGCAGAACACGCTGTTCCTGGGTATCCGTCTCGAGACAGTGGTGTTTTTGTCATTCCCCACAGAGGTAAGGGTGACAGCCATATTGGGTAAGGTACTCCGACTGACCGCAACAAGATTCACGAAGGTGCACAACATCAAATAGCTTCTGGTTATGATGTTGTCTTGGGTTCACCTGATTCCGTTCTGCAGGCTGCAGATGACGCTGCTACAGTGGTTCCTGGACGATAGGTGGCTCCAGATTACGGGCAAGTGAACAGAGTATTTCGCCCTCAACCAGGAGCTCAGGCAATCGATTTGTTGGTGGGATTGCACAAGAACCTCGCACAATAAACCCTGTTTCAACCCCCCTCACCCCCCCCCCCCCCCGTTTCCCTCTCTAGTCAAGTGGGGAGCCCACAGTGGACAGTCTGACACCAGAGGACTCTGGCTTCCAGAGGAGAAGGCGCTGCATCAATGTCCTGGGGCTTCAGGATGTGTTTTGAGCCCTCCAGTCTTTCTTACCTCTCCTGCCGGGACAAGTGGGAAGGATCTTCAGAGACAACGCCACCACTATCTTCTACTTCTGGAAACAGGGCGGGCCTGCTCCCCCCGCTCTCTCTGTGGAGGCCCAGGCACTGGCACTCTGCCCTTCTTCAAGACATTTCTGATCCCATTTCACCTGGTGGGCATCAAGAACACTGTTGTGGACTCCCTCAGCAGGGAGCTGTGATCCTGCAACAAATGGGAACTCCAGCAGACGTCACGCCTTTTCTGCATGTGGGGGCGCCCCTGGATTGACCTCTTTGCCATGGCAGCGAATTCGAAGTGCCAGACGATCGCCAGCAGATTCCCCCAACTCGGTAGCCTGGGAGATGCATTCTCATTCACATGGGAGGTCCTCTTCCTCTATGCGTTTCCACCAATGTGGCTGCTGTTGCCTGTGATCAACACACTCAAACATTGCTGCAGCAAGATGATTCTCATTTCTCTGGCGAGGCCACACCTGTGCAAACGATATTGAACCACGATCCAGCATCGCTGAACCTCATGTCTTGGCTCCTGCAGCCCTTGAATTTGGACACTGACATTCTCCTGGCCAAGGCTAGAGCAACCTTTATGCTTTCATGTTACGCCCATAAATGGAAACTATTCAATATGTGGTGCCGGACTTAAGGGATGGCACCTCTAGGCGTCACGGCTCCACAACTCCTGCCGTACCTGTTCCTTGGCAAAGGCTGGTCTGGCCCACGCATCCATCAGGGTGCATCTCGCAGACCTTTCCTGATATACACAAGATTGGGCAGACCCTCTTCGTGGTCTCAGACTCGTCAAGGAATTTCGAAAAGAGGTCTCTTCAGGGATTTTTTGCCAGTCCAGGCCTCTGCTCCGGCTTGGGAGCTCAAAGTAGTTCTTACTAAGCTCATGGGAACTCCATTTGAACCTTTGCATTGGTCCCCTCTGAAGATCATCTCATGAAGACTGCTTTCCTGTTGGCTATCACCTCAGCCAGGTGGGTCGGGGAGATTCAGGCTCTATCCTGCAAATGCCCATACTTGTACTTCCATATTACAAGGGTGATATTACAGGCCCACCCCTCCTTCGTGCCAAAGGTTCCTTCTGAATTCCATCTAAAGGAACCCTTGGTACTGGTAGTTTTCTTTCTGGATCCTTCTTCGCCTGCTGAGGTCACTGAATACGCTGGACGTTGTGCGTGCCTTGAGGTTATATGTGGCACGCACAAAGGCTTTTCGGAAAACGCTGAAACTCCTTGTAAATTTTTAGCCTCTGAACCATGGGAAGGGCCTGTAGAAGGCTTCCATACCCAGGTGGCTCTCCGGCTGCATCATGCACTGTTACCAGCTGGCTAACGGATCCCTCCCAGGCCGGCCGATGGCCCTTTCCACCAGAGCCATCGCTGGTACTACGGCTTTCCTCCCTGGTGTTCCCCTCCTGGACAATTTCAGGGCTGCTACGTCCAGGTCGACACACAACATTGCAAAATTCTACTGTGTCTACAGGGATTCCAGGGAGGAGTCGAGAAGTTGGCCAGGCAGTGCTTGCGCAACCTGTTTGAAGTGAGTGCATTTCAGGGGTAAGTGATTGTACTTCTGCTGCGCCGTGCCACCTCACATGGTTGTTCTCTGTACTGCTATGTGCGTCATTGGTTTCTTAGGTGTCTGGTATGTTTTGACAAGTGATTGTCGAGTACTTTGCCCTTTTTGAAGGCAAATGGGGATTTTGGCAACAGATGCTAAAGTATATTTATCAAATGCCAGTTTCGGTTAATAAGCTTCTGTTTCAGATTGCTTAAATGTGAGAATGTATTACACAAATTGACTGATTTTCAGGTTGAGGTCTCTGTCGAATTTAACAATGTCTCTGGATCTGCATAACATGCATGCATGTACGCTTTGTTGATCCCCAAGCTGGTAGAAATTCCTATTCCCCAAATGATCGGATCCCCTTAGATGGTAACATTCACACTAATGATATTTATAAAGCAATAAAAGATCTTCGAAAAGGGAGAGCCCCGGTCCTGATGGCTTGTCACGTTTAGGCTATAATCTTTTTCTTATTTTTCTCAAATTGGTAAAGATTCCGGATTCTTTGCTGAGACCCTTCTAATTCTTGTTCCTAGAGTGGGCCAGGATTCAGAGGATCCCACAAATTATAGGCCCATAGCCTTAATGCAGATTGTAAAATCTTTGTAAAATTATTGGCTAATCGAATCAAACCTTACTTCCCCAAATTGTTAAAATGTCCTCCAGTTGGTTTTGTAAAAGGTAGAATTATTTCCTCTAATGCCAGACTACTTTGTAACCTGATGACGTCAATAATTAACAAAATAATGGTGGAGACTGCTATGCTGCTATCTCCCTTGATGCAGAGAGAGCCTTTGACAGGGTAGAGTGGAGCGATCTTTTTGAAGCTTAACGCTGGCACGGATACGCTGACGGACATATCCCACTAGTCACTCTTCTATACTCTGACCTCCAGAACCTCTGTTTTTTATTGGACAACTTTCTCCTCCTTTTTTCGCTCAAGCATGGCACAAGACAGGTTTGCCCTCTATTACCTATTCTATTCTTTTGCTTGAGCCTCTTCTGGGGCTTATTAGAAAAGAAATTGGTATCGCTGGAATTCGGTGTGGGTAGCTTGAAATGAAATTAGCAGCTTGTGTTGATATGTTAATCGTTATGACATCCTAATGTTGATCTACCAATGTTATGTTATATATTTAATATATTTTATTTATTTTCCTCTGTCTCAAGCTATAAACTGAATAAGGATAAATCTGAGATTCTACCCCTTAAACGCCTTTTGTCTTGCATATGTACTGGACCCATTTGAATATGTTGCCATCTTTGATAAAATCCATGTTGCCTCCTCACTAAAGTAAACAAACTTAATATGGCAGCCTTACTAAATGGACTTAGAGTTGGTTGCTTCGTGGTCTCCACTGTATCTGAAATGGCTGGGGCGCCTAGAATCCATTAAAATCATGCTCCCCTCAATCGTACTTGATTTGCAAATGCTGCCTGTCCGTTTGCCTTCATCGATCTTCAAATCCATCTATTCAGTCCTTTTACATTTCTTGTGGGGTAGCAAAAATAATAAAAGAATTGCTGTAAGCAAACTGAAAAATCCCCATGAAAACGAGGGCGTCGGATTCCCGGAATTCAGGAGTTATCATAAAGCCTTCGTATTAAAACAGGCACGTAGCTCATTTCTTGTGGACAACTACTATGATTCTCCTGTTTAGACTATTGTTGAAAATGAATTGGTGTACCGTTTTACTTTGAATGACTTAATATCATTTTTTGGACAGTCTTCCGCCAGACTCTCCAAGTCAGTTTCATTTACGGTTTCGATTCTTGGGGACATTTGTATTTATTTCAGGGGACAAGCCATGTGCTTTACTCTTTCCCTACCTTTGGTGTAACAAAAACATTATTATTAATGGCAGACATATTCTCTGGAGAAATCGGTTAACTAAAGGCATTTAATTTGTCAGTACGCTCTTCTCTGATGCAAATATGTGGTCATTTGATTAATTGAATGTTAAAGTTTCTTACAATTTCAGGTTTGTGTCATTACAACAAATTATGAACTGCAGTTATAGATCTTTCCCAGCAATAAACTCAATCTAGACTTCAAATAGCCATTTTCCATCACAACAATTGGGGCAGCACATGTTTAGAAGATTACTTTAGCTAAGAGAGAAATGTCTACTAAATGGTCCTCTGAATTACAATGGGAGCAAGATTGTGGAGAGGTTTTCGATGCACAAAGTCTCTGATTTTGATAAAGGTTAGGATGGTTTCAACCTCTGCATATATCTCAAAATCATCATTTTTCACCCACAGAGCATTTATCACACTGAAACTATTCGACTCCAGTTTAGTAAATTATGGAAAATTGCTGGTCTTGTAAATCTATTTGTGACTCATACAAACATATGTTCTTTCAATGTTTTTTATGTGAATGCTTTCTGTGTACAAGCTTTGAGGTATCCTAATATTTTTAAACTAGATGTTCCCTTATCCCTCACCAATATTTTATTTGGCACTCTTTCGTTTAATGCTAGTCTTTAACTACTCCTATACTACGTGATCTGTTCATTGTCATTGCTATTAGAAGGATTACATCCAATTGGAAACAATGTTTACAAATTAATACAAGTTGGTGGTATAATATTAGTGACCTTCAAAGATTGGAAAGATGCATGGTTTGTACACCTGATCTGTTTGCCAAATATTAAATTAAATGCCACTTATTCATTAACTTAACAGCCCATATTGCACCCACAAAAAGGTCGTTGATTTATTGTATATACTGTTTCATGAATTTTACAAATACGCAAATCCTCTGATTTCATCACATAGTGATATTTACAGCCCTCCCTTTTATGTCTGTCTTTTCCCCCTAACTTGTTTGTTGTGTGTTGTAAATAGCCCACTGTACTCTATGTACTAGGATTACTCATTAGGAGTTTACAGACATAAGACTAGTCTGTGGTGAACCTGTAAATTCCAAATGAGCTGAATAAGTGCAGAGTTATGATGCTGTCGCTAGTTGAGCCTTAAATTGTCTGCGCAATGGTTAATGATCCAAAAAAATATGCATATGCTTAAGTCCTGTGCCAGCACTCTCGGGTATCAATGTGGTTTATGTGGCTTAATTGGTAAGAAAGGAAAAAACGTCACGACTGCAGTGGAGTATAGTGCTGATAAAGTAATGACAGATTAGTGGTAAATCTTATACGTTAGTTAGATAGAATTAGATGCATTCATAGTCTAAGTTTGGTGCATTCAAAATGATACTTGCCAATCAGACTTTAGTGATATCAGCACAGATATACTCTGAAAAATGTGTGTTTTTTTTCTTTTTTTTTCTCTAGTAGCTTGTAAATCTAGCACGACCAGGACTGTTAAAAAAAAAAAAAAATAAAAAAAAAAAAAAAGAAACCTGTTGATGCTCAAATTAGAGATTAATGAGGCTAAACCCTTTGGAAATCTACTATAAAAGACCCATGTTGGCTTTCTAAATAAGAATTTGGGTAAAATAATTGTAGATCTTGAACTTATCCAACACTGTTCGGTCAACAACAAGAATGTATTATAAATGTGTGCGCTTAAGGAGCCTGTGTTTCAAACCTAGTCGTGCAAGTTGGAGTGCACAAAGCAATCTTCTCCAGTCCCCTAGTCATCAGTGGAGATTCTTTGTCAAGAACTTGTGCTGTTAGTGTATGCCTTAATTCTTTTTTATTACATATGGAGTGACATTCCAGTCCATTAAACGATTAGGTCTACTGGGGAATTATCATTTCTCGGGTTGTGGGGACAGGTGGGCCCCTATACAACATGCTCTGGAGCCGTCCGAAGGTCTAGTGGATTTTGGTCTGAGTTTTGAAAAATTACAATAATGGATTGTAGCATTAGACAGGCAGCTCAGGCTATTTTCCTAGATGTAAACCGGTTTGACCTGAGCAAAGGTCATAATAGTTGGATCAGTAAAGCCTTGATTGTAACAAAGAAACAAATACTGAATGTCTGGCAAACAAGAAACTTTGTGGGAGACTGGATTGCAGATGTTCAAATACTATCGTTATTTGATCAAATGATCTATAAAAGGATGGACAAGGAAGATTACTATTTGGATATGTGGGGATCATTTCATGAGTTCTATAGGTGATGTTTGCATGAAATTGTTGAGGTAGTACTTATATGGACTGATTGCATATATGGGATATATACGATCTGTCATGTTTTTTTTCTTTTTTTTTTTCTCAAATTTAGAACTACAGCTGATTTTTAAAAAGTTGGTATTCTTAGGGGAAAAGAGGACTTGAATACTTAATGTTAGTAGGTTGTTCTTCTTTTGTCTTTTTTTCTTCATATTCCTGGAATCAATTGTTCAATCTTCAGGTCTCATCAACTATACAGCCTGAACAAATGTTTAAATGCATGTTAAAAAAAAAACGCACAAAAAAACTTTGGTTTATGTGTGAGGACTTTGGTGCGGTGTTATGTTGATTTATACCATGCACCGATGCCACCCAAGGGCAGTCTCCAGGCACTCACGTGGTTCTGCAGGAAAGAGGACATGGTTGGTTAGTGAGGGAAGAATGATAGGATAGGTCCAGGATCAGGAGAAACTGGCATCTGTGATGGCTTGCAGGTGGATAGGTTGCGTGCACTAACTTGTATCGATGTGGGCAAGGGTTCAATGCCTTGGATTTATTCATTAGACATTTGTATGGTGCCTATACACAAGCTTTTCCAGGTGCCACAAGACCAGATGTGGGGGGGGGGCGCACGTGGAGTTTACAGATGTATAACAAAAATGGTTATATTGGCCTTATGACAATCCTGCCGTGCAAGTGCCTGATAGGTGGTAAATGCAAGGGGCAAAGTGGTTGAGGGAGAAGTGCAATGGGGTACACCCCGGGAGCGGGGATGTGGGGGGGAGCAAGTACTGGCCGGGCCAAGGTGGCAAGTGCCAGGGAGAGGGGGGTGGGATAAGTGCAGTGGACATGGCGGACCAGGCTGGCCTAGTCCGGGAAAGAGAGCCCAAGGGCAAGTGCTGGCAAAAGATGCTGGGGGGGGGACTGGTAGTGGGTGGTCTGGCCCCTGTATGACTCTGAAGGGACTAGGCCCCAGTCGCAGAGGGAGGGTTAGCATGGGGGGGGGAAGGAATCTTCCTTGGAGAAAAGGAGTCTTCAGAAGTTTAAGGATCTTAAGAGGATCTGGCTCAAGTCTGAGGGGGTGAGGGAGGCCATTTCAGAGGGAGGAGCCAGCCAAGGAAAGGGATCTACCTCCCACTCTCTGCTTGGAGAAACGTTTGACCTGCAGAGAGTGGGAGCCAGAGGACCGAAGGAGGGGAAAGCTTGACGTAAATAGGTCCGAGATTCCAGACAGCCTTGTGAATGATGCAAAGGGTCTTGAATTTGATGCTTGCGGTCACCGGTAGCCAGTGGAGAGCTTTTAGGCCTAGAGAGATGCAGTGCCTGGGCTCGAGGCCAAGGATAAGGGAAGGTGAGGAAAGGTAGAATGCCTCTGAGAAGGTGGAGCTGAAAGTTGGACTTCTTGGCAAGGTCTGTGATGTGTAGAGCGAGAGAGAAGTCCTAGATGATACCAATGTTTTTTTGCCTCACCGCTGGGTGAGGGGACCCAAGGAGTCTGGCCTCAGAGTGAGTGGGGGGTAAGGGGGAACAAGGAGCAGGCATCCCAATGAGAAGGATCTCTGTCCTATTGGCAGAGGTCATTGGCAGAAATCGTGCCTGAATAGCAATCTGGTATGAGGGAGGTGGAGGAGGAGGTAGAGCATGGCAGCGCATGGCAGCTTGATAGAGAGTTGTGTGTCTGCGTAACACTGGATGTGAGGGGAGAAAGTGGAGATCAGGTGGGTCAGAGGAGCCAGGTAGATGTTGAAGCGCCATGGTGATAGGATAGAGCCCTGAGGGACGCCACCGGTGGAGTGTGGAGGAGGTGAGAAAAGATCCCATTTGCACTTGGGAAGGTCTGTTTGAAAGGAAGGAGGTAAGCCACGCCAGTGCCCTGTCCGTGATGCATAGGTTATCATGGAGACTGTTTGAGGATGGAGTCGTTGACTGTCAAAGGTAGAAGGATCAAGGAGGATCAGAACAGAGGGAGTGTTAGAGTTCAGGTTAGAGGGTAGGTCTTCACGGGTGTTCGGGAGAGCTGTGTCCGTGCCTCTGGCTGCCATGAAACGAGACTGGCAGCCAGCTATTTCGGTGTGGAGGGTCAGTTGCGGAATAACAGCTTCTCCATGAGTTTGCCCAAAAAAGGGGTGATGGAGATAAGGCGATGGTTAGCTGGGCAAGAAGGGTGAGCAGATGGCTTTTTTAGGAGGGAATCCACACAAGGGTGCTTAAGGGGTTCAGGGAAAGAGCCAGTGGCGAATGAGTGGTTGCAGAGGTCAGCCAAGGCTGGGGCGTGAGAGGTGATGTCCTTGATGGTTCTGGAGGAGCAGGGGAGCACCTCTTTAGAGGAGACTTTCATAGAGCAGACAACTCTAGAGGTCTCGTCTGGTGCAATGCGAGAGAAAGAGGAGAGTATGTGGGGGGGAAGGGAGGGGGCCCAAGGGAGGCGAGAGTGAAGGGGGGCCGTGGGTCGGGGGGGTGCAGAGAACAGGATGTCCAGAGTTTTGGAGGAAAAGTGGGCAGCCAGTGCAGAGCAGAGGGCCCGGGAGGGAGGAGGAGAGGATGTGACTGCGGTAGGATTGGCAAGTTTTCTGTTTTGTGTGGCTATTTGCTGTATTTGGTAGGTCTGTGTGTTTTATGTGTAGATTTCTGGTACTTAGGGTTGTGCGCACTGACTTGTTGTATTCAACGGGTACGGTCCAATGCATGGGATGTTTCTATGTGACTGTCATGTTGTGGTGAATATGTGAGTTTTATGCATAGATTGGCAGGTGTTTAAGGATGTGCGCACTGGCTTGTTGTGTCCGTACGGGTAAGGTCCTGTGTCCGGGATTGCTTGTTGAGTGTGTGTTGCTTGTGTTGGTGTGTCAGGATATAGTTTGGCTAGCCCAGTGGGAGTGTATAGTGTTTGGGTGGTGTATTTGAGGAAGTAGAAGCGGGGTGGTTTGTGCTTTTACTTCTCGCCAAGTACTTCTATGTGGCTAATCTACATAGTCCTATCTATTGTGACCGATGACTCATCGCCGCAATTCTAAGTGTGACACAGGTTTAATTTTCTCAATTCCATATAAATGTGACGCATGGCTAAACTTCAGTACTTTTTAAGTGTGGTGCATTGTTAATATTCACATGGTGTGCAATTAACATTATCACATTTAGGTGATTTCAGTTTTCACAGCTGACCGCCTCTGAGAATTCAACCCATTGGGTAGAGTGACTTGCATAGGATCACACATTGGCTAAGTGGGGAATCTGGGCTTTGAGCAATGGTTTTCTTGGTGCTCTGTTTGCAGATTTTAACTACATCCAATCCACTCTTGGCTTCTATTGTTTTGCAACAAAATACAATATGCTGTGCAGTGTTGTCTGCCAAGAGTTTTACTTTGTACATGGGTCCCCCTTAATATTTTCTCAACGGAAGAGGGAGTGCATTCTGAGGGCGCAGTGCGATGCAGTTGGGGTGACTCGACCCCCACCACCCACCAAAAAGTCAGTCAGGTGAGGGAAAGTATTGCATAGAACACGTACGTGTGCTTGAAAGTGGTCCATTTTCAGTGGTGTAAACATCCCAACAGTGAGGAGGAATGTCCATGGTGACCAAGGACTAACCCACTGTTGCTCATTTACAGTTTTAAAAATATGAAAATATGCAGAAACTAATCTATCAAATTGTCCCCTCTAAGTGCTGAGAAGTTAGACCTAGATTTTAGTTTGTTCTTGTACAGTATTTATGTTTACCACACAGGACATGTACCAGAATGAAAAGTGATCAGCCAAATGGTTTAGCATCTCACACTTGACAAAGACAAATTTGAGATCAATAATCGTTCCACTGAGTTATACATGTGCTAGTCACCTGCTCGTAGTCATTGCTTGATGCAGACATGGAGTTTGCTGTTGTGCATTCCAGCAAGAGACAGATCTTTGAAAATACATCACTCACAGTTCAACCATCTAATAGAATGCAATCAACAGGAGGCGGCCTACTCAAGACGCAACGTAGAATATGTTGTCAAAGGCAGTCAGTTTGCTAAAAGAGACCTCGCCCGTAGCTCATTTTCCAAATATCTACTGTCCCAGCACAACAAAAGCTTGTAATTTAAAAATGCATATTGACGTGCGAAGGACATCTTTAGAAATGTACTGTGGAATAAGATAAAGCAAGTGGCACCAAAGGGAGTATTTGTGGGGGCATTACCACAAAAAAAATCTAAACTCAAGTTAAGGGAAATTAACTAGTGGCTTTAAGTTTAAGAACCGGTTTACTTTGGAGTTTTTTTCGAAGATCTTATAACCAACAACCCAAACATGAACCTAACTGACTAATTCAACGAATAAGCCTTCATGGACCTTCACCAAACCAGCACAAACGTAGAAACAACACCACTGAACAGCCAAGCTTTCAATCTAGCAGACCGCCTCAATGAAGATGCAGCATCCGCTGATCCTCATACGCCCTCCTACAATGAAGATACAACCTTTGCTGATCCTCATCCACCCCCAATCAACGCTTCAATGATGCACCGCAACCAAACAACCACAAACCAAAACAAGGTACAACCAACAAGCAAAACCACACCAATAAGATCCACTGCAACCTCATCAATGCAAGATCAATGTCGAAAACATGCCACTGAGAAATACGATCTGCTCTGCGATGGAAGGATCGACATCCTATTTGTAACAGAAACCTGGCTAGAAGAAAATTACAAGATCACCCTCAACAACTGTTTACCTGAATACTTCAAATGCGTCCAATCAAACAGAAAAACTAAAAGAGGGGGAGGGCTGGCAATCATTCACAAAGAACACCTGGATATCAAACTGGAAGACCCACTAATCATCGATAAATGCGAATCCCTAATCATACATCTAGCAGTAACATCCAAAGCAAACTTGAAATTCGTACTAATATATAGACCACCAACCTACGATGCAACCTTCGTAGACTCCTTCACAGAAGCAATCACCATCCTAGCCCTCAAACACAATCACCTGATACTCCTAGGAGATTTCAACATCTGGTTGGAAGGAGAAAGCACAACCATACAAAAATCGCTAACCAGCCAACTAGCAGCAATGAACCTACAACAACTAGTCAAAGGGGCAGCCCACTCGGCAGGGCATACACTTGACACAATCTTTGCCAACAAACTACTCCTCACCACGGCACCCCCAATTCAAATACCCTGGAGCGACCACCTCATCATCCCCATTGTAATCAAAATGACCAGGCCAACAAAAAATCAACCGGACAAAACAACGAAAACCATGAGAAGAAATTGGAGAAGCGTCAAAAACTCCAACCTGCATGAACTCCTGGAGCTAAACAAACCACACCCAACATTCATGGAAGAAGATAACCTGGACAAAAAGGTAACCCTGCTGCATTCCTGGATTATAACTACTATAGACAACATCGGCAAAGAAAAACCCTTTGCTTCTTCTAATAAACGGTCTATGGCAAAATGGTTCACCCCACTACTTTGCACCATGAAAAGAAAAAAACAAAGACTAGAACTTGATTGGAGAAAACAAAACGACGCGGCAAACAAACTGAAATTCCTAAAACACAACCGGGCTTACAAAAAGGAAATATAAAAAGAGAAGAGGAAACACTACGACAACCGAATCTTCGAAGCACCAAACCCCCAAAAAGAGCTCTTCAAAATCATAAACAAAATCAAAAACCCTCCACGATGTAACACACCAACTCCGTTCGCGAAACTCTGCAACGACCTTGCAGACTAGTTTTACAAAGGTAGCGGGCGCCCCTCTCTCGCAAGAACAGACATAACCTGTTCAGTGGTTATTAACCACTTGAGAGTTCGCAGCCACTGCTTTTACTCACTGTGCCTTTCACAGATGGGAAATATCCATTTGCATATCAGTCTTTGTCCTGCCCAGGGGCAGTCCAGCACCGAAATACAATGGCAACTCCAATCTGAACGAGAGTACCACCAGCAACCCCATACACGTGTTTCACCCTTGTTGGGGATCATCAGTGAGGTGAAGCTGATGCCTCTCTAAGCACAGTGAGAGGGAGACCACGTCTGGTTGCCCCCAGGAGACCTAGGGTTACCAATCCCAGGTTCCTTAAAAATAGTTTTACAAAGGTAGCGGGCGCCCCTCTCTCGCAAGAACAGACATGATAACCTGTTCAGTGGTTATTAACCACTTGAGAGTTCGCAGCCACTGCTTTTACTCACTGTGCCTTTCACAGATGGGAAATATCCATTTGCATATCAGTCTTTGTCCTGCCCAGGGGCAGTCCAGCACTGAAATACAATGGCAACTCCAATCTGAACGAGAGTACCACCAGCAACCCCATACACGTGTTTCACCCTTGTTATCAGGTTATCATGTCTGTTCTTGCGAGAGAGGGGCGCCCGCTACCTTTGTAAAACTATTTGTTAAGGAACCTGGGATTGGTAACCCTAGGTCTCCTGGGGGCAACCAGACGTGGTCTCCCTCTCACTGTGCTTAGAGAGGCATCAGCTTCACCTCACTGATGATCCCCAACAAGGGTGAAACACGTGTATGGGGTTGCTGGTGGTACTCTCGTTCAGATTGGAATTGCCATTGTATTTCGGTGCTGGACTGCCCCTGGGCAGGACAAAGACTGATATGCAAATGGATATTTCCCATCTGTGAAAGGCACAGTGAGTAAAAGCAGTGGCTGCGAACTCTCAAGTGGTTAATAACCACTGAACAGGTTATCATGTCTGTTCTTGCGAGAGAGGGGCGCCCGCTACCTTTGTAAAACTATTTGTTAAGGAACCTGGGATTGGTAACCCTAGGTCTCCTGGGGGCAACCAGACGTGGTCTCCCTCTCACTGTGCTTAGAGAGGCATCAGCTTCACCTCACTGATGATCCCCAACAAGGGTGAAACACGTGTATGGGGTTGCTGGTGGTACTCTCGTTCAGATTGGAATTGCCATTGTATTTCGGTGCTGGACTGCCCCTGGGCAGGACAAAGACTGATATGCAAATGGATATTTCCCATCTGTGAAAGGCACAGTGAGTAAAAGCAGTGGCTGCGAACTCTCAAGTGGTTAATAACCACTGAACAGGTTATCATGTCTGTTCTTGCGAGAGAGGGGCGCCCGCTACCTTTGTCAAACTATTTGTTAAGGAACCTGGGATTGGTAACCCTAGGTCTCCTGGGGGCAACCAGACGTGGTCTCCCTCTCACTGTGCTTAGAGAGGCATCAGCTTCACCTCACTGATGATCCCCAACAAGGGTGAAACACGTGTATGGGGTTGCTGGTGGTACTCTCGTTCAGATTGGAATTGCCATTGTATTTCGGTGCTGGACTGCCCCTGGGCAGGACAAAGACTGATATGCAAATGGATATTTCCCATCTGTGAAAGGCACAGTGAGTAAAAGCAGTGGCTGCGAACTCTCAAGTGGTTAATAACCACTGAACAGGTTATCATGTCTGTTCTTGCGAGAGAGGGGCGCCCGCTACCTTTGTAAAACTAAGACCTTGCAGACTACTTCAAAAACAAAATCACTAACATCCAACAAACCATTCAAAGCAGACCGTCTGATCTGACCACAACCCTAACCTACACCCGGGAGGAGCACCCAAACAAACTACAAAGCTTTCCAGAAATATCAGTGGAGACATTTGTCAAACTAGTGAATGAAAGCAACAACTCGGGGTCCCCCGATGACCCATGTCACCAGACATATACAAATCAATTCTTAAACAAGGAACACCCATGGAATATCACAGGAACGTCCTCAACCATTTCATCGCAACTGGGAAAGTGCCACAAGCCTTCAAAACTGCATACATCAGGCCGCTACTCAAAGATACAGCGGGAAACGTAGAGGACCTCTCCAACTACAGACCTATTTCCAACATCCCGTATACAGCCAAGCTGCACGAAACGTACATATACAAAACGACCCAAGAGTTTATAGAAGAGCACGGCCTACTGGACCAGGCACAAGTTGGCTTCAGACCACTGAGAGGAACGGAATCGGCTCTACTCTCAATATGGGACGATCTAAAAACCAACGCAGACTCGGACAACAGCTCTGCCTTGATACTCCTAGACCTATCGGCAGCATTTGACAGTCGACCACGACACCCTCATAACGAGATTAGAAACACTTGGAATAACAGACACCGCCCTACTATGGATCAAATCTTTCCTAACAAACAGAATGGAAACTGTATGGATGAAACCCTTCAAATCCAGCCCGAGAGATTCCACCTGTGGAGTACCACAAGGATCATCCTTGTCCCCGCTACTATTCAACATCTACCTGTATCTACTTATCAGAATCATCAAAAGCCACGGCCTCACCTGCTACAACTACGCTGACGATGCACAAATAATCTTCAAAATACAAGACAACCCGGAAAGAAACTCAACGCTAGAAAACTGACTATGCGATGTATTCTTCTGGATGAACTCCAATTCCCTCAAAATCAACCCAGGCAAAACTGATGAGATTGTCACAAAAAATGGAGGAGAAAACCAATTCATCCCTTGGCGAAGGGAACTCGGGACTACCCCAGAACCCTCAGCGATTGTAAAAAAACATGGTGGTTCTGATGGACAATAATCTCACTCTAGAGCCACAAGTAAACGCTCTCCTCAAGAAATGCTTCTTTCTCCTGCGAGCGGCAAAGAGAATCTTATCGTTCGCCAACAAAACGACCACCACCATCACCCTCGTCATGTCCAAAGAAGACTACGCCAATAGCCTATACCTAGGCATGCCTGAACGACTCCTAAAAAAACTAAAAGGCATACAAAACGCTCCAGCGCTGAAAACACTAAATTGGCTGCCAATAAAACAACTAATAAAATTCATAACAATGTACATTACGCACAGAGCAGTTCACAACAAAGGTGCTGAGTTACTAAGAGTCAAACTGTGCCTACATCAACCAGAACACTCAGATCAAGCATGGACATCCGCCTGGAACCGAAGTCCTACAACAAAAGAAAACTTGGAGGATCCTCCTTCTCTCACCAAGCCCCGAAAACCTGCAACAACCTTCCAAAGTATATACGTTACACAAGAAACCACCTATTCAGGAAATTACTCAAAACCTGGCTCTTCACGTCATAACTAGAAAGACTGATCACGGGCACCGACATGCCAAAAAACATCAACGAACGTAGAGCGACCGCGATATGCACCGATCAATCAATGGGAAAAGCGGAGGTAAATATCCCGCGGCATACTAAAGGACTAAATGGGAGACAGTCGCAATAAGACCAAAGACAGTAAACATAGCAAACTAAGACAGAAAGACTAGAACGAATCATCAAGAGGACCAGGACCGAACTATGACCTTCCCCAACAGCCCTTAGAACAAACATAGAGAGGGAAAGGAAGCACTGCATCACGGGCCCAATTCTATGGGTGAGAAACAGAATGTTCCATTACTACACACGGTCCACCAATACAAAGCAGGAAGCACAATGTCCCACCACACAAACTACAACTAAACAGTCTCAAGGATGTTCACCCCACGGAAATCTAAGAATCAGTCACAACAGAAGGATACGAACATCTAATACACACGCTCACCAAGACGGATCCACTAGGACAACACTTCAACATGACCGCAACCCTGTACCACTTAAAGCCTTAACCGACCAGGGTCACACTATATCACATAAGAATAGATATCACCCACCCAGTACAACACCTGAAGATTAGGTTCAGACGCACCCACCGATCCAAACTATACTCAAAAGGATACAGTTGGATCAGCGCAACACCACCAAATCGAGTCGGCCACCAGGAACCAGCAACATCCAAACCCACAGGTATACAACTCTAACGGAATCATAAGTACTTGAACCTGGATACAGACCCCACTAACCCAACCCTCAATCTTCTGCATACTTAAACCCACACAACCATCTCTCTCCCAGCAATCCGCACACACTTTACCACACCGCATCAACACACAAACTTCACCCACAGCACTCGAGGCCTTCATCCGATCCTTTACCAGCACCAAAGCCCAGCACTCGGTGTATACCGAGCTGAAGCTGCCAACAGCACACCACATCTCCCACTCTCCTCCTCCCCTCCTCCCGACTAACCCTACCCCACCCTTCCTGTTTACAGATCCGTCAGAGCACCTGGGGACCAATTCCGTTGGTGACGGTGCGCTATACAAGTACCGATAACATAACATAACATTGTAAGCAGTGCCTCGACTTGCTTGTGGGAATTTCACTTTGAAGATTTGATGGCTCCCACCCAAGTGCACATCATAGTCTATCTATTCACATGGCTTCTGATTCAGGCCAAAAGAAAGGACGGCTTAAAGCAAAGAGTCTGTGAAAATGTGGTCATACCCTGCAGGCAAACCTGTGCAGCGACAGTGCAAGCAGTGAGCAATGCCAGACCACAGCGCGGAAACCCCAGAAGTAGTAACCTACTTCTTCAGGGAGTGCATGTGGCAGTGTTGATGGCAACGCCTCTTGCCGTTGGCATGCTGTTAAGCTATTCCTAGCAGTAGTATTTTGAACTCTGCTTTTAGTGGCCTTGGTTCATTGTGTTCAGACAATGCCATGCTCAGAATAATGTTACGGTCCCAGATCATTCTATATGCTCTGCCAGCCGATGACTAGTAATCTGTTTACACTAAACTGTTTTGCTGACTTTTTTTAAAAAAAAGTAGAAGTCTTCACAAATACTATCGAAGTTACTGTCCAAATTGCCGACAGTGCGAATTTCTTCTATACGTTTTAAAAACGTAGTTTTATTTTCACTTGTATGTCTAATACTCACGCGCCGTTTCGGATGCCTTTGTTTGCCCAATCTATTTTGTTGTCAATTCACTTTCTAATATCCATGCTTTACATGCTGGCAGCTTTATACCACATATTTCACCGGGATGGACGGGAGGCTTGGAGTAGGAAGGGCTGGGATCAATTCTGAGCACATGTGAAGCTCTCAGTGATTCGTCACCCCCACCAGCATAAGCAAACGCTAGAAGGCTTATTTCCTGACAAGCAGGGACGCATATTAAGAAAACATGTAACGTTCATGTCAGTTCAAAGACCGTGATAACCGCCTGTGCTTAAGACGTGGCACTGGTAACGTTTGAAAGAAACGTCTGACCTTTCTTACCCAGCATTTTGGCACCACCCCACCAAAAAAATCCCTCAAGACTTGGCAATATATCAAAGATTTATTTGAGAATCCTCCTTCGCTTTGCCAAAATTAAAAGAATGTTTTCACAGTAAGATCCCACTTTAAAAAAATCCTGGTCTAATACATTTCCCTCAAAGCCTGTTCAATATTGTACACTTTGTATTAAGGAGGCTGGCAATAGAATGCCTTTTCAGCAAAGTTGGCTAGTGCATACTTTTCTCCTTGAAACCCTTGTCTTGGGGCAAAGTTTGATCTGGTGCAAAAATGCATTGAAACTATGCAAAAATGCATTGAAACTATATATTTTTTAACTAGGGCAACTTTTGTCCTCATACTTATAAGATGCCAAACTGCACTTGTCACGGTGCAAAGGTTTCCTAATATGTCCCATTGTTTTCAAACATAGGGCAAACATTGCTCTAGTGCTAACACTGTGCGGACTTGCCTTTGCACCGGTGCAAAGTCTGTAATCTGGCTCCTGGTCTGCTCCTCAAACACCACTGAATTTTAACCATGACTATAACCAGTAATCTCTCTGCTTTGGGTAATGCCTGCCTGCTGGTAGAAAATGTTGGGTTGCCCGCCTGCTGCAACCCCCAAGCTACACACAGCGTTTAGTTTTAACAGTAGCCACCCTATCTAGAATGCATGCAGTTCTTAATTTGTTTAGACGTGCCTTAATGACTAGACTCCTCGTGTTTGGACTCGTCATTTACTTGAGATGTTTTCCTGCCCCATGATGGCTTGACGATGGTAAACCTGCCGCAGAGAGCTGCTCAGACTGTTCTGGGATCTGCTTGTGCTCGTTAATGGATCCTTATTGGATGAGAAGCATCTAGAATTTAGCATTCATTGCTAGGGATTTGCCTTCTGAGAATGACCACAGCAGTTACCTCAGCACCCTTTCCTAGGAGGTTCTCTTCAAGATCAGCTGCTTTTAAACAAAAAAAAAGATATTCAAAAGAATGGAAGCAATGCCCCCCATGGCTGATGATAGTCTCGCTGGTTCCCATAATGGGTGCATTATGCGTCGATGCTGGGAGCAGACTTGCAGAGAAGCAGCGTGGTAGCCACTTTTACTCTCAAACAGGCAAAACCCCATCACTCAAAAATAATGGAGTAAATATCGTCTGAGCAAAAATTAAGAAAACGATCGGAGCCTGCACCCTGCTTACACCAATACACCTCTGTTTAGATCAGTGGTAGCGCCAGAGCAGGGCCACACGATGCTCTATTTCTATATGACTACAGAAGAAACATTTAGGTAAAAGTGCCTCTTCATTTCATAAAGATCTGTTTTAGAGTAACACCAATTACACTTCTAAAAATGCCACTTTTGGGAAAGGATATATATTTATTTATTTTACTTCCCCAAGATATTTTACTTCCACCTTGAAAAAGAAAATAGGGAGTAAAATACACTGCAAAACTTAACTTGTGCCCTGGATGGGAGTCTTGCGACACTTCTTAGAAGACCCACGTTAATTGTATCCCAGGGAAGGTGAGTTTGAGTTCTACACTTTTGCCCTATGTAATATTGCAGATGTTACATAAGCATCATACCCCTGGATTGTTTTTATGAGGGTTTACCTTTCTTATGATTTTGAGAAGGGACCGATGCTTTTGATTGCCTTCATGTTTTGGGAAATCGTGTATGCCCTTTCACCTGAAGTGTGAAAGTTAAGTTATCCATTTGAGGCAAGTCACACATGCCACAGCATCACCCAGTAACCATCACTGGATGTTCACCTCCAAGGCATTGTGGCTTTGCAAATGAGCCTAAATGCAACCCTTTGCTCCAGAAACTGCCTTGCTCTTACAGGGCACTGCTGCTTTATACATAGCTTAATCAATCCAAGACAGACATTTTTCAGCACTTGCATTTGGGTTCATTTGCATACCCACAATGCTTGCTGATGTCTCTGAGATGCAGGTGAACTTCCAGTGATAGTTATTAGGTGGCTTAGTAACATGTGACTTGACTCAAATTGATTATTCCACATATATATTTATATGCTTTACTGTGTGTATGTCCCTATTGTTACTCTTTTTATCGCACCCTCTGAAGATGACAAACTTGGTTGGGTTTAAATCTAGATGTTTTTCAGGAAATATTCGCCCGCTTTTCCTCACCAGGCCAAAAAACCTGGTACGATTTATGATGACTTGATCATCTGCAAATAGGAGGGCAGTAACAACCTCGTTTGAGATCTTGAGGGGGGGTGGTGTTATCAATCTGTTTTGCAGGGAAATAACGATTACAAGAATGGTGCAAAATAATCTTAACTTACACTCTTTGGATACAGATGTCTAACGCCTGTGTGCCCTTTGCGCTAGAAGTTACTTAGTCCAATTGTTCCCGTCCTTTTTCAGTTCTATGCTGCAGGCCTTCACGCAGACCCATCTTACTCAGTTTTGACCAGTTTAGGACGGTTGACTATATATATAAACCATTTTGTGCATGAAGCAAGCAGGCATTCTAGCTATTCAGCCTTGCATACGACATTATTCTATTAATCCGGCGAGTACAAATATTTGAACGCGTTTTGAGCTGCCCTTCTGGAAGTCTGGTTATGGGGGATAGATTAACTGGTTTTCCTCAGACCAGTTTTCTAATTGATTTAGTAGCTGCTTGGTACAAGGTTTGCGGTCCGCATCCTGCAGTGTAGTGGGCATTTATACTGCACTTGTTATGTTACAACTGTAGTGGTCTGCCAGCAAGGTGGCTTATCAGAGTGTGGATATTGCATATTTTGCCCACGCCATGGTTTCGTAATCTTGGTCTGTGATGGGAAAGTGCGGGGTCTTTTAGAAATTAGAATTTTATTACACTTTTGGCTGATTGTTTGGAGAGAGTTGGTCTAATCGGGTGCAGTAAGTGAAGAGTGTTGAGGCAGTGAGGCGAAGTGGAGGGTGTACTTCAAGCCGTACCTTTCGGCATGGTCCGTGTTCCTGACATTAAAAACCATAGTGTAGTTGTATAGGCATTGTCCTTCCCTTTACACTTTGGTGTACAGCTTACTCCTCCTTGCTAGCCTGTACGCTGATGCACGTGAGTGATTACTTTCTCTAAACAGTTGCACATGTTCCTTAACTTAATCGGCCCTGCATTCTTTATCCCACCATTCAGGGTTTACTGGCGATGGAGACCTAGTGCATGCTTGATGGATCAGGGCTGTAGCCTTGCTTGGTAAAATTGGGCGTAACAGGTCTACAAAGAATCTCAATCAATGTATCTGGTGATAGTTGAGTTATTTGCCCATTCATCAGTGTCACGGTTTGATTATTCTCTTTAAGGTGGTTGTTTGCTTCTTAGTATCTTTATTGCATTGTGTCCCCAGGGATTATCCATCTTCCTCGTTTCCAGGACTAGTTTAATTTCCTGAGGGAGATGATCTCTCTGGTCAGTGCCAATGGGATAAATGTAGTTCTCTGCACCTTTTCCATTAGTTTGCGTAGTCCAGCTTTTCCTCTTTCCTCAAGGTGGTGTTGGAGCTCATTGGACCCAGCCTCCAATTCGTCAAAATTAGCATTCCACTTTTATAGAGCTTCACACATGTGAAGCCCTCTTTCACTGGGTTGGTTGTTTGAATTGTTACGTTAGTGGATTTCCATCTGAGTTTACCAAATTGGTACCACTTTTCTTCCCTTTTTCTTCCTTGGAGATTGTTGCTCATCCCTCCTCCATCTAGCCCACATGGATGACTTGTTCTAGTACTATCACTTTGTCCCTAGGTTTTTGTAGAGGGATATACATTCCCATTACTAATTGAATAACAAGGTAATCTACTATGTTTGTTAGTTTTCCTACTTCTGTATATGCTTGAGGGCAGGATTTTCTTTATCCGAAATTGCTGACCTAACTTCCAGAAGTCTGCTAGGCCCCACACTAGATGGCCTATTCCTTTATTTTTGCGTGTCGGAAGTAGATCCTGTACACATCTGTCATAAAGGGAACCAATTTGTGGATTATATCATTTGATTTACATACGTTTTTGCAACCATCATCTTTGCTACTAAACAATTTGCATTCAATGACAGGATCCTGATATTTTTCCTCCTTGGTTGTACAGTATTGAGACCTGGCCCCCTCCTGCTTTCTGGGGACAGTTTACTTCCATCCTTACCTAGGATTTAGACTGAGAATTCCCCACTGTTAGGATTTCTGCAAGGCAGCACCATCTCGTCTCCTTTGGCCTGATGGAAACTGCAGTTTCACATGAACTCATTTCATAACATTCCCCTAAGAAGAGTACTTGGTTAGATCCTTTACCAACCTTAGTTATTCTCCATCCATCTGTTGTCTTCCCTATATACTATTTAATTTCCCTCGTGTTCGCCATCTCTCTAATGGATTTACTGTTAATAAATCCCGCTATAATCTTTATTTAGGGATTTGATATAGTGGTTCATGCTAACAGATGACAGTCTTGTAGTTTTAAAGGGTGCATGAAGATTACATAGGGAGGACAAGCCACAGTAATTGAAAGGTTATCAGTGTGTGATCATATGGAGTTTTTGTTGTATGCATCAATGCACAAGTAATCCATAACATGAAAGTAATGAACATTCAACACCTGCTGATATGATGATTTGAGCGAGGCTTGGTAGTCTGAGCGGTTGGCAGCATATGTGGAAGAACATTTTAAATATCAAGACTACTGCGATAGGAATACTTGTCAGAGAAATGAAGTGTCTTCATAAACTCTGGAATTTCACATAAGCAGTCTCTGCTTACAGATGTAAGCCAAAGCGCTGGTGAATTTTCCAAGTTGCCCCATTAGCCGGTCACTTGCTGCACAGCGACCACCGCCCTCCTTCACACTAACCCCTACCCCATACATGCACCCAGGGTTACATGACAAATTTACCATTCTACTTTTCCTGCTGGCCCTTTGGCTCCTTAGTGCGGCTCTGTATCCGTGCTGAAACGAGCAGAGAATTTGATGGGCAACTTCTCTCCCATTGTCTTGCCTCCAGAAACCCCTGTAGCAAGGCTTCGAGAGCTCTGATTTGGTTCCCCAGCATGCCCTCTTCTGCGTATGGTGGGGCTCCAAATCAGGAGACCCCATGTCTAAAAGGCAGCACCTTATGCCTGGAGGGCAAATGCCCATATAGGCCCATATGTTGGACAGCTGTCTCTTAATTAGAACAGGGGGATCTGTCCTGTAGGCACATACACTTGTTGCGCTTGCACGATCTGAATGACTCGAGGCCTAGTAGGATCGTTTGTCTTGTCCTAGTCTTCCCTCCTTTTGTACAGGCGTGTTATAAATGGCATATCCCTATATCATAGTGGCATAGCATGCATACCTTCCTTTCCATCAGTATTTTTTTTTAACTTTATTTATTGATGGTCATGTCTTTGCCACAGCACAACAAAAACATAAGTTACATAGAAAAAAGGCATGCACAAGGCATTACATAATGTCAGACAGTAGTTATTTCATTCAAAAATAAGTTATTCCTGGGTCTGAGTGCCTATAGATAGCTCACTGGCCCTGTGTTCAAATATCTCATGTCCCCGATTGTGTGGCACACCCATCCCTAGAATAGCGATGCTGTGCCGCCTACAACGGGGTGTAGAGATACTGGCCCTCAGCTCTCTCACTACTTTCCTAAAACAAACTAATTAGGTGCACATTAGTTGGTGGTCGGTTCTCCTCTTTATTTTTACCGCCACCGTCAATGTGTCTTATAAATAATAAACAGTTATGGTCATATTGGCCAACTTCAGCTTTAGAAATGATTGTAAAATCTATCAGTATCCTATTACTGTTAGATAAGGTTAAAATGATGTATGATTACTCGAGCCCTATCTTCAAATGTATGTAGGATCTCGGAGTTGTGGTCATCGGCCTATCAACTCTAAAGTTTGTCAACCGGTTTCAGCGGAGTGGATAACTCGCCTTCTTCAGGACGGAGAATCTTGCATTCTCAATGGCACTTTGATTTCTTCACAGGTATCCACTTGGTGGATGAATGGAGAGTTTTTTCGGGGTTTCCCACGGGCAGTACAGCTTGTGTTCTGATCCCTGTAGGGTTATAAAAATTGACAAAGGGGGGAGGTATTCAGTATACGGGGTATAGAACTCAAGTTTTCGTGCAGTTACAGTTCAACAGGAGATGTTATCTGTAGTTTCACTAGATTCTCACTAGTATTGATGATGGCTTAGTAGGTTTCCCTTGTGTGCTTCATTACTTCCTGCTCACATAGCCTACAAAAGAAGGGTCCTCATATGTCATATTCTCTACTTGTAATGTCCTTGGTGCATACAATCTTGTCACAGATAGGCAGTGTCTACAAACGGCCACAATAAGGTAAAAGTACCTGTAGGGTTCGTGTCCCCTCCTCTCAGGCTTTATGGGTGTTGTGTACTGGCGTCTTTGTTTACGTCAGGCACTCTTCATACTTCAGTGTGGGGGAGCTGTGGATAGGAGACCATGGGCGGTCAATATTAGTCTTGCTCGAATACACCGTAGCGTTAGAGAAGTGCTACTGAGAATTACTTTGTGCATATTGCTGTGCGCATAATAGTGTGCGTGCGGTGTTGTTGTGACCGTGTCTGAGCCACATTGATCCGCATGATTGATTTGAAACAGACCCATTATCCGTGTTCTATAATTTACATGAAGTCCCTGTGATCTCTTACCTGAATGTAGCTGAATTATTCTCCCGTTGTGATTCACCGAACCGTCTGCCGTCGGTCAGCGGTCGCAGCCGCCAAGTGAGGCTGCATTCGTATTAATTCGCACAGCCTAGCATAATCACGTGATACCCGAGGACTAACGTCCCGCAACGTAGTGGGAATTGTAGTTTTTGGGCCAGCAGAGTTCTGTGTGTTCTCATCCACATGATCACGTGTGGCACGGGAACTACAAAAAAGCACCGGGGCAGTTGGGAAATGTGGTTTTTAATCGGCCAACCGTCCCGTTATGGACAGTACTACTGTCTGGGCAGTATTGGATCTTACATTTATTTAGCGTGGACATAAAGACTATTGTCTTTATGGATGAATGGAGCTAATGAAAGTAGTCTGCCGACTGTAATGGGAGGTGCGGAATGGACCCTCGCCCACAGTCTACTGTCTAGGCAGTGTTGGATCTTTCATTTATTTAGCGTGGACATTTAAAATGTTGTCTCTTGCTAGTGGAAGCTCTGCCGGCTGTGATGAAAGGTGCAGACTGGAACCTCGCCCACAGTCTAGTGCCTGTGCAGTGTGTGTTCTTACATTTATTTAACGTGGACATAAAAACTATTGTCTCGTGCTAGTAAAAGGCATCTGCCGGCTGTAATGAAAGGTGCGGACTGGAACCTTGCAACCTTGCCCACAGTCTAGTTGGAGTGTACATCCAATGTGCCGTTATGCAGACGTGGCACAGCTGGCGGTCGTAATGTTACTTTCGAATGGAAAATGTACGAAAAAAGATGTACCATCTATGTGATAGTTGGTAAATGATTGTGAAGGTTATTGCCCAAAGTTCGACTGAAATGTCACTCAAAAGTTGGATGCAAGGCAGCTTTATAGTGTATTTTGGAGAATCTTATGCATGGCGAATTGTGAGTCCAGCTGTCATCTCTTGTGCCTCGGTCTTGTACGTTATTGCACGGCTAGTGTTTGCCAGCAGATTTCTTCGTTTAGGCCACTCTTGTGGCTGTGGAGTCCAAAAATCCACATTTGTTCTGGTCTTAGTAGTAATGCCGCTAGGTTACCACGTCTTTTTGGTACAGTAACTTTCTCTAAGATCATCCATGTTAGTTCATTTTCTGAGTAACCCTTTAAAATGTAGTGTTCTACTAATGGGGCAGTAGATCGTTTGGCCTTGATATTTGATCTGTGTTCACAGATCCTTGCTGAAACCGGTTGACAAACTTTAGAGTTGATATGCCGATGACCACAACTCCAAGATCCTACATACATTTGAAGATGGGGCTTGAGTAATCATACATCATTTTAACCTTATCTAACAGTAATAGGATACTAACTGATAGATTTTACCATCATTTCTAAAGCTGAAGTTGGCCCATAACAGTTTATTATTTATAAGACACATTGACGGTGGCGGTAAAAATAAAGAAGAGAACTGACCACCAACTAATGTGCACCTAATTAGTGTGTTTTAGGAAAGTAGTGAGCGAGCTGAGGGCCAGTATCTCTACACCCCGTTGTAGGCGGCACAGCATCGCTATTCTAGGGATGGGTGTGCCACACATTCGGGGACATGAGATATTTGAACACAGGGCCAGTGAGCTATCTATAGGGACTCAGACACAGGAATAACTTATTTTTTAATGAAATAACTACTGTCTGTTGTGTGCTATATAGATTGGGGCATAGACAAGTAGTTGAAGCCCTTTGAATTCTACTCTAAATAGCCATTACATAATGTCAGACATTTTCAAGGCGACGGCATTGGAGAGTCGTCTCCATCTGAGAACAATTCACATAGGTATATTCGAAATGGAGTCCAGATGTCTTTAGGATGACTCGTTCTGGTCAGTGTCATGACCTACTGTTCCTCACATTCATTCACATACGTAAGTCCTCTGAGAAACTGGTCCGTGTGTTGTTCTTGAGCCCTTTTCCAACTTTGGAGTATACACTTTTTCGCTACTACACAAGACAAGTTAAACAGTCTTCTTGTGACTTCCACTATGTTCCTTATGTCCCTGAACAAGTATTTCTGGGGGGTGAGAGAGGCCGGAATCGGTTATTTCTTCTGTGATCGTAGCAGCCTCCCTCCAAAACCCAATGATCAGCGGGCAGGCCCAGTACATGTGGAACGAGTCTGCCAGCGGGTACCCGCACTTCTGGCAGTCCTCAGTGACCCTGTTCATCTTGGCTGGCATGTAGTGCAATTTATTTAGGATTTTGAATTACATCTGGTGGAGGCCAGCATTACGTGTGACAGACTTAAGACAGTTCACAGTACCTTGTCCATTTTTCCTCTGTCATAGTGACCCCGATGTCTGCCTCCCAGGTGGCCTTGACTGTGTTCAATGAGGGGGAGTGTGTTTGTATTGCGGCGTATAATTGAGAAACACTGGGTCCGGTGCCGGAGGACAGGCCCTGCAATCATTTGTGGGAAGGTGGTTCATCTGGAAACAGCCGCCATCTGCCTCTGAATGCTGCTTCCATGCGATGATATTGGAGCATTCTGAGCTGTCCTCCCCTCACCGTGTTCACAAAGTCTTCCAGGGTCGCATATTTCCCATTTGGGAACATATCCCGCATTTTTATCTCCCTGTGAGGGTCCCATGTGCTCTGCATATCTACGTCGAATGTCGGTGAAATACCAGGGAAGTTCCATAGGGGGGCATCCGGGTTGTAGGTTGTCTCGATCTGTAATCTTTTATAGATCATGGACCAAGCATGGACGGTTGTGCTGACCGGGTCGAATTTACAAGAGTCCCTATGTCTTACTTTGAATAAGATTGAACGAAGGTCGACTGGAGTGCAGTGTGTCATTCTATTGGGATATGTGGTGCTGTCTAGTGGATCGTACCAGTGCTTAGCGAATTGGGCTTTTACCACCAAATAATAAAGCTCGAAATCTGGCACTGCAATGCCCCCTGTTTTGTATGGGTCGATCAGATTCTCCCACTTAATCCTGGCCATGCCCCCGTTCCATATAAACAAGGTGGCCATCGACTGCAATCTGTCAAATACTCTACCTGGCCAAATCGGGATGTTTACGAAAAGGCATAGCAGTTTGGGGAGGACCACCATTTTCAGGATTACGATACGGCTTAGTGGTGATATGGGGAGCCTAGTCCATACCTGTAGTTTGGCTGCAAGTATGTGCAGAAGCTGGTCATGATTGTCAGTATATAGGGACATTTTATCCTTGATCTCGATTATGCCCAGGTATCGTATTTATGTGGGTGACCATTTAAGTCCACAGGTGTCGGTTGGACATTCGGTTGCGGGCGTCAGTGGAAATATTTCGGACTTGGAGTCGTTGATCTTGTAGCCCGAGTACTCAGCGAATTCGTGCATGACTGTCTTAATGGGGCCCAGGTTGACTTCAGGTTCTCGGAGGTAGAGAAGCGTGTCATCCACTTAGGCCATTCTGATGCCTCTCCGTCCCCGACTGTTGAACGGAAGCCGCTACCGGTTTGATTTGTCAAAGCAAACCGTATGGGGGAGAACGGGTAGCTCTGTCTAGTGCCCCTTCCTGGTGGAAAGGTTTTGGAGATGGTACGGTTGTTAAGGACCTTAGCTTCAGGTTCGGTGTACAGTAACGGGACAAATTTGAGAAAGTAGGGGCCCATCCCGAATTTCCCAAGCACAGCGAACAGATATTCCTAGGACACTGAATCAAAAGCCTTTTTGGCATCCAGGGAAATTGCTGCTGCGTGTGCCTCCGCATCGATCTGTGCCATAACCCCAAATAACCTGCATAGGTTCAACGCAGTCGACCTTGTTGGGATTAAGCCACATTGGTGGGGCGGACCAGCCTAGGCATGTTAGGTGCCTGGTAGCCATTATAGCAAATGTTTTCACATCAGAGTTAATGAAAGGGGCCTATATGATGACATGTCATGGGGTGGGCGCCTGTTGTTATTGCTTTCTGCATCGATTCTGGCAGAATTCCCTGGCACATTGCTTCCTCCCACACCAGTAACAATACCGGGGCGAGTTCGGCATGGTACTCCTTATATAATTCCACACCCAAACGGTCCAACCCAGGCGCCTTCCCAGATGTGAGGGATTTTATTGCTTCCGTTATTTCCTCACATGTGATTGGTTGGTCTATATAAGGTCTGCTTACAAACAAGAGTTTAGGGAGTGTTAAAGCATTCAGGTAATATCTGTTTCCGTGATGGATTTTACGTCTCGGTTTGCATAGAGCTCTGAGTAGAAGCAAGTTAATTCCCGATTAATACAGTCCTCTCAAATAAAAAGTTGCTGTTTTTTGCGTTTATACTAGAAATGGGTGTATGTCGTTCAGCCTTCAGCAAGTTCGCTAAGGAGCCCTGCTTTGTTGCCTTCACCATATTCGCGTGTCCTCACGGGGGGTTATAGGTCAAAAGGTTTGAATTACAATGGGTTCGAATCAAAAGGACTGAAAACAAAAGGTTAGAAAAAAAAAATTGCCCTCCCCCCCCCCCCCAACCCCTGTTTTACCAAAACGGAAACCCAAAAAAATATATAATTAAAAAAAAAAAATGTGAACCTTTTGGTTTTCGATCCTATTGACTCTCACCTTTTGCATTCGAACCTTTTGTAATCGACCCTTTAACTGGACACCCTCACGGGGGCTATCTCATATTGCATTTCCCTGGCTGCCAACCTGTTGAAGTCCTGCAACAAGCTGCTAATATCCACCAGTTTTTTTTTTCATGGGTTGCACTAATTCTTAGAGTTCATTCAGGCGCCTCTCGACGTCTGCCAATTCCGATCTAACAGTTTTCAATAGCCCAGTGGTTTTGCACATTAGGACCCCCCCATTATCCAGACCTTGAAAGTTTCCCTGATCGTTGCGTGTAGGTCTACGGAGCCCTTGTTTATAGTAAAAAATGTGCCGATCTCCATATGGAGTGATTCTATTACATTGGGGTCTTTCAGGATGTCAGGTGGCATCCTCCATCTCTTAACTGGTGGTCGCACATCTTGCAGTTCCACCTCCAGGGATATCGGAGAATGGTCCGACAGTGTAAGGGGTTGTATGTCGCAGCTTATCAGCATATTGGAAAGATCGGAGGAGAGAAGCCAATAATCAATTCGGGATTCGATATCCTGTACAGAGGAATATGTATATTGCCTCTCGAGTGGGTGTAGCGGCCTCCATGCATCGATTAAGGCTATATGTAGTAAGATTTGGTGTAGTGGCCGCCCTGGTGGGTCGGTCCCCTGTGCGTATTAGATCGGTCGAGGGAGACGGCTAAGATTCTGTTAGTTGCCTCCCTCCCCCACAGTATCCAGGCATCTTCTACAGGGGCGAGCATTTCTAAAATATTAATATAGAATGCAGGTTGATCTATATTTGGCCCGTAGGTGTTGACTAAGACCACTGCCTTCCCAGCGATGTCCCCCCCCCCCCCCATACCAGCATGTATCGTCCCTAAGAGTAGGTTTTGCTGTTCGTGCATTGGAAACCTAATGAGGGGTGTATTGGTGTGAGTACTCCTCTAGCCTGAGTGGAGTATTCAGTGCAATACCTTTTTGTGGCTCCCAATGTGGGAGCAGGTCGGTATTTACTTTTTGGAGTGCATGTGTTTCCTGTAACATCAGAATGTGTGGGTGATGTCTGGTGATGTATGCTGCAACTTTCCTAGATTTTGGCTGATTATTGAGCCCTCGGATGTTCCAAGACGGGAGTCTAACTTTTAGCCCCTTAACTTTTGGATTGTTGTACACCATCTGTGCATTTCTCGGTGAACCTTAACTGTGTATGCCATTACATGGCGAGTGCTGCCTGCAGCGGCATGACCATGCCTGTTTAATACAATGAACCCCTCAACAGGTCCCCAACTCCCCACCCCCTGTACGTGCCTTATAGAATGGCAAACACCCTTCCCCCTCCCACCCCCAACCTGCATCCTTATCCCCAACCTGATGATGCATCGATTCTAACTTGTGGAGCTCTCCTGGGGCTTGCCTGTAGCGGCTGCATGGCTGCCGCCCTCGAGCGCTCTCGATCCGGGTTTAACAAGTTGTGGTCAGAACCACCCAATAACCTAATCTGTTCACCATTGAAAAAGGATATCAACATATGTATTAATCAGTCTGCAGGGTCTCGTCATTCCTCTGCCATCCAGGGCCTCATGTTCTGATCAGCCCCACGTTCTCTGGGGGGCAGCGGATTGAAGGCCTCCACATACTCCATAGCTTCCGATGGGGTTTCGAAGAAATGCGCCCTCCCCCCGTGTTGAATCTTCATTTTTGGCCGAAAAAGTCAGAGCATAGGGGACATGGCACAGCTGTAATTGTTGCTTAACCGGCTCATACAACCTCCTTTGTGCCTGTACACTTGCTGCGAAGTCTGGATAAATCTGTATTCTGTTCTCCTCATGGTGTAGCGTGCCTTTTTTTCTGGCCAGTCTGAGGATGGTGTCTCTGTCCCTGTAGTTGAGGAGGCGGGCGATTATTGTGCGGGGTTCTGCTCTGGGCCTAGGAACCAGGACAAGGGTGTGGTGGGCTCTCTCAACCAGAAAATGCTCTGAGAGAATCCGTGTTGAACAAGGATTTCAGGACGGTTTCCATGTGTCCTTCAATCCGACTCTCGCAGAAGGATTACGAGACGCAGACAATCCAGATTTGGGATCCTCATTTGTTCTGCATCTTGTGCAAGTCCCCTTTAAGTTGTGCTATGTCTCGGCTATGCTGGGTGATCGCATCTTCATTCGTGCTGATCCTTCCCTCTGCTTCGGTAGTACGGGTGCTTTCCTTGTCCACCCTTGCCTTGAGGAAACAGATGGGTGCCACTATATCGTCTAATTTGCCGTTTACTGCCAGGAAACCATTCTGCACAATTGCCGCCAGGCGGTCCTCTCTTGAGTTATCGGGCATCTTGGTCTGGGTGTTGACAGCTGTCGATGTCGTCGCTGTAGGCCCCTGGAGCTGGGAATTCATAAAGGAGTTAATCGGGCTTGTCTTTTTGTCACTTGTGCCTTTCTTCTCGTTTCGGCCCATATGTTATCTGTGGAATGGACTCTGCTCTCCCACGTTGTAGAACCGGGAATTTGTCGTTTCCAGATGGAGCCCTGTCGTTTCTGATTTGTTACTGCAGCCGCGTGGACCGATCGGTGCTTATCGATAACAGCCGCATAGATATTCTCAATACGGTCTGTTGTTGTGCCTTCTTATTGAACGCGGTGTTTTTTCCTGGGTGCACTTGCATAGATGTGCGTTTTTATATTGTGGATACTGGTACCGCCGCAACAGTCCTTTATGCGGTATTGTCTCCCTACATATGGTTAGGTTAATATAGTGGGTTTCGCTTTCTCGTTTACAGCAGTTCTGTGTTCCATTGGAGGATATACTTGCGAGCGTACAGTGTCGTGGATTGTAGCTCTGGTATAATATCGACCAGCGCAGGTTGTTGTGGTCTGCAGTTCGGGAGGGAGCAATGGCATCCAGCAAGGCATCCACTTTATATGCCCCTGATCGTGTGTTCAGCTGTCGCCTTGATGCGCGGGTCTACTTGAGCGTCCCCTGCTTCTGATGTAGTGATCAAAAACGTAGCCGCTCGTAGCACGGCAGTGCAGATTATATGCCACTCATGCCTGGGTACCGTTGTGGCCACACAGCACCTCCTCTCAGAATGCGCTGTGTAGGCGGGTGAATTGCGTCCTCCCTTTTTCGAGCGGTGTCAAGCTGGTATGGATTCCGGCTCAGGCTCCTTCTACGGTGTTCCGCGTTTAGGTTCTCCCCTATTGCGGCAATCTTATGGGGCCTGCCTGGGGTTCGGAGGGCTTATGGACTGTCTCTGCACGAGGCTTGCAATATTGTAGTGTTTTATTTTTTATTTTTGGGTTAGCTGGTCCCCAGGGCTAGTGATTGCAAATGGCCAGCCTCCTCACCCCCTAACTGCAAAAAGTCAATGTAGTTGGCTTACCGGACGATGCCAGTGCCCTGTCGCTTCCTTTTTAGTATCCAGCTTGGGTGAGGGCTGCGTGTTACAAGTCTTCTCCTACTGACGAGGCTCCAGTCCCTCGTCCCGGATGTGATGCGGGTCAACCTCCAGGCCCTGCACGCCCCACACGCTCAGCCCAGCAATGGGTCCCATCAGGGGGGGTCTCTGGGTTGGTGCATTGGTTCCCGTTTACCACCGAGGTCTGGCTCCGCCGGTCCGATTCCTCTGTTGCCTGGGACCAGGGTCAGCGGAGGAGTGGAAAGAATCCGAGAGGTTGGATAGGCACGTTTCCCCCTTTCCCAGCCCCAGGACTCCACATGCAGAGCAGAGGTATGTGTGTTGGCTCGTATCCCGGACGTATTTCCCGTCTGCTGGGTCCCAGGGGTTAGCCGCGCTTCGGATGTGTTCGCGCTGCACAGGATCTCGTGAGCCGAAGAGTCCTGTCTGCACCAGCCGTTGGGATCAGTTCATTGCTATCAGCCGGATAGTGTTTGGGGCAGTGTTCAGAGTAGCTTCATGGCCGTTCGGACCGGTCACCCCGTGTTGGGAGCTGCAGGAGTACCGTGCAGGCCGTAACTCGCTGGAAAGGGTGGTTGCTGCGCCCAGAGTCTGGCATAGTTCTGGACTCCTCCCACAGTGTGGCCTAGGGGTGTCTTCTCTCCTGCGATCTAAAGTTGTTTCACTGTGGTGCCCTCCTTTGGTTTCCTCTCTCCCTTTCTTCTCGACAAATCCTTATCACATGGATATCTCATCCTAACCTCGTCGGATTTGCATCAAAGTTTCTCCGGAAGGGCTTCCATAGGTGCTGAACCTATATCCAGCAGTTTTGTCTCTGCGTAGCTCCGAGTGAGGATGTTTGATAGCTAAGGATGTGAGCCGGAGAGGAGCTTGACGGTTAGGCAGCCATTTTCATGCACGCTCAACGGCACCCCCCCCCCCCATCCATTTTTTACTAACAGGGGAATGCTATGTGCATGATGGACCCTGTCCCTATTCCCATTATGCACAGATCAACCCTGTATACAACTGAAGGGCTTTCTAGAAGATGGAGCCTTAAAGATTCAGGGTTCTCCTATCCAAACTATTGTAGCTGAACAGGTGGATGCAAAGTTAATTGTAATTCATCAGTCACTGACATCTGAAAGATGGTAATACTGGAAGATCCTGGAGAGGAAGGCAGGGTTACGACTAAGAGGTGACTTGTGGATCAGATACAGGCCTTGACTTAAGCTCGTTTCTTAGCTTGTGTATTTGAGTTCGATTGTTATGTGGTCTCAATTATTTTAGTCTGCATAAGACGAGCAGTGGGATTTTAAACTCAATAGTGTGTGTACTGATTTGTCTTAAAGACCATTATAAATGCTGTTGCAGTAGTTTCATCTGGAGGGGACTGCTGGGATTGGGCAGATTTTATGTTGGAGCTCGAGACAGTAAAGGAACCCTTTTAGTTGACATAGATGGTAAAAGCTGTTCGTAATAACCGCATTGACTTGGTCATCAAGAGGTCTCTGCGGGCCTTCAATACTGGACTGATTAATTTCTCAATACAGTTTAAAAGTGGGCCAAAATTGGCAGGTTTAACTAAAAGAAGGGAGGTAGGGTCATTTGGTCTAGTTAAAAAAGCTCACTGTTTGTTCTCCGTGGATGCACAACCAGTTTGGTGTTATTCGTTGTTGGACTTATCTTGTGTAGTTTGCAGCCTGCCGATGGCCTGATCTTCATTCAGCTTCAAGTGAAAATGGCGGTCAGCCACATACATCTGGAAGCCTCACTTGTATGGTTTGATAGTCTGCCAGGAGAGCAGCATTGCTATCAAAAGAGCTGCTGGGGCAGATTCTTGCTATCTTGCTAGGACTTCACAAGCGATATTGGACAGCCTCTGTGAGAGTAAATAAACCAAGTTTGGACTGTGCCTCAATTGAAGTCCATGCTGTGGGACAAGAGGGCAGAATTTCATTATACATACCGTATCAAATACCGCAGAAAAGTTTACATTCAGGGCAGCTCACTTTCCACGGTCACTGGCTGCCAGTAGTTCCTCTTGGAGGTTGAAGACGGTTTTAGTGCCCAGAGATGTCTGAAACCTGACGAAAATCAACCACCAACTGAGTGATTTTTGAAAGTGTGACTGTTCCAATGTGTGATTGTTTCTAATGCTTTTGCAATGTAAGGCTATAACTGGGGTGGCAGATATCCAAGATGTCAGGATAATCAGTTAGCTGTTTATAAACTTTTTTTAACCATGTTACGATGTTTCAAGGCCAGATGGCCGATAAAAATGTGTATACTGCAAAGCGGACACCTAGACTTAGCAGCAGGACGAATGGGGATTGTGGTAGTAGATAAGCTGGAAAATCTATTGAGGCCGGATTACCTTTTTAAAATGTGTGGAAATTAATTAATTCTCACCAACCCTGGCCAACCACAACTCTGCACCCGCACGTGAGACCACCTTTACCAGCAGCAAGAAAGTGTATCAGTTTATGCATTCAAAACTGTTTCCAAATACCTTTTTTCCTTTAAGGTGTTTCCAGAGAGCCTGGAGGAGCATGCACTGTTCTGTGAACATCAGGGAACCTTCCGGCTACTTGTTTTCCCTATAACCGAAGTCGTTAACCTTTGGCTCTTCAGATGTTTTGAACTGTCTCCCATGATCCCTTACCATTGAGCATACTGCATAGGGATGATGGCATTTGTAGTCCAAAACCTTTGATTATTTTTACTGTATTATGAAACCTGGATTTTTGCATCAAATGCTTAAGGTCAACATTGGAGCTCTCTGTGAGCCCTGATATTTGACACCTGATCAGCACTGATGCCTCTATCAGATGAAAGGATATTCATCCTGCTCCATGCTGCCCACATCTTCATATAGCTACGCATTTGATTTGTACAGATGTGAAATTCCCTCCTGGGACAGACATTCTTGTGTATTTACCTTCTTCCCATTTGCAGACTCTGAATGAGGCCAATAAAAGAAGAGATTAGGCCACCATTACACTTTGTCACAAGGCAGTTGGGAGGACACCATCTCCTTCAGCAAAGCCTTCCGAACAGCTTTACATCAGTGGGCCTGGACAGATGCCTCTTGGACGTAGGTACAACACCACCTGCACATGAATGTGCTGGAAAACTTCGAGCTATACCTGTGGCCTTGCAGTCCTCCTCCCTGCTGATGCTCTAGTGTGACGATACAGAGGACCACACCATGTCCATGCATTAAGTCAAGAAACTAGAGCGATGAGTTGACCCTACATGCAAGTTCAGCAGCACTGGATTTCTATCTTTAATTACTTTTATTTGTCGGCAGGGGACCTGCTGGGCGTAGCAACCTTACTTGCGACAAGCTCAGCAGAGGCTCCACTGTATCGCATGAGTGGCAGCTACACAACTCAAATGGGCCAGATTTTCTGACGCTGGGGCTTTTCCATGATCATTTTGCGACAGCATCTAGTGCCAATGATTGCCAGTTTTCAACTAGATTTTGACAGTGAGGATCAATTGGGGAGACCTTCCCCTCAGCAGGAAGGTTTTTTATGCCTTTCCTCCTTGCATGCTCGTCATAGTCCTGGTGTGGGTGAGTTTATACCGGAGCCTTCTATCTCTGTCCACAGGCATTCTGATCAACCACGATGTTCGCCTATGCATATTCTTATGCGAAGGAGTATAGAACCTGCACCAGAACCCGACTTCGATGTCTCTGAAGAAAGCCTTAATTGTGAATGCAAAGAAGTACTCTATGAAAATCTTCTGTATGCTCAAGCTGTCTAGCGCTCCAACAGACATCCTATGCAAAGTGGAAACTAGTCTGTGCTTTTTGAAAGAGTAGTTGTCCGTCCTCTGCTGGCCAATTCCGTTCTTCTCTAACTCCTTCATAGAGCTAAATTGGGTCGGTCACATTGCTTAGTGAAGGTTAATTTGTTGGCCATCATCTCTTATACTATTTCACATAGTGCTTCATCTCTTCATTTCACTTCTACATTTTCAATGAAGCTATTGAGGATAACTCATAACCTTGTGAGAATTTGGCACTGCTCTAAAGACTAATAAATACACTATTTAAACCTGTGCATAAAAAGGACAATAAGTAGGTAACCTAAAGACTACATTCATTTTCACTATTGCTTCAGCCTGGCGTGTTGGATGGCTTCAAGCACTTTCTAAGAGTAGCTTGCACCCAGTTCATTAACCTGCTTGTTTCTGTGCTGGCCTGCAAATATAGCAAATGCTGCACGGACACCCGTGTCCTGGGAGCACCAGGGTTATTGCAGGGAATGGACTCGTGTCCTGAGCAATGGTGGTGGAAGGGATCCCTGTTTTCTGCCTAAAGTTCCATTGGTTTTCCCTTGCTCAGCTGGTCGCTCCCCGAAAATGCACTTGATTTCAAGTGGTCACTCAGATATAACTTGGACGAGATGCAAGAAATCCATTCTAATGACCAGTTTTTTTTCTGGCCTTTGATAATTCGACTAGAGGCCATGCTCATTTGAAGCATGGGCTCCCCAGTTGGATCTTATCCTGTGTAATGGTTTATGCGTCTGCAAGAGGGTGACCTAGGTACTGGTAATCTGCACATTACAGAAGACTGAAGACTGATAGACCAACATTTTTTATACTGACAGGTGCAGGAAATTAGCATGCTGAAAGACCGAGAAACCCCACACGCTCACGAAGCATTATTGCATCAATTACACTGAGGTCTAACCTTTCACAGCTGCAACTCCTCCAGAACAAAGCCCTTCGTGCTGCCTTGAGCCTGCACCGCACGACCACATGCTGCCTCCAGACCTGAAGCCCATTGGCTACCTGTCAGAGCTTGCATCGAGTGTAAAACTTTGACACTGGTGCAACGCTGCATCTATAACATCTCCTCCATCTACTTGAACAAGAGCCTCTCGTGGAAACGCCCTTCATGTGACCTCTGTTCCTCACTGCGCTTTGCTTGTTACTCCAAGATTCAAAAAGGCCAGAACTGGTGGTGGTAGCTTTGCGGTCATGCCCGCGTTACTTACTCGCTACCAATGCACATCAGTGACCAAACCTCCTACACCATCTTCATGAAACCAGTCAAACCCTGGCTCTTCAATAAATACGAATCTTTACCACCCTATGTTTCCCCCCTCCCATATGCACTATCTGACGCACATTTTCCTGTGATCTTTTGTATATGGTACAAACGCTGTTATACCTTTCAGTCTGGGCGTTAAAACATTTTTATAAATAAATGTGGACTCTGAGGGACAGATTGATGGGGTCATCTCTTCTGATAAGGTGACCTCATATGCGATCTGCTTCCCTTTTCCTTGTTTTTATTTATTTTAATTTATGTTCAAACCATATTAATCTATGAAAGATTTGGTGTTTGGGAAGTGTTACTTGTTGCTATAGTTCCTTGCAGTAAAGACTTTTGTTGGTAAATTCACATGTACGCTTACTGCCTCCCCGTGCGAGAAAATGCAGAATTACTTTGTTTTGTCACTGCTGTATGAGAGTATGAAGATGGCTCTCCATGCTGCAGCTTTGTTGTCTCCTTCTCGTTGGTCTAGAGGGGATCCGACAAATGATGGCGATAGACATGTTGAAGTTTAATATTGCTCCTATGGCATTTTGTTTGATTGTGCTCCTGGCGTAGCTTATAAAATGCACTGCTCTGATCTCTAAAAAATATAGACCTCAGAGCAGTGTTTGTGGTTGGTTAGTCTACTGAAAACCTCGCTCCAATGAAGCTTGATCTCTAGCTCCGCTTCAGGTCCTATCTCGGGCATCCCCATCCACAAGTTAACCTGATGCCTTCTGGACTGGCTCCTACTGACTCCATAGCGTGTTTGCTTTACTTTCTTTACCTCAGTGGCCTCTTGGGTTCTACTTATTTTTCCCTTTGTGCACTCATTGACAGCTGCATATTCCCCAAAGTTCCGCTTAGCTTATAAATGTTTTGCGGGGTCATTAAGATCAGATGCCTATGCAAATTCCCTTTGCTTTGGAGGCGCCTCAAAGTGATTTGAACCCAAGTGCCTAATAAAAAAAAAACAATGTAAAATAAAACTGGTTTGTACTTGAGATTATGGCAGTTAGCTGCTGTAATGAAGATTACCCCTGCTAACTGTGCAGGGAGTATTAATTCTATTAAAGACTAGGAGGCAAGCATTATGCTTCAACTTCTTTAATTTACTACTCCTCAGCAGTTTCAACAAACCAATAAACTCAACAGAAAACAGAAAAAACGTCTCAACAGACTTTTTTTGCTTTAAAACTACAATCCCCATAGTCTCTGTAGTCCATCTTCTCCCTGCTCAGCTATGACCACTTCCTGTCCCTGAGCTGCTCCTCTTTTACTCGCTCTGAAAAGTCATTCCATAAACTCCACACAAAGTCCTGCTAACTGGCCTTGAACCACTCCAAACCGAATGTCGAACTTCCTCGACTCCGGGCGACTACCGCTGCTAGTCTTCATCAATTATTGTTCTGCTCTTCCCCTAGGAGAATGCAAAATAGAAAAATCAGGGTGGTGTCCATGTATTGCTCACACTATAACATCACTTAACATATGCAAATCGAATATATCATACGGCAATACATAACTTGGGTGGGAATTTAATGCTCGCCTCCTAGTCTTTAATAGAATTAATACTCCCTGTGCAGTTAGCTGGGGTAATCTTCATTCTATGACAAGACTGGAGGCGAGCATTATGCTTGTTCAAAACTTCCCAACACTGTGACTGCTAAACTCTCGGCCGGCTTGAAATAAAACTCTTTAAAAGTTCGAACATTCGTCCAATCAGCTGCCAGCCTAATATCTCTAAGGGATACTCCTGACTTAAAGGCTTTAGATGCCATAGCCCTTCTTACTGAATGCGCTCCATACTTTCTCACATCTATATCTGCAGCCTGCACGACCTTTCACCCATCTGGCAATGGTAGCTGTGGATACGACCTGATAAGGCCTCTTGCGCGCTATAAGCAGTTGCGTGGTATTCGCTGCTCTATGTTCTGCTGTCCTGCTGTCATACTCTTTGACGCAGCTTGCTAAGCACCATTTCGGTGTACTCGTAAAATATGGATAGTGTACTGAAGAAGTACCTGCCTTAGTCCTCTGCACTATGGTGAACGTTACTCCCTCTGGTCCAAATGACCTATCTACTTCCAATGCCTTAACATATGATACTCGCTTGCATGAGACTAGGCATAAAAGCATCGCCAATTTTCCCGACAATTGTTTCAGGGATAAATATCTATTCCCGAGCCTGCTCTCCAATAGCGTAAGGATGACTCGAACGTCCCATACTGTTTTATATCGAGGTTCTGGGGGAACTTTAAACTTGGCTCCTCGGATGAGTCTGACCACTGCCGGGTGTTCCCCTGCCGGAACTCCCTCTATCGGCAGATGTCCTGCTGATATTGCGGACCTGTAGACTCCTATAGTGCGAAATGCTTTGTCATCTTGTAATAACAGTGCTAAGAAATTCAGAATCATCACTATAGGTGCAGAAATGGGATGAACACCTCTCCCCTTGCACCAGCTAGACCACTTGGCCCAAGCCGTGTCGTAGCTCCTTCTCGTAGACTGAGCCCAGGATTCTGCGATGAGCTGAGCAGCCTGCTGCGAAATGCCTGGCAGCGCCCAGCGTCTCCGGATATCCTGCACGCGATGAGTGGGAGAGTCCCCCTCACTCTCAGAGGATGATCTGACTCAGCTGGGTCTGTGAGTAATCCCTCCCCTTCCTGGAGTATTCTTGGCTGATCTGCTGCCAGCTCCATGAGTGTTGGAAACCACACTTGGGACTTCCACAGCGGCGCTACTACCAACAGCTCTGCTTTCTCCCTCCGACACTTCGCCAGCACTCTGCTCAGCATCATAAAGGGGGGAAAAGCGTAATGAGGACCTCCGCTCCATTCCTGCAGGAACGAGTCTGTCCCCAGAGCTCCCGGGTCTAGCCTCCAGCTGGAGTAAGAGACCGTCTGTGCGTTCAACCGAGATGCGAAGAGGTCTACGTGTATCGGGCCCCACCTCTCGCTCAGCCTCTGAAATACTGCTGGATCCAGTCTCCAATCGCTGGAATCCGTGAGGTTTCGCGAGTTCCAATCCGCTACAACATTCAGTGTTCCTGGAAGGTACTCTGCTGTGACTGACGTCTCTGATTGCAGGCAAAAATGCCAGAAGTCCTTCGCTAGCTCGGCTAGCATTCTGGACTTCGAACCCCCTAGATGGTTTATATATCGTACTGCCGATATGTTGTCCATCTTTAATAGGACACACGATCTCATCTTCCCTTTCGTGAAGGCTCTGATCGCAAACGATCCTACTAGTAGCTCTAGGCAATTTATGTGGAGCCGAAGCTCTTCCTCGCTCCATTTCCCGCCTGTCTGTAGGTCTCCGCACCTGCAGCCCAGCCAAGCCGGCTGGCGTTGGATTCTGACTAAATCCGTTCGGTCTCCGAAAATGGCACGCCCATTCCAGGCGTCCATATTCCTCAACCACCATTCCAGCTCTGTCTTGGATTCTGGGTCCACGGGTACTGATTGATGATACCTCAAGCCTTGCTGCAGATGTCTGATCTTTAGCCTTTGAAGAGCCCGATAGTGTAATGGTCCTGGAAATATGGCTTGAATGGAAGCTGCTATAAGCCCCACTATTCTCGCCAGTGTTCTGAGGGTAACTACTTTTCTTGCTAGGCACCCTCTTAGTTCTCGCTTGATATCGCGGATCTTCCGAGCTGGGAGCTCCAGCATCGCTTTCCTGGTATCCAATACGAAGCCCAGGAAATCTAGCCTCTGTGCTGGTTCCGTATTTGACTTTTCTGTGTTCACCAGGAACCCTAAGGACGCTAGTAAGCTCTGAACCCATTTCGTCTGGTATCTGAGGGTCTCTCGGTCTCCTGCAAGGAGCAGGAGATCATCTATTAGCCTTATTCCTTTCTCCCTTATCGCCGCTGCCACTGGTTTCATCAGCTTGGTGAAGGCCTAGGGAGCTGATGCAAGCCCGAAGGGTATGGTCTTGAATTGCCAAAGCCGTCCTTTCCAGCGAAAAGCCAGGAAATTCCTGAACTCTTCTGCCACTGGAATCGTCAGGTAGGCATCTTTCAGATCTAGCCTCCTCAGCCAATCTTTCTCTCTGAGAGAGTCTCGGAGCTGGTGGATGCCCTCCATCTTGAAATGTCGGTACACTACCCAGCTTTTCAGTTCCTTTAAATTTATCACGGGTCGGACCTTCTCTTTCCTGTGTACTAAGAACATATTGCTTATGAAACTGAGGTCCCCTGGGCATTTCTCTATGCCGTTCTTCTTCGCCAGTTGTAGCAGTTCGCGATCTAACAGTTCCTGCTCTGCGCATTCTAGCCGCTGCTGGTGAGGCCTCCGTTCTTGCACGGGGTGTTCTATGAATTCTAGATGTAGCCCTAGAATCGTTTGCAACACCCAGGCATCGCTGGAAAGCGCGCGCCAGTGTTCCCAAAACATACCAGTTCTCCCCCCCACTGGAGGGTAAGGCGCTGATCTCACCTTGAGTGAATCCTTGGCCACGACCTGCTCCTCTCCCTCTGCAACCTATCTGTAATCGCCCTCTGGTTGGGAAGGAGGAGTCCTGCTGCCTATTCTCCCAGTATTGGGCTCTGGGATTCTGGAGTCTTCGTCCTCCTTGTTAACGACCAGCCAAGCGACCCCTGTGGCGACTGGTCCCGGCAAAAACTTGGTTCGGGAAGATCTTCCGAATCGAAGCTTGTGCTTTCTCAAGAGACGTGTAGGTGCCGACGAAGTGGCCCATCTCCTTGCCGAAGGTTTCTCCGAAAAGGAGGCCTTGTGCTGCTTCTCCTGCCTCATAAGAGGCTAGGTCACTGAGCTTTGAGTCTATTTTCAGCAAAAGGCCTCTCCGGTGTTCTAGGCGATGGCGCAGTTCGCATTGCCAAGGAGGCATACTGCTCTCTGCACCCAGCCTGCCAGGGTGTCGGGTCCACTTCTTCACCCGAGTCTCTAGCCCTCACCGCCAGGTCCATGATTTTCGTCAGTAGGCGTGCTAGATCGAGAACCTTCTCCTGACAGCTACACCAGGATCTATCGAAACCCTTGTGGGGTTCCTTACAGGACTTTGATACGAAAGTGAGCATCTTAGGATCCAATTCCGGAGTCTCGGCTACCTTGCCAGGGAGGTCTGGTCTGGGACACTCCGTTCGAAGGCGCTGTCGGACTTCTTTGTCTAGAGCTTTCCTCAGTCTTTTGGTCATGTCCTGGGCTACCCTTGGTGATGGCTGCCAGTCTGAAGACCTTGGGTTTCGGATACTATCCGGTTCGAACATATCCTCTTCCACCTCTTCGAGGTGCTTTTCTTTGCGGATTCTCTTCCCTCTGCTGGGTCTTACTTCCTCCTCCCTTTCCTCGTCCTGGGAGGGAGGGTCTCCTTCCTCTGGCCCCTCTTCCGAGCCTGGGTACCCCTCTCCATTGTCTTCTTCCCTTGGAGCGGGGGCCGTGAGGTTCGGCACTGTCTGACACTGCAAATATGCTTCTCGGAGCTTTGCGAAGGCGTCGACGACCTCTGGGGCCTTTTCTTTTGCCCCTTCTAGTGGGCCCTGGGGGTCGCAAGAGGCTTTCCTCTTCTGGGCCTTGGTACTCGCCTTAGACCCTGCTTCTGAGGGTTCTTTGGGCTTGCGCTCTGTCCGGGCGGTGTTGTCTATGGGCTGGTGTAGAATTGCTTCCAGGGACTCCAGCCTGTCTTGTAGGGGTTTCACCGCTAGAGCCACTGCATCTATGAGTGAGCTTCCCAGCACCTCCTTGAAGCTGGCAGCTAGGTCAAGCGACTGTTCCTCTTCACTCAAAATCCGACATTCTGGGAGGGTGCTGTGTGCCTGTAATACCTGTCAAGGTGTTTTCGCACGCCCTTTCACTCTATAGTTGCCTCTGATACTTTCCAATGTATCAGCTTGTGTCCTGATTTACCAGGTCCTTCTATTCAGTCCTTGGATCAAATATTAAATATATATATATTTTTTTTTCAAGTGGCTGCACCGGACTAAATGTTTTTATTGCTGCCTGTAATAGGCCTCTACTCGTGTTGTGCCTCTAAATGAGGAGGGCACTGTGCTTCGCTCAGCCTTCCTAGTGCTGTCAGCTCTCCACGCACGTGCCCTGAAGTGGGCTTGCCTGCGGAGCTTATGATGCTCCTTGCTGCTACGGTCCGACGTGTAAAGCCGGTTAAATGTGCTTGATCTTTAGAAGGAAATCACTGCCGGACCCGGCTCCTAGACAAAGGCTCTGTTCCGCGTCGCAGTAAACAATGCGACGCGGAAGCCGGCCTCGTCTCGATCTCCTCCCTCCCAAAGGAGGGGGCTGCTTCTCCCGCGCGGCTAGCCCCGCCTCCGCGAAGGAGGGGGCGGGAGCGCTTCGTAGCACGGCGCTCTCCCCCTTCCGTGAAGGAGAGGTGCAGAGAGCATAATGTTATCCTAAAACCTCAATCCACTCCATAAATAGTTAGAATAGTACTTATCTGCTTGAAGAGCAGTAAAAGAAGAGGAGCAGCTCAGGGACAGGAAGTGGTCCTAGCTGAGCAGGGAGAAGATGGACTACAGAGACTATGGGGATTGTGGTTTTAAAGCAAGAAAAGTCTGTTACGTTTTTTCTGTTTTCTGTTGAGTTTATTGGTTTGTTGAAACTGCTGAGGAGTAGTAAATTAAAGAAGTTGAAGAATAATGCTCGCCTCCAGTCTGGTCATAGAATTTGATTTTAAAGGTTCATGAATTTGTATGGCAAGGTTTCAGCAATAGATATCGGCCTATTAGATATGTCCTTAACATTAAAGGTTTATCCGATACAAAAAAAATAGAGCTTCAAGGGGACCGGACTAGGCGCCGTCGTCATTTCTGGCAACTGCTTCTGAGGTTTTTCCACAGCAAATTCATACATATTGCAGCATTTTCCGCTGGGGCGCATGCCGTCAGCTGTGTGGAAGAGCGTTCTCCTGCACTCGCTCGCCCTCTGTGGCCAGTAGCGCTCGCACGACCGTGAACCCGAACAGGAGCGTATCAGATGCTGATGTGGCAAAACGCGCACAGGATTCCTTCCTGCGGCTCCTGGCAGCAGACACTTGTGGTTTAAAGGTCAAAGCAATTCATCGTGTAGAATAAACTCCTGAAATGGGCCCTTCTTATTACTGCGATTACCGTGCAGAGGGCTGTTTATTTCACATTGTTCATCTGTAAATGCAGAGTTCGTGTGCCTTTTTTAAAACGCTTTGTGGTATCGTTCATCATTTTTTCTGTAGCATTTTCCGTGGCTTTTTGAAATTATTTTTGGACTCCGGTAAAATAAGAATATTGCGATTTTCACAGAGAAAAAAATGCAAGTTACTGTTTTATATTTAGAAAGAGAAATTGGTTATCTATTGTATATCTATTTGGATAGATTTTGAATCTACACTTTGGAGCTGGCAGACTAATGGACTCCTACGTCACCAGTCGAAGATCCTCATTGGACGTTCTCGCTGTGAATGATGTGCTCAAACGTAGTTGGCACATTCCATTGGCTTTGTTTGCATTCCATCAGCAAACCAAATGCTCATGTCTCTGCAGGTAACCTTTCAGTTGTCTGAACGTCCATTTAGTTATTTAGTATGGCAACTGGGGATGTCGGATTTGCCCTGAACCTTTAGAACTCGTGTGTTGTTGATGTTGAATGGTTCATTCGGAAGACACTGGACTGACATGATGCATTGATTGGGAATTCAAGTGGGATGCTTTTGCGAGACTTGTTGATTCTGTAGATGCGAAGATTTAAACTGCAGGGCATTCCTTCTCTATAGCACTCGATTGGTTTACACATTTTTTTCTGCCAAATGATCAGTCCAGTATTTTAAAAGTTGAATCTTCAGTAACCTTTTAATGCCCAGGACTGTGCATGGATTTGAAATAGTTATTGCTTACTACTAGTGACATTACCTATATTTTGGTTTAACTGTGCTCCCAGCTCCTGCCTTTGGCTTTGCTGCTGGACCTTGTGTTTGACTTGTAATATTAACTGAGAGCACGCGAGCGAGGGAGCCACTGCTTTTGTCTTAATCCCTTTAAGCACTGCTTTCACTCTTGATTTCCCCACCACCTCGTACCCTATTGCCTCAATGTGGAACTCTGGGCCCAGTTCAAACTGATCTGGACATCCCTAGAAACACCACCGAGCTTGCCAAAAGATGACCCCACTCTCCCAGCAATCTTCCTGCTCAGAGAATACTCTTCTCATGATCCTGCGCTGTAAATTCAGAGGAACTAAGAGCTGTACATTTTGCACCACTGCATCATGATCATGGAAATGCCTTCTAACACTTTTCTGATTGGCCACTCTCCTAATGGTTATAGGTTCCAGTCCCAGCAAGGCCATCGCCACCTTCCAGCTTTATTGGCTCCATTTAATGGATATATTTGAGTTCAGGAAAAGTAAATGTGGTTATTTAAAGTTACCAAAATAGCACTTTATAAAAGCACATTCTCACAATGTGGAGGACGGTACGGCTGCTAGGGTAACTGCGCTGCTGTCCATGAACATATTTGAGATCCTGCTAAATATTTTTAGGGCTTCGGGAATCCTTCTGGGATCAAACATTGGCTTTGTGGCTTCAGTAAAATAAAACTGGTCTCTAATTTATCAAAAGCCTCTTTTCTGATCTGAACTAGCAATGGAAGTGAGTGTTTGAAAGGGGAGGGTGGGGGCGGGGGTGAGACGGACAAGTGTTTCCAGCCACTGTGAGGTAGAACATTCTGTACAAGGAGGCATTCTTGTGCTTTCCATGGTTCCCGTTACATTATCACTTGGCAGCGCTTGCTGGTATTTGGATGCCACATTCCGTTTGCTCAGTGTTGACATCTGCACATACACACGGTAGGTACATTGCAGCAGACTGGTATCAGCAGTCTGCAAAAGTTGCTCCAGTGCTGTACAGGGCTATTGGGTGCACATCAAGTAATAGTCCAACAAACAATGACGATATGGTAAGTCGTTTTTCAGTCTTTAGCCATTGGAGTAATTGACAATTTGGGTCAAAATTCCGTCCCTCAATTTTTCTAACGGATTGCCCTTGTGTTTATTACATATTGTTTACAATTGTTTTGTCTGTTGGTTCCGCTTGATTTGTAGTCCCTTTGTCCCCCTGCCAGATATCAGAAGGACAAGAAAACAGAAATAACTGCTGAATGGAATTCGTAAATTGTATTTGAAAACATCTAAATGGGAATACATTCTAAGTGATGTTAGCTTGTAAAAGTAACATTCTGTTGTGGTAATCCAGGCAAAGCTATGCTCACAGTGCAACCCTCACACAGCGTCTGGAGGGCTAATACATTTGATTGTCACGAGTACAAAAAAGAAACCAATATTATCCCCCTTTTGCTTTTTTAGTCAAGTTTATAACTCTTATTTATTTGCTTTTATAAAGCGCACATGCAGCCCAGAGGCATTGTGGCGCTGTTACAGGAAGGTGTAGTAACATTTTGCTACAAGATGTTTGCATGTGACCGTGAGGTCTCTTAGTTGCAATTACATGAGTAATTCAAACATACAAAAGGATTTAAGCAGAGCAGAAGGAAGCAGAGGGCAGTTTGGAGTCGTGGTTTCATGGGCTAGGTTTCTTCTTGACCATGTACTATTTTGCAGTAGAATAGTGGATGTGCTGGGGAAAGAGGCTCAATGCTACGATGCACCTATGCAGATGAAGCCACTTTCTCTAGTTGTAGGTGCTTGATGGCAGCCCACTACCAATATACCATTTCCCAGGGCTTGCAGATACAGACTGACTTTTGAAAACTGAACTGAAGGGCTATTCTAGAGCTTTCTTTTGGACTATGCACTGGTGTGCAGTTGCCAAGATTTAATTTCAATTTTTTTCAGTGTATGGTTCAATTTTATGACAAGACTGGAGGCGAGCATTATGCTTTACTCTTTATTGCTACTTCCAACAGCAGTCACCTTTTTCAAACTTATTCATAGATTTTTTTTTTTTTTTGTTTTTTTTTTTATCAAAACATATGAAGAAAAAAAACATCATTTAACAAAACCACAAGAACTACCCAGATCAGGGACTACCATTTCCCATAAGTCCCCAGAGTTCTGGTAGTTCTAAGAACAGCACTCCCAAACAATCTTCTGCTGGCCAAGTCTATGCCTCACTTCCTGTCTGCTCCTCTTCCTCTTTTCTTGCTGCTCCTTCAGCAAATAAGTCACCTTTATGCTTTGCTCCTAGAGTGTAAGCGCGTGAGTGGCGAGCGTGATTGCGACTTCGATATTAGCTTGTGGTTTTGTTGATAGTTCTTATCAGGTGTTTGATGTAAAAAAAAAAATAAACATATAATAGTGATAATTTTGAATCGATAAATGAGCTAGATAGTAATAGGAGAGGGTGCGCGCCGGGGTCACGCCGCTGCGGAGAGCCCGCAGGGGTGTGCGCATCGTGGGAGAAGTTTAAGGTAGGAAGAGTCAGGGGACGCGAGTTATGTTGCTCGTGTTGAGGTGACCGTAGCTTTTCCTACACAGACGTGTTCGCAGAGTAAAGGACCATTGGATGTTGCGCGTCACATGATGAGCGTGACGTCGGGCGCATGCGCAGTGCGTTTTTTTGGGTGATTTCGGAGCGGAGCGTCTTCACGAGCGGAACTCTACTCGTCCACAAGCCTCCTGCAGGGGATTTTCACTGCACTTTCAGCCTCTCGATCAGATTGCCCTCTGCTAGGCATTGGCAATTGAGGCACTGCTGGTAAAATATATATACATAAAAAAAATAAAAAAAAGTAAATATACACAAGACCGGCAATTTTGTATTGGGCTGAGGGACCCTGAGCTAATGACTTCCTTTACAATGGAGGAGGGAAGTACCACTCCCGAATACAGTGAGGAGGAGTGGGAAGGGGACCGGAACCTGTCCCTTAGTTTCAAAAGAGTGCTGGGGGATTCCTTGACTGTAGCAGTGTCACAAGGAGTTAAACCCATTGAAGAGCGTTTAAATGCACTAGAATCACTCTTTGCTTAAAAAGGCCGGTCATAAGAGAATGAGAGCTCAGTCCCGGAGAGGGCACATCTCAAGACCCGCGAGAGAAGATGGGGCCAGCGCAGAAGGGGGTGGACAAGACCCGGAAGAGTCCCCACTCTTCTGCCCCACCTGGGTCAAAAGTTAGGGGCCCAGACAAAGCCCCGTGAAGTCTTAGGTCCTTTCGATAAGCTGAAGGCGGCTTTCTTAAAAAGGACTGCAGTGCCGGACCTCGGACCTCCAACCCCTCGGGAGTTAAATATAGGGGACGCCGAAGAAGGCGGGGAGTCTTTGCAGGAAGATGAAGATGAGTTTGAGGAAGGTCAGGTGGAGGAGGAGAGAGTGGACGAAGAATGCAAGGACCCGGACGATTTGGAAGACATGTTTGATCCTGATAGTATCAGGCACCCGAGGTCTTCAGAGTGGCTGCCGTCAGCCAGGGTAGCTCACTACATGATGCAAAGGATGCGTAAACCCCTGGAAAGGGAAGTAAGATTCAGGATGAGAGCAGAGTGTCCCAGGCCAGAGCTGCCGGGGAAGGTGATGGAGACCCCAGAGCTGGACGCCAAGATGGTTACTTTTGTGACCAAGGCCTCAAAAGACGTCCGCAGAGGAGTGGACAGAGCTTGGAAAGCCTGTCAAGATAAGATGTTGGACATGGCGGGGCCCCTCGCAAAAATAATGGCCTTAGCGGAAAGAGCCAAAGATACTGGTGAGCCGGTAGACCCTCTCATGCTGGCTGGGCGCAGAGAGCGATTTGTTTTCTGGGGAATGCCAGTTGTGCTTTATCAGTGGAAAGACGGCGCAGTTTACTGTTGAAGATCGACAATAAGTTGGGAGACTTAGCCAGTTATCAAGCAGGGGAGGCAGCTAGTGGAATGTTTGGCGAAGCTTTCGCCAAAGAGAGTCCCGCTTTGTGGGAACTTGCGCTGCCTTAGAAAAAGCGCAGACTTCAATTCGCAAGATATTCCCTGGACTGGTTTTTGCCGGGACCGGTCGTCAAAGAGGTCAATCGACCGGTCGTACCTTTGCAAGGCGACCTCAAGGGCCCGGAGCAATATACTGGGAGAATAGCCAGCAAGATTCTTTCTTCCCGTCCAGAGGCAGAGGATTCAGTGGCAGAAGAGGTTGAGGGAATTTCCAGCAACAGAACGCCTCCGCCGGTAAGTGTACTGGGCGAGTGTTACTCCAGAGTTGGGGGGGGGAGGACGGCGCTATTTCTAAGTGCATGGCGCGCAATATCAGGCGATGCTTGGGTATTGCAAGCGGTGGTAGGTCTAGGTCTAGATTTCATAGCTATTCCCCAACAGCGTCAGAGGTCAAGAATACTGAAGATGGCGTCAGAAGAAGTTTCGCTCCTCGAGAAGGAGCTTCTGGCGCTGGTGAGGAAAGGAGCGATAGAACGATGTCCTCTGGGAAGCGTAGGTTTCTACAGCGATATGTTCCTGGTACACAGGAAAGGGAAATCAAGGCCAGTTATCAATTTGAAGGAGTTGAACGGATGGTTGGTTTACAGACATTTCAAGATGGAGGGCATCCATCTTCTGAGAAATTTGCTGCACAAAGGAGATAGGCATCCTTTAAATCTAATCTCGCTAGCCAATCTGACCATCCCCATAGCGCAGGAATTCAGAGATTATCTCAGATTTTATTGGAAAGGACAGAGCTGGCGTTTTGTGTGTCTGCCTTTCGGGTTAGCTTCGGCTCCCTGGGCATTTACGAAGATAATGAGACTGGTAGCAGAGGCTATCGGGAGCAGAGGGATAAGGATTATAGTATACTTGGACGACATATTAATTCTAGCACAGTGCAAGGCGGTCTTGCAATCTCAGGTGATCTGGGTGATCAATTTAATTTCTTCTCTCGGATTTCTGATCACCTACCTCTGCAGAAAGTGAGAAGTATAAAGAAATAGTTGAGTGGCATTAGGGAAGTCCCTTATTTCTCTCCGGAGTCTAGCACGAATAGTAGGATTGTTAGCAGCGTCCATTCAGGCTATCTTCCCGGGGCCGTTACACTACAGAGCGCTCCAGAGATTGAAGATCAAACATCTGCAAGGCGGTGTGCGGTACCATCAGTTAGTACCTTTGAACGAAGAGGGAAGGTTGGAATTGATCTGGTGGCTTCAGAATATGGAAGCCTGGAATGGCAGAGCAATCTTCGGAGTTGGTGATAGAATCAGACGCCAGCAGGTTAGGATGGGGCGCAAGATGTGGAGACCTTCAGACAGGAGGGCAATGGTCGGAAGTGGAGTTGAGGCTTCACATAAATTGTTTAGAGTTACTAGCGGGATCTTTCGCGGTGCGAGCATTCACCAAGAATCGGGTGAATTGTTGTATTCTGCTGAAAATTGACAATATTTCAGCAGTCTGTTATATAAACAAGTTGGGTGGAACGAGGTCGAAGTTGCTTGCAGAGATAGCGAAAGATGTTTGGCATTATTGCCTGCAAAAGAAGTTAATGATAGCGGCGGAGTATCTTCCGGGAAAACAAAACACGATTGCGCACTGGAATTCCAGGTATCTGATGGATTCCAGCGGTTGGAGGTTGAACAGGGGAGTTTTCGTTCAACTGCAGGAATTGTGGGGTCAAATGGAAATGGATCTGTTCGCCTCCAGACTGAATGCGCAAGTACCGAAGTATTACAGCTGGAGAGTAGATCCGGGAGCCTTGGGGACAGACGTGTTCCTGCACAATTGGGGTGGAGCTCTGATGTATGCTTTCCCCCATTCATTATGTTGATCAAGAAGTTGTCGAAAGTGCATCGGGAAAGAGCAGAGATGGTAGTGATAGCGCCTTTATGGAGATCGCAAGCGTGGTTTACCAATTCTGATTTTCCGAGACTGATTCCGTGGCAAGCGGACCTGCTATGCTCTAGTACATTCGAGAGTGCTGCAGTTGTTGGCGTGCAGGATTTCAGGAGACAATGGGACTTGCCAGGGCTTTCGAGAGAAGCTGCAGATTGTATCAGCGACTCTTGGGCCCCCTCCACTATAAGGAGCTATGACGTTGCTTGGGCGAAGTGGGAAGAATGGTGTTTGCAGAAACGTGTTCATCCCGTTTCAGCAGCTGTAGTTCATGTCTTTTTTTGCGGAAATGTCAGCCGAAGGGAAAGCTTTCCGTACGCTGGGAGTGTATAGGTCAGCGATTTTCGCAGGGAATGAGAGGTTCAAAGGTAGACCGATAGGAGAGCACCCAGCAGTTGTTAGGTTGTTGAAGGGAGCCCTAGATATTCGGTTTTGTGGGACGTGGAAGTGATTTTCCGATTATTTAAGCAATGGCCAGATAATGAGTTTCTGTCGAAGAAGCAGTTGTCGGGTAAATTAGCGATGTTATGTTTAGTGTCTTGTAGAAGGGTGTCGGATGTGAAGGCTTTGGAGATTGATGGGAAAGTTTTTTATCCAGAAGGTATTGCGTTTCAAATAGTTCAAAGAACAAAGAGTGATTCTAGGATTATTTCATACCCATATTTTCCAGGAGAACCTAAATTGTGTGTGGCGCGCTGCATTAAAGAGTATGAGAGATTGACACAGTGTGAGGCCTCCAGATGTACATCAGTTGTTAATTGCGCGCAGGAAGCCTTTTCATGCAATATCAACGGCTACCATAGCTAGATGGGTGAGAGAAGTAATGAACTGGGCAGGTATAGATCTGAATAGTTATGGGGCCCACTCGGTGAGAGGGGCGATGGCATCCAAAGCTTTTGCAGCGGGAGCTACATTGCAAGACATTATGAAAGCTGCAGATTGGGCCTCAGAATCCACATTTAAGACCTTCTATTTTAAGCCTGTGGTTTCTGTGGCTAATATGGTTTTGGAAAGCTTTGAACAAGCATAATGCTCGCCTCCGGTCTTGTCATAGAATGAAGATTACCCAGGCTATTTGCGCTGGTAGTCTTGATTCTATTAAAGACTCGGAGGCGAGCATTATCCTGCCCTAGTACGCGGAAAGTATTTAAATTGGATATTTAAATTGAATAGTTAATGTTTCAGTTTTATTGTCTTGCTTTCTGCTGTCTTTAGTAGCCTGCGTACTTCCCTCCCTGCTGATATGTTTTTTCTGATTTGCGTTACAGGAGAGGAGCCTAAGAACAGTTGAGAAGGATATGTCCTGTTTCGGAGGAAAGTGACATTTAAGTTTGAGTGGACAGTTTTCTTGTTGGAATTTTGGGGATTCCACAGTTCAGTGTCGGGGAGTGAAAAAGGTTTTCAGTTGATTTGATCTTTGGAGCATCAAAGAAAAGAGGAAGAGGAGCAGACGGGAAGTGAGGCATAGACTTGGCCAGCAGAAGATTGGTTGGGAGTGATGTTCTTAGAACTACCAGAACTCTGGGGACTTATGGGAAATGGTAGTCCCTGATCTGGGTAGTTCTTGTGGTTTTGTTAAATGTTTTTTTTTTTCATGTTTTGATAAAAAAAAAAAAAAATCTATGAATAAGTTTGAAAAAGGTGGCTGCTGTTGGAAGTAGCAATAAAGAGTAAAGCATAATGCTCGCCTCCGTGTCTTTAATAGAATCAAGACTACCAGCGCAAATAGCCTGGGTAATCTTCATTATTCTACCTTTCTTTTGTGACTCGTTTTCAAGATGCTTTCAGAAGAATTTACATTTTTCAAAACTGATCTTGTTCAAGAAAAGTGGGTTATTTATAACTCTGTGGGCCACCATTCATCAAGTGCTTCGATCTCTTTCAGGGTGCCCTCCCCTTCCGACATTCTCCCAGCTCCGAACTTACCGTGAAATATTGAAGATTGTGTGGCAGATTCTTAGTCATGGATTCTCACTTAGTCCTCCTTAATGGAGTGTGGTGTGGGTGGGGAGTAGAGCCCACCACTTCAATTACCAATATTGTATACCTACTTGTTTAGGTTATCCTTTTCTTGCATATATTCTGTTTATTTAGCTATATTTGAAATTAGCCTGTTACTGTTGGTTAGCCATATTCTATATCTGGTTTAATCGTATAGCTAAGTCTTATGCCCTCTGCTGTGCCCTGAGGTAGGCACTGTAATATCTGTATCGTGTTGGGTTCTGCTCCATGAGTTAAACTGTTGGGGGTAGGAAAGGTATCGCACTTCGATGAAATGTTGGGTTGGGAAATGTGTTGCACCTAGATAGTTAGGAAATGTATTGCTACTAACCGTACTACAAACTCGCCATTCTGCATACTCCCCCTCAAACAATGAACTAAACACAACCATACCTCTAACGCTCCACAAACCCATGCACTTCACAACACCCAACATAAAACCAAGCACAATCATACCTCAACTGCACATGATGGCTACCAACCGAAGACGCACCAAAGCTCAGTGACCAGTTCCTCTGAACCAGCTCTTTTGTGCTTCTCCCTCTCAACCCCCCTACTACCCCCCCCCCCCTTTCCATTGCAGACCCATCAGAGCACCAAGAGACGACGCTGTTGGCAACAGTGCACGGTACAAGAACCATAAACATTGACGGGTATGGCAGCAGATTCGGCCAAGCATGGCTTCCTGTTATATCGCTGACAGCTGCCAGTACCATTTGTGAGAAACCTGAGGGTATTCACCCGAGTAGATCCCGGGAATCCCTTATTCAGGTGGCCAGGGAAGAACCGGCTCACTAAAATCCCAAACCTAGCGGTAGATGAATGAGGGAGGATCACCTGGGTAAGGGAACCCAGGGTTATGCTCAGGGGAATGTCCCAGGTGAGACACAGTATTATCCTGAAGAAAGTACGGAGGATGGGGTCCTTGAGGCTTTTGTAGGCTGTATCACATCTGCCTCCCTCACATCGCATCTCTTGCCCAAATCCAATAATCCCGTTGCATTCAGAAACTACCTCTCCCAGAATCCTGGTTTTCCTATGTCCTCCCGTCTTATTTCCCACACTCCCAATCTGCTCGGACAAAATACTACCATTTCCACAATCCCCCCTGTTAATTTTACCCTTCTGAATTGACCAACCCCCACCCCCCCGGACGAAGATAATTTCCCATGACACCCCTCGCCCCCCCCTTTCTGACAAACACTTTAGAGGGGATTGTGTTCTCCGACGTATTCCACATCTTTGACAGTAATTGCCACAGCTCTGAGGAACATCCCATCGAAAGAACGTTACCAGGTAAAGAAAGTAACTTGTTCTTCTCACACCGTGTAAGACAGCAGACTAACCCTTTAGCCATTCACCTGACATATCCCGACACACGGTCAGGCAGAGTCGGGCAACTAACCAGAATCACACACACCCACCTGACGACCCTTTCCTTTCCTCACAGGGGTAAAAGGTGGAGCATGAGAGCACAATACGAGCAAGGCAAACCGCACGACGAGAGCAAACTCAGCACGGCAGTGCAAGAGGAGGAGAAAGACGGCGCAAATCGAGAGGGTGACCAGGAGAGAAGCGACCTTGTCCTTTCCGACCAATGCCCGTAAAACCTCTGCAGAAGGAATCATAAGACCATGAAACAATAGCCAGCGTGTGTTGCAGCAGTTGTCAACGGTACACATGGCCCTCCACTGCTGATGACCAAGCCGGGAAGAGACGCTCGCCACTGTGGTACCGACCTTGACTCCAGAGACAAGCAAAGGCAAGTAGTTCATCACAGCCGGTGAGTTGAGGGGAAAGCCGGTAAGAAACTGAACTGTGAACAAAAGTAGCAAACGGCTAATTGTAGAAAATACAAAGAACTGTTGATACAAGAGGGGAAAACCAGCTACAGGGGAGTCGGGCAGCAAGTTGGTGCTCACTTGGGAGCTGACGCTTTGCTCAGAACTCTGACAAGCTAGAGAAAAAAATAGTTAAAGCATAAATATTAACTTATTGATAAATATGAGTAAGGCCATTTTATTTAGTAGTTTTACAAAGGTAGCGGGCGCCCCTCTCTCGCAAGAACAGACATGATAACCTGTTCAGTGGTTATTAACCACTTGAGAGTTCGCAGCCACTGCTTTTACTCACTGTGCCTTTCACAGATGGGAAATATCCATTTGCATATCAGTCTTTGTCCCGCCCAGGGGCAGTCCAGCACCGAAATACAATGGCAACTCCAATCTGAACGAGAGTACCACCAGCAACCCCATACACGTGTTTCACCCTTGTTGGGGATCATCAGTGAGGTGAAGCTGATGCCTCTCTAAGCACAGTGAGAGGGAGACCACGTCTGGTTGCCCCCAGGATAGTTTTACAAAGGTAGCGGGCGCCCCTCTCTCACAAGAACAGACATGATAACCTGTTCAGTGGTTATTAACCACTTGAGAGTTCGCAGCCACTGCTTTTACTCACTGTGCCTTTCACAGATGGGAAATATCCATTTGCATATCAGTCTTTGTCCTGCCCAGGGGCAGTCCAGCACCGAAATACAATGGCAACTCCAATCTGAACGAGAGTACCACCAGCAACCCCATACACGTGTTTCACCCTTGTTGGGGATCATCAGTGAGGTGAAGCTGATGCCTCTCTAAGCACAGTGAGAGGGAGACCACGTCTGGTTGCCCCCAGATTGGAATTGCCATTGTATTTCGGTGCTGGACTGCCCCTGGGCAGGACAAAGACTGATATGCAAATGGATATTACCCATCTGTGAAAGGCACAGTGAGTAAAAGCAGTGGCTGCGAACTCTCAAGTGGTTAATAACCACTGAACAGGTTATCATGTCTGTTCTTGCGAGAGAGGGGCGCCCGCTACCTTTGTAAAACTATTTTTAAAGGAACCTGGGATTGGTAACCCTAGGTCTCCTGGGGGCAACCAGACGTGGTCTCCCTCTCACTGTGCTTAGAGAGGCATCAGCTTCACCTCACTGATGATCCCCAACAAGGATGAAACACGTGTATGGGGTTGCTGGTGGTACTCTCGTTCAGATTGGAATTGCCATTGTATTTCGGTGCTGGACTGCCCCTGGGCAGGACAAAGACTGATATGCAAATGGATATTACCCATCTGTGAAAGGCACAGTGAGTAAAAGCAGTGGCTGCGAACTCTCAAGTGGTTAATAACCACTGAACAGGTTATCATGTCTGTTCTTGCGAGAGAGGGGCGCCCGCTACCTTTGTAAAACTATTTTTAAAGGAACCTGGGATTGGTAACCCTAGGTCTCCTGGGGGCAACCAGACGTGGTCTCCCTCTCACTGTGCTTAGAGAGGCATCAGCTTCACCTCACTGATGATCCCCAACAAGGGTGAAACACGTGTATGGGGTTGCTGGTGGTACTCTCGTTCAGATTGGAATTGCCATTGTATTTCGGTGCTGGACTGCCCCTGGGCAGGACAAAGACTGATATGCAAATGGATATTACCCATCTGTGAAAGGCACAGTGAGTAAAAGCAGTGGCTGCGAACTCTCAAGTGGTTAATAACCACTGAACAGGTTATCATGTCTGTTCTTGCGAGAGAGGGGCGCCCGCTACCTTTGTAAAACTATTTTTAAAGGAACCTGGGATTGGTAACCCTAGGTCTCCTGGGGGCAACCAGACGTGGTCTCCCTCTCACTGTGCTTAGAGAGGCATCAGCTTCACCTCACTGATGATCCCCAACAAGGGTGAAACACGTGTATGGGGTTGCTGGTGGTACTCTCGTTCAGATTGGAATTGCCATTGTATTTCGGTGCTGGACTGCCCCTGGGCAGGACAAAGACTGATATGCAAATGGATATTACCCATCTGTGAAAGGCACAGTGAGTAAAAGCAGTGGCTGCGAACTCTCAAGTGGTTAATAACCACTGAACAGGTTATCATGTCTGTTCTTGCGAGAGAGGGGCGCCCGCTACCTTTGTAAAACTATTTTTAAAGGAACCTGGGATTGGTAACCCTAGGTCTCCTGGGGGCAACCAGACGTGGTCTCCCTCTCACTGTGCTTAGAGAGGCATCAGCTTCACCTCACTGATGATCCCCAACAAGGGTGAAACACGTGTATGGGGTTGCTGGTGGTACTCTCGTTCAGATTGGAATTGCCATTGTATTTCGGTGCTGGACTGCCCCTGGGCAGGACAAAGACTGATATGCAAATGGATATTTCCCATCTGTGAAAGGCACAGTGAGTAAAAGCAGTGGCTGCGAACTCTCAAGTGGTTAATAACCACTGAACAGGTTATCATGTCTGTTCTTGCGAGAGAGGGGCGCCCGCTACCTTTGTAAAACCATTTTATTTAGTAACCAGAGCCAAAACGATTGGCGATGAGGATGGTATCCTTAACACACGAAGATTACATAGACTATCAACAAAACGCAAGGAGCACAATGCCCCACCAGCATTTGTACCAGGTTCAGGCCAGTGATCACATGGCCTCAGTAGGAGCCATTGGCCATCAGGCATCTGGATGCTTTGGGTGGAGCTGAATACTCCACAGGGAGAAAGAAAGCAATGTTGCTCAACACAATGGCGATGAAAGGGCAATGAAGTTTTGCCGGACTAAATCCATAACTTGCCAAGAGTGCAAATGTGTCTAGAGAAGCGAACAGAAGTATAGTAAACGGATTCCCTAACAAGGAAAACAGTCACGAAGCAAGATAATGCGCCAGCTTCTGGGGGGTCAGGATTCGCCCCAGACCAGGAGTTGCTTATCGCGACCCAGGAGCCATTAAAGTCCAGTCTCATGAATGGAGTGCCTGAAAGATGGCAGAACTTATGTTTTTATCTAAACTGTGGCATGCATCCAAAAACGCACATGCCTTCCACCCCTTTCTATTGCGTTGTTGCTCAGTCTTGTGCTCTGTTACTCTATATGTGGAATCCTGTCTCCTGCATTGTTGCTTTACATGTCTTCCCTTTTCACATTCTCTTTAAATTGTTTTCCCTTTTATTTCTTTTACATTTATTTTCTGTCAGTTCTTCAATTTTGCTGTTAGCTCTCATTTAGTCTTTACCTATATTTGCTGCTACATCTAGCTCTACCACTACATCTGTATCTGTATTAATCTCGGTTACTCTCTACTGCCACCTCTGTCTGTGATGTGACCTTGTTTATTGTGTCTGCTGCTGCAGATTGAGGCGCCAATATAGAGTGTACATCAAAACTAGGTTCCAAATGAGATAGAACTATGTGCATATGACCATTCATCTGTACAGGTTTATTTATGCACATTCCATGCAAATTCACAGACTGACTTAATATATTGGATATATTTGTGTGGCACCAGTGGGTTTGGGGAGCCAAAAGTAGCTCCTCGTAGCTGTTGGAATGGTATCAGGTAATAATATCCCTATCTATATGGTTGCCGTATATAATGTTGCCGGGAAAAGGTAGTGGCGACTATAGATATAGATATAGACAGGGGCAGGCGGGGTTTGTGGTGGTGTTCCCTGCATGTTCCATGTAATAATGTCCCCACAAAAAAAACTGCAATTTGCCCGCGATTATTTTTGCATGGCGATATTTCTGAGGGGACATTATTACATGGAACCGTTGGAATTAAGCTAACAAGGCTCTTCTAGGCCCTATCCAGAGGCTAACTAGCTCCCAGCAATTTAAAACACTCCCATAGATGCGATGGTACATGGCAAATAGGCAGTGTCCACAAGAGGGAAAGTGTGTCAACTGTGGAAGAATTTGACGTTTTGCCACAGCATGTAGATTTAGATGCAACAAAATAACAGTAGCAGAGATGCAAGAAATGATAATGGATGAATCCTCTGAAGACCAACCCACAGCCTAGTGGAAGACATAGACTCAGAAAAGCCACGTTGTCCATTAAAGATAGATGGACGAGAGACCAGGTTAATGGGCAACTCTCGATCAGACTTGGCTATACTACAAATATACAGACATGCAAAGAAATGTTTGGAAAAGGGAAGTCGCAGTATTCGGAACCAAATACAACCAAGGGTATTTGTAGGAGCCAGCAACCAATTACTGGGGTATGTAAAACGTTGGGTTAGATTTAAAGGGCAAAAAGCAAGAACCAAAGTGTACTTTTCAACAAAAGGACCTGTGGTGCTGGGATGGGACGATAAAGCCAAATTAGACATTATGCTGGATCCCAATACTTCACATCAAGTGATATTGATAAAATGTGTGGACAATCATCAAAGTGGCTGAGCCCAGTGGTCCTTGTATAAAAAAAAAACACATTCAAAAGCTTTACAGATCTGTATAGACTTTCACAGTTTGAACCAAGAAGTGGCTATAGACAGCTCCCTCTTCCAAGCATAAACAAGCTTAATCCTGATAAGAGGCCTCCTTCTTCTCAAAATTAGACATAAGACTCCTACCATCAGAATAAACTGCATAAACATTTGAAGCCCCTCACATAGTTCAACCCCACTTTTGGCACATATCAATTTATGCCTGGATTATCTACCACCTTCCAAAGCAGAGATGGCGGCATGAGACCTGTGAGCTCTGCAGGCCTGTTGCTGAGAATACAGCTTTTATGGATCTCCTAGGGGGTTTTTGCTTATTTTGACTGAGAGCTTATGTTTTGGAAGCCTTGTATTTGGATATTTATATCGCGCTCATGCTGAACTAAACTGTATAGTGGCGCAGCTGGAACTACAAATTCAGACCAAGGAAAGAAAATTAGCCTATAGCATGAACATCACCAAGATCAGCAACTATGATGAGGTATTAACCTTTATCTGAACACAAACCGTCTTGAGAGCTCTACAAAACTGGTAATGATTCAAGGGTCTTGATTTGTGTAGGAATATTGTTCCACAGTTTTGGACCAAAGACTTCAAATCTTCTGTATCCCCTTGAGATGCAGGCTGAGTGGGGGGGCCCGGGGGGGGGGGGACAGTCGAGAGTAAAATGGACTCTAGATCGTAGGCATCCAGATGGTTGATGTTGAATCTTGTCTGAAGTATTATGGGGCCAATCTGTTCAGGCATTTAAAGGTAAGGCAGGCCACCTTAAATTTAATGCACTCTTCCACTGCTAGCCAGTGCAGGGCACAGCGAGATGGAGTAACGTAGGCTGTCTACCCAGACAAACCAGTCTGATTTCCGCATTCTGGGCTTTTTTGGAGGCTCTGAACTTGCTTAGCCGGGATGCCCATCAGCTGGCTATTGTAGTAGTCCAGATGGGCATTCATTAGAGCACCCACCACTGAGGCATGGTCATCATTTGGAATATGACCAGGCCTGTCTTGGAAGTCTCAGTGAATAATAAACTGCCTAAACCTTGGCACCAACTGGCCTTCACTACCAAGTTGTCCTGCCAGATGCAGCTCAAGTTCTTAACCTTAGAGGGCTAGCAATTCCTTAGCAGCGATAAGTAGAGGTCTTGGTCCAAACAGTATAAGCTCTGTTTTATCTGTAGTCAGTGGAAGCCGATTACTAGACATCCATTGGTTAACTGCCTTTAGGCACTGTTTAATTTTGGTGAAAGCTTTATCAAAGTTTACAATCCTGATGAAGATTTGGGTATAATCGGCATAGGAATAACTCATACCATGGCCGCTCAAAAATCTCCATCAAAGGGCAAAGATGGAGATTAAACAATAAAGGTGCGAGTGAGGACCGTTGTGGTACTACGCAGCCCATCTTAGTAGGGTCCAAAACATACTCTCCTAGCCTGCTGTTGACGATTAGTCAGAAATGATTCAAACCATTTAATGGCATGATCAGAAACCCTACTCACCCCTCTGTCTATCAAGAAGGATATGATGGTTCACTGTATCAAAGGCAGTGGACAGGTCCAGCATCACCAATAGTGATGCCTCTCCTCGGTCCGCAGCCTCTAAAAGGTTATCCTGAATGGACAATAAAGCAGTCTGTTCCAAACTTGGGTCTGAAATCGGACTGAAAAGTGTCCAGCAATAGCTCTCGTTCCACAAAATCCTGTAGCTGACAAGTGATCACCTCCTCCAGCATCTTTGCGGGCCACGGCAGTCCCGCAATAGGTATATAGTTCTGAAGGATCTCTGGAGTAGGGGTCAGAATGGATTGATTTAATCTTTGGTTCAGAGATTTATAAATTAACTTAGTCACAAAAGATTGGTGCGTTGCTGCGAAGGTGGGAAGAGGGAAAAGTTAGTCAATGTGGGTTTCAGTGCTTTGATCAATGAATGAACATCACTTGCCGATACCTGATGAAAGTCAAAAAGAGGTGATGGACTCATGGTCTGTGACTCAGTTGGTCCCACTAGGAGCTGGGTATTCACCTGTCTAATAAGTTCAATTTTCTCATTAAAAAAATCAATAAAAAAGATTGGCCTGTGTCAAAGACGGTTCAATAGAGGCGATCTTGCAACCAGGTTGACAGAATTTAGAGACCATAGAAAATATTTTTCTAGGTTTATAATTTGCTACCTTTATTTATTTGTGAAGAAAATCTTTTTTTGCTTGAAAAATAGCTAGTTTGTAGCAAGCCAGGGCACTTCTTGCCTTACAAGCTCTCCTGCCATTTTCGACCTGTTAAACTAACAGGTTTACGCAAAGGTATTAAGTTCTGCGTAAACCAAGGTTTGGAAATACTAATCTTCTTAGGTTTTGGGGGGAGCAATCTTAGAACAGAACATCCAGGATCGAAGCCCCTGCAGTAAGGAATTCTTCACACTGTAGTAGGGTATTAATGGAAGCAAGTGATTCCTTGACTTCAACACCCGGAATCTTATCCAAATCTTTAATTTTCTGGGAGAAAGCAGAGGATCTTTTTAGTAATAGACTGTATCCCTAAAGGACATAGTGCACGATTATCTAGGAGTTACCAGAGTTGTTTTGAGTCTTGCCTTGTAGAGCCATCTTACCAGATGTTCAGTCTCCCATAAGTAATATTTCTTTGTATTTACTTGCGGAGATTGTGAAAAATGAGTCCAGGTTCTCCAAAAAATGTATACAGAGTTTAGGAGGTTTGTATCCCAGTATTATATGAATGGTGGATCTTGTAGAAAGGTTCAGCATTGTGTGTGTCCCCCTGGGAATCCTTCCCCCATTCAAGAACTTTCAAATGTGAGATTTGTAATACAGTCTTGTGAATAACTGCAATGCCCCTCCCCTTTTGATTACCAGATTTATGCATTTTATAAGATACTCCTCTGGAACTAATTCATGAAAGGAGCCCTGGGAGGCGTCCGAAAACCAGGTTTGGGTAATCTCGAGTAGATCTAAACCATGCTCCTCAATAAGCTCAGCTATTTCTGTAGCATGAGCACAGGCAGACCTAGCATTGATGAGGGTTGCCTTGAATCTAGACATTTGATTCACCCACCTCGGAATGTATTTTCGGCGTGGGTTCAAGGAGGCCTACTTCCCTGATTGTTAGCATCCGTATTTAAAAATCACTCCAACTCCTTCAAAGAGAATGTGTCATATTCAATGCAGCCCATAAATATGGGTTCTCATGTACCTTGCCTAGTTGGTAATTTTAACTCAATATAGGAGCTCCCAACACCAAGGGTAGTGACTCAAACCTGCAGCGTTTTTTGCAGACTGCCGACCAGGCTGAAACTGACTTTGCGTCAACACTTAGCGCTGATGCAGGCCAGTTAAAGCCTGTGGCACCACCCAATCCTGTCACGTGGCTGCACGCCGCAGGGGAAGTTGGGAAATGTAGGGATTAAGCAAGGATTAAAGTGCTACGTGCAGCTCCCAATCAATTTAATTTGAAATAAATGCGCAAGTTCGTTAGAATGATTAAAAAAGATTAAGACAACTAATTTCAATACATGTCGAAGTAAAAGTCAATAATATTCAAATAGTGGGAATTGCCGTACGAGCCAACGTGAGTGACTGTACCTTTTTGGTACTTGAACTTTATAAGCTTTGCAATTAAATCATTTACGGATCAATCCATTGAAAACATGTTCGGCCCTGATTTGAAAAAGGCTCAGCAAGCCGAAACACGTGTAATCAAGAAACAGGCTTTTTCATTTACACAAGCTTTTGGTTTTTTGAAAACTAAAGATACACTTAACATCTAATGGCGCAGAGTCCTGGAGTTTAATTCATTTTTTCTAATCAGTTAATGACGGTTTAGGCTTATTACCGTCAAACTCCAGTGAATTGCGAAACATATGGATATATTGTTCTGTTGTAAAATATACTCAAATTAATGAGCTAAATACTAAAGTAATGAATGATTTAAAGGAGTCGCCTACCGGATCAACTTCTAAAGCCCCACTAAGGATTGAATATTCAAATAGTGTCACACCCTGGAAATGTATTGAAATGGGTTCCCTATGGTGCCTCAAATTGATAATATGCTATATGCTACGATTGCCCAGGAACTCAAATTTACTTTGCAGCAGTACTCTGGGCATCAGAGGAAATGAAGCCTTCCAGAGTGAATAGCCGAAGTTTGGAATCCCTTCACAACTCGGATGTGACCTACATGTCTCTGGTGAGAGGAGGCTGGCATATTAAGATGGTGGTGGGTGGAAGGAATTGAAGCTGCATTGATCAGACTCTGCCTGCATGGCAGCCGCTTTGGAACGTAGGCAACACCCATCCGTTCAATCGCACTGCGGCTCTGTGCTCTCCTGACACAAGGAGAACTGTGTGCATGAATGTCATTTGGGGGTTGCCAGGGGTTGCATCTGCGATCCCTGATGTCGCCATTGCTACCCCTAAAAAATAAAATAAAAAATAAATAAAAATAACTGAAATGTAAGCACCTGGGCTGTGGCCAACACCATGCGGCTCTTTGTTTCTGGAGGGTCTGGCTTTCTTGTTCAGGCAAATAAAAAGACGGGGGATTCCACAAGTGTAACAATTTGAGCAGTGACCCTAAATAAGAAAGAGCAGGAATAACAATTTGTCTTTCTGGAATTCTATACAATAATTGCTAGACTCAAAGGTTTATTTCAGGCACACCTCGGGGTGAGTCACTGATTTGAATCTGTTCTTAAACACCTCAACTCGCCCTTTCATCCTACTAACGTCGATAAATGAGTACCAACACAAGTTGGGTGATATTGTATGTATATTTGTTCTATATAACGCGCTTAAGCGCAAGTGCTATATAATAACACATCATTATCTTTTGACCTTGGGCATCGGCTTGCATTCACAGTAATTTGCTAATATGGGCCTCTACACTGATATTAATGATACATATGGTGATCCATTCTTGTATGAAATGTATATCCCATTATAGTGATATTGTAACCATATTTTCCGTAGCGTTCTTGGGAACAATGCTATGTGATGTGTGGCTGCTGCAATGCGATTGCTGGCCGGCTGAGGCAGCCTGTACATTAATTTGGCAACGGTCGGATGACTGCAAGTTACCTGTTACGGGCACTCATGGCTTTGGGAAACTGATGTAGACGGATAACGGAATGTGGAGGCGGCAGAGCGGCCTGATACAGCCGATTTAACATATAGCTAGCTGGACTGATGAGCATCTGTTTATAGTTACCCTGTGGGGCAAATGCTTTCCCCACACTGTCACACGTGAAAGAGCAACCGCAAAAACAATCTTAAAGGTCGATTTTGAGAACTTGAGCTGCCTCGCCAACTTCTCTTTATCTGTGAGCTCCTTCACCCTCTAACATCAAAGGTTTAAACCTTCCTGTCTTCACCTCATATCTCCATTTTGCATAAGATCAACATCATTGTATGAGAGTTGAAGCCATATCCTACATGGCTGTCTAAACAAGAAGTCTATAAAGACGTATAACATGAAAGCCAGCAAAGCCAAAAAGAAATCGACAGCCTCAATCAGACATGCTCCAGCAATCTGAACTAACATCGAGCGATCCTCTGGGCCTGAAACACATTCCAAGTACTGATCTAGATACACAACCAGCCACAAGGGGAGATATTACGTGCTTGAATCAATCCTCCAAAAGCAGATGGCGACTACTCTACAAAAAAGTAAGGGTTCCTTCTAGGAACTAGCCTAGACTTTTCAGTAATCTGAGCACAGACTGGGTGATTTAGAGACTGCCTTTTGCGACCAGGCCAATGCATCGTGTAAACAGGATGATGCTGAAAACCGTTCCGGAGGAACAATGTTTGAATCAGGGGATTCTTTGTGAAATCACTGACCTGGAGTTGGAATCCTATGTCCGCAACGTCTTTCCAGAAATATTGGGAGGAGACAGAAACAGATCTCAGGTTGGACCAGACAGTGTTTATAACAATTTCCAACAATGACAAAACCTTTTGACGGATGTCTTGACGAGGGTGCATTTCTTTAAAAGCAAAGAACTCCTCTTCCAGAAAATCGGAACCCAACAAGGTGTAACGTTCAGAGGTAATACCTTGATGTTATTTCAAGATCTGGCGCAGGGAACCATTGAAAAGTGGCGGCAGATGAAACCTATAATCCGATGGCTGGCAAGTAAAGGAATCAAATACCGATGGGGATATCAGTTTTGCATTCTCTTGAAACTTGATGAAATTCTGCATCAATTTACCTCCCAAGCAGCACTCTGTCTTGACGATACCGCAAGGTGAACTTCAATGCCTGAAGACACAGATTCAAATGCCCCTATGAGTGACTGGTCTAGAGCTCGTTCGAGGAAAGACAGTTGGAGAGACTGTTACGACCCACAATGGATAGACGTGAAGAAGCGGGGATGAGGAAGGACCTAATTGAGGCGGTTGGTTGAAGGCTTGGCCATAGAGGGTCTTGGTGCTCTGGGTTATGCAGCAAGAGTTTTATCTACAGTTCTGATGTTTGTTGTTCTCTGGAGTCCCACCGAGGTTGTAGTTTTTGGAATGTTTATATGCTAACAAGGCATTGGGAGCACCTGCCCCATATCCAGTATGTTTGACCTGACCAAACGGGGGTCAAATCTTTTCTATTCTTTTTTTGTTCTTTTCTGTGGGATTCATATTGTGCTGGTTTCTCAATTGGGTACTGTGGTGGGAGTTGGACGATTCAGGTGCACATGATAATTGTGATGGTTTGGTCTTTATTTTAGGGATACTTTCTGGACTTGGGGCGCTCTATTTGATAAGTTACATGGGTTGGACTGCTGATTATATTGTTCTAAAATGGTAACGGTGGGTGACGTTTAGATTGTATCGGTTAATGTGCAAGGGCTCAATTCCCCTAGAAGGCATAAGTGTGTGTTCTATAAGCAGGTTGAATTAAAGACTGATATAGTGCTGCTCCACGAGACACACCTGTTAAAGAGATTGGCCAAGACTGCGATCTAAATGGTTCCCACACCAATGTTTTGCTTCATCTTCACAGAAGAAGGCAATAGTGGCAATTTTGCTTACCTCTTCGTTTTGAGAAGATGAAGGTGATTAAAGATGACCAAGGCCAGTACTTAGGACTTCATATTCGGATTGGGGGGGGAGGGGTGTAAGGACCTTACGTTGGTTTCAATATATGGCCCGAATCCACATCAGGACAGCTTTTATGCGGAAGTGTTCCCACATATTGCTCAATTTCAAAAAGGTGACCTTATTATTGGGGGCGATTTTTAATGCAGTACTAGATGGGGGGGGGGTAATGGATAGATCGAGTCCAACATCCGGAAACAAGGCTGCAACACTGGTTTCCCTTCAAAAAGCTATTCACGTTCTGCAATTAGATGTGTAGTGACCCATGCATCCCCATATTCATGATTTTTACAATTTTTTCGCCTGTACACCGTGGTTTTTCTAGAAATTATTTCTTGGATGCTCGTTCTCTTCTTCCCGTGATCAGTTCTGCCAATATAGAGCGTACGATAATGTTGGATCACTTGCCCATTACGTTAGATATGTATGCCGTGGGATTCGGGAAAGCGACTTTATGGAAACAGAATGATTCCCTGTTACCTGATGTTGCTTGCTGTGCAACCTTTTTAGAAAGGATTTCCCAATATTTTCAGGATAATACTTTGGCTGACATTTACATGACAACTATTTGGGATACTTTCAAATTAACTCCTAAGCTTAGTTTCAGCAATGAAACGCCTATTGATGACACAAAGGGGGGTAGCAGCTGACCCGAGAGTTCAGGAGTGGGACTCTAAATACAAAAGAGATGGGTCTCGGAAGACCTATAGGCATCTACATGTAGCTAAGGCAAAACTGAAGGCATTTTGGCTGATGACATTTCTTATAAATTGCTCTGCACAAAGCATTTCCGTTTTAATACCTCAAACGATTCCAGTTAGCACACACATTAAGGGCCGAAAGAACTAGTAACATGATTGCCCAGTTGCAGGATGAATCGGGCTGCTTACGAGATGAACCCACTAAAATGCAAATACTGTTTGGAATATTACACACATTTTGTTTAAATCAGATTCTTTAAATAGGGTCCCACAGGAAGATTTTATTCAAGAACCGCACCTCACCTCAATCCCTGATTACAGGCAGCAGTTGGAAAACCCTACCATGATTGAGGGGGTTTCTCAGGCGATTCATTAAGTCCCCTGCCCCAGATGGCTTTTCAGCCCTTTTTTAGAAACTCTGCAATACTAGTTCATCAATTAGCAAAGCTATTCAATACTTCTACAGACACTGTGGCAGTTATGCCTACAATGGGAGAATCAGTGCTGGCTTTGATAGGCAAATCTGGTAAAGCTCTCACCCTAAGTACTTATAGGCCTATTGCTGACCTCCACTATCATTCTCGGATCTATTCTAAAGTGTTAGATGCTCGCTTGGCTGCTGTTCTTCTTGAAGTAGTAGGCAAAGACAAGATGGGGTTTATCCCTGGACATCAAACATATAATATTCACAGAACTGTTAATATAGAATGGGAAAGACTTAGCAAACAGGAATTAGCCATTCTTTCTATTGATGCTGAAAAAGCATTCGATAGAAAAGACTGGGTGTATCTGTCGGCGGTTCTAAGCAGGTTTAGACTCTGTCTTGCCTTTATAAAAAAGGGTATTGACTAATTTTGTGTATCCAACTACACTAATTAACTTGAATGGATCATTCTTGAAACCCCTGAAACTACAGAGTGACTTGTCAAGGGCGCCCATTGTCTCATTTATTTGCTTTATCTATGGAGCCCCGAGCATGTCAGATTGGTTCATCGGCAGCAATCCATGGGTTAGAATTAGCAGCATATCAACATAACATCACTGGATGGTGAGACGCGTTATCTCCTTCCCTATAACACCATACTCCATGCTACCAGGTAGGATATTTAGGAACTCCAGCCCCCGCCTCCCTTTTACAAGACGAACACTTTATCACAGACTGCCTGCTATGAGAGAAAACAGACCAACACCAGAGCTGTATACCTGACGTGTCCCAATAGAATTGTCAGGCGAGATCAGGCAATTACTGACCATCACACACACCTGACTTCCATTAACCTTCCCCACACAGATAACAGGCGGAGCAGGAGAGCACTCTGAGCGAGGCAAAGCACACGAGGAAACAGCAGTTTTGAGACGGCAGCTGAACCAGAGAAGAAAGACGGCAAAACCGAAGGTGATTGCAAGGAGGGAAGTTCCCTTGACCTTTTCGACACTTAACCGTTCCTTTCAGGAAACCTTGAATAGAAAGCGTAAGACCAGGAAACAAGGCTGAAGAATCCTGCATTGTGTGTCGGAGATAACTGGGGCCCTCCCGTGTCAATCAAGGCAGGAAGAATCCCTAGCCGCCGTGGTACATTCCTTGGCTCCGAGAACAAAGCAGCGTCAGTGAAATCAACAGAGCCGGTGAGTTAGGGAGACAGATATAAGACCGGTCTGTGTTGAAGCCAAGGTTGCAGGGAGCAACTGTGTATGGCAAGCGCTGGAACTAACATTGTTAAAACGTGTGTGATAAAAGATGCAAGTAAAGTTGAACTGCTGATGAGTGATTGAACTTTCAAAGCAAGATACAATACCTTTGACAGTGGTCCGACACTGCGCTGGTGCTCAATCAAAGGTCTCTGTAAGGTATTCAGCTGAGAAGTGGCAAAAGTGAAAATGAGAGGTTATATCGAGAAGGGAACATGTAATTGCAAATCGAAGTGGTCCTGCGACGGGTTAAGCAAAATCCTGCACACATTCGTAAATCTTCGATCTTTGAAGTAAAAGTTTGGCAAAGTAGATAAAGTTGGTCAGAGCCCGGCAGAGGGAGATCAATTGAAAGCTGTGTATTAAAGTGGGTCTGAGCCCGGAAGAAGAGGACTGGGGGTGAACAGAAAATCACCTGAGAATTAGTACATGTGAAATCCTAAGAAGAGAGGAACTTTTATGTTTGTTGTGTTGCATCAGGCCCTCTAAAATAAGACTTTGAATGGCAAAGAGACTTTGGCACAGAAGGCCCTGATGTTGAAGTTTTGAACTGAATCCTCATGCTAGACAACCCAGAGACTGTGCTAAACTAGATTGTGCCGCCTTGTCCCATGCTGGAAATGTGGGGAAGGGAAGCTAACTACTAATATCATGACATCATTTCTTGAACACTTTTTTTTTCTTTTGCTTAACATTGTTTCCCACACTATTTATTTGTATTTAGAAGTAAGGATTGGCAATAGGTTTATTAGTATAGGCCCTTTTATTTTGACAGACTCAACTAGGACTGCGTTATTTTTGGATGGTCGTAGCTTGCTCCCATCTTTATGTTTAGGATTAGATGGGTGTTTTTCAAACCCAATATGAGTTCAATAAACACCCTTGAACTGCGATCACTTGTGTCTGTCTTAATGTTTGATACATGCCTTCCTTACAATAGATTGTGTAACGCTTTTGCATTCCAATGGGCCTCAAACACTCTGAAATACCTAAGGGTGCATCTGACTGCACGATATGATAATTTATATTCTGCTAATATTCCAGGATTGATTTAATCTTCTAAAAGCAAATTAACACGTTGGGGGCTATCTGAAATTTCGTGCCTATGGCGAGTTACAGCAATTGCCACGGTTATGTTTTTAAGCTCTCCCAATTTGGATCCGAGAGTGGTGATTAAAGACTTTCAAATCCAGATTTTCAGGTTTACATAGGCTAAAGATTCCCTAGAGTAGCTAGACATAACCTCATGGCAGAAAGGGAAAAAGGAGGGCTGGCAGTTCTGGATATTGAAAGTTACTTATACGCAGCACAGATAGCTCCCTGGTTAGTAAGCCGAGTCGCAGCACATAATCCCAAAACACTGGGTAGACATTGAACAGACTGACGGGAGTCCCTTTACATGATTGGTGTTGGCGATCTCCAGCAGTGAGGAAAGGGAAGCGTTCTTTGCTCACTTCAACTAGTGCTACGCTTGACGCCTCAATTCAGGATAGAGACGCAAACTAACCAACCCTACTAACAATTTCCCTTTTCTGCATACACCTCTCAAACTCCAAACCAAACACAACCAAAACCTACAGCACAACAAACCGCACAAACTTCACTAGATCGCAACAAAACAAAAACACACATAGTATTGCACAACAGTACACGACGACTACAGGCCGCAAACACCCCATGCCCAGCCAACGGACCCACCGGGCTGAGGACGCCAACAGCACATCACTGCTCCCTAGCACTTTTCCTGCTTCCCCCCACTAACTCAACCTCCCCTCCTCTTTCAGAGCCACCAGAGCGCCAGGGGACCACTCCGGTGGTGATAGTGCGCGATACAAATGTCCTTTAACATTAACTACTGGGACAAGGCTGCCCGCCAAATAGGACGTCACCAATTTCCCATCTCCCCTGACTAGTATATGGAATAACTCTGACTTCCCTCCATGTAGGCATGTTAGGAGATTTACCCGTTGGATTGATGGTGGGTTGCTGCTATTAGGCCAATTGTTTGAGAATGGTCAGCACTTCTCTTTTGAGCAATATAGACAAAATGTTATGGTAGGAGCTGAAGATGGCTATGCATACATACAACAAACATTGGGCAGCTGATGTAAGGGTGGTGAATCAAGCTAAAAGAGAAACTTCTCAGTTTGAGGACTTACTTATAGGGAATCCTCCTGCCGGAAAGGTTTCAACTCTTTACAAAGTGCTCAATGGTAATAGGTTTAAGCCTTCTCACACATGTGACCAAATGGGAAGAGAATAAAGGTGTACAAATTGATGACTTGGCTTGGTACAATATTTGGTTGAGAGTTGGGAAATATCCAAATGTATACAGTTCAAAGAGTGGTGTCAAATTAATGTACATATGGTACCTCACCCCGAAAGGCTGAATAAAATTAATCTGACGGTCTCTCCCACTTGTTGGAGATGTACTAGGTCCCCAAGTACGTTTTCTCACATGTGGTGGACATGTACACTAATGGAGGGGAAAAGAGATGGGTGCAAATCAAAAGGATTAGTGGAGTGAACATGTTGGCCAAACCTTGAGTAGTGGTGTTGGGTGATGGAGATTCACGTGGTCAATATAGATGCATGGTGAAGTCCTTTAGGTTGACAACTCACTTTTTAGTAGCAGCAAGGATAATCGTGGCCAGAAATTGGAAGTCTGGTATGTTAATTCTGTTTCAATAGTACGACTTTATTTAGGCGTGCTCCTATACCCCAGCTTGCTTTTCAGAAATTGGAAGTCCCCAACCGCACCAGATATATATGTGAATGGTGGGCGATGAAGTGGTTTGTAGCAGCAATTTGCAAGATTGAGGCGGCCCTTAAGGGGGACATGTCGAGATTCTTAGAAGAATGGGGCACTTTTATTACTTATGTACATCACAACGATCACCCTAGTATTCACCACAGACTTCATGAGATATCCTTTTCTTTGTTATAATATTTGCATTGAAGGATTGTTCTGCACTTTTAAAGCAGTTTTTTTCTCCCCCTTTTCTTTTTTTTTCTCGTTTGGTATATTGGCAACTCTATGCTTTGACTTAATACAATTATTATACTTTCAAGGACGCGCCTGATGTTTACAGAAAAACGCAGTGTTATGTATTCACTCTAACATCTGTATGATTTTTGTTTCACTAAGTGTCATGTTCTGTGCTTCAATAAAATCTTATTGACAAAAAGAAAAAAAAATGCCGAGTGCAGGTGTGAGACTCTGTCGTGACAAGTGCAAAATCAAAATGTGAGGTTGAATACTTGAGGTACACTATTTCACCAAACTGCATCAAACTAAAGTGACATGTCTTGCAGGCCACAGTAGATGCCCAGGCACCAAATTACTATTAACTAAGATTATTTTTAGGACTTATCGAACAGAATACCACGTTTGTGCCACAGTTTTTGGAAATGACTGCAAAGATGAGAAATTTACTCAGGAAAGAGTTCGACCACACCTGGACTCCTGTACAAAAACATGAATTTGAATTTTGAATGAGTGTAGAAGCGCAAGGTTTAAAGCCTTGCTATCTACAATGAAATTATTGATAATAAGCCCCAGGACAACCATCTAAATGAGTGAATGGAGTCACAACAAGATCCCATTAGCAAACGTCTTCGATTGTTGCGATGTAGTGAAGTATGTGATATACAAACTTAACGTGTAAGGCACGAAGATTCGGTTGCATACACTCAATACTGCTTCCTAAGGTCTCTCAATGCATAGTCCCCTGTTCCTAGAAACCCTGTCCGTCTCCTTCGTGAGTCAGATGCCGAAAGAAAGGAATCCGACTGCCACAAATTTAAACTCGCTTGTTTGTATTTTAAAAGAAAAAGCAAATACAGATGTTTGTTTTTCCTTGCTGATCTCGCTGACAGATGTGAACCGGTGCCAGCTGGTGCCAGCTGGTGCGCCTGGGCAGATCATTAGCACAACTAGCTGCGTGACTAAGAAATACTTTCTCATGGTTTGTGTCTGCACCCCAGGTTGTAGGCGTGCCCCTACAAAGGCAGAGCCTCTTGTCGCGCAAACAGTTCGGGTAGTGCACAGGGGTGCCATTCATAGTCTATTTTTGTGTACACATGTACTATTCCACGTTTCTAGAATTTCTGTGACTAGCCACTTTGATCTAGTAGCTCTCCACGTGTGGAATGGGGGCTCTGGTTTCTGGTAACGTCAGCTTTTAGGATTGCTGGCCTGTGGCCATTATTTGCTTTTACTATTGTCTGGATTCCCTGGACCTCCATGTTGATCAGTGGGTATTCAGGTGTCCTTTGATCACAGCTTAAATGCCGGGAATTATGTTCAGCTTCTGGACACATGTTGTGTAGGGCAGTGCAGTGGTTGTTTTGAATGCATTCGCTGCTTTTTTTTTTAATTGTGTTCAAACCCTTTGCCATATGAACCTTGCGTTTTTAAGGAATGCCAGATTGACTTCCCCCACAGGTATATGAGGTAGCTTGCCTTTATCCATTTTTAAACCTTTGGCTTTGCTTTCCACGGCCATTAGCTGACTTGATTTATCACACTCTTGCAATTAAATAGTACAACGTATTATTGATTGAATTGGTGTTTGCTGTAAACATTCTGGGTGTATGTTTGTGGTCGTTAATTGCTTATCAGCTTTGCCTTTTGTGTGGTCTTCATTTTTGTGTGTAGTATTTGCATTTTCCTTCTACCACTTTAAGAGCTTTTTCAGATTAGTTGATGGATGTGTATTTGGGCCTTTCTCCTCAGACTGCAGTACTTTTAGCTTTTGGTATGGATATTGGTAGATGGCAAATCCATCTTATTGATGTCTAGGGTGCAAAATGTGCACTCTCCTCTAGCCATTGGCTAGTTGACTCTGGCGGTAAGAAATTATGTTCTGTGTGTATGCATGGAACTGAGGTGGCAAATGGCTTTTTAGGTCTGGCTAGTAGCTTGCACCTTGAAATTTATACCGCTGATGCTTATTTTCCCCCCATTGGTTTGTTTCTGGCATTTGCTGAAAGGGGAACATTCTAGGTTTTCCTTTCTTGCATCTGTTTCCTTCTTCTGTCAGTTTGATTCCCAGATGCCCGGGTTTGACATTTGGTTTGCTCTACAAGTGTGCACCTTAATAATTATCACTTGTAATGGAGTGAACTTTGCTATCCTTTAGTCATGGCATGAAGTTTATTTGGACATTTCATGTTGTACTTAATGATATTTAAGAGATATTAGCTTTGCCAGTGCTTGTTTGGTATTACATTCTTGCCTGGTATGTATAGGATGTACAAATGTATAGCCATTTTTATATGGAGTCTCTGCTGCCTATGTTCTCTGGGTGTAGTCTGCTGCACAATGTTTTAAAACTAGCTGTTTGGAATAATATTTTGTTTTACTTCCACTAAGTTTGGGTCTCGGTGGTAAATCAGTTTTTGAAGCTAGCGCATAGCCTAGTAACTTGTTTTTCCGCTCCGTAATTGTGTATTGTCTTTTACTTTTTGCGTGTTTTTGCCCAATCCAAATATGGCGTCTGTGTCCCTTTAAAGCAGCTTATTATGTGTGATGTCATACTGCTTTTCAATTCTTTGTAGCAAAGGCATGAGTTTATACTGTCTGTATGTACGGTTTTGCAGTCACGCCTCTTGCACTACACTATCCTGTCCACAGTATGGCGTGGATGAGAACCTACATTGCAGAGTCAAATTTTTCTATTTTACTTGAACTGCACCTTGTCCCATTGCTACCAGAGAGTATTGCTATTTTTCTCTGCTTTTTGGTTTTTTCGGCTTTACACCAGTTTGATTAAGCCTTCTATGTTGCTTCCGACTGCTTTTTACTGTATTTACTTCTATCCATGTAACAGATTTTATTTCTAATGATTGTTTAAACAGAAGAATTACACAAATGTCATATTCCTGCTCTCCCCTCCTCAAACCTTCCCCCCCATGCAACAATCTCACCCTGCAATCTTGGACAAGAAACATGCTGTTTTTATCTGAATCTTTCGTTTTTTTTTAAATCAAGGAGTTAAATAGGAGTTTCGTCCTTTTTAGTCCTAGTCTTTCAGTGCTGGGGATGCCACGCACAATAGATCAAATACATCCAGGCAACTTGTTTACAGAAAGAAAACCCCAACTTGCCTGTTGTCTCGCTAAGGATTTAGTTTTAATTCACATAAACCTCCCTAAATCAGAATGACTATTCTAGATAGTATATATTACACAACAACTTGAAATTGATTGTTCAAGTAACTTTTGAATTAAGCAAAGTTTGAAACCAAACAATTCACTTTGGTTTCTTTTAAATGTTTGCCAAATAGTGGCATCAGAGAAAAATGGGGAGCCTGAGCCAACCAAAGGGGAGACTGTTTCCACACAGTCCCCCGAGAGGGGTTTTGATGGGTAAAAATGTTTCCTTATACCGACAAGGGCACGGGAGCATTTCCCGAAGCATTTCATGATGACTTTGTGCACAATAAATGCGAGTATACATTTTCAAGCTGGCTGTGCCTGTACATGGCCAGGATGGCTGTATCAATATATACCAGTATTCCCATATAAGAACATACTCGTGTTTGCTCTTTTGTATAATGCCGGTAATGATAACATAAGGGGGCTGACTCGGCCAATGTATAGCCGTACATAATCCTACGTCCCGTCCCCTTTCCTCCATACTTATGGGACATCTCTCTGTCCTGTGGGACGGGACCGGAGCACTTTGAAAACATTTTTTGGGATGCTTTTTACAAAAATGTGTCCTCCCTCTCTTTCTGCTTGGTGCCCGGTACGCGGCCGTATCACCGCCCACCTTGGCTCCACCCCACGCATCGCCGATCAGTCCTTTTCTCCGCTCGTTCGGGACTGGACGCACGTGCATCCTCGGAAGATTTTCTTCCCTTTTTCCTCTCTGGCTCTCGCTAGCGATCGTGTACTCGACTGTCTATCGTTCAAACTGGACTTTCCAGACTGTTCATCGTGTCACCGTCGTTTCGCGAGGGCGCATCCCCATCCTCGTTGCTTAGAGTGCCTGGGTCCGGATCACCATTGGGATTCCTGTTTTTACTGCGACTCCCTTTCGGTCCGGGCACTTTAACGTTGGTTGGAGCGGTGGGGGGAGGTGTTCGGACGAACTCCTCCTTCACATTTTCAGGCGTTCATCGACGAGAAGAAAAAACGCCCGGTAATTCTTTACTTTTCAGAGAACCCCGGACGGGGGATACTTTTCCAGGTTCCTCTCGGGCTGGGAGGGGCGTTGATCGCTCTGTCACCAGGGTTCACCCTGAGGTGCAAGTTGGGCCTAATAATTGTACCAGAGTTTTCTCTGAGGGTCTCCGTAAGGGGCCTGTGGATACCGCAGCACGTTCCGAGGCCCCTCCTGTTGGGGCTGTTTGTAGACCCAGTTTTACTGAGTCGTGGGATACCGCAGCTTGCTCTGAGGCCCCTGTTGCTTCCCTCAAAAATGATACCGGGGTGCGCCCCGAGGCCTTGGTGGGGCTTGATGTTACCGAACAATGTTCGAGGCCCACGCGGATAAGGCTGTCACCGGACGTGGGTCCGAGGTCCCTCTGTCAGAGGCTAAAGTTACCAACATTTCGGAGAGGCCTGGTAAGGCCTTACCGGTGAAGGCTGTTTCTCACCGTTCCCGTTCTTGCGGTGACACCAGATCTGTTGAGGGGGCAAAGAAGGAAAGCTCTTCTTTTACTGGCAAGGCTGAGGTCCTTCCTGGGAAGGCTGATTTGGCGGTTGGAATGTTGCAGAAACATTCCAGGCCTCGTAGTACCGGCTCTGCCGAGGTTCCTTGTGTTGAGGCTAAAGTTAAGACCACTGATCCATCGACGGGGACCCCTGCCTCACTTCCTCACGTGCCGCAGTTCCCCCTCAGATGAGGACAAAATGGCACCCGTTCCCGCCACGACCGCGGCGGCCATTTTGGGTGCTACCCCTACAACTACGCCATCGGCCTCAGGTGTAGGGCTTGGTCCCTTGGGTGAATATAGTCCCTTGTGCGCATCCTTATCGGCCAGTTTACGACTGGAACGCTCGGATGCCTCTTCCGCACAATGTTTTGTTGCCTGCAGGGTCGGCACCGTTGATTTATGTGGATACGTCAGTGGAGGGGCCAGTGTGGCACCCGTCCCGTCCCTGGATTTGTCCACCTCTTAAGAGGCCTCGTCAGGTTCTGAAACAGTCCCCGGAGGACGCCTTTTTCGGTAAATTTCAAACGCTTATGCGTACCGACCCCATGAGGGTGTATTTCAAAGGGCTTTTTAGGGAGATATGTCTACCCGCGCCTCCGGCTCCACCTGTTCCTCCGATGGTGCCTTCCCCGACTCTTCCGCCTTTGACTCCATTGTCCCCTGTGGACAAGGCAGCGCCCGACTCGGCTCAGCAGGATCCTGACCTGTCGGAGGACGTGCAAGACGATCAGGACAACGAGGACCTTCCATGCTCTATCGGAGCTTTTCATGACCGGGTACTGGACATGATGAACTTCTCAGATGCTTTCAGTGCCCCAGGCACCCGCTCCGCAGGAGGGCGTGCCTTCTGGGGCGTTCACTCTGTCTCCCTTGGAGAGTACCGGCCTGTTCTTGCAGAAGGACGTTCTGGCCGTGGTCCGCAGAGTCTGGGAAAAGCCACACTCTGGACCTTTTGTCAATAAGAAAATTGATGCGAGATACAGGCTGCATTCTTCGGAAGAGGTGGCTGTCGTCTTGTCCGCCCCCCCCTTCCTCCACAGTAGTGGCTGCGGCCACTTTGCAGTCCAGGCTTGCAGCATCCTCTTTCACAACAGCTACTCAGGTTCTGGGGAAGGCAGACAAGCTCCTCGACTCCCTCGGGAGGAAAATCTTCGCCAACTAAGCCTTGCAGCTCAGGCAGGCCAACGCCGAATTGATATTAGTGGGAGCTAACATGCGGATGTGGAAAGGTCTGTCAGAGTTTGAGGAGTTTATCCCGGTCGAAGCTGGAAGACTTTAAAGGAGGCCTATCCGATGCCAGGGTCTTGGCCCAGGATCTCCTGGAGGCTGCGGCTCATCACGTAGACACCTCGGCTCGGGGCCTTCTGCTGGGGGTTGATACCTCACGGCAGGCGTGGCTGCGTGCAACTAAATTCTCAAAAGTGCAGGACAAGATGTTGGACCTTCCGTTCGATGGGAAGGAGCTCTTTCATTCTACAAAAGATGTAGAGCTCACCAAGACGAAGGATAGCACTCAGACAGCTAAGTCCTTGTCTGTCTTGGTTAAGGCTCCTTTCAAAACCCAGGGACCATTGTCGCAAAGTCGACCTTCCTCTGGCTTTAGGGGCTTCCTCGACTGAAAATCTCGCAGAGTGGATACCCCTGCGGGGAACAACCGCCGTAGGCAACAATGGACGCAGTTTTTCTCCCGCTCCTCAGCCTCCTCCTCAGGTGGCACCGCTACACCTACTAAATGAGGGTTTTTTGAGCGCACGCACGAGACCCCGTGGGAGGATGCATTGCGTCTCATTGGGAGGCATGGCAGACCATCACAGAAGACAGATGGGTCTTGTCAGTCGCTCGGGCAGGCTTCCGCATACCTCTACCCCCTACACCACACCTCAACCCTCCTTTTCAGCTGTCTGGCTCGCCCTCCCTCAAAGCCGAGGTTTAGAAACATCTGGACCTCAGAGCTGTGGAACCAGTTCCCCTCGGGGAGCGAGGGGAGGGCTTCTACTGCCGCTGTTTAGGGTGCCCAAACCCAACCAGGCTGGCCTGCGCACCATCCTAGACCTTTCCCAGTTCAATCTTTTCTTACCCCACGAGAAATTCAAGATGATCACGCCCAGCCAGATACGCTCCTCCTTGCAGGTGGGCGATTGGCTCAGTGTGGTGGATTTTCAGGATGCGTACATGCATATCCTGATTTGGAACCCACACAGGAGATCTCGCCGCTTCTCCTTTGGGAGAGGAGCACTTCCAGTTTCGAGTGCTTCCTTTTGGCCTCAGCACGGCGCCACGTGTCTGCACAAAGATGTCGATGATTGCGGCCCATCTTCGTCTCCAGGGTATCAATGTGTATCCATATTTGGACGGCTGGCTTACGCAGCCCTTGTCCGCTGGCAGCAGCGGGCAATCTCCAGTCTCTCCTTCAGCTCCTGTTCCATCTTGGGCTGTCGGTGAACTGGCAAAAATCTTCCACGACGGTCTCTCAGGACCTGATTTTCCTGGGTTTTTGCTGGAACACGATCAACGGCAGAGTGTACCTGACTGGGGACAGAATGGCGGATCTGTTAGCCACATGTCGGATGTTTGCGCAGTCTGAGAGCATGTCGGCCTGGTGGTTCCAGAGGCTTCTGGGCCTCATGGCCTCGTGTGTGCTGGCTCTTCCTCTTGCTCGTTTCAAAATGAGACGGACCAAGATGGCTCTTCGGAGTGCTTGGCGTCAGGCGGTGGACCCGGATTCCAAGCTGATGATGATTCCGGATTCCATGAGTGGACCTGGAATGGTGGTCATCTCTCAGCAACCTGTCGGTGGGTGCGGGTTTTCAGGACCCAGCTCCTATGGTGACGATCACGACGGACTTCTCCTTCCAGGGGTGGGGTGCGACGTTAGATCTTCTACAAGTATTGGACCTCTGGTCGCCTCAGGACAAGTTCCTGCACATAAATCATTTGGAGCATCTGGCGATCTTTCTAGCGCTCAAGGCGTTCAGACCGGTCATTGCCAACAAGGTGGTCCGCATACGCACAAACTATATGGTGTCAATGTATTACATCAACAAGCAAGTCTCCCTCCCTCGTGGAACTGTCCATCCAGATTTGGAAGTGGGCAGTGCTTCATGGTGTCTCGCTTCTTGCAGTGCACATTCTGGGCCGGCTGAATGTCACGGCGGATGCCCTCAGGCGGCGGACAGTGGTCAGCTACGAGTGGGAGTTGAAGGCAGAGGTCCTCTCATGGATCTTGCGTTGGGGCACACCAGAGGTGGATCTCTTCGCTACGGCGGTGAACAGGAAGCTTCCTCGATATGCTTCCAGAGGGGAGATGGGAGCCTCCTCTCTGGGGGATGCTCTCGAGATTCCATGGCACAACATGAGTTTATGCCTTCCCGCCTCTGCCCCTAGTCCATCGAGCAATTTGGAAGCTGAAGAACTCAGTGAACTGCTCCCTTCTACTCATAGCCCCCAGGTGGCCGGCCAGGTTTTGGTTCTCAGAACTTCAACACCTGTCGGTGTATCCGCCGATTAGGTTACCGGTGACCCTCGATCTTCTTCAAGGGGAACAGCAGATATGGCACCCCTCCCCACAATCGCTCAGCTTGGTGGCATGGTGCCTGAGTTCAGGTCTTTAGAGCATCTCAACTTGTCTGCAGATAACATGCGTATTATCCAGGCAGCCAGGAAACCCTCGACCAGATCCCAATACAGGAGTAAATGGCTCAGGTTCTGTCATTGGTTTTTGGGAAAGCAGTTGGACCCAAGGGTGGCTACGATTGACACTGTGCTGTCCTTCATGTCCTCCTAGCAGAGTCGGGTTTTCACGTTCTGTCCTGCAGAACTTACCTTTCAGTGGTCTCTGCTTATCTTTCTACAGACCAATGTTCCTACTCTCTGAGTAACTCGGTCGTCAAGCGGCATTTTGCAGGCTTGACACGCCTCTACCCTCCGATTCGTTGTCCGCACCCGCCGTGGGACCTAAATGTAGTCCTGACGGCGCTGTGCCATAAGCCTTTTGAACCCATGGCCACGGTGGACCTCAAGTACCTATCATGGAAAGTGTCCTTTCTGGTTGCCGTTACCTCAGCAAGGCGGGTGAGTGAGCTCCAGGCCTTGTCAGTGGCGCATCCCTTCTTGGTTTTTCACAAGGACAAGGTAGTCCTACGGACAAACCCTGCCTTTCTACCGAAGGTGGTAACTGAATTCCATCTGAATCAGTCGATCTCCCTGCCTGTCTTTTTTCTGAACTCTACCTCAGAGGCGGAAAGGGTTCTGCACTGTCTTGATGTCAGAAGGGCTCTTAAGTTCTACCTTGACAGGACTTCCGAGCTTAGGAGTTTTTCTCAGCTTTTTGTGACTTTCGTTAACCCTCAGGGTAAGCAGGCGTCTAAGGCGACTATTTCTCGGTGGATCGCCGCCTGCATTACGGAGTCTTTCACCGTCCAAGGGCTGAAACCTCCTAAGAGTATACATGTACACCTGGTGCGGGGCAAGGCAGCTGCAGTTGCTTTTCAGAAGTATGTCCCCTGGGAGTCCCATCGCTAGGGCAGCTACTTGGGCCTCCCCATCTGCTTTTTGTAAGCATTATTGTCTTGACATGAGCTCGAGAGCTGATGCTCAGTCTGGTCAGGCTGTGCTGAAGAACCTTTTTCAATAAGGGGTATTTCCATCCACCCGTAGTTCCAGTTAGGAGTGCTTTGGAATCTCCCATAAGTATGGAGGAAAGGGGACGGGACGTAAGAGTATAACCAGGTTACTCACCGTAGTGACCACCTTACTCCTAGTTCATAGTCCCCTTTCCTCCATACGCCCGCCCGCCGTCCCCTCTAATAAGTTTCCTCTGTTATTGCTAATAGGTCTCTGACCTGGCGATAGAAAAGGACTGGTGGGCGATGCGCGGGGCGGAGCCAGTTGGGCGGGGTTACGGCCGCGTGCCGGGCCCTGCGCCGAAAGAGGAAGGACACATTTTTTAAGAAAACATTTTGGATGCTTTTTACAAAGTGCTCCGGTCCCGTCCCACAGGACGGAGAGATGTCCCATAAGTATGGAGGAAAGGGGACTATGGACTAGGAGTAAGGTGATCACTACGGTGAGTAACCTGGTTATTGACATGGGCACACTCCTATTTGCTTTGCCATTAAAAGTGCCATGCCACAATAAAAACACATTTACAATCTAGCTGCACCAAAATGACACTCTAGCCCCATAAAAACATTTATCATGCTTACTCCAGGCACTGTGTGACACCCTCTCTGACCATTACTTCAACAGTCATCGATGGGAACCTCGCCGTCCATGCCAAACTAGCAATCCTGTCCCCTCTATACCGACAGCCCCCCTTCCCCAGGCCACAACTCGGACCCTTTTCAAATCCTTCTCTGCCATCTCCCCTCCTGAGATGTCAAAGCTTCTCTTCCAATAGCCACCCCTCAGATTTCCTGTGAGAACTGGGCCCTCCTCAAAGACATCCTCTCCTCCACCTGTGCAGGCACCCTCGCAAATCCCTAATCATCCGCTCTGACAACCGGTATCTCCCCCACTGGAATATAAAAAACATGCACGTCAAACTACTCCTAAAAAAGCCCTCTTGACCGCCTTCTCCCCTCCAACTACAGCCTCATCTCCAACAACCGCTTCATAGCCAAATCACTGTTTGTTTATTGAATTTATATAGCGCTTTAAGCCAAAGCGCTTTACAATATAACGGGTACAAAAGTGAGAGAAGCATATTTACAAACATGAACAGGTCATTAGAACAATAAGTAGAACTATTTACAATGGGGTGGAGAGAGTGGGGGAGGGGGTAGGTGAAGGGAGTTACGGTGTAGGATTTGAGGTAGGGGGAGGGGAAAGGGGGAGTGATCTGGTGTCCTCATTGCCCTTAAGTAGTATTTATCAATTTAAGGTCAGAGGGGAAGGAGAGGGGATGGGGGGGAAATGAGGGGTGGGGGAAGGGTATGAGGGGAGGGGTAGAGAACGGAAGTCGGGGGGGGGGTGAGTGAAGAAGATGGGCTTTCAGGGAGTGGCAGAAGGATGAGTAGGTAGGGGTGGTGTTGATGGAGAGCGGGATGGAGTTCCAGTGTAGGAGGGCCAAGAGTTGGAAGGAGAGGAAGCGTGAGGAGGCACATGGGGCTGGGGATACAGTGAGGAGGTAGAGGTTTGATGAGCGGAGAGAGCGGGAGGGGGAGTAAAATGAGAGGGAGGAAAGGTAGGGGGCGCCAGGTCATGGAGAGATTTGTAGACAAGACGGAGGAATTTAAATTTCAGTTGTGAGAGGAAGGGAAGCCAGTCAAGTTGAGAGGGAGAGAGGAGGAAAGAGTCTTGAGGGCCGAGGAGACCGAGTACGAATAGACAAGTGGTAGATGGATTTTAGGGGAGTTAGGTCAGAGACAGGGATTCCAAAGAGGAGAGAGGAGCAGTAGAGGAGGCGGGAGAAAATGAGGTAGGAGATTAGGAGTTTGGAAGCATGGATTGTGAGAGAGAAGCAGATCTTGTGGGTGTTATCGAGATGGTGGGGACAGGCTCGAGAGGTTAGAGAGATGTGGTTGGAGAAGGAGAGAGGGGAATCGAGGTGGAGGCCGAGATTACGGGCATGGGAAGATATGAGGAGGTTGGAAGGTGGAAAGTGGATGAAGGGAGGGGGAGAAGGGGAGAGAGTGTTAGGATGGAAGAAAAGCACCTCAGTCTTGTCAGTATTGAGGGAAAGAAAGTGGGATGACATCCAATCTTTTATGGCCGAGAGGCAGGAAGAATGAGTGAGGTGGAGGTCGGATGTGAAGGAAGAGAAGGAAAGAAAGAGTTGGGTGTCATCGGCGTAGAAGTGGTGGGAAATGCCGAAAGGAGAAATGACTGGGGAGAGAAGGGAGGTATAGAGGGAGCAAAGAAAGGGTTCCAGCACAGAACCCTGAGGGACGCCATAGTTCAGGGGAGGCTGGTGGAGGTGCGGCCGCCCCAGGAGACAGTGAAGGATATCTTGGAGAGGTAAGAGGTGAGCCAGGAGAGAACAGAGTCTTTGAAGCTGAAGGAGGACAGAGTGCTAAGAAGTAAGGGGTGATCTACAGTATCGAAAGCTGCAGAAAGATCGAGGATGAGAATTGAAGATTGCTTAGCGTAGCGAGCAGTGAGGAGGGTTGAAGACATAGGTAAGGGCAGTCTCAGTGGAGTGTTTAGGGCGGAAACCAGATTGAGAGGTGGGGTGGAGGGAGTGGGATGAGACGAAAGCAGAAAGTTGAGAGTAGGCAAGACGCTAGAGGAGCTTAGAAATAGAGGGGAGAAGGGAGATTGGCCGTAAGTTGGAGGCAAGAAGAGGGTTAGCAGAAGGTTTCTTCAGGATAGGGATTATGGTAGCATGTTTGAAAGCCGAAGGAAAGGTGGCGGAGGAGAGACAGATGTTGAAGGAGGTGGTAAGGTAGGGAATAAGGAGGGGGTACATTTTGGGGATGAGGGAGGTGGGGATAGGGTCAGAGGGGGCAGCAGTAGGGCGAGTTTTGGACAGGAGGTGGGAGGCACATGCAGGAGTGATGGGAGAAAAGGTGGACAAGTTGGCAGAGCTGGGGGAGGGGGAAGGGGGAGAAGGAAGAAGAGGAGAGGATGTTCTGATATACTAGACTGCACAGCCTATTTTCAGCTCAGCCTCTTCACTGAGGCCCACAACCTTCAGGACCATGCCCAGTCGGTCTTCAGATCTCTCCATGGAACTGAATCCTCTCTGGTCTATCTTGGATGACCTGAAAAGAACAGACTGAGGGCTGCACCACTCTCATCCCCCTCAACCCCCTCAGCATCCTTCGACACGATTAACCACTCCATCCTCACAAATAGGCACTTTGACCGCGGAATAAGGGACTCTGCCCTCATATGGATATCATCTTTCCTCTCCGACCGCTCCCAAATAATTTCCCTTCTACTCCACCCCACACCCAGCTCCGCACAAAGGCCCCTAGAGAGCCTGCCTCTCCCCCTTCTTTTCAACCTCTACCTTTCTCCCCAAGCTCATCCGTTCCCACATTCTCACCTGTTTACAACTACACAGACGACAACCAGATCATCCCCCAGGTTTACCAACTCCCCCTCACCCCACCCAGACTTTGCATCCTGCCTCTCAGACCTTAATCTCTGGATGACGCACAACTACCTGCTCCTCAACCCCGTAAAAAACTAAATCCTAATCTGCGACAAAACAGCTTGCATTTCCCAACGTATCCCTTGGCTGCTTTTATTAGGTCCCACCGCCACTGTTTAACCCCCCCCCCTGTCAAAAACCTAGAGAGCAAGTTTAGCTCAGACCTGACACTTTCCCGACACATCAACAGTCTCGAGATTGTGCACTTTCCACCACTGCATTCGCAAGCAGATTTTTCCCCATCTCTCATACCCCCATATAGTATCAGCAAACTTGCCCATCATTCGCTCACGTCTAGACTACACGCCTAGATTACTCAACTCCTTATGCCTAGGCGCACCCACCTACCAACTGAGAAAGCTCCAACGGGTCCAAAACTCGGCAGCAAGGCTCCTCCTCACACTCTTACCCCAAGGAACGCATCTCCTCTGTGCTCAGGACTTAGCCACCTCGCAATCCACTAGAAAGGACCAGAATTTCTCCAAAACAAACTCTCATGCCACCACCCCACCAAAAACCTCAGATCAGGCTCTCCACAACTCCTGGTAGTCCCTCCTTTCAGGTTCTCCAGACTAGGAGGCGCCTGCTTCTGTCCGCACCCACTTTCTGGAAATCCCATTGCCTCGTGCTCCACCTCATAGAGGATCACTTGGCCTCTAGGAAAGCCCTCACAACCTGGCTTTTCCCCGTGACCTCATGATCCGTCACCCCCTTTGTCCACCGTGCCTATCGCACACCCGCTTCAGCCAAGTCCCCCCGGCTTTTAACCCCCACAGACCCACCCCCAGCCCACTCCCCCACCCGCACCTGCCCTTCCCAACCACTAATCTCTTGCGCAAACAGCCCTGCTTCCTGCCATCCATCCTTTCATGGGGAATGCCAAACCCTCATGGAGGACTCAGGTGGTCACTCCAGCAACTTGCAACTAGAAAGATCCATGACAGTGAGCCAGGTAATGCACTATATGGGTTGGGAGGGTGATAATACATTGCACTTAAAATCCACCTTGAGAATATAAAGTAGATCATGCCGAAGAAGTGCAACCAGGCAGCTTGGACCAATCATTCAGGGTTGACACAGCAGATGGCTCTAAAGCACAGGATGGTAGGCCAAGCCGATGCATGCAATCATGAAATAGGGTCCTTGCTCGCACAATAGAAGGAACTAGGTATAGCAATCTCTCCAAGAACCTGTGGGAAGGCAAATATTGGGCACTCATCAAGCGCTTAAATCACCAGTGAGACAAAGTAATGCTCCATGTACATAGATGGAACCCAGGAATTACTCATTGTTTGTACAATTAACCTATTTCTACCTTCGCAGCTTAGTGGAAGGCATAGCTTCACTCCATACATCATGCACACACAACGCAAACACTCTTGCAAATCACCTCTGCCATAAGATTGAAGGTAATTTTAACTACGTTTCGAGCAGTATTTCTTGATTTGCATTTTTAAAGTGCTCTCACAGCCCGGGGGCATCGAGGCGCTGTTACAGGAATATGTCTTAGTTGCGCATTTATAACGCGCTTAATACCCAGAGGTTTCTAAGTGCGGACCGGGGCATCGAACCTTTGTTGCTTCGTGTCATCTTGTTTCCAAGGTGAGTACGTTGCCGCTGAGCTATCCTTCTGGGATAAAAGCTTCCCACATAACTATCGTCTTAAACACAACCCCCTCCCCCCAGTCCATAGTATTTCTTATATGCGCCCATACACCCTTGATTTAGAAATGGGTGACTAGCAGGGTCTTGGCCACCCTCACATAACTATAATGGCTGAAATGCACACACGCATAATGGCACCTCCCAAACCTTTCCCCAATTTCTGGACCCCAGTCCGTCCAAGAGCATTCCACCAAAAGCGTGTTGGGAACTATAATTATGGTGAAAGGCGCATAACAACTGAATTAATGGATGCCCAGAAAAATGCTATGGCACAGTAAAACAGTTAGACTGCTTGAAGCAAAATTCCAGTCTAGCTACTGTAAGGGTGCAGATGGAGGAGACTGACACGTGAGTGGCATAGTAGTTGCTATAGACTTTTATTCACCAAGACAATAGAGGGAAAACCTAACTTTCCCTACTTATAGCAGTGTTTCTCTGCCTCAACTAAAATGCCAATGGGTTTGTGTCAGAATGTCCTGGTAAACTGGAGTCCAACGTCCTGTGTCAAAACTCTAACTCTGTCCCTTACACTTATAACTAAACCAGAAGGTTGTATCAATGTTGTTGTTCCAGGAGAATGACTCCCTTCTCCTGGACTGGGTAGCACAGTAGTGGTTGCAAGTTCTTAACCAGGGGGAATGACTCCCTTCCCAAGGTCCCAGTATTTCACAAACATTGTCAATCCTGTTACACTCGGAAACGTTCTCCCTTTCCTTGGCCCCAAGGGAGAATGCTACCCTCCCCTGGATCAATTTTCTGTGGGTTGATCCTTTTTGCAGATTCAACTACCTGGAGAATGACTCCTTCTCCTGTCCTCGTGGTTAGATTGTCCTTTTTCCCCCCATATATGTAGCAATAATAGGAGAGTGACTCCCTTCTGTTATTTTGTCTAGTCACTTTACACTCAACAATACTCAGGAGGAATGACTCCCTTCCCATGATGAGCCTTTTTTTCACAGCTTTTTCGTTAGTTCACATACAAGTATGTTCTTGACCCAGGTTTCCCCAGTATATAGCCCACTTGATCTTCTGACTTGCCAAGTACAGCCACAAGGTAGAGGGTTGCTCTCTTGCCTTTTCAGATCGTGGGTCCCAGGGCCAGGTTTCCTCATCTCTAGACTTGGTTTACTCTCCTGCCAAGTACTGCCATGAGGAAGATGTCTTGTGCTTCGCTTCTCTTGTGGATGCGGGGTCCAAGACTCGTATTTCTCTACAGCTTTGTTCTGGCAGACCTGGTTTACCTGCCAAGTACTGCCACAAAGAAGATGACTTGTACTTCTCCCTTGTTGGCGCGGGGGTCCCAGACCTGTATTCCTCTCGTTGGATATTTAAGGTTCTTCTTTACCCCAGGGATTCCCTTCTTACCCCTGTTCTGTGGGTCTTGCTTTAACTTCTTCTGAGTCTTCCCAAACTGTTGTGCCCCCACCAACCGCCACGCCATCCCAGGTAGCTTTTTAGGGTTTCCGCTGGCGTGCTCTGGTCGGTTTTGGGCTCTTCTGTCTGGTCTTGTGGCTTCCTACACTTTCTGTTGTACTGCGGCGGCTCGCCAGACTCTGGTCCTTCGCAGATGGTACATCTGTACTTGACTGCACAGTCCAGCTTCTCTGTGGGTCTGCACCTCTGCTTTGCCAGCTTCCAGGTCGGTCCTTCAACACCAGATCATGTGGGGATGTCTCTGCCTTCTCTCCAGCGTCCTTGTCAGCAACCCCTTTTTGCTTCCGCGCTGAACAGCTTTCTCGCTTGCAGATCCTCAAGGGAGAGCTTGACTAACTCCTTAAAAATAATCTGAATTCTTAATTAGACCACGAGGCAGATCCCCCTGTTTCTACGTGCTTCCCAAGATACATAAGGACCCTGTCAACCCACCTGGCCGCCCGATAGTTTCAGGATGTGGATTCATCCTTGAACCACTTTGTAAATTCATTGACCTCTTCCTGCAACCCATAAGTACAAATACATCTACTTACCTCCGGGACACCACACATACAGTCACCTTATTTGAGGGCCTAGAATTTAACCCGGCTGAACAACTTCTGGTAAGCATGGACATAAAGTCACTCTACAATAGCATTTCCCAGGAAGAAGCAATTGAATGTGTCGGAGAATGGCTAACCGCTGACACCTCAACCAACAGGACCCCCACTAACTTTATCCTGGAGCTAATGTCAATAGCGCTTCGCAGAAACTTCTCTACCTTTTGACAACTCACTATGCTTGCAGACAAAAGGCACCGCCATGGGCGCAGCTTTTGCCCCTAGTTTGGCAATCCTGTTCATGGCCAAATTCGAAAGGGACTTTGTACTCTCAAACCTTAACATGTGGCAGTCTCAGATCAGCCATTGGTACCGGTACATAGATGTTATTTTCATCTGGACTGGTACCACCTCCCAATTAACAGCATTTTGGACCTGGCTGAACACATGTAACACTGATATTCAGTTTACCATGCTCCATAGTAGCTCTGAGATTAAATTCCTGGACCTTTATATCCGACAAAAATATGGCAAACTAATGTGATTTTATACGGAAAACCCTGCTACACTATGCCAGCAATCATCCTGCCCACACCAAGGACAACCTACCCTATGGTCAATATCTCCGAATACGCAGGAATTGCACTACGCCCGAACACTTTAATCGACATGCTGAGAGTCTAACCACCTGATTACGAGTAAGAGGATATCCCAGAAAACAGCTGGAACAGGCCAAGAAAAGAGCACGCAACAGTAATAGATGCTCTTCTCGAACTACAACGGGACACCTCTGACACTAAAGAAGATTGTCTCACTTGTGGTGTTACCTTCGGTACCCATAACTCACAAGTAAAGAAAATTATCAACAAACATTGGCACATAGCAGTCCTGAATCTACCGGGTGAACCAACCCCTAGATTTGCCTATAAAAGGGCCAAAAATATCAGAATACTTGGTGCACTCCCAATTTCAAGCAAGTAGAAATCCCATGCGGACATTAGGGCCACTACAAGGCCATCATCCATGCAGCAGCTGCGTGGCCTGCCAATTTACAAAAAAGATTAGCAGTTTTCAAATCGGACAACGGAAATGGACACTCGGGGATCTTACTAATTGCAAGAGTCAGAACGTGGTTTACTGTATTGAATGCCCCTGTGGCCTTCGGTACATAGGTCAAACCACAAGTGCAGTCAACATTAGGATCTCTGAACACAGGTCTAAAATCAGATGCAAAAACTTAACAGTGCCCCTAGTGGAATACTACATAGTGGCCAACCATACATCGAACAACATCGTCTGGTGGGTAGTTGAGAAAATCAAGGGAAGCTCTGACACTCAAAGCCTTTTGAGAAAGGAATCCAGATGGATTCATCGACTGGACACTTACCATCATGGTCTGAACGAAATTTTCCAACCAGTAGTATAACCCCCCCCCCCCCTCCCCCCACACTGATACCTCGATGGTGGACCTGCATAATATCCCTGATCCAGCGCCACAGCAGCACTAAGAGAACAAGTCCCTGCACCAGAACGCAACCCAAATTTGGGGCTATCCTTCCTTTCAGACCATACACTACGGCAACAAAAATGTTCTGTCCTATAGCCCCAGAAAATCCCCCCTATCAATATCTCAACTCCCCCAGACAACATGACATCCATTTTCTTTTTTGACCCAGTGCTGCTCCCAAGCCTTGGCCACCCTCACTCACACTTCCCTGTCCCCCAGCAACGCTGAGACTCATTAACATGTCAGCAAGTGGCAAGCTACCTTTTACTGCAAGCTTACACTATTACGAGACTGACACTCTCCCAAAATCTGTCCATTCAAAACCTCTGGACAAGTGTATTTCTCCCCTCAAACACCCACTATTCCTAGTCCATTGTACCTACCGCGACATTCAGCCGTCATAGAGAACCCTCTGAGAAGGGTGGAGATTGGGTTAGCACTGACATCCCGGCAGACCTTGACCCGCCCGACACGCCTTGTGCATAGCCCATCTCCCTGGAGTGGCATACACGTGTGGTTACCATGACAATGACCACAAACACAACTACAGCGCATGCACGATCACCATAGTTACGGACGCATCACCAGCCAGACGCTGAGTGCGCAGACCTTTCAATTTAGGCAGTATGGCGAGACGGCGAGTCTCCAGCTTCTCCTCTGCACAAGTTTCTGCTGACTCACGTTACAGTGAACACGCCGTGCAAGAGGTAAGCGGGTGGGGGGCCCCTCCAGCGAATTCCGCCGAGTACACACACTCAAACACCTTCTCTCCCTCACTCCAGCCTCAACATACTGATCTGACCAGCCTGCTCTCCTCTCTCCTCGCTACGCGATTTCACGCGGCCGCCTTCATACAATAACCAGTGACAAATGCTGGGCGTCTATCTGTTAGAGCACAAAAACGTCTCAGTTACATTTTGTCTCTCGCGAATAAACATGGCACTAGACCTGATCTTACCCACCCAGTTCACTCTCTATGTATGTATGTGAAATCTCTCAATACTCGGCTTCCCTGCACATGGTTGATGCAACACCAACCCCACACTAAAAGTAACGCTTGCAGCTAATGAATTGCTGTATCACATTTCTAAACTGACTTTAAAATGAGGTCTTGGTATTTTGCCTCTGTCCTTCTCCTTAGGAGCCATTCACCAGTCAGAAGCGGTCCACAAGCTGTACCTGTTACCGACAAGATTGGAATACATCAAAGTAACGATACTGTATCCAAATCAGGTACAAACAGAATTTCCTCTAATGCCTCTTCCGAATCTTGGATTAATTGATGCACAGCATTAATTAATCAACACTACAACATGAGACATTGGCACTTCACTCATATAGTTTCACCTTCTGTTCAAATTTCTACAGAGACACCAAGATGTGATCTTGATTGAAAGTCTTCAATGGTCACCTATGAGACTGGTCTTGTTGCCTGGTACCCACTCCCGTGTGGCCTGAACCTGAGCACTTGGGATTTGAAGCACCGGAAGGTAAGCCTCCCGCCGGTGCTGAGAGTTCTTAAAGATTACACCAGTGCCCCAATACTATGGGCACCCGCAGTTCGACCCCACTCACATGATATCTATACATTCTTTACAGGGTCCCTAAATAGGAGCCCTGATGAAGGCGGACCTATTCCAATAGATTGCTGCCGAAACGTGAAGAACACAGGGAATTGAACTGAACACACATCACTATCCCCTGGAACCCATTTCTCTGTTCCAACCAACAACCCTCACGTTGGCAAGGATAAAGCTATCTTGTACCTAATGACCCTGCAGCATTAATTGCTTTGTATAAACAATTGAAGGAGGGACAACTAAACGCTACGACCATGGGACTTATGATGCAATGTATTTATTGAACTACCATCATGCATCTGATTTCTCTGCATCCCATCCCTCAACACATGTTCTTTTAGTGAATTAACTAAATAACATTGTTTTTCTGCTTTTTGTTTTGCTTGTCTCACAATATGCCTTTGTACCTTTTGAACTTTTAATTAAATGTACCATGTGGATGTATTTATTCTCTTTTATGCCCTTGGTTGAGACTGTAACCATGTTGATTTTCTGTTATGCGTTTTGCTAAAAATATAATATTTATACCCTTTTGGAATTAGTTGACTCTGTTTTTCCTATCCATACAGTTTATTTGTTAACCTTTGCAACAATTACTTAAACGCCTGCCCTTGAAACACACAGCAATTTCACTAAGCGAGTGGAAATCTAGGAATAGCGGATGACTTAGTCCTAGGATTTCCGGAACATGGAAACCTAACTCTTTCTTAACAAATTAAAGTCAGTGGACAGATTTAGAGAATCAAATATCTGTTCACCTTACATGTCTGTGGTTTAAAACAGTATCAGTAAGGGTACATTCTTTCGTTTAGTAACTCCTTAGTCTGTCTTCCATTTTTATTTTGGTGTTGTGGGTTTAGTGGCGAGCTAGAATACTCACACCTACTTCTGGGAGTGATCTTCATAGTTCCGCGCCTCCTCCTAATCCCAATCTTTTTAGTGTAAGTCATACTTGGGTAGTCTGCGCTCTTTCATCTCATTATCTGGCCCTACTTGGGGACATGGGGTGGTTGGGTGTGCCATGGGTGTAGGTTTTACATTGTGCGATGACCCCCTTCCAATTACCCATTATCCTTAGAGGGGAAGTCTCTCTCCATGAACCACCCCCAGGGGGACGATCGGGTAGCAGCCTCACCACCTGGACCGAATGAGAAGGGGCTCCCCATCTGGGAGAAGTAATATCTCGAGATTCCTCACACCACGTCATAACATATATCATACTTGCTTCATCATGGTTGGATCCCCATAACAAATACCATGCCACAGTACAAAATGACTGCACTGGAGACACCCAAATGCCAGTCTTGCGAGGTGCTTCATCAGAGATAACCAGTAAAATGTCATGGCACAGTAAGAAATGGTAGTCTGCTTGCCCCAAAATTTCAGTTTAGCCACTGAACCATTATGCTTGCTTTATCATGGATTGCAAATGAAATGCCGTATTAGCGTCCTCCCTCCCCCGCCTGCCAAAATCTGTTTCCACAAGGTCGGGCCCAGAGCAACCACACGCATGTGCACACGTTTGTGTGTGCATGGACATAAATACATACGCGTGCATTTGTATGCATGCACATTCTGACATGCATGCACATTCGTGCATGCTCACACAATTCGGGTACACTCACATTCCTGCTCGCTGTCACGCACGCAACATTCCCGCTTGCTGGTGCACCCGCACGTTGGCTAGGGAGTAAAAATACTTGCAATAAAAAAATGGGAAAGTTGTGGCCATGTGTTTGGACCAGTAGTTCATAATACAATTATGGAAAAGGTTAAATGTATAATTCATGAATAACTTGGTGCAAAGAAGTGTTTCTCACAAAAATAATTCTATTTTACAGTTCAACATATTTTTACTTGTTTATAAAATGCTCCCATTGGGAACGGGACTTAAAAAATCATTTTACTCCCAACTTTCAAAAATAGAGCGTAAAATACTCCAGCTTCAATATCTTATCTGGAGCACTTCATACACATGCATACAAACATCCAACACTTCCCAAAAAAATGTGTTTTTCTCATCTGCTGTCCAGAATTAGTTTTCCCAGAGAGATTCCAGGCCACTGGCTACCACGCTACAACACGCCAGACAGACCACAAAGCCTGGTTTCTGACTTGCGCAGTGGAGCAATGGGGTTGGAGGCCTCAATCACATAGCACTAGAACCGAACATTTCTTTCTGCAGTCGGAATAATGCACTTTGACTTCAGAAAAAAATGCTCTGACATCAGATGGAAATGAGTTCATTCCGAAGTTGGAGCGACTCCTCAGTTCGGATGCTCCACAGGACTTTTTGTGTTGCGGGACCCCCTCCACCACAGGGACCGCGGGAGCCCTCACTATGCCAGTGCCTCCTCCACCCTGATAAGAAACCACCCCTTTTCCTCCTCCTAATAACATTTATAATCGGCTTATACAGCAAAATGGTGTTTCAAGACGAATCAAGACATGGGAGGGGAGGTACAGGGAAGAAGAAAAGCAATTGTTGGCTATCGCTGGATTCCACAAGGTGCGAAGTTCAGCAGGATAATGTTAGCATATGCCAACCAGATCTTTCTGGTACCAATCTTTGGACTAGCTAATGCATGCTCTCTCAAAGACTCATTCAGGCCAGTCAAATACAAATTAAAAAGGCAGGGTGCTAGTGTGCATTCCTGCCTTACTCCCCTTTCTCTACTTATCAGGGTGGAAAGATGACCTTATGTATTAAGCCTGAACTGAAGGCTCATGTTCTCGTGCAAATGGACAATTACTACGAGTAGGCCAGGGGGAATGCCCCATGATCTTCGTTTTCCGTAAGGACGAGGCCTGATAGAATTTAAAGATCTGATTTGACAAATGGTTGGGTCCTACTGCTCTAGATGTAGATTATTTTCTTATCAAACACCCCACTGTTTCCATTGATCTGTTGAGTGACCAGGGAACCTCCGGACAATTCTATTGTGACATCTTTACCTTACTTACAAAACCATTTCCCATAATGCTCTGACCACATCTCTTCAGACACACATTTACTTTGACTTTTGTAATTGGGTTGCTTTCCTCTTATTTACTAGAAACCAGAAATGTCTAGTATTTTTTTTAAATTGGGGTGTTTGTCATGATGCCTACCCCCGGGGACCCAGACCAAGTCCAGCAACCCCGGAAGCAGGCATCAAGTTACCCCAAGCAAGCCCAACAACCCCTGCTAGGGGCCATTTGGGTGCAGTCCTTGCGCCTATGGCGCCAGGCTCATATGGAGAGTCAGTCCTGGCGCCATAGGCGCCAGGTTCATAGATTAAAACCTACCTGATGTAGACCATGCTGCAAGAGCTCCAAGCCAAAAGAGGCTTGGAAGGGACTATTTTACCTATGGACTATTTTTTTACTCGAGTGGGGCTGGGGAGGAATACTTACCTGGGACTACTTTGGAGGCTATTTAAACCGCGCCCGAAGAGCAGCACACGCTTCGCGTTATTCTGCATCCAGCAGTGTAACGCTCACCGTGCCTGCAAGTCTGCATCCAGTCTTCTGCCACGCCCGCCTCGAGTTTGGAGCTCCTAGAAAAAGGGAGAAAGGAGAAAAGGTTAGAACAAGAGCAATAACTTTTAATCCTTACCTGAATTCCCGATTCATTGTGCCTTCGAGCTGGAAGAAAGAAGTTATTTTATGCGCATCGCCTCACCTGCTGCAGCGCCGCGCTGAACTCACCGGCCTTCGCAGCATCTTCACATTTCGCTGCAACCTCCTGCATGTTCCCGCCGCAGTGCGGCACCTAAGGAGAAGACAAGAACAGCAAGGTGAGCCAAGGCAATACAAAGAGGAATACCCCCCATAGACTTAGTTGATTTTACCACTGGGGGTACTATTCTTCTTCACGGGTCGGCGCAGCTTCCACTGCATCCCAGCCGAACCCCAGCCCCTAAGGGGAAACAAAAGGACAGCAAGGTGAAACAAGGGACTAACAAGGGGAACCCTCCTCACCACAAAAGACTTACCAGAATTTACCGCCGGAGGCATTATTCCCTGAGTCTTCATACTATCTCTCAGCGCCTGAATAAGGGAGAAAGCAACAGGTTACATATGGACATTACTTTATCGAACTGTGTTGGATAATACAAATCCTTACCAGAACATTACCGGTTGCCACGAGGAACTCTTCAGTAAGGTCAAGCTGCAACCTGCAAGGAATCGGACAAGAGTCAGTCAGGCATTTGAACTCTTACGAACTACATACTTACGGCGTCTTGCTGGGAATATCGGAGTCAATATTGTCCTGGAACTCGCCAATTCCTTCGAGCCAGTGAAGCAACTGGTTATCTACGCGCCCCTGCGCTCAATGCAGGATGGAGAGCTCATCTTTTCAAATCATCAGGTGAGATTATAAGAGGGACATCCAAGGTGATCAGTGGGGAGAACGGGGTGAGGGGGATTTACGCTCAACTCCACGGGTGGTTAATTCCCTTTCTCCACTTGCAGAAGAATATTCCTACGGGCCAAACAAATGAAGCTAGGTGGGCCAGTCCAGTCCGTCATCTCGGTCCTACGAGTTACATTGGTGGAGATCGCAGCAGTCCAGTCCAGATCAACGCCTCTGTGGGAGCCAGGTGAGCGTAACAGTTTAGCATCGATATACCTTGCCTTTGTAATTTTAGTTGTCTGTTAGATCTGTTCTAATTCCTAAATTCTGACAACAGACGTTTCTTTCCCCAAGTTTTTTCAATGCGCAATCTGGTACATTTAATTAACAGTTGCACATTTTTCCAGAGATCTTTTCCGGACCCAAGTTTCTTGATCAAATCTATATTTGTGCTTTTTAGGCAGTATAGTTCTGCCCATTTGTGGTCTATCAGATCCCATATAAATTCTTTAAAGTGTTCCGGATAGCAGGCCTGAGCCAATTGGTCTGGAGATAACCTTGCTACCCTTTCTTATAGTTTTATTAACTTTCGCCATTCGCATTTAATAGAACCAGAGTCTGTTACCAACCTGATTTACCACAAGATTTGAAGTTTGACTCTGCATTCGTCCATCAATTACAAACATTAATCTTAGAGTTGGCATGCAATGATCACTTTTGTTTATCAATTTTTATCTCCATTTTAACATATCTCTCAGACAATAGTATAATCAAGAATAGACCTAGATTTATCATTATTCCACGTGGGGGCTGGTGTTGGATCACTTTCCACACTTCCATTGCAAATGAGCATATCCCAGTTGTTTAGAAATTGAAGCCACTTATTTCCGTTTTCCATTAAGTTATTTTTATTTCAATACAGAGATGTGGAGAGGCAGTAGGAATTCCCCAGCCATTCCTGATGTAATTGCTCTATCAAGACTGCAGCAATCTGCCCCTAAAATTCTAGTAAGCTGGAACAAACAGGGTTGTAATACAAATCTAGGACCAGCAGGCATCTCAATGCACCTTGCGAAAAGTAATATATAGTTTGGCTTTTTTTTATTTTTGGTATTTTTCGTAGCTATTAGTAGACCTCCAAATGGATGTCCCCATACATTACCAATAGCTAACTGTTGTTTCTTAGTTCATGCTGTAGCCACGTTTCCTCTAGCAGGATTATATCATAGGTCTCAAAGATTTCTTTACTGGTAGTATCGTTTGTAATACTTCTATGACCCCCTGTGTTCCAGCTAAGAACATTTATATCCTCCTTTACTAAAGCCTCTAACTTCTGAAGGACCTCCGATAGGATCAGGATCAACATGGACCACGCATTACCGTTTGTGTTCATAGGACCCTTGTTTACTATTGGTGCCAACTTAACCATCTCCCTCTCTAGAGGTCCACTCAAGCCACTTTCCTTAGTCTCATACTGCCTTCCTCTAGCATTATTATATCCTCTATTGTTTTTTTTTGTTGACACCATAAATCATGTGTCTAGAAGGTTGTGTGCTGCTAGGAAGGCATTCACCCCTAAACACAATTGTAAGCCTATTTCCACTATATTTGTACAATTTTCATACGGAAAAACAATGAAGTTTAGATAATGTGTAGATGGCAAATATAGTTCTGGCACATCTTTCACTGTCTTCAGAATTGTCTGTCTGGTCAAAGTGAGACAATCATCCCCTCGTTCCAAATGCTCCAGCCATACATGGAGGAAGGGGTGAACAAAAAAAGGAGTTGGCGAATGCGTCGCCCTCTGGCAAATTTCCTGATTTTGTTTCCTGAATCTGTGACCGTTGTGCTTGTTAATCCTTTGGCATTACTGTGGGATCTGTCTTGCTGAGAATACTACAATATATCAGATGTATTAACCAATTCATCAGTCGGATTACTTGTGCTGATTTGCTTTGTCCTGAATGTAGAGCTGCCTCTACTGGCAGGGCTGTCTGTTTATTTTTCCCCATATAGCATATGGGGGCCCATCGGACAGGAGGATTTTTCCGTAGTTGTGAAGTATTATCTATTTGACCATCTCTATTTGGGTTTCTGCATTCACCACTCCAGATTTTACTGACTATTTCTAATGCATAGTCTGTTTGCTGCTCTGCTTTATTCTGTCTAGAGTGTTAATTGAAGATTGGGCTCTTTTCTAACTGCATATCCGCTATTTCAGTTGTATTATCTGCATTAATGGATGACTGTTTTGTCCTGGTCTGACTTTTTAAAAAGATTTTGGAAGCTCCATCCCTGCTGAACCTTTAACGTTTGATGTATCTATCCTGATATCTGACTGCAGAGTGCGAGCTGCGTTGCAAAATCCATAGTCTGTCCTTTTGTCCTCGATTACTGCCCTGTTAGTCTGCTTGTTATTCAATATCAATTGAATTCGCGGAAAGATCTAAAAATCTCAGATACTTCCTAGAACTCTTGCAGTTTCTCACTCCTTTTTATTTTTTTCCCAATTTCTAAATCCCTTCCATATACCGATTTTAGCACATTCAACTCCGGTCCAACCATTGCTTCCTTTACCGGATGAATATTTAGATCTTTAACTAGCACTATCTCTGGCTTATCCAATAGCCTATCCAGATATTTCGGTTCTCTCTGCTGCAACAAAGGTTTTTCCATCCCTTTTGATTAGCAACCTGGGTTCATGCGCTAAGAGACTTAATTCTGGTACCATTTCATCTTGAAGGTCACACCACCTAGCTGACTTAAGATGCTCCATGAGAAGATTCTGATGCAGTTCCAGTCTTGATATTCTAGTCTGCACTCTGATTTATTTCTTCTAAAGTTGCTGATATTTTTTCCTGATGATTATAGGCTATAGCACTTTGTTTTTCCAGAGGTTCCTGTATTATGCCAAGCACCATCTTTTTTTTCACTGGACTGCAATCCATTAGCAGATGCCATATCCTTTATATTTTCATATAGACTCACGAAGGGGGTTAATACTACGTTTAGAGCTGAAATTGATGGGGAAGTCAGTTTGACCCTGTCCATGTATTTAAGACTCTTGTGCAGTGTTTGTCGTGATGCAGCCTCAGAGCAGATTATTGAGCTGTTAACTGGATGTTCGGTCAAGATTGAGTCGTGCTCTATAATAGTCCCTTTGGGACACTCCCAAGGTGCCCATTTCAGTGATATTTATGGTACTTGTTTTGGGTGAGGGAGGGATATGAACTTCAATTCTTGGAAAGGCTTCAAAGAAGCTTCTGTCTGAGACACCCATCCCTGGCTTTGTGGCATCTTTCACCAAGAGTTACTTCCGACTTGTAGAACGTTTGCCCAACTTTAAGAAGTCGTCCTTACTATATGGCATGCACTCTTCGCGGAAATACAATGGAATGTAAGTGAAGGGTTCCAGTGAATAGCTGTGACATGACCCATCTTCGATATAGCAGTGTCCAAGATTAGTACAGAGTGCTCAACTTGCTGCCTGCGCTTTAGAAGGAACATTACATCATATGAACCTACAAGTCTTAATATGCTCCATGTTGTTGGTTTGGATTTCTAAACTGGTTTACACAACCACGTATCCATGGAGTAATTGACAGTCAGGTGGTTTGGTGGGTTATGCATATTTATTTTGGCTCACCTACTAGGTGCAAAGATAGACTGGGTGTCAGGGTTTATCAATAGTATAGGCAGCTTGACTACAGCACTGACAGTCAAATGGTGATTAGTGTTCCTTCATTTCATTCGGGAATACCTTGTCATAAGATGTTTCACTTCATTGGCTGGTTTATTGAATCAGGGGTCATTCATCCTGGCTTCTTCTATTTCCCCTCACTGTTACGGATGTGACGTTCAATATCTGATATTTAAGTCTCATTAAATGGGGTTTCGGGGAGTATATAGGTAACATGCCACTCATTCTAATGTGTAGGAAGCTCCTGTTGACATGAGAAGATCTATTACATGACCTGAAATTCATTGGTCCTGCCCTGTATACCTTATGTTCAGACTACCTGTGATAACACGGGTCACAATGTATGGGTCTTCATTTTATGCCAATTGAGACGGCAAGAAAACCAGGCAGATATTGCGCTTGATTTTACTATTCATGTAACTTTGGGTCTGGGGTTAATTATCTGGGACTGTACTGAATTAAGAATAGGGCCATACAGGCCTATTGTTTCCTCATGAGATTGCTTGATTGTTCTTGTGGACTGGTCTGGGGCTGACCCTTCTCAGACTGGAAATGGCTTGGTTGTGGGAGTCATTGTATGGTACAACATTCTTTTGATATCCTAATTTAACTGTCATTTGATCTTTGGGTTTATTATATGCATTCTCTGATCAGTGATGCATTGTTTAGTTTGGCCATCATTAATTATTAGCGGTTTTTGCCTTCCTTTTATTTGTTTGGTTTGACATGTGGGGGTCGGCTCTAGACTGGTCCACTTTTGTCATGATGTATTTGTTTATTAGCGGAACAATGCACTGTATGTTTTCTCCAATTGCTTTCCTTGCATTGGTTGTTGAATTCTTGATAAATTGTCAAATATATGATAGATGGTTGAGTGTGGGGGAGGATTAACTTTGTTTCTGTGAGGGATTGCAACAAATTATTTGGATATGGTATATTACTTTGGTTGTCTATTTTTAGATTGTTTGAGGGCATTTGAGGATTGGTCTTGTGCGGTATATTAGTTGTAATTAATTTTCATGTTTGATATCCTGTTGCAGATTACCTAAATTTGAAATGGTTGAGTGGTTGGGGTTGATAATGTATTTGTGCTTTTCAGCAGTTTCTAACTGTTTCTCAGGAACATAATATGTTTGTGTTGGGCTTCATAATGGTGTGATGGATTGGCTGGAGCCATCATATGTGATATTCAAGGTTGCTTGTTGGGAGTTTTTGGGGGATGCTAGCTTTTGTAACATGCCTTGACCTGGTTGTCTTGGTGTTAATGAATGCTATGTGTCATGGGGATATGATTTTGTGATTGTTCTAGGAATTATATGGAACAACCGATATCTAATTGACGTGTCTGGAGATGGGTGTGTTTTCATGTGGTGGATTATTATAGAAGGTTAATTTCTTGGATTAGAATTGGTTGGTGGGAGGTGGTTGGGAAGGCATGGGTTCGATATGATTTTGATTTTGTGTACTTGGGTGCAGTTGGATGCGTAGTCTGTGAATGTGTTTTATGTAGGATAAGTGTGGTAGTGATGGGATAATACGTCACAATGCAGGGGTTTCTGATTTTATGTTTATTGATATGACTTATGGGGAAGGGAATGAGGGGTTTCCTGTTGTATTTTTTAGGTTGAGGAATTGTGGAATTTGTGGATAAATGGTCAAGAAGTTGTTAGTTGATAGGTCTTACACTTTATGGTGATAGGTTCTGCGGCTTTAATTTAATTATTTTGGAGTGCACTTAGTTTGTTACGGCTTAAAGTAGGGTAGGATATTTATTCATAGGCTGTAGAATTTGGCCTAGGATGCCTGGTAGGTATAGTTCTGAATAGGTATTGGTGTGTATATATTTTTACTTATTATAAGCCTGTTGGTGGTTGGGCTTCTGGTACTAGTAGATGTGTGTTTTGTGTGTCTTTTGTTGTCTTTTGTGTTTTGGGGTGGGGTTTTCTTTCTTTTATAACTATATATATTTTTTTTCTTTTTGACTTTTTCTGTTCTTAGGTTGGAGGATTTCATTTCTCTTCCGCGGATAGGTTTTGTGAAACAAGTCTGTCAATAGATGGGATGGTAATTATGTAAAATGCAGATGATTACTGTGGTGAGTTATTGATCCTTTAATCTTTGTTTCATGGAATGTCAGGGGTATTGGATGTGTGTTTAAAAGAAGGAAGGTTTTGGCACGGATATGGAGGAGTAAAGGTGATATTCTGTTTCTTCAGGAGGCACATTTGAATGAGAAGATTGGGGATTATTTGACTACTCGAAATTACTCACAGGCAGTATAGGACTATTATAATACTATGTCTAGAGGGTTAGTATTTTATTTAGGAGGGGATTGTCTGTCAAGCTTGAGAAAACAGTAAAGGATCAAGGTCGTATTCTTCTGATTGATATTTTACATAATGGGATGAAACTTACAGTGGGGACAGTATATGCTCCATGTGCCCCGAATATAGGTTTTTTTTCAGGAAGTTGGATGATCTTTTGGGGGAGATGGAGGGAGAGGCGATTATTTTAGGTGGAGATTTTAATTTAGTGATAGTGATGTGGACAGAAACTCTGATTGTAGATATAATAATGGGAAATTAAGTGCAGAATTGAAACAGTTTGCTTTTAAGTATAATCTGGTTGATATTTGGAGGGTTCATCTAAGAGATGGGGAATATTCGTTTTATTCGCCGGTCCATAATTCATACTCTTAGATTGAATTTATTTTTATTAGTGATAGAATAGTTGGTCAGACGTTTAGTTCAGGTATTGGGGAGAGGTGTATTTCTGATCGTGCACTCATAGATCTGAAAATCAATTTGCATCTTTTTCATAAAAAGAATGAGATGGTGAATGCAAGCTAATTCACTTAATGACCCTCTAATGTGGGATTGGATGAATTTATTCAAAAATACTTTGAGGAAAATAATGGATCTGCTGACATTAAGGTTGTGTGGGATTGCTTTAAAGCGATTTTACAAGGTGAATTGATTTTAGAACTTCCCATGCTAAAAAGAAAAATAAAGTAAGGATTGAAAAGTTGGAGAAGGAGATTTTGGGTTTGCGAAGGGATTGTGCACAAGTAGGGAAGATTTGCATGAAACATAAATTGAATAAATTGGAAGAGAACTTATCGATGCTTTTGCATTCACAAGCAGGGAAGAGTTTATTTTATACGAAGCAGCGCTTTTGGGAATTTGGGGACAAAAATGGTAGTCTTCTGGCAAATAAACTTAATGGTCTGATGGTGGACAAGTGTATTCCATCTATTGAAAATGATAGAGGTGAGGTATTTCATAGGAGTGAAGATATTTGTGAAGAGTTTAGATTGTTTTATAAAGAGTTGTATAAGGAACAATTACATCCTACTGAAACGGACTTGCAGTCTTTTTTTGATAAAGTTCACCTTTACGACTTAGAGATGACAAAAAATTGATTCTGGAGTCTGCAATTGATGTGGCTGAGGTTACTGCTGCAGTATTGCAATTCAAAGACGGAAAATCACCAAGGCCGGATGGGATTATTTCGGAATTTTATAAAAAATTTGTTGAGCAAATATCGCCTATTTTATGTGTCCTTTTTGATGAATTTTTGAAGTCAGAAAGGGTATGCGATTCAATGACAGATGCGATGATTACTGTCGATCCTAAACCGGATCGAGATCGCAGGTAGTGCAGTAATTATAGACTTATTTCGCTGTTGAATGTGGATTTCAAGATATTTACAAAAATTTGGCCAAATAGGCTAATAGTTAATATGGGTGATCTAGTGGATGAGTCTCAAGTGGGTTTTATCCCGTGCAGATATGGATATGATAATATCAGGACTGTTTTAGATGTCATTGGAATACATCATAATAAAAAATCGAAAGGGATAATTGGGTTTTTTTGATGCGGGGTAAGCGTTTGATCGAGTTAATTGGAGGTTTTTGGAATGCACTTTATTAAAAATGGGTTTTGGACCAACCTTTATGATTAAGTGTATCCATTATGAGGTTAAAGCAAGGGTGACTATAAATGGTTTAGTATCGGAGTCTTTCTCTGTGTCCAAGGGCATGAGGCAAGGGTGCCCTTCGTCTTTTTTGTTTGGTTTAGCACTTGAGCCTTTGGCGGCTTATATTAGGCAATGTGGAGAAATTAAAGGTTTGTGTGTTGGAGGTGTGGAAGTTAAGGTATTGTCTTATGCAGATGATATGCTAGTCCTGTTGTCTAACCCTGAACAATGTGGATTGGTTCTGAAATGGATGTTTGAAGAAGTGGGTGAGATTTCGGGCCATAAAATAAACTGGGATAAGACTTAGATATTCCCGTTGTCTAATGAGTGTAGTAAGGATATTTTGAAGGTATGGAAATGCAAATGGTCCCCTGCGTATGTTAAATATCTTGGTGTTTATATCACTGGTGATTTGAGGAAAATTAAGCAATATTATATTGTTAAACTAGTGGATAACATTATATATCCAATAAGACGATGGGAAAGACTTCATTTATCATTATGGGCAAAGATAAATGCGATAAAGATGATTTTATTACCAAAAGTGTTATATATATATATAATCCAGTCGATTCCGTTATTGATTTCTTGTGGGGGTTGGGTAAGAAGCTGCAGATCCCTAGATTTATGCTGATGCAAAGAGTGAATGAAGGAGGTTTTGGATATCCTGACTTATAGAAGTACTGTAAGGCGTTCCTGCTCAAGAAGGGTACTTATTATTATACGAATGATGACTTTGCAGGTGCTATATGGCTACGCATGGAGAGAGGGGTTTGCACTTCGTATCGTTTAAATAACCTTTATACCATGGGCAATATGTCGATTAATAAATTAAAGTTGAAGTCTATAGTGGCAACCAGGCAGACCTTGCAGGGGTGGTTTGGAGAGAATAGCCAGTCATAGGGCTTTAGTGAAGATGCTTCTCTTTGGCACAATGAAGTTTTACAATTAAACAATAGATGTTTGATTTGGCAAAATTGGGTTCACAAGGGGATTTTGACAATAGGTGATTTATTGGATGGTGATGATCTTTTGGCATTTGGGGACATAGAGGAAATATGGGTTGCATGAAAGAGAAAGATAAAAATATGAAGACCTGACTTCCCTGATTCGTCTTAGGAAAAGATTCATTGGGAATCATACCCGCACTGTGTCAATTGCTTACAGGGAAGGAATATTCTGTGCGTACATATGACATTTATGCAATTGGAAGATAAACATGTTGCGGCGTGGGATAAATTGAGAATGGTGTGGTCGGATGATCTAAATATGTATTTTACGGACAGGGAATGGAAGGATATTCTTAAGGTGAGTGCCAATGTGAGTACGGATTTGAACTTCTGTCTGATTAGACAGAACGTGGTGGGTAAGGTGTACTGGACACCAGTTAAAATGTATAAACTGGGGTTACGAACTGATAATCTATATTGGGGATGTGGAAATGATGTTGGTACCTTTTATGCATCTTCTATGGGATTGCTCTAGAGTTCAGACTTTCTGGACTGATGTGATTGATAGAATTGATTTAATTTTGGATGTAGTTTACAGAGATCAGGTGGGAACATTATCTTATTTCTACTTCGAGGTAGGTGTAGGCGTTCTTTGAAATATAGTGGTTGGATAAATAAGGCTTTATTGGTGGCCATAAGACTGATCCTTCGAGTTTGGAAAACTAGGAAGAAGCCTACAGTTGAAGATTGCTTAGTTGATTTGCGCACCTTATCGAATTTTGAAAAGTTCTAATTTAGAGTGAAGGACAAAGAGGAGGTGTACAATCTGTTTTGGGGTCCATTCAATGCCTTGTATGATTGACTATATAGGCTGCGGATTACTATGAGGAGTGGGTAGAAATGGTGTAGTGGGGAAAAGGAAGAGCAAAGTAAAAGAGATGGGGAAGAAGAAAAGAGAAGGGAAAGATATATATATATATTCTTTTCCACTATTATACTTTTTGGGGGATTTGGTTTGGTGTCTGTGTGTTGGTGTTTGTGTGTATGTTCTATGTTACATGTTTTTATTGACTGTTGTATTTTGCTCTTCTATTGTTTACAAAAATGAATATTTTCTTAGTATGTCGGAGGGATCATTTGATTATGTTTATCGATATGTTCTTGAATTGAATCATTTTGATTTGTGTTCTCTGGTTCACTATTCCTCTCTGTATTTGATTCTTCTGTGATTTAATTTAATGACATACTAATAGAGATAAAAAAAAGTTGTCCTTCATTTTCTTTTGCGATTTGCTCATGTTTCCCAATTTCATTCCCAGCAGTTGCATTGTTTGCACAGCTTCCTCCTGCATATCACGATGAACCTGTTCTTTAGTGTGTAATGTGACTTGGCCAAGTGGGGTAGTTGCTAAAGAGTTCATCGCCAGATTTTCCATGTTTTTACAATTCCTCCTGGAATATTTTGACTGTTGAGGCAGTCCTATTTGTTAAGCATTTAGTAGTCTGTCTTTATTGATACTATGTTCGTTGAGCCATCTCCTTGTCTGGGCATGTTTGTTATTGCCACCGATACAATGGGGAACGCCGGCACCACCTCTTCGGTCACCAAATGTCCCTTGGATGTTTTATTGGGGAACGGAGAAGGAGACAAAGGTTTTATTTTTATTTTTTTCAAAGTCATCCCAGATTTGACAGCCGGCGGCTGACATACCTAGACTGTTCACTGCTTCCTGAACGGCAAGGGTAGCTCCTTGCAAAACGGCATTCTTTTTCACAATGGCTGTTTCGGAGATGTGTGAAAAATAAGTCCTGCTACAATACTACTATAATGCGAAGTCCGGGAGAATAGAGTTTGACATTTCTACCCGCCATACAATACCAGCAGACCGTCTTACTTGCCCTACGCCGCTCGCCTGCCAAACCGCCAAACTGCTTCTACACTTAGGCTCACACTTGCTGTGAGGGTGCACGCATGAGGCTGGGCTTTGTAGGTTTCAAAGTAAAGTGGGAGTGTCCAACCACTTTAACAGGATTCAGAGCAAAGTAAAGGCACGTCCTCCACCCCAAACCACTTCTACGCTTATGCTCACACTTGTTCAATAAGTTCAATACATGTAAAATGTGCACTCATGCCAACATTTGTGATAAAGCGCAATATGGTAAACCAAGGGTATGGAAGATCCAACATGTGACAACTTGAATGGTGTGGTGTACTTAATACAATGTCCTTGCAATATGAAGTACATTGATTCTACTAAAAGGCCTTTGAAACTTAGAATTTTCCAACACTTCAGAGATATAAAGAATAGTGACCCTAGTTATCATTTGGCCACACATTTTTAGAGAATTTCTAAATGGCGATGTTGCATTAATGGCCTTTACTGCCATTGCACATATTGGAGAACATAAACTAAAAGGTAACTGAACTCAAATTGCGACAATTTACGGTCAAGATTAATAATACAATTTGGCACCATGAAACCTAAAGTACATAATGGTGATGAGGAAATTGTATCTTTTCTTGAATTAATCTTTTGTGTTTTTTATCATGAGCTATTTTTAATGTATACCCTGAGGGCTCGAAATTAGGATTCGATAAGCAGAAGCTAAAAGGAGCTCCTGGGTATCCAGCATGAACCAGTGACAAGGAGATGGCCTTGTGGAACGAGGAGCTAGTACATAGTGTTCCGCAACTCTAACTTCCACATAAGATGGAAACATTATGACCCCTTATGCTTTAAATGTCATACGGATATGCCCTAAAGTTTATGTATAATACTTCCCATTTGTATGGTGCTACGAACCTTCAGGCATCTGAGCGCTGCTTATTTCCCATGGTGTGGTGCTCGTTTATTGACCTCGGAAGGATGAAAGGCTGAGTTTGGTCCTGCCTGGATTCGAACCTGCGTCGGCAGGGTCTGCACGGATGTCAAAGCGAGCGCTCTGTGCCATCTGACCGGCTCATAGATTAGCCCAAACGCACAGTTAAATTCACTTGGGTGTATTTGTTTAGCATACGTTGGCTTAGGGAACCAAAAGTAGTTCCTGGTAGCTAGCTTTTGGTCTGAAGCGAACTAGGCTTTTCTAGGCCACACGGAGCAGCTAAATAGCTCCCAGCGCCCTTCATTTTCAAACCCTGCCCTTATTTTGTATATCTTAAATAAGTTGTGTTTTTCTAACCCAATTTTTATGAACTATTGAGTATAATAGTGGTATAGTGTTGTATATGTACTGCGTGACTGATAGATTGAAAATCCAGAGAGCGGTCATGTCCACTTGGGCTGTATGTTCTACATGGTTATTCTTTATAGATTACTCATGGATACTTGCTATGTTTATTTCTTTGCACCTATACACATGACTTTGTCATGAATTTAGAATTATGATTGTTATAATTGTTTTGGGACTTGCACTTTAGCTTTTCATTCTTATTGTAAATATCTGTGCCCAGAGCCTGCCTTCCATTATTTCAAAATAACTATTCTGTGACCATGCTCGTTTTATTTTAGTTACAAAACCATTTGAACCATTGATTTTCACTATAAGGTGCTCCATTCCAAAATGGCACTTTGGATTAATGTTTGGTTGAAGCACAGGATCACATAACGTGTGTTGAACACTAGAGAAAGTGTAGCTTCTGTTTCCTTTATCATTGTTGTCCTCCCCTATCCATAGTTGTACTGGATGGATGTTTGGACTTTTGGCTGTCTCCAATAAAATGCATTTTTTTGCGCTTTAAAACACTATCAGAAAATGTGAATTGGTATTTTTTCTTGGGCCTTCTGCTGCCCTGGGAAGTGATGGTGCCTTGCCCTGGATCAATATTGTGGCGTTGGTACGGAGTAGCTTTCACTCGAATCTGAGCCACTCACTGCAGTAAAATGAGGCAGAGCGCTTTTGCTTGAAAGCACATTAAAAAAAGGCCTTTCTAACGGTTGCCCGACCTACTTAATCAACGGGTGACACAAGCTTGGAAAAGTCAATCCATCAATATATAGAACACTCAAACTAGCATTACATCAATCAAACTGGAATACTTATAATGTTTGGAATACTTAGTTGAGAAAAGGAAGCTCACCTCTCAGTGAAAGGGAGGACACCGCTATTGTCCTGCACTCAGCACTTTTCTTTTCAGTGCATGTACCCAAGCTTCCTTTTCTCAACTGAGTATTCCAGTTTGATTGTAATACCGGTTTGTTGAGTGATTTATATTATATAAATCTGTTTCTGGGGCTTGTGAATCTGCCTGGAGTCGCATGCTTTGCACATACCGCCATTTATTAGTTGGTGCACAATATGTTTCGGGGGGATTGGTTCCACTGACGTATTCCATATCTGACAGGTAATCACCACAGCTGTGCTGCTTTGGAAAATTTTCGGCGTCTTCGTCCTGCGTCGATAACGTCGATACTCTGTCCTCGAGGGCCTCCGTCTAGCCAATGTCACTGGATGTTAAAAGTAGGACGCACGACGCCCGTAGCCTCGGTTGTGTTTTTTCCACGAACGTGTTCGCTTCGGAGATCTCGGCACGCCTCGGTTCTGAGTTCCTATCGGTTCTATCGAACTTGTTGTTTGTGAACGTCATGTCTTAGTCGTCTTCCACCCCGCGGCTGGGTTTCAAGAAGTGTCGGGACTGCGGTTCCAAGATGTCGCTGACAGACCCGCACGACGCCTGCCTCTGGTGCCTCGGTGAGGACCACGCCACGGATGACTGTGACGATTGCCAGTCGCTTACGTCGCAGGCCTTGCTGGAATGGAAGAAGCAGCTTTCTGTCGGTAGGGTTTCCAAGCCCCGAAAGTCGAAATCTGCTGGGCTTTCGACTGACGATTCGAGAGGCGACTCTCTGCATCGGCGGCGGAAGTACAGGGGGGGTCTCGGTCCCGGAGTGGGTCCCCCCATTCCTCTGCCTCTTTGAGGCACTCACGGAAGCACAGTCACCAGTCGCCTTCCTCGTCCGAGGACTGCGCCCGTCGGCGGGTTGCTTGTCCCAACAAGCACTCTACTCCTGCGGAATGGGATGCCTTTCGCACGGAGATGACGATTTTTCAATCGCAGGGCTCTGTTCCGTCCGCGCCTTCAAAAGAAGCCGGCAGGGAACGTACTAGGGCCACTGCTCGCACGCTTTCAGGCTTGGTGGTCGGCGCAATCATCGGGCGCCTTCGAGGTCCCAATCGGACAAGGTGGATCGCTCTAGTCATGCCCACTCCAGGTCCCAGTTCTCGATGCCCTCGAGACCGTCGGAGCATGTGAGGTCTTCGAAGAAGACATCGACGCCATCGAGGCCGTCTAAGGACACGCTCGGGTCTCTGCCTTCAAGGCCTGTGTTTAAGGCTTTGGCGCCACGCGCCATGCTCAACGTCGATTCTGTTGACGCCCTCAATGCCTTTCGACAATGCTTTATCGGAGGTACCCCGTGCTGCGGTGGAAACCCAGAGGAAGGCCCTGAAGAAGTCGGTGAGACTTATCTTTGAGCCTTTTTCTGTGCCCTCCTCCAGGGATTTATTCCAGCCTCTGGATTATATTTCTGAGGTGGCGGAAAGGTCTGAGGAAGGTTTGGTTCCGGATGAGGTTCCTGACGAGATATTATCTGGTCATAGCCAGATTGAAGACTTGCGTCAGTCTTTGCACGACGCCAGTGGTCTTGATGCCTCCGCGGAGGTTGAGTTTGGAAGGCCGGAGCCTAGTACGCATGCTGACTCTTCGTACAGGCGGCTGATGTTGAGTGTGACAGAGTACTTGGGGTGGTCTGCTCCACTAGTAGATTTTCTGCAGTATGACCTGACGGATATCTTGGACCAAGGTCCACCAACTGACCCAGTACTGCCATTCCATATGGCTTTGCAACAAAGGGTGGCGGCGGCTTGGACTGCTCCGGAGAGTCTCCCGGCAGTGGGTAAGTCGTTGCCGAAAAAGTACCGCCAGCCAGTGGCGACCCCGGCTACTTGTCCATGCACCCTAATCCAGAGAGTTTAGTGGTGCAGACGGCTACGGCCCCAGCAAAACAGGCATTGTACCCTACCATCCCTCCTGATAGGGACGACAAACGTTTTGACGGTTGGACGACGAAAGTCTTTTCTTCAGGGGGTATGGCTTGAAAGCAGCCAACTCTGTGTGTGCCTTAGCACGTTTCACTCACACTCTGTGGAATTGTTTCATTGGCGGCTGAACATATATTCCCGTGGGGGAGGAACAGGATGGCTTTCTTGCCCTTGTACAGGATGGCAAGGATGCCATGTGTGAATCCGTTCAGTCGGGTCAGGACGTGGCAGACTGTGTCAGCCGGTCCATGGCGGCGAGCACCGTGATGCGCAGATTTGCGTGCTTGTGGAAGTCGGGGTTTGCTCCCGATGTGCAGGCCCGGCTTCTCAACATGCCCTTTGATGGTGACCATCTTTTTGGCAGCAAGGCTGACGAGAGCCTTGAGGTTGCAGACCTCCAAAGCTGCAGCGAAGTCGTTGAGCGCTGCAGTTTGCCAACCTCTGCCTTTTTGTCCTAGGGGACAGCAATGGAGGGGAGGTTCCTTTCGATATTACTCTAACTTTGGTAGATCGAGGGGAGCTGCAAGTTAAAGAGGCCAAAGTAGGAGTACCAGAGGTGGAAAACAAGGTACTTGAGGTGCCAAGGCCACTCGGGCAGTTGCCTCTTTGCCCTCAGGCACTGCTGCAGCCGCTTCAGGTCAGTCATGAGGCCATGTCCCGTGGTTCGCCGGTTGGGGAAGGCTGGCGCAGCATCTTGTAGAATGGCGTGCCATTACTTCAGATGTGTGGGTTCTGGAGATCATAGCCCACGGCTACTGTCTTCCTTTCAAGCAGAGGCCTCGCGACAATCCACCAGGGAATCTCTCTTTGAAGAATCTGGATCCACTCCTTGCGCAGGAAATCAAATCCCTGCTGGAGAAAGGCACCACTGGCGCCTGTAGCAGAGAGGAACAAGGGATGGTATTCCCCTTATTTTTTGATTTCGAAGAAAGAAGGGGCATTGAGACCCATCATGGACTTGCATGGTTTGAACAAGCTCCTCAGGAAAGACAAGTTCAAGATGGTTACTCTCAAGTCCTCCAGGCCCTTCAACTTCAGGACTGGTTGGTGTCTCTCGACCTCAATGACGCTTACTTTCATGTGCCGATTCATCCCAAGCACAAGAAGTACCTGAGGTTCGCCGTTGCGACTTGCACTTTCAGTTTCGGGTCCTGTCGTGAGGATTGACCTCCGCCCTGTGGGTTTTCATCAAGCTCATGGTGGTGGTGGCAGCGTATCTCAGGAAAAGGGGGGATTCACGTGTACCCCTACCTGGACGATTGGTTGATCAGGGCGCGCTCTCCCAAGCAAGTCCTGGATCACCTGTCAGTCACCTGCCACTACCTTCACAGGCTGGGCTTCTCCCTCAACTTGAAGTCCCACTTGACGCCAACCCAGTGGCTCCAGTACATTGGAGCAGTGCTCGACACAACCCTGGGGCAGTGTTGTCCTCCCCAGGTGAGGGCTCATCACATATGGTGCACAAGTTTCAACATGCCCAGAGTCTCCCGGCGTTCGAGTTCTTGAGGTTGCTAGGCCTCATGGCATCCTGCATTCTTCTGGTGCCAGAGCCAGGCTGCAGATTAGATCTCTGCAGTAGGCTCTCAAGATGCAGTGGCCACAATCCTCCGGCAGTATGTCGGATCCTGTTTAGGTACTGCCCAGGATCTTCTGTGGTGGGCCGTCGAAGGCAGTCTGATGGGGGCTCCATTTTGGCTACCCTGGCCGGAGGTGACGATCCTGACGGGCGCATCCCTCACGGGATGGGGAGCTCATGCTAACGAGTTGAGTCAGCGGTCGTTGGTCTCCGGAGTCCAGACTCTATATCAATCTGTTGGAGCTGAGGGACGTCAGGCTTGCCCTGAAGGCTTTTCTGCCGACTGTGCGAGGGAAGAATGTCCCGATTCTGACGGACAACACAATGGCCATGCGCTACCTCAACAAAAAAAGGGGGGGGGGTGGGGGCAGGGTCTCGTCCTCTGTGCAGGGTGGTGATGCAGTTCTGGTTCTGGGCCATCCAGCGGGAAATTTTGATCTTGGCAGTTCATCTGGCCGGAGACTAAAACGAGACAGTGGACGCTCTGAGCAGGCAGAGCGCAATCTCTCACGAGTGAGAGCTGGCTCAGGAGATTCTCCTGGAGATCTTCACCCTTTGGGGCACCCCACAAGTGGATCTCTTCGCCATAGGTGTCAACCGGAAGTGCGAAAGGTTCTGCTCATGAGAATTTCCTCCAAAAGGAGCCTTAGGGGGTGCGTTCATGGTGGAGTGGTCCTTCCCACTTCTGTACGCGTTTCCTCCAGTCCCTGTCATCCCGCAAGTGCTGCAGAGGTTACGGAGGTTCTGTTCCCGGATGATCGTCATTGCTCCGGCATGGGCCTGGAGAGCGTGGTACCCAGACCTTCTCGACTTGTCCATCTGCCCTCCACGCAGTCTTCCCTCCCGAGATGATCTGCTCTCACGGGAGGGGGGGGGGTCAGGTTCTCCGTCCAGAGGTCAGATCCCTCAACCTTCATGCTTGGCTTCTGAAAGGTCGAGGTATAAGGATTGGGACCTCCCTGAAGACGTGATGGAGGTGTTGCCTTCGGCTAGACGGCCTGCAACAAAGTGCCTGTACCATTGGAGAAAGTTCTGCAATCCTTTTCCATGTGACATTCCTGTGGTTCTGTCTTTTTTGCTTTTCTTAGCCCACAAGGGCCTGCAAGTGGTTACCATTAAAGGTTACCTGGCGGCGCTGTCCATATTTAAGCGCTTGTTTGCGGAGTGTTCTTATTTAAAAATTCCTTCAATTTCTCAGTTTCTGAAAGGGCTCACTAATGTGTTCCCACCGTCACCTTTCCATGTGCCTGGTTGAGATTTGAACCTGATTCTAAAATTCCTCATGAGTGCTCCATTTGAGCCTTTACATTCTTGTCCTTTAAGACTGTTAACTGTTAAAATTGTATTTTTAGTTGCGGTTACTTCCGCTCGCTGAGTGAGTTGCAGGTACTTTTTGTTAAGCCACCCTTCACGGTGTTTGATAAGGACAGGGTTGTCCTTGGGGTTTGTCCTTCCTTTTTTCCGAAAGTTGGCGGAATTTCATTTAAGCCAGGTCATTCTTCCGGCGTTCTATCCTCATCCGCATCCTGGTAAGGAAGAGGAGAGGCTCCATAGGTTGGATCCTTGGAGAGCTTTAAGTTTCTACATCTTACACATGTCCCGGGTCAGAGTGGACGATCGGCTCTTTGTAGGATACGCTGGAAGGCGTTTGGGACAAGCTGTTACTAAACAGACTTTGTCTATATGGATTATCTTGGCAATTTCTGAATGTTACCGCTTGGCGGGTAAGTCCCCACCGGTAGGGTTACAGGTCCATTCTACTAGGGGTTTGGCTGACTCTACTGCTCTGCAGAGGGGTGTTCCCATTCGTAACATTTGTGAAGCAGCCACATGGGCTTCAGTGCATACTTTTGTAAGACACTACTCCCTAGATTCTATCCATGGGCAGGATCTGGCCTTTGGCAAGGTGGTCCTTTATTCTGCAATTTAATTGGGCATTCTAAATTTCTAAATTCTTTTCCCTCCTCCATACGTTGGTACTGTTTTGGGAGTCTGTCATAGATAAGGAATACATTGGAGGAACCAATCCCCTTGAAGAACAAGTTACTTTCTTACCTGGTAACGTTCTTTCGATGGGATGTTCCGACGAAGTATTCAATATCGCTTCCTCCCTGCTTGCCCAGCTACAGAATTTCTTATGCGATTGCAGCTTACATTTCCGCAAGGCTTTCTGTGGTCATACTGGCAGAAGATTGGTGCCACACGTTCTGGGGAATAAACTACAACTGAGTCTATAGGCGTCATGCGTCCTACTTATAACATCCGGTGACGTCGGCTCGACAGAGGCCCTCGAGGACAGCGTATCGATGTCATCGACGCAGACGAAGAACATTTTCTGAAGCAGCACAGCTGTGGTGATTACCTGTCATGGATATGGAATACGTCGTCAGAACATCCCATCAAAAGAACGTTACCAGGTAAAGTCATTTGTTCTGTTTCGGATTTAAAAAAGTGAGCAGCGACAAGGGTGTACCTGTAACACTATCCCTTTCCTACGTGTATGAGTACCCATGATCCTTCATGCATCAACGTCCTCAGATTTTGTTTTTACCATTAAGGTTGGATGCTAAGCGGAGTCTCCGTAAGTAAGCGTGAAGCTGTCTAAACCGTTGAGGCCTAATTGCAGATCCACTTCACAAGAGATCTGCACTAAACGTGGCGGTGAGAGCAGCAGCGTTTTTGACCGGGGAAGCCGAAAGGTGCATTACGCTGAAAAGGTGGTACAATTGGGAGTGTGGGTTGGGGCGGCGGCTAAGTTACTGTTCTAATTTTGCCCCAGGTGCAATATGAGACTTTCTTGGAAGGGCAGGCACCAAGTGTGCAATAACTGTCTTTCAAAAGCTCACAGCGATTCTTGGTGCAAAGCTTGCAAGCTTTTTAAACCAAAAACCCTGACAGAGCATCGTACAAAAAAGTGGACAGCCTATGCAATGCAGGCATAAAAAAAGTTTGTCCGAATCGATCATTGCAATGGAAGATTTTGAGGCCGAGGACACAGGCATCAGCTTCGAGAGCGATGCTTAAGAGCATTATATAGAGTAAACTCCTAAAATGTCCTTGCAGCAAGCCCCCAGCTCCATAGGGCTGATGCCAGGTCGAGCTGCAGAGACAACCCCTGGCGTCCATAAGGCTGCAACCCCCAAAATAAACTAAGCAGATTCACAAGTCTCCCCAGAAGGCAAATCTTACCAGTTAATCGGCTCTCTGCAGCTTGTATCTGCTTAGGATCACAAGTCATATGTGTATGTATCTCAACACCAGCAAAGTTATCGTGGGTTTAAAAAGACTTGAAACATGAAAGTAGAATAATCCATTTGAGCCATGCCACACATAACACCACCGCACCTCCCAGTAACCATGGCTGGAAGATCACCTCCAGTTCAGAACATGGGGAAGCCAGTGTGGGTATGCACATTTTCCCAAATGCAAGCCTTTTGCTCCAGAAAAATATTTGTTTTACAATGCTGTGTCATTTTTTACATAGCTTTTATTCAACCCAAGGCTGACTTTTCTCATGGCTGACGACTACTACATAGCAAGGTTCACCATTATTGGCTATCAACAGTGCAGTATAGTGTGACAGCCTTGCGGTTGGAGCATAGAGGGCTTGTTTAGCAAATATCAGCAAAGTTATGGTGGGTTTAAAAGGGCTTGGAAAAACCCTTTCATCTGAAATGGCTCAAATGGATTATTCTACTTTCACATTTCAGGGTTCTTTCAAGCCTAACCTTGCTCCTGTTTGCTAAACATGGCCCAATACTTCAACCACACAGCACCAGACCAAGCTTGTGGTGGCAGGGCTGGATGCACTTCAAATCTGCAAGGGGTCGGTACTTCTCCTGTTCTGTTTTGATGATGCAGTTCTGATAGCGCATGCTTGTTTTGCACTCCAGAAATTGCCCTTTATTCCCCTTTCGGGTCTGAAAATTGCAACCTGATGATTCAGTCAAGACCAAAATATAAGGGTTCTGTGCTAAACAAAATTAGAACTTGAGGTGTACCCTTAATGGCAGCATGGATGTCATTTCCCCAATATGCCAGGGGTAGCGAAAGTGACATCACATGACCCTTGACATTTGATGGCATCACAGGAAGTGGTGTAATTTGACCCCGCCCCAAGCGACATGTGAAGTGATGGCAAACAACCTTTCACCCTTGAAAAACAGGAAGTGACATCACAAAGCATTGTTCCTCAATACCCTAAGAAAAATGCGGTTACGTTTACCACTGTAATGGTAGACATTTCATACAAGAATGGATCGCCATAAGTAATGTTAACCAGTGTGTATCGGCCCATATGACCAAATTACTGTGAATGTAAGCAGACATCCTACACAACAACTTGGACTATTGTACATCACTCGGGCTAAACTGTAAACACAGAGCATCTCGAGGAAGCCTAAACCCCAAAGTGCAGACATCCAGTTCCTGCCAAGTGTCTGGCCACAGCAACTGACCAACACAAGTCCAACCGGAAGACAATCCGAAGCTGTACCACTTCATACTTTTACACTTGAACAATACGTGCCAGGATTTTCGTGTGTACAGTGCACTTTGAAATATTGCACAGCAACCCACTCCCGCCAGTCACTGAGAGCCTGAATGTCCTCCAACCATTTTCACCACGGGCCCCTCACCATCCACAGAGAATCGCTAATGGCCCTCGGTCAACAGCTATCTGGCACCCACTCCCGCCTTCCAACACCTTACACCTCCAATGCCTTGCACCAACACCTTCATGTTTACATAGTGTCACCTTCCAGCAACTGAAGTTTCCAACACCATGAACCTCAAGCAAACTAGCAATTTAAGTCTCCAGTACCCTCCAACACATCAACAGTGTGATTCTCAGTTACCCTCCTGAAACATCTTATATCTGCATACAATGCATTTCAACTCTTACAACCCATTACGTCTCAAACACTTTCTCCCAACATATATAAGTCACTAGCACAACATTTTTTAGTCTCCAGTACCTGCCTCCATACCATTAAATAGATGGAGGGGAAGAATGTGTTTCCGGTAAAGATAATTGCTAGGTTTTTCAATTTAAAAATGTGAACAGCAGCAGCTCCATAACATCACACATAGAAAAGGCCCATTTTATTTTCTTTGGTCCTTTATATCTTTCTTAATGCCAGCCTCCTCCAGCTTCTAATCACTGGAGCATGAACAGAACCCATGTTGCCATGCACCTTCTTGTTCTCAAAGCAAGGGGAAGGAAAGCACTGCACTAGCTCAAGATTGAAGATAGAATCCGGTTTGAAACGCTGACAGTGCACAACTGCCTATATGGCATTGCACCGGCATATCTCAAGAAAAATATATCACAATAACTCGCCAATCGGCCATTGAGATCAGAGGCCGAAGGCAGGATCACAGTGCCTCCTTCTAGCCGAGCAACAGGCTCAGGTAGAGTCTTCACAGCTCTGACAGCAAAGCTTTGGAACAATCTTCCCTTAACCCTTCGACTTGAACCAAGTCACTTGGCCTTTAGAAAAAAACCCAAAACACATTTATTTAAATAGAATACCATAGATCCTGACTGCTAGCTAGTTCAGGTCAGAGCTCCTTAGCCCTGTTTGTCACATGTTTTATGTTGTGCGCCCTGATGCCTGCAGACGTTTGGCACCCTATAAGCATATAAATAATATAAAGTGCCTTGCCCTTGAGCTAGCCTTACAAATATATATTTTGCTTGAGGAAGCAACGAATGGGGTACTTAAAAAGGGTGCAGGGCAACTTCATGGAAATTAACTATCTGAACCTTGCGTCTATTTACAGTGTGCCTCTGATGCAGGTGGTCTGGCATATCTAAGGCACACCCCTCTCATCACAGGCCCAGTGGTTTACTTGATGTGCAAAGCAGACAATGAGAAACATTGATGCGATTTGCATTCATGCTGTGCTGTCACTGAGTACTGCAGTCTGTTCTTACCCATTCCCAGCTAGTTGGACCAAGCCCCCATCCCCATTCTGTTGCTACAGTACTGAGCATGAGCTACACAGAGAGCCCCGCCTTTGAGCCCAACTATTCATGCATTCTTCACTAATGGAATGCCAACCTGTTAGCGATGGCGGCTTCATGGTTTTTCCTGCATCCCTGTTATTTCTCCAGCTAACAAGATCTAGATTCCAGGTAAAAAAAAGCTTTGGTACATTTAGCTGCATTTACAACTCTTTCAAGTGCAGCACAGATATCTGCTCTTGGCACTGCCTCTTTGTCCGGTGGCCCAGGGGCCGCAAGGACAGGTCTAGGGGTAGTAGTGTGGAGACAGGGGTAGCAACTGCTGCCCCTGGCAACTTCCAAATGGCGGTGGTCTGGAGCGAGTTGGACATTTTATTTACTTAGGTGTTCTATTTAATGAGACAATTTGGAGTCTTAAACATTTGACAAGGCAGGCAAGCTCATACCCTTTTTTTGCTAACTAGATCTTTGGAGAGATAAACTGTTGAGGCAGAATCCACAGTGATTTCCTTTCATTGTTCCTGTGTTTGGGGGTTCAAAGATCTGCTAATGCCACAAGTCTGAGGATTTGTTCCTGAAGCAGGTTTTATGGGCGCCTCAGTCTGCATCTGTGTGATTATTTGTGGCTGAATCCAGCCTCCATATGGATTTCCTTACAGACTAAGCCATGTGCAGTATTTTCATTTTAGATTCTCTTATGGATGCTTCCAAAAAGGGACATTGCAAGAAAATTCTATGGTTAAATTGCATTGAATATTTTGGCTGTCATCCATTGTCTACATCAGTGATCCAATCCCAAGCATCTCCGCCAGTCAGAGCACTTGCTGAACAACGTATGACTCAAAGATAAGATGTGGAGGTATCTAAAGTGAAAGAACTCAACACCCATTAACTTCAACGGGTAACCAGCCCTATTTACTGTGGTGCTCTGCACTAAATGCAAGGAAGGTATTAAAAAGATTTGATTTTTGTTCTCTACCCATTGTTTAAAATTCAACAATGGTCTTCTAATTGCGATTTTTGCCAATTGTCCACTTTGCCTTATGTTGCCCTAAATATTCAGCGTCTAGTGGTTCCACTCAGCATTGCACGGGTCTGTAGCTGACATGCACATGGGGGCCTGCTATAACCTTGTGTATGTGTTATTGCTGCACAACTTCCTATTTTTAAAAAATCGCAAATACAGCAATATCCTCCTATAGTGATAGCACATGGCCGGACCCCGCTCCACCCCTGCGCAAGGCGAATGGGTGGGGTTGGTCAAATGCCACAATCGCCCGAACACCCCATATATTGGTATGCCGATCGCAGGCCAAAATTTCAGTCCTTCAACTGTTGTGGGGCTGGAGCCAACAATCGCAAAATCGTCAGTCTCCTGTAATCGCCTATGCTAATAGCAGAGGGCAGGAACCTGCATTGTTTAGGGCGAATGGGTGGGGTTAGTCCAATTTCACTATCGCCAATACACCCCAGACTGGCATGCCGTCTCTGGGCCAAAATTCCAGCCCACCATCTGGAGCCAACCCCAAACATACAAACACTCACAAATATATTTGGATTTTTTGCAGAACCATTGTTAAACTCCTGTGAGCAAGGGATTACAGACCAAATCATCCTGGTCAAACATTTTGACCATAAATTTCTGAGCCATCTATCTTGTTTTGTCCTTTTTTTTTTTTTTTTTTTTATTTGTTTATAGTTCAAAGAACCTTTACAAAATAGCACCTTAATACAAAACAATGAGATCAAATAAAGAAAGTACAGACAAGTATGATTTGGAAAACCAAATAGTATACGGATCATCTTATTAAAATTATAAAAATAGCACAAAGCATTAACACAGTTTCTATATGAAAACAGCCCAAATAAAAACAAGATTTTAACACTGAAATAACGAAATCTCTTTCTCAATTACTTTCAAAAACTCAACCAAGGCAAAGATTAAAGCTCTCTCATTTCCTTGCATCAATCGAGTCCAAAGAGATATCATACAATCTTCGTAATTTATATTTATGAAGCGTAGAAAATGCTTTGTACGTATATCTCTAAAATATGGACATTCTAAAATTAAATGTTTAAGAGTTTCCTTCTGTTCGGTACACCTCGCAAAGCGACATTTAGTGACACCTCGATTAGTTCCTACAGTTCGCCAGAATTTTGTTCGTTCAAGAGTATGAAATTGATTTAATCTAAATCTCAAGTAGTACATTCTGATTTTATTACATGGGAACAACGCTATATAATCACAACAATCATCTCTTTTGTGAAGGAATTTTGCATATTCCTTATATGTACTCAAGGTTGATATTTCATCTAGAGTTTTACACCAGTCATTCGCAAACAATTTATATTTAACATAGTTAGGACGTATAAGCAAATCATCATTATCGATGCCCAATTTAATTAATGTTCTAGCCATGGTTTCAAGGTAGCTGCTGAATGAACTGGATGAGCAACCCTTTATAAATTCAAAAAGATCCTGGTATAAAGAATTTTCAGGATAGTTAAGAATTTTAGAATAGTTTGAGAGAGCTCGCCAGGTAAACCTAGTGGACAAAGAAATCAGTCCCAACTCATGTCTAATGACACAGTTCGGGATTGATATAGATAGACCTAAAGCTCTTTTCACTAAAGTACCCTGTATGGAATCGAGGTGCCCGTGCAAATTGCTAACACAAATATCCATGGCATATAGAATAGTAGGCTCTACCTTCAATTTAAGAAACTCTAATAGCGGAGTCATTGAAAACTTACACAACTTATGAAAGATAAATTTCATCTGGCTTAATAGTGGTCTAACTTTCATTTTTATATATTCCACCCATAATTTTATGCTATTCACACTACTAAGGCGATATCCTAAATAAGTCGTTTCTTGTAGTTCACACAGTTGAGTCCCCCCGATATTCCAGTTGAATTTTTTGAGTTTCTTATTTGATTTAAAAATCATTATATATGTCTTGGATGGGTTAGGTCGAAGATTATGTTCATACGCAAAATCTGTGAAAATATTTAACTTGGCCTGAAGACCAGCAGGAGTTAGATCGAAAAAGATGAGGTCATCTGCAAAGGCTAACCAGTGTATTCTTAGTGAGCAAAGCCTTGCTGGTATCGTGAGTGTGGATTCCCAGAGTTTATCTATGTCAGCAAGATAAAGATTGAACAGCAGGGCTGCAAAATTGCAGCCCTGTTTTAAACCAAGATGAAGTTGCACTGGTTCAGTTAGAGACCCACCCTGAGTTAGACGTATTCTACAAGATGTATTGGTATGGAATTTCTTGATCCAATAGATCAAATATTCCGGAATTCCATACTTACGCATTTTAGTCCATAAAACATTGCGCACAACAGTGTCGAACGCAGAAGACATATCAATAGATGCAATATAAATTGTGCTCAGTTCATTATTATTCACTCCGGCAATCAGATGTTTCATTATAGTTGCATTTAGTGTTGTTCCCATTTGACGTCTAAATCCCACTTGGCATTTCGAATATATCTTATAAGTTGCTAGATGTTTGTCAAGCTCATTAATAACTAGTATAGCGAACACTTTTGCCGCCGCATCTGTTAGCGATATTGGTCTATAATTCTCGGGCATTCGAGGGTCACCCTTTTTGTACAATGGAATAAGAATAGAAGTAACCCATGAAGACGGGATAGTGCCACTCACGAAGATACTATCAAATTTGATTTTTAGGATCGTACTCCAAAAATTTGGATCAGACCTATATACACAAGATGGAATCCCATCAGGGCCAGGAGCACGAGAATTAGATAGTTTTTTAATGGCCCACATAATATCAAGAGTAGTCCATACAAATTGTGTGTCAGTAGGTGATACCTCTACTTCATCTTGGTTTGTTGCAAAGCGTTCTGGTAGTTCATATTTTTGTTTAACATAAGCTATCCAAGTTTCAGCGTTGATTAAAGATTCATTACATAATTCCGCCGTATCCCCTTTTTTTAGGGCAACCCAGATATCACGGGAATTTCTACTGCAAATAGCTTTGATCATCTGGCAATTTTCTTTGTTATATTGCTCTATATGTACTCCCTTTACATTAAATTTGTATTCTTGGATTAAATTCTTCTTTTTTAGTAAATAAAGTTTAAGAGGAAGTTTCGCTAATTCTAGCTTTCGTATATCACGATTTTTATTTCTTTTCAAAATTTTAATCTTATAATTAAATCTATATTTGTGATTTGTCACAATAGAAGCTTGTTTTAGTCCAAATTTGAAAAGAGTTTCTCTGATGCACTCATTTACCATCTGATTTAAACATACTATAGAGTATAATTCCGGCATTAAAGGATTAACCTCATGTTTTAGATGGTTTAAAACATTCTCCACTAATCTCTTACATAAGGTGGGATTCCATCTAAGTGAAATATTTTCTCTTTTCGTCTCTAAGGCTTGCAAGCACTGATTAGTATGCCATTGATTCGTAACCAAGGATGTGTTTAGAATAATGGGGGCATGATCACTATAAATAATGTCCCCAATTATAACAGATTCAATGCATGGTAACAACAAATCAGAGACACAAAAAAAATCAATCATTGATGTAGTATCACCCCTTTTCCAAGTATAATTGTTAGAATCCATAGCGAACTTCACAAACGACATACCCCAGTCATAAAAATAATTCCGATATGTAGTTCCTCTCTTATAGCTATTTGAATTTGCCTGTTTGTGGTCTTTATAATACTCTGGTGTTCCAATGCAATTTGAATTGAAATCACCACCCATAATAATGTCATATTCGGGGTGTAGTGTTGACGCCTGATCAAAACAACAATCTATATCATCAAGTATCTCCAACAATTTATACTTCAAATGATTACAATATACATTCATAACTAAAATAATCCTTTTGTCATGTTTGTTTGGGTTAAAGAAGACCGCTATAACATGTATGGATGAATATACCAGAGTTATAGTGCAGGCAATGGAATTACTGACAGCAATTGTTAACCCACCAAAAGGTCTTCCTTCCACCCCTTTACTAGCTGGAGAACAGTAAGAACAATAATCAGGGATAACAAGTGGTTCAATTTTCATTGTTTCTTGAAACATAAAAATTGATGGTAATTTAACAAGTGTGGGCAGCCAAGTCTCAATGTTTTTAAATCCACATGAGTTCCATGAGAGTACTGTAAGTACTGTCTTATCCTTTACTTATGAAGGAAATATGTTAGGACTTGCCTCAAATATTGTTTTCAATAGTGGTTCAATCCACGCCATTTCTCTATTAGTTCGAACATTCGTTAATAACTGCGAAATACACATTTTTTGATGTCCTGTGCTGGATGACAATTCTCCATTTGTATTTTGCTCAGAAAGTACGGATTTTTGATTATCAAACAAGAATTCACCTGCCAATTTTTCATCGTTAAATGTGAATAACAAGAAACCCATTTCCTGTAGTTCCCTTCTAAAAGACCAGATAAGTTTCAACACATGTTCGGAAAATAAGTGACATGTCATACGGTAATTATTAGTTGGAGCCAAAGAAATACAGTCAATATCACTAGACGCAATTATCCTCAATGATGGAATTGTATATAGAAGATCCAAAAAATATCTTCTATTAATACGTGCATCGCCTAGAATTTCTTGCTTGCCTTCCAGGCCCAACATATTAATGCATTTATTACTATTTACCGTAATGTGGCAGGGCGAATGTCCAGTAATCTTACCCTCATTAGCATTTTCTGGACCATTTAACTTTACCATACGATCGTCTAGATTCAACACACTTTTCAAGTTAGTGTGGGTTTCATTATGATGACTATCTGCAGGTTCAGATAAATTAAGTTCTCTGCATAAAGGAATACATACAAATGATTGACAATACGAATTTGGCAACGCAATATTTACATCATCACAGTTTTGATACTTCGAAAACTGGTTAGTTATTTCAAGTGGTGGGATACTAGCTTTTGCGGCATTAAGCATAAGATCATGCGCATTCTTTACATCCTTATTTATACAAGGCAAAGTTTGCATAGTTTTTACATTAATATCGCCAGTCATCTCACATGATGGAATTCCACTTTTTTGTACATTCATCGTAGACTCACAAGCATTGATTGCATCGTTATTTATGCATGGTATTAGTTGTGTATTTTTTTCATGCATATCATAAATATCACTGTTGCCTTTACCGAAATCCTTATGGGGGAGACTCTCAGTATGCAACTGTTTGTGAGTAGTGGTAAGCTTTCCTCCACCATTTTGGATAACTGTTGCATTACCCATTGTCATAATTGTATCAAAGACAGGTTTTTTTAAGATTTCGGAGTACAAAGACGGAGCCATTTTAGGCAATACAACAGAAGAAGATTTAATACCTTTATTCTCTACGATAGGAGAATTATGGAATTGTCCATTTCTCTTTGAGGTCTGTTTTCTGCATACACTTTTAAAATAGGCTGGCAGAATTTTTTGAGTTGTTTGTACTTCTATTTCATCTGTAGTTGTTTTAACGGGATCAGTTGGAGTCTCAGGTATAGTTAAAGAGTTTGCGCCAGTTGAATGTATATCGACTTTAACCATTTTAACATGATTGTTTGAAGTCGAAGACTGTGTTGTATCTAGTGTCTTTATCACCTCCATATTCCTTGCCCCCAGATGTGATTGGGATTCTACAGAAAGCTGTTCAACATCAATCACGTCTTCTCCCCCACTTTCTGATATCGCAGAGATTTTTTTTTTTGATTTTTTCATTTTTTCATTGGCGGATCTCCGTTTTTTTTCAGCACGTTTAACACTCCGTTTTTGATTTTTGCGAAATCTCCTAGAAGAGTAGCCTATATAGTCAATGTCACTATCGACACTACCTTCGTTGTGTTTTCGTTCTTCTATAATTTTAACTAGGACTGAGGGGCTATCAGCAGTATTCCCACTTATCTCTGGTATTATATTGGGGGTTAGAGGTTCAATTTTATTTTTAAGTTCAGCTATTGTAGAGCTGATAGATCCTAGTTCTCCCAGGAACAAGTCAAATCCTTTAAAGGGTTGTTTGTCGAATCCTTGAAGAGAAGAGTCATTGATTTCAGTTTGTGTGCTTTGTTCATGACATATGATAACTTTGGCCTCATTGGGATTTTTTACCCCTGCATTAAGCCCTTCCAAAGCAAGAATAAATCCTTCCAACCTTGTCACTTTGGACATAATCTCATTCATAGAGTATTTTATATCCCTTAATTCTAGGTGAGTGACATCATGTCCTTTATCTAACAGATCCAATATCCGAATTATCACTGGAAAAGTAAATGGTTCTTGATCTTTGGAATTAGGGGATGAATTAAATTCGCTCCCAATATTTTGTGAGAATGGAACATGAAGATCAGGGCTTATAGGAAGTTCCAAGTGAGAGGCATTATCTATAGCTATATCATTTGCAGAAGACAGTGGCAGAAGTAAGTTTGATGGTAAATATACATCAGACTCATCTGCATTCATATGTGAATCTCGATTTTTCGTTATTAATGGAGTCAATAAGCCAATAGATAGCCTAATACGGGAGTCCAAATCAGCCAAAGTTTCGAGATCTAAATTACTGTTACAAGGCTGTAATTCATTAATGGTGCATGGAGACAAGTCATCGGGCTTTTTTGATTCTATTTTCAGATCAACCGGATGTCTTGTAATATCCATATCGGCAGTATTCATGGAAGATGCCCCATTATTAGTTTGGTCAATAAGATTAGAGGGGATCGCCATTTCAGCGCATTTTCTGCTCCTCAGGCCACAGGCCATCATAAATGATGACAAAATAAGTGCCCGACAGAATAACTCAAAAAAATTTTTTTTTTTTTATTATATTTTTTTTTTTTATAGTGATCACAGAATAGCTATGGATTTTAAATGGCAAGATCCTACCTAGAATTCAATAAAGGACTCTACAAGTGTACCAATATAAAAAGAGGAACCTATATTAATCCACAAACGCGCTCTCCCGCTCACCCGAACAGCCAAACAGCCTTAGCACTTCCCATGCACTTCCGGATGCGCGCGCGAGATGCGCGGGCACCGGAGATGATGTAGGGAAGACGCGATCGGCAAGAGGGCGGGTCGGAGGGCGGGGCTAGAGGGAGAGAGAAAGAAGAAAAAACAGTTGGCACATATCTTCAAAGAAGAAAAGTGCAAAAGTTGCACACAAGTCCAGCACAAGTCCAACAGATCTTGCTAAAGATCTACACAATGTGGGTTAAGGTGTTTCCACACACCTCGCACTTCCTCTTGCCGACGACTTCACTCGCGGCATGAAACGAGGAGCAAAAGCGAGGAAAAACAATCCTTGAGCAGCGGTCTCAGCGGTCCCAGCCAAACAGCCTTAGCACTTCCCATGCACTTTCCGGATGCGCGCGCGAGATGCGCGGGCACCGGAGATGATGTAGGGAAGACGCGATCGGCAAGAGGGCGGGGCTCGCACTTCCTCTTGCCGACGACTTCACTCGCGGCATGAAACGAGGAGCAAAAGCGAGGAAAAACAATCCTTGAGCAGCGGTCTCAGCGGTCCCAGCCAAACAGCCTTAGCACTTCCCATGCACTTCCGGATGCGCGCGCATAAAGGTTCGGATCTGAGAATGAGAAACAGGATGCAAGTGTACGTTTGCACTTTATTGCTGTTTTAGAAGTCTTGAATAGTTGCCCTTAAATTATTTACATTTGTATTTATTAGCTTCAGTTTAGAGTTTGCCTATTGTTGACGTTTAATTTCATTGTTTTATTTGAATTATGTAGGAGTCTTGAACTTTGTGTTATTTCTATTGAGCATTTATGATTTGAAATTTATACTAATCATTGGATGAACAAAGGTGTACTGAATGTAGGTCAACACACAACGGCTACAATAGCTTTCTGCATATCGATGACTGTGGTGTCGGACTAAAGGCAGCATATGTGACATTTTCTCAACATGTGCCTTCAAGAGTATTTGTAGTGATTAACGTGGGCCATGACTGCCACCTTTTTCAGGCATTTCTATTTGGATGCATCTCCCCAATGTGTGATGCTCCGATAAACCCAGAAACCAGTTTTCCTAACTGTCTGACAGTTTTCCTCCCAACCATATTCCTTTCTGCTTTGAAATATATACTCTATTGGTTGCATACGAGGGAACTGAATGTAAGACTTTAGGATGGATTCCTTTAAAATGACTCCTATCCAGAATCTTTGATGCAGAGCAACTCCAAACCTTCCACAAGAGATTACAAACTCATCTTCAGAATTGATTTCTCAAACGAGTTGGCTTAGAACAGTGATCTGCCAACGATTTTAGGAGGGCACTGTTTTTTCCACTTGTGGAGGGCCCTATCCATGGTCTTGCTCCTGCTACCTTACTCACTGCATCTGTCTACTACTCCTCCTCAGAAGCTCTACAATTCTCATCTACTTTTCTGTCCCCTTGCCTTCATGTGCCTTCTCTATATGCCTTCCTTGTAAACAAGACGATGTCTGGTAATATTTAAGACCCAACTGAAGCTCCACCTTTTAACAAGAGAAGTGGCATCACCCCTCACCAAAAACTCTTCTCGGCATTCCCTTCTGAAAAAACATATACCCATTGTACCTATTGTAAATGCATCTGTTGATCACATGTTCTGGCACTAGGCCGTTGTTTATAGATTTGTCTATTCCCCCTTTTCCGTCCCTTGTCTATGTCCAACTGCTCTATTCCTACATTAACTTGGTCTATTTTCAGTTGTATTTTATCACTTTGTATTTGTGCCAGGCTAAGATGCAATATGTTCATGTTTTCATTTTTTCGCCAACGTTTTTCAGTGGATTTGAATTCAATCAAGAAATATATCAACGTCCAATGTCCAGTGTCGACTGGATAGACAAATCCATAAAAACCTAGCAAAGAAAAACGTTCATCAAGGAAGGACAGCTCTGAAAGTGCAATTAAGATAAATGTTCAAAGCAGTGTTGCAAATATATTCAGAGGGAATAAAAGCAACATAGGTTTTGAGGACTGCTCAGTGCATGTGCTTTCAAAGTTAGGTGACTTTATTTGAGGGGGTGGGGGGGAGATGATGACCCAGGGGGAAATTAGTATTTTGTGGTAGCTTGGGGACATGCAGATCCTTTAAGGTGGACTATAGATTATGATTGCAGAAAGGAAGTTGTAATATTAACATGCTTGAAAGCAAACACATCGTATAGATGGATGGCAGTTACAAGAGCAATGGGTGGGTAAAGGCACGTAGTGATTTGGCGTGTGACTTAAATTGTTCCTATTGAACTATGCTTTCGGTAGGAGACCAACCCGTTCTCAAACAGGGGGTGCCATATAAGTGTTTGAAAAGCAAAATGACTTGAATTAAAAACACTGAAGTACATACAATTCAATTACTTTGTGAGTATGTCAGAAAGACAAAACAGTCAATGCATGTACTAATACAACAGCATAGTACAGAAATCATAACTAGTACTTTAGAGAAATATTGTTTAATGTGTAGTTCCTCAGTCCAGATAGTTGTAGTTTAATTCTAACATATAGTTGATCTATTCTCTATTAATCAATTCATACCTTCTCTGGCTTGTTTAATTCTAATGTGAGGTTCACTTGAAAAGGTCTTTTTCTTTTTTTTTTTTTGTTCGAATTACGGTCTTGTCAACCTCTCGAAGAAAAATGTACAGGGTCGAGGTTATTCAAACGTTTCGGTGCGTCAAAATTAAGACACCTGTTTCAGGATTGACCGGTACATGTTTAAGGTAGTTTATTCCTTTCTTTCTTGCTGCTCAACTCCTATCTTGATAATTAGCATACAGGCTCCAATATGATTTTTTTTTTTACTTTGACCTTGTCGTGCCCAATGTGCTTCATATTTGAACTAAGGATTTGGTGTGGTTTAATGGTAGATGGATGGAAGACACAATATGCCATTTCACATTAGGTTGGGCATTTATGCCTAGTTGCTTTTAAGATTGTGTGCCGTGTGTCACTTCACTGTCGTGGTAACAGGGTATTTATTGATTTGGCTGGATGATGCACTCTATACATGCTGACTCCTCCCAGTTAACTTGTTGGTAGCCTTTCGAACTGGGATTACTTTCTCATTTTTCAGCCGGAAAAACACCTGAATAGTTATTCAGGGGCTGCCAAGTGCTAGGGGCAGGAGTGACCTGGTCAAGGATAGAATGTGAAATGTGATTGTAGTTCGAGAACAAATTCGATATTTGAACTATTTGTATTGCGCACAGGACAGACTGAACTGCAACGGGGCGCAGGTGGCATTAAAAAAATAAATTAAAAAAGGTACCCCAGGCAACTGTACTGCAATCTAGAAAGGTGGCCTAGCCAAATCATTGAATTAAACAGATAGGTTTTTAGGGATTTCCATAAATGGACAAGCACTATGCTTCGGAGCTCCCAGGGCAAAGAATTCCCAATTCTGGTGCCATAAACAGAAAAACCCCTATGAACCCTGGAAACAAATCTGGAATCACCAGAAGGTGTTTACCTAAGGAGTGGGGCAGACATGTCGGTCCGTACCACGTCAATTTGTCTGCACAGTATTTTGGTGCCAGATTGTGTGTGCACTTAATCAAGCAGAGGATTGTAAAATCGATCCTCTCCTTAACAGGGAGTCCGTGGAGAGATATGCACAGGTGTGGGAGTGTGACCGATTTGGAGGCTTTAAACATAAGTCGCACTGCAGCATACTTGTACGTCCCGTCCCCTTTCCTCCATACTTGTGGGGCATTCCGTCCTACGGGACGGGACCGGAGCACTTTCGTAAAAAAGCATCAACATGTTTGTTTTTTGGCCTGCTTTTATTTTTACGCCGGGCCACGGCATGTTGCCATAACCCCGCCCCCATGTCCTTTTCTCTGCGCGGTCAGGGCTGGACGCACTAGCATCACTGGGAATCATTTCTTTTTATTCCCTTTGTCCTTCCTGCTCCAGTTCCACGTGTCCTGTGAATGCCGTTTCGCGAGGGCGGTTCCTCACTCTGTGCCTGCAGTGTCTAGGCCCGGAACATCGTTGGGACTCCAGTTTTTATTGCGTCTCCCTCTCCGTCCGGGCTCTCCAGCGTCCTCTTCGGTGGGAAGAGGTTTTTCAACGTGTTCCTCCACCGCATTTTCAGCTCTTCATCGATGGAAAAAAAGAATGCCCAGTAAGCTCTTTACTTTTTAGGGCGCCGCGGCCATTGGACTCCTTCCCAGGGTCTTCCAGGAACGGGAGGGGCTCAAGTAGCTCTTCTATGAGGGTTATTCCTGAGGTGTCCCGCACAGGCCTAACAGGCGCACCAGAGCTTCCCCAGGGGGTCCCCACAGTGGGCCTGCCAAAACCGGACATTCTTCCGAGGTTCCCCGTTTGGGGTCTAAAGTTCAGCCTGGTACCTCTGTAGGTCTGGATACTGGGGTTAGTCCGGATGCCTCAATTTCTGGAGATTTCCATACCGATACCAGGATTCGCCCTGATGCCTCCATTTCTGGAGCTTTCCACACAGAGTTGCGACTCGAGGCTCCTTTTGAGGGAGCTAAACGTAACTGGTTAAAAAACCGAGGTTCCTCTTCTTGGGGCTAAATCCAATACTGGCAAAATCGAGGGACCCTCTGAGGGTCCTGTCAGTGAGGTACATTCCTCAACCTTCCCACGCTCGTGGTCGTGGTAGTACCGGTTCTTTTGAGAGGGCAAGGAAGGCGGTCGTGCACCACAGGCCTTCGAGTACCGGCTCTGTCGAGGTTCCTCCACTGGAGGCTAATTCTGTGGCAGTCCCTAAGGTGTTCAGTAAACCCCCTAGATCTGTCAGTACCAGCTCGACCAAGGGTCCTTGTTTCAAGGTTAAAATGTCACATAAGACAAGAGCCCCGACTCCCCTGAGGACAGTTTCCTCACTTTCTCCTGTGACGCAGTTCACCTCCGGTGTCGACAAAATGGTAGCTCAACCTCTGCGGTCCAGTGGCGATTTTGACTACCTCTTTTACACCAATGTTCACTACGGCTGGTGCTGGGAACATTCCTTTTGAGGTTTAGCAGTTTTTTTCCACACCATGTGGACAACAAGAACACTGTTCCGCCCTTCTGTCCATTGGCGAGCTCGGGCACTGCTGCCTCATACAATCGCGCTCCCTGCTGGTTCTGCACCCCTGATCTATGTGGCCCCAGCCGGTGGTGGACCTTCCTGGCAACCATAGTCATTGTGTTCATGGGGGTATGCCCTTCTCGACCAGCCTCTGCCCACTCCAGCGCCTAGACCTTCATCTGATGCGTTTTTCAGATGCTCATGCATTCTGATCCCATGAGGGCGTACTTTAAGGGTCTTTTTAGGGAAATGTATCCTGGATCCCCTGTACTGCCTCCTGCCCCGGCTGATCCTACGCAGGTCCCGGTGGTGCCACCTCTTCCTGCGGATCTCCTCCACCACTTCTTCCTCTGCCTCCGCTTCCCCGATAGAAAAAGCATTGGGTGCTCCAGATAACACTTTAAAACCTGAGGTGCTACGTGCAGTGGAACAGTCTTCTGTTCCCGCTTCACTGGATGAGGGCCAAGCGGACCAAGACAGAGATGAACAGGCCCGCTCTATTAGAGCATTTCATGACCGTGTGCTGTATATGATGGCTTTGCTTGATATTCCAGTGCCCAAGGCCCCCGCTCCACAGGAGGGGGTGCTTTCTGGAGCCTTCACTCTATCACCTGAGGAGCGCACCTTCCTCCAGAAGGATGTCTTGTCTGAGGCCTGTAAGGTCTGGAAAAAAAACCATAACTGGCAGCATTTCAACAAGAGGTTTGACGCTCGATGCAAGCTTAATGCCTTGGAAGATATAACCTTGTTGGCTTGTCTGTTCCCATCGTCCACGCTGGTGGCAGCAGCCAGCCTCCAGTCCAAGCCGGCCTCTACATCCTCCACTGTAGCTGCCCAAATTCTCTCTAAAGAGGACAAACTTCTTGACGCCACTGGCAAGAAAGTATTTTCCAATTCGGCGCTCCAATTTAGCCAGGCTAACGCCAAGCTCATCCTGGCAGCGGCCAATGTTAAGCTGCTGAGGGAGCTAGCGGATTTCCAGCATTGTATTCCTGTGGATAGGCTAGAAGACTTCAAAGCTGGTTTGTCGGAAGCCAGAGTGTTGGCACAGGATCTACTGGAGGCTGCGGGGCACCACGTAGATACCTCTGCTCGAGGCCTTATGGTCGGGGTTCACATCTCCCATCAAGTGTGGCTCCATACGACAAAGTTCTCAAAGGAAGTGCAGGACAAAGTGCTGGACCTTCCTTTTGATGGTAAAGAGTTGTTCCATTCCTTCACAGATGAACTCACGAAGACTAAGTCAAGTCTTTATCGGTCCTGGTGAAAGCTCCCGCTAAGGCCCCTTCTACATCGAGATCAGGGTACCAAACCCGGTCCTTTGCTGGGTTTAGGGGGTTTCAGGATCACTGGGTGCGCTGATCTGAAGCTCCGGTTGGCGGGCCCCGCCGTAAGCAACAACGGCATGGTGGCCAGTTTTTTTTTTTCTCTCGTTCATCAGCCTCCTCTCCAGGGACAGGTAGTCTCCCTGCCGACAAATCATCCAAATATTTTTTGTCGGTCGCATGAGACTCTGGTGAGAGAACGGATCTCGTCTCATCTGGAGGCGTGGGAGACCATCACCAAAGACTGGTGGGTTTTGTCCATCGCTCGGGCAGCCTTCCGCTTGCCCCTCCCCATCTGCCCCACCCTTCAACCCTCCCTTCCGGCAGACCGGGTCGCCCTCCCTCAGAGCCGAGGTACAGAAACTTCTAGACCTCCGAGCGGTGGAGCCTGTTCCCCTCAGGGAGCAAGGGGAGGGCTACTACTCCCGTCTGTCCAGTGCCCAAACCCAACCAGGCTGGCCTGCGCCCTATCCCTGATCTTTTGCAGTTCAATTTTTCTCTTCCCTAAGAGAAATTCAAGATGAGCGCGCCCTGCCAAATACCTCACTTCAGAAGGGCGATTGGCTCAGTGTGGTAGACCTCCAGGATGCATACATGCACATTCTGATTTGGTGCCCGCATCGTAAATATCTGCGGTTTTCCATGGGTGCGGAACACTTCTATTTTGAGCACTCCCTTTTGGTCTCAGCTCGGTATCGCGTGTCTTTACGAAGATGTTGGTTATCGTAGCATTCCTCAGACTGCAGGGGGTTCATGTATATCCATACTTGGACGATTGGCTCCTGCGCAGTCCTTGCCCACAGACGACTATGACCTTTCTCCACTCACTCCTTAGCTCCTGTTCCATCTTGGGCTGTCGGTCAACTGATGAAAATCATCCATGATGGTCTCTCAAGACCTGATCTTTCTGGGTTTCTATTGGAATACTGTCAGTACCAGAGTGTTCCTTACGATGGACAGGATTGCAGACATGTCGACCATGTGCCAAATCTTCCCCCCAGTCTTCTCACATGACGGCTTTGTGGTTCCAGAGACTTCTGGGCCTCATGGCTTCTTCCATGTTGGCTCTACCTCTTGCACACCTGAAGATGAGGCGCACTCGGCTAGCTCTTCGGAGCTGCTGGTCCCAGGCTTCGACCCGAATTCCAAAATGATTCCATTTCCATCCTGCATGATGGCAGATCTACAATGGTGGTCTTCCGCCAACAACCTTTCAGTGGGGACCTCCTTCCAGGAGCCCTGCCCACAAGTAACGGTCACTACAGACTCCTCCCTTCTGAGGTAGGGAGTGACGCTACATCACCTTGAGGGGTTTGATTTATGGACACCAAGAAAGGCAGTTCCATATCAATTACCTGGAACTCATGGCTGTGTTCTTGGCGCTCAAGGCTTTTCAACAGACTATCAGCAACATCGTAGTCCGTGTTCGCACAGACAATTCTGTTGCAATGTTTTACATCAACAAGCAGGGCGGCACCACGTCTCCTCTCCTTGTGGATCTGGCTATACAGATTTGGGACTGGGCCATCCAGCACAATGTTTGGTTCTAGGCGGTGAACATCCTGGGTCCCATCAATGTGGCTGCGGATTCACTCAGTCGAAAGCCAGTTATGAGTGGGAAATGAACAGTGAAGTCCTCCAACATTTTCCATCAATGCGGCACCCCAGAGGTGGACCTCTTTGCAATTTCATCAAACAAACTACCTCTTTATGCATCCAGGGTCAGGCTCGGAGCGTCCTCCCTGGGGGACGCGCTCGAGATTCTGTGGGACAACATGAAAGCTTATGCTTTTCCTCCATTGCCTCTGATTCACTGGTAGCTCTGCAAGCTCAGGAGCACTTCAAACTGCACTCTCCTCTTCATGGCTCCCTGGTGGCTAGCCACATTATGGTTTTCGGAACTACAGCATCTGTCGGTACTTTCCCCGATCAGATTGCCGTAGATTCCCAACCTTCTTCACTAGAGCAATCCTCTTTCGAAAGCTGCTCGGTCCCTAACAATCTTAGAGGCATGGGTCATGCCTCTCCTCAAAAAACCAAATCTAGATCCTAACATACCAACTAATTACAGACCCATTACAACATTCCCATTCCTCTTATAAATTCTAGATAGAGCGGCCTATCTCCAAATACAAAAACATTTAGGGGACAACAGCCTTTTGGGCTTGCGCCAATCCGATTTCAGACCCATGCATTGCACTGAAACAGCCCTCCTCGATTTAGACAATCCAAATGGATGAGGCCAAAGAGAAAGGCAACCTCTCCATCCTCCTAATACTGGACCTCTCAGCGGCGTTTGATCTCGTTGACCATGAGATCTTCACTAAACATCTTACCTCAACCGCCTTGTTCTCTCCGTACGCCGCCAGCTGGATTCAATCCTTTCTATTAAATAGAACAACCCAAGTCTTTGCACCCACAGCTGCTGCCGATCCGGTACCTATCACCTGCAGAGTCCCCCAGGGCTTGTGTGTCTCGCCCACTTTTTACAATATATTCACAAAGCTTCTCTTCGATCACCTTGACAGCTTAGGTGTCACCTACACGAACTATGCAGATGACACCCAAGTCCTCATTACTCTCACTGGCTCCTGTTACAATGATTCTAAAATGCTAAACAAAATCTATCTTCACATCCAGGCATGGATGGCCTCCCATGGCCTTCGTCTAAACGACGTTAAGACAGGGCTTCTTATCATAGGGTCCCAAGCTCGCCTAAACAAACTCGACCCACAGTACAAAGCCTTCAACATCGATGGGAACATCATCAAAGTTGCCACTGAGGTAAAAACAATTGGCGTTTATCTGGACTCTACTCTCTCCCTCAAAATGCAAGCCAATGCCACAGCTTCAGCCACAGCTTGTACTAATAAATTGATAAATTCCTGCAAACCCTATCTATCAATAGCTGCATCACACTCGCCAGGGCTCTGATCCTATCCAAGTTGGACTATTGAAACACTTTATTCTTAGGCTACTCGGAGCGTTATTCTCTAGGACTTGTAATTTACTCAAAATTTGTTCAGAGATCAGACTTAAATATCCCTTGATCCAACCATATCTCTGCCATAAGACGGGATACACATTGGCTCCCATTGAGAGATGGAATTTCCCTCCGCACGTTAGTAATTGCACACAAATGCCTTTCTAAATCAGCACCGGAATATCTGGCTGACAAATTCTACAGAAACCATTCCACGAGACCTACTAGATCCTTGTACTCGCATTGTCTCAACATTCCTAAATTCAACCTAAAAACTGCAGGTGGATCCAGCTTCCCGGTTTTTAGCAGCAAAACTGTGGAACTCCCTACCTACAGGCATCAGGGCTGAACAGTCTTTTTGGGCCTTTAGATCCAAAGTAAAAACATTGCTCTATGACCAGCTTAATTAAATTCAACTCTAACCATCTCCAAATATGGAGCCCGCTCGCCTACATATAATTCTGCCTGTCCTCCTTCTGTTCTGATCTAAATCAACTAACTGTATATGTCCTATTCCTCTTTGTATACATTTCCTATGCCAGCCGGCTGACCGATTTGTAACGCGTGTCATCAGCTCACTGTTCAACTGCCTCCTTGTTTTTTCCTGTATCTGTAACAACTATTGAAGCCTAAGCGTCCTGATACCTCGGTGTTAGGTGCCCTCTAGAAATAAACTAATCGGATGCGACAGCCCTCCCCTGAATCTTTCAGCTTGGCGGCCTGGTGCCTGAGTTCAGATCTTTAGCTTCAATCTGTCCTAAGACAATATGCACATTATCCAAGCGGCCAGGAAGCCTTCCACGAGGGCTCAGTACAGGAGCAAATGGCTCACTTTTTGCCATTAAAGTTTAGCTAAACAGCTCGATCCCAGGCATGCCTCAGTTGACATTCTCTTTTGTGTCTCATATGGCAGCTTCGTTTTTATTGACTAATCCAGTCATTAAAAGACATTTTGCGTGCCTTCATCTCTACCCACCGTTGCGCACCACTCATTCCAAATGGGATTTGGATGTGGTCCTCACTGCGTTATGCCAGAAGCCATTTGAACCCATGGCCACTATCGATCTTAAAACCTTCCTTGGAAGGTTGCCTTTCTGATCGCAGTAACATCGGCGAGTAAGTGCGCGCCAAGCTCTTTCCGTGGAACATCCGTTCCTCACTTTCTACAGGGCTATGGGTGTGCTTTGCACTCCTCATTCCTTCCTAAGGTGGTTACCGATTTTCATTTGAACCAACCGATCTCCTTAACGGTCTTTTTTACGAACCCGGTATCGGATGGCAAGAGTTTTTTACACAACTTGGACGTCAGGTGAGCCCTGAAGTTGTACCTCGATAGAACGAGTGAACTCCGCTCTTCACAAATCTTTGTCACATTCAGAGACCTGAAAGGGAAACCAGCTTCAAAGGCAACTATCTCCCGGTGGATTGCCTCATGTATTTCAGAAGCCTATAGCATTCAAGGCCTTCAACCTCCGAAAGGCAACCATGATCATCTTGTAGGCGACAAAATGGCTGCTGTTGCCTTCCAAAAGTATGTTCCTTTGGAGTCCATCACCAAGGCGGCTATGTGGGCTTCCCCATCTGCTTTTTGTAAGCATTACTTCTTAGACCTGAGCTCCAGGGCTGATGCCCAATTCGGCCAGGATGTTCTGAAGAACTTATTCCAGTAAACCGGGTTTTTCCATCCACCCGTACTACCTGTGGTGTGTGCTTGAAAATATCCCACAAGTATGGAGTAAAGGGAACGGGATGTAGGAGTATACCAAAGTTGCTCACTGTAGTGACTACCTTACTCCTAGTCCATAGTCCCCTTTCATCCATACGCCTGCCTGCCATCCCCTCTAAAATGTATCCTCTATTGCTGCTTAAATGGTCTCATACCTGGAGATGGAAAAGAACTGAAGGGCGATGCCTAGGGTGGAGCTCAGGAGGGTGGGGTTACGGGCAAGTGCTGTTGTCCCGCGTTAAAAAAAATAATCTAAGGACAAAACCAAAATGTTTGATGATTTATCACAAAAGTGCTCCGGACCTGTCCCGAAGGACGGAATGTCCCACAAGTATGGAGGAAAAGGGACTATGGACTAGGAGTAAGGTAAGCATTACAGTAACTGTTATTCCCTCGGAGGTCTAGCACTTTGTCGGTTAGGAAGGCCAGCTAACATGTTGTTATCATAGAGTCGGGAGTTGATTAAAGCCCCAACCACAGATGAATGATCTTTCAGAGAGAGAAAAGGGTGAGCAAGGTGCAGAAGATGTAAAGTAAAACACTGATTGCACTTTAGCTCCAACCTGATGCTCACCGCCAACATTAGATTGCCAAATACAGTCCAAGTTCTTGACTGTGTGTGCAAAGACAAGACTGTGAGGTGGGGGTGGGTACTTGGATTGCTCTGCAAAGGCATGTTTAGTTCCAAGAAAAATAACCTGTTTTGTTTGGATTCAACTGAAGTAGACTATGGGACAACCATTGTCCCATTTCCTCAATATATTTTACTACCCTTTGTCACAAGTTTGAGTTATTAACTGTCAGATAAATCTGAGTATTATCAGCGTAAACATAGAAACACAGATCATACTTCCTAAAAATACTCATTAAAGGTTGGAGGTACAAGTTAACAGAAGTGGCGAGCATTAGCGCGGGGCCCTGGGCACGCCACAATTCAATTGTAAGGTATCCAAGTGATGACCTAAAATGTTCCACATTGACAGTGATTGGCAAGAAATTAACTGAACCATCGCAGAGCAAGATTTGATACTCTTCTCCTCTCCCCCACGCCATCCGACACCCTCCAGTGACACAAGGTGAGAGAGTAGAATGCTTTAATCCACAATGGCCGCTGAGAGGTCCAACATCACCAATAACATTAATTCCCATCAGACACTTTAAGTATGTCATCCGAGACCGCCTCAAATGCCGTCTCGTTCCATGCACTGGACGGAACCTTATCGATGGTTGTCAAACAGTGAATATTTTCAACGTGTTCCTGCAACTGATTGCTTACCACATTTTCTAGAATTTCTACTGGCCACGGAAGGCCCGCAACTTGGCAGTAGTTATGTAGATCAATCATGGGATTTTTGAGCAAGGGTGACGCCGTAGAAAACAAGCTTGCAGGGAACAAAGCCTTGTGCTAATGAATGTTTAACAAACGTGGTCATGAAGTGGGCCAGACCTTTGGCATTCTTTTGTGCTGCGCAGGTAGGGAAAACGGAGTGCTTCATTGGTTGGTTTCAGATTCTTGATCAAGGCAGTAATGTTCTCCTGGGAGTCCATTTGTGTGGGTAATTTGAGATAGATAGCGTAATAGAAATGTTGGGCGCTGACAAGATCAGCGCCTGATCAATTTTATCCTGAATATGAACAATTTTTTTAATGGAAAGTTAATTAAAAGCATTAGATTGGGCTCCTGATGGCCGCCGAGATACAGCTAGGGTGGCGGAAATTGGCAATGGAACAAAAAATCTCTGGGTTTATTGCTGGAAATTTCAATTTTGTTATGCACGTATTTGGATTAAAGCCTCAAAGATTGCCATTGCATAGCTTTTAGTGGCAGTTTTTACATTATATATGATTTCTTTTTGCCAACACTTTTGTTTCAGTGAGGCTAGAGATGGGAAATACCATGGGTTGGACTTTATTTTTTTTGTTTTTTTTTTAAATTATTTTAGGTGCCCTGAGTTGGTATGGTGCATAATCTTCACAGGTGAGTTCATCACCATGGAACCCTGTTTAAAAACCTTTATACAATCCAGAGAAGTATTTAACACCAAAGCATCAACTAGCAGGGAACCTGCAATTGCCATTAGATCTTTCTTCCTGCAGTATCTAATAATAGTCCTTGCGTGGAAAGTGCTCTGAAGTTTGCAGTTCTGTTTAAAAGAAAAAATTTGAATAAAATTGACCAAGAATATCAGCCATGCCAGTCCCTGAACCTTGTGCAAGGATGAGATCAATACAGTGACCATGCTGATGGGAAGGAGACCAGATAAGGAGCTTCAAGTCATGATTAGTCAAAAGCTCCCACAACTCTTCTGAATCAATGGTGTTGGGTTTTCCATCCAAATATTTAAATCTGTTACAGACCAGTTGGCAATGTTTTGGTTTCTATGGTTGAAAGGAAGAGATCAAGATTGGCCAAGAACGTTTCGGCTGGGACTGGGTGCCTGTAACAGGGTATAACCGTGAAGAAAAGGGCAGGAAGGTTTGCTGGGGTTCTGATACATTACAGACTGTGTTGCAAGTCTGTCAAATGATTACACAAATCATTTCATAAAAATATAAAGGGAAAAAATAAACTACTACATCAACTCCAAAAATAAAGTGGAAGGTCAAGAATTTAGGTCATAAACGGATATATATCGTATGCCGGCTGATCAATTAGGTGCTCAAGAGCTGCCAACCCGTTTTGGTTCATCTATATTTCGTAGCAGGTATGTCACTTCGGTAATGAAATAACTGAATCCCACCACCTGTCCTGGATTCCCTTTGCCCACCTTTCGTAGTAAAAAAAACTGCATTCATGCAATAGCATCTATGATTGCTGCATTTATTAATTGGTCTTTACTAGAAAACACTACTATTCCTTGTGAGAGCAAACATAATTGGGTGACTCAGCTAAACAAAATAGACACTTCTCCATGTTTAAATTATTGAACTATAGCCAATGTCCCTTCCTTCTTATAATAGACAGAATTGCCACAAATCAGCTGTAAGATAATTTTTTTGACAACTCTTTATATTGGTTATATGAAAATGCAAGACAAAACCACCAGGAGCAGAATCTGCAGCATAAAGCAGACCTCAAAGAAAGAACTTTCAGTGATGTAAACACAAATTAAGTCTTCATCCTTAATGACCAGATTATTTGACAAATCAATTATAAGCGTTCTAACCTTAACCGTAAGATATCTATTTGCTCTATATTTAAACATGATTTTGTGTGCAGCACTAGGACTTGCACACTCATTCTTCCATTCATTAACATACAGTTGTCCGTGTCCTGTTCTCATTTGGACAACCTGGGAGAATCTGCAATGTCCCTGTTTATTGCAACATTACGATTTTCTTTAAGTGGGGCATTTGGTAGAACATTTTTCATATTGGGAGTAGTCTGTGTCGCCCCAGACACCCAGAAGGGAGAACTTCAGGTCAACTGGCACACGGGTAGACAAGTATTTTTGACGTGCTTGTTAAAATTGAGCACAAGTGGTTTTGAACCATAGAGCATTGACAAATCAAGTGATAAAAGGTGCTATGTGATGCCTGATATCACAAGCAATCAACATCTAAATAGGAAATCTCGATGACAGTAGATTTCATGGATGATTTTCAGTTGGACAAGCTGAAGTTGAGCCGGAATATCGATCTCCTGTGGGCATACCAGAGCCCCTGCCAATACTCCGCTCCCATAGGGCTTACATCTAGTTCCCTGTTCTGGTTGAGTTTTGAGAGGGAACGAAGAGTAAAATTAAGAATAACCTGGTATAACGTCAAAATGGTATTTTTGGCAATCAACTACGCATTAGTATTAGCTTCCAGTTGGGATTGTGCAGGGGGGGTCGTAAATTCCACAAAATTGCATGAAGATCATGGGGGTAATTCATAGATTTCAGCGCAGAGGCAGCTCACACAAGCAGCGCAGAGAGGGGCATGCGCCTGTGTGCACCAGCCGTGTGCGCTAAACAGCAGTCTGGCGCACCACATATTCATGGAATAACTAAGCCATTTTGAGCGCTGGCGCAGTGAAACAAGAACGCCTCTTGCGCAAGCAAAAGCCATTGAAATGGCCAATGCAGCGCAAAGGCCTGTGCTAACCCTGGACCAGCTTACAGGGCTGCTACACTGTAATCACCTGAAAATACTAACGTACCCCACTCTGGGCAGCCAAAACGCATGAAAATGTACCAGCGCACCCCTCGGAATACGCGTACCCCGCTCGTGCTAGGTAAATTGCGTAGAAAAAGTAGCCCCTGTGGAGCATGGTCAGGGTGTATGGGCTGCCTGCGGGGCATGGGGAGGGTGAGTGGGCTGCCTGTGGGGCATGCCCAGGGTGGATGGGGTGGCTCCGTGTATTTTGGGGGTGTGCAGGGAGTTACACAAGCGATAGGCCTTGTGCGAGCGTGGTAGGTGTATAACTGGGGTACGTGGGGAGTTTCACTCGCGACGGGCCTTGTGCGAGCGTGGTACGTGTATTTTGGGGGTAAACAGTCACACGCAATAGGCCTTGGGCGAGCAGGGTACATGTATTTTGGGGGTGCGCGGGGAGTTACACACGTGACAGGCCTTGTGCGAGCGTGGTACGTCTATTACTGGGGTACGCGGGGAGTCTCACACGCGACAGGCCTTGTGCAAGAGTGGTACGTCTATTACTGGGGTACGCGGGGAGTCACACACGCGATAGGCCTTGGGCGAGCAGGGTACGTGTATTTTGGGTGTGCACAGGAACTCGTACACGCGTTTTCACAAGCACGAGACGGGTACGTGTATTCTGAGGGGTGCGCAGGGAGTTTCACACGCAATTTGTCAGAGTGCGTCCTCCCGGGTGTGCCCCCCTCCCAGGCCCTGCAAGCAGCCGACTCCACAGAGGACTACCCTACACCCCTGGCCATGCCCAGCAGGCAGCCTCTCCACCCTGGGCATGCCCCGCAGGCAGCCCACATGGCACCATGCACTTGTGAGCCCCAACACATGTTCCACCCACCATTGACGGGCACCTGCCAGCAGGCCCTGACACATGTCACCCCACCCCCAAACACATCAACATCCACAATCATGGCCCTTATGGCCACCCAAATCACGCCACACGCCACCCCAGTCCAAATCCCCAACCAAGTATTCCATCCACCCCACATTGATATCCCCATTTAAATGAAACATTCCAAATGGCAAATATGCACATCAATACATGTCCGTCACACACACAATGGGTGCAAGTGAATGCGAAAACCCACATCGTGACATGCATGAAACCAATGAGAGAATACCACACAATTGAAATATGAAACCAAAATGTATTAAATGAAAAATCAATGGAATAAAAGAAAATCACACAAGAGAAAATGATAACAAACAAAAGGCTGGATGTCCCAAAAAATATTCAAAAAAATATATCAATGCAGAATCCAAATCAAATGAAAATGGCTCCAAAGTGTCCTTCCTTCAAACCAAATCCAAAGGATGAAAAAATATAAATCCATTGCTCCATGGGGAAAAAAAAATAGGTCAAATCCAGTCTTCAACTATATACAATTTACCAATCCAGGTTCCATGAGCCCAACAATTCAAAGGAAACCTACAAAAAACAATACCTAATAACCAACTATATACAAAAAGGTGGGGCATAGTCCATGCACCCCAAAAGAAAAAAAATATAAAGGAAACCTAACACTAATCAACTATATACAATGGCGGCGGGCAAGTCCTACGGCTCACTCTGTGATGGCCAGGGCATCATCGAACTCCATGTCGATGTCCCGGAGGCGGGCCTCTGCCCTGTCCCGAGGTCTCGCAGTGATGCAGTCATGGCCTGTTCCAACTCCCCGCGAGTTGCCTCGAGGCACTCAGCCCACCTCAACGCACTGCGCATGGAGTACTCTGCCCTGACCATAGTGAGCCGTGCCGCCGCTCCGCATCTATCCGCTGGCCCAACCGCTGCCACATGGAAGACACTCCCATTCCAGGGTCCTCCTGCCCTCTGGCCGATGCCTGCCCCTCTGATGTTGATGGCCCGAGCCATCATCGCTCCTACATTGAGCCTGCTGCTGCCATCCATGTGCCCTGCCCGATAATGCCGGCACATCCTCCATCTGCGGGTCTCCAGTTGGTGGGGTGTCCACCACTGCTGGATCTCCGACTACCGACTGTGGTAGCGATGTGATCTCCACCAAGCTGGCTGTGTTGGTCGGGGCAGGTCCACAGGGGGCCCTGGTTGAATCTGGGCCAGAAGACGGCACGGAGAACGACTGGCGCATATTCTGCACAGAGGAGGAGACACATGTAGCAACCCTCCGACCAGGGCCCTCCCAACTGGGCCACGTTGGCACGCAGCTCTTCGTTATGACGTGCGTGGTCCCCCCAGGAAGCACGCACGTCATCACAAATGTCACGCATGCGCAACGAGACACCAATCAGGACGACTCCATACGGTCACGGGTCTCCTCGTCCACAGGTAGTGGAGTGCCAGATGACGTGCCCCCCCCCACCTGCAGACGAGCCTGGGACAGGGCATCCCTGCTTGGGGCATGGTGGTGCAGTCGCAGGGTCAGGGACAGTGACATACACAGGCCCCCCGCGGCGACCTGTGCTGCCTCCTGCTCCTGGCCCTGGACTGCACCAGTGGTACCACCCCCACCAGGCCCCATGTGCGGCTTAGTAGCGGCCTCCTGCTCTTCTGTGTACACCACCAAACTGGATGACTCTGCACTGTCTTCCGCTATTGCAAGCCCCTGTGGGGGCTCACCTGCCCCTTCCGCTGCAGCCGTAGTGGCAGACGCGGCACCAGTCCCCTTGCTCCCGGATGATGGTAATTCCTGGGAGAGTGGCTGGGCCTTGCGTCGCCGGCCGGTGGAAGCATCCGCGCCGCTTTGCTCTACAGCGCTGTCTCTACCCTCTTCTTCACTCGACGCTCTGTAGAGGGAGACATAGAACACAAGCATCAGGGTACTGTACAATAGTCCCCTAGACAGGAAGCAATAGCACATGAGTGGCACTGTCAAACGTCACGTCCATCATGTCCCTCCACAACATGTCAATTCAGGCTACACACATGCAGAAACGGGCACGGTGCATGCAATCAATATTTTGCATGCATGTCCATGGGCCAATAATAACATACAATGTTGTCTTTAAACTCACATGCATCATGGTTCATACTGATCCCATGCACACACATCACCGGAGGCTCATGCATCTGACCTCGTAAACCAGACACAGTGGATCCAAGGATGACTAGACTGCATCAGTGATTCAACACATCGTCACAGACATTTGTCATGCATCCATGGTGTTTCAAAGTCACACGTGCTACTCCGACACACAGACATGTACACCATACATGTCCATGACAGCAGCACCCATCTCTCACACCCCATCCATGTCCAAGAACAGAGACAGGCATGCATTAATGTGTGCATTCTGCATGCTGCTCCACATGTTGCATTGTAACACATGCACCATCCATGTGGTTCACGCATGACTGGTCTCACGTGCAGCACCATGATGTCCCTGCACACACACATCCATACATGGCCTATGTCACACATACAGGCAAGTAGATTACTACCAGCACACTGCTACATGCCCTGTTTCACACAGCAATGCATGGCCACTTACCGCTCAACTCCAGACGGGTCTGCCTCTGAAGGATCTGGACGTGGAGCGCTGGGCTTATGCGTTCCAGGACCCTCGTCTGGATGTTGGTCAGGCGGACCCGGCACCCCTCTGCATCCTCTGCCTTCGAGAGGAGCTGGGCCTTGCTGAGTGTTCTGGACCTGAAGTCCTCCCAGCGCTTCCGAACGTGTTGCATGTCGTGGGCTGCCACCCCCTCCACGTTGATGGCAGCCACGATGTCCTTCCAGATCCCCTTCCGTCCTTCATAGTCGGCGCGTGAACTTCCAAAGAGGGCATAATAATGCCCCAGGACTTGCTCCACCAGGAGGCCAACTTCTTTGTCACTGAAGCTGGCAGCCCTCTGCCTCTCTGCTGGGGGGTTGCCACCGGTGCCAGATGGTGTTGTGTTGGACATGGCAACCCCCGAGGCAGGTGTGGGTGGGCATCTGGGTCCTGGTGCTGGGCTGTGGAGCAATGGTATACCAGTCGGGAGTCTTCTGTTCCAGCAGGGGTGGCCACAGCAACTGGACCCCTGCAGATGTCTGACGTGCAGGCACCAAATAGCAGGGCACGTGGCCGGCAGGCAGCAGCAGATGGCAGGTGGGAGTGTGCTCGAGGTTCTAGGGGGCACGAAAATGGCCTTATGGGCAGAGCGTGCTCTTCCGTGTGCTGTTGCGTGGCCAGCTTGATACAGAGTGATTTGGCACGTGAAAAAACTGCACGTCAGCATGTAATTCGAGGAAAGGCCCTTAGCGCGTAAGCGCGTCTGTGACCTTACGGCTACGGGCGTTTACCTCGTGACGGTGCATAGTGCTCCAGCACGTGAAGAATCCGCACGTACGCGTGTTAATGCGTGTAATTGGATGAAAGGCCCTTAGCGCGTACTCGCGTAAGTGACGTTGCACGTGTGGGCTAGTTTAAAAGGTACGTGTAGGACGCCATTTTCTTGTACGTGCTTTTTGTGGGGAGCGAGCGAGTGATTCTTCTTCTTGTCGATTCACACGTGATTACTTCACAACGGTTTCAGTTCGACTCCTTCTATACTCGGACACAGCTCTATTCTTTTGGCAGGGGTGTTGCCAATGCGCACACGTGCGTCTTTTTCACGTTCTTTTTCCAGGCAGACGGTGAGTCGTGCTGGTATTGTACAACTGTGGTTGCCCCCGTGTGTCGCGTACCCATTCAGAGGTCATTGTTGCCAGCGTGTAGCATGCGTACGCTCATTTTTGTGTTTCTGGGTGCCACAGCGTAGGGCGTGTTCTTTACTCCACGCACTTGGGTTACCAGGGGTCGCGTGCACGTTAAATTTTGTTTTCGGGGTGCCTGAGTGTTGCATGACCTGTTGTCTTCCCCCAGGGCTCACACAGCCTTGCTAGAGCACTAGGGTACGATTTCCATCTAGTACCCTACCCCTTTCACCCCAATTGCCCAGGACAATTGTTTACTGCACCTCCCATTCACACAAGACCATCAGTGCCATGGTTAGGAGGCAACCAATCGGTAAGGGAGGCAAAGGTGGCCGACCTGCAAGAGGTGGGCGTGGTAGGGGACGTGGCCAGGATGTGCAGGGTGGCCCAAGAGGCCAGTGTGTGCAGGACCAATCAGGGACACCTATTCCCCCACCTCCAATGGGTCGGGGAGATGCAGCTGACATCATCCCAGCTCAGGCCTTGTTACCCCCCCCCCCCCATATTGTCAACTGAACCGGCACAGGATGACTCCCATGCTGACTTCCGTGTCACCAAGTAAAAGCAACGTGTGGCGGTGAAAGTTGCTGTCACCAGGCCCTGTGGATCTGGGGCAGCAATGTAATCTGCTGCCCCAAGTAGCCAGGGTGAGGAGGCTGCAGGGGCAGATGCACCTCAATCCACCCCAGCTCAGTCACCCAGCCGGGACAGTGTTGGTCCAAGTCCATCACACTGAGGTTGTTCCTGCCAACATCACCCAGCAGCCAATGCCTGCAGTGAGACCTTTGGTCATCGTGCCTTTGGCTACTTCCAGTGCCCATTCCACCTGCGCTTCTGTCCCTACCAACCAGAGCGGCGTGAGCCACTCAGGGTCCGCACCACCTCTCAAGAGGAAGAAGGGTGCTCTAGCGGTACAGGCTGGGAGCCCAGGCACGGATACCCACTCTGGCACGTCAAGGAAACCTAGTTTCAATGATGCAGACACACTTGTGGGCTACGTGTCAGCCCATGGCCGCGAAATCGTGGTGACTGCAGGGTGCAAGACTACGCCTGCTCAACGTAGGGGCCACTGGCAGACCATTGCGGACCACATTAGTTCCCTTGGATTTGTGAGGCGCACAGCTGATGATTGCTCTAAGCGGTGGAATGACCTGAAATGCAGAGCAATGAACAAGCTGGCTTCCAATCATGCCTCTACTCTGGTGACTGGCGGTGGGTCTCCACCAGAGGAGGAACAACTCACTGAACATGAGTATGTTGCTGGAGCTTTCATCACAGAGGATCAGATCCAAGGCGTGGGAGACCTACCAGATCTTGAAGCAATGTCCGGTGAGTGCCCATGCATGTGTGCAATCCATGTGTATGTTGCTTGGGTGATAAGTTCTGATTGAGTGCCAGGGGAGGCTGTGTATTCATGACTGCTATGTGTCACCCACATGGTGCCTCCAAACCATCCCCCGGCCTTTGGGCTTCACAGTATCCCTTCTGACCGCAGTTGACAATTTGCACCTGATTACTGCACTTGCCCTTCAACTGTCATCTTGCCACAACATTGTTCATACTGTTTTCCTGTTCATTCTGCCTGATTGATGAAATCCTTAGCATTATTACCACACATTTTTGTGCCATACTGCCCCAAATGTAACCTACTTCTGTCATAGATTACACCCCGCAATGGCCCACATTTCTTACCTTATTATGGGAATGATTTCACCAATCAGGCTGATGTTGCAGGCCATGTGTAGGTGCACATTACTCTATCATTTTGGGGCCCTGTTTGAATGTTGAACATGACAATTGTCTTCTGTCATGTCGAAGTGACCAACCATTGATATATCCATGTGCCTGCCATCACTGCATCAGTGAACCACTGGCTTTGTTGCAGCGTGTGGCACATGCGTGTTTTGTCACAATATTTTCCATGTTTTATTTCATGATGTCCCTCTCACATGGATGAGTGGCAGTACTGATTTGCTACCATCTGGGTGTCCTTGTCAAATCTGCCATGGCCATGTGCCATCTGTGTGCTGGCATGTGTCATGTATGTGGATTGTCCATGCCACTCGCAGGCTAATGTGTGATGCCAGTGCTATCCAGCATGCAGCACATGTGTTGGTTTTCCATCTTGGAGTCCTCGGTGTCTGCTTTTTGCCTCCCCTTCCAACTCATTGACAGTGCATGCATGCCAGTTATTGTCATGTGACATGTCATTTATGTACTGGATGTCTGCCTCGTCATGCCTATGTGTGTGGGCTATGGTGCTCATGCCTGTTTTCATTACTTTTCTTTTATGTTTTTGCAGGTGATGAGGCACTTGATGCTGTTAAGGAGGAGGAAATGACGCAGAGCCAGGTGGACTCCCAGCCGCAACCAGGCACCAGTGGAGGATGTGGGGTGGTGGGTGAAAACCCATTACTCCTGCAGACCATACTGTCCACGGGTGTCCCTGGGTACACCTCGGGAGACCTCTATGAATCAGGTGCTGAATCGGACATTGAGACATATGTGCCGTCGCAGGTGAGGGTTTCTGGCAGGGATGCTGTTCTGTCCAATCCACCTGCACCGGGGGTAGACCCCTCAATGGGGCATTCAGTGTTGGAAAGTCTGCCTGTGGCGGTTACGGAGGCAGGGTCACATGCCACAATATTTGCTCCTGTTTCTGGGCCAGTAGATCAAAGGAGGAATGCAGTCCTGCAGCCTCAGGCAGTGCCAGCACAGCAAGGTGCACATCACCTTGCCCCAAACAGGTGTGGTTCCCGCCAACGCGGTGCCCGTTGCCACCAGGCAATACTGCATGGGAGAACTCAATCTACACTATAGCAGCACAACAGGGGGCATGGTGTGAAATGATGGTTCAGGCAATGGATAGGATGGCCACTTCCATTTTCCCCCTTGAAAGGCAGATGGAGCTCCAGCAGCAGGCAACAGTCCATTTGCCACTCACACAGGGAGGACATGTTGGCGTCCGACGGGGAGCGACGGGCTGGACTGGAGACTCTGCGCACAGCCATATCTGTAGAGTCGCAGGCCCACAGGGAAGCCCCAAGGTTAAAACACAGCTTCCTCAGAAATACTCTGGGTGAACTTGAGGTGTCCCGGAGTACAAGGTCATAACAGCAGCTGGAGCAGCTGACGCGCGCACACACACACACACACACACACTCAGCTGTGCTCCAGGCAACCTGTCAGGAGATCCGGGCATCACGCGAGGCCATGCAGGCAGAAATGCATGCTACCCGTGAGGTGCTGCATGGGGATCTCTGTACCATCATCCTGCAGAACCAAACATTTCAGACTTGCTTGCGAGGGACCATGCGAGGGATTTACGTGGTCTACCTCCCATATCACACCCACCTTCTAATGTACCACCAGAGGGTAATGACAGCAATGGCAGTTCTCCCACTGTAGCGTAGCCATGCAGGCCATGAGCCCATGGAGGTTTTTTTTTCTTCCTCAACATCCACGCATGTGGGTGTTGGGGTGCACCCTGTACCTCGTCCCTCCTGGGTGGCCTCCCCACTACCTCACCTGGTCCACACATGGCCATTTTTTTTTGTTTTTATTTTTATTTTAGTGTGTTGCTTTTTGTGGCTTCTGTAGGCATCCACTATGTATTCCAGATGGGCACATGCAGGCATGTCCAGTCTTTGGGTTAGAAACTTGGGTTACTGACACGCACACCCCTCCTGCTTCCCCTTTCCATGGGCTCGCAAAGGGTGTGACCAAGTGACAGTAACTTACACAGTGACATTGGGCTCCCATAAATTGTGTGGACAGTCTGTAGTCAAAACTGTGTATATATCCCTAGTGGGCTGTAGTCAAAACTGTGTATACATCCCTAGTGGGGATTGTTGTTCAATTCTCCACTGCATGGTGGATTTATATATGGTTCTACATCCATGACTTTTTCCTTATATACATGTACCTTCTTCATGTCTTAACAAGCCCGTCTACTTTGCAGATGCAGTTCATGTTGTATGCAGTACACTGACACATTTGCCTACCAGCAACACTCTGCAGTTGGAAGGGGTCGATGTGCTGCCTTAGTCAGGTTGTGACAGTTGCACTACTTTAATTCTTTACTATCATATATTGCCACTGTTTGATCAAGTACTGATGTTTTGTCTTGCTGGTAAGTATTTGTTCATGTGTGTTTTTTATTCATTACTGAGAGCAAATTGTATGTGGCCTGTTTCCATTTGGGACAGTGCAGTTTGTGACACTTGTGTCATGTGTTGTGCATTCATTTGGTTGCTTTCACATTGCATGCCATGCCATGGTGTGTTGTGTAGCTGAGGAGGGGTTGGGTGACATGCCACTGCATAAATGTGTGGCTTTTTCTGACACAGCATTGGGTGTCTTTAAGTACCTGGGGATGCACAGAATGTAGCACTTCCAGGTGAACAATCTCAGGATGGTATGGTTGTGACAGTTGACTGTCCCTTTTGTCATCATCATTGATTGTCAGCTGGTATGTGCCAGGCCTGTGCACTCCGCAGGGGTGGGATGTTAGGTGAAGTAATTTGCCACAAGCTGGGTACGGGCTGCCTCACCACGTGCTCTTTCACCTGCCATGCGCAGCGGCCGTGCATGTGGTTGGGGATGTGGGGGCACCACCATGTCCACCGGCACGCCCCACCGGGTTGCAACATTGTGCAGGACACATGCTGCCACTATGATCCTGCACACTACTGGGGGCACATATAGCAGCTGCCCACCAGAGCGGTCAAGGGAGCGAAAGCGTGACTTCAGCACTCCGAATGTGCGCTCCACTATGCCCTGGGTTGCTATATGTGCTGTGTTGTATCTTACCTCGGGTGGTGGGGTTCCGAATTGGCGTTGTCATGTAGATGCTCAGAGGGTAGGCACTGTCCCCTGGGGTGGTGACAGTGGTCGTCATTAGTGGGGTTTTGACATTTCTCAGTCTCTGACATGCATGCATGTGCAGAGGCATTTATACTCACCAATTAGCCATGTGTCGCCATGCCGCCCAGCTTCCAGGTCCCGGTTTAGGGGTGACATTCTGAATATCAAACTATCATGGCTGGACCCTGGATAGTTGGCATATACTGAGGTGATGATTCCCTTGGCATCACATACAACATGCACGTTGATGGAATGCCAGTGCTTGCGGTTTCTATAGATGTGCTCAGTGGCCCTGGGAGGGCGTAGAGCCACATGGGTGCAATCAATGGAACCTAGCACTTTGGGGAAGTGAGCCACCCGGTAAAAGTCCTGGACGACAGCCTGCCTTTCTGCAGGTGTTCTGGGCATGTATATGTGCCTGCGGACTGAGGGGCGTGCAGTCATGATGGCCAACACCTGGTGTAGGCAGCGTGACTGCGTTGCCTGTGAGACACCCCCGACTATGGCAGTTGTCCGCTGAAATGAGCCAGTAGCCAAGAAGTGCAGTACATTGAGCACCTTTTCCAAGGGGCTCAGTGCTTGGGAGCACAGGGTGGGTGATTTGAGGTCATCCTCCCACTCCCTGACCAGTTCTAGGATTATTAGTGGTGGAAACCTGTACCTCTCATACACCTGGTCATCAGTCATCCCAAAAAGGCTGGTCCTGGGTAAAAAAATGCGGGGCCTGGCTATCCTCCTCCTGCGGTGTCCCACGACCACTGCTGCGTGGAACGGTATATTCATCGTAGCGTATGAGCTTGTTTGTTTGCGCGCACTTTTATGCTGCGCGGGGCCGCTTACGCCTGCTTCCTGCTGGCGTACGTGTTTCCGGATTAGCGCGTCTTTTTTGGCGCATGGCTTTCCCCTGTTCGATTCCATGAATACGTGTTAGCGTGCGTGTGGGCGTTGCCAGCATTTACCTCCTGTACTTCCCCCCCATAACGCCCACATTTTCACGCGTTGTTCCCCATTCCGCGTGTTACTCCCCATGTTCTGCCCACTTTTCTTGTGTGCACTACACGATGTGCGCTTTGCCGGTGCGCCTCGCGCACACCATTTAGTGACGTGTGCGCCCGCGTGTGCCACCCACGGATTTGGCGCACATCCCAGGTTTCACAAGCGCAGCGCATTCCATGAATCGAACAGTTGCATGCGCGGCTTTAGCACGCGTGCACTCCCCTTTTCAGCGCACATTTATTCCATGAATTACCCTGCAAGTGTCAAATGTAGATGGTGAACTTGGTCTGAGGCTAACAGTGAAAAATGTCATTCTAGAGTCGCAAAAGCCTACAGCTCGCCCTCAGAGATCACATCCTCCACTAATTGTCTTTTCCCACCCATCTTTTGGTGAATTCAAGATTTTGCATTTCAGAGAGCGGCTTCAAGGATAACCCGATCCCTTCCCCCTATACCCCACCAAGTTATTATTTTGGTGACTGCATGCCCAATGAGTGCGGGCAATCTGTTGTGATGCCAGTGGTAGTCCACTAATGTCCCCGCTGCAATACACCGACTGACATGTACAATCCTGGGTGCTTGCTCGGCATGGCAGAAATTGGCATTTTTTGGGCTTAATGGAAGCTGATTGACTGCTAACTTTTCGTAGTGGAGATTGTTAATAATGTGCTTGTGAAGAGTGTTGACTGTGTGCAATATGTGTTTAATAGAAAGTGGGCTAGATGTGTCTCATGGCAATAAGACTGGCAATTATTTTCTAACCAAGTTTGACAGACATTGGAAAACATTGACACATGTCAATGGGCCAGTTTTCTTTTAAATGCACTATTTGCCACTAAATGTCCTTAATTCCATGTGGGATGACATCCAAATATTTCCTTTTAACTTGTTCTTGAATTTCTTTATATTTCTAACCTATGTCGATTGACCTTCGTGCTTTCGAATATGCCATTCGTCCAAAATGTCACCTGAATTTTAGCGTTATGTTGACAAATGGTAGTTTTGTACACCCTGCTTAACTGCGGGATAGGTTTTCCTCGGTTGTCCTTAGTTTTAAAATACATGATTTTATACTAGTGTTTGTAAAATTTTGTGGGCAAATGTTGCTGTAATTGTGAATGAGGTGATTGCCTCAGCATTTTAGCGCAATCATTCGCAACGTGCGAGTACCTGTTGTGTTTTAATATGAATCCTGGCAATGGGACAAGTACATAACAGTGTGGAGAATATCTGGATAAATATCGGGAATGCATGGCAAATTATAGGAATTACTGGGTATTTTGCCAGTGGTGTGAGTAGCTGGTAGGATGTCCCTCACGTGGAAGTGATACCACTTGCATAGAAATGGTGCGAGTACCTGGCGTTTTAATGGTTTTTACCTGGCTAAATGATGGGAATACCAGGAAACTAGTGGATTTGCTTAGGCATTTGATCGCAAGCCCTGGTCTTTGCTATGAGTAGCTAAACCTCTGATGGCAAATCATGGCTTGTGATGTGGGTAGCTTAATGTCAGTACCTGGCAGTGAGAATGTTGGCTTTTGACGGCCGTAGTGAGTAGCTATGGTTTTGAATGCAATACTGGACTATATTACAAGTACATGAGCTTTTGATTAATATACCTGGTATAGGATGAAACTTTGCAAATCATGGTGGTGCATGGGCATGATGGGGAATACCTAGCATATTTTATACAAACCAAATACTGCATTTTTACTCGCTGATGCAATTTGTCTGCAATGCAATTTGAATAGCAGTGGTCATCAATCTCATATTTTTATCTATTATTGGGCGGTGGTCACCCGCAAAACCCGAAAAAATGAATTGCTACTAACTTTTGACTTCTGTGACGAATTTCGTAGAAATTCTGAAGATAGCTAGGTAGGCACCCAACCCCACCCCCCTCCATGCCCCAAGAGTGCACATTTTGGGAAAAATTCATAAAAAATAAATAAAACGCAAAGTTGTGGCCTACTCCCCATTCATTTTCCCATAGACAAAAAAGGACAATTTTTGTCACTCCGCACAGCCCAAAACACTGCCCCCTCTTCAAAATAGATAGATGTATCTTGGGTAAACCTGGTATTAATTAATGAAACAGCCGCCAACTTTTTTTTCTCAATGCGAGAGATAGCCTAGGATATCGGAAAAAGAAACACAAGAGAAAGTCATTTACAGATCAGAAAACATGCAAATGCCAACAATCTAGATGTATGTATGTATTTATTTTTTGTATAGCGCCGATAGCCCGTGGGCATCAGGGCGCTTAGGCAAACAACGAAAAACAATACAATAGGAACGTCTGCGCTAAGCCATGAGGTGGTCATAATCCCCCGTATCCCAGCTCATCATCTGAAAAGATGAGTCTTCAACCCTTTCCTAAAAACAGTAAGGTTGGTAACGGTTCTGAGTGTTTCTGGAACACTGTTCCACAAGCTGGGGGCCTGCACCAAAAAGGAACTGCCCAGCCCAGATTTCAATTTAAACTTGGGGACGATCAACAGACATTTACCCTTTGAACGAAGATTCCTACTGGGGGTATGAAGCACTAAGCCCTTTTTCAGATACTCAGGAGCAGAGCCGTACAGGCATTTATGCACCAGGCAGAGAGCTTTGAATTTATACGCTCCTCCACTCTGAGCCAATGCAAGGCTATTCTCTCTGCAGTAACATGATCTCTTTTCTTCAGATTTGTGGGGTGAGGTAAGAGGGGACACCAAGTGAAATTTGGGAGGTGGAAGGGTGGGGTTTGCAACACAAACCATCTGTAACCTCGGCTATTGGAAAAATATATGTATGTATATGTATTAGATCTAGTAAGCACAGTTTCGTTGAACTGTAATGAACATTGATCCTCTGCCTGGCTGGTTCCACAGTGAGTCATGGATCTCATGGCATATTCTGACGAGATCAAACCACAATGAGCACGTGGCGTAATTAACGTTGTCACTGAAACATGGATGAGTATGTAATTTAATCTGAATTCTGTTAGAAGTGGAACATTTTGTATCCGTAGCCTATTGGGCTCAAAGTTTAAATGTGTACTGGAGCCAAGTTGCGAAACATCCCGGCCCTTGAAGTGCTGCCTCAGCATTCATGAACGAAAGCATAGACGTTGTTTCAGCACCTTCCCCCCAAACCAAACGCGCACGTTAGTTCCCTTCCGATTCGCTGGAGAATAAGGAAAGTGCATTTCACCAGAAAGTCCCCTCTAAGCATGTGACTGTCTGGCGCGGTTCCCCCCGGCATCAGTAGGCTCACGCTCTCATTTCTGAAGTCGTGGCAAATATCGGGGCTTCTTTCCAGAGTGCGCTCGGAAAATAAGAGCCTGGAATGCATTATACATTGACCTGCTAAGAAATTGAAACACTCGTAGTCACGGCTGTAATTCCACCTCTAGGTTTCAATGACACCACGCGAACAAAAGAGTTGATAACTAGCATTTCTTTGTTCTTGCTGTAAGGTCGGAACTTTAGCTGCTAAAATAAATATTCATTGTTTTCTTCACCGCATCAATAGATACAGTTCTGTCGTGTTCAAGAACTTTTCGCAGTTCATTTTAGTATCCCGAGAATGGTCGCACCTTTTCTTCTTGGATTTATTTTTCTTATGCACAAGTGAGGTAAAAATGCTAACTGGTTGAAGCATTAAACTTCATGTTATGTGGCAAAGCAAGTTTGTGGGTGCATAGACTTACTGTCGATAAACGTTCATTTCAGAATGGTCCACTCTCTAGAAACCTAGTCTTCTGCATTACGCTACTTAATGCTAACTGTATGATCTCGTGTAGCACAACTTCTGCTGTTTTGGTGGTCTCGACACTAATCGTTAAGCTTCACCAAGGTCAGAAACCGTGTAGTACAAGAAAGTACAATGTGACAAAGCCAATACCATGACCTCGTTAAAATAGGTTGAGGGAGGACTGTCTTCAACCCAAGCTAGAGCCTGTTCTGACCGTGGGGAGTCAGTGGAACTAGTGATGGACCCAATCCCTGACCCCTCAACCTGGGTGCCAACAGGCTTATTTGCAGACAGTCTATCCACAACCTTACCACATAACGCCCAGACTCGCCATTGTTTCTCCTTCTCACTAGGAGGTGCAAGAGAGAGGGGGCCACTACAGAAGTTCAGACAAGATAATCGGCCACAATAGCCTTTGCATCAACCCGGAAGAATGGAATAACCAGACCCACCTCACTCGACTGGGCTGTCTCCAATGGGGGAGAGCGAGCCACCAGCTCATGGGGCCGGAAATATGCACCTGGGAGTAAGGAAAAGGAGGCTGCTATAGGTCGGCACAAACATGAGAAACCTGGTCGGAGGACCTATATCGACCTTCCGGACCCACTAGCCCACCAGAGACTGGAAAAGGGAAGCGGCACCTTTACGTCTGTAAAGTGCTCCATTGCTTCTCGAAGCAAAGTCTGCGCTCAAAAAATACCATAATAAAATAAAAGCAGCACACAAGCATTTTTTTTTTTATATTTTATTTCTATCACGCTCGTACACAAGTATTTCAGAGTGCGACAAGGCAAGGGAGGGGAACAGGGGAGAACAAAACAGCGATCTTACTAGGCCCAGTGACATTGAGAACACGCAAGTGCATGGGAGAGGGGGGAGGGGAAAAGTGCATGGGACAGAGGAGAGTTGGAAAGTGTGAAGCAGAGGAGAAACAGATAAATAACAATAAATAAATAATAAAGGCAACAAACAGTGGTAATGCAGCCAGCAATTTGCAAGTGCTAGGTTTAAGGCAGCAGATGGGATAGGTCTGATAAGTGCAGGAAGAAAAAGGGGGGCTGTGTGGGTACAGATACATACCCCAGTGCAAGGGGTGGCCCGGAGGCAGTGCGGGAGGGTGGCAGGATGTGCAGGTACCTGGGCCCAAAGGACAGAGGGTGGCCAGGTGCAAGGTGCCAAGAGAGAACAGATCAGCAGGGGAGAGGGGGAGCGAAGGCAGCAGAAAAGGAAGGTCTTGAGGTGCTTCTGGAACCAGAGATGGTTCTCCTCAAGTTTTAGAGTGGCAGGGAGGCTGTTCCAGAGGGAGGCCCCAGCCGAAGACAGATCTACCCCCAGCTCGTTTCTTAGAAAAACAACTGACCCTGAGGGAGTTGGAGGTAGAGGAACGAAGAGCTAGAGAGGGGAGGTATTTGCGGAGGGATAGCTGAAGGTATTTTGGACCCATAGCTGAAGGTATTTTGGACCCAGGCCCCAGAAAGCCTTGTGGACAATGCAGAGGGTTTTGAATTTAATCATTGCATCCACTGGGAGCCAGTGGAGAGATTTCAGAGCTGGAGAGATACGATCCCAGGGCTTGAGGCCAAGGACAAGTCTCGCAGTCCTGTTCTGGATTAGTTGCAGAGGGCGGAGAGTAGAGGCAGGTAGATTTAGAAAGAGGCTGTTACAATAGTCCAAGCTAGAGAGAACCAGAGCTTGGGATACCATGAGCTTCTGGGGGAAGGAGAGGACAGGCAGAGTACCTCTGAGGAGATGCAGTCGGAAATTTGACTTTTTAGAGACCTCAGAGATGTGGGCGGAGAAGGAAAGCTCCGTACTTACCAGAGCGAACGCCAGAACTATGAACTAGACCTGGGAACTGTGACTAGTGATGCGGTTCAGCCGTTGCATGCTTGCATTGGAAAATTAGGCAGGGCTTAATCCCGTTTTAATGACTGCCCCTTTCACATACACATCTTGGGAAGGAGAGCAGACAGAGTGCAGAATTTGTTGGGGAAAACTGACCAACGGGCTAGGGAGGGAGATTGAAACTGGAAATTGGAAGTGTGGGTAATCCAGGTGAGGAGTTAATGGAGTGGGGGGGGGAGTGGTCACATCTAAGAGGACTTGCACGACTAATCTGGAAGTAATATGCCAACAAAATACCCGGTCTATAGTGGAGTCAAACAAGGGTTATGTCTTTTGGAAACGATTGAGCATACACTAGGAATAGAAGAAAACAAGGTCAGCATGTTTGTTCTATTCAGAATTGCTCTTTCTGAAGATTTAAGAATATACTCTAATAATAAGCATCTTGTTGATAACATTTCTGAATTTCAATAGTATTCGGCCAACATTCAAGGGGATATTTTTAGCAAACAAGAGTTTGACCTACCGCTTTTCTTCGTTGCTCTTAACTGAAGAATCGTGTATTAGAGGTATGTCGTACTAAATCATTTTTTGGAACGATAGGGGTGAAAGAACCCGTTTTTGAGCACAATTAAGAATCTAGGGGCACACTTCCAGTTCTTTTCAATGACAGTAAATTTGTCAATTGCACTGTATCTACACCACCCACTGAACTGTCTACTGAATAAGTCAAAACCTTTAATACATTTTCATAATCTTCTTCATTAGTATTATCATTTCGAGGGGATTGGGTCCTCCGACGTATTCCATATGTATGACATGTAATCACCACAGCTGTGCTGCTTCGGAAACTTTTTTCTGCGTCCTGTGTCGATGACGTCGATGCGCCGTCGTCGAGGACCTCCTCCGACGTCATCCGATGTGATAAGTAGGATGCACGACGCCCGTAGCCTCAGTTCTGTTTTTTCCGCGAACGTGTTGCTTCGTGAATCTCGGTTAACGCCTCGACTCTTTGGAGTTCTGTTCTTCTCGGTTCTTCGAACCTGTTCGTTTTGTGCAAATCCTTCGTGTGAAGATGTCTTCTACTTCGTCTTCGACCCCGCGTCCGGGTTTCAAGAAGTGCGGGGAGTGTGGGTCCAAGATGTCGGTGACGGACTCGCACGACGCCTGCCCCTGGTGCCTCGGGGAGGCCCACGACACGGATGACTATCGACTGCCAGTCGCTCACGTCCAAAGCCTTACGCGAATGTAAGAAGTTGTTGTCGGTAGGTCGGGTGTCCAAGCCCCGGAAGTCGAAGTCTGCGGGGCTTTCGACGGATGATTCGAGGGGTGACTCTCCGCGTCATCGTCGGAAGTCTTGTGGGTCTCCTTCTAGGAGTCGGTCTCGCCACTCCTCAGCCTCTTCGAGGCATTCTCGGAAGCGCCGACACCGGTCGTCTTCCAGATCCTCTTCGGAGGACTCTGCCCGGCACGTCGCTTACCCCACCAGCCGTGCGACGCCGGAGGAATGGGCTTCCTTCGGGAAGAAAATGCTGGTGATTCTTGAGTCGCAGGGTACTAAGCCGTCCGCACCCCCAAGTGGGGTCGGTCGTGAGAGGTCGAGAGACACCGCTCGCAAGAGTGGTCGGCACGAGTCACGGACAAGGAGACTCGTTCTCGACGTACCCGTTCCAGGTCCCGGTCCTCGACGCGTTCGAGACCGTGTGCACCTGTGAGGTCTTCGAGGAAGACATCGACGCCTGAGGCGTCGAGGGCGTCGACGGGCTTTCTCGAGGCTCCGGCTCTGAGGAAGTCGTCGAAGCCGTCGATGCTCAGGTCGTCGAGGGACACGCTCGGGGCTCCGGCTTTGAGGGCTGTGTCGACGCCGCCGATGCTGGCGGCGCTGCATCTGACGTTGACGCCGATTTCCTTGACACCGATTTCCTCGACGCCGATCCTCTCGGCGCCGATGCCTGTTCTCTCGACGTCGGCGCCGATTCGCTCGACGCCTTTCATGTCGGAGGTACCCCGTGGCACGGGGGAACCCCCTAGGAAGGCTCTGGTTAAGAGCAAGCACTCTCGGGTGCCTTCTTTTTGCCACCTGGAATATATTTCAGAGGCGGATTAGGATTCTGATGGCCTGGTTCCTAGTCAGGTTCCAGATGAAATTGTCTCGGGCCATAGTCAGTTTGACGATTTGTAGGCAGTCACTGCATGATGCCAGTGGACTGGACACCTCTCCGGAGGTGGAGTTTTGTAGGCCTGAGCCTGGCTCTCATGCCGATTCCTCGTACCGGCGCCTTATGGCTAGGGTTTGAGTACTTGGGATGGTCTGCTCCCCCAGGGGAGTTTGTGCAGGATTATCTGACGGACATCCTTGATGTTGGTCCCCACACTGACCCGGTACTGCCGTTCCATATGGCTTTACAGAGAAGGGTGGCGGCGGCGGCTTGGACTGCTCCGGAGAGTCTCCCGGCGGTGGGCAGATCCTTGTCACGAAAATACCATCCAGCCAGTAGCGACCCCTGCTACTTGACCAGGCACCCCACTCCGGAGAGTTTGGTGGTGCAGGCGGCCACGGTCACGGCCCCGGCAAAGCAGGCGTCATACCCTACCATCCCTCCTGATAGGGACGACAAACGTTTTGATGGCTGGGCGAAGAAAGTGTTTTCTTCTGGTGGTATGGCGCTTCAGGGGGCCAACTCCATTTGTGCCTTGTCTCGTTTCACGCACACTCTGTGGAACTGTGTTGCGTTAGCGGCTGAACATATTCCCGAAGGGGACAAACGGGATGGTTTCCTTGCTATGTTCCAGGATGGTAAGGATGCCATGTGTGAGTCCGTTCAGTCGGGTTTGGACTTAGCTGAATGCGTCAGTAGGTCCATGGCGGCGAGCACCGTGATACGCAGGTTTGCGTGGTTTGCTCCTGATGTGCAGTCCCGGCTCCTCAACATGCCCTTTGACAGTGAACACCTTTTTGGCAGCAAGGCTGACGAGAGCCTTGAGAGGTTGCAGACCTCAAAAGCTGCATCAAAGTCGTTGGGCGCTGCAGTTCGCCAACCTCCGCCTTTTCGTCCTAGGGGACAGCAGTGGAGGGGTGGTTCCTTTCGCTATTACTCGTCCTTCAGTAAAGCTAGAGGAGCTGGCAGTCAGAGGCCAACGCAGGGGTACCAGAGGTGGACGACAGGGTACCCGTGGTGCCAAGGCCGCTTGGGCAGTTGCCTCTTTGCCCTCAGGTAACGCCGCAGCCGCTCCCACTCAGTCATGAGGCCATGTCCCATGGTTCGCCGGTTGGGGGAAGGCTGGCGCAGCATCTTGTAGAGTGGCAAGCCATTACTTCAGATGTGTGGGTTCTGGAGATCATAACCCACGACTACTGTCTTCCCTTTCGGCACAGGCCTCGCGACAATCCACCGGGGAACCTCTTTGCAGAGTCCGGATCCGCTCCTTGCGCAGGAAATTCAAGCCCTGCTGGAGAAAGGCGCCATAGAACTGGTGCCTGTAGCGGAGAGGAACAAGGGATGGTATTCCCCTTATTTTTTGATTTCGAAGAAAGACGGGGGATTGAGACCCACCAAGGACTTGCGCGGTTTGAACAAACTCCTCAGGAAGGACAAGTTCAAGATGGTTACTCTCTCTCAAGTCCTCCAGGCCCTTCAGCTTCAGGACTGGTTGGTGTCACTCGACCTCAAGGATACTTACTTCCATGTGCCGATCCATCCCAAGCACAAGAAGTACCTGAGGTTCGCGGTGGGCGACTCGCACTTTCAGTTTCGGGTCCTGCCGTTGGGATTGACCTCCGCCCGAGGGTTTTCACCAAGCTCATGGTGGTGGTGGCAGCGCATCTCAGGCAAGGGGGGATTCACGTCTACCCCTACCTGGACGATTGGTTGATCAGGGGGAGCTCTCCCGAGCAAGTCCTGGATCATCTGTCCGTCACCTGCCACTCCCTTCACAGGCTGGGCCTCTCCCTAATTTAAAGAAGTCCCATTTGACGCCAACACAGCGGCTCCAGTACATCGGAGCAGTGCTGGACACTTCCCTGGGGCAGTGTTTTCCTCCCCAGGTGAGGGCTCTTCACATTCAGCAGATGGTGCACAAGTTTCAGCATGCCCAGACGCTCCCAGCGTTCGAGTTCTTGAGGTTGCTCGGCCTCATGGCATCCTGCATTCTTCTGGTGCCAGAGGCTCGCCTGCGGATGAGATCTTTGCAGTGGGCGCTCAAGACGCAATGGTCGCAGTCCTCCGGCAGGATGTCGGACCCGGTTCAGGTGCCGCCCTCGGTCGCCCGGGACCGTCTGTGGTGGGCCGTCGAAGGCAACTTGATGAAGGGGGCTCCATTTTGGCTTCCCTGGCCAGAGGTGACGAACGTGACGGATGCATCCCTCACGGGATGGGGAGCTCATGCCAACGGGCTGACAATCAGCGGTTGTTGGTCTCCGTCGGAGTCCAGACTCCATATCAATCTGTTGGAGCTGAGGGCCATCAGGATAGCCCTGAAGGCTTTTCTGCCGACTGTGCGAGGAAAGTGTCCTGATCCTGACGGACAACACAGTGGCCATGCACTACCTGAACAAAAAGGGGGGGGACAGGGTCACTTCCTCTGTGCAGGGAGGCGATGCAGCTCGAGTTCTGGGCCATCCAGCGGTAAGTTTTGATCTCGGCAGTTCATCTGGCCAGAGACGAAAACGTGACGGCGGACGCTCTGAGCAGGCAGAGCGCGATCTCTCACGAGTGGGAGTTGGCTCAGGAGATTCTCCTGGAGATCTTCGCCCTTTTGGGGACCCCTCAAGTGGATCTCTTCGCCTCCAGTGTCAACCGGAAGTGCGAAAGGTATTGCTCGGTGGAATTTTCTCCAAAAGGAGCCTTAAGAGACGCGTTTGTGGTGGAGTGGTCGTTCCCGCTGCTGTATGCGTTTCCTCCAGTCCCTGTCATCCCGCAATGGAGGTTACGGAAGTTCGGTTCCCGGATGATCCTCATTGCTCCGGCGTGGGCTCGGAGGACGTGGTACCCGGACCTTCTCGACTTGTCCATCTGCCCTCCACGTCGTCTTCCCTATCGAGACGATCTGCTCTCACAGGAGGGGGGTCAGGTTCTCCATCCAGGGGTCAGATCCCTCAACCTTCATGCTTGGCTTCTGAAAGGTTGAGGTATAAGGATTGGGACCTCCCTGAAGACGTGATGGAGGTGTTGCTTTTGCCCGAAGGCCAGCAACAAAGTCTCTGTACCGTTGGCGTAAGTTCTGCGACTGGTGCAGAGTTCAGAATGTTGATCCTTTTGCATGTGACATCCCCATGGTTCTGTCCTTTTTACTTTCTTTGGCCCGCATGGGCTTGCATGTGGTTACCATTAAAGGTTACCTGGCGGCGCTGTCCATCTTTAAGCGCTCGTCTGAAGAGTGTTCTTACTTTAAAATCCCTTTAATTTCACAGTTTCTGAAAGGGCTCACTAATGTGTTCCCACCGTCACCTTTCCTGGTGCCCGGTTGGGATTTAAACCTTGTTCTTAAGTTTCTTATGGGTGCTCCGTTTGAGCCTTTACATTCTTGCCCTTTGAGGCTGTTATCTCTGAAAACTGTGTTTTTAGTTGCGGTTACTTCCGCTCGCAGAGTGAGTGAGTTACAGGCACTTTCAGTTAAGCCACCCTTCACTGTATTTCACAAGGACAGGGTTGTCCTTAGAGTTCGTCCTTCTTTTCTTCCGAAGGTAGTGTCGGAATTTCATTTGGCCCAGAAGTTCTTCCGGCATTATATCCTCCTCCGCATCCTGGTAAGGAAGAGGAGAGGCTCCATAGGCTTGATCCTAGGAGAGCTTTAAACTTTTGTTTCACGCATGTCCCGAGTCAGAGTGGACGATCATCTCTTTATTTGTTACGCTGGAAAGCGTTTGGGGCAAGCTGTGACGAAACAGACTTTGTCTCGCTGGATTATTTTAGCCATCTCGGAATGTTACCGCTTGGCAGGTAAGGACCCACCGGCTGGCTTGCGGGCCCATTCTACCAGGGGTATGGCTGCATCTACTGCTCTGCAGAGGGGTGTTCCTATTTGCAACATCTGTGATGCAGCCACCTGGGCTTCAGTACATACATTTGTACGTCACTATTCCCTCGATTCCATCCGAGGACAGGATCTGGCCTTTGGCAAGGCGGTCCTTTGCTCTCCTATTTGATTGGCTATTCTAAATTTTGATTCTAAATTCTTTCCCTCCTCCTTGCTCTGGTACTGCTTTGGGAGTCCGTCATAGATATGGAATACGTCAGAGGACCCAATCCCCTCGAAGAACAAGTTACTTTCTTACCTGGTAACGTTCTTTCGATGGGATGGTCCGACGACGTATTCCATATCGCTCCCGCCCTGCCTTCCCCGCTGCAGAATTTCTTTTGCGATTGCAGCTTACGTTCCGCAAGGCTTTGTGTCTGACTGGCAGTTGACTAATGTCACACGTTCTGGGGGAAAAAACTACAACTGAGGCTACGGGCGTCGTGTGTCCTACTTATCACATCGGATGACGTTGGACGTCGGATTAGGTCCTCGACGATGGTGCATCGACGTCATCGACACAGGACGCAGACGCCGAAAAAAGTTTCCGAAGCAGCACAGCTGTGGTGATTACATGTCATAGATATGGAATACTTCGTCGGACCATCCCATCGAAAGAACGTTAACAGGTAAGAAAGTAACTTGTTCTACTTAAATCTGGTATTTCATAATCAAGTTTATTAGGATTTGAATTTAAAAAACAATCCATAAAACCATTGCAGAATTCAAAAAATAGAAAAAGAAAGATAATGCATACAGTTATCACAATAAAAGCATACCATCTTCAAACCACAGACGAACCAACAGACAAAAAAAATACGAATTCAATTGATTAGTCAATATATAAAAACTCATCAGGGCGATGTGTCAAGCAGTCATTTCCTGTGACAGAGGGCTATTTTTAAGTACGAAATCTGGTATTTATCATTGAAGCAGGACCTGTGAGTTAGTAGCTTTTTTCCCTTCCGCCTTTACTACTTTCCCTGTTTTTTTCCCCATTTGTCAGTGCTGCCTTCGAATTCTTATGAGAGCTTTGTGTTGGCATAGTTAATGAAGGTAGAAATTGACTTGACCCACAGTTGTTCGTAACACCAGTAGTTTTGATATTCCTGGATTTCTTTTTTTTTAGACCCTTCTTTTCAACATACTTTTATCATCTTTGATGAAAGATCAAATCATGTAAAGGATCTTCGTCCAGTTTCTCGGTCTCCAATGGGCCTATAGATGCTGTCTTGCTGAGAAGATAGCATTACCACTACTTGATCATTATTACTGATGTTGCTTTAGAAAGATATATTCTGTATAGAGTTTGCAGGTGAGATGCTGTTCCTTTTGAGATTTATTTTTAACCAGAATATGATTTGTAACTGGGGCCATATCACACCAATAAATCCTTAGTTTGATCTTTTCTAAATAATGAATCAACTGGTAACTGGGTGGTATTTGACCTTGATGCTACTATATAGCCTTCTAAAAAGTCCATTTAAAAGGTCTAATCTTTCAGGCCTGAGTTGATGTTCTCCTATGATCGAATGAGTGAATTTAATGCAAAGTTCAAAGACGATAAAGTCATATCATCCAGCAGGGGACCTGGTGTTTCAGTTTTCGTACTAGAAGAATGGCGGAAGGAGGGCGTTGATGAGCATGAAGTTGATTCTGAATTTTGAAAGTTGTTAAAGTGCTGGAGATAGTCAGTGATGCCGGTAATTGCTCTCCAAAAATGCCACACTTTGAGTCCAAATTCTTCAGTGGGGTCTCCACGGCTGCATTTTGATGGTCCTCAGAAGGAGTTTCCTCCGTTTCAGTGAAAGTAAGCGGTCGAGGTGCTGTGGAGGATATTTCTGTTGGAGTGTAAGATAGTTTGTCATCGTTTACATCATTAGTTATAGCTTTGTTTACATTTGAAATCACCAGAGAACCAATTTGCAAAGAACAGTTATTTTTTACATTAGGGGCCACCGTTGGCTCAAACTATCCTGATTGAATTGGTGTAGGCATAGGTAACATAATGGAGGTAGACCGAGTAGCGGCGTTTGGAGAGGGTGGGTTGCACGAGTTTTCAACTCCAAACCTTGAATTTAACACCTGCAGTTCTGAAATTGATGTGGAGTCTTGAGTTAGGGATTTGAGGTGCTCCCTCCGGGGGTAATTGCAGTTTCGGTTCACAGTTGACCTTACTGCATAGTGTAAGATGTTGTTGTATTCAAAGTCTGTCTTATCAAGATACAAACACTTCTGAATTTTAATAATTCACCTGTCTATGCAAATTCACTGAGGTGAACAATAGCTGTGAGCAAGTCAAAGCTTTTAATTGATTTACTCGTGCATCCCGCCCCCTTTCCTCCATCCTTGTGGGTGTCCCCCAACATTGGGGACGGTACCGGAACCTTTAGCAGTGAAAAATTGAGCTTTAAATTTAGTCTAGCACATGGGGGCAGGGCCTCTGGCATGGGAACGCCCTGCTGAGGCCACGCCCTCCGGTGCCTCACCTCAGTCCTTTTTTCTGCACGGACGGAGTCGGACCTGGCAGTCAGTGTGGTGTTTTTTATTTATTTTTTTTAAGCTTCCGGCTTGCTCCCCCTTTTCTGTTTTTTCAATCTTATTTTAACTTCCCTTCGCTGGAGGATTCACAAGATGTGCCTCATGCAACATTTGTTCCTGGTTACGGACCTCCATCCACTCTGTCTTGAGTGTTTGGGCCCGACCACCGGTGGGACACATGTTCGGCTTGCACCGCTCCCCATTACATGGCATTGAAGAATCGATTGTTGCGGTGGAGGACGATCTCCCACACTTCTTCTCCGCCGTACCTTTAGCACTTTGTCTCCAGGACCTCTCGTCAAGATAAGGTAGGCCCTCTGTTCAGCACAGCTCCACAGTGCATCAACTCCTTCCCTAGGCTTCCCACAGATCGGGGTGCTTCGGTTTCATGTTCTGGCAGGCCCACAGCCTCGAAGGCTACCGGCTCCCAAGGGGAGTGGCTCCAAGGCCATCCCAGGCTGTCCTCCGAAGGGTGATCAAGTTCGTCCTCTTCTTCGACCCCAGGGGTAAGGGATTGTTGAGTGCCACCTCCAAGAGTCTTTCCTCGGCATGATCCAGCACGGCTACTGGCACAGGTGCAGAGGGCGTCCAGCCTAGCAGAGCCCGCTCTGATGCCGTGAGTCAGGGCGTTCAGACTACCGGCTGGCCCAGGACACAGCAGATACCAGAGTGATCTTTGAGGTTTCTGCTTCGGGTGCAAGATCCAAGCTGTATCCTCCCATGTCTGATGCCTCTTGTGGCTCAGGGTCTTCGCGCATTCCCGCCTATGGCGTGGCACAAAGCTTCAAAATGGCAGAGGGGCGGTGGCGGAACCTGCCAGACTGGTGGCCATATCTGATCCAGTTCAGGGCCCAGCAGTGCTTTCGCCCATCGAATGGGCTGTGCAAGATGAACCCAGTCCCCAACCCTCTGGAAGTGGCAGGGTTACAGGATTCTGGTCTCCTCGGATACATCTACCCATCACAGCCTTACGGCTGCACGCCACAGGCGCCTATGCACTTTGACCAGGAGCAGAGTCCCAGCGGCATGGAAGGCCGAGCCCCTAGGGACCGGTTCCGCTTGCGAGGACCGGTTCTTTGAGCTCTTCCTCATGTGTTCTCTTCAGATGAAGGGACTCCTGAAGGATATAGTGGAGGTCATCCCGGAGGTGCCGCCGCCTCAGCCCCTTCCGCTGGGTATTCCTCTTGTTCCTCTAGCACTGCCGGTCCATCCCCCGGTTGTTCAGACCCCTCCACCTCCTCATGTACCACCAACGCCGGAGCATCGACGACAAGGAGTCTTCAGTGCTGGACTTAGGCAAGACCCTGTTGGCACCTGTGTCCAGGGCCCGGATTCCCATCGGTCTGTGGAAAAGTAAGTGGAGGGGAGCGATGACGGCAGGACGATGAAATTTCAGCATCCGTTAAGCCCTTTCATGACTGCTTTCAGGGTCTGGCAGATTTCTTGGGGGTCCCTCTGCCTGAGGAGGCCCCCCAGTAGTCTGGAGTGCTAGCAGAGGTCTTGGGTAAGCGCACCAAGATCCGGTCTGGCATCCCTCTCCAGAAGGATGTCCTGCAGGTGGCGCGAAAGGTCTGGGAGAAGCCCAAGGCCAGCACCCAGATGAACAAGAAGTTGGACAGCAGGTTCAGGCTGAGGGACAGGGAGCCAATCCTCCTGGCCTCCCAACCGCAGCCTTATTCTCCAGTGGTGGCTGCGGCCTCCTTGTATTCTAAAGAATCGTCTTAGTCCTCTTCCTCCACGGGACCCACCTCCAGTGTCTTTCCAAGGCCTCGAGTCTTTGGGAAAGCACTGTTATTCTATTTCAGGTTAATGAAATCGTAGTGGATAGATACTTAGTCCTGTGCGTATTCACCCAGCCTATTCTATTATTAGGATCCATAGGTGTAAATCTTCCAGCTGCGGGAGTCTCACAAACTGAGAATCCTCCACAAAAGATTCATCCTATAGTAACAGTAGTTAATTAAATGCTGAAAGACTATCACAGCGCTTAGAACTAATATTCCTCATCCAAAGAATTCAATTCAATAGCAAATCATCATGTGATTCAATTCCAAACAAAAAAATCCACACATTAGAATCAAAGTGTTTTCTTTGTGTTCTTATTGTGCAGTAGCTTATTGAAGGGCCATCATCTGTACCCTTATTTGAACGATTGGCTGGTGAAGGCAGGGTCACTTGAACGGGTGGTACTCCTGCCAGAGATCAGCTGGGGTTCTCCCTCAACCAGAGAAAGTCAGTTGTGCCCAGCTTAGAAACTGGTCTTCCTAGGGGTGCGTTGGAACACTACCGTTCAGCCGGTGTACTCTATGCCCGAGAGGCGTCTGTCCCCCCACAAGGCGGTGAGGCACTTTCGGGCCAACTACTACCTCGGCATTGTGGTCCCAGCACATTGTGGGTCTGATGGCTTCCTGTGTGCTGACAGTACAGCACGCTTGCCTCAAGATGAGACGCCTCAAGCTTCACCTGGAGGCCAATTTGGATCAGGAGACAAGGTCTCAATTGGACAGGGTCCCAATACCACCACTCAAACTGCCCGATCTTCGCCTGTGGCTGATGGATGGCATTGTTTCACCTGCAGCCCCCTTCACCCAACCGGAGCCTACCCTGGTGGTGGTGACGGACTCCACCCTTTCGGGCTGGGGGGGCTATTCTGAAGGGCTATGCAATTCATGGAGCATGGTCCAGGACGCAAGCCCTCCTGCATCTATCTGCTCGAGCTCAGGGCAGTGGGTCTGGCCAAGGCGTTTTTTCCTCATCAGGGACAGGTATCTTCTGGTCAGGGGAGACAATTCTACTAGAATTTGTTTTACCTGAAAAAGCAGGGCGGCACCAGTTTTCCCTCTGCCCCCAACTTAATCTGCATGGATGCACTATCGATCTGGGAATGGGACCTGACGGAGGGGATTTGGGTTTCAGCAGTCCCCCTCCTGGGGGACAGCAATGCAGAAGCCGACCAGCTGAGCTGCTTGGGGTTGAACACCTATGAGTGAGAGTTGCACACAGACTACTTGTTGCCCCAGTTCCAGCTTTGGGAGGGAGGGGAAGGACCTTGATTTGTTTGCATTCCCTCTGAATTCTAAGTGCCCCCAGTTTGCTTCATGGGCAGGACGGGGTCGGGGGGAAGGGAGGGGGAAGACTCTGGGAGATTTATTTCAGATATGTTGGCACGGCCGCAGGTGTTCCCACCAACCCCTCTGCTCCAATGAAAGGAACTGCCCAGCCCAGATTTCAATTTAAACTTGGGGACGATCAACAGACATTTACCCTTTGAACGAAGATTCCTACTGGGGGTATGAAGCACTAAGCCCTTTTTCAGATACTCAGGAGCAGAGCCGTACAGGCATTTATGCACCAGGCAGAGAGCTTTGAATTTATACGCTCCTCCACTCTGAGCCAATGCAAGGCTATTCTCTCTGCAGTAACATGATCTCTTTTCTTCAGATTTGTGGGGTGAGGTAAGAGGGGACACCAAGTGAAATTTGGGAGGTGGAAGGGTGGGGTTTGCAACACAAACCATCTGTAACCTCGGCTATTGGAAAAATATATGTATGTATATGTATTAGATCTAGTAAGCACAGTTTCGTTGAACTGTAATGAACATTGATCCTCTGCCTGGCTGGTTCCACAGTGAGTCATGGATCTCATGGCATATTCTGACGAGATCAAACCACAATGAGCACGTGGCGTAATTAACGTTGTCACTGAAACATGGATGAGTATGTAATTTAATCTGAATTCTGTTAGAAGTGGAACATTTTGTATCCGTAGCCTATTGGGCTCAAAGTTTAAATGTGTACTGGAGCCAAGTTGCGAAACATCCCGGCCCTTGAAGTGCTGCCTCAGCATTCATGAACGAAAGCATAGACGTTGTTTCAGCACCTTCCCCCCAAACCAAACGCGCACGTTAGTTCCCTTCCGATTCGCTGGAGAATAAGGAAAGTGCATTTCACCAGAAAGTCCCCTCTAAGCATGTGACTGTCTGGCGCGGTTCCCCCCGGCATCAGTAGGCTCACGCTCTCATTTCTGAAGTCGTGGCAAATATCGGGGCTTCTTTCCAGAGTGCGCTCGGAAAATAAGAGCCTGGAATGCATTATACATTGACCTGCTAAGAAATTGAAACACTCGTAGTCACGGCTGTAATTCCACCTCTAGGTTTCAATGACACCACGCGAACAAAAGAGTTGATAACTAGCATTTCTTTGTTCTTGCTGTAAGGTCGGAACTTTAGCTGCTAAAATAAATATTCATTGTTTTCTTCACCGCATCAATAGATACAGTTCTGTCGTGTTCAAGAACTTTTCGCAGTTCATTTTAGTATCCCGAGAATGGTCGCACCTTTTCTTCTTGGATTTATTTTTCTTATGCACAAGTGAGGTAAAAATGCTAACTGGTTGAAGCATTAAACTTCATGTTATGTGGCAAAGCAAGTTTGTGGGTGCATAGACTTACTGTCGATAAACGTTCATTTCAGAATGGTCCACTCTCTAGAAACCTAGTCTTCTGCATTACGCTACTTAATGCTAACTGTATGATCTCGTGTAGCACAACTTCTGCTGTTTTGGTGGTCTCGACACTAATCGTTAAGCTTCACCAAGGTCAGAAACCGTGTAGTACAAGAAAGTACAATGTGACAAAGCCAATACCATGACCTCGTTAAAATAGGTTGAGGGAGGACTGTCTTCAACCCAAGCTAGAGCCTGTTCTGACCGTGGGGAGTCAGTGGAACTAGTGATGGACCCAATCCCTGACCCCTCAACCTGGGTGCCAACAGGCTTATTTGCAGACAGTCTATCCACAACCTTACCACATAACGCCCAGACTCGCCATTGTTTCTCCTTCTCACTAGGAGGTGCAAGAGAGAGGGGGCCACTACAGAAGTTCAGACAAGATAATCGGCCACAATAGCCTTTGCATCAACCCGGAAGAATGGAATAACCAGACCCACCTCACTCGACTGGGCTGTCTCCAATGGGGGAGAGCGAGCCACCAGCTCATGGGGCCGGAAATATGCACCTGGGAGTAAGGAAAAGGAGGCTGCTATAGGTCGGCACAAACATGAGAAACCTGGTCGGAGGACCTATATCGACCTTCCGGACCCACTAGCCCACCAGAGACTGGAAAAGGGAAGCGGCACCTTTACGTCTGTAAAGTGCTCCATTGCTTCTCGAAGCAAAGTCTGCGCTCAAAAAATACCATAATAAAATAAAAGCAGCACACAAGCATTTTTTTTTTTATATTTTATTTCTATCACGCTCGTACACAAGTATTTCAGAGTGCGACAAGGCAAGGGAGGGGAACAGGGGAGAACAAAACAGCGATCTTACTAGGCCCAGTGACATTGAGAACACGCAAGTGCATGGGAGAGGGGGGAGGGGAAAAGTGCATGGGACAGAGGAGAGTTGGAAAGTGTGAAGCAGAGGAGAAACAGATAAATAACAATAAATAAATAATAAAGGCAACAAACAGTGGTAATGCAGCCAGCAATTTGCAAGTGCTAGGTTTAAGGCAGCAGATGGGATAGGTCTGATAAGTGCAGGAAGAAAAAGGGGGGCTGTGTGGGTACAGATACATACCCCAGTGCAAGGGGTGGCCCGGAGGCAGTGCGGGAGGGTGGCAGGATGTGCAGGTACCTGGGCCCAAAGGACAGAGGGTGGCCAGGTGCAAGGTGCCAAGAGAGAACAGATCAGCAGGGGAGAGGGGGAGCGAAGGCAGCAGAAAAGGAAGGTCTTGAGGTGCTTCTGGAACCAGAGATGGTTCTCCTCAAGTTTTAGAGTGGCAGGGAGGCTGTTCCAGAGGGAGGCCCCAGCCGAAGACAGATCTACCCCCAGCTCGTTTCTTAGAAAAACAACTGACCCTGAGGGAGTTGGAGGTAGAGGAACGAAGAGCTAGAGAGGGGAGGTATTTGCGGAGGGATAGCTGAAGGTATTTTGGACCCATAGCTGAAGGTATTTTGGACCCAGGCCCCAGAAAGCCTTGTGGACAATGCAGAGGGTTTTGAATTTAATCATTGCATCCACTGGGAGCCAGTGGAGAGATTTCAGAGCTGGAGAGATACGATCCCAGGGCTTGAGGCCAAGGACAAGTCTCGCAGTCCTGTTCTGGATTAGTTGCAGAGGGCGGAGAGTAGAGGCAGGTAGATTTAGAAAGAGGCTGTTACAATAGTCCAAGCTAGAGAGAACCAGAGCTTGGGATACCATGAGCTTCTGGGGGAAGGAGAGGACAGGCAGAGTACCTCTGAGGAGATGCAGTCGGAAATTTGACTTTTTAGAGACCTCAGAGATGTGGGCGGAGAAGGAAAGCTCCGTACTTACCAGAGCGAACGCCAGAACTATGAACTAGACCTGGGAACTGTGACTAGTGATGCGGTTCAGCCGTTGCATGCTTGCATTGGAAAATTAGGCAGGGCTTAATCCCGTTTTAATGACTGCCCCTTTCACATACACATCTTGGGAAGGAGAGCAGACAGAGTGCAGAATTTGTTGGGGAAAACTGACCAACGGGCTAGGGAGGGAGATTGAAACTGGAAATTGGAAGTGTGGGTAATCCAGGTGAGGAGTTAATGGAGTGGGGGGGGGAGTGGTCACATCTAAGAGGACTTGCACGACTAATCTGGAAGTAATATGCCAACAAAATACCCGGTCTATAGTGGAGTCAAACAAGGGTTATGTCTTTTGGAAACGATTGAGCATACACTAGGAATAGAAGAAAACAAGGTCAGCATGTTTGTTCTATTCAGAATTGCTCTTTCTGAAGATTTAAGAATATACTCTAATAATAAGCATCTTGTTGATAACATTTCTGAATTTCAATAGTATTCGGCCAACATTCAAGGGGATATTTTTAGCAAACAAGAGTTTGACCTACCGCTTTTCTTCGTTGCTCTTAACTGAAGAATCGTGTATTAGAGGTATGTCGTACTAAATCATTTTTTGGAACGATAGGGGTGAAAGAACCCGTTTTTGAGCACAATTAAGAATCTAGGGGCACACTTCCAGTTCTTTTCAATGACAGTAAATTTGTCAATTGCACTGTATCTACACCACCCACTGAACTGTCTACTGAATAAGTCAAAACCTTTAATACATTTTCATAATCTTCTTCATTAGTATTATCATTTCGAGGGGATTGGGTCCTCCGACGTATTCCATATGTATGACATGTAATCACCACAGCTGTGCTGCTTCGGAAACTTTTTTCTGCGTCCTGTGTCGATGACGTCGATGCGCCGTCGTCGAGGACCTCCTCCGACGTCATCCGATGTGATAAGTAGGATGCACGACGCCCGTAGCCTCAGTTCTGTTTTTTCCGCGAACGTGTTGCTTCGTGAATCTCGGTTAACGCCTCGACTCTTTGGAGTTCTGTTCTTCTCGGTTCTTCGAACCTGTTCGTTTTGTGCAAATCCTTCGTGTGAAGATGTCTTCTACTTCGTCTTCGACCCCGCGTCCGGGTTTCAAGAAGTGCGGGGAGTGTGGGTCCAAGATGTCGGTGACGGACTCGCACGACGCCTGCCCCTGGTGCCTCGGGGAGGCCCACGACACGGATGACTATCGACTGCCAGTCGCTCACGTCCAAAGCCTTACGCGAATGTAAGAAGTTGTTGTCGGTAGGTCGGGTGTCCAAGCCCCGGAAGTCGAAGTCTGCGGGGCTTTCGACGGATGATTCGAGGGGTGACTCTCCGCGTCATCGTCGGAAGTCTTGTGGGTCTCCTTCTAGGAGTCGGTCTCGCCACTCCTCAGCCTCTTCGAGGCATTCTCGGAAGCGCCGACACCGGTCGTCTTCCAGATCCTCTTCGGAGGACTCTGCCCGGCACGTCGCTTACCCCACCAGCCGTGCGACGCCGGAGGAATGGGCTTCCTTCGGGAAGAAAATGCTGGTGATTCTTGAGTCGCAGGGTACTAAGCCGTCCGCACCCCCAAGTGGGGTCGGTCGTGAGAGGTCGAGAGACACCGCTCGCAAGAGTGGTCGGCACGAGTCACGGACAAGGAGACTCGTTCTCGACGTACCCGTTCCAGGTCCCGGTCCTCGACGCGTTCGAGACCGTGTGCACCTGTGAGGTCTTCGAGGAAGACATCGACGCCTGAGGCGTCGAGGGCGTCGACGGGCTTTCTCGAGGCTCCGGCTCTGAGGAAGTCGTCGAAGCCGTCGATGCTCAGGTCGTCGAGGGACACGCTCGGGGCTCCGGCTTTGAGGGCTGTGTCGACGCCGCCGATGCTGGCGGCGCTGCATCTGACGTTGACGCCGATTTCCTTGACACCGATTTCCTCGACGCCGATCCTCTCGGCGCCGATGCCTGTTCTCTCGACGTCGGCGCCGATTCGCTCGACGCCTTTCATGTCGGAGGTACCCCGTGGCACGGGGGAACCCCCTAGGAAGGCTCTGGTTAAGAGCAAGCACTCTCGGGTGCCTTCTTTTTGCCACCTGGAATATATTTCAGAGGCGGATTAGGATTCTGATGGCCTGGTTCCTAGTCAGGTTCCAGATGAAATTGTCTCGGGCCATAGTCAGTTTGACGATTTGTAGGCAGTCACTGCATGATGCCAGTGGACTGGACACCTCTCCGGAGGTGGAGTTTTGTAGGCCTGAGCCTGGCTCTCATGCCGATTCCTCGTACCGGCGCCTTATGGCTAGGGTTTGAGTACTTGGGATGGTCTGCTCCCCCAGGGGAGTTTGTGCAGGATTATCTGACGGACATCCTTGATGTTGGTCCCCACACTGACCCGGTACTGCCGTTCCATATGGCTTTACAGAGAAGGGTGGCGGCGGCGGCTTGGACTGCTCCGGAGAGTCTCCCGGCGGTGGGCAGATCCTTGTCACGAAAATACCATCCAGCCAGTAGCGACCCCTGCTACTTGACCAGGCACCCCACTCCGGAGAGTTTGGTGGTGCAGGCGGCCACGGTCACGGCCCCGGCAAAGCAGGCGTCATACCCTACCATCCCTCCTGATAGGGACGACAAACGTTTTGATGGCTGGGCGAAGAAAGTGTTTTCTTCTGGTGGTATGGCGCTTCAGGGGGCCAACTCCATTTGTGCCTTGTCTCGTTTCACGCACACTCTGTGGAACTGTGTTGCGTTAGCGGCTGAACATATTCCCGAAGGGGACAAACGGGATGGTTTCCTTGCTATGTTCCAGGATGGTAAGGATGCCATGTGTGAGTCCGTTCAGTCGGGTTTGGACTTAGCTGAATGCGTCAGTAGGTCCATGGCGGCGAGCACCGTGATACGCAGGTTTGCGTGGTTTGCTCCTGATGTGCAGTCCCGGCTCCTCAACATGCCCTTTGACAGTGAACACCTTTTTGGCAGCAAGGCTGACGAGAGCCTTGAGAGGTTGCAGACCTCAAAAGCTGCATCAAAGTCGTTGGGCGCTGCAGTTCGCCAACCTCCGCCTTTTCGTCCTAGGGGACAGCAGTGGAGGGGTGGTTCCTTTCGCTATTACTCGTCCTTCAGTAAAGCTAGAGGAGCTGGCAGTCAGAGGCCAACGCAGGGGTACCAGAGGTGGACGACAGGGTACCCGTGGTGCCAAGGCCGCTTGGGCAGTTGCCTCTTTGCCCTCAGGTAACGCCGCAGCCGCTCCCACTCAGTCATGAGGCCATGTCCCATGGTTCGCCGGTTGGGGGAAGGCTGGCGCAGCATCTTGTAGAGTGGCAAGCCATTACTTCAGATGTGTGGGTTCTGGAGATCATAACCCACGACTACTGTCTTCCCTTTCGGCACAGGCCTCGCGACAATCCACCGGGGAACCTCTTTGCAGAGTCCGGATCCGCTCCTTGCGCAGGAAATTCAAGCCCTGCTGGAGAAAGGCGCCATAGAACTGGTGCCTGTAGCGGAGAGGAACAAGGGATGGTATTCCCCTTATTTTTTGATTTCGAAGAAAGACGGGGGATTGAGACCCACCAAGGACTTGCGCGGTTTGAACAAACTCCTCAGGAAGGACAAGTTCAAGATGGTTACTCTCTCTCAAGTCCTCCAGGCCCTTCAGCTTCAGGACTGGTTGGTGTCACTCGACCTCAAGGATACTTACTTCCATGTGCCGATCCATCCCAAGCACAAGAAGTACCTGAGGTTCGCGGTGGGCGACTCGCACTTTCAGTTTCGGGTCCTGCCGTTGGGATTGACCTCCGCCCGAGGGTTTTCACCAAGCTCATGGTGGTGGTGGCAGCGCATCTCAGGCAAGGGGGGATTCACGTCTACCCCTACCTGGACGATTGGTTGATCAGGGGGAGCTCTCCCGAGCAAGTCCTGGATCATCTGTCCGTCACCTGCCACTCCCTTCACAGGCTGGGCCTCTCCCTAATTTAAAGAAGTCCCATTTGACGCCAACACAGCGGCTCCAGTACATCGGAGCAGTGCTGGACACTTCCCTGGGGCAGTGTTTTCCTCCCCAGGTGAGGGCTCTTCACATTCAGCAGATGGTGCACAAGTTTCAGCATGCCCAGACGCTCCCAGCGTTCGAGTTCTTGAGGTTGCTCGGCCTCATGGCATCCTGCATTCTTCTGGTGCCAGAGGCTCGCCTGCGGATGAGATCTTTGCAGTGGGCGCTCAAGACGCAATGGTCGCAGTCCTCCGGCAGGATGTCGGACCCGGTTCAGGTGCCGCCCTCGGTCGCCCGGGACCGTCTGTGGTGGGCCGTCGAAGGCAACTTGATGAAGGGGGCTCCATTTTGGCTTCCCTGGCCAGAGGTGACGAACGTGACGGATGCATCCCTCACGGGATGGGGAGCTCATGCCAACGGGCTGACAATCAGCGGTTGTTGGTCTCCGTCGGAGTCCAGACTCCATATCAATCTGTTGGAGCTGAGGGCCATCAGGATAGCCCTGAAGGCTTTTCTGCCGACTGTGCGAGGAAAGTGTCCTGATCCTGACGGACAACACAGTGGCCATGCACTACCTGAACAAAAAGGGGGGGGACAGGGTCACTTCCTCTGTGCAGGGAGGCGATGCAGCTCGAGTTCTGGGCCATCCAGCGGTAAGTTTTGATCTCGGCAGTTCATCTGGCCAGAGACGAAAACGTGACGGCGGACGCTCTGAGCAGGCAGAGCGCGATCTCTCACGAGTGGGAGTTGGCTCAGGAGATTCTCCTGGAGATCTTCGCCCTTTTGGGGACCCCTCAAGTGGATCTCTTCGCCTCCAGTGTCAACCGGAAGTGCGAAAGGTATTGCTCGGTGGAATTTTCTCCAAAAGGAGCCTTAAGAGACGCGTTTGTGGTGGAGTGGTCGTTCCCGCTGCTGTATGCGTTTCCTCCAGTCCCTGTCATCCCGCAATGGAGGTTACGGAAGTTCGGTTCCCGGATGATCCTCATTGCTCCGGCGTGGGCTCGGAGGACGTGGTACCCGGACCTTCTCGACTTGTCCATCTGCCCTCCACGTCGTCTTCCCTATCGAGACGATCTGCTCTCACAGGAGGGGGGTCAGGTTCTCCATCCAGGGGTCAGATCCCTCAACCTTCATGCTTGGCTTCTGAAAGGTTGAGGTATAAGGATTGGGACCTCCCTGAAGACGTGATGGAGGTGTTGCTTTTGCCCGAAGGCCAGCAACAAAGTCTCTGTACCGTTGGCGTAAGTTCTGCGACTGGTGCAGAGTTCAGAATGTTGATCCTTTTGCATGTGACATCCCCATGGTTCTGTCCTTTTTACTTTCTTTGGCCCGCATGGGCTTGCATGTGGTTACCATTAAAGGTTACCTGGCGGCGCTGTCCATCTTTAAGCGCTCGTCTGAAGAGTGTTCTTACTTTAAAATCCCTTTAATTTCACAGTTTCTGAAAGGGCTCACTAATGTGTTCCCACCGTCACCTTTCCTGGTGCCCGGTTGGGATTTAAACCTTGTTCTTAAGTTTCTTATGGGTGCTCCGTTTGAGCCTTTACATTCTTGCCCTTTGAGGCTGTTATCTCTGAAAACTGTGTTTTTAGTTGCGGTTACTTCCGCTCGCAGAGTGAGTGAGTTACAGGCACTTTCAGTTAAGCCACCCTTCACTGTATTTCACAAGGACAGGGTTGTCCTTAGAGTTCGTCCTTCTTTTCTTCCGAAGGTAGTGTCGGAATTTCATTTGGCCCAGAAGTTCTTCCGGCATTATATCCTCCTCCGCATCCTGGTAAGGAAGAGGAGAGGCTCCATAGGCTTGATCCTAGGAGAGCTTTAAACTTTTGTTTCACGCATGTCCCGAGTCAGAGTGGACGATCATCTCTTTATTTGTTACGCTGGAAAGCGTTTGGGGCAAGCTGTGACGAAACAGACTTTGTCTCGCTGGATTATTTTAGCCATCTCGGAATGTTACCGCTTGGCAGGTAAGGACCCACCGGCTGGCTTGCGGGCCCATTCTACCAGGGGTATGGCTGCATCTACTGCTCTGCAGAGGGGTGTTCCTATTTGCAACATCTGTGATGCAGCCACCTGGGCTTCAGTACATACATTTGTACGTCACTATTCCCTCGATTCCATCCGAGGACAGGATCTGGCCTTTGGCAAGGCGGTCCTTTGCTCTCCTATTTGATTGGCTATTCTAAATTTTGATTCTAAATTCTTTCCCTCCTCCTTGCTCTGGTACTGCTTTGGGAGTCCGTCATAGATATGGAATACGTCAGAGGACCCAATCCCCTCGAAGAACAAGTTACTTTCTTACCTGGTAACGTTCTTTCGATGGGATGGTCCGACGACGTATTCCATATCGCTCCCGCCCTGCCTTCCCCGCTGCAGAATTTCTTTTGCGATTGCAGCTTACGTTCCGCAAGGCTTTGTGTCTGACTGGCAGTTGACTAATGTCACACGTTCTGGGGGAAAAAACTACAACTGAGGCTACGGGCGTCGTGTGTCCTACTTATCACATCGGATGACGTTGGACGTCGGATTAGGTCCTCGACGATGGTGCATCGACGTCATCGACACAGGACGCAGACGCCGAAAAAAGTTTCCGAAGCAGCACAGCTGTGGTGATTACATGTCATAGATATGGAATACTTCGTCGGACCATCCCATCGAAAGAACGTTAACAGGTAAGAAAGTAACTTGTTCTACTTAAATCTGGTATTTCATAATCAAGTTTATTAGGATTTGAATTTAAAAAACAATCCATAAAACCATTGCAGAATTCAAAAAATAGAAAAAGAAAGATAATGCATACAGTTATCACAATAAAAGCATACCATCTTCAAACCACAGACGAACCAACAGACAAAAAAAATACGAATTCAATTGATTAGTCAATATATAAAAACTCATCAGGGCGATGTGTCAAGCAGTCATTTCCTGTGACAGAGGGCTATTTTTAAGTACGAAATCTGGTATTTATCATTGAAGCAGGACCTGTGAGTTAGTAGCTTTTTTCCCTTCCGCCTTTACTACTTTCCCTGTTTTTTTCCCCATTTGTCAGTGCTGCCTTCGAATTCTTATGAGAGCTTTGTGTTGGCATAGTTAATGAAGGTAGAAATTGACTTGACCCACAGTTGTTCGTAACACCAGTAGTTTTGATATTCCTGGATTTCTTTTTTTTTAGACCCTTCTTTTCAACATACTTTTATCATCTTTGATGAAAGATCAAATCATGTAAAGGATCTTCGTCCAGTTTCTCGGTCTCCAATGGGCCTATAGATGCTGTCTTGCTGAGAAGATAGCATTACCACTACTTGATCATTATTACTGATGTTGCTTTAGAAAGATATATTCTGTATAGAGTTTGCAGGTGAGATGCTGTTCCTTTTGAGATTTATTTTTAACCAGAATATGATTTGTAACTGGGGCCATATCACACCAATAAATCCTTAGTTTGATCTTTTCTAAATAATGAATCAACTGGTAACTGGGTGGTATTTGACCTTGATGCTACTATATAGCCTTCTAAAAAGTCCATTTAAAAGGTCTAATCTTTCAGGCCTGAGTTGATGTTCTCCTATGATCGAATGAGTGAATTTAATGCAAAGTTCAAAGACGATAAAGTCATATCATCCAGCAGGGGACCTGGTGTTTCAGTTTTCGTACTAGAAGAATGGCGGAAGGAGGGCGTTGATGAGCATGAAGTTGATTCTGAATTTTGAAAGTTGTTAAAGTGCTGGAGATAGTCAGTGATGCCGGTAATTGCTCTCCAAAAATGCCACACTTTGAGTCCAAATTCTTCAGTGGGGTCTCCACGGCTGCATTTTGATGGTCCTCAGAAGGAGTTTCCTCCGTTTCAGTGAAAGTAAGCGGTCGAGGTGCTGTGGAGGATATTTCTGTTGGAGTGTAAGATAGTTTGTCATCGTTTACATCATTAGTTATAGCTTTGTTTACATTTGAAATCACCAGAGAACCAATTTGCAAAGAACAGTTATTTTTTACATTAGGGGCCACCGTTGGCTCAAACTATCCTGATTGAATTGGTGTAGGCATAGGTAACATAATGGAGGTAGACCGAGTAGCGGCGTTTGGAGAGGGTGGGTTGCACGAGTTTTCAACTCCAAACCTTGAATTTAACACCTGCAGTTCTGAAATTGATGTGGAGTCTTGAGTTAGGGATTTGAGGTGCTCCCTCCGGGGGTAATTGCAGTTTCGGTTCACAGTTGACCTTACTGCATAGTGTAAGATGTTGTTGTATTCAAAGTCTGTCTTATCAAGATACAAACACTTCTGAATTTTAATAATTCACCTGTCTATGCAAATTCACTGAGGTGAACAATAGCTGTGAGCAAGTCAAAGCTTTTAATTGATTTACTCGTGCATCCCGCCCCCTTTCCTCCATCCTTGTGGGTGTCCCCCAACATTGGGGACGGTACCGGAACCTTTAGCAGTGAAAAATTGAGCTTTAAATTTAGTCTAGCACATGGGGGCAGGGCCTCTGGCATGGGAACGCCCTGCTGAGGCCACGCCCTCCGGTGCCTCACCTCAGTCCTTTTTTCTGCACGGACGGAGTCGGACCTGGCAGTCAGTGTGGTGTTTTTTATTTATTTTTTTTAAGCTTCCGGCTTGCTCCCCCTTTTCTGTTTTTTCAATCTTATTTTAACTTCCCTTCGCTGGAGGATTCACAAGATGTGCCTCATGCAACATTTGTTCCTGGTTACGGACCTCCATCCACTCTGTCTTGAGTGTTTGGGCCCGACCACCGGTGGGACACATGTTCGGCTTGCACCGCTCCCCATTACATGGCATTGAAGAATCGATTGTTGCGGTGGAGGACGATCTCCCACACTTCTTCTCCGCCGTACCTTTAGCACTTTGTCTCCAGGACCTCTCGTCAAGATAAGGTAGGCCCTCTGTTCAGCACAGCTCCACAGTGCATCAACTCCTTCCCTAGGCTTCCCACAGATCGGGGTGCTTCGGTTTCATGTTCTGGCAGGCCCACAGCCTCGAAGGCTACCGGCTCCCAAGGGGAGTGGCTCCAAGGCCATCCCAGGCTGTCCTCCGAAGGGTGATCAAGTTCGTCCTCTTCTTCGACCCCAGGGGTAAGGGATTGTTGAGTGCCACCTCCAAGAGTCTTTCCTCGGCATGATCCAGCACGGCTACTGGCACAGGTGCAGAGGGCGTCCAGCCTAGCAGAGCCCGCTCTGATGCCGTGAGTCAGGGCGTTCAGACTACCGGCTGGCCCAGGACACAGCAGATACCAGAGTGATCTTTGAGGTTTCTGCTTCGGGTGCAAGATCCAAGCTGTATCCTCCCATGTCTGATGCCTCTTGTGGCTCAGGGTCTTCGCGCATTCCCGCCTATGGCGTGGCACAAAGCTTCAAAATGGCAGAGGGGCGGTGGCGGAACCTGCCAGACTGGTGGCCATATCTGATCCAGTTCAGGGCCCAGCAGTGCTTTCGCCCATCGAATGGGCTGTGCAAGATGAACCCAGTCCCCAACCCTCTGGAAGTGGCAGGGTTACAGGATTCTGGTCTCCTCGGATACATCTACCCATCACAGCCTTACGGCTGCACGCCACAGGCGCCTATGCACTTTGACCAGGAGCAGAGTCCCAGCGGCATGGAAGGCCGAGCCCCTAGGGACCGGTTCCGCTTGCGAGGACCGGTTCTTTGAGCTCTTCCTCATGTGTTCTCTTCAGATGAAGGGACTCCTGAAGGATATAGTGGAGGTCATCCCGGAGGTGCCGCCGCCTCAGCCCCTTCCGCTGGGTATTCCTCTTGTTCCTCTAGCACTGCCGGTCCATCCCCCGGTTGTTCAGACCCCTCCACCTCCTCATGTACCACCAACGCCGGAGCATCGACGACAAGGAGTCTTCAGTGCTGGACTTAGGCAAGACCCTGTTGGCACCTGTGTCCAGGGCCCGGATTCCCATCGGTCTGTGGAAAAGTAAGTGGAGGGGAGCGATGACGGCAGGACGATGAAATTTCAGCATCCGTTAAGCCCTTTCATGACTGCTTTCAGGGTCTGGCAGATTTCTTGGGGGTCCCTCTGCCTGAGGAGGCCCCCCAGTAGTCTGGAGTGCTAGCAGAGGTCTTGGGTAAGCGCACCAAGATCCGGTCTGGCATCCCTCTCCAGAAGGATGTCCTGCAGGTGGCGCGAAAGGTCTGGGAGAAGCCCAAGGCCAGCACCCAGATGAACAAGAAGTTGGACAGCAGGTTCAGGCTGAGGGACAGGGAGCCAATCCTCCTGGCCTCCCAACCGCAGCCTTATTCTCCAGTGGTGGCTGCGGCCTCCTTGTATTCTAAAGAATCGTCTTAGTCCTCTTCCTCCACGGGACCCACCTCCAGTGTCTTTCCAAGGCCTCGAGTCTTTGGGAAAGCACTGTTATTCTATTTCAGGTTAATGAAATCGTAGTGGATAGATACTTAGTCCTGTGCGTATTCACCCAGCCTATTCTATTATTAGGATCCATAGGTGTAAATCTTCCAGCTGCGGGAGTCTCACAAACTGAGAATCCTCCACAAAAGATTCATCCTATAGTAACAGTAGTTAATTAAATGCTGAAAGACTATCACAGCGCTTAGAACTAATATTCCTCATCCAAAGAATTCAATTCAATAGCAAATCATCATGTGATTCAATTCCAAACAAAAAAATCCACACATTAGAATCAAAGTGTTTTCTTTGTGTTCTTATTGTGCAGTAGCTTATTGAAGGGCCATCATCTGTACCCTTATTTGAACGATTGGCTGGTGAAGGCAGGGTCACTTGAACGGGTGGTACTCCTGCCAGAGATCAGCTGGGGTTCTCCCTCAACCAGAGAAAGTCAGTTGTGCCCAGCTTAGAAACTGGTCTTCCTAGGGGTGCGTTGGAACACTACCGTTCAGCCGGTGTACTCTATGCCCGAGAGGCGTCTGTCCCCCCACAAGGCGGTGAGGCACTTTCGGGCCAACTACTACCTCGGCATTGTGGTCCCAGCACATTGTGGGTCTGATGGCTTCCTGTGTGCTGACAGTACAGCACGCTTGCCTCAAGATGAGACGCCTCAAGCTTCACCTGGAGGCCAATTTGGATCAGGAGACAAGGTCTCAATTGGACAGGGTCCCAATACCACCACTCAAACTGCCCGATCTTCGCCTGTGGCTGATGGATGGCATTGTTTCACCTGCAGCCCCCTTCACCCAACCGGAGCCTACCCTGGTGGTGGTGACGGACTCCACCCTTTCGGGCTGGGGGGGCTATTCTGAAGGGCTATGCAATTCATGGAGCATGGTCCAGGACGCAAGCCCTCCTGCATCTATCTGCTCGAGCTCAGGGCAGTGGGTCTGGCCAAGGCGTTTTTTCCTCATCAGGGACAGGTATCTTCTGGTCAGGGGAGACAATTCTACTAGAATTTGTTTTACCTGAAAAAGCAGGGCGGCACCAGTTTTCCCTCTGCCCCCAACTTAATCTGCATGGATGCACTATCGATCTGGGAATGGGACCTGACGGAGGGGATTTGGGTTTCAGCAGTCCCCCTCCTGGGGGACAGCAATGCAGAAGCCGACCAGCTGAGCTGCTTGGGGTTGAACACCTATGAGTGAGAGTTGCACACAGACTACTTGTTGCCCCAGTTCCAGCTTTGGGAGGGAGGGGAAGGACCTTGATTTGTTTGCATTCCCTCTGAATTCTAAGTGCCCCCAGTTTGCTTCATGGGCAGGACGGGGTCGGGGGGAAGGGAGGGGGAAGACTCTGGGAGATTTATTTCAGATATGTTGGCACGGCCGCAGGTGTTCCCACCAACCCCTCTGCTCCAATGAACCCTCCAAGTTCTGGGTTTTATTGGGTTGCAGCCGCATCCTGGTTGCCCCCCACTGTCTTTCGAGACCCAGGTTTTCGAATCTGCTGCAGTTGTGCTTTGTGTCCCGTCCACCTTCCGATCTCCAGCAAGGGATTCCTGATGCAGCAGGGCGGAGCAATGGAGCATCAGGACCCGGTCAAGCTGACACTGTCGTCCTGGTTCCTGACTAGCTGAGGCTTCAACATGCTAAATTTTTGGATGACAACTGGGACATCATTCAGCAGGCCAGGAGGCCCTCGACTCAATCTCAGTATAATAGTAAGTGGACTAGGTTCTGCCATTGGGCTCGTGACAAGGGCCTCGATCCTGTCACCTGTCCTCTGGATGACGTATTGCCTTTTTCAGCAAACCTGGCCCATTCTGGAGTTCATGTGGATACTTGCCGCACTTATTTGGCGGCCATTGTGGCTTACAAGAATTCACCTAAGCATGTGTTTTCTGCAGCCAACCCGGTGGTTAAGGTCCACCTTAAGGCATTTTCTGATGGTGTATAGGCCGCACCTGTTCTGGGACCTCAATGTGGTTCTGGCAGATTTGCAGCGCAAGCCTTTCAAGCCGATGGCCTCTGTGGACATCCGTTTGGTGACACTAAAGGCCTTGTTACTGGTGGCTCTCCCCTCTGCGTGCAGGGTTAGTGAGCTGCAGGCATTGTCCTTGTGCAAGACCTTTACCACGTTTCACAACGACGACAAGGTTGTCTTGCGCACTCACCCACTTCTTGCCCAAGGCGGTCTCTCCATTTCATATGAATTGGGAGATCTGCCTGCTGGTGTTCTTCCCGAGCCCGCATTCAGAGGCGGAGAGGGAAGAGTCCAAGTTTGATCTTGCTCAGACAAAATATTTCAGTAAATCTGAGGCATTGTTGGTGACTTTTGGGGGCTCCTCCCCCGTCTCTCCGGCTTCCATCGCCCATTGCATGGTCCATATAATTTTGTAGGCGTACACGGCCGTGGGCAGCCCTGTTCCTGAGGGGATTCATGCCCATGCAGTCTGAGTCAAGGCCACGACCGTCGCATGTCAGAGACCTGTTCCTTGGGATGTCATCAGCAAGGCGGCTACTTGGGCCACTGCGTCAGTTTTCTGTAAGCACTACTCACTGGACACCAGCTCCAGGTGCGATGCAGATTTTGGTCACACGGTCCTGAAGAACCTTTTTGCTTCAGCCTAGGTATGAGCCAGGTTATCTCAGCTCCACCTTATGTTCTTGTTTGGTGAAATCACCCACAAGGATGGAGGAAATGGGACAGGACATATGAGTAATTACAGTTAATCACCGTAGTTATTAGAGTACTCCTATTCCTTAGACCCATTTCTTCCATACATAACATGCCGCCTTCCCCCGCTAGTACGCCAATTGGTAATATGTAAGAAGCATAGTTGGTTATCTAAACGTCCGATGTGCTGAAAGGGGACTGAGGTGTGGTGCGGAGGGCGGGGCTTCGACGGGGCGTTCCGACGCCCAAGCTCCCTCTCTACTTAATTTAAAGGGGAAGCTCAATTTTACACTGCCTTTTACACTGCCAAAGGTTGCGCTTCCGTCCCCATGTTGGGGGACACCCAAAAGGATGGAGGAAAGGGGACTGAGGACTATGTGCACTCTAGTCACCACGGTGAGTAACATAATTCCTGTCGCACCGGGAAAAAGAAATTCACCACGCTGTTAATCGTGGAGAATCAGATGGTTATATCCACCCCATACCTTAAGTGGGACTGGAGCACGATTGCACTTGCTGCCACACTTTCTCCTAGGGATCTAGTAGGTTGCTCTTACGCACAAGTCCTACCCAGCTTTGCTAGCACTTGTCCCTTGCAACTGCCCTTTCTGCTGCTGATGTGCCCCATTATCCTTCTGACTCCAACCACCATAGTTCTGTGTACGTTTGACACAGTGGTTTGTTTCCTCTGAAGAAACCAAACATGTAATACCCTGGGACTTTTATCATTTTACTGTTTCTCCTTAGAAATAATTGTATCTCTTGGAGGAAAAGTGCTGATTGCAATATGAGCTCTTGCAGGATTCTGGTACATAAACCATTTTTACAGTAATTGTGATCTGTAAGACTTTTTTTTTCTTTGCAGGGGAAGTCCCCATGTGAAGGTGAACCCACATTACAAGGAGGAGCAGTGCGCGCCAGCATTAAATCTAGAAACCAAGAAAGTACTGGATTTGCAAGCAACCATTACAAGGTATGAAATATACTTTTTATGTTATATAAACAAATTGTATCGATGTAGAAATAACTAGAACCAGATGTTTTAGTGTTTTTTCGTTGCATTTGGAACAAAAATTGATTTAGAATATTTGTTGCAGTTGGCTTTTTTTAGGCTTAATCAGTTGCCTGATTACTAGTTGAATGCCAAATTAATTTCTCAGTGTTCTGGTGACATTTCCAAATGTATTGCCAGATGATAATAATGCATTTTCTGAATTAGGCACCCATTGTGCCTACTCTGTGGGAAGCCTCAATGCCCTAATGGTTGCATTTGAAAGAATTCCTTGATCATTTGAGTGTGGGTAGCGGGAGTCGATGTTCTTCTGCACCTTGTTGGTTTGCGGAACATTAGATGCAGCTTAAATTAGCTAGATGCTCCTCTGATCTGATTTGGTATGCTTAGCCAGACACATTATATCCCTTCAACCTCCTTGTCGCCGAGCCATCACATCTTGCTGAGTGTTATTTTCATATTATGTTTAGAAAATGGCAAACTCCTTTTTAGGACAGGTAAGGTCAAATATTTCTATCAGATATTGGTAAGCTTGCAGTTTTTGCTTGGTATGTAACACTAGCACAGGTAAGTTATTGCGCGTCTCTGGATAATAAAAAGGTGCTCATACAAAAAAGTTACAGCTTGATTGTCACCTCGTGGTGTTTCAACACTTTTACGCATTCCGTGGGAAAGGGTTGGAGGCTATTGGGTGGGAGATTCTAAGAGAACATTGGCAGGATAAAGCAACTCCAGTGAAGGGCTTATTCTAATAGGAGCTAGTGTCTGAAGCCCAATGTCAAGCCATTAGTCTACTTCCTAAAGTCCTTGTAAAGACTTTGTAAGTTGTCTGTAGTAGACAATCCCATAGTATAGGCTTACCAAAGACCTCTATCTTCCCCCTCTTACTCCAGGGAATTGATGAACAGGATTTTCTACCGGTCACCCCCCCTCTAACCTATTCAAGCCAATGTATTTCTTCAAGGTTTCAGTCTTTAGTTTGGTAGCTTTGCAGCGGTCTCCAGTACCAGGGCAAAAGTACCCAGAAAGCTACTCCCCAGCTTCTTAAGTCCTGGCTTTCCACTCTAGCCTTCCCTAGAAGTCGTGCCATGTCAAGGCTTACTTGGCTTAGCCACCTCATGTTCCCTATCTTTATTGATGTGTGGCCTTTTTCTCATGGTCATCACATGTTTTTTCGCTCTTCTTTCTCCTCTTGGTGCTAACACACCTACATTCTGGAAAGTCATCAGAACACTCTGATAATGAAGAGGCTTCCACCTCCTTTTCTCTTCTGATAGTTCAGTTTTTGCATCAATTATTCGTATGAGGTTATATGTCTGATTGTGTGCCTTATGGTTCCACTCCCTCCTCAGGTGGATGCCACTTGTTTTCACACATGCTCAGGTGTTGCCTTTGTTCCGAAGTGTAAATTTGACCCTGGGCCTGGCCCCTATGGCTGAGGTTTGAAGCAGAATCTCCAAGCCTGGCCTCTGGGCCTCGTCGGGTCCTTTTCTCTGTGCGACCATGTTTGAAACACCAGATGTTTTTTTTTTTTTTCCCTTCTAATTTTTTTCCTTTGTCCTTCTCACAATTTTTTCCCCTAGTCTTGGGCATTGTGTTCAGTTTTCCTCCTACTTCTGCCGGATATAAAGGCTTTGTAGCTTCTGTCTTGCTGGCATCGCTACACATGCGTCAGGGGACCTGCGTTCACTCGTTCAATCTGCTTACTGTCTGGGACTAGAGCACCGGTGGGACACGTTATTGTGACAAGCTTTAGGTTTGCGCATCTGTTTTGTCGCTGGGAGGTTTTTCACGGTCTTGCTCCGAAACACCTTCAAGACTTCATCTTGGAGAAGTGACTGCAACCGGCAAGTAATTTCTGTTTCAGATCACTCTGGTCTGGGGATTGCTACTCTGGGATTTCCAGTCACAGGAGAGCCCAGCCTAGCTCTAACTTTACCAGGACCTGTCCCAAGGATTCCCCAAGTAGGGACTAACCTGAATACTGAACCCTGCTCAAAGGTTCCCCACTTAGGGGCTAACTTCAATACCAAGAGGGCAGAGGATCCCCCACTGGAGGCAAACAGTACCAATGTTTTCTTGGATGCTCCGTTAGTGAAGACTAAGCTTTGACCGGTGGCACAGAGATTCACCCTTAAGAGGGTACATTACCAGGACCTTTCTCGTGGTTCCCTCATCAAGGGCTAACTCCTCCGAATTTACATCAACGTCAGCTTCTGATGCGGTCACTTTCAGTCAGGCCTACTTTAAAAAAAATAAAAACTAGCATGTTATGACGCAGTTTGATTCACCAGTGTCCATTCCTATCGCAATGTCCTACAAATTACCCGAGTCAGGTGGCATCACAAGCTCAGAGTAAGCCTCATCCATCGTTTGGTCCTCTGATTCGTGACCTAGGTTTACCCCTATTCCTTCTAGGTACAAGTCTGTTTGTGCCAAGAGTGGACTGGTCAGCACCAACATGGATGTCACTCCCAACCTTGTCGAAAGCCCCCACATATTCTCCACTATATTCTGTGGACCCCACCTGCCACCCAACTCTATTGATTCCTGGTCCAGGCCACCGGTACCTCTGAGTCCGTTGTCTCAACCTCTGGGTAGGAGCAGCCACTCATCGGTGGAAATTTTCTTTGCCAGGTTCTAGGCTTTGATGCAATTGGAGCCCATGAAAGGTTTCTTAAAAGATATGTTTTTGGACTTGCAATATGACCTGCGCCTGTTGGTCATTCGGGAACGCCATACTAGACTGTCACACAAGACCTAACATATATGAGCTTCTGCTGGGAGACTTGCTTGGCAAGAATATTTTTCAATGGCAGAACAGATAACTGACATTCAGAACCAATGTTTCTTGTTCCTGAACTCGCACTATCAGTGCAGTGTGGTTTCAGAGGCTACTTGGTCTCATGACTCGGGCAGGCAAGCTGTGCTTCTGGACAGATTTGCAGGCTTTGAGAGAATACTGGACTCTGGCTTCTGAGCCACAAAACAAACTAATTGTGATTCCTCGCACTGAGGCAGGACCTTATTTTGCAGGTCATCCCTCTCAATTAAGTGTCTGCATGCCCTTTGCGGATCTCGCTCATGTCAGTATTACAACAGATTCTTCCCCCATAGATTGGGGAGCAGCCTTGGACCCCTTCAGGTGTCAGACCTTTTGTCTCTCGAGGATCCGTCAACACATACATTTTCTGGAATTGATGGTGCTAGTTTGAGCTCTAAAGGCCTTCTTGCCGAGCAGTTGGAACAAAATGGTATCTGTCGAGGTGAAGTCCGTCCCAACGCAGAAGTAGCAAGAACTCCTTCCTCCCCTTGACGGTCTAGGCGCCTGGATTAGTTTTAACACAGGTTGTTCGCGACCGCCATGTGGAAAGAGTGTTAGGGTCCACGGGTTGGATGGGTTTCGGGGTGGTAGGGTAACAGGGTTGAGCGTTAGGAAGAGTTTATGGACAGGATGGGGGTTGGTAGGATAGGCCTGCTCCTTGACTCTGACCATTAAGAGTCTGTTCTGTTTTCATCCTGTAGCTGCAGTTTCGCTTATAACCATTCACTCATGAATTCATATCTCATGCATGTGTTACCCTTAGACAGGAACCCAATACTCTGTTTATGTCATAAACTGAGTTTTGCCCTGCATTAGGGTTTCCACTGGCACAGTACCCTGGGTGAGGTTTTCATCACTCAGTTTGGCTTTGACACAGAGTTTGTCCCTCTAACTGCATTAGGGTTACAGATCGTAAGAATATCAACATGAATTCAAGCACAACATTTGATCACAATAATAACACTTAGCTCTGTTTTTTTCCCAATGAACTTTGTTCCGCCCGCCGGCTCTGCAGTCTGTGGGCCGTGGAATCTGATCGATGTAGATGGCGGTGAACTCCTGACAAGACAGGAGATAATTAGCTTTGTTCTCGCACGCCTTTTGACAATTCACAAGCACCCGCGAGTAGCGAGTAACATTTCACAAACACCCGTAACAGGCGAGCACAGCGTTACTGTAACGCTCACCTGATTCCCGCAGAGGCGCCGGTCTTGACTGGGTGAATGCCGTATCTTCAAAGGTGATGTGTAACACACGCTTGGCTCTTTGGGCTGGACCTCTGTGCACTGTATGTCTGACTCGAAGAGTAAGATGTCTGCAGATAGAAAATATGGGATTATTGAACTGGGGTTATTGGGTGCCTCTCTCCTCCTCCCTTTCTCTTCTCCTTTAGAATCCCAAAGGTTAACGCCCTCACCTTAGGTAAGTGAACGCCGAGCTCTCCATCTGCCTCGGGGCAGGGTGCCGTAACCAGTTTCTTCACTGGATAAGGGTGCAGGCCTCTTGACCTCAGAGGACTGCTGTCTGTCGTTAACTGCACGAACGGTAAGTTCTGGGCACTTCAAATGTCTTAAAAGTCTTTTGTAATGATATCTCTTGTTTTGCAGGGTTATGGCGGATGGCGGGCTGATGAGAGTTGAGGATCGAACCCGCGTGAGGAATAGAAGCGCCTGGAAGCACGTAAGTAAGCGCTTGTAGCCTGCTTCACGATGCGCACTAACTGTCCCTTTTATCTTGCAGGTACAAGTTCGGAGCTTTAGAGAAGCTGAAGGGTGCTGGAATACCCACTGGATTCGGCGTGGGAAGGAGTAATGGCACGTGAGTAATAAAGTTGCCCAATGTCTTTAAACACACCTTCTTTTGTCTTTCAGATGCGGGATGCAGCGCCGAAGGCCTCCGGAGCGTGCGAAGAGCTGGTAAGCTTTTGTCTTTCAGATGCCGGAATGCAGTGCGAAGACCTCCGGAGCATGCGAAGAGTAGGTAAGCCTTTGTCTTTCAGATGCCGGAATGCAGCGCAAGGCGTTGGTGACTGCCGATGGACCAGGTAAGAGATGCGCTGCCACTGAAGACCGTAGTGCTAACCTGTTCTTTCTTTGTCTTTACAGGTGCTGCTGAAGACTGGATTCCAGGATGGTAAGCCTTTGTTCCCTTAGGCCCAGGATCAGAAGCAGAAGACACGATGAGCGTTCTGCTGCAGAGAATGCAGAATAACGCAAAGCAAGATTCATCCATCGGGTGTGGTTTAAATAGCCTCCTGTAGTGCTTAGGTGTCTCCTTCCACAGCCTCGCCTAGGTGAGAAAAGAGTTCCTGCTTTCCAGAAGAGTTCCAGTGTTCTGAACCTAGGGAGTGGCTCCTGCCCCACCCAACAGGAAAAGTAGTCCCAAACAGAAGAGGATCAGGGGCTCAACTGGCAGGTAAGTAAGCAGCATGGTCTTCTGCAGGTAAGTCCACCCAAGCATTATGAGCCCGGCGCTTCCAGCGCTGGGACTGGGCATCTTTATGAGCCTGGTGCCACTGGCGCCAGGACAGGGTCCAAAAGGTCCCAATTGGGACTGGCTGGCACTCGGAACCGGGGTTATGGGTCTGCTTCCAAGGGAGTCGGGCAAGTCCTGATCTTTTGGAAGCAGAGATCATGACAGTTACGTTATCACCCGCAACTGGCGAGTGTACATCAACATGCAGTTTAGTATTGTTATTGGTTAGTTCGCGTAGCTTCCCGGAGTTCGGTAGGCTCTCCCGATTCTCAGGCTGGCAAGCGGAGCCTCTTATCAGCATTAGTTCCTTCTGGCAAGCATTAGATTGAAATAATCTACTTATCTTTTGAGCCGCGGGGACTGACGATGGAATCCGGCAGCGAGGGCGGCCCCGCGAGTGGCTTAGCTGGAGCTCTGCTAGGTGCGTCCTCTCAGCAGCAGCGTTGAGCACGGACAAGCGTTCCGGGATCGCGCATGCGCAGTGGCCTCCTCGCGCATGCGCGTTGCTTTGGGCGTCGACCTGGGCTGGTTGCAGGCTCCGTGTGCCTGATTCTGTCTCATACGAGACCCGGGCTGGCAGGGCTGTAGTCGTAGACCCGAGGCTGCTGGGAAGTGTAGTCTTCCTTTGGTCTTGCCACCTGAACTCCCCTTTCCACCACACCAAGTACATCTACACAGGGGACAAAGGTGACACCGGCTCAGAGAGGTTCCCCCCCACAAACCCTGCAACCACCTTGCCTTTGTTCTGTCCCTGGGGGTCTGGTCTTTGTGGCTTTATGACAGTATCAAAGCTGTGCAGATCTTTTATATCCACAAACAAGGAAGCACCAAGTCAAGACCGCTTACTTCCCTAGCTGTTCAAAATTTCATAGTGTGCTATATAGCCCAACATTTGGATCCTAGTGGTCCATTTACCAGCAGTATCCAATACAGTTAACTGAAGCCAATCACTAATGGGAACTGCACCCACGGGTGACAGACCCTCTTCTCTTACCTGTGGGACTCGACAAGTGGACTTGTTTGCCAGGGGCCTGAACTTCCTGCAGGATGCCTCTCCCTCCTTCTCTGATCCACCAGGCTATGTGCAAGTTTCGGGAAGCTGCACAGTAATCTTCATAGCTCCCTGTTGGCCAGCCAGGTTCTGATTTTCCAATTTGGAGAACATGTCCTTAAATGTCGTCCTCCCCTCCTTATTCCAGGTCTACCGAACCTTCTAAGCTAGGATAGAGGGCAGATCGTTAAATGTAACCACATGGTACCTGTAATCGGGCATCTTGATCTCTTGGGACACATGTGTATCATTCTAGTGACATGAAAGGACTCCAAAAGATCGCAGTGCGAAAGCAAATCGCTCAGGTTCTAATATTGGAGTCTAGAGCAAGAAAAGAATCTGCTGACTGCTTAGCGGCTACAGGCAATAAGATGAGTACATCCTGTGAATCCCAGTTCTGAGAAGCCGTGTTTTTCAATTTCTAATCCTGCAGTTAAGACAGACTTAGTTGATGTCCCCCCACCCCCTCTGTTGGGCCTCCTCATCCGATGTGGGACCTCAGCATAATCCTCACTGCTGCAATCCCTCTTTAACCTATGGCATTAGCAGACATCAAGCTAGTCTTCTGGAAAGTAGCTTTTCTAATTGCGATTATGTCTGCCACCGTAATTAATCTTTTTTTTAGCCGAGGAACTGCTCCAGTGTGAGGGGTCAGAAATGTGAAGCGGATAACTTTTTGAAGGTTTTTCAAAAGATGCCATTTTATTTACTCAAGTTTGGATAAACGCCTAACTATCCCTATCCTGATGATTTCACTGCATAAGATGAACTAAAGGAAACACTCTAACAAAAGGTCTTTGTCCCTCACACTTGTACTTACATCAGCTCAACAAGGTATGATATGATTAGGTATTCAGCGCATTATAAATAACGTGAGATTTAAGTGCGGACTCAGGAATTGAACCTGTGTTGCTCCATGTCGTATTGCTTCCAAGGCAAGCATGTTGCCCCTGAACCATCCTCCTGAGCCTAAGATTATATGTGGCAGTTTAAAGGCAACAAGCACAACAGTTAAATTCACATCATAATTGTTTCTCCTTATAACCTGGGTGAATTCCCCTTCCCCAGATTCAAGCAGGATTGTGTTTAACTGTTCCAAAAGGATGAGGAAATCCTGTCTCATAACAGTTACACTCCAGTTCTTTTAGGTGCCACGTGATAACACAAAGGTTCAACTTGAATTCAACCAACACTTCACAAGTGTTCTACCAAATTTTCTTCTTTTCACTTGTAATCCAGATCTTCCTACAATTTATTTTAATCAACAAAGAATAATATTGTACTTTTTCAGTTTGTCTCCTGACCTGGTGTACTTTCCTGCCATGCCAGAGCAAACTACTGACCACAGGGTCTTTTATGGTAATGGTCCGCTTCCAACAATTTTGCAATATCTCTTGCACAGTGTTTCAAGTTTAAGAATTTCTTCAAAGGAAACAAAAACCCCACTGATGCTGTTTATTACACATATGGGATTGTCACACGGAATACAGGATATTCTCCACTCCTCCTGAATACCTTTTATCAGAAGGGCAGCTCTCCTGTCACTCATCTCCCCACTTCTGCTCCACAACTTCAAAAATTCTTCGGGGAAAACAAATTGGTGCTGTTTAATTTACCTTGTTGATTGCCCTGTGCAAAACAGGTTCATCTCCACTCCACCCCCCCCTATCATTTTCTTTTTTTTTTGTTTTCAATATCCCAACCCCATCCCCACCTACCTGATGGTGGCAGCCGCCCCACAGCAGCTTCCCTTTTTCAGCTGCCATGGTTCGCTTGGGCCTTTAACTCGTGCCGCTAGCACCGTATCCGGCCCGCAGATTTACACTGATGCGAATACATAACAATGTCTTGGCAGAGATGTAAAAGCATGTCCTGCTTTGTCCTCTCATATGGTCGAACACTGATCCTGAAAGACATTACTGCCATGCATTATGTCAGCAAAAAGGGTGGCATCAGATTGTGGAGGCAGTATGGTATGGTTATGTCTGTAGTGCAATTTAGCTGCAAAGTACTTTAAGGCATTTTGAGTTTGGTGAGCTCATGAAATCACAAGTTGGAACTACATTCCATCTGCCAAACAGAAATGTCCCATTATTTTTCTTGAGTATTAATTTACAGGTTCTCCTAGTGCAACATACATGCTACCATGCCTCCTGGTACAAAGTCCCACCCCCACAATTCCAGGCAGTAAACCATGTTTTTCTCAGTCTGATTAAAAAAAAAAAGAGAGAATTATTAAAAGAATAAAGTCGCTTCAACTCAGGGTGGTCTCCAGCTTTACACTTTGGAGATCACCACAATATTATAGGCTCAATTGCAATTTGTCATCAAAATAATTTTGCCCGGCTACAAGAAGCTAGTACTGCTTTCACACATGCAATCGAGGCAACCTCATATGAATACATATACATTCTAAAGGATATTATTAGGCACTCTAAACATTTATTTTGCTTCTATCTAAACACAATCTATTTTAGTGATTGCCCTTTGTTTGCTAGTGTGTGCACTTGTCGATTAGAACCATTTCCAGACACTTGCTTTTCTCAATTATCAAGACCAATATGGTGCCAGAGAAAAGCTATGTAAACGTATCAACACATGCATTCACTTGGCTCACCTGTACAAGTATGAGGTAGTGAATATACAGGCGATGCACAGTTCATTGAAATGTAGATGCTGGCCAGCTCATATCTGGCTCGTTGTACTGTTCTCTGAACACATGTGCAGGGTCTTCTCAGAATATGCATATGCATATGCAGCTCTCACTGAACATGTTTGTGACTTTCAATAAACATGAATGTGCTACTTTGAATCTACACGCTTGTGTGTGACTTTGAATACAGCTGTGTGCATATATTGCTTTCAATCTGTTCCTATTGAGTTTTCCTTCCGCACCACAAGTTTAGGATGAGAGAATCTTCCCCAGTAACATGTACAATGCTAAGATTCCCTCCCTTCTACCTTACACAAGGGTCTGCCTGTGTATTCAAAGATCTGGCACTGTAGGTGTATAACTAATTTTCTAAGAATGGGATTTCTGTGCAAATACCAGTTTTCCTAAACCTATAAGTTATGGCTAGACACACCCTAGCATATCACATTATGCATGATATCGCACTATCATGCAATAGTCGGTCTGCTTCATTATGGCCGGGAGACTTTGTTGTCGGGAGTCGAGGATTTTTTTAAGCGGTAATTAAGTTTACAAAAACAGTTCTGCATTTAAGTGCACCAAGTTGCATTCAGTTTTCAATCTCGCCCTTTCATTACAAAAATGTATCGGGTTTTAAGGAAATAACATCTCACTTTAAATTCAGTTCAAATGGGAAAAACAGAGCATTTTGAATATTGAACCCAGGTTCCTGTTTTAAAAATACATTCTCCTGGACTCGCAGCCCTCTATTAAACCAGTATTTACCCTGGACAGTCTATATGGACAATTTGAGGTTACATTTGTGGTTTTAAATACACTTTTGAATGCAACATCTTATTTTGGAGAAACGGCAGGGGAATGAGTCAGTCTGGAATTACTGCCTCGTCAAGCTCTTTTCAGCCAGCTTATGGAAACCAATTTCCAGCGTTAACTGGTCATCCCTCTCTGTGGTTTGAAATTCAGTTTAAATGAGCAGGCGCTAAAACCAGCACCCAGCAGGGTGTCTGGCAACAACCAGTAGGCATGAGCTGCCGGTGTGGGACCAGGAGTGAGTCCACAGTGCCCCTGCAAATCCAACTTTCACACGAGATCTAAATTTGAACTTTTTGGCCATTATTACGATCCTTTTATATTAAAATGTGTCCTAATTCTTCTTCATTTTCATTCGCAAACACTGAAAGTCAATGTCACATATGCATGCCTGTAAGGGACCAGTTGGTCTGGGGAGCCAAAATAAGCTCCTGGTTACTGTTGGTTTTAAGTAATGTAGATCACTATAATCATGCTATCAGTGAGCACAATGAAGACACAACTTTGCTGGGTGTAAATGGTTCAGGAGATGCGTCTTTGCCATGTTTCCCCTAATCTTTACATGGCACCCTATGTACATCTTTACATGTTTTGGTAGATATAATTTCTAGCTATAAAATGCAATTTGCTTTGTTTTAATCTGATCTTGCAACAGAGTTTAGATATTTTTAGTTATTACATATTTGAGTTTTTACAGGATCATGTGCTTTTGTATCCATTTTGGAAGTGAAGCAATGTTGGCTTTATACTATAGGGGGGGGGGGGGACGGGACACCATTGATAAATCTCCTGGATAGTCCCTTTGTATGATATCGATGTGTCCAACCCAAACTCCTTTGACTCTCGTGAAAATCAGATGAACTACTGCATAGATTCAGCTAATGGGTTTTTGTGAGGCTTATGTTTTGACAAATGTTTAAAGTCCTCTTGAAAGTCCAGGGCTCAAGACCATCTGTCAGTGTCTTTATTTGTATAGCATTCAGAACCTGCTTAAACCTGATAACCAAAGCCTTTGCATGTCCTCTTCAAGATTTTGTATTCTGCATTCCTGAGCAGAAGTTTCGGTAAGTGGGGCTCTGACCGTTTTAAATTGCCCTTCGCAATCACAGGCATATGTCTGGGCAAGAGTTTTTGACGTATGTTGATGAAAGCCCTGTTCGAAGGTAAGCAAAAATATGGTAAACTACAGTGTTGCTTAACATGAAGCTGCAGTAGGCTTTACATTTTACATTCTGTACTGCAAAACACATTAAAGACAGTAAATAAATACAAATCACATTGCAACTGCGGATACATCTTCTCTACACACAAGGCAGGTTTGTAGTACAAGTGGTTTTTCTTTCTTTTCTGGGAATCCAGGAACATTGCACTGGTGATGAAATCTCATCTGTGTCATGTTCAACAAACATTCTGAGCCTGCTGAATTCGTTTAGGAAGTAAATGCACTCCAAAGTTGTGGGCCTTTTCTTTTACATAGGGCATAGTACTTGTTTGTCAGCTTGCTTTCAACACAGTCTGTAAATTCAACACACAGGGCCTCATTACGACCCAGGCGTTAACCATGGCGCTATTAGCGCCATGGTTGACGCCAGTATTTTACCGATTGTGCCATGGTCCATTGGCCCTTCCCCATTCCCATTTTTGCCCCCATAGGGCTCAATGGGAATGGGGAAGGTGGTAATTACAGTACCGCAAATTGCGGTACCGTAATTACCTCGAAAGTCCCTTTGCGGGTTCCTTCCTTAATGGCTGGTAAAACCAGCCGTTAAGGTGGAGACCCGCAAAGGGGCCTTGTAATTAGGCAGTAAGGGGTTAACGGCGCCGCCACCTTTTACGGCGCTGTTAACCCCTTACTGCCTGGGTCGTAATGAGGCCCACAGGCTTTGGAAATATTTGCACGTTTATTTTTTCATGCTTGAAGGAAAAATTGTCGGGACGGTGCTTTGAGGGAGGTTTTTCTCAGTTCACTTTATTTTAGGCCGTTATCTGAGCCTTGTTTTCTCTTACACCATTTCCCATCTAAACCATACCTGTGTTTCTTCACATAAAACACTGTAAAATAGGATGGAAATTAATGGGTGAAACTGAATTTGAACAAACCTGTTTTTCTCTTTCACACACCATAAAATGCAAATATACGGTAGGTTCTTCCTTTTTGATAACCAAGCACAGGCACCCCTTTCACACAATGTAATGTTATCAGATTGCTCTTCACTGTACATGAAATCTGTTTCATTTGTACTAAAACGGTCTAAGGAAAGGGCATGATGGTTGTGGCGAACCAGGAGGAGGCAGGCCAGAAGAGGACATTAAAAAGATTTTTAAAAGAAAAAGTCCACACTTTCCCCATCGCTACATGGGTATTCCCAACCTATGAAACTAAAATAAATGGTGCTTGTCTGTCCTCCTGGACGCCCTGTCATCAGAGGCTTGCCTCTGCGCTGGATTCGGTCTCTAGCTCTCTGGGTTCTTCATCCTTTCTTTTCCCGCGACATTGTTTCAGACAAGGGGCGTGTTGTGCCTCTTTGTATTCGGAATAAGCACGAACTTTGTCCAAAGCCAATGGTAAGGGTAAAATGTCACTACTTGTTATGGGCAATATAGTGGTAATAGTAATTTTCTCAATTCACATATAAGCAGATACTGGCTTAATTGTTTAGTTAAAGGTTCTTATACCGCGTACTGTCACCATCTGCTTGGTCCCTTGCTCTGTCTGATCTGTAAAGGAAGAGCATAAGGGGGTGTACTTACCTAGGACTGAGCAGTAGAAAGAGGTAGGGGGAGGTGATGTGCTGTTGGCAGCTTTAGTTCGGTTTAAACCGTTCGCTGAACGTAGGTGTATTTTTCAGTTGGTAGCCATCATGTGCTGTTGTGCGAGGCTGTGTGGTTCGTTTCGTTTTGCTGGTGCGGTGTGCTCAAGTGCGTGCGGTTTGTTGTGCTGTCATGCGAATGGGAGTCCTCGTACCCTAGAGGAGAGACACTCCCAGTGAGGTTCCACTCGCCCAGACTCCTAAGCAGGGTTTTGCTTAGTGGGCTCACCTCCCTAGCCTTCTCAAAGTGGATGGCTCCTCCCTAGGGAGAAAGGACGAATACTTCAGATTTCTCACATACCCCTCCCGTTAAGCGAGTGGCTCCACCTTCCAATTTAAGAGGGGAAACAACTTGGGCAGTTCACATTTCCTTGTTCCTTTTCGATGTTCCACCATGAAACAAAAAGTTTGTAAATCCACAAACCTTCTCAGGACTCGGGATTGGAATCTTCTATAAAGCTCATCCAAGTTAGCAGTGAGTTGTCCGTCACTTGCCTGAATTGTTGTCCTGTTGGATAATATCTCACAGCCCATTTGATAGCCAAGGCTTCTAGCTCTACCGTAGCGTAGTATTCACTTGGAAGAGTGTCCTACTGGTATATAGAATTGGATGTGCTAGCCCATCCTGTTCCGGGGATAACGCTGCACAGAGCGGTCTGTCTTAAATCGAACTGTCACACCCCTGCCACACACAAGTGCGTGCAGGGGCAGGCAAGTTGGGACCCGGAAGTGCAGGATCTGGTAGATAGGTGTGTGTTTTTGTGTGTGTGAATGTGATTTGGTGTGGGGAGTGGAGGAGAGCAGCGTGGGGCTGAGAGATGGGGTTTCATGAGTGGATACATGTGTGTATTGTATGTATTTTAGAGTGGGGGTCGTGAGTGGGGGGCAGGGAATGAACAATGGGGGCATGGGTGGTGAAACCACCGAATATGTAAAAAAGAGAAAAAAAGAAAAATGAAACCGCATTTTGAAGGTCTCAAGAGAAGAGAACTGTTTACAATGCCAGTTTTCCGATCAAAAGAAAATTTAAGTAAATCCGTCTTTAACTTTTGAGACCTTTTTAAAAAAGGCCTTTTCACATGGAAACATTTATTTTGTACTGTCTTGACCTTTTCGCATTGTGGCTTTATTAGTCAATTTTCCACGAAGTAGGCCAGGTATGTCACAGCAGCCTAGCCAGATGGCACTTCTTCGGGTTTGATCGTAGGCCTGATCTTGGGAGGGTGAATGAAATCACATAGTGATGGTGCATGTGTTAAGGCCAGGTCTTGCTATGGATACTGATGGCATCTAGATTTGCGCCAGAGAAGCTGGAATAGGGTCACAAAATGTTATTCATGAGTCTTTGGAGCGTAGTAGGAGCTCATTGCAGACCAAAGGGAAGCACCTCAAATTGAAAAAGCCCCTACGGGTTAGAGAAGGCTGGGTTCTTCGTCCTTTGGTTTTTGCTACATTGTTTCATGCAAGGGGCGTGTCATTCCTCCTTGTATTTGGAATACGCACCAGCATTGTCCAAAGCCAACATGACGGGTAAAATGTCACTGCTTGTTATGGGCAATATAGTGGTACTAGTATTTTTCTCAATTCCCATATAAGCAGATGGTCTTCACTGAAGGCATTTCCTTATGGGAGTCCATGTCCCCTAGAGGGGAGCCACTCCTAGTGAGGTCCCACTGGCCCAGACCCCTAGGAAGGGGAGGGTCTTGCATAGTGGAATCCCCCCCTACCCCTCCTTGGGAGAAGGGACGAATTTTTCACATTCATCACATGGTCTAGAAAGTGAATGTCTTATCTCGAGTTAGCCTAATAAAGGTAGCTCTATGAGGTTTGATTTCTTTACAAAAAAGTACATTTGAAAGCAGTTTCTATCCAATTTTAACTTAACTACCCATGTTAAACTTCATAATTAAAGGATTGCCACAGATTGCCTAGCTAGATGCGTTTGAAAGAGTGATTTGTAATTGGCCTCTGACTTTTAATGTGGTTTTTGTTGCAGTTTTGATGTTGAATGTATCCAGATGTTGGATGCTTGACTTGAAAAGGCGATACTCCATGACATTCTTTACATAGCTATTGATGGTAGCCATAGGAAGTCTTTCTGTAATGTTAAACATTTACTGTTAGGGACTATAGGGGTTTTTAAGGGGAGTCTGCTTTCTGTATGTAACACAAGCTTCCAAATGCAGAGATTATAGCGATACTAATGCTAGAATGATGTTAGCAAAGCAAGTGTTGCAAGTATTGATAACTTTCCTCACTCTATGGGCAATTCTGCCTTTTGGAGGGTTTGCAAATTAGTAAAGCCTGCTGGGCAAGGAATACCATTATGCCAATTTAGTCAGTTCAAATTCCTGGACTTTATTCCAATTGCAAATCTTAGAACTAAAGTATGGAGCCATCTTCGTGTTTTGTTTCAGGTGAAGGTCAGACTTCAAGTTTGAAACCTTTTGGGTTGACGAATGAACAGAGTGCTTGTTTTATAGCTGTAGTTTTTAGTCTAACCCCTAATGGGTAGTCGAGGCAGGAGGCTTGCCAATTTTCATCCTCCGATCATGGGCTGTGTCAGGTGATATAGACCCACATTCCAAAGAAGCTAATGACATCTTCCATGTACACCTCCTACTCCTGATGCCACCGTCTCCTGCTCACCCCATGTCATTTCCCACTCCTCCCCGTCTCACCACCCAACTGCTATACTGTACCAAACTCCACTCTCCCCTTATTGCCGGTCGAAAGGCGTTCTCTTCCGTCACCTGCAATAGAATTACATACAGGGCTAGATTTCGATCACGCTCCTCCTGTTTCCATGCCAGCAATCTTGGGGTCCTCCTGCTTTAGCCCCCTACACTTGACTGGTGCGAATCGTGGAAGGAGGGCGCTTTCAGGCAGGCAATATCCCTAAACCCTTTTTGAAGGCCCTTGCTTTGCTTTGGAACATCAGCATACAGTAGTGGGCTGTGAAAGATCCCTGCCGCCACCTATAACATCTAATTGCTAACTTAATATGAGATCTATGTTGTGAATTAGCATTTTGCCAGAAAATAGATATTCAATGTTACGATTTATTTTTAGATCCAATTGCATCCTGCAGCCTATTTGTCGCCCTGTGTGCATGATACTTGAAACAACCACACAGGTTATCCCAGCGCTTCTGTTTGCACATAAAAAAATGCAAGCAGGCGAGGAGGAAAAGGTGTGCCAGATGAATTAATAATTTGATCAATTAATAAATTGATTTCAACAGCTGATTGGAGTGGATGCAGGATTGCTGAGCTCTGCTCACCGACCACTAAAATCCTGAGTAGATCCCCCTCCCCCAGTCAAACCACGTGATCCGGTCAGGGGAGGCTGTGCAGAATGGTAGGGCTGGAACGAAGCTCTTCGGCTGTGGTAGCGTGATCGCTCGCGGAGCAGACCGGGGTGACTCGCTCACGTGGTGCGGCTGCCATCTTGAGATTTGCACTGGTGGCGATCTGCTTCCCCAGGGACGCTGCAGTTGTGGGACGCATGTCCGTTGTGGGTGGAGTAGGATGCCGCAACATTCTGGGGAAGCTAGTCCTGTAAAGCTGGCTTGGCGACCCACCACAGGCTTGCCTGGAGGATCAATTGGTCCTTTCCCAAGGATTTCTGGAGATAGTTGGTGGCCCTCCCTGCAGGCAGCATGGGAAGACAACTGAGGCGGGTTGCGATCATGTTGGTCCCCAGGGTTGCCTCGCAGCTGCTGGCTGACTGTGTGCTGGTGCGTGATGGTGCCACAGAGCATCCGGCCCTGTGAAGGTCTCTGAAATGGTGAAAGGGCAACAGAAGCTGGATTGCTATGTGGAGGGCAAGATGAAGTAGTCCAGGGCCACAAAGCCACTTGCGACAGGTGATGACCGCACCACCTGGCTGGGAGGTGATTACACTTGAGAGCCTGATGGAGGCCATGCTGGACTTGCAGACATCCCTGCTGAATAAGGTGCCGACAGTGGGGGTGGAAGTGACGCTTGTGCTGGTTTACCCCAAAGGTGAACAAGAGTGGTCGAAGGTAAGTAACACAAAGGATCTGGTCGCTATGTTGTGGCAGCGGTGATGGCCTCGGAAGACAGAGCGGAAGATGTTGAATGCCGCTCAAGGAGATCTAATGTCCACATTCTGGGGCTGCCTGAGGGAGCAGAAAGAAAATAGTGCTGAGCTATACCTGCAGCAGCTGCTGACTGTTGCTTTGGGCATACAGGGCTCTCAAAGTGTTCTACGATCGAGAGGGCACATAGGGTGCCTGGGAGAAAACCACAAGTGGGCGCCCCGCTGAGAGTCCAGATAGTGATGTTTTGAGATGGAAATGCTGTCCTGCAAGATGATATAAGGCGATCTTCATACCATGTAGGCAGCTGGATGATCCTTATTTTCCCAGACTTCACGCAGGAGGTGCAGATACAAAGTGAATCTTATGAGTCGAAGCGATTGAGTGAACATAACTATAGGTATGTGTTATCCTGTGAAGCTGAAGGTGTTGGTACAGGATAGTCCTTTTTTCACACTCCAAAAGATGCATGGGATTGGCTCGAGGCCCACGAGCATGGCATAGAACAGTCCAGAAGCAATGGTTTGGAACACTCTGGAATCAGTTGTGAATTTGTCTCAAGTGGAAGTGCCAGGAACTGGGAGGGCACCCACCGGAAGGTTTGTTATGGGCTTGGATGGGACATTGGCGCTAGGAGTGGTGGAGAATATCCAGGGTATGCTGATATTGTGAGTCGAGGAGCTGGAGGCCTTGCCTACCTGACTTAGCGCTGTGGCACGGGCCCTTCTGGTTATGTTGGCATGCAACAACATTTTGTGGGGAGGGGTGTGGGCTGCTCATAATGCGTTTTGCACTGAATATTGGGGCTCAGTTGTTGGTTCTTTGTGTGATATATGTAATGGTAAATGTTGGATTACTGGGGGGGATAGCTGGGGGAGGATCGGATGTGTATTGGGCTGATGGGTCAGGACTGAGTCGTCGTATTCATGAGTTTGCCTAGCGAGGTCCGACTTGGCCTGGTTGTTGTCCGCTCTTGGTAGGGGAACCACCGTGAGGAAGATGTAAGATGGACCTGTTGCCTGTTACTGGTTTGGAGGGGGGATTACATCTGTGGGTTGAGGTGGACACAGGTGGGGCGGGGGAGGTGTTGACAGTTTTCCTTTATTTTGGTTTTTGGTTTTGCCTCTGAGAGCATTGCATATGATGAGATTCTATGAAAATGTTCCATGTATGCTTTCTCAAAGGGAGAGACGTGAAATGAGGGTACTTAACGCATGGCAACGCTGAATGTTATAAGCTGGAATGTGCAAGGGATACATAATGTAGTCAAATGGGGTAAGATGCATTCAGATCTGGTCTGCAACAAGGTGGATGTTGCTGTAATCCAAGAAACATACCTGATGAAAGAGGAGCCACTTTAATTTCAAACTCGATGGATGGGGTTGGTGGTGGGGTTGTCCTTTTCTTCCTATGCTCGTGGGTGTGGGGGGGGGGGAGGTGGACCCGGGTCCGTGATATGGGTCTCAGAGTCCATCCCTATGTAGGTTGAACATACCTTGATCGATCGTGAGGGGAGGTATGTAGGGATAGTGGGCCGGTTGGCGGGACAACCTATGTTCCTCCTTTTAATCGATGCGCCTAACATGGACCAAGCATCCTTCTTTGAGAACATGAGCGCATTGATGAGACCCTGGGTGTCTTGGGTGCTGTAGCTGTGGAGTAGTTTTAACTGTGTTGTAAGAAGGGCACTGGATACATTCAGTGTGACTGCAAGGCTGCTGTCTCGAGCAACCAAAGTACTGGCGTGGATAATATCGGATTGCATGCTCATAGATGTTTGACAACATGGATTGGAACCGTGTTATTCGTATTACTCAGAGGGTGGGTGGTACATGGTTCTTTCTTATTGATTGATTAGTACTTTTTGGGTTCGGAAGTAGCCAGTATGGTAGCTAAGGTGTCCCCTGTCGTAGGACCACTGAATGGACACCCTACCAGGTGGGTACATCATACTTACCTTGCCACTACTGCACTACCTGATTCAATACTGTATTAGGTCGAACTAATACACAGCTAGGTCACACTAGCGTCCTTAATCCACAGCCTGCCACTTGAGTACTACCCAGCTCCCCACCCCCCTGGAACATTGACTGACCCATACTGCAATGCTCCCAACTAAGTCACATTACCTTTTCACTCTGCTGACGACAGCTGTAGCCATCTCATATAAGATATCCACTGTAAGATTTCATACAACTAGAGCCTCCAACTAGTGCGGTTCTATGCCTAATAAATTTGGCATAAGCCTCACGATGGCCACATAGCTACCACCTTCCCACACCATAACGCCTACGAAATTCTTACCTGCGTTACAGTCCAACAATAATATATCGAATTCCTCCTCAGGATTGTTGGTAAACTGTCCCTGCCCACTCTCCCCTAACCAATGGATCCAACTCTATGCTATGTGCGTATGCCTAACCAACTGTGTCCCGTAAACACCAGAAACACGAGACTAGGGTTTAGACTAAAGACTGTACAACCTCCATTAACCAGCCTTAGAAGAAATTCCAGAACTAAGACCACTCCCCTTAAGAGAAATAACACCAAGCCTTATGCAGCGTGTATCATACAGACCCAATCTTGCCCTGTAAATGCTAGAAATAGTAGACTAGGGTCTCAACCTCCTCTGTTTATAGAAAAAAAAATAGAACTAAGACTTCATCATCCAAGAGAAATAGTGACTTGCAAAATAAGAGGACAATCAATAGTACCCTCACTTCACCGGCTGCCCAGTCCCTATTAGACACAACTAGCCCCGTCACCAACTCCCCATTAATCAAATGCGCACTTATAAACGCAAGATCTTTACTTGCACATACACTAGGTATTGCTGACATGATTGTAGGTAATGACCTAGACTTTCTTGCGCTATCCGAAACTTGGCTTCACGCTGCTGCAGGACCTACGCTGTCCCTAGCCATGCCAGAAAACGACTCCATCTTCAGACTAGATAGAGAAACTCCAGAGGCGGCAGAGCAGCATTCATTGCCAAAACCCAGCTTGGCTTAAGGGTTATCCCTAATCAGCCATTCCCCACAGAAGAACTCCTGTCTGTTAAATTATATCTTAAGGCCCCTCTTACGATAACGATACACCTTATATACAGACCACCAGGCCCAATATTGTTCTTTGAGGCGGACATCACCCAACTCCTCTCCCTCAATACCAAACCTGGCTCGGAGATTATTGTACTTGGAGACCTTAACATAAGCCTTCTGGACCCTAATGACAACAATGCAGTAGCCCTAGCAAATACACTACAAGAACTAGCTTCTCACACCGCATCACCAAGTCAACACACATCAAAGGGAGAACATTGGACTCGCTGGCCGATTTGAACTACATTATCAAGGTCACCGCCAATACTCCTTGTGCATGATCAGACCATAACCTTATATCCTTTATTATTCAGGACTGCCCTCGCCCCAACCCTAGCAACTTAAACACACCCCCCGCTCCCACTGGAAATAGCCACAATATCCCTGTAGAGAACATTCTACCTCTCCTTGAGCCCATCACTAGGGATCCAGTTTACATAAGTATGGACCCAGCGGCAATAGTTGAGCTTTACAACCATACACTACGTCAGGCAATAGACAATGTAGCGCCACTAAAAATGCATAAAGCTAAACCTCTGGCTCCCTTTAAAAAAATGGTTCACTCCTTATCTTAAAACTTTAAGGAATAAAAAAGAAAGGCGGAGGCTAACTGGAAAAAGTCCCCCTCAGATCTCAATAAAGAATTATTCTCTAAAATCTCCAAAGCCTATAAAATGGCTACCCACCAGATGAAAAAAGACACATACAATGACAGAATCTCGAAATCCAATTCTGGAACGAAATCATTATTTTCTATTGTCAGAGAATTGGAAACCCCCTCATCCCCACCAGAAACTAGCACTAAAGATGCAGCCTGGTGTACCAATATACAAAAAGCATTACTCAATAAAATATTGCTCTTACAACTGAAAATGGAAACTAAAAAACATATCCTACCTGCTGATCCACAATTCCTAAAACCTCTGGACTCGCTCTCCAATACCGCCCGACCATTTAAGTTCACACCAGTCACCACTCGACAAGTAGAAGCAAAAATAACAAGTCTCAAACCTTCGAGATGCCAAGGGGACGTCTGCTCGCCAACTGTTGTCAAAGAGGCAGTAAAAGATCTTGCTCCGTTCATCACCACTCTAATCAATTCATCCTTCCAAACGATTTTGAACCCAACCATTCTCAAAGATGCTTGGAAAAAAAAAAGAAATTGATCCTGACATTCCCACAAATTATAGACCTAGAACTACAGTGCCTTTCCTTCTGAAAATCTTAGCTAGGGCTGCCTATTTACAAATCCACAAACACCTCGAATTGAACAATCTCCTTGGCCTGAGGCAATCGGGCTTTAGACCCAGCTATGGCACCTATACAGCCTTGATGGATCTAAAAACACAAATGGACGAACTGAAGGATAAAGGCAACTTGGCCCTCCTTATGCTTCTTGATCTGTCCGCTGCCTTTGATTTAGTCCATCATAAAGTCATCTGTAAACATTTGTCATCCTCAGCCAACTTCTCTGCCAAAGCTACCTTTTGGATACAATCTGTCTTAGACAACAGAACCATGAAGGTTTTTGCACTGACTGCGATGGCCGAGCCGGGCCCTGTCACCTGCGGAGTACCTCATGGTTCTTGTGTACCCCCACCCTATACAATATCTTTACGAAGCCCCTTTTTTTTGGACAAACTAGTCAATTTTGGTGTCACCTACATTAACCATGCAGATGGCACCCAAATCCTCATTCCTATCACAGGTGACTATGACATAGATACCAAGTTGATTAACGAAATGTATCTAAGCTTGCATGACTACTCATGTCCTATGTCTGAACGACAATAAGACATAGTTACTTCTTATCGGATCACAGACCAAACTAAACAAATTGGATAACCAGATCAAAACATTCAACATCAACGGCATCAACATCAAAGTCTCAAGGGAAGTGAAGACTATAGGAATTTACTTGGACTCCTCGCTCACCTTGACTAAACGAGTCAACGCTACAGCTTCCGCAACGGCGTACACATGTAAATTGATCAATGCTTGCAGACCGATCTCATCTTCGGAATGTTGCACTTTCCCTGCTAGAGCCCTTATACTTTACAAATTAGATTACTGCATTACACTCTACCTATGGACTAGCAAACGTAATGTAAAAAAAACTTCAAATTCTACAAAATAATGCATTGAGGACTGCACTCAATATCCCTAAATCCCACCACAGCTCGGCTTCCAGACTTAATGGCCACTGGTTGTCGGGGCAAGACAGAATTACGTTCAATATTTTGGCTCTAACCCAAAAATGTCTCTAACTCAGCTCCTAAATACCTCGTATGTAAAATTCTCCAGAAACCAATCCGACCGATCCACACGGTCCTCACTTGCCCATTGCCTCACAGTAGTGACATTCAAGTTACAAAAAGCTGGAGGCTGTTCTGGCTGTTCTGGCAGCTAAATTGTGGAACTCCATGCCGCCAGCGTTAAGGGCAGAACCATCCTTCTGAGGTTTTAGAAAAAAAGTGAAGACCTGGTTATTCACTCAAGAATGCTCATGAGACTCTACTAGATTTTCTGTATAATGTGTTGCTTACGATAACATTGAATGTCTCTATTTTATGTAACTGAAATGCCTACTGTAACACTGCTTTGAAATGTGTAGCCTACTGTAACATTGAATTATAATCTATATGTACCTGCAATCTTCCTGTAACTGAAATGTACTACCACATGTATGTGCCCAGATACCTTTGGGTCAGCGGCACTCTACGAATGACTAAATAAATGTGGTGGGGTTCTTGGACAGGTCACTGTCTAAGCATGCAGCCCTCTGGCTTTATTTGGTACAACCCCCAGCATTCGGGCCCCTTTCAGGATGTGGAGATTCAGTAACTTTGTGCTGTTCTATGTGGTGTTTAAATATTCACTGAGGGAGGACATTGGACTCCAACTGGACTGAAAATGTGGCTCAACCGCCAGTAGGGCTATGGAATGGGAATCCCTGAAAGGGTTTGTCGCTGTATTTCGGCAAAGGTCAGGGTTCATAAAGGCACTTATTGATACGGTCTCCCGTCTAGAGGGTGAGGTGGCTGGCCTGGACCAGAGAGAGGGTAGGGGGAAGAAGATACAACCTCTAAGAGCAGAGGAAAGTACTGATCTTCAGGAAGATCAATACAGATTTAATAGTTTTGACTACACAGGATATGTGGCGCATCAGCACGCCGAGGGGGATAGGGCAGGAAGATTACTTGCGTGGCTGGTGAGAAGAGGGAGGTAAGCGTTCATGTGCTGAAGTACCCGATACATCTGGTAACATGATCCATGACCCATAAGGTATTTGTGAGGTGTTCAGGAGCTTTTACGAATCGCTTTACACTGGCAAGCTGGGTTTGACATGCCATGGCTGAGTTTCTGGACGAGGCGGGGTTGGATAAACTATCGGTGGAAAAGGGTGATGGGCTTGGTGCACCTTTAGTACTCCAAGATTTTGAGAATGCAATAGACTGGCTAGGGCTAGGTATGAATCACTGACTCTGCGGCTTAACGGTGGAGGTTTATAGGATTTATAAGGGCCTTCCAGTTCACAAACATCTTGAGGTTTTTTGCGAGGCTATGAAAATTGGTGGATTCCCAAAATCTATGTGTAAATGTTGGTGGTGGTGCTACCTAAGGCGTGCAGGGACCCTCGGATTGTGGGTCTTACAGGCCAGCGTCGGTGATAAATGTGGACATAAAAATGATGTTTAAATAATGGTGGACGGACTGCCTGAGTCAGGTGATAAGGGAATTGGTGCACCCAGGCCAGACTGGTTTTATCCCTGGTAGGTGTATAGTGTGGAAATTTGCAGAGGCTCTTTTTAAATCCTGGACAGTTATAGGGAGTCTATGGACGAAGTGGCGTTGGTCAGTCTGGATTCCTATAAGGCATTTTACTCAATTTGCTGAGATTTTCAATGGAAGGTGTTGGAGAGAATGGGGTTTGGCCACTCAGTCATTGGGTGGGTCAAGCTAAGTGGTGTAAGTGCAGTTGGTAGCAGTGCTACTCTACTTTTTAAATTATGTTTTACTGTTCCTTTTATTTTAAAAAGTAACCGTACCTGATTAAATAGAATTTTGTACTTTCAGAGCATTGCACTGAAAGCACCCTTAAACAGCAGGTGCATGTGTTTGGGGGTTTGTATTGTGTGTGGGATGGGGTTTGTGGGTTGCTGGGACAGGCTAGTAGGGAACATAGTTCCACTACTTCTTTTCGCCCACTTCAACCACTGATTACGCTACTTTGAGGGATCAACTTCAGGGGTGATGGTGAATGGGAGTGTGTCCACCCCTTGGCTGGTGAAGCAAGGTACACGCCATGGTTGTCTGCTTTCACCTATGATCTTTGTACTTGTGATCGAACCACTGGCAAGAGTGATGTAGAGGAGATCCTTAGAGGCCGGTCTGCGTTTGTGGGGACTTAGTCACTGTATTTCCTTATAAGTGGACAATGTTCTGCTGTAAGTGCGAGGCCCGATTCTCAACCTGGGGCGGGGGATCCTGGATTCAGTCGGGAGTTTGGTAAGTTATACAGATTTGTGATCAATCGCTCTAAGTCAGCCCTGTACTATGATTGTTGGACGAGAGTTGTACTTCGCGTAATCGAGACCAGATGATCCTGGTTATTCTGTTGGTAAAAAAAACTCTGATCCAGAACCAGTCTTTCTTTTTTGCCACACCTCACTGCAGGAACTCCTTATGGTAACTTTCAGACTGGCTCACCTCCTTATAATACTTCATAGGGCTCAATGGGAATGGAGCATGGCCACCCTCAGTGGTGAATTTAAATACCTTAGTATCCAGGTGGGAGTTGATTGGGAATGGTTGCATGACAACAGTGTGATACAGAGCATGATTGATTGCATTTGACAAAACTGATCAATATTGCATGAAATTCCCCCTGCCGGTGATGGGAAGGGTGGCACTGGTTAAAATGATAGTGTTCACATGATAACTATGTATTCCAGGTCATGTTGGTGCCTATTCAGACAGTTCTCTCATAAGATGCACATGGGGGGGGGTGGGTAAATGGCTGTGGAACAGTGGGTCCCAGAAGATAGCGTTGACAAACTTGCAGCTCCCAGCCAGGAAAGGTTAGGGGAGGGGTGGGGGCTCAGGGGGCGGGGAGCCCCTAACTTCCACTCTTATTAATGGACCACCGCACATCAGCTAACAGTGTGCTGTTATGAGGACCCACGGGAGTATGAGATCACCCGTGTGATTGCTATGGAATGTAGCCCACGACTCTTGGAGGTGATTGGTGCTAGGGATAGAGAGCTTGGTCAGCTGCCATCGTCAGTGGCAACCGTGTTTAAGGACTGGAGGCAGGCGTCAAGACTCCAGGGATACAAAGTGCCTTTCTAATCTGAGATTAGACTATCCTGTAGTTGGTTGGGTTATTATACATGTAGAGGCGTGGGAGGAAGGGTAAGTAAGCTGATACGGAGTGGGACAGTTGAGGACCTGTACGACGCAAATAGGGCGATTACATTTTAGGAATATTGGGAGCAACACCTGGGGCTGATGCTCAACACACGAGATTAGTGTAGCCTGACGCGAGGGGGTAAACTCATAATGGAACGCCAGGCTGCAGATGTGGTGGCTAGATGAGATGGAGTGGTTAAACCGAGAGGCAAGTGGGGTGAAGACCTGGGGGAACCACTGACGGACAGCATGCGGGTCAGAGTAATGCTTTCCGCAAGGCAACTGTCCAGGAATGCGAAGTTCCAGTGAGTCCAATATCAATGCAGAATGGTTGCCCATGGAACGCCTGATGTGGTGGATAAAATGGTTACTAATCTCGACCCCAGCTGCTGGAGATCTATACGTATGTGGTGGGGTTGTAACGGGGTCTGGTCGTTCTGGAGTTAAGTGCTTGCTCACATGGGTGCGGGTGCAACACACAGTCTGGCAATGTATGCTCAGACTGCTCCCCATCAAACGAGGGAAGAGGAACAAACTACTCATGAAAATGATCTCATTAGGGTAAATTCTGGCAAAGCGAGCCATTGTAATGACTTGGAAGTCGCCTGGTGGTCCCCTCTTCGGTTCCTGGCTGGGGGAGGTTTGGAAGTGAGTCAATGCGGGAGTTGACATTGTCAAAAAATTAAGGATGAGTGGGGGTGGGGAGGGGCGGGCCGTTTTAAAGTATGGGATGAGGTGTGGGATCTGTTGGAAATGCCTTCAGATCTCATGCCCCCCTGAGATGGGATGTGGGTCCTGTAATAGTACAGATGTAGATTGTATTTGATACCGTTAGAAAATTCCGGGGGAGTATATGGTCACGGAGGGGCAGCGAAATGGGAGAACGAGATGGTAAAACCCTTGATGGGATTTGGATGCACACAGCTATACACGATGGCACTGTTTGGGATGATGGGAGTGGTGTCGATCAGAATTAGTTGCAAGGTAATCGCTTCACAAAAATACATCTTTAAAGAATACAGTAACTGTAATACTGTATGTAAATGGAATACATGTTGATGAACCTGTGCATGTCGTACAAGCTAAAAATAAATTAATATATATTTTTTTAAACCTATGATGACGAAGACTGATGGGAGTTGTTTTCCAAAACACCCGGTGAGCCAAAGGCTGCAGACCCTTTTTAAGTCCCCTTTGGTTTTCGGCAAGTGGTACTGTTGAACAGGAACACACTAGTAAAATGAATCCACAAACCTTAAGAAGCTTTGTTTGATGGCTTTCTGTTCATTAGTATATCCGTTCTGAGCCATCCCTTTTTGATGAATAGAAATTTAGATCTCCGAGTGCAGTTACCCTGTGGTGTTAAACTGTTTTTTTCCTCAATAAGCTTGAGATAGTTTTGTGCCTGTTTTCTGGGAGCATGTTTTTTTCTCATTTACAAATTCCTCTTGCAAATAATTCTTTATTGGAAAGAAAACGCAATACAGATAATTGAATATGAATTTTATTTATGGAGCACTTTCGCCAAAGTGTTTTATTTTATTGTTTAAAGGACAGACCTAGCCCGACAGCAGCAGAGTGCTGTACACAGTGTGGGTAGACTGCATATGTGCTGGCATCTTTTAACAGCACAGTACTGTGAGGTCTGTGTGTCGGTATGTACGTCCATTGGAATTGGTCCTTGCTCAGGTGTTGAAAGAATTTTTTTTGAGGGATTTGTGAAATTGTAGAATTGTGAGGGCATTACGAGCCGACACCGGGATTGAGTTTCAAAAGGTGGGTGCATGACAAGAGAAGGATGATTTGTGGGTCCTCTTTGCAGGTGTGATTCAAGCCAGTTAGTCTGTTTGTTGCGTAAAGAGTGTTTGCCACCAGATATGTGGGGCTTAGTCGCCAGGTATGCTAGTGTGCTACTTGTGACTGCCTTGTAGGTCACAAAAGACTCAAGCAGAGACTCCAGGGTTTAAACATTGAGGGGGTCATCCCTGGGACAACAAATGCAATAAGACAACAAAAGACCCGCTCAACAAAGCATTGTGTATTTGTGGTTCGGTGGTCTTTGCCTTTGATCAAATGGATTGGCATGTTGTACTAAGTCCTAATGTCTATGTAAACCCTCAAATACTGACACACTTGTTGACATAGACAGAATGCTACAAACCAGAGAAGTAAAATATTTCTGGAGCTTGTGGATCCCCTTAGATCACAAGCTCTGCATAGTCCGACATCTAGTGGAAGTCGCAGAGTATTAAAAGATTTATTTTCGAAACTGAAACGGACGTCAACAGGGCGTGATTGGTAGTACTATCCCTAGTGTGACGTGTACTGTACCCATGGTCTTACACGCCTCGAGGTCCATCAGATTGTTTTTTACTGCTATCGAAGTCGGTCGCAAATGTGGAGTTCTCTTCCAGGCTGATGCCTTTGATTTACTAAAGTACTCCAGTACAACGAATAGTTACTGAAGACTGCGCAACATTTCAACATTGACACTCTGGAGTCACAAGTAGATAAGGACTTTGTGGAAGACATCCTGGGGGACAAGAGGGCAGCAACACAATTCATACCTCTCCTGCAGTCAGTCCAGAGATGTATTCAACCTTCCCTGACAACACCTAACCTTACAAGGGTGGTCAACCCAAGGCTTGAAAAGCTTTTCAGGCCCACACCCACTGACCCCCCTGTACATTAGGGGCCAGCTCAGACCAGATTCTCTCGTAGTTACCACCACCAGAGAAAGGGCAGGCACTCTCCTGGCATCGGTTGAAGCCCGCCGGGCAAGGAGAGTAAAACGATATATACATTTGGGGAAAAAGTAGCTTCCTTTTGCAGCGTAACAGAAAATAATTGCTAGCAATAGAACTCCGTTAGCTAGTTATGGCTGCCACAAATGGGATCAGCTGGAACAACTACAAGTCGTCCCAGAACCACCAAAAGGCCCAACTCCTTAAGACTGTTTCAGAAGGCAAACAAATCTCAAGCTGCATCCTGAAGAACCACCTTGATGCGGCGGACAGCGCAGGATGCAGCATAGTGGAAGGGACGCTCATTAAGCGTCATTCCTGGCTTGGGCACTGAGGGTTTAAGCTAGAGACCCAATCAACCCTCCTGAACATGCCAATAGAGCCAAACATACTATTTGAGAAGGATGTGGAGGACGCCCTAAAAAGTGCCACGGACGAGTACAACACTCTTAAGTCCCTTGGGCAGCTAACTAAAAAACCTTATTCCAAACAGGGTTCCCCCAACTCGGAAGAGATTACGTGGCCTGAGTGGACAATGTTCCTCGGGCTACTCTCAGGGAGCACAGTCCTCATCCTGGAACTAGTCTCAAGGCCAAGGTTCCTCGTCCAGCTTTCAAAGGGGGAATAAATGGGGCAGAGGCAGAACCTCACCTGGGAGAGGCGTCCCCTCCCATGCCACTACAGTAGGAAGCCGAATCACTCAATTCACCCACACATAGGAGGGGATAATGTCAGACACGTGGATGTTGTCCACTGTGGCAGGCGGGTACTGCATCAAGTTGCTTCAGAAACCACCATACTGCCCGCCAAGACAAAAACTAACAGCAGCAGAAAAAGCCATACTGCTGGAGGAAATAAAGCCGCTGCTCGAGAAGGACGCAATAGAAATCGTCCTGGCAAACCATGTAAACAAGGGTATTTATTCAACACACTTCCTTGTGCCAAAAAAAGACCTGACCATGCGCCCAGTACTAGATCTGCACCGTGCGAACAAATATGTCAAACTACAAAGGTTTTCCATGCTCACGATTCAGGAGGTGATTCCACTCGTGAAACAGGGAGACTTCATGGCAAAATTAGACATGAAAGATGTTTCATTTTCCTATGCACCCTTCGCACAGAAAATACCTGTTTCAAGATGGCGAGAGTACACTTCCAGTTCAAGGTACTCCCATTCGGCATCGCCTTGGCAACAAGAGTGTTCACCAAAGTGCTGGCAGTAGTGGAAGCACACCTGCGCAGAAAGTCCATCTCGGTATACCCTTATCTGGACAACTGGCTAATCACAGTGGAATCTCCTCAAATTTGCGAGTTAAATATGCAATAGACAATAACCCGCTCTTCAATCTGGGTTTCTCTATCAACAAGAAAAAATCAATTCTAGCCCCAAGACAAATAAAGCAATTTCTGGGGGCTGTCCCAAGTACAAAGATGGAGCTGGCTTTCCCGTCAACCGAGAGAATACAAAATATGCTGTTGCAGGTACCTTTATTTAGTTCCTCCTGCGCATGCGTCCAATGCAGGAATGGTTAGCGAAACAGTGGTCTCGGGCAAATGGACTGTGGGACATTCTAGTGGTTGTTTCGCTAACCCTGGTTCAGGCTCTTCGCTGGTGGTCCCAAGACAACCTGTTAAAAGCATAACCTTTTCGCGATCCACCAGGTCAAGCAATCCGAACTACAGACACCTCACTCGTTGGTTGGTGGTGGGGGGGTGTGCACTGCCTCCACCACAAAGCCAACAGATAGTGGACACACGCTACTGCCCAGAAACTTAACTTCCTGGAGTGCTGGCAGTCCTCAAAGCTCTTCAGGCCTTTCAGCAACATCTACAGGGTCAGGTGGTGCAGGTCCTCAGACAGCACCACGGCCATGTTCCAGCTAAACAAGCAGGGAGGCACACGCACTCTCTAAGTCTATCCCAAGAAATATGGAAGTGGCCACTCGAGAGGAACAGGTTCCTGACATCTCAACACGTTCCAGGGGAACTTAATTCTCTGGCAGACACTCTAAGCAGACACCCACTGCCAGAAGAACACGAGTGGCAACTCGACAGATATCCTATATACGATATTCTCACTTTGGGTCAGCCCCATTAGACTTGTTCGCCACAAAGCAAAACGCACAATGCCCAGACTTCGCATCCAGGTTTCCCCAGCCAGGGTCCAAGGGGAACGCCCTGTGGATGAACTGGTCAGGGAAATTTGCTTATGCTGTCCTCCACATACCCGCCCCCCCGAACCCTCCACCCCTCCCCCCTCCTCAGCAGGATAGTGCACAGAATGTACCAGGAACAAGCAACACTAGAGGGCATCTCTCCACGCATGCCCACAATCAATGAACTTGGCATCTTGGCTCCTGAAGTCAGAGTTTGGCCACTTAAACCTTCCACAAAGGTGTATGGATACCCTTAAAGAGGCACAAAAAAGCAACACCAGGCACTGTCATTTTAATTAATGGAAAGGAGTTGTGATATGGTGCACATCACAATCATTAAGCCCATTAGAATGTTCTCCAGCTAACATTCTACACTACATGCTTTATTTACTAGACTCCGGCCTAGTATTTAATTCCTTAAACGTGCACCTGGCGTCCCTATCAGTTTACACCACTTCACAGAACAAGGTGTCCTGGTGGAAAGTCCCTGTCATTAAGGCATTTATGGAAGGGGTAAAGAGGTATACCCCCAATTTTCAACCCTCCACCAGGTTGGGATCTTAATGAGATCATGGGTCCGTCCTTTGAGCCTATGTACAGGGCCAGCCTTAAGCATCTTACCTATAAAACTACATTCCTGGTAGCTATCGCCTCCATAAAATGAGTAAGTGAGCTACAGAATTTGTCCGTACAAGACCCCTTTTTCATTATACACCAGGACAAGGTTGTCCTTTGAACACACCCTGGGTTTTCACCAACGTTCATTTCAAAGTTCCATGTACTCTTACTGCGCTCTGATGCTACTTTGTAAATATTTTGTGCCTTAATAATGGTGTCTATATGTCCTGTGTATTCATATTACCTGTAAAGTGTATAAACGTTGTATATGAATGTCTGAAACTGTAAATACTGGATCTCCTATGCACCAAGAAATGTGCCCAGTTGCCTCAGGGCTCGGTGCGCTATATAAATACAATGCAATGTAAATCAATCCACAGAATTTCCATCTTCTTTCAGAATCCATCAAACTCAGCAGAAAGAATCCTCCATACACTGGATGTACAGAGGGCGGTCTTGTACTATGTGAACAAAACCAAACCCCCAAGGAAAACAGACCAACTCTGTTTCCATCGCTCCTGGTAGAGAAGGCGATCACGTATCAAAAAGCGCCATCTCTAGATTGATAGTCTAATGCATAGAACTCTGCTATTCCCTATCCAAAAATGTTCTACCTTTCAACCCAAGGGCACCCTCGACCATAGTTACAGGGGCTACCTTAGCTTTAATTGCAAACATCCCTCTAGATGTTGTCTGCAAGGCTGCTACATGGAGTTCCATCCATACGTTCACCCAGCGTTACTGCATTGATCCACATTCTAAAGCAGATTCACAGGTGGAACAAGCCGTTCTAAAACTTCTTTGCTTCTGTACCTTCTAACTTACGACCTCCTTCTCCAGATAGTGCTTGCTAATCTATACAACGCATGTGCTCTAAGCAGAACTACAAGCTCCAGAAGAAATACATTACTCACCTTAATCGTATATCTGGTGCTTGTATCTTCTTAGATTCACATGCGCCCACCCTTCTTCCCCTACTGGAGTAGAAGGTGCATAGATGTTTTCTGGGTTATCACTGTTTCTGCTTTACAACATCTGTACTCACGCTATACTTCATGCAACCTCATGTCAAAAACAACCAATCTGAGGGACCTCGACGCATGAAGGACCATGGGTACATTACACGTCACACTAGGGATAGTATTACTAATCACTCCCTTTCGACGTCTGTTTTTGAGTTTCGAAAACATATCTGCGACTTTCACTAGATATCGGAATATGCAGAGCATGTGAATTTAAGCAGAGGCACCAGAAATAAGATTACGGTGAGTATTGTAATCCATATACCTTATTCACATGAATTATGTTAAATACAGAATTAACTTATTAATCAACAATGTGACTTGTGCACCCCTTTAAAGTGACTCGTGAAGTGTCAGACACTATTATATCAAATCAAAAATTAAGAAAGCATCACAAAATGCTATCTGCTAACCAATTTCAACGCGTTTGAATATGGCACTTCAAATATGTGTCACACTATCATAGTATGAATCCTTAGTTATTCATGCGACTACTATGTAGCACACTTTACCTCCTAGTGGTCTAGTGGCAGCTTCTCAAAATGCAGCTGACCTATGCCCCACATGTTTTGTTTCACTTCATGACTTAATACAAATGAGGGAACTCATTTCACTTCATTGCCTTTGTAACACTGTCATTTTTAACACCTACAACATAAAGTAAAAACAGCCTTGTTTAGTGCCGTTCGTAAAATGTAATTTACTGCTGCTCTGGAAAAGACTAAAAATTGTAGTTCTTAACACCACTTCATATGTGGCCTGTTCAGGTGGGACAAATGACTATCGAATAGGTGATTGCCTATAGACAAAACACAAGTATTTCTTACTCCAACAACACTTATCACAAGTTACTTACTCATGGACATGTTATATGTACAGAATTTACCCTGTTGGCAAAGGCCCTTAGATTAATGTTTTGTGTCTGAAGATTCCCAATGGGTAAGGTGTAGAATGGTATAACTTCACTCTGCGTGTTGGGTCCATCTGGGGCTGTACATATAGATGGAAGACAACAGGGGAGATCCAAGGTTATATTGGCGTTACCTGCCACTGGTGGACCTTTAGTCAAGTGGGGAGAGACGAATAGTATTGTTAGTGAGATTAACCCTCGCCTTGGGTACCTTTTTTCGAATCCCAATTTGTTTAGTAAAGTGTGGCTTCAATCTGTATGTCGGCTCTCTAGGGCGTTGTTTATGGTCAGGAGACAAAAGGGAAAACCCAAACTTTTACTAGTGTATTCAGCCCCTGGTGGACCTTAATTTGGGGTTGAACAGGAAGAAACGAGAAGTATTACTGGTGAGATTATCACGCACCACAGATAATTTTATTGATTCCCAATTAGTGCTTGGGTGATCAGCTGTTTGGGGTGAGCCCTCCGACTCCATGTGGAACCGTGGGGAAAAGGGTGGAGTGGAGGAACACCTGTTGAAATACAATGCAAGTGGGGCATTAGTATTAAAGTAGACACGCACCTGTATGGAGGTTGCGGAGCACGGACTCGCCTAATGATCCTGGTCCACGGATAACTGGGAATACGCTGATACTACAACAGGACACGATACCTCGGTGAAGTGAAATGTACACTGTCTAGCTTCACACGATTTGACATGCTACCTGGAGGTCCTGTGGTAATAGTTGATCTCCTCATTGTCTTGTTGCCGTTAAACCATGACGAAATGTAATGAAAGTCCGCCCTCTTAAAACAGAGCGCTATGGTTCTATTAAATTGTATACAACTCTATTCTATTGGGTTGAGCAGACGTCTTGGTCAGTTGTGTATCACCTAGCTGTATGTCGAATTATCATGGACAGTTACCTCCTTGTCAAGTAAACAAAAACGGTTATTACAGGAGAGGCTAAATCCTATGCCACTTTATGCTCTCATTAAGACCTACCTCCATACAATGCTTTGTAGATGATACATGCAGTCTTGAACAGTATCATCGCTTGGTGTTGAAGCCAATGTAGTTTGTGTAGGATGGGGGTAATTTGGTAAATTTGCTCTAAGACATACTGCACCATGGACTGCTTTTAGGGGAGCCAAGTGAGCAGCTGGGATCCCAGTCAGGAGAGCATTCCCCCATTGATGTGCAAGACCACAAGGGCCTGCAGTACGGTTCAGATGTCCTGCGGTGGGATGATTTTTTTCAAAGGGTAGAAATTCTGAGTGAGTCTATTTGGGCTGCCTTGGCTTTTTTCTGGAAGGACGGATTGCTGTCAAATCCTTCTAGGTGCGTATCATTGAGCCGTTGTTGGACGAGTTGTATTTTACCGGGTGGACCAATGAGGACTAATGGTCTTGGATGGGTTTAGTTTGAGGTAGGCAGTCGACATCCAGTACTGGATGGTGGCTAAGTAATGGCTGAGGCAAATGATGTCCTGCGTATTATTTACTCATGTAAAACTGAGTATCGTCTGCATATTGGTGGTGTCATGATTACTAACCTCTGACTTCAATATAAACCCTTTCCCCCTTTAGCTCTGGCAAGTGGAGGCATTTGGGGAAGTCGGGTAGGGGCCAAGTGGGTGAAGGCCTGGCGTTCAAAACACTCACATCAGTTACTCAGAACTAATACTCCCTTCACATAGGAAGTTGCACACTTGTTTCCTTGTTTTACATCACTTCCTGCCACTCCAATATGGACATTGTGGAACATCCTGGAAACTACAGTGCATTCTAGTGTTTGGGCGTGGCTGCCTTTTAAAAGCCACGCCCGGAGATCAGCCTGTGCTTCCTGTAAGCTTAAGAGCACACGCTTACCACCGCTTGGTCTTCAGCCTTCAGTTTCCCGATCCGGCTTCTTCCCCGTGGCCGGAGTCAGCGCTCGCATCATCGGATCTAGTCCCACGAGAAGGAGAGAAAGCAGTTGACAGTGAGTTTCACACGCATGCAAATCGGTGCGTAGCGTGCTTTAAGGCAGAACTGTAAAACTTACATCGCGCACCGCTTGGAGCAGGAACCAGCTTTCCCATCATTTCTCGCGCACCGTTCACCCGACTCGGGTACCCTGCAAGGAAAGAGAAAAGCAATTGGAACTCTTCTGCCATCTCCGCTCACCGCTATTGCTGCAATCCAGTGCTGTAAACTGGCACGCAAATCGGCAAGCACTACGGCAGATCAGAAATACTATATTTGAATAACCCCAGTGAGGTAACTGGGCAGTCACAGACTTGGTGACTCTACAAACCTAGCACTTACCTGAACTGAAAATCCCAGTGCAGCAACTGGGTAACACGAACTTGTGGAACTAAAGCAGCAAACTGCTGGAGGCAGTTCTCAAGAACAGCAACATCCGAAGCATCACCCAGAAAATAGCGCCCCTGCACGAGCAGGATGGAGGGCACACCAAACTACTCACACAAGTGAGACACGCACTGTAGAGAATTGGATATCTAAGTGGGTTGGGGGAGAAGGAGGGTAGGCTATCCCTTTAATTCAATCCTAACCATTCACTCTTTTGGCAGGCCAGACTTTCCGCTAACTGAGGGGTGGTGTAGAGCCAGAGAAGGAACCGGAGGACTCTATTGCTCCTGCAGAGACTCAGGTAAGCGTGACAGTTGGATTGCTATATATTGGGATCTTTGAGGAGAGTGCCCAGAGGCCTCATGTAAAGGTGAAAAAGGATTGGTGAGTGGTTGGAGCTTGGGGGTGGGGGGCTACACATGATACCTTGATTTGGTTAGAACGCAATGAGATAATCTGGACAGCCTGGTGTCTGCCTGAGAGGTAGGAGGTAAACTAATTCAGGATAGTGCCAGAGAATCCCATCCTGTCGGCAAAGAGGGAGAGAAGGATTCAGTGGTTGATTGTCGAATGCAGCCGAGAGGTCGGGAAGGATGAGGAAACCTGAGTCACCCTTATCCATGAGAGTATCATCCTTCACCTGGATGGTGGCTTTCTCGATGATCCACTTTGGGGCGGAACCCTGACTGATGGTCTTTTAGGAAATGTTTTTGTTTGATTCTGGCGAGTAGTTGTGTAGCAACTGCTTTTTCCAAGATTTTGCCAGTAAACGGGAGGTTCGTAATGGGCCTGTAGTTGGCCAGGTCATCTGGATCTAGTTTTCTTCTTTTTTCAGAGGTCATACGAGACCAGTCTTGAGGGTGTCCAGGAATGATCCTTCTGCGAGGGAGGCATTGATGATGCTGAGGAGTGCATTGAGCACCGGGACAGTCATTGGTTAAATGATGGAGACTGTAATTATATCGTCCAAGTAAGTTGTAGGTTTGAGGGAGGCAATCCATTTTAGGTGATCTGGGAAAGAGGGGAGAGAATTCGGTCTAGAGGGGCAGGGTGGGTGCAAGGGATGCAAATGCAGTGAGGTTGATTCAATGGTCTCTTGGATTTCGTCTATTTTTTTAATTAAGAAATGTGTTGATTATGTCATTTTTCCTGAGTTGCTGGTACCTCTGGGTAGGGTGAGGGGTGGTACAATGCTTTACTACTTCAATGAGGGATTTGCTCCTTTTAGAGACTGCCTCAAGGGTGGTGGAGTAGTAAGCCGCTTTAGGCTCATTAATCAGAATTCTACGGTTGGGCACAGATATTTGTGGTTGGTGAGGTCTCCCAAGTTAGGGGAGCTTTACAAAAAATGTATTTACACAGTAAAATAGTAATGACAATCATGGCAAATCAAAAAATGTAGCTAGCTAAAGAGAAAAAGATGGGTTTTTAGTTGGGAACGAAAGATATGATGGGTAGATGAAGCACGAATAGAAGGGGGAACAGCATGCCAGTGTTTGGCAGCAAGAAAGAATGAAACTGGTAAGAAGCACCATGTGGTTTAGGAACCAACAAAAGAGTGATTCACAGCTATGTGAACGCAGAGGAGAATCAAAAAGTAATGGGAGCAAAGATACGAGGGAGCCAGGCCATGAAGGGCTTTGTAGACGAAACCAAGAAAGTGAAAAGTGGAGATCAAAAGAGCATATCAGCCAAAGGGGGTGATAGAAGAAAGAAAAGGTCATTGAAATAGCAGAATAGAAAACAGAGCGTAGAGGACTAAGGTACGTTTTAGGAAGACATAATAAAAGAACTGAACAATAGTTTAAATGAGAAAAAATAATAGAGTAAATGAAAATGTTTAGTAGCCTGAAAAGATATAAAAAAGCCAGGTTAGGCAAAGATTACACAGATGGAAGTGAGCTGAGCAAGCAGTATTGGAAATATGCAGGGAAAAGGAAAGGGAGGGGTCAAAGGTGACACCAATATTTCAAGCTGAGGATGAGAAAGAAATAAAGGACGGGGGGAAAAGACCAGAGGGAGGAGACCTGAGTAGGGGAAGACGTAGGAAAGAAAAGAACCTCAATTTTAGAGGATTAAGATGAGGACATCAAGAGGCCATCCACGAGTTCACTGCGAGCAGATGGGAGGAAACGGGGTTATAAAGAGAAGAGAAAGGCTAAAATGGATTAAAAAAAGCCCCTGAAACACCTGTGGTGACACTGGCCTCACTGAAACCTGTGACACAGATCACCTAAGGCAGTGACAAAATGGTGGTTCAACCCATGCGGTCTGAGGCAGACGTTTTGACGAGCTCCTTCACACCAACGTTCTCAACGGCTCGTGAAAGGGGCCTATTTTTGGGGCCGAGCAGCATTTTCCACAGAATGTGTTCAATAGGAAATCTTTCTGCCCTCCAATAGATTGGCGTGCTTGGTTTCCGCTGCCAGTCTTTTTTCCTCCTGCGTCCACTTTCACCAGTGCTTAAGACACCAGCTGCGCAGACCAGTACACCCAGTGTCTGAGGTACCATGTGCTGCAGGTCAGTTTTCTGTTCCCGCTATAACTGGCTAGGACCAAACGGACTAGGCTAGCAAAGACCTGCCCCGCTCTGTCAGAGCCTTTCATCACTAGGTCGTGGATATGACGGCGTTGCTGGATATTCAAATACCTGAGACTCCGGCTCCACAAGGTGTACTTTCAGCAGCCTTTACTCTTACAACACAGGAGCGCACAGTCCTTTTCTTTCAAAAGGATGTGCTTGCTGAAGCCTGCAAGGTCTGGGAAAAACCTGGGCAGCACATAAATTGGAAAATTGATGCTCACTACACGCTGCACCCGTCAAAAGACAAACCCTTGACAGCATGTCCAATCCCCTCATCAACGGTGCTGGCAGCAGCTACGCTCCAGTCTAAGCTGTCCTCAACATTCTCTACGGCTGCCTCTCAGGTCTTGTCCAAAGAGGACAAACTCCTTCACGCCATTGGGGAAAAAAGTGTTTTCCAATTCCGGTCTTCTCTGCGCCGGGTGAATTCCGAAGTCATCCTTGCAGCAGAAAATCTCAAGCTGTAGAAGGAGCTTTCTATATTTCAGGAAAGTATCCCTCGGGACAGGCTGGAAGACTTTAAAGAGTGCCTATCCAATGCCAGAAATCTGTCTCAGGACCTGCTCGAGGCCGCAGCCCATCATGTAGAGACTTTCGCTCAGGGCCTAATGGTGGGAGTAGACATCTCCTGCCAAGCGTGATTGCATGCTACAAAGTTCTCGAAGGATGTTTAGGACAAAGTACTTGATCTTCCCTTCGAAGATAAAGAGCTGTTCCACTGCTCCACCGATCAGCTCAAGAAAACCAAGGCAAGCACACAAATGGCTACATCTTAGTCAGTCCTTGCCAAGCCCCCAGCTAAAGCGGCCTATATGCAGAGGCTGGGTACCCAGACAAGATCCTTCTCAGGTTTCAGAGGGTTCCAGGAGTGTCGAGCATACCGGGCAGAAGGTTCCTCTGGTGCACCTCGTTGCAAGCAGCAAAGGCAAAGTGGCAGTTTTTTCTCTCGAACATCAGCCTTCTCTTTGACAACAGGTGGTCTCGCTGCTGACCTACCATCCAAATGATGTTTTCCATCGGTCACACGAGACTCTGGTGGAAGGACATGTAGCGTGTCATCTGGAAGTGTGGCAGACCGTTGGACGACAGATGGGTTTTGTCCGTCGCCCGAGCAGGCTTCCGCTTGTCCCTCCCTCATACCCCACCCTCTCACTCTCTTCAGCAGACTGGGCCTCCCTCCCTCAGAGCCAAGGTACAGAAACTTCTGTACCACACAGCGGTGGAAACTGTTCCCTTGTGGGAGCAAGGGGAGGGCTATACTCCCATCTGCCCAAACCCAACCAGGCTGACCTACGCACTATCCTCGACCTCTCCAACTTCAATCTTTTCCTACCCCAAGGGAAATTCAAGATGATCACGCCTAGCCAGATAAGGCCCTTTCTTGAAGGGAGATTGGCTCAGTGTGATAGATCTTCAGGGTGCTTGCATGCACATCCTGATCTGGGACACTCATCTGAAATAACTTTGGTTTTCTGTGCGAACGGAAAACTTTCAGTATCGAGTGAGACAGAATATCTCATATCATCTACTTGGAACTCCTGGCAATCTTTCTGGCATTGAAAGCATTCCAGCCTTCATCATCGACAGAGTGGTGTTGCATTTGCACAGACAATTCTGTAGCTATGTTCTACATCAACAAGCAAGGGGGCAAAGGGGTTCCTCTCCTAGTGGATCTAGATATCCAGATTTGAAATTGGGCAGTCCAACACAATGTTTTGCTACAGGCCGTGCACATTTCCGGTCAGATCAGTGTTGCGGCATATTCCCTTAGCCGCCAGTCTGCAGCGAATTACGAATGGGAAATGAATAGCCATGTTCTTAAAACTTTTCTAGCAATGGGGTTCTCCAACGGTGGACCTCTTTGCCACTCCAGGAAACTACCACTCTATGCTTCCAGGGACGGTCTCAGAGCATCTTCCTTGGGGATACCCTTGAGATTCCTTGGGACAACATGAGGGCTTATGCCTTCCTGCCTTTGCCGTAGATTCATTGGTTGCTCTGGAAGCTCAGGAGTGCTTCAAACTGCATTCTCCTCTGCATAGCTCCTTGGTGGTCGGCCAGGTTCTGGTTTTTGGAGCTGCAGCACCTATCGGTTGCTGCAGATTCCTGACCACCTTCACCAGAGCAATCACCAGGTGTGGCTCCCCTCCCCACAATCCTGCAGCTTGGCGGCCTGTTACCAGAGTTCGGGTCCCTGCAGGCCATTGCTCTTTTTCACTGGAAAACCCAGTAGTCAAGAGGCACTTCAGCTCGTCTTCACCTCTTTCCTCCGGTCCGGCCTCCTCAGCCGAAATGGGATCTCAGCGTGGTCCTCACCGCTTTGTTACAAGCCATACGCCTGCATCCCGTCTCCTTTCCTCCATACTTATGGGACATTCCGTCCTGTGGGACGGGACTGGAGCACTTTGTAAAAAGCATCACATTTTTCAAAAATGTGTCCTTCTCTTTTTACGAGGGGTACCGCAGGCGGCTGTAACCCCGCCCTCTTTAGCTCGCCGAGCACATTGCCCATCAGTCCTTTTCTCTGCACGATCGGGACTAGACGCACTTGCATCTTTGGGAGATTTATTTTTCCTTCCAGTGTCCTTCTCTCCTGCTCTGGCTTAGCGGTCGCGTAGTAGTCCGTCTATACCGTTCCGGTTAGATTTTCCCAATTGTTCTTCCTGCGAACGACGCTTCGCTAGGGCGGATCCCCATCCTCTTTGTTTAGAGTGTTTGGGTCTGGACCACCGTTGGGACTCGTGCGTCTGGAGCGGTGGGTGAAGGTGTTTCAGCGCACTCCTCCTCTGCTTTTTCAGAGCTTCATCGACGAGAGGAGACACCCGGTAAGTTCTTTCGTTTTTAGAGAACCTCGGCCGGGGGACTCCTTTCCGGGGTCTTGCCAGTCCGGGAGGAGCTTCAAAAGCTCTGTTACGGGGGTTTCCCCTGAGGTGCCTTCTAGGCCTAAAAAGTGTACCAGAGTTTTCTCTGAGGGTCTCCATAAGGGTCCCATTGACACCGGATTACAATCAGAGGCCCCTCCTGTGGGGGCTGTTTGTGGGCCCAGTTCTACTGAGGCGGTGGGTACCAGAGCCTGCTTCGAGGTCTCGTTGTCTGTAGGCTTCCCACACAGGCACCGGGGTACGCCCCGAGGCCTCCGTGGAGGTTTTCTGTACCAAACTAAGGTTCGAGGCCCTTCGTGAGGGAGCTGTTACCTGACTATGGTCCGAGGTTCCTCTGTTTGAGGCTAAGGTGACCGACAGTTCTGAGAGGCCTGTAAAGGTTTTGTCGGTGAGGTGTACTCCTCATCGTTCCGCTCTGGTGGTGATGCCGGTTCTGTCGAGGGGGCACAGAGTGAGGTCTCTGACCGTAATCCCTGTTACCGGTGTGGCCGAGGTCACTGCGTTGGAGGCTAATTTGGCTGATTGCATGTCTCAGGAACATCCTAGAAAGCAAACAAGAGGGGGAGTCCTGTCTATGGAGTCAAAGCTAATTGCAATTTAATTGTATGCAAAGGAAATTTGAGGTGTATCTGATCCTGTATTGTAGCCTAATTTATGCATATCCAAAGGATAGGTGTACAGACAAAGGAAAAGATATACACATGCACACGTGTGAGTTAAATTAAACCTGAGAGTAGTTTTTATTTTCACTTCTCAGTCATTGAACAAAAATTGGATTATCAATTCCAATATGCAAGACAGAAATTGCATTTAAACATTTATACAATTGTTACGCATTATCAAAAGCGTGCTGCATGGAGACTTTTGCAGCACGTATATAACAGAACCTGGGTGAATGGATACATGAGTATACCGTATGCTGACATTCTTTGAGAAAGACACATGTACAGGCAGATTTTTCTTATATTAAGTACATTACTTGTTGTTCTCATAATTCACCTAATAGCAATACCAGGTAAGTTACACATTTATCTCAAACGAATAGAAACAACATGAACAATTATTGCTCTAGACACAGGACCTTGGATAGGTCTGACAAAAGCCAGGCTAGAGGGTGACCAAAGTGGATCGACGTCCCTGACGTAAATCGAACCCAAGATTGTAAAAGGGGAGGGGGGGGACATAACAACAGAAGGTGGAAGGGTCCCTGGACGTTTCGGCTAAACAGTGGGTCACAGCCTTCTTCATGGAGCCAAGGTATGAGGTCCCCTGTGAAAGATGAAGGGGAATTATGGTTATTACACCAAATATGATGTTTAGGTGAAGTGTATAATACAATAAGATGTTTCAATGATAAGATACTAAAGGACAAACAAATTAAAAAGGGGACTCTGGTAAACTCATATTAATGGTCAGGAACTGACCTTGCGCTGGACTGGAACCTGGGTGTTAGCCAGGCAACTGACTTTGATGAATTCCAACTGAAAACTTTCATGGATGTATGTTGATAAATTCTCACATCATGTAGCTGTAAGGGACAGGGAAGAGCAGAAAGGCACAACTGGGTAAATGTGTAATACAGGATACAAACAAATTGAGGTAGCACGTCTAGGAAGCTGGTTACCTTGATAAGAGAGCTGGGTTCCCAACGGGTGGGTAACTTAAGGTTTTAAATGGACTTGGAAACCGGGCTGAAATGGCCAGTGAGAGACCCGGAACGAGTCGAGTCTGCAGAAACAAAACCGAACAAAGACACCCCAAGATATTGTAGGTATAAGCAAAGGCTACGAGCGTTAGCAGGGGCCTAAAATCGTAGGACAAGAGCAGTTGTTACCTTGTAAACGCGAGCCACAGCAGACGTGTGTGTTTCCGTGAGGGAAGCGCAGTTCGGAATGAAGCTGTGAGCACAGCGCGGTACTGCGCATGTGCAGAACTTAGAGACGCTGTTTCCCGGCGCATGCGCGGCGGGGAAAAGAGAAAAGCAGTGTTATGGCAACCAAATGCTAGTTATGGAGGGGCCAGGTAATAATACAACCCTAAGGCCCGTGAAGACAGCGGGCTAAGGCAAATGCAGGTCTACTTGCAGCAAGGGTGTAGAGAACTTAAGGGAAAGCTGAAGCGCTGTGTCGCAGGAGGGAGAGGGTACTCAAGCCTACCGTGTGCACCATAAAGTAGTGGGCTACGCTGAGAGGCTCGGGGTTAAAGCAAAAATAGGCACAATAACAGAGCTTTCAATGTGATCGATAAACAAAAGGAGAAGGTCTAAAAATAGTGATGTGGTTCTATTTCATTGAGCCCCAAAGTTGTGGATTGGAGTTTGTATACCCACCACCTCTCTTTGAAATTGAGGGAGTTGGTGATGTTGTGAGTATTAAAAACTTTGTCCGCCACCCACCATGTAAAGCTGTCAGGGCCATGTTGCAGTTCAAGGAAATGAGCCACGAGAGCGGCCGTCAGAGTTTTGCAACGGATTATGGAACGATGTTCCCCAATTCTTTTGTGAACTGGCCTCGATGTTTGTCCCACATAGCGTAATTTGCAGGGGCATTCTATAATGTAAATTACGTTGCAGGTCTTGCAGTTGGTAAAGTGCTTTAGTTTCCATTCCTTGTCACCAATCATGAACGAGTTCATTTTCTTGGTTTGTTTACATGCAGTACAATTGCTGCACGGGTGGTGGCCGTTGATCTCTCTCAGGTTCCACAGGGCAGATTGTGTACTGGTTTTGGTCATTCTAGCATGCGTGAGCATGTCTCTGAGATTCTTAGATCTTTTGAGTGCCATCCTTGGTAGCGGTTCCTGTGGTAGGCTAAGCTGTATCAATGGCCAGAATTTTCTTATGGCCCCTTTAAGTTTAGTGGTGTTAGGGCTAAAAGTGGTAACACATACCATGATGGTTTCTTGTTGGGTGTCCTGAATTTTAGGTGTGAGGAGTGCTTCTCTGGGTGTAAATCTCACTCTCTTCTGTGTGTCTCTAAGGAGCTTTCTGGGGTAACCACGAGCTTTCAATTTAGTTTCAAGAGCTGCTGCATTCACTTTGTAGTCTTCTGTGTCTGTACAGTTTCTCCGTACTCTAAGAAACTGACCATAGGGGAGGATATTTCTTAAGTTCCGCGGGTGATTGCTTTTAAAGTGGAGCACTGTGTTGCGATCTGTCTCTTTTTTAAATATGGTGCATTCCAAGCTGTTGTTCTTAGGTCTGATGGTGAGATCCAGGAAATTAATGCTGATGTTACTGCTGTTGATCGTAAATTTGATCTCGTCCGTACGATTATTGATCCATCCAAAGAAGTCTGACAGGGTACTGTTTTCGCCTTTCCAGATGACAATGATGTCATCGATATATCTGTGCCAGAGTACAATGTTGTCAAGGTATGGATTGCATAAATTGAGGACGTTATTGTATTCATATTCTGCCATGAATATCACTGCCATGCTAGGGGCAAAGGCCGCCCCATGGCAGTACCACGGATTTGCAGATAAAAAGTTTCTTTGAATTGAAAAAATTGTTAGTTAGAGCTAGTTCCAATAGTTCAACTATTAGGTTGATCGGAACTCTGGTGTGTAGCATATGGTGGGTTAGATGGTGTCTGATACATTCGACCGCTGCTTCTTGGGGGATACTCGTATAGAGGCTATTGATATCCATGGTGACTAGTATATCTTCTGAAGGGTTGAAAGGTTGATGTTCAAATCTGTTTACAGTAGCCATGGTATCCCGCAGGTATGTCAGAGTTTTCTGACTTGAAGGTTTTAAGAAAAAGTCAATAAATTTGCAGACTGGTTCAAGCACTGAACCGCACCCTGATACGATAGGTCTTCCTGGGGGTGAAAGCTGGTTCTTGTGGATTTTGGGTAAAGCATAAAATGCTGGAATACGTCTCTTAGAGTTATTGAGAAAGATTTCCTCTTTTTCCGAAATCCAATTGTTCTCCATTGCAAAGTCGGTTGTATCTTTAATCTTCTTTTTGATTTCTGATGTAGGATCTTTGCGCAGTTTTTTATAATTGCCCTCTTCATTAAGCAATGACATAACCATTGCTTTGTATTGGTTTGTGCTCTGGACGACAACCCCTCCTCCTTTGTCCGCCGCTTTAATAACGATAGAGGATTTTCTGCCAGAGCCTTAAGGGCTTGTTGTTCCCCCTGCGTGAGATTATTTCTTTTATGCGAGGTGGTACGCTGAGCTTTTTTCAATTCTTGCTTGATGCATTTTTCAAACGCAAGGACAGATACTGGCATTTCGTTGTCATTGGGAAGGAAGTCCGATTTTTTTCCTTAAGCCTGAATCTTCAGGTTCTAGGGGACTTTCATTGTCTTGGGGGAAAAAAACTTTTCTTCTGATGGTTCTGTAAAAGTAGGAAAGTTCCTGATCGAGTCTGAACCAATCGGTGTGATTAGTCGGGACAAATGACAGTCCTTTGGATAATACAGATTTCTCCTCTTTGGTAAGTGTACTTCCTGAGAGGTTGAAGATCGGTATGGTCTCTAATATCTCCTCCGTCTCCTGTTGGGGTTCGATGACCTCCATCGTGGAAAGTTGTGTGGGGGCATGGGCTGGAATTGAGGAGGGCCCCAGTAGCCTCCCCTGGGACCCCCTAGGCCTAAAAAAAGGCGCCATCTGTGGCTGCTGATGGTTGTCACGGTTGCTTGGTCTGCCGTTGGTATTTGCTGAGTCATCGTCGGATGATCCCGAGCTTGATGTGTTCCAGAAAGAAACCATTTTGCATCTATTTCTTGCTGGGCCCGTTTGGTTGAGAAGTCTTTCTTTTTCTTTCTTGTCCTTGTAGGCGACTGATAGGGATATACGAGTTCTAGTTGGAAATTTTTAATATCTTTGGCTAGTTTTTTGTGCTTTTCTTTCCAGCGTACTACTCATAAAGGTATCTATTGTTTTATTTATTTCCTTCAGTTTGTCTCTAGCGTTGTCCAGGCTATCGTCATTGAGGAATTTCTCCTCTTGTACTTTTAGTTCTTTGGCGATGTCTTGGTGTATCTTCCTGGCAGTGGTGATCGTTAGAACCATCAGGTCCCTGCTGCATTTAGTTGCAATTTTGCTAACGCCAAGTATATAGTCTTTATCCTCTAAGAATAGGGCTGGCTCGTTGCGTACCTGCAATCCCATGGGTACTAAGTTTGCTCTGAGGTATTCCCTTAGGAAGTGCCCATGCACTTCAGTTCTAAAGCAGCGTTTTTTGAGGTTGAGCAGGTCCTCACCTGATGCTGAGGATGCTAGGGATTGTTGGGCACCCTCAATGTTAAAAATAGTCGGGCCTTGAATGATCTCTAGGATCTGTTCTTCCGTGAAGCTGAGGGCTTGGTCCATGGTGCAGGGCTAGAACCAGTAACAGTGCCAGGTCAAAAAGGAACATCCTAGGCCACACAGTACCGGCTCTGCTGAGGTTTCTTGTGTCAAGACTAAAATGAAGACCCTTGACCCACCTGTGGAGACCCCTGCCTCACTCCCACAATTTCACAGTTCTCGGAGGTGACAAAATGGCGGCCGTTCCTGCCAGGACTACAGTGGCCACTTTGGATTTCAGGTGAACATCGTTTTCCTTGAACGCATCCTTTTCATCCATTGTATGACTGGAACGCTTGGATGCCTTTACCGCACAGTCTCGCACCATGCAACATCTGCACCCTTGATCTACGATGATTCGAGTGGAGAAGGATCTTCTTGGCAGCCCTCTCCCTTACGCCCTGGAGCTACTCCGCTCATGAGAGGCCCCCTCCTGCCACGCCTAAACAGTCAGCGGAGGATGCGTTTTTTCGGAACATTTCAAAAGGCTTATGCACTCCGACCCCATGAAGGAGTATTTCTGAGGTTTGTTTAGGGAAATATTCCCTCTAGTGGCTCCTGCGCCGTCTGTTCCAGCCGCGGCACCAGTGGTTCCGGCAGCTCCGCCACTACCGGCCGGCCCGCCTCCAGTTCTTCCTCCCTTGCCTCCTTTGTCTCCAGTGGACAAATCTTCAGCAGGGCCAGATGCGACGCAACTTGTCCCGGATGTGTCGGATGACGCACAGGGGGATCAGGACAGCGAGGACCAGCACCGCTCAGTTAGAGCCGTCCATGACCGAGTGCTGGAAATGTGTCTTCTGGATGTTCCAGTACCCGAGGCACCCGCTCCACAGGAAGGGGTGCTTTCTGGGGCATTCACCTTGTCCCCTCTGCAGCATACCGGCTGGTTCTTCCAGAAGGACGTTTTGGCCGAGGTCCGTAAGGTCTGGGATAAACCACACTCTGGACTGATTGTTAACAAAAAGATTGAAGCTCGTTATAAGCTTCATTCTTCAGATGAGCAGGCCTTAACGTCTTGTCCGTCCCCTTCCTCCACGGTGGTGGGGGCTGTCATGTTACAATCCAGACTGACTTCAGCGTCATCTACAGCGGCAACCCAGGTTCTGGCCAAAGAGGACAAGCTTCTTGACTCTTTGGGGAGGAAGATCTTTACTAATTCAGCCCTGCAGTTGCGTCAAGCAAAAGCGGAGCTTGTGTTAGCGGGGGCGAATATGAAAATGTGGAGAGGTCTGTCGGAGTTTAAGGAATTCATCCCCGCGGATAAACTAGACTATTTTAGAGCGGGTTTGTCGGATGCCAGGGTCCTGGTGCAGGATATGCTTGAGGCTGTGGCGCATCATGTCGACACCTCGGCCCGGGGTCTCGCACTGCTTTTCAAGATCCTCTCGTCAGGCTTGGCTTCATGCCACAAAGTTTTCCAAAGAGGTGCAGGATAAAGTTCTGGGTCTGCCTTTTGACGGCAAAGAGCTTTTTCATTCGTCGACAGACGTTGAACTGACCAAGACTAAGGACAACACTCAGACCGCCACGTCCCTGTCCGTTTTGGGGAAACCGCCTTTCAGGGCACAGAGGACGTCTTTGCAGCCTCACCCTTCCTCTAGTTTTCGGGGGTTTCTGGATCGGAAGACGCATAGAGTCGATACTCCGTCAGGAAACTCCCATCGGCGGCAGCAACTCGATCTTCGGCCTCCTCCACAGGATCTGGTGGTCCAGCCACCGAGAAAACAGCTAAATTAGGGTTTTCTGCGCTCGCACGAGACCACAGTGGGAGGGCGCATTGCGTCTCACTGGGAGGCGTGGCAGACCATCACCGAGGACGGGTGGGTTTTGTCAGTTGCTCGGGTGGGGCTTCTGCTTGCCCCTTCCCCCTACCCCACCCTTCAATCCTTCCTTCCAGCAGTCGGGGACACCCTCCCCCAGAGACTAGGTGCAAAAGCTTCTGGATCTCAGGGCGGTGGAACCCGTTCCCCTTAGGGGAATGAGGGGAGGGCTTCTACTCACGTCTGTTTACGGTGCCCAAACCCAACCAGCTGGCCTGCGCACCACCATAGACCTTTTCCAGTTCAATCTCTTCCCCCAAGAGAAATTCAAGATGATCACACGCTGTCAGGTAAAGTCCTCTTTGCTGAAGGGCGACTGGCTCAGCGTGGTGGACCTTCAGGATACTTATATGCATATCCTTATTTGGAGACTGCATTGGAAATACCTACGGTTTTCCATGGGGGAGGAGCATTTTTAGTTTTGTGTGCTCCCATTTGGCCTCAACTCGGCACTGCGTGTCTTTACGAAGATGTTTGTCATCGCAGCTTATCTTCGGCTACCGGATATCCATGTGTATCTGTATTTGGACGATTGGCTGTTGCGAAGGCCTTGTCCGCTGTCAGCCTCCAACAACCTTCAGTCTCCTCCAGCTCATGTTCCACCTTGGGCTGTCGGTGAACTGGTGGAAATCCTCCATGACGGTCTCTCAGGACTTGATTTTCCTGGGTTTTCGTTGGAACACGATCGACTGCAGAGTATACCTGACCGGGGACAGAATGGTGGATCTGTTGGCCACGTGTCAGGTGTTTATGCGGTCGGAGAGCATGCCGGCCTGGTGGTTCCAGATGCTTCTGGGCCTCATGGCCTTGTGTGTGCTGGCTCTTCCTCTTGCTCGTCTCAGGACGACGCAGATGGCTCTTCGGAGCTATTGGCGCCAAGCAGTGGATCGAGACTCCAAAATTATTTTGGTTCCATCCTTCATGAGGATAGACCTCCTGTGGTGGTCCTCTCTCAGCAATTTGTCAGTGGGCGCTGTTTTCAAGACCCCTGCCCGCTATTAACGGTCACAACGATTCCTCCCTTCTGGGTTGGGGTACGACGTTGGATCTTCAGGTTTCCGATCGCTGGTTGCGGCAGGACAAACGCCTTCATACAAATCACCCGGAGCTCCTGGCGATATTCCTGGTGCTGAAGGCGTTCAAGCCTGTCATTGTCAACAAAGTGGTCCGAGTCCACACGGACAATGTGGTGTCCATGTTTTATATCAACAAGCAGGGGCGTACCAAGTCCCCTCTTCTTGTGGATCTCATCATTCAGATTTGGGAATGGGCTGTCCAGCATGGTATCTGGCTGGTGGCAGTACACATCCCGGGAGAGAGAGAAGAGGATCCAAACTGGAACCCTCCTGTCCCCTGACACCGTAATGATGCGTCAGTACGACGCCTTGATATCAATTCAAGAAGATTAGTGTTAGTACACATTGCACACATTTCAATGAGAGAACGGGTTTAACTGAAGTTAATGATGCAATCCATTCTTTGAATGTAGAAAACAAGTATTATTTATTCCAAACGCAAAAGCCAGAGAAAATTCAATTCATTGAGGGCGGCTGACACGTTTCGAAAAGTATATTCTCCTTCATGAGCCAGAGATCATGTAGAAGAACTAGATATAAAAAATGTAGAGAAAATAAAGAAAAGAACAATCTGGATACTGTTACTACCAAATCAATTCCACAACCTATCTAGTATTTATCATCATACAGTCGAATTCTACCAGTAGGATGACACGTTCAGTGTCTCAATTATATTGACAACAAAAATCGTATTTAGGATAAAATGACAGTTTTAGATTATCCAAAGCCACAAGCAACCAAGACCAAAGGATGGCCAAATATCAGGGGGATAGTAGATGGCAGGGTTCAGTGAGAATGAATATTCTGAAAAAATGACAACCTAATGAAGTTCATAAACACCACTAAAATATAGATACTTTTGATATGCAGTGGGCAGAGATGGAGTCCATCTCTGCCCACTGCATATCAAAAGTATCTATATTTTAGTAGTGTTTATGAACTTCATTAGGTTATTACGTGTTCTATGTAATTATATAAACAGCGATTTCTTATTTGAATACAAGAATTGCATTACTCTGCGGAAATGTATCTATATAACAGATATGGACCTGTTCCATCAGCCATATAATCTTTTTTGCACCTTGTAAATTCAAAGCCACCCAACCAGAACCCTGATAGCTTAACCTTTTCAATTAGGTGTTTCGAATTGCATTGACTTTACTTAACTTCATATTTACCCCAGCACCACTTACCAAGCATTTGCATGGGACATATATTTAAACATGGCCGCCGGCTTGCACAAGCACTTGTAAACTGCACTATTGACACGAGCTTTACCGCGAGTCCGTCATTTGTCTCGACGCACCACGTACTATACGTACTGCCTAATGCGCGCAAGAGGGTCTTTTGCTTCACGGGAAGCGTCCCTCTCCTAGCAACAATCTCCATTGATGAACGCGTACTCACGATCAGGTTGCGTGACCCGCACTGGACATTAACTGCATGCCGGGTACAGATTGCCTGTTTTGGAGACCACTCTACGTTGTCCTCATAGTAAGTTCCATCACTTCATATAGTTAACGACCAGCCTTGTTTTCTGTGCAAACATGCTTACATACTAACCCACAGCGCTCTTGGGCTACCCACAGATCCTGTCACTGTGCTCCAGCCAGCACTCGATTAATGACAAGACGCTGTTCACGGCACACATCTGACAGGATTCTGACACTCTTAGGCGGATATTCACCTCGCCAGGGTGAGTGATTGTCCTTTTAATTTATACCTACCTTGTTGTCACTTTGTGAAACTATGCTGACAATAGATTATCCGCATTATTTATTGCAGCTCACTGGGCACCCGCTTTACGCCGAATTATTTTTGAATTCACTGCCCGTTTGAACCTTCTGTTTACGCAGAGCCACCTCTAAACTTATCAGCACAAAGGACTTTTTTAGTCATGGTGAGCATATTTCCAGTCATTTTTTTCAGAATATTCATTCTCACTGAACCCTGCCATCTACTATCCCCGTGACATTTGACTATTTGGCCATCCTTCTTTTGGTTGCTTGTGGCTTTGGATATAACTCAATCTAAAACTGTGTCATTTTATCCTAAATACGATTTTTGTTGTCAATATAATTGTTCAGACACTGAACGTGTCATCCTACTGGTAGAATTCGACTGTATGATGATAAATACTAGATAGGTTGTGGAATTCATTTGGTAGCAACAGTATCCTGATTGTTCTTTTCTTTATTTTCTCTACATTTTTTACATCTAGTTCTTGTACATGATCTCTGGCTCATGAAGAAGAGAATATACTTCTCGAAACGCGTCAGCCGCCCTCAATGAACTGAATTTTCTCTGGCTTTTGCGTTTGGAATAAATAATACTTGTTTTCTACATTCAAAGAATTGATTGCATAATTAACTTCAGTTAAGCCTGTTCTCTCATTGAAATGTGTGCAATGTGTACTAACACTATAATCTTCTTGAATTGATATCAAGGCGTCGTACTGACGCATCATTACGGTATGCAGGGGACGGGAGGGTTCCAGTTTGGATCCTCTTTTCTCTTTGCAGATCTATGTAGCCCTGTGCCAGGGCCACGTTTCTTCCCCCGCACCTATAAGTTGTTACTTTTTCTCTCAAAGTCTGTAACCCCTAATTCATAAATCCGTGAGTGTGCACCTTCTATCCCTTTCAGTACACATCCCGGGCCAGCTGAATGTTACTACAGATGCCCTCAGCCGACGAACAATGGTCAGCTATGAGTGGGAAATGAACACTGGGGGCCTCTTGCCGATTTTCTGTTGTTGGGGCACTCTAGAAGTGGACCTCTTTGCGACGTCGACAAACCAGAAGCTTCCCCTGTATGCCTCCAGTAATGGGCGGGGAGCCTCCTCTCTGCGAGATGCTCTCGAAATTTCCTGCCACAACATGAGGGCCTATGCTTTTCCGCCTCTGTCTCTGATTCATCAGGCGCTTTGCAAGCTAAGGGGCACAATGAATTGTTCTCTTCATAGCACCGTGGTGGCCGACCAGGTTTTGGTTTTCAGAGCTTCAGCAGCTATCGGTGTGTGCGCCAATCAGGCTTCTGATTGTTCCCACCCTGCTCACCAGAGCGATCAGCAGTTGTGGCACCCCTCCCCACAATCGTTCAACTTGGCGGCCTGGTGCCTGAGTTCAGATCCTTGGAGCGCCTCAATTTGTCCGCAGATAACATGCACATTATTCAGGCGGCCAGGAAACCCTCGATGAGATCTCAGTATAAAAGTAAATGGCTACGGTTCTGCCACCGGTGTTCGTCTAGGCAGCTGGACACCAGGGAGGCTACGATCCACTAAGTTATGTCCTTTGTCTCACATCTGGCAGTCTGGCATTCATGCCTTGTCCTGCAGGACTTCTGTCGGCTATTGCCGCTTATCTGTCCACGGATCAGTGCTCTTTTTCGCTGTCAAATCCAGTCATTCTAAGACACTTTGCAGGCCTCATGCACCTTTTACCCTCCTGTTCGCAAACCGCATCCAACGTGGGATCTGAATGTGGTCCTTACGGCCTTGTGCCATAAGCCTTTTGAGCCCATGGCTACGGTAGACCTTAAGTACCTTCGTGGAAAGTGTCCTCCTTGGTTGTTGTGACTTCGGCAAGGCATGTGAGTGAGCTCCAGGCCTTGTCGGTGGAGCATCCCTTCCTGAATTTTCATAAGGCTAAGGTTGTCCTGAGGACGAATCCTTCCTTACTTCCAAAAGTGGTCTCTGATTTTCATCTAAATCAGTCACTCTCCTTGCCTGTCTTCTTCCCAAACCCAGCCTCAGAGGCTGAAAGGGTTTTGCATTGCCTGGACACTAGAAGAGCTCTTAAGTCCTATCTTATTTATATATTTATAACGCGCCGCAGCTCGCAAGCATCAAGGCGCGACAGAAACACGAAGGCTGAAGAGATCACGGGACTACGTAAAACAGAGAAGAGAAGGACTCAACATGAGTCCGAAGCTGAGTTTGTAACAGATTACCGAAAGAGTAATGTTTTCAGCTGCTTCCTAAAGGAAAGATAGTTACTTTCCAGCCTAAGATTAGCCGGAAGCTCATTCCAGAGAGCAATTGCCTTGGTGGGAAAGGCCCTCCCAAGTCCGGTGGCTTTTACTCTGGTATGGCTGGATTTGAGTAGCCCTTGTTTAGCTGATCTTAAACATCGGCTAGGTTCATACCAATTGAATTCCTTTTTGAGGTATGATGGAGGCGAGCCGTATAAGCAGCGATGGACCAACGTCAAGGATTTGAATTTAATGCGCTCCTCTATAGCGAGCCAATGAGGGCCTATTCTGTCTTGGGTAATATGGTCACGCTTGGGTTTCCTAGTGATGGATCTAACAGCGTTGTTTTGAATAATTTGGCATTGTTTAATGGAGTTGTTGCTAGACCCAAGCATCAATGCATTTCTATAATCGAGTCGGGACAGGATGGTGGCTCTAGCGATGGTGGGGCTTTTTTTGGCATTGAGGAATGGCCTAATACGCCATAGTAGTCTCTGATAGTACTGGCAGTTTCTTAAGGTATGAGACCTGTGCCTCCGATCCCAGAGAGGATTGCAGGTACATGCCGAGTGTTTTAACTTTGTTTGTGACTGTGATGTTGGAGTCTTTAATGTTAAATGTAGAATAGGCAGGGCCTAGATTAGATAGGGCTTTTGTGGATCCAAATGTCATCATGAGTTCTGTTTTTGAACCATTCAGGCACATCCAGTGAGCCTTCATCCAATTCTCTATGATGTTATAGATGGCTGACAGTCTGCTATTGTCTGTAGCATGGTCTCCACAAAGTTCTATGATCAAATGTGTGTCGTCTGCGAAATTAGTGAAATAAATCCCCAGCTGTGAGAGGAGGGTGCAGAGACAATGAATGTATAAATTGAAAAGGAGAGGGGAGAAGCTGGCTCCCTGTGGGACGCCGCAATCCACGGAGTTAGAACTAGTGGAATGTCTGCCCCAGGTGATTTTGGAGTTTCTGTCCTCCAAAAAGGAGGATATCCATTCAATGGCTTCATCAGAGCAGTTTCCTGCTTTTCCTACGGCCTCTCGGAGCTTCCCATGATCTAATAAATCGAACGCTGCCGAGAGGTCCAGGAGGATGAGCAGGCCGGCCTTTCCATTTTGGATTGAAGGTCAAGTAATGCTGATTCAGTGCTATGTGCACTTCTGAATCCAGATTGCTGGGGGTGTAATAAGTCGTGCTTGTCCAAGTACTGTTGGAGCTGGTGCGTAGCTATTTTATCGAGAATCTTCAACAAAAAATTACAATTTGTAATAGGTCGAAGATTGGCCGGATTTTGCTGGTCCAGACCAAGCTTTTTCACCAATGGTGTAACTAACTGTTTTTATGCTGGTGGGAACATTCTGGTCTCTAAAAGACGAGTTTGCCATGCGGCATTGAAAGGGTGAGAAAATTCCTGCGTTATCTAGGATGAATTTGGGGGGTAATATGTTTTCTGGGCATGAGGTACAATTCATATTAGAAAGGGTATTCAGCATGATTTCTGGTGAGATTGGTGTGAACTGAAATTTGGATACTTTAACTTCAGGGTCAGCCTTGTTATGGGTAAGAGGAATATCTATGACTTTGCTATTTAGGATGGTGTCTCTAGCTTTTAGAATCTTTTGTGAGAAGACGGTTTGAACTTTTTACAATCCGTCATGGTTGGCTGGAAAGGTGGGGTGAGAGTGAGTGGCTTCTCAAAGGCTTTTAAAATTTGGAACAGTTTTCCTGTGGAGTTGGATGCACCGGTAATTTGCTAATTGTAATAGTTTTTTTCTTTGATTCAGTTATTTTAGTTTTATACAAAGTGTCAGATTTCTTCCATTTATCTTTATTGGATTCTGTAGGGGTTTTAAGCCACTGTCTTTGAAGTTTCCTTTTGGCTGTTTTAAGGGTGTGTAGTTCGGCAGTATACCAATTTTGGTGGTTGGAGTTGGGGCGAGCTTGTTTATTTTTGAGTGGGGCCTTCTTGTCCAGAAGTTCTTGAAAGTGGTTGTTATAAGTAGTTATGATAAGGTCACAGGGGTCGTCATCTGTGGTTTTATCCATAATGTATGTGATCCCCTGCAAGAGGATGTCTGGTGTAATTTTCTCGAAGTTTCTGCTCTGGATTATTTTGGGCAGATTGTCAAGGTAGGTTTTTTTGAAGGACAAAGATAATGTGGCTTCGATTTTATAGTGATCGCTCCAAATACAGGGCTGTGTATTTGTTACTGTGAGGTCAACATTGTAACAATCCAATCAAGTTGGTTGTAAGATTTGTTGGTGGGGCCATTATTGACAATCGAGTAGCTGATGTTAGAGAGATTTCTTTCTAGGCCAATAGCCTCTTTGTCGGAAGGGTTGCCCCACCATCTGTTTAGATCACCTAGGAGTACTATGCCAGTATTCTTGCCTTTAAGGTTGTTTAAGATATGGCATCTGGACAGAACATCTGAGTTTAGGAACTCCTCTCAGCTTTTGGTGACTTTCGTTTTTCCGCAGAGTAAGTTGGCCTAGAAAGCAACCATCTCCAAATGGATTGCTGCCTGTATTGCGGAGGCTTACACTGTTCAGGGTCTTCAACCTCCAAAAGGGATTCATGCTAATCTTGTGCGGGGCAAGGCAGCTGCCGTTGCCTTCCAAAAGTATGTCCCCTGGGAGACTATCACGAAAGCGGCTACGTGGGCCGCCTCCCCATTGGCCTTTTGTAGGCATTACTGTCTAGACCCGAGCTCCAGAGCTGATGCTCAGTTCAGTCAAGCTGTGCTTAAAAACCTGTTTCAATAAGGAGTTTTCCATCCACCTGTAATTCTTGTGAGGAGTGCCGGGAATTCCCCAGACGTATGGAGGAAAGGGGACGGGATGTAGGAGTATAATAGTTACTCACCGTAGTGACTACCTTACTCCTAGTCCATAGTCCCCTTTCCTCCATACGCCCGCCCGCCGTCCCCTCTAATAAGGTTCCTCTGTTATTGCTTAAATGTGTCAGACCTGGCGATAGAAAAGGACTGATGGACGATGCGCTGAGCGGAGCTAAGGAAAGCGAGGTTACAGCCGCATGCTGTACCCCGCGTAAAAAGAGAGGAAGGACACATTTTTTTAAATATTTCATGCTTTTTACAAAGTGCTGCGGTCCGGTCCCACAGGACAGAGGAATGTCCCATAAGTATGGAGGAAAGGGGACTATGGACTAGGAGTAAGGTAGTCACTATGGTGAGTAACTTTATTAATATGATTCACAGCCCTGGGGATCTCTACCCTCAGAGGGTATTACGGATATACCAGCATTCAATACGGCCTACTAGAACATAGTTTAATAACCTTGCGCGTATAGAGGTTCCAGAGGCTGGAAAGAGCTTGTAAATCTTATTGTGTAGCCATCTTCTCCTGGGGCCTTCCCACTTGGCACGTTTTCCTTCACTGACAATTTAATCTGGGTGCAGAGGAAGCCTAAATAATGGAAAGCCCCATCACCACAATCTCGGGAGGTTCAATAGGTCTCAAAACATTTATATTGGTCGCTCCTCCCTGGAAGTCCTATTTCAATTAGTTTGCTGTTCCCTTCGTCTCCCGTGTAATTAGTACTCGGGACTCCCAACTGCTCCCTAGCCTCTCTGGTTTCCTAACCTGCATGCTAAGAGCTTGTCTGCTTTTTTCTCCTTTCTCGTGATACCTTTGTCATATGAATCTTATCCTTCTCTGCAAAACAGTAGAAGTTATTGTTTAATTCGCTTTTCGGGTATCTGTCAATTTTTCCTTGTGGGTTTGGCCTCCCTTGAACCTAGTTTGTAAGTTTCTAATTGTCCCTCTAAGCTCTGATTCTTTTATCTTCCGTACCTTTTGTTTTCCTCTAGCTGACGTCCGTGCATTCAATTCTCCACTTAATGCTGGAATCGCGCATCAATTACATGGCTGTATCTACATCTCCATTGTCAATTACCTCTGTGTACCCCTATATTTTGTTCCCAATAAACCTGATGTTGCTCTCTCCTTCAGTAAATAGTCATTGCAGATCCACTTCTTTCTGATTGTGACTGGCCCATGCTCCTAAGACTGTACATACTAGGTCATGGTCTGTCCACGGCATACAATAAGTGCTTGTTTCCATTAGCCAAGGTGGGGAAGGAAAGTGTTTGGTCTGCAGGGATAGGTGTATGTGGGAAAAGGCATCATGAACCTGTGAGTGAAAGATGAATCCTAAACCCCCCCGCCCCCCATCTACATATCCTCAGTGTCTGTCAAGCCACAGTGTGCATTCATGTCATTGCATTTCACAGCCTCTTTCTTAGGCTCCTTTCCATTGCTGTCCCACTTCCCCTAGCCGGTTTTTAGAGGGTCTACCCCCATAGTAAAGACCCCGCACACAACCAAATCACCTTCTGCAAAAATCCCTAGTACTTGCCTCTTCCCAGAACTGAACAGGTTTCATTTTTGCTAAATTGTTCAAGGCCACAGTAATTGGTCTTAAGACTCGTCTACCCTTCCATCACTTTTAACTTTGCTTGATTCAAGCACACATCCTTCTCCTATCAGAATGACTACTCCTGCTCTTTTTCAGTCTCCCGAGAAACAGTATGCTTTCCTAATTGGATTCCCTCTGCTAGCCTGTTCTCTACCTTTGACAAAGAGTTTCTTGAACCCATAAGAGGTCTAACATGTTTCTTAAAATCTCTCTATAATGATGAATGCTGGTTTGTTGGAGTTTAAATAGTTGTATCTTCTCTCTTCCTCTCTTTCAACCCTTGTGCGCCTTCTATTGTCCCCATATTATACTCCCCATGGCTGGACTTTCGTTTGGCCTCCTGAGTTAATAGGGACGAGTACTAACCCTCTACTTCAACAAACATTTGGACAAGTAAGCAAACAAAACAAAAAGCTTACATAAAAATCCTACTCGAATCCACACACATTGTTTGATCTTTTCCCCTCTCGGATCTACTGCTTGCACTGAAGTATTGAGGCCGCATATCCTAGAACACCTGCCCCCCTGTCCCAGAGTATAAACAATAGGGCCGCTTGTCCCAGGCCTGGTAACTATTATACAGTCATGTAGCATTCTCAACAACCCTAACCTCCTACAACCCCTCCTATTCTGCCCCCTTTCTCCTTTTCTCTTTCTTCTCCTTTATTTTTGTTTTCTCCCCTTTATTACTCACCTCCCTGTTCTCCTTGTCCTCCATTTAGCATGCCCCCTCCTTCTTTCCCTCTTACAGTCTTATTTAATACTGTCTTTTGCAGTGCACAGTCCTACCTTGAATCTCTTTGATGAAGGCGTGTTCAGGTTTAAAATCTTCTTGACCTCTTTATCAGATCATGCTTCCTTTGAAGGCTATTGTCAGTTTATATTGATTTTCTTCGCATTTTGAAGGTGAAGGAGATTGGATGCTCCCTTCTGTATCAGATGTTTTTGTTCCTTAGAAATTGTCAGCTCTTTACACATTTAACATCTAAACAACATGTATGCGGGGAGGTCTTTGAATATTAAGATTCTGGTACTCTTATCTTTTTACTGTTTCTTGCTTTGACCAGGATCCTGGTCTTTTCCGAGAAGTAGTGGAAGCATGCCACAACCGCCCTATGAACACTTTGCTTCTCTTCCTCCCCTATGCACTCTGACGAGTGAACTTTTCATACCACCTTCCTCTAGGAAGAGGATGTACAGAATTTCTTGGATTGATGTTTCCACATTTTTACCCATCTCATTTGTCTCCTCTGTGATTCCAAAGAAGCGCAGATTACTGTGACGTTCCACGTTTTCAATTTTCAAGCAGTACTCCTCATCTCTGCTTTGCAATTTTGAGACTCTTGCCATCTGCGCTTCCAGGACATCGACTGACCTTTGGTTCGACTCCAGGCCTTGAATTAGGTCTTCCATGATGTCATTTATTTTTTCTTTCGTCCAGTCTGAGAGTCATTGCTGCCCTCCTGCCCTCGACTTCTTTGAGTAGTGATCTTAGGTCTCCTTTGTTGGCTGCAAGATAGTCATTGACTGGTCCACGGTTGGTAGATCTCTCAATTGTTGGTGGTCTCATATATCCAACACTTTCTCGCTGATACTTCTGCAAGACCAGTCTGCAACTCATCAAAGTGAGGTTGGAGGGCGTGCTTTGCCTACGGTGTATGGATTCTTGGTCATTAGTTGGTACCTAACCTCTGGCCTTACACTAGGAGTGTAGGGGAAACTCTCTGGCTTGTTTTCTCTGTGCAGTGTATTTATTGTGTCATATACTGCTCTGCAGGAGCTGCTTTAATCTGTCTCCTAACCCACACTCCCTTGACCTCTTCTTCAGAATCCAACAACTAGCAGGGCTTTCCAGGTGTCTTCTAACGCTGCACATTCTTCCTTCCACCTTTTTTTCTAGCCAGTTCTCTTCACTTTTTTCTTTCCTCTCTCCTCTCCTAATGCTTTTCCTTTCCATATTTCTTCTTTCATCTGTTCTTTTCTTTCCTCTTCTCCATGTTCTTCGTTCCACTTCTAATTGTCCTCATTGCCCCTTATCCTGTTGTGTTCATACCCCTTTCTCTGCCCTCCATCTGCACCCTTCGTTCTGTTTATCCTGGGCCCTCTGCTTCAGCCGCTTTCAGGATTTGTTCGCAGCAGGTGGCCCACGACTGCACCCGCTAGGATTTTCTTTGTCCAAGCCATTTCCTTTCTTTCCAGGTGCTTTCTCGCTGCTTTTCTTTTCGCTAGGAACTTTCCAGCCATTTATCCAACCCTTACCACACAGTTTATACCCCCAGCTACCGTGGTTTCTGGGGGTGCCTGACACACTCCTTTGTCTCCTCTATCACAGTGTCTTCTGTGTGGCGTCCCATCCTCTAATTGCGTCCTTTCTGAGTGTCTAGCTCAGGCTACTGGTGGGGTTGAGGCTGTTTCAGTGATTTATTTTGGAAGGGTTTACATGGGCTCCTGCCTCTGTCAGTTTCAATACCAAGACACCATCAAATGCGTGGGCAGAGTTAATTTCACTGAGATTGAGTTGAAAAATTGAAGTTACTCAACCTGCAGGTCTAGCAGGATTTGAAAGATTTTTTGAGGCCTGCTACTGTCCAGGATATTGTTGTGCAGGTCATTCTCATGGAGCCTAATGGACCTTGCGTTGATGGAGCCTCCTTTAAGTGACGAATGGTTGTTATACCTCAGATTGTTTTTGCCAACAGGTGCTGAGGGATAGTGACATTTAGTTCTAGATTGTCTTTAGAGTAGGCATGATGTGTGGGGGTTATGCTGCTCCAGTGTGGGATGAGTGAGTAGGTATAGATAGGTAATTGGAAACTGAGTAAATAATGACTGTTGGCGGGGTGGTTAAGGCGGTCAGTCAGCTTGAGCGAGTTTATGGCAGTTGGACGCTTGTTGGCCATGGGGTTCAACCCACTGAAAGAGCAGTCTGAAAACTGTGAAAGCTTGTAAAATTGAACCATAATCAAAGCGCAGTAAAACTGATCTCAATTTCAGGATGAAGTAGAATTGCATGATGCACGCGCATTGTGCAGTTGTTTGAAGTGAACTGACTGGTGCTCAGACGCTGGTATTGAGGAATGGAGTGGAAGAGTAAAACTTGCGCTGACATTAAGATCAGATGAATAAGCTTTGATGGTGTTCAGGGGCAGAGTGGGGCATTGGGGGTGGGGGTGACAGAGAAGTATCTCTAGCCCTCATTATGCTTTAGTGAGAGAAGTAATATTGGTACCAGACCTATACCAGGAATGGGGAAAGATCCTTCAGGGATGGCCACCATTATTATTGGAGGGAGTCTTCATCTCTTTACATTATCCAAAGACTTCCTCGATCTCAATACGGGTAATTTCCTAGCCTTCTTCATTTCAGAGCACTGCTGCTACTTTTTCACCTTTGCTGGAGTCTTCATTAGGCTACTTCTTGCTCTGGGAGGAAGTGAGAGTAGAGCAGCACTGGTATCTTGAATTCGTGGAGAGCTGCAAAGGGCAGAATCCTCTTCAGTTTAGCTCCAGATATGGTTAGCAAATACGATGCCAGAAGAGCTGACTAGATAGTTTGATGAATCTGTGAAATGTGTCCCTTCTTTCCAGGAGGGAGCCCCCCCCCCCCCCCCTTGATGCTAGGGAGGTGAGCCTGTTAAGCAAAACCCTCCCTATATGGGTTTGGCAAAGTGAGACCTCACCAGAAGTGGCTCCTGCCCATCCTACTCGCCAGGGGACAAGGACTCCAATTCCCATGTGGAACTCCATATAAAGAAAACCATACCTACATACACAGGAGTTATAGAAGACATTTCCTTTAATCATGGGACTCAAAACAATCTTGATGACTGGTACGGACTTTTGGCTCAAGGCAATGCTGATTACCAGGAGGATATGACAGCTGATCCTGTCCAACAGGTTCCATGTAATAATGTCCCCACAAAAATATCGCCATGCAAAAATATCTGCGAAAAATGGCTGTTTTTTGTGGGGACATTATTGCATGGAACATTTTTTGTTTGTTTTTTTTTTGGGGCTGCCCCAATCCCCATGTATATGGTCATCCATATAATATCGCCACAACCTTTTCCCGGCGATATTATGTACGGCGACCATTTATATGGGGATAACATTACCTGATACCGTCCAACACGCCTCCTCTTGGTCGGGTCGCGGGATAAAGGTAAGAAGGCAGTCTGCCTTGAATGGAGGAGAAGAGATCTGTGGAGGCAAATCTTTGACATGCGCATGTAAGGCGGCGATGTGGTTACGCTGTTCAGCGGAACCAGCTGTTATGGAATGCGGCATTGCCGAAAGAGAGACGCCACCGAGAAGGTGGCAAACTGCAATACTGCAGTGAGTCCAGGACAGAGAAAACCCGTTCCCATCTGGAGTTGAGGCCACATTGAGGATGTGGTGGACGGAGAGACCAAGTAACGACGCCCAGCCCATGACTGAGGAACGACTCCTTTACTTAAAACAGTGAAGGATCTGGCGTGGAACAAAACACCAAACAAGTTGAGTGAATGTAAACCGCCTTACTAGAGTGAGCCCCGGTCAGAGAAGGTGCACAGTGTGCTCATGGTGGACGGGTAGAGAGACCAGAGGGGGAGCAAGTGAACTAGAAAGGATTGCCCAAACCCCAGGCCCTAAGGAAAAGGAACATTATCTTAAAGCAAACAATTCTGAAAGGGCAGAAGGCCCAGTTATAATAACGAATCAAGCAGAGTATAGACATTACGCCAAACAACGAGGTGTATCTAAAAGAGGGTTATCAACAACCCCGGGAAATAAGTAAGAGTGCGAGATTGGGGAACCAGTTGAACCTGAATAATACTAATCAATACAGCTAGAACAATTCTAGGAGAAAATCGGTGACAAGAGTGAACCATAGGATGAGAGACCAAACCAGATGGTAGCAAAGGAATTCAGGTGTCCCTTTGTCTACACCAAATCAAAACTATAATATTTTCTCAGAACTTGACTTTGTGGGTGTTAGGCAAACATATTTTTTGTGTACGTTTTGTACGAAGACGGTCATTAGTAAAGGGAAGACATTTCTCAAAGTCTGAGGAGAGGTCAACATTAAATGAACTGTAGAAGCAGCTTCTACTGTTTGATTTAAGTTGCATTTCCTTTACTGATGGGCTCATGTAGAAGATGGGTTTGGACAGAAGACTTCATTTTGATGAGCACCTTTTGTATAGTTTTGTAGGCAAGGAATCTCCCTTTAGCAATAGGGGTAGATAGGCTTTCCTTTCATTTGATTTTAATGATACTTGTTCAACACAATATCTTTCTGGTCTGCCACAGCAGTCTGCTGTGTGGGGAGTGTCTACGAGAGGTAAATGGTCTTGGATAGCTCGACTTCATTTGTGTATCCCGCTCAAGATGACCTCATCTTGGCCGCCTGGTACACCAACCACCTAGAGGGGAATCCAGTAGAGACTGCTGCAGTGCTTGATTTCTGTTAATATTACCTTGAGGTCTTGATGTCAGCTTAATTCATATTAGGGCTGCATAATACACTCTAGGGCTGCTCTGTGTTGTGCATGCCTGGAATTCTAGCGATCTGGTGGATTACAGGAGCTGAAAGCAAGGAAAGGGCCGTTTTGGAGAGCTGTACTGATGCTGGTTGCCATTAAAGAGAGATTTCTTTGCGTCTTTACTGAAGGCTCTGCTTTTGTGTTCTTTCAGTTGGAACTCCAACTCGCTGGTAATGGGACAACATGATGCCTTTTCCTTCCTTTGCAATAACAGCCCAAACTCTGGAAAAGACCCTGCAAGAGCTAGTGTAGATAGTGGTAGTACCACCTTTCTTAACACAATAACCTTTTTAGTTCATCTGGAACATTCTCTTGATTTTCCAGAGTTTTTCAGACCTCTTAACTTTAGCAGGATTCCACCAGTTTCTCATACCGCTTTGTGAGGGATAGTTCATCAATTCTCGTTCCCTAGAGGATTTCGGGACATGCAGGAACAGCCCAAGTCCTTTGGAGGAAGGCTGAGCATTTGACCTGCCATTGCTCATTCCACTCTCTTATTCTTAAGGAGCTGCTTGGGAAATCTAGAGCCACCAGTGTGTGGAATGGGACAAGCATTCAGTTTCAGCCCCAATAGCATTGATTAAACATTTTGGACTCTGGGATGAGGACGGTAATTTTGTAATGTTCAGGCACATATGAAGGACAGTGCAAGGTGCCATTATAGAGGAGCATCCATTAGCATACAGAATGCTTAAACCTTGTTGCATCTCCATTAATGTGATATGCCGAACATGAATTTGGTACTAGAGCTCTTTCAAGAGTGGCCAGCCAATGATGATCTTTCCATAACTGCTTTTGTTATGCAAGTAGGAGGCTCCACCTTCTCCACCCAAGCCCCCACTATCTGGAATTCAATACTGCGGGTTCCATGTGATAAGGTAGCATTGAAAAAGTTCCCAGGTAGGAGAATTGCATTTACTGATCACTAAAATAGCCTAGGAGTGGAATAATTATATATTACCTCCAATCCTGGAATATTTGGGGAAAGTGTTTGATTGTTTGGAGGGTGCATTTTTAGGGAAATGTTGCCACATGGCAGTCATTTTTACGGAGACATTATCACTGAATACTAATGCCGCTTGACATCCGACGCATTGAGGACCACTTGGCATTCTGCTGGACCCTCAAGACATGGCTATTCCGCCAGCACCATGACAAACCCTGCCCTCTTGTGCTAGCCACTGACAATAGGCAGGCCAGGGCAGCAATGAACTTCCATGCTTATTGAAGATAACATAAGGCAAAGCCACTCAACCGAACACATCTGCAACCATACCCCATCCATAAATACATATCACACAACATCTCTGCCGTTAGAATGCAGCTATCCCTCGCGACAAAAAATCAGTATAGCTGGACACATAATGAGCCTACTACCCTTGCACTCTCGTCAACTTCAAAGCACCCATCCACCTTCCTGCTTGATATGGATAGCTAGTAGGGACCTAGCAACCCCTACACAACTTTGCTTTGGCTAAAATGCACACATGCATTCTAAACTTCTGACACATTTCCCATACATGGACTTCGGCCCAGAGGGCGTGCAACCTATAGTGCGTTGGGACTGTGCCAGTGGTGAAAGGCAGTGTTGATGTTGAGCCCTACACCTCAAGTGGACTCTGCTTAGCTTTGCTTCAGAAACTAGTGAGGAGGGCCTGTTCTCTAGACAAAGTAATGTCATATTTCACTACACAACAATTGTAACTCGGGGGTAGTTTCACATCAGTATTCCAAAATACCCTAAATTGTGTGGTCCAGGGCCTTAAAGCATAAGCATACAAATTGGCAATCTCAGAAGTCTGCCAAGACATAAGACATTGCAATGAATAAAATGCACTATCTGGTTATACCCTCAAACTTTCACATTGGGTGGTGTCACCCTTGTGCAAGCAAGAGTGGACATCTCCCACTTTAGTGCCCATTCCGTCAGGGGGATCTGCAACATCCAAAGCTTTTCAAGTAGGTGTACGTCTGGAAGATATAGCAATGGCAGATTTGCTTGGTGAGTGGTTGCAAGCATTTTGAGCTCATGGCAATTGACTTAACTGCCTTCAGTGGGGGTGAATACACTTTAAACATACTGCTCATCTCCAGTCTTGCCATAGGATGAAGCATATGTCTAAATGCTTAATTATTCCAATGTATTGAAGCTTCATATTTTACTGTAACCTTTTTGTACATGACAAACATATTTTTATTTTTTAAGAAAGTACTAGTCGCAAAGTTCCATCATCCATGTGTTTGTGTACCCTGCCACCCAAAAAGTTTCACGTGGCAGGGTACACGTTTCAAGTTGGAACTAGCCAAGAGAATCTGAACAAACTGCAAATCAATCAGAATAACGCCATCAGAGCAGCCTTAAACATTCCGCGAAAACACCACATCTCGGAATCTAGATCCAACCTACACTGGCTACCGGTCAAACGGTGAATTTCACTGAAAATCTTAGGCCTTACCCACAAATGCCTAGCCAACCAAGCCCTCCGTATCTCTGCAGCCGGATATCCCATCACGCGCCTGCCCTCAACGAATGGCATAAACCCACTGTCTATCCATTCCTAGGTTCAAACTACAAAAAGCGGGTGGATCTAGCTTCCCCGTCCTAGCGTCCAAGCTTTGGAATGCCCTGCCCCTCACCATCAGATCTGAAGAATGCTTTAGTGCCTTCAAATCTAAAACCAAATCCTGGCTCTTCAGCCAGCCTTGACTTCCTGACCTCCTATGTTCTTGGTAGCCCGCCCCAGGAAAACGCCTGCCCTAATCTACATTCTGTAAATATGTATATTGCTGTATGCCCTGAATACTGTGCACTGTTTAATGTTTTGAATATATGTATGCTTATGTAACCATGTCTAAGTTGCGCCCTGATGCCTCCGGGCCTGAAGGTGCGCGTTACAAATAAAACAAATACGTGGAAGCACATGGGAGAAATCATATAGTCATATAAAATTCCATTGAAGTGGTCAAATAAGTTGCATGAATTGGAAACTATACCTAGAGTGGTACATTACATGCCGTTCAGCAAAAACAAATATTACCATAAACATTAAAGGATGGGAAAACCTGCTTACTTTAAGATAATAGGCATAGGCCTCTTTGACATCTCTAGCAAACATCACATTTGGGAAACCTATAGGATCTTCATCAGGCCGTTGAGTGATTGAAAGTCAAAGAAACATCAGTACACCAGAGTGCACATGCTTATAATGACACTCAATGGGTGTGCATAGCTTCAGCCCCACTGGAGTAAAAGACCCCATCTGGGTATTTACTTCACATTCACTCACTTCGTCCTTGATTATGAGGACCGCTTTAATGTGCCCGAATTACTCTCATGCCATTAGTCATCCTTGCATAACAAAATGCCACACGACGTTGTGTTTAGCTTTGAAAGTGTAATTAGCGTGGTTAGGCATGGTTTCCGTGCTGTTGCATCATTCATTCATGCCTGCAAATTCACATTCTCATCTGTGTTGATCGAGGTGGTGAATGTTGATTCAAGCGTGTTTTTATCAGGCATTCATATCCATTTTCATGATCTCAAAGCTGTTCAGTCCACGTATAGCAAAGTAATGCACCACGATGCAGCTTTAGTTTCTGTTTTGCCTTCAGAATGTGTTCCTGGGGAATTATATGTACTCTGGTCCATCGGTTTTTACACGGTGGTGTGAAATACTGGATTCTTTATCATACCATTAGTATGGTAGACTTACTCTTCCATGTTCGAGATGTCTGACAGATTGAGGACTGTTCCTGATGGCCATTGATGTCAGTTAATTTGCACAGATGGGCCCCACCCACCTGCAACTGGGTGACAGTTTCATTTCCCTACACCACACTGTTCGATGAACAGAGGTAATCGGTTAAGAATGGAAGTGTTACAAACATTAGCATTACAGTGAGTTGCCAGCATCACCTTAAGTGGCCCACCACCAAGGTAGTTGATGCATAACCTTGCGAAATTACAAGGTTGGACTTTGTCCTTTCAGTGTACTTCTTTTTGGCTTTATGTTGTAAAGGCCTGAAGGTTGTAAAACAAATTCTAATTGCATCAGCCTTTTCAATTTTCGTTTATATTATTGAGATGTAGATGGAGTGAGGTGGAATATAGCCCGTTCCTAGGTTTGCTCGTCCGTGATGGGCAAGGGGGCACCGGCCCTCCGGTACCACTACCCATTCTGCAATAAACACTCCCTCAGCTGTTTGCTGCTGCTGAGGGAGCATTCCTCGGCTGGCTTTAACTGTTTCTGACAGTTTTTGGTCCCCAGTGTGCATGGTCTTTTGGGGATACATGTTGGGAGCTGTATGTCTGAAGGTGCATAGGGTTCACTCCTGCACCTTCAGACGGCTTGTAGCATTGTGGACGGAACACTCCAGCACCTGCGCACGTGCAGGAACCAGGAATAACTCTGCTTCCGGTCCTAGCTCTGGAACCAGGGAGCCTTCCTCGGAGGCAGCGAGGAACAGAGTCCAGACTATGGCTGAAGGAAAGAAAACAACTTTGTATGGTATGGGTGAGTGAAGGAGTGACTCTATGATGTATGGGTGGCTGGGTGCTTGTGTGAATGAGCAAGTAAATATTGGAAGTGAATTTGTGTGTGCTGATTTTAGTGGATTTGGTGGGCATGATGTAACATGGCATTTTTTTACTGGGCATCTACGATAAAGCAAACAGAAGTGTTGTGGCTATACTGGCATATTTTGGTGCAGCTAGTCTCGCTGTTCTTTCTGTGGCATGGCACTTTCAATGGCAAAGCCAACAGGAGTATGTTCTTTCGTTGGGATAGTGGTATATATTGGCAGAGCCTGGACAGGTTTTCTTATAGTAGCATTACTGGCATTCTGCCAAAAGGCAAGAATGAGTGCGTTCTTATTTGGGCATACTGCATATATTGGTGCAGCCAGCATGGAAATGTTTTTTATACTGGCATGTATTGTGGGGAAAAGCCATCATGAAATTGCAGTGGGAAACTTTCCTGTGTAATGTTTGATTTGCATGTTAGGTGTTACCCTACAAAACAGATTGCAAACTGGCTTTCTACCCAATTGTTCACAGAAATTGTGATTTAAAATGCACAATCGTTATCCATTTTAAAAAGAAATTTCGCTTGGGGGAGAACTTCCCAATGAACACTCTTTTTGGTTGGTTCAGACTACATCGGCCTCACTTATTTGTGGGACATATTTACGCTCCACCAATAAAAAAAAAATTTAAAAAATTCAATCGCCAGCTACCACTGCCCATACCGTCAATTAAAAATGTTTGCCTGCGTCTGAAGGCCCACTGGAAGAGGTAGAAAATTGAAGAGTGGTTATATGCATTTACAGCAAGCCTCTCCGATCTACACTTGAAGGAAACTCCATCCACTTTTGGTAACCCTGTTCACAAATAAAGTAACAACGGAATAATGAAGTGCGAGGAAAACAAAAGGACTTAAGGTGGCTCTAGTCTGAGAACGTAGCTCTCAAGTTTGCCATGGCCATGCTTGAGAATTCCATCCGGACCAGTTTGCTTGGAATTGTGGGACATGTCGCTTATTTCCCATTTGAAATGTAGGAAAACTACAAGTTCAGAATTCAAAGGAGAAAAAACAGACTGGATGGCCTTCTCATGCATGGCCATGGGCGACTTGAAAGCTTTATGGGACTAGCATTTGAGTAAAGAGGGCAAGGCAGGCCTCCAAAATGTGCAATCTCCACTGGCGAGTGATGATTCACTCTTGGTAAGTAAGACATGGTGTGCTGTGCACATGTAGAGACTGGGCATTTGAGCTTAATGCCCAGCTGCTAGCTTGCAAGGTGGCATGTTTCATAATAGGTTAGGGAATGCAATGTAGGAAAAAAGCTGGCATGAGCCTGTCATATCTTGCTTTACAATCTGTACTACCAAACTATCTGCAGAACTGTAACTCTTGTGTCTATAGTTTCAAATGTAGAATGTCTTTGCCTAAATTAGTGGTCACGTGCACTAATCTATGTTTCCACAGTTTGCAGTCTATGCTGGAAGATCTCTTGGTTGCTACTGCTGATGGAGTGCTCCACCTTATTCACTGGGATGGAATGACGAATGGAAGGAAGTCTATCAACCTCTGCACAGTACCATTTTCTCTAGACCTACAGTCTTCTCGAGGTAATGCCATTTTTTGCATTTTAAGGTTTCATTGTTTTATTGAACAGCACATGCTTGTCCTTTGCATAAAATGGAGCTTCATGTGTTTATGCGACTAACCCTTCAAGAAAAGCAAAACTTTGCGTTGTAAATTTTAAAAAACATTTCTATTTCTGTCTTTTGCCATTTAAATGCTCCTTATTTGAAATCAACCGGTTGCTGCATACCCTCTGTATGTACCCAAGTCTTCCACACAATGCAACTTTTCAAATATTTTTTTTTAAAGTGTGACATATAAAGAAAAACAATTTACTTTACTCACTACTTACATGAAAAACAATAACATGTAGATGCAAGTTCATGTTATGGTTTAATCAGCTGCCTTGTTGTAGAGGTTTTGGACTCCGCATTAGTGATACCTAGAGGGAAATGTAGCTGCCACAAATGCCCAACGCCCTGTGTAATTACAACTTCACACCATATAGCGACAGACAATGATAAACTGGTTGATTACGATTATCTTTATCATAGCAGGTTTGTACATAGAATTTAATTGTTTGGAACGGATGAATCTTTGGTACACTGCTTAAAAGGAAATGACTTGGCGTTAACGATTGCAGTACTTAAGTCATGGGCATTGATGTATGCAAGGTATTTTAAGGATGCAATGCACCTTTTTTCCTCCCTGCCGAAGAGTTGCCTGGCCAACCTCTTAAATGGAGTTGGGAATTGCTCTGATAAATACGTTAATGGTGGTTTCGGATCGGAGTATGGTTACCAGAGGATTTCATGTTAATCAGGATATACTGTTCTATCGCTTGGCTTTCCTTTTACAATCGGTGAAATGGGTGTGTAGTCCGTATGATGCACTCCAGGGTCTGAACCTCAAGAATGTGTTTTGCAAATGCAAGTCTGCAACTAGGACTGGGACGTGGTGCCTGCAGTGCATCTGGCATGCGTCATAGTGGGCAATCGCCAGATTTGTTATCTGCCAAGGCAGTACAGATGCCATGTTTTCTTTGAAAGATAATTATGGCTGCAAGATTTGGAGTCCTAGGAAAGAAGGGCGAGGGAATTTGGAGAAATCTTGAAGAGATCTGGCCAAACTATTCACCTGAAACAGAGTGCTGAGAACTCATGAAAGATTTAGGCCTGTTATTGCATCGTGCATTAGAAGTATGTATTGGGATGGAGATGCTTCAGCGGAGAGAATAACTTCACATGCCTGGTCTTGGAAGCAAGACCACGCAGAGCAACAGCAGTTTGAATCCCCGATCTGCACTTAGAAACCGAACTCCGGTATGGTATTGGGTGCATTATAAAAAACCTAATTAAATAAATACTTCCAAAGCCCAAGCGTCAACTTTTAGTTAAGAACTGCTTCACGGCTGTTTCAATGCGAGTCTGTGCATACCTTTCCTACGGATGTCCTGTTTACAAGCCCATTGTTGGCTCATGTCCTAAAAGATTTTCCTAACTTAACTGTCTTGCTTTATCAGTTGTGAATACAAGCAAGTAGCACATTTTATAAACTTTTTTTCTCTTGCTCGTTGCTTGATGCTAAGAGGGCAAGTGTCACGACTTGGGAAAGATGGCGGGTTTGGAACCAATGTAAACGTTGTCTGCCATTGATGTTTCCATCACGTTCCTCACAGCGTCGTGTGCAGGTCTAGTTTTCTTGTTGCTATGCGTCCGACGCCGGTTGTTTTCTTTCCCCACTTCCGGCTCTGACGTGTTGCATCGTCCTTTGGTTCTGCCGCTTGCTGTTCCCCGCGCTGCCCGCGCTCCCTGCTCTGGCTTCGAGCTTCACTTCTGCCCGCCCTCCTTCCCATCCTTGTTGTTTCTCTCTACTGTTTTTCCTCCCATCCTCCTTGCTACCCTCTCTCCCGTTTCCCGTTCCCTCCGTCTTGCCTTTCTTTTCTTTGGTTCCGTCGTAGTATTATTTCCTTTCCGTCTCTTTGCCTTCTGCCTCTCTGCATTTTTGTTCTCGACCTCCGGTGTACCGACTCCTGGCCTGCCTTTGGATTGCTCTGCCTTACCCATTCCCTTCGTTATCCTCTTGGGTGTACCAGACCTGAGTCTGTCCCTGAATTGTTTCTTCCTGATCCTTCAGTACTACGTTCTGTTCGAAGTGCCACACTCGGCAGCCGTCTACAGTTTCAGCGGAATACTCACGTTGGGCTACCTTTCTCCAGTTTCTTCGCCCGGTGTCTCTTTGTCCACCAGACTTCTCACGTGGATTATACTTCAGAGTCGACCCGGAACCCAGCAACAACATTGAATTCCGTGGAGACTCCATTGGGGCTTTTTGTGCCTATGGCTTTTTTCCCCGAATTTGACTACCGCAGAGGATTGCCCACAGCCCCCCTATAAGGTGACACTGTGGTGTCCTTCCACGGCCGCCCCATCTACATAAAAAAAAGGAGAGACCCGGACCAAAAGGAACAAAGAAGCTGCCACTGAAGTGAAAGAGTAGAGTTGAGGAGGAAGGGGAGGTGGGAGAGACGGAGTCCTCAGTGGAAGAAGAGGATATTACTGACCAGCCTGGCAGCAATAGGCGCAGCCTGACTATATAGGAGAGTGGCTCTTGTATGTGGTAAATATACAGTGTTTCAGAATCTCTTGGCGCTCAATTCTTGGCCAAATTGTCCGGTGGTCCAAAGTGGTTGCAATTCCTCTCCAGGTAGGCTGTTTCAAGACCTGTACCTGACTGGTCCGGAACTCCTAACCCGGTCTAAAGCAATGTCATGAGTCCTTAGTCGCATTTCTTTGTTCTAATTTGTATAAGTACAACCTGGTTATCTATATGTCAGCTCAGCAGCATTGAGTTCATTTGGATACGATTGCTGCATGTTTTAGCAGGGTCTGTTGCACAAACTTCCTTCTTGAAATACTTTGTTCATCAGTCCTACATTTGCAAAGTTCAGGGGGTCTACTACCTGCTGTTATCCAGATGTTTTGGACCAAGAACTATGATGCTTCACAATTGCCTTTGCTGACCAACGATGATGGGATATGTAGTTTATAGCCTGTGGACCCAAAGGTTGCATATCTCTGGCCTAGTGAATAGTTTTTGTATCCGTTGCCAAGTGAGACTATAAAAAGTGTGTAGTGGAAATTGGCTACCTTTTTTAAAAAGAAAATTTAAATAAATCTGAGGAATAGAATTAGAACTGCATTGATTTTTTTTTTGCTTCAAAATGTAGTAAATCTCAACGCAGCTTTTCATATACCGAGATTATCATTTTATTACCTGCCCCTCAGAAAAGGCACTTAGCTTTTCAAACATGTCACTTATGAATTCAAGCTCACTTCCTAATATCTGCAAGCTTAACAATCCTGTTGCTGATTGAAAAAGATGGGCAAACGCCCCACTAGTCCAATCATAGATTTGAAACTAGCTACCGCCACAGCGAATGCCTGCCCTTCACCAAAGAAAAGTCTTAACTCAATCACTGCATTTTCCTTCAAAATGGGGCTTCTGATAAACTTTCAAATCTACACCCAGAAATGGCAATCAAAATGTGTAACGTCCCACCGAAAGTCCAACCCATGTTCACATGTTGCCATCACATTTTCCAAACACGTCACTGAGGGGAAAATCTGCAAACTCCTCACCACGAACTAAAGAACTAAACATGCCACTCCATGTAGTGAGAAACATCAGCATACTGACTGGGTGATTGAACCACCTTCCTGTTTGTTCTGGAGCTCTGCTACATTTGACTTGAACATATTTTACACTGCAGAGTCTATATTAACAAAGACTTCCTTTGAGATGCAATCTGGAACCCCAAGGTTCTGAAATTGCACAGCATATCCAACAAGGACCGGTGCACCCACATAATGAGTCCCAAGATAAGGCGGCTGTTATGGCAACTACCTAAGGGGTCATTTTGAATTTGTCTCTCTGGTCTGGCCCCAGAGTGACCAATCTTGTAGCTCAGATGAGCCTAAAAGACACTCCTTGGTCCCCGCTGCCTCAGCCATTAGTAACTAGCTGGAGCCCATGTGACCTATGCCTAATCCACTGAAGTCCCTCCTCTCTGAGCATGGATTCAGACAGGTTGGTTGTCCTATTCCAGGTTTTATGACCGTACTCTGGTTCCTCTCATACTTTGGGTCTGGCTTGCTCCATGTATTTGCCTACACGTGCCGGTTTCCTTCACCTTAATTGCAGCCCAGCCATTTCGGTTGCCTCACTGTCCGGTTCAACAATCATCTCACATGTCTGAGGCACAGCATGGGAAACCTTCATCATGTTCAACTTTGTAGGTCTTGTGAGCTTTTTCTCTAATTGATGCCTTTCTCCGACAGGTTTGCACAGTTCCACACTGAATCCATGGTGTCAGTAATGCCAGCTGTGCGAATTTGGTATAAAGCCATCTGAGCCCCCATTACTGCAGTTACTTTTTTCTGCTGTACAGGCACTGGGGTTACAATACAATCAATATTACTTTTTTGTTTTGTGCATTATTTTCAGAGCTTGGTGCCCCCTTTCTCATGCTTGAAGCACTGTAAAGAGTGTGAGTAGAATATGCCTTTTTAAACAGATGTCTGGGATCTTGCCCAGAAATGCAATATGGAGGAACCTGATGCTTGCCAGTCGATGTGGCCATAGACCATGCAAGAATGTGTGGCAAGTGTTTATGGCACTGCAATGGCAGGGACAAAGTACAGGCGTTCTCCCAGGTATTACTCACCTTCTGGAGCTTAGTGACCTTTGAGGCAGATCACCCCTTGGTAAAGAATTTGAAGGAAGTGGTCCAGACAACACAGTTGGCCTTCCTCTTCCAAACATAGATTCCTGCAAGCATCAGTCTCTGATCTAGAGGTTGGCATCTGTGGTGAAATGCTTGCCCTTAAGTATTATGCACTCTACAGGACCGAAAGCCCTTCTGGAAGGTTATGCTTGCAGTTTTTGTTTTTGGCATTTTCACAGTATATAACAAGACTCTCCCCCACCACCCCGGTAGCCCTTTCCTCTACAGTTGTGTGCCTACCACTTGCCAGAGGAATGTCCCGTCCCTCTACATTATGTCCAAAATTCTCACATTCTGAGGGCAACATTGTAGCAGGTAGTCCAGTAACAGACACCAGTCCTGTTGTCGGCTTCTCCTTGCAGTTTATATGTAACCCATTCCATGGCCAATATCCCTCAGATCCTGTGTAGCCATTCAACATTCGTGGGCAATAAGTTTTGCTTCCATTTTTTTGCTATTTCTAACCAGGCCACTATGAGCAGAATTATGGAAGTCTTACGTTGAGCTTTCGAGAGTGATTGAGACTCTGGATCAAAGAGCCCACATAACCAATCCCTGAGGGTATATGTTGGTGGTCCCCCACCATCAGTTGTATCTGACCCTTTACTCCCTCCCAGATCCGCGCAGTCCCACCAGATGGGTATCCAATCCCCCCTCCCCCTTCCAGAGCACCCCCTCCTTCATGCTTGTGTAATGGTTGAGTACATCTTGTACAATCTTTCCGGGTTATAGTGCCACTGAACCATCACTTTATCCCATGCTTCCCTAATTTGAATAGATCTAGTCAGTTTCGGTATATTCCCCCAAAGGTTTTCCCAAAACGAATGTGGTATTTCCTCCCCTAGTATTCTTTCCCATTTCTGCAAATATGACCACGTACTGTCAGGGTTTCGTTCCATTAGAATAGAGCATAACTTGGACACAAATTGTTTATCCCCGGTATGTGTTGTAATTAATTTCTCGAAGGATGTGAGGTTTCGCTGTGCTGCTTTTTTAACTTCTGTCCGTTTTAACCAGTGTCACATTTGGTAATATTCCTTTCTGTCTCTGCCAGGTCAATTTGCAGTGTACATTCCTAGAACGTTCGGCCTCCCCCTCAACTATCATCTCCCCCACTTTTGTACATCCCATTGCACTCAATTTTTAAAGGTACCCTGTGCCATCCCTGGTGAAAATTGAGGGTTCACAAATATTGGGGTATATGCGCAGGGGCATGTGGACAGAAGTCCTTCTTTTTTTTAATCAGCTGATCCCATGTATCGCAGGTCGCTGATAGTACTTTGCTCATATTTGCAGTAAGGGGTCTGTACCTTTTTTCTAACCATACGAGCCCTTCTAGGTGAGAGTCCCTGCCACTGACCTATCCATCCTTGCCCATGGTTTAGTCCAGTTATTAGACAGCCATTCACGTATTACCTGTAATTGGGCTGCCTCATAGTATTTAGAAGGGTTTGGGGAGTCCTAACCCCTCTTTATGTCTGGGAACCATCAGTGTCTCTAAGACGACTCTCGGCCGTTGATTCTGCCATATAAACCTTGTTATAAGTTTAATAGTCTTCAAAAAGGACAGCGTGATCAGAATAGGAAGTGCCTGGAAATAGTACAATAGCCTGGAAGCATAACCATCTTTATCGTGGCTATTCTCCCCAACATTGAGATGGACATAGGAGTCCATTTGTTTAGGTCTGTGCTTGACATTCTAAAGTGGGTCCCTCACAAACCTAGAGGTACCTGCTATGCCCACTACTCTTTCGCTGGACTGTGGCGGGCAGAAAGCTGCTTTTTTGGAGTTTCATGGCTAACACTTTCTCAAGGATCTTACCTCGGAACGGAGATTGGGGTAATAGAGGTAGTTGATGCGGTTGTAGGAGTCCTTGAGATGCAGGAGAATTTGTCCGGTCTCGAGGGTCAAGGGGATAGTGCTTTGAGTGAGAGATCTGTTGTTTGCCAGGCAAGGGAGGAGTGCTTGAGTCAGGAAGGGTTTGATTACGGAGGCAGAAAGGATGTTGAGCTGCATGATTTTCCAACTAAATAGGCTATTTTGCCAGCTGAAAGATGGGTGATGTGATGGAATGACTTCTGCATTGCAGGAGAACTGTGAAGAGTGGTGGCTAAACCGCCTACTCAGCCTCCACACTTCTACATACTATCAATGATCCCACACCTAAAGGTGAAAAAGGCACAGCAGATATATACCTCCTTCGCCTTTTGTCGTACCGGGGGCCTCTTAGAAGGGGTTGAGATGAATCGGACGATGTTATCATTCCTTTCCCGGGGGTAGCCTCTCCCGATGTGAGCAGGGGACAGCAGCTGAAACCTGATCCTGGCTATATGAAGTAGGTCCACATGGTGGGAGGCGACCGTCGGGGAGGTGACACGGCATCATCAGATAAAAACACATATACCACCTTTCCCTTTTAGGTATATTTTAATCCCTCCATATCTCAAGTCTTTATGGCTTACTGTGATAGTTCCCTTGCACTACCCACAACACCTACTAAATATAATTTGAGTGAAACACAAAAAAAACGCCTTGTCCTTCATATAGGTGTGGACACACTGTGATGAGGAGGCTGTATGGAGCAATGACGATCCATGAAAGAAAAAAGTACAAGAAACGCTCTAGTAGTTATGAGCATTTGATCGGTGCCGGGACATTTAAAACCCCCATGAGCCGGTGCCTGCAGTAGTCCTGTGAAACTGAGAACGCAAAGAGGGAAGTAAAGCGAGGGAGATCGGAGGAGGAGGACCTCTTGGACACGCTGCCCAAAGCAACCTTCCGGCCAACCTCCTTTTTGTCTGTGGCCAGGGAACGATATCCTGACCGAGCGGCAGAGACAGCCGGAGACGAGAACCCACATGCGTGTCAAACCGAGCAAGACGCAGGCTGCAGACACAGCCGCGCCCGAGAACCCAGACTCTGGTGGAGAGCAAAGCAAAAAACCAGCAGCAGAGAAGCCGCTGACTGCAGAATGCACCTAACTGCCACACCTGGACAGGCGGAAGCACCTCTCCCCAAGTACTGCACGTTAGAGAAACGGGTATGCAGGCAGAGAGATTGGTGCTGAAGGTCTGGGAGGTCACAGGATGCCCTGAACAAACAAAAGTGAACTGTACGTGGGTTGAGTGACCCCCAGTGGAGAAACCAAACCAAATAAAGCATACCCTGGCTTGGCAAAGAGGGCAGTCAAGTCGTTTTAAAGAAAATAGGCAAACATTAAGTTTTGAATTCGCCACCAAGTATTTTTGTGTACACTGTATGGAAAGTCCTGGCAGGAGAGTATACCAGGCAAAGCCAAGTTTGTGAATGAAGTGCATAAACTGAATGATCCAAAAAAGCCCTGGCAACAGAGTACACCAAGCCAAGTCTTTAAGTCGGTGAATGTGGAGAGAAGAACCTGGCAAAGGAGCACACAAGGTATATCATAAAACTGGGACTTGCATCGAAGTTGCATTATATTTAAATTTTGTTGATCAAAGATCCCCAAGGAAGATTTATGCCTTTTGGAGTTTGGAAGTTTCTTGAACAGACCATGGGAAGGGAGAACATTTTTCCCAAATGTGAACTGCAACGCCAAGAGGGAGATATCCTCTGGAGCTATAAAGAACTTTTGTTTTGTTGAACTGTTGAACTGTTGTGTTGGTGAAGAGAGACCTGGGGAAGGCAGCCATTCCCTGGAACTGTGAACATCCTCCATTAGAAACATTATTGTGTTGGAATTACATCTTTCTTTGAACATTTGTGCACCTTTCAAGGCCAAGGATATTAACCGTAAGGCTTTAGAGTTACTTTAGAATCTGAGGGCTCATATAGGACTTTGGTCACACAAAGTTTTCTTTTTGAGTTATGGGAAATACCTCTTAGGGTAGAGACAGTGAGGCATTTCCCAACCCCCTTTTTGTGTTAATAATGGTTTATAGACAAAACATGAATCATCTGTGTCTCATTCCTGGCTCTTTAGAGGGTGTTTCTGACACTATTTTTGTACATCTTTTATATTGACTAATTCACTTGTGTATAAGGTGTGCCTTTAACCAATAAAGACAATGAAAAAAATAAATTAAAGTTAATGTGAGCCACTAACAACCCAAACAGCAACAGTACAACAGTTTCAAAATTAAAGAATGTCCAACCAATTTTCTATTAAAATATATACTTTATTTACCCAAATCAATTTTACACTTAACAATCAAAAACCCCCATCAATAACCTCTCCCTACCCCCAAATGTAAAGGAAGACCGGGAAAGGAAGAATGTAATGATGCAAGCACTGTGAAAAACAGGCAAGAAATGCAAAACAGAATTACGAAGGGTATGTCTTGCAGGAGAAAGGTGCAAAAGGGACATAACCAGTCTTTAGGACTCCCAAAACGTGGACTGGGAGACAGGGTACCCTCAAGTTTACTTTATTCCAATATGTGGCGGTTTTGACTGTTGAATCTGTATTTCAATGGTTGTGCTTAGTAGTTAACCGGGTTCAAAGGTGTCCAGTCACATTGGTCCCAGGCAGAGAGTTTGTATCAAGTTGTGTTCGAGCAGGCGCTCTGTGTGGTCTGATGTGGTGATCACGTGGAGTAGTTCAACAAGAGAACGTGGTTAGAAACGATGAGCACTACTGGTTCAGGTCATCAAGTGATGCAGTGTTTCAGTGGTTTGAGTCGAGCTTTGCTGCAGAGTCCTGGTGGTTCGAAGTTCTCTGCAGGGTAATCTTGTGTTCAAGACTGGCAGGTGGCGATGCTGCTCTGGGCCAATGCTGCATAGAGCTGGTTCGATCGTGCAAGTACAGTGGCATCAGCAGCAACCGAGGCTCTTTGGTATGCAACTTCTTGGAGTGAGGCTAGTCCTTTTGTCTAAGGTGTGCTCTCTGAAGCCTGATGCCCGTGCTACCCCCGACGAGTTTCCTCGGGTGAAGGGAGGTGTCACTTGCCCTCACAAAGGGTCAAAACAAGGCCGTCCCATAGTCTAATCTTGTTGAAGAAGAGAAGGCTAGTCTAGGTATGCTTATGTTTAAAGATTAAACTGCCACCAGGGTTTGTCATAATTATGTAGTTTTGAAACATGCAGATTTTAAAGGCACTCTGTGCTGCAGTGAGTTAAAAGTTAAAGTAGCTGTCAAAGGGGCTTGGTTGACCTTTGAACCTGCTATGTGCTGCTGGAGAGCAGATGTAGATCAGAAGATTGATGCAGCAGGACATATGTCGCTATGCTTTTGGCATGGAGCTTAAAGAAATGGGGTCTGCTTTGCTAATTCTTGTACATCTGTGATAGATGCCAATTCCTCACACATGGGTTGCCTCAAATACTGGAAGCCTCCACATAGCAGGATTTAGCACTGGCTGCCTGATCAAGGATAGATAGGAAACCTTTGACTGACGAACTCGGGTGGCTTCGGATCAAGTGTAAGTGGACATGCCTGTTTGAAGTGCAGTTTCATTGGGATGGTTGAATCAAAACGCTACTTACACCTAAAGGAGCCAGAATGATGGGCATAGAGATGCATGGCCCAGCAGGGGCTGCATCCTCTAAATCACCAGAATGGGGGGTGGTGGGATCTGGATGCCATGTCAAGATGTACACTATTTCGACCAGGATGGTAAGTAGAGGGCGACAATCCACCTTGAGGATGCTTGAAATCTAAATGCTAGCTCCTATGTTCAGGGTTGGGGGCACTTGTTGACTGTGTTTAACAAAGTTCTACTCTTGACCAATTATAAAATCTTTTATAAGGAGTTTTCCACGTGATAAGTTGAGAGAGGCTCCCAATTTGACTGGGTATATTTGTCGATCTTCAACTTGGTTTGCAGTGTACAAGTGTTTCCACTTTTTGGTGGACTTGGAATTAGGGGATGTTTTGTTAAGTCCCAGAGAAGACTTTGTTAACAAATCTATTTTTGGGATTGAGGGAAGGGTTGGACAGAAGAATAACCAACTTGGCTAGGCTAATATGGGCTATGATATATGATATGATAGGTTATTTATAACGCGCTTAATACCCAGAGGTTTCTAAGCCCGGACCCGAGAATCGAACCTGTGTTGCTCCGTGTCGTCTTGTTTCCAAGACGAGCACGTTGCTGTTGAGCTATCCAACATAGTCCTACTTGCGTGCAGTGGTTCTCTATGGACAGGGAGGGGCATGCTGATTTCTTGGCTAGTCCTGGATTTCTGGTATCAAATTGGACTAAATACTCCCAGCAAGAGGGATTGGCTGTTAAAGAAGCAGTAGAGAAAAAAATGTTACAGCAATGTTGCAAGAAAAGCATTTAAAGCAGTGGATCAAAATGTGAAACATAGGCACTATGCCATGCAATATCATTTATCTCACAAAGATAACAGCAAATCTTTTTCTGTCAAACGAATCTTGTCAAACAGTGCTATTGTTTGACAAGATTCTGGCACCTTTGCTAGGGGCTGGGGGGGGCACAAAAGTGAGGGGAGATTTATGATAGTTAAAGTTCTGATTAGAGTTGCTTAATATACCTTTGACTAATTCTTTGCACAAGAACGTTATGAAGCACCTTCTAGCCTCCTTCAATACGTTCTGTGGTGAAGCAGATTATATCTGGGAATATGAACTTGCAAGTGGATGAATCTCTCGACCGATCAGCCACTCATGTGCATCAGGCTCCTGGGACAGCCTCAGGGCCCTTAACATTGTGCTAGCATGAAGGGGGCTGGCGAGGTTGGGGAGACTCGTGCAGGTACTTGCATGATGGAGAGAGGGACTGCACACACATCTCATGTTGACAAATCCCACTCTAGAATAGATTGTCATGGTGATGGTGGACCTGTTAAGTGGGTTGAGTGTAGTAGGCATTTTCCCTAATCAGTTGCCTGATCTCACACTTACATTTATTCTGGGCAGAGATGGAGATTGGATGAGTCAATGCCTCAGAATGCAGTTTATTAGATAAGAATTAATAAATAGTACAGAAGTAAGTTAATGCTCTGGGAGAGACTTCTTCCAGCATTCACTGGGATGCGTTAAAGGTGGTGCATGGATAACCTTGTTGGTGACAGTCCAATTGGGAAGCTAACGGAGGAACATTTAGTAAAGGAGCACATTGCAATAGACTGGGCAGTTAAGAACAACACCTTGAAGGACGGTTAGGTATTTTGCTGCTGTTGAAGAGCAACTCGGATCATTTTGGACTAATACAGCAGAAAAGGCCCCGCTTAGAACTGTGCGAGGATGGAAATAAAACAAGAAGCCTCCTTGTGATATGCTGAAAGCCCAGGAAAGCGGGGCCTATAAGAACTATTCTAGCTCAACAAGAGAGGTAAAAAGGGCAGGAGATGCATTAGCTTGAATCATTTTATTCATTATGCCAGCCCCTTTATGGTGCAGGGATGGAATACTCAGGAGTGATATTATTTAAACCTGCATTTTCTAATGCTTTCGCATTCTCAATATGAGCAGCTGAAATTCCCAGTCAGTATCCAGGAAGCCCTTGCATGGATTAAGAACTTGTAGGGCGGCAAAAGCTCGAGTCCAGAGGGAATGTTTTTAAGCTTTGGTCTGGATTTTTGCTAAATCCTTAACATATTTGTTCAATCGAAATGTGACCGACAAATGCCTTTTGTGGAAGTGGACGAGGCACTGGTGTCTTCCCGCTTCATTGTTTGCACATAGTATGGAGCCCTTTGCTGCAATGATCAGATCCCATGTTGCAACACGAGGGTGAAAGGTTTTTTAAAAGTTAACACAAAATAAGCATTTTTGGTGACTGGCATTCTTCTCAAAATTCGGAAGGTCCACAGAAAGCTGTAATGGCTGAACTTGATGATTTGGCTGGGTTTCTGGTTTCAAGTTAATTTACTCATAGTTTATTTATACAGTGCTTAGACCAAGGTTAAGTGCTTGAAAGTGCTTTGAAGCGCTTCAAGGCGGGAAGGAATCCAGGGTATACAGTAATCATTCTTGGGCTTTGAACATTCAGAAGAATCAAACCCGAGAAATAAACCTAGAACACTAGGTCCATCGACATTTCTCCTAGTGTAAGTGCATGAAGTGTTACAGTTGCAACCAAGCTCTGGAGGAGGAGACGAGAAACGGTGGACAATTAACTGGTCCTTGAACATTTAGGTAATGCATACATGCATGTATAGGGGTTTATAGTGATATTTTCGAATTCAATAATTTCGAATGCATTCATTTTTTATTCTTTATGTTTTTAATGGGGGGGGGTTCCTCCCAACCCCCCGTTTATTTTTAATAACCCTTTTTTTTACTAGCCAAACCCCAAAAAAAATAAAATAAAAAATATTCAACTTTTTTTTTCTACATTCTTTTTGAAATTAATGCATTCGAAATTATTGATTCGACATTTTAACTGCACACCATATATAGGTACGAGGAGGGGAGCAATGATAATAAAATTGAGATTCTGAATCTTTTGGTCCCGCGGGACATGGAAGATTAAAAGCTTAGATCCCTTTTAGTGGGGTTAAGACATCTAGGGTGTTTACTTGATACTTCATGGGCTTCCCCAAAATTAGCCTCTAGTGGAGGATCCTCGGCAGAGCCGGTACTGGAAGGTCTGTGGTACGTGACCGCCTTCTTTCGCCCCTCAACAGAACTGGTGTCACCACAGCTGCGCACGCGGAAATGCGATCTAGCCCCAAGCCGGGGAACCTACGGTTTAATCCTGGTCTTATAGCCACCTCGAGAGTGGCCTAGAGCCAAGACTCGGTCGAGCTAGCTCCAGATGTAGAAGCCTCAGGTTGAACCCTGGCATCAAAAACCACAGCAGAAGTGGGGCCAGCCCTAGCCCCAAATGGGGAACCTTGGAAGAAGATCCGATATTGGGAGACCACTGCGGGGCCCCTCAGAGGAGTTTCCGGTGCATCTCGCTGAGCCGAGACCAAAAGGAGTACCCGAAACTGAAGTGTTCTGCTCCCACAGAGAACCGCAGATATTTAATATGCGGGCTCCAGTCAGAATGTGCATTTTTACGCATCCTGGAAGACCACCACACTGAGCCAATCGCCCTTCCGAAGAGGACTTTATTTGGCAGGGCGTGATCAACTGAATTTCTCAACTATCAACGATAGTGCGCAGGCCAGCCTGGTTGAGCACTGTGAAAAGACAGCAGTACTAGCCCCTCCCTTGCTCCATGAGGCGAACCGGTTCCACCGCTCTGAGGTATAGAAGTTTCTGTACCTCCCCTCTGAGGGAGGGCATCCCGATCTGTCGGAAGAGAGGTTTGGGGTAGGAGGAAAGGGCAAGCAAAAACCTGCCTAAACGATGGACAAACCCCACCAGTCTTCTGTGATGGTTCGCCACGCCTACAGATGAGACTAGATTCATCCCTCCTCCAAAGTGTAGTGTGACCGACAAATATCATTTGGTGATTTGTCGGCAGGGAGATTACCTGTCCCTGTAGAGGAGACTGATGGCCGAGAGAAAAACCAACCTCCTTGCTGCCACCGCTTAAGGCGGGGCCACCAACAGGAGTTTCAGATCGTCGCGCACGGCCACCCTGAAACCCTCTGCACCCAGAGCAGGACAGAGTCTAGGACCTTGACCTGTGTGTACAAGAGGCCTTGGCTGAAGCTGTCACCAGGACTGACAAACGTGTCTTTGTTGTCCACATAGTGTGGAAAACTTGCTCAGCTCCAAAAGGAACGCTCCCAGCACCAGCCATGAAAGTTGGTGTATTTGTTTATTATTTGTATCGCGCACCAAACCCTGAGGTAACTGGGTGCTTCAAAAAGCTTAAAGGTTAGACATAGACAGGCATACTTAAGGGAGGTATCCAAAATGGCTGCCGTGTACCAAGGGGGTTGGGCCGCCATTTAGTCAACCCCTGAAGAGAACTGTGTCATAGGAGAAAATTAGGCAACTGTCCCCTCAGGGGACTCGGGACTTAAACTTAGCCTTGAAACAAGGATCCTCGGCCGAGCCGGTTCTGGCAGATCTAGGATGTTTATTGGACATCCTAGGAACTGACCCAGAATTAGCCTCCAATGGGGGAACCTCGGCAGAGCCGGTCCTGGAAGGCCTGTTGCTGATCAACTTCCCTCGACAGAATCGGTACCACCACATCCCAGAACGTGGGACGGTTGAGGAATGTACCCTACTGACAGGACCCTTGGATGATCCCTCGACTGTCGGTACTGTATTGATTTAGAGGAACCTTGGGTTTTAACCCGGGACATAAAGCTCCCTCAAGGGGCCTCGAGCCATGGCTTGGTGTGGCAAGCACCCGAAACTGAGACCCCAGGGCGTACCCCGGTATCAGTGTGGAAAGCTCCAGACATGGAGACCTCGGGGCGTATCCCGGTATCAGTGTGGAAAGCTCCAGAAATGGAGACCTTGGGGTGAACCCCGGTATCCAGAGCCAAAGACAAACTGGGCTGAACCTTAGCACCCAAATGGTGAACCCCTGAACCACGTCCGGTTTTGGCAGGTCCTCTGAGGGACCCCCGAGAACACTCTGGTGCGCCTATTAGGCCCTTAAGGCACCTCAAGGGAATCCCTGGTAACCTAGCTACACAAACCCCAGCCTGTCATGGAATGCTCACCGAGCGGGGCTGCTCATCGCCGTCATCTGCTTAAGGCTCATCCCAACAAGGCGGGAACTGAAGATTGGTCCTACCGCCTCCGGTTTTAAAAGAAAAACTGAATCGGAGCGGCCGGGGTGGAACAGGAGTGAAAAGACGCTTGAAATACGCCTTCATAGGGTCAGAGTGCATGAGCAACTGAAACTTCCCAAAAAACTCATTCAAGGGCTTAGGTGTCGAAGAGGAAAAAACCACTCGTTGGGGACCTACCCCCCGAACACAAGGGAGGATGGTTGCCAGGAGGGTCCACCTCTTGCCGGGTCCACATGGATCAGTGGAGTAAAAGCAGGAGGGAGCGAGACAGTATGAGGCAGCGGAGCCCACGCACGCTGGTCAAAGGACGGCACGGGTTACTATTCCAGAAGGAATGCTCCTAGCACCAGACGTTTTGAATATACTGGTAAGGGAGGTATCCAAAATGGCTGCCGTAGGCCACATAGATTGGGCCGCAATTTTGTCGCCACCTGAAGAGAACTGCGTCACATGCGTAGCTGAGGCAACTGCCTCCTCAGGAGAGTCAAGGGACTTAAGTAACACTTTAGCCTTTGAAGGATCCTCGGCAGAGCCAGTACTGGGTGGTCTCGGATGTTTAGTTGACATCTTCGAACCAGTCTCAAAATTAGCTTCCAACGGAGGAACCTTGGACAAGCTGGTACCAAAGGGAATGCGGTCAGTTACCCCCCTCTTTGCCCCCTCGACAGAACCGGTACCACCAAGACTCTGAGTGTGGGGACAGTTGAGGACAATACCTCACCGACAAGACACTCTGAGAAGGCCTCTCAGATCTGTCGATATAGACTTTAGCCTCCACAAGAGGAACCTCCGGTTTCAACCTGGTTACAGCTGGGAAAGCTCTGTAAACTGAGACCTCAGGGTGAACCCTGGTATCCCAGCGCCCAGCTGAAATGGTCTTAACATTAGCACCGTTATGGTGAACCTCGGAACAATGTCCAGTACTGGCAGGTCCGTCAGAATCCTCAGAGTAATCTGTGGTACGCCTGTTAGGCCCTTTGGGCACCTGAGGGGAAACCCTGGTGACAGAGCTACAAGAAAGGCCCTGAAAGTACTCCCTTATGGAGTCAGAGTGCATAAGTCTCTGAAACATCCCGAAAAAGGCCTCCTCTGACGAAGAGGCTGCCAGGAAGTAAGACCATATATGGTAGTGGCATCCGAGCGTGCCAGTCATAAGAAGGGCGGAACAGGTTCGCACTGACCGGTGGAAAAGTTTGTTCAGCAAAAAGAAGGTTCCTATCACCCACTGTCGATGGTGTGGGTGTAAGGAAAGAGTACAAAATGGCCACCGTAGAACATGCGGGAAGACCCGCCATTTTGTTAACATCCGAGGAGAACTGAGTCACATGTGTGTATGAGGCAGGCATCTCCAGGCTGGTCAGGGGACTTGATCGAAACTTTAGCCTTGACGCAAGGATCCTCGGGAGAGCCGGTACTATGGGGCCTGGGATGTTTACTGGACATCCTGTCGTGGCCCTTTTGAGTTAGCCTCCAAGAGAGGAACCTCGGCCAAGCCGGTAAGAGGAGAAACGGTCGGCAACCTCTCCCTGTGCCCCCCTCAACAGAACCGGTAACTCTGCAAGCGCAGGAAAGTTGAGGAATCCACTTCACTTAACAGGTCTCTCAGTTCTGTTGGTACACACCCCAAGAGGCACCTCGGAACATAATCCGGTCTTTAAAGCTCCCCCGAGAGGGGCCTCAAACTGTGGTCCGGGACAGAAAGCCTCAACGGAGGCCTCAGGGCGCACCCCAGTGTCTGTGTGGGAAGCTCCAAACAAGGAGACCTCAGAGCGAACTCCGGTACCCAACGCCTCAGCACGACTAGGCTGGCTATTAGCACCTGATGGTGACCATCGGATCATGATCCAGTATCGGCAGGCCCCTCGTGGGAACCCTCAGAGAGAAACCCCAGGTACGCTTATTAGGCCTGTGAGGCACCTCAGGAGAAACCCTGGTAGCAGAGCTTTTGAAGTCCCTCCTGGACCTGGAGGACCCCGGGAAGGAGTCCTCCGGCTGGGGTGCCCTGAAAAGTAACTTACTTAACGGGCGTCTCTTCTTTTGTCAATGAAGAGTTTAAAAGGCTATGGAGGAACTCTCTGGAAGATCTCCTCCCACCGACGAAGACGACTTTGAAGTGCCTGGACCGAAAGGGGATCTCAGTAGAAAAACGAGTCCCAATGGTGATCCGGTCCCAGACACTCCAAACAGGGAGAATGGGGGCCCGCCATAGCGAAGCGACGTTGGCAAGAGGAACAAGCGACAAATCCCAAACGATCCAGCATAGACAGAGGACTGCGTGACCGCAGAACTGGAGCAGGAGAGGAGGACAAAGGGAAAGAAAAAGGTCTTCCCGGTGATGCAAGTGCATCCAGCCCCAACCGCGTGGAGAAAAGGACTGACGGGCGATGCGCAGGGCGGAGCTAAGCCCACCTATGCCCACCATTGAGAACTGTTGCCCTATATTGCCTAGTACTGCCTGCAATTGATTACTGATGCCTAGTACTGCCTGCAATTGATTACTATTGCTCCCTGTGCCCACCCCACGCTTGCAATATGGCCAACCCAGCACGCCACCCACTATCTTATATTACTCCCACTATCTCTTCCTACCATCCTACACCACCAAACCCAAGCTACCAATGTGAAACCCACCAACCACACAACACGCCCAAGAACCACCAGCTCCAGAAACCAACTATTAGGCTTCCGCTCCAGACACCCACGGGAAACTTCACAAATCGGCCACAGTAACTCGCATTCCTCTGGCCAGCCTAAACACGCGACAAACCCATCCCCACACAGCATGCACAAGGCGCCAACCACCACCACCACGGTAGCAACCTTTACAAAACACAAGGAAAAATCAACACACATGATACCCTCTAACCTACAATGTGCACTGATCAATGCCAGATCCCTTCCTGCACACGCCATTGAAATCCGTGACCTCCTAATCCACCTCACCCTCGATATGCTAGCCATCACTGAAACGTGGCTACACAAGGCTGCTGGCCCTGCCCTCTCACTAGCTATCCCTGAAGGATACACCATTATTAGACAGGGCAGACCCATAACCACAGGTGGAGGGGGGGGTTAGCCCTCATAGTCGGGGACCAGCTAGAGATACGACAATCCCCCTCCAATCTCTGAGAAAATATTGACTCCATCGTAACCAAAATCTCGCTATCTGGCAACACTACCATCACCATCAACTTAGCCTACTGCCCACCAGGCCCCATATCTGACTTCCATGACAATCTCATACACCTCCTAGCTGAAAACCTAAAAACTACCACAAAAACCATCCTCATAAGCGATCTCAACTTGGGATTCAATGACCAGAAGAACAGACCATCCATAGCCCTAGCTCAATCACTCCAAGAACTAGGCTTCGTTCAAAGAAAATCTACGCACCCACACATAGCAAAGGACGCACCCTTGACTGGGTAGCGGACCTCAACTGCGACATCGACATCAGCTCCAGCACACCCACCCCATGGTCTGACCACTCACTTATACATTTCCTCATCCCGACACGTGCCACCACAGCAACAAAACTCAGCCCAACACCACCAGCCATGGCCAGAAGTGCCAGAAACCTCACTAAAGAAAGGATTCTCCCCCACCTAGACATGCTCAACTCCAACCTTCCCACTGCGCCAGACCTAGTAGTACTGGCAGACATCTTCAAATCCACAATCAGCAAAGCGATAGACCTCATTGCACCCCTCCAAATGAAAAAAGCCAAAATCAAACACTCAACACCTGGTTCTCAGCAGAATTAAAGGAACTGCGCACCAAAAAACGTAAAGTTCCCCTAACCCTGCCTCACTATCCTCATACAAATCACTGGCAACCCAATATAAAAAGCCATCATTACAGCCAAACCCACATCCTATAATGACAGAATCTCCAATGCTAGCTCTGAATCTAAAGAGATCTTTGCCATTTTCAAGGAACTATCCACACCCATCACTAAGACCCAAGAGGTTATTAAAGATCAAACATGGTGCAACACCATTCAGTCCGCTCTTCTAAACAAAATTGAGCTCCTGCAGAAGAAAATCCAGGACCACCACAAAAACCTTGTTCAGCACATCCAATCGGCCTCCCACGCCGACACAGACACAGGTCACAAAAGACCCAATCACACCATTCAAATTCAGAGAAATCTCAGAATTAGAAGTAATAGAAATTGTGAACAAAATCAAACCTTCCAATTGCAAAGGTAATGCATGCACCGTTTCTCAAATCTTTTATCAATGCCTCCTTCAACTCCAACTCAGACCCAGAGAGCCTAAAAGAAGCCTGGGTGTGCCCACTTCTCAAAAAACCAACCCTATACCCAGAAAACGCTTACAACTACAGACCCATCACCACCGTCCCCTTCCTGCTCAAAATCTTGGACAAAGTGGCTTACACACAAATCCAGCAATACCTAGAAGAAGATCACATCTTAGGAAAAAGACAATCCGGCTTCCGTCCAGGACACGGAACTGAGTCTGCTTTACTCAACCTCAAAATACAACTAGACGACATCACGGACAAAGGTAAACAGGCACTCCTACTACCTGTTCGCTCCCTTTGACCTGGTCAACCACGACATCCTAGGCACACAACTGAAAAATGAAGCCCACTCACCCCCCCCTACTCCTCCACCCCCCAGCCATTGCCTGGGTTTCCTCCTTCAAGGGTCGACTCATGAAAGGCTTCTCCACCCCTACCATCATCCACTGTGGAGTCCCACAGGGCTCATGCACAGCCCCCACACTGTACAACATATTCAACCTTCCACTCTTCAATAACCTGGATCGTCGCGACATAGCCTACACCAACTAGACCGACGACACCCAAGTCCTACTCCCCCTCACAGGAATCTATGAACAAGACGCTGCCGCACTAACCAAGATCTACACAGCCATACAAACCTGGATGGCAGCCAACGGCCTCTGTCTAAACAGAGATAAGACAGATCTTCATAGAAGGCACTTAGGAAACCCTAAAACTCCCATCTCAATTCAAAACCTTTAACATTGACAACTCCACCATCACGTTCTCCTCGGCAGTCAAAACCTTAGGAGTATACCTTGACTCAACTCTTTTAATGTCACGTCAGGTCAATGCCATTGCCTCCTCTGCCGCACTTACCACTAAGGTAATCCACGCAGTTAAATCCTTCCTCTCCACTAAAAATTGCCTATCAATAGCCAGAGCCACAGTATGCACCAAATTGGACTTCTGCAATGCCCTATTTCTGGGCACCTCTGTAAAAAACCTACACAAAATGCAAGTCACACAAAATAATGCCCTAAGAGCAGCACTGAGTATTCCCAAAGGGAACACATCTCCCAGGCAAGGAAAGAGGCCCACTGGCTACCTGTAAAGGATTGCATCCTTTTGAAGATAATGCCCATCACACATAGATGCCTCTCTGCTGACGCCCCTCCATACTTATCTGAAAGGATCACCCTCAACTCATCCACTAGACCCACAGGATCCCATCTGACCAACCAGATTAACGTACCCACTTTCAAAAGGAAGACAGCAGGTGAGTCCAGCTTTCAACGTAAAAATTGTACCTCCTTGCTGTACTTTCCTGCTGTAATGTATTCCTGTACCAAATGAGCCTACTGTATACTAACGTTCTTTCCTGCCCTTACCTTCCTGCTGTAATGTTTTCTTTACTGCCCTACATTCATTCTGTAACATTCTCCTGTACTTAAATGTAAGTGAGCATACTGTAACAGCGCCACGATGCCCCCGGGCGGTTTATAGTCATAATATCGAAAAAATAATGTCGAATTCAAAAATGTCGAAAACACATACATATAATAGAAAAAGTCATTAATTCGAAAATAAAATGTCGAAAAACCAATGTTAAAATAACTATGTAAAATGTCACACATACTAACGTTTTTTATTGGGGGGGGTCCCCCCCAAACCCACCATCCCAAACCCCTACCCCAACCCTCCACTCCTCCCCATCCCCCCCAACACCCCCCCTGGTATATACCTTTAATTCTTTTTTAAAAAGTATTTAATAAAACATTAATTAAATAATTATTAAAAAAAACCATCCCAAACCCCTACCCCAACCCCCCCTCCTCCCCATCCCCCCCACTCACCATGGATATACCTTTAACCATTTAAAAAAATTATGTTTTATAAACTACAATTAATTAATTATTTAAACATTAATTCGAAAAAAAAATCGAAAAAAATTTGACATTTTTGTAATTCGACATTTTTATTTTCGACTAAATATTTTTGACATTTTGACTTTCGACATTATTGTATTCGACATTATGACTGGACACCCCCCGGGCCGATGTGCGCTATACAAATTCAAATAAATAAATAAATAAATAAGGAGGGCAGGGTTACGGTCATGTGCGGTACCTTGCGTAAAAAGACAATTTTTCAAATTGCTGCTTTTTTACAAAAGTGCTCAGGTCCTGTCCCACTGCCGGAATGTCCCAAAAGTATGGAGGAAAGGGGGCGGGACGTAGGAGTAATTCCTTTTAAATGAGGACCTTATCAGTGTCGTTGCAATCTTCTACTTGCCCTCCCCATATGATTTGGGCAACCTTTGCGCTGCCCAAGGAGTAGGCATGCTCTAAGACAACCTAATTTCAGGCAAGAAAGGCAACTTTTGTCCTGTGAGTCTCGTCGCCTGCCTCTACACCCTCATAAGGGTTACCACTGGCAAAGGGAGCAGCTTCTGTTCTGTCTCTGACTCCAAGCACCTCAAACGACTGTAGCATACTGCACTCGGAAGAAACCAAATAGATAAGCGTCTCCACCTGTGGTACCGAAAACCAATCCACCATGTGCTGAACTGTAGCCACCCAGTAATATAAACATAGGTTTGGGGCCCTTGCACCCACTTCGCTAGAATCTTCAGTGCATTCTTCAGGCTTTCACCCTTCCACAGCAGCTTTCCCAGTATCACATGCATCTTGTGGAAATAATCTGGTGGTATAGGCATCAGCATAGCCTGGAAAACATAAAACCGGCATAGCAATGCTATCATTTTAAATAGGGCGACCCTTGCCACAGCAGTTAGGGGACATTTCATCCAGAATTCAGCAGTTGTGTCAAATGCAACCATGCTTTGCTCCACATTATTTTCATATTCCTAGTCCGCTCCTACCTTCACCCGAGGTGCTTCAATTCACCACTCGGGACATCCATGTCTACGTTAGTCAATCCGCTGCCCATGCACTCCTGTATAGCGTGGAGAATAGACTAAGAGTGATTAACCACCAATCCGGACAGCTTGCCGACCTCTAACACCATTTCCAGGTTGCAGACCGTGTCATGAACGTACAAGAAGTCATTTGTATACAATGAAATGCAATGATTCCTTCTCCCCCATGCGCAGGCTAACTCCCACATTTCTTCTACATATAACCCTTGCCAAAGGTTCAGTGACCAGTGCGAAGTTCATGGGCGACAGCAGGCAGCCCCCTGAGTGCCCCTTTGCACCGACCACTGGGCTGACACCGCCCCTTCACCGTCAGTCGATCCTTCATACAGCAATTTGACCCAACCCACAAACTATAGTCCCAGCCCCATCTTTTCCAACACTTGCCATTGGAAGATGCAGCAAATAAAATCAAACACCTTTATAGGTGTCGAGGCTAGCCACTGACACCCCTTCAGCGGATTCCCGATGAGCAGATCTAGAATTAGAAATAGCCTCCTCAAATTCTGCACTGTGCTCTGACCCAGAAAGAAGTCCATCTGGTCCGGGTGAACCAGTTTCTGCACCACCTGCATAAGATTTTTATGTCAACATTAATCATTGACAAAGGCCCGTAGGACCCACAGTCACTAATCTCTTTACAAGCTGTGGCATGCTGGAGTAGGCAGTAAGACAATAGGGTGGCATGTTTACAGCAATCTTTATTTAAATAATAAGGGCCTTTCTTCCCTCATCTCTAAAGGGGTTTCCGTACCTAACTAAAGAAGAACTTTAATGCTTGTCAAGGTGATTGTGAACTCAACATTTCTGTCCTCTGTCCAAACTAACCTATGCTAACCCTACCACTAACAAAAGACATTAACATAAAAGACTCCAGGAGAATCACTGCCTTCACCGGGTGCAATGGGATCAATCCTAGGGGCATATTTCTATTAATCTCTGATAATAGTTCAAGTTCTGCACTTGTAGAGAATACCAGGAGACGGACTCCCTTTTCCTGGTCCCACAGTTCAACAACTGCTATCTCCTCCTGTTCGACTTGGTCAGTCTCCAAGCTGCTGTTTAGTAACCTTTTTCCTTAGTTTCTGATGCAACAATTCAGGTGGGAGAACCAGGAGAATGACTGCCTTCAAATGGATTGTGTTCTCCCACGTATTACTCATCTTATAATAATTATTCTTCCAGCTTCAGAATAATTTTTTTGACGTGGTGCTCTGTGTGCCGTCGATGTCCCTCGAGAGCCTCTGTTCGACTTTTGATATCATCAGTATAAGTAGCGCGCACAGCGCCCATTGGCTTCAGTTCTGTTTTTCCGAGGTAACTCTTCGAAGAATTGTGGCACGCTTCGGTTCTTCTGTAGAACTTCGATAGTTATTTTTGTTTCGAAAATGTCTTCCCCCATCGGCTCCATCAACGCCTAAAATGAGCTTCAAGAAGTGCCAAGACTGTGGATTGAAGATGTTGATCACCGACCCGCATGGCATATGTCTGTGGTGTCTTGGTACCGGTCACCATACCTCCAACTGGCTCCTGTCAGGCGATGACCGAAAAGGCTCTCAGGGAGCGTAAAGGTAAATTGGCAGCAGGGAGATGCCTTCGAAGTCCCCTTCAGAGTTCAAAAAGAAAGACCGATGAGTAGAGGGATTCCTCTCGACGTAAAAAATCTAAACTGTCTCGATCGAGAAGTCGATCACGCCATTCTTTGTCGTTGAGGAAGGCCAAAAAACAGCATCATGGGTTACCTTCGACCTCCAGTGATTCCTCATCTGAGGTTATCAAATGTCCAACTAAATCGGACTCCCCAGCAAAATGGGAAGTGTTTCATAATGAATTGCTCAATGTTTGTGAATGCGGCCTCCATTTCCCCCCCCCCCTTTCGAAAAACAAGCAGAAAGCCCATGCTTCTGTTGATCATTGTATTTTTGCAGAATAGAAGTCAGACGAAATCTTCGAAGCCGAGCCTTAAGCCGTTTCTGCATTGAGAAAGATTTCAATGAGACGAGAAATCATCGAGGGATTCAACAAGTCAGGAATAAAGTCCATCAAGGCTTCCTTCGAGAAAGTATAAGAAGTCGATAATGTCGACGCCTTCATTTCACCAATAGCGTCGGAGCCGTCGACACCAGTATCGAAGCCAACAAAGGCAACCCTGACTTTGAAGTCATTGTCGACGATTAATTCGAAATTGTCGAAGTTGGTGGTAGCCCAGGAAAATGTTTTCAAACCTTTGCCCAAAAAAGATTTTTTTAAAAGTCTTTAACAGCCATCTATGAAGATAATGAACCTTCAGATGATAACACACCACCATTTGGGTTATAATATGACGATTCTAATGTGCCAGATGAACTGATCTCTGAGTCTAGATTAAGACTTATATGATGACCTTCAGTCGGCCAGTGGGTTAGATACCTCTCCCAAGTTAGAATTTGGCAAACCAGATCCTACTGAACATGCGGACTTCTCATATAGGAAACTAATGAGTAAGGTTAAATAGTTTTCAGGGTGGAGCAGGCCTACTCCTTATTTTGAGCAGCGTGACATGACAGATATCTGGGATCCGGGTCTCCGGAAAGATCCAATGTTGCCATTTCACACTGCATTACAAAAAAGGGTCTCCACCAATTACGCGACACCAGGGGCTGCGGCTGCAGTGAATAAACATTTTGCTAAAAAATGGACCATCCAGCAGGAACCCAGAGTATCTGACTAAACATCCAATACCAGAAAGTTTGGAGAGGTCAGGCTGCTACATCTACCAAGCAGTTAGCATACCCATCCATCCCTTTAGAATGGGTTAAGAGAGTGGATACCTGGGCGGGAAAGGTATTTACTGCTGGCAGTATGGCATTAAAGTCAACTAATGTAACTTGTATCTTGTCAAGTTTTACGTTTACCCTGTGGGACTGTGTAGTTATGGCGGCTGACCACATCCCAGAAGGAGAGGGAAGAGATCTCTTCCTAGCAATCATCAAGGATGGTAAGGCGGCAATGGGTGAATGTCTCCAGTCTTGTCTGGATACTGCAGACAGAATCAGCAGATCAATGGCAACTTCGCACAGTGTTACGCAGGTTTGCGTGGTTGAGGAAGTCTGGGTTTGCACCAGATGTGCAAGCTAGACTACTCAACATGCCCTTTGAGGCAGCAAGGCGGATGCGACTTTGGAAAAGTTGCAGACCTCAAAGGCGGCAGCTAAATCCCTTAGCCCTGCCATTAGACAGCCTCAACACCCACTACTCTGACTCATCTTCCTGAAGGGGTAAATCCTTTCGATTCTACTCAATTGGAAGAGGACAAGCCGGTCAGAGAAGATTCCCTCTTGGTGGACAAGGGAGATGCGCTAAGCCAACCCAAGCAGTGGCGGTTTTACCTTCAGCTGCCTCAAAACCACTCTGAGGCCTTGACTCACAAGTCCCCGGTGGGAGACACTCCGCATCTGAAAGAATGTCGGGACATTACTTCAGATGCTTGAGCACTGGAAACTGTAGCTCACTGTTACTTCCTCCCTTTCCAAAAAAGGCATCAGGATCATGCACCTGGGAACAACTCTTTCAAAATTCCGGATTATCTGCTTGTGCAGGAAACGTTGACCCTGCTAGCGGAAAGGAACAAGGGTTGGTATTCCCCATACTTTGATTCCCAAAAAGGACAGAGGATTGAGACCCATCTTGGATTTAAGAAACTTGAACAAGTTCATCAGGAAGGACAAGTTCAAGATGGTTACCCTTTCTAAAATCCTTCAGGCTCTCAAACTCTAAGACTGGATGGTATCATTGGACCTTCAGGATGCTTACTTTCATGTGCCTATCCATCAAATGCACATGAGCTTATGGCCCTTTGTGCATGCAATAGATGGGTTCACAGAATAACCGAACCAACTCAGGAAGATGGCAAAGTACTGTTTTATTAGCAATTATCTAAAACGGAGTTAAAATTAACATCAACGGACGGACTCTCAATTTCTCTCCTTTTTCACACAACATAGACTTTATACTAAAAATACGTTGGAAGTGATGTCATTCTATGTGGTAAATAATCATTTTAAAAAACTACTGGGGATTGGGATAGGCTTAAGAGGAACATCTGAGTACATATTATATGGGGACTAGGAATGCGATTGGCTACCCACTGTCAGGTAGGCAATACATGCCCACCTCCAAAACATGTCCTCTTAAAAACATTAGATACATGGTTTTTAATTGATCTTTAAAGTATAAGGGCCTTCGTTGTATGGACCATTGCAATTGGTTGGCACACTTGTGCCACGTCTGGAACATTCGGTTCATTTAGTAGCATGTAAGCCAAGACCCAGGTGCAAGGAGATGGGCTTGACTCCACCTCCCCACCCAATTAGTCCAGCATTCTCATCACCCAAGCCTTCTGCCATGAAGATTGTCTTTGAACTTGGCCTTGCAAAGTATCCTTTTCTCTGGGAATACATGTGAGTGCAGACATTCACTATCGTATTCTGGGACTACAAATTCGACTCTATTCTCATCCTTGGCTCACGTGACAAGAGACCACGATTTGGTCCATTTTGCAAGTCTGAAATGCTCTAAATTAATAACACTTGGCACTCTTTGTTTACTTTCTCTGCACCTTAACAAGGGATGATTCATCCATCGCACGTTCACTCCTTTCCAGAATAGATAGCCGACCTTGGCTGCGTCAGTCTTGACTCCAGGCCAGACAACCTCACCATGCAACACCACGATTTCAGCTTATTCTTGCTACAACACAATTTTCCCTCTCTTCTTCATGGGTCCTTACTATAATTCATGATACCGATGTCCAGCTCCCATACAATGGTGGCTCCGCCTGTAATTCTATTCACTACATATAGCCAGCTTCTATTGATGACTTAGTCTACCTTGCGTTTCAGCGTCTGTACAATTATTGAACGGTTGATTCTCTTCAGTAATTCGTGCATGTGCAATTTTTGTTTTCATATTAAAAAGTTCACTTGATTCTTTACTTCGTCATTTGTTTCTGTAAGATCCGTACATCCTCTTTAGGCAATATTCTGAGACGTCGTTCATACTCCTTTGTCAGACTTCCTTCTTTGCTCCTTTTTCATATTCCTTCAGGGAATTCCTTTGTCAGATTATCTTCCCTTTGGGATACTTTCAATAGGGTTGTCTCAATGGGTACCTTCTTTTGAACATACGCTGCGGTATTGGCACAACTGCTGGTGTCCAACATCGCACGGTCTCATGCTTCCAACATATAGGAGGTAGGGGGCAGGATTTCCTGCAGAGGCATGCAGCTGCTCCTCTATACACAAAGTACCTGAGTTTGGCGGTTGGCGGTTCTCATTATCCGTTTTGAGTTCTGCCATTGGGGCTGACCTCTGCCCTGAGGGTTTTCACCAAGTTGGTGGCAGCAAGTCTCGGGAGAGGGGGAAATTCACGTCTACCCCTACGTGGATGATTGGCTGATCAGGGGTTGTTTCCCCAAACCAGCCCGGGAACATCTCAGCGTAACCTGCCACTCTCTTCACAAACTAGGCTTCTCCCTCAATTACAAGCGGTCCCTCTTCATACCATCTCAGACTCCAATTTATTGCAGCAGTCCTGGATGCTTCCTCGCGAAAAGCCTCGCCACCCGAGGTGAGAGCTCGACCTATTCTGCAGAAGATCACCAAATTTCAGAGTGCACAGCATCTTCTTTTTTGAGGTTGCTCGGTCTCATGGCATCCTGCATTTCTCTGGTGCCCGAGGCTCATCTAATAATTAGATCCCTTCAATGGGCTCTTTGGACTCAATAGTCCCCAGTTTTCAGGCAGAATTTCAGACCACCTAAAAGTTCTGAGCAGTGTATCTCAGGACCTTCTGTGGTGGGCTTGCAAGGACATAATTCTCAAAGGAGAATCTTTTTGGCGGCCATAGCCGGAGATTACAGTAGTGACAGATGCTTCACTCACGGGCTGGGGAGCCAATGACCAACGATCTGAATATCAGCGGTCGTTGGTCTCCATCGGAGTCCAAACTACACATCAACCTTTTGGAGCTGAGGGCAATAAGACTAGCGCTGAAGGCCTTTCTGCCCTCTGTACAGGGAAATAATGTCCTAATAATGGACAACACAGTGGCCATGTACTACCTCAACAAGGAAGGTTGTGTAGGGTCACTACCACTGTGCAGAGCAGCAATGTTGCTCTGGTTCTGGGCAAATCAAGAAGGAACTGCTCTATCTGCAGTTCACCTAGCCAGAGAGGAGAACACGGCAGCGTATGCTCTGAGCAGGCAGAGCAGTCTCCCACAAGTGGGAACTAGTTTAGGAAGTCCTTCAAGAGGTCTTCACCCTTTGGGGAGCCCCTCAAGTGGATCTGTTTGCGACCATTGTCAACCGGAAGTGCAAGATTTTCTGTTCCAGGGAATTTCTCCCAAGCAGAGCTCTAGGGGATGCTTTTGTAGAGGACTGGGAGTTTCCACTCCTGTACACGTTTCCACCAGTTCCATCATTCCTCACGTGATCAGGAGGTTGAGAAAGTTCAGGAAATCTGTGATCTTAATTGCTCCGGATTGGGCCAGGAGGACGTGCTACCAAGACCTTCTGGACATGTGCATTTGCCCTCCAATAAGTCTTCCACCACAAAGAGAGGATGTTCTCTCGAGAGGAGCGTCGGGTCCTTGATCCAGAGTTCAAGACACTCAACCTTCATGCATGGTTTCTGAGAGGTTGTGGTACAAGGATTGGGGCCTCCTGGATGACGTAATGGCGATCTTGCTTTCGGCCAGAAGGCCAGCAACATCATCTTTGTACTGCTGCCCTTGGAACAAGTTCAGCAGCTGGTGCAGGGATAATAATGTGGATTCCTTTCTATGCGACACCTGTGGTGCTTTCCTTTTTGTTACATTTGGCAAATCTGGGGCTCCAGATTGGAACAATTAAAGGTTACCTGGCAGTGCTATCTATTTTCAGGGCTCTTCAGAGGAGGATTCATATTTTAAGATTCCTCTGATTGTTCAATTCCTAAAATGCCTTACTAATGTATTTCCACCAGTTTCATTCAAAGTCTCTGTATGGGATCTCAATCTGGTGTTAAGATTTATAACATGCATTCCTTTTGAGCCTTTACACTCCCGCCCATTAAGACTCTTAACGTTCAAAACTGTTTTGCTTATTGCAATAACGTCAGCCCGCAGGTTAAGCAAGTTGCAGGCTATTTCCTATAAACCACCACATACGGTTTCCCATAAAGATAAGGTTGTACTCAAGGTGATACCTTCTTTTGTATTTATTTTTTACCTAAGGTAGTCTCAGACTGCCACTTGTCACAAAAAATAATTTTGCCAACTTTCTATCCACCTCTCTATCCGGGAAAGGAGGAGGAAAGATTACATAGACTGGACCCAAAAAGGGTTCTCAGTTTTTAAATATCTAGAATGTCTAAATTTCACCAAAATGACCAATTATTCATTGGGCTGTACTAGCCCTAAATTGGGTGTAGCTGTTAATAAATAAACCATATACAGATGGATCATCCTGGCTATTGGTGAATGTTACAGATTAGAGAACAAGGACCCGCCGGAAGGCCTAAAGGCACATTCCACAAGAGGCATGGCAACCTCTGCTGCTCTTCAGAGGTGTCCCAATCAGACATTTGTTCAGCGGCCACTTGGTCATCTGTTCACACTTTTGTGAAACATTACTGCCTGGATTCATCTTCCAGCCAGGGAGGACAATTTGCAAAAGCGGTCCTTAATTCGGTCCATGATTGGAACAAAATGTAATTCGCACTCCCATCACCAAATTATTACTGCTTTGGGAGTCTATCATAAGATGAGGAATACCTAGGACGACGCAATCCATTTAAAGAACAAGTTACTTATCCCTGGTAACGTTCTTTCGATCGGATGTTCCTCCCATGTATTCCTCACAGCGCCTCCCAGCCTAGCCCGCCATACAATTTACATGTTTTTATAATTTGTTTTCTTGGAGCCTATGGGCTATGTTACGCCTGGTAATTCCTCTTCAGGAGGGGGAAAAACAGAACTGAAGCCAACGGGAGCCGCGTGCGCTACTTTTACTGATGATGTCGAACGGAGGCCCTTGAGGGACATCGACTCGACGAGGTGGCACACAGCTCCCCCTGTCTGAAAAAAATCTGAAGCAGCTGAAACTGGAAGGATAATTATCATAAGATGAGGAATACGGGGGAGGAACATCCAGTCGAAAAAACATTACCAGGGGTAATTAACTTGTACTTCTCATGGTTTTGGCTCATTTTGGATAGTTTCCTGCAACAGTTTTGATCAGCCTTTGCACTTCTTTCCAGACTTCTCTTCAGGCTTGTTTAAAAACACTCCTGTTTCAAATAGTTAGTTCATGTCTTTGTTTTCCCTGCTCCTGTCTGTGAAAAAAAGGGAAACTGTTCCCGTAGTGTCCTTGATTTCTCCTGGCGCTCTGACCCATGAGATTGTTCTAGTGGCACTCTCTCTAGCCTGAATATCTTTTTATGATGCTGTTGATGGAGAGTACTCCTGATATTATATTCTGTTTCAGTCTTTTGTCCCAACTGAGACGAAGATCACTAATCTACTCTTCACTCTTGATACTTCTATCCCAACTCTGGAGCTGAGGGAGATTACTCCAGAGGCTTTCTTTCCTTTCAATACTCTTGATGCAATTACGGAGACTAGGGAGATTACTACTGCTTTCTTCTTTAGCTTCAGCACCCTTCCCCAATCCCCTACCGCATCTCCCGTGACTCCTGTTACCTCTTCTTAGTTGGAGCCAAGTCGCTGGTTCTTCCTGGGGTGTTGGGTTGATGCGTTCCTACAGAATACTTTCTCTGCTTCTTTCCGGTCCCTGGTGCTGTGCTTTGGCTCTGCAGGGGGTCCCTGGCCAGATTGCATTGGCGCAGTTAATGGCCCGCTCAGTCACGCCACAGTCTGTTGGTTTCCAGCTTCCAGTTAGGCCCTCTCTGGGCCGGCCTGCAAAACACTAATGCAATCTGGTGTCAGTGTCCTCCCAGCTGGAGTTTCGCTTCCCAGACTTAGCTTCTTGATCCCAAGTTTGATGTCTGCCAGACTTAACGTCTGCTTTACCTCTCATTGGGTCCTTTCTCTATTTAGATTTCATTCCGCTGGTTCCTCCCCATAGTGTCAGTCCTTTGTGTCCATTGGGTTTTCTTCATGCCTCCTTGAGGCCACCTCTTCCCACTACCTCCTGTTCTTGCAAAAGGAATAGTTTGGATAACTCCATCAATCTTCACAGTACTCCTGGAAGTTAACTTAAGAGCAGACTGTATGTCCATTTTAGTCTTCCTGATCTTGGTGGCATCAATAGTTACAGGAAGAAAGTAAGGAGTATTACAGTAGCAGACAGTAGTGCTTTCAGATGGTTTCTCAGTTTCTTGATGGGGTTCATCGATTCAAGGGCAAGAGGGTTGGGGAGTTCCATCATGAAACATGAGTCCTTGTCCACATAAAGGTTGTTTCTCCCTGTGAGGTCCTGCATTCCACCACATTTGGGGGGCATATTGGGTAGCGGCCTCACCTCCATAGCCTCACATGGAAGGGCTCCCTCACCTGGGGAGAAGTGACATGATCCCATGAATCGTTGCACTGCCTTATGGAGCACTAACACCAAATGCTCTAGCATGGTTACCGGTAGCCTTCCCAAGGACATAGCTTCATAATGCACTGCTAATAGTTTGGGGGCAAAACGATCCTTTAAAGTTCTATAAGCCTCCAGCGTTAAACCATCGATCCCTGGCATCTTTCTCAACCCCACGCCCTCTTAACACATGCTCCACATCCTGCAAGGCTAGTTGAGCACCAAACGACTCTGAATCACTCAGCCTGTTCAGCCCCGCCTCCTCCAGGAGCTCAGCCACTCGTAATTCATCAAACTCGGCATGCAGCGACTCACAGACGACCCTGAACGCATTGCACAGGCTCTCCTGATCAACTACCATGTGACAGGTTGCAACCCGTGCTCCGTCAAATGTCCATTTAACCCGCCCCCTCCCTCTTAAGCAACTCCTATTCTTCCCAGTATGTTCTAGGGGAACAGGAGGTTGACAATTCATGAGCCTATTAGGCAAGGGGTTGTTCTTAGGGTTGTAGGAACGGGGTCCCGGGCCAAGTGATTGGCAGGGATACTGCGTTCCCTGGGAAGGAGAGTCCCTAATCCCATAAGGGGTTTACTCCCATGTAATCCTCCCCTGCACCACCCCCAGGGGGAGTATTGTACTAAGGATGCACTGCCCTGGCCCCATGGATAAGGCCACCCCAATACCCCCTTCCCAGGGGAGAGGTAACGACCTGCGCAGATTCGTCACAATATGAAGAGTTGTACAATTAAAATGTTTTCTTGAATTTATTCATTGTGACAAGGCCAGTACTCCAGCTTTGTAAAGAGGGGCTGGGACCCCCCCTCTCTGCCTGGGGTGCAAGGCAGACCATGGAGAAATCCAGTACCGGTCCTACCCCATTGGCGGATGGTTGCAGTTGAGAGGGACACAATTCTTGTCCCTCCTCCCCTTGTGCCAGTTTATGTGCAGTACTTCTGTCTCACTCCATGCCTTGTAAACAAGATGCTTGCCAGATTCGTTCTCCTTTTTTTTTTTTTTTTTTTTTTTTTCTGTCAACGTGCCTGATCGGAGCATAGGCAAACTGAAACGGAGAAAGAGTAGCCCTCAAGCGTCACACGCTGTCCTCATCATGACATCAAAGATCTGGAACGTACAGTGAGCAGCTTGCAGTGCCCCTAGCTGCCTGTGCTCTGCCTCCAGAGACGGAGACCAGCAGTTAGAGAGGTGCTCTGCATCGCAATGTCTATCCAGCTACGAGAGAAGGTCTGCAACACTCCCCAACACCCAGTCGGTGGGCCAGCTCCCTGGGACTAAACTGGGCACAGGCCCCCAGACAGGCTGTGATTGCCGTAGGGGAGCTCAGATCAAGGTCCCCTAACATGAACTTGGGCATTCCACTCCCTGGGCCGCCGTCATTATTTGGCCCAAGATGGAGAAAAGAGGGTGGGGCTTAAGCCTCTAGCATCTTTGCTGCTTGTAACTCCTCCCAGATGGGGAAGATGGGGGCCAGATTGGTATGGGTAAGTGACCCAATGGCAGGAGGAGGGGGAAGCTTGAAAAGGGCAACGGGAAAGTGTGTGGGATGTTCGGGTGAGGTTAGAAGAGGAGGTGGCAAACAAAGACCAGATGTGGAAGGAAGATTTGGAGTATGTAAACCGTTTCTAGAGCAGGTGAGGTATTGGTTGGCGAGTGCAAATGGCATTGCAGTGAGAGTGTAATGTGTGGATTGGAGAGAAACTAGAGAGTGTATGCGAAGTGCTTGTTTCAAAGGATGGTGTTTGAGAAGGAAGGAAGGAAGGAAGGTCGGTCGAGTGGGATTTGTGGTGTTTGGATGCGGGGGCAGGGTTGTGATTTGTGGTATCAGGAACATAGTGATATTAAAGGGTGGAGGCTTGGAAAGATTGAGGCATCTGAGGGATAGAGGAGAAAGACACAGGAAGTAGGAAGAGGAGGATGAGATCATAGGGAGGAGAGTGGTGCAAAGAGAACACCAGGAAGCGAGAGGAGTAGAAGAGCTTGATGGAAAGGAGTTAAAGTTTCAAGTCGGGCTCTGTGTCTGAAAGGCACAACACATTCCCTGGACAGTTAAGTCCCTGAGGGGAGTATAGGTAGAGAAGGCATTCTGCCTTTAGGTCTTCTCACCCAGTGTTAAGAGCTTAGAGATTAGGGTGGAATCTGCTGTATATACGAACCTGGGCAGTAGGGATGCCGGAGTTGGGAAGGATTGGTGCTTGAACAAGAGGGATAAATGGACAGCTAAAGGGCCAGTTGTTTTCCCTACGAAAACCCTTGAACTGTCTCCAAGCATTGAAACATTCTTTATTCTATCTGTGACCTTGTATGCCTGAGACCATTGTCGAATATCGGTGCTTCCGGTTTGTTTGCTATTTCTTTAACTATCAACTAATAAGCTCCTTCGAATAAGTGACTTGTCACCTTTTTCTGATTGATATATATTCTGACATGGTTTATCACTTGTAAGGGCCATTCCTCTCAGTTTGGACTTCGATAGAATTCATAAAACAAAGCATCAGTGAATGGTTTTTAGTGGATCAGAAAAGGGCGTATCATATTTATTTATATCCATGCTTAAACCTGTATTAATTATGACGTTTTTCATTCGCAGGTTCGTTCATAGACTTTGAAGATATTTACATTCGGGAGATGGAGTATTGTGTGACACTTGATGGGTTTGCTGTGGTGTTTAATGATGGCCGGGTTGGGTTCATTACACCAGTGTCCAGCCGATTCACTACTGAGGTATGGCTTGTCATCATGACTTCGTCTCCACCGCACTTAAACAATGGTAACTTGTTTCATGCTCTGTATAGCAGTAGTTCATATGTTAAACATCTCTTGATTGGCTCTTCAAGTCGCTATACGGATTGAGTCGCCTTACAGAGATACAAATCCTGGACTTGCAGCCTTCACGCATATCCCTGCATTGGCAGATGGGCTAATTTACCAAGCACATTTACTGCCTTTTTAGTGTTTTTGTTAGCACTTTGTTTTTGTGATAGATGTTAACCCTTCTTTGGGGGAGGTGGTGTTTTTAATACTTCATGCAAAGTACATGTTTCTGAAATCTGGTGTGATTTAAGAAGGCAAGGAAAGTAATTAAAATGATATTTTGAACACCATAAACAAAAACAAATTATGACCTCAAAACATTGCGACCTTCAACAGACGAGTGAAAACATACTAGCTCATGAAGCACTTTATGGTTAGCCTGATTTTAAACCGAACATTCCTTCCATTCCAAGTGTTGAAAAAGACAAGAAAATAAGATATTAGACAATAAGTTAAGTTTCCTATGGAGCTCAAAGGACGGGGCTTGTGCAGGACACAGGGCTTATCTTATACTTATGTTATCCTGTCCCCTGCCAGAAAGAGGAGATTGAATCAAGAATGGTTCTGCCAATCACTCCCTAGTCCAGAAGACAACCCACCTTCATCAGTGGTTTTGAAGACCCTTCACTGGTCTAACGTGACAAGGACTGAAATATTGCATCTGTTCATGGGCATCAACAAAAAGTTTGTGGGGAACCAGTTTCTAAGCACTTTCTCATTTATTAAAATTGTATCCTTAACTCTCCAATCACCCAATTTAATACAACACTTCCACACATAGTTGTTGTAACAAAATCACTATTTTAGAAATATTTGGTACTTTTTTTGAAGGAATAAATATGTAGTATATACAATCTGGTAAATAATTCAAATGCACCTCATTTTTGAAAGAGACTAGGCTCACACTGGTTTACGGTAGAAGTGGCGCCACAGACAGCTTTATTTATCTTGCAGAACAAAGACCAAACAAAACCTCTTCAGTGGTCAGACCAAACCACAACCTCACCAGCCCCCTGGACCTCCACCTTTATATAGGCAACCATCAGATATTCTATTATGAAACCTAACACAAACTTCTAGATCAGAAGAGGGCCTCCCATCCATTCAAACCTCTACATAAGTGTCTATGTAGATGATGATCTATTTCAATCATGTGACGGAGCCTTCTGAACATCCCCGCCGTGAGAAAAGTGGCTTGTCCCACCAAGTCCTCGACTCCGGAAGAATGGACAGCGTTCAGGGAGCAGATGCTGGTGATTTTCCAATCCCAGGGCACAGTTCTGTCCGCGCCTTCGGAAGAAGCTGGCATGGAACGGTCTCGGTCCATGGCTCCAGCGCCTTCGGGCTCAGGTTCTCGACGCGATTCTCATTGGGAACCTTCGAGGTCCCGTTCGACAAGGTTCAGGTTGATCGCCAGAGACTTGCTGATTCCAGATCTCGGTCTTCGTCCCTGGCAAAACCACAGAAATCTGGCAAAGGCTAGAGGTCGGCATCGACTCCGTCAGTGCTGTGTCCATCGGATACGGATGCCGAAGCTTTGCCTTCACACCAGCCCTCAGCCCCATCAGCACCTATGTCTTTCTCCCTTTGACGGGGTCGGGATCTCCATCCAGAGGTCAAGACTCACGTTTGGTATCTGAAAGGTTGAGATAGAAGGGTTGGGACCTCCCGGATGACGTGATGGAGGTGTTGCTTTTGGCCAGGTGGCCGGCGACCAAATCCCTGTACCGTTGCTGTTGGCGTAAGTTTTACAAAATTTTCACACACCCTGTGGAATTGTGTTCCTCTAGTGGCTGAACATATTCCCAAAGGGGAAGATAGGGATGGGTTCCTTGCTCTCTTACAAGATGGCAAGGATGCCATGTGTGAATCCCTTCAGTCGGGATTGGTCACGGCCGGCAGTGTTAGCCGGTCCATGGCTGCGAGCACCGTTATACGCAGATTTGCGGGGTTGCGGAAGTCTGGTTTTGCTCCGGATGTGCAATCCCGTCTTTTGAACATGCCCTTTGATGGCGCGCATTGGTTTGGCAGCAAGGCTGATGAGAGCCTTGAGAGGTTGCAGACCTCAAAAGCTGCTGCTAAATCTTTGAGCACAGCTGTGCGTCAACCTCTGCCTTTTCATCCTAGGGGACAGCAGTGGAGGGGAGGTTCCTTTTTGTTGCCATTACCATATACGACCCAAAGAAATTGAGAAATTCTAAGATGTTCGATTAATGGGAAAGTATTTACTACGAAAAAACAAATTCGCTCTGGTTAAAAAACCTTGAAGGTAAACATCACAAGTTGGGAGACTGCAATATACTTTGATTCTTCCAAGTAACTATGTGTGTATACCATCAGTAATACATACTGCTCTTCCCATTTCCTTTCTGTCTGATATTGTGTAAGACTTGGTGGACCGTCACCTGCTAGACTGTAAGTGATTAGCACAGCTTGTTTTTTATGTGTTTTTATAGGTTTTTTTAGTTTTTGTAGATCTACAATTTGAATAATAAATTGAAAAGTAAAAAGTAAAATACCTGTGTTTATTAGGTGTGGTATGTGTAATCTTAAAATTAAATGAGATTACCTTGGATATAACCTAGTGTGACTTAGGGTCTTTAGGTAGGGGAGGCCGACCTATCACCCCTTGCTCTTTACGTATCAGTCTCCCGCTGATAGGGCCCCCCCCCCCGACAACAAAAAACTGGGAGTACCCAATTTTGCAATACTGTCCAATGGCAAATAGACATGAAATAGTTTGCCCACTGGACATACAGGCCATATTAATCTGTAGGTATTAGGAGTTCATGGCGAGGTCTTCTCTCTGGCCGTCTCAGTATTGTTACTTATCTGATGGTGTGTGTGTGCTGGCTTAGTTTGTCTGAATTTGGGGCCATTGAGATTAAGAAATGATCCTTTCCGGTGGTGGGAGCGGATTACTCATTGGACTATACATGCATGCATGCATTCATTCTTTCAGTGACCTCATATTTGCAATAATTGCAAACTGCAGGCTGTGGAGTTCCCATTGCTGTCCATCCCATGGGACTCCTCCGCCCCTTCCTGATTATCTCTCCTAAATCCCTCTCTGAACAACCCTCTCCCCATTGCAGGCTTGCCCCTGGAGATTCTGCAGCTGAGCTTGTTCTTGGTTCTCCGTTTGCTGTAGACGAGCTACACAGTGGTTCACCACCATCACAAGTTCAGACTGATTTATTTTGCCATCTGATGTAAATCACCTTTAACTGGCCCTGAAGCATGGATGGCAGTTCTGTAACACACGCATTGGCTGCTGTCTCTTCAGGTTTGACTATGCCAGAAGACCGGTTGAAAATGATCTTCGAAAGGTCTAGATAGTTTGACTGTGATTCCCCTTTATTTTCCTTACAGCATCCCTATAGATGAGGTGTGTATCTGCCACTTTTACTCACTAAAAATATACAAATACTCCCAACTAAAAATCAGCAACAAACACCATAGGAACTTATTCTAGTGCTTTCACCCCACAGCTCTATTGATATGTTTTAACCAATAGTGCACTTCATACCATCGGAAGAAAATGCTATGGCTGCCTAATCAGAAGAGATCATTTATCGTTTAATGTGCATGAATAACTAGCTGCTAAGAAATGTTCCAAAAATATTCCTTTCTCTAGTTAAAACAGGGTTCTGTATCTTATAAAATCCTTCCATTGAAAACTGGGTTTACCCTTTTTACTCAGTAAAAAATATTTTTACTCCCAACTTTTAAAAATAGGGAGTTAAATACTCCCACTTCAACATCTTATTTGGAGCACTGCCTTACAGTTATTGATTTTGCCCCAATTGGCCTTCCAATGGAACAGCTCATGTATTCTGGTTGTCTGTTTTATTCTTCTTATAGTCAGTTTCACATTCTCTGGTTTCAAGTTGGAAAAACAGTCTTCATGAGCTTATTCATGTCACCCCAAGCGGGCTTGTAACATTGAATGATTGTCTGAAGCGCCTAGGAACATCTCTGGGGTTCCTCTAAAATGTTAATGAATTCTTTAAGCAAGCGCCTGAAGTCCCCTGGGGACCATGGAACATGTATTGGCCACATTAATACTTGTTACGGTGTAAACCTCCCAAACATGCAGTCTCCTTGGTGACTCACTATTGCTGCTTCAGTGCTTGGAGCTGACCCTGTCAAATTCAAACTAGCATTTCCCTTTACACCCCACAAGCCTCCATAATCCAATAACTGAATATACCAGACAGTGCTATGAAAAAACAGCAAATACAAATGTCAGGGCTCAGTAAAGTTTGTTAAAGTGGGCTAGATTGAATTAATATGCATGATTATTCGATTTTGAGGCAAGTTGCCAGAATGCGCTACTGCGCTCTACTGCACTCTTCAGGTTAGTAGAAATGATGTGTTAACAGAATTTCCTCATTACCCTGCAGCAGTGTGAATTTCCTTCTTGCTCTGCTATTGCTCCCAAATCCCTCATTCTGCAATTGAGGTACAACATTTCCCAATCTGGCAAACCCAGTTACCCAAATAAGGATTTCTAGTTACCTCATTAATTGCTCTCTATTGTGATGGGACCAATTATAGAAAGTGTATTGGAAGTAAGTCTGAATACAATATAGGAGCTGGTGAAAGACTGGAATAGTCTTCTTTTTGGGGATTTAGCCTTGGGAAATCATTAAGACTATGGTGTTAACAGTACAAAAATTGTGGTATTTTAAATATCTTTGTAAAATTTGATCTAGTAAGTTGTGGATGGGATAATTACTGCATTTTATACATCAGGAGGTAAATGCATATTTATTATGGTGTAATATACAAAGAAAATCTTTCACAACACGTTTAAAAAAAAAAAAGTAAAATGATCCGTTGTTCAGACAAGTACATATTTGTTTAAAATATTGCAAAAAGCCACAATACCTAAAATGTAATGAAATTTGTCATCTGGTCATTAGGCAGGCCCAAAAGTAGTCTGTTTCCAACATTCGCAAGCCATGTACAAGTAGACCAAACTATCTCAATCAGAAGTATTTGTATTTTATTTATTTACAAAGCACACCTGGCCACCTGGCCCATGGGCATCCGGGTGCATTACTCGGGTTACAACCTAGTATAAGCATAAACAAAGACGGGTAATAGGCTGTGCAAGATACATGAAAACATTTACAAATTAAGTACAGATTCTAATTAGAAGGATGACGAATTACATATGTACAAATGGAGTTAAGCAATGGGTATGAGCAGAGGAAGTGGCTAGTGAGCAGATTGATTCAAGGCAGGTCTTGAGCAGACAGCCATGCTTTGGCCTTACTCTTGAATGCCAGGAAGGAATGTTCTGCTCTACGGGGATTCGGTAGAGAGTTCCAAAGTTTTGCCGCCATGACTGGTAAGCTAATCCCACCAGATCTTTGAAGGTTAAAGCTGGGTATGGAGAGGCAGTTGGTCTGGGCACTTCTAAGGGGTCTGTTGGTAGTGTGGTAAGCGGGTCTACTGGCCAGATAGCTGTGCGCTTGGTTGACAAGGCATTTATGTGTCAGTGCAAGTGTTTTCAGAGACTCTTTGTGTTACTGAAAGCCATCAGAGATTGTCTGGTATCAGATATGTGATGGTTCTTGGGGATATTTAGTGCGGCTCTGATGGCATTATTTTGGATTATCTGTAACTTGTTGATGTTGCCTTGGTTGGTGCCAAGATAAAGTGCGTTGCAGTAATCGATTTTAGACATTACCAGAGTCCTGGCTAATGTGATGCAGTTGGCTGGTGATAAGAATAAGAAAGGACGGCACGCCTTAATGAGCTTACACGTGTACGCTGCGGCAGAGGATACTGCGTTAATTTGTCTAGCGAGGGAGAGGGTGGAGTCAATATAGATGCCTAGGGTTTTAGTGTCCTTTGTAGCTTTAATGATGTTACCTTTGATGACAAAAGATTCAAACGATGGGTCTAGTTTGTTGAGTGTTTGGGGAGAGCCTAGGATAAGGATCTGTCTTTTCGTTGTTAAGACAGAGTTCGTGTTGCGCCATCCATGCTTCGATGACTTGGTAGGTGGAGTTTACGGCAAGTGTGTCAGCCATGTGGTCATGGGATGGGGATGAGTATCTGGGTGTCATCCGCGCAATTGGTGTAGGTGACACCCAGATAATCCTGGATATCGGACAGTGGCTTTGTAAACACGTAAAGTGTAGGTGAAACACACAATCCTTGTGGTACCCCACTGGTAACGGTTAAACGGTAGCAGAGGGAGAGAAAACTCTCATGGATCCATTGTCCAGGAATGAACTGATCCAGGCAGTGCCTTTGTCAGAGAAGTGGGCAGCTAGTTTGAGAGGCCGACAGAGGATTTGGTGATTTACTAGGTCGAATGCTGCGGATAAATCTAGTAGGAGTAGAAGAGCCAGTTTAGTTTCCCTTATCTTTTAGGTCTTCAATCTGTGTTTTAAGATCAATAAGAGCGGTTTCGGTTCTGTGCCGAGGATGGAAACTTGATTGTCTAAGTCCCAAGAGTTTGTTAGTTTTCAGATGGTCTTGGATCTGCAAGTAGGCAGCTCGATCAAGGAATTTTAGCAAGAATGACACCATAGTGATGGGCCTGTAGTTGGTTGGTATGCTTGCATCCAGAGAGGGTTTCTTGAGAAGCGGTATGACCCAGGCATCTGAACGTGATAATGAAAGGAGCTAGGTAATGAGGCCTACTTGATAATGGGGGTGGGACATAAGTCACCCTGGCAATTGGAAGGTTTGATATTGTTAATAATGTTTTCTACTTCTGTGATGGAGAGGGACGAGAAGCTGAATGGTTTCTGAGAATGGACAATGGGATTATTTCTGTCCTGATGGGTTATAGGTTGCGGGTCAATCTGAAGGCAGGTTTTTTTATCATTGGTATAAGTTTGGAGAGTGGATATTTTCCCACGGAGCCCCTTCTGAATATTGGCGCACCATGTACTATCTTTGGTACAGGTGTCAGGTGGGGTAACTGGTGATTCCAATTCTTTTAGTATTTTGAATAACTCTTTAGTGTTTGATTTGGCTTGTTCGATATGCTTATTGTAGGTGTCTTTTTTAGCCTGAAGTATAGCCTCTTTGTATTTCAAGGTGGCTAGTGCAAGGCTCGTTTTGTTCATTTCAGTGGTGTTACTTTTCCAGCACGCTTCCAAATGCAGTTTTTCTTTGCGTAGAACTCTCAACTGAGGTGTAAACCAAGAGTTGAGGTGAGCCCGTGGTTTGGTTTTCCTGGATTTGAAGGGTGCAATGAGGTCCAGGGCTTTCAGCATAGTCTGATTGTGTTGGTCTACTAGGACTGTTGGATCAGTACCAGAGGAGGCGTGTACGTTGAGATCTGGGAGGATAAGCGGGAGTAATTTTTCATATGTTATGTCTCTTATTTCTCGTGGAGATCGCAGGTGCAATGTCATGTGCGCGAACATTTTTGGCAGGGATGGTGAAGGTGATTAAGTGGTGGTCTGTCCACGCACAAGGTTGGTTGGATTCCACATTGATTTCACAATTTAAGTCGGCTATCCAATCAAGGATTCTGCCCTTGGTGTGTGTTGGCTCGTTAATGTGTTGCGTAAAGCCTAAATTGGATAGCAAAGCGTTGATAACGTGAGCTGAAGCATCATTGGGGTCTTGAAGACCCAAATTGCGGTCACCTAGTAAGATGATATGAGATTTAATTTTGGTATTGTCGGCAAGAATACAAGATAGGTCTTCAGCAAATTTATATATAGAACCAGGGGGCCTATATATGAGGTAGAATGTGATGGTCTGAGTGGGAGCTAGAGCTAATTTAACTGTGAGTACTTCCGCTGACATGATCTGTTGTGAGGAGGAAATGCAAAGTTTTTGTGTGAAGGCAATCGCACCTCCTTTGGATTGGCTGGTGTTGCGATCGTTTCTAATGACTGCTTCAGTGTTTCAATCACATCTGTTCCACTATCCAGCCTGCAGCAGAATTCCATCCTAGGGATCTTCTTGCATGCATCCTGTAATCTTATAAGTCTCTAAGTGGAACTTGATGTATCTACGTGTTTGTCTGGCAATCGCATTATAAAGGCTTGAGCTTTTATTAATGGGGAAAAGAAAATGTAAGATCTTCAGTACAACGTTCTTTGCAAAAATCAAAGCTGTTAAACTTATCATGTTTGACATGTTTAAAATTAAAACTGCAAACCTAATCCCCGCAAAATAATGCTTTATTTTTCTAATTGTCTTTTAACAAATTTGTTCAAATACTAAAATCTATTTATTCCACCTCCTTTGTCAAAAATTCTAAAAGTTGAAAAAAAATGTAGTAGGCAGTCGCCTTGGGCTTTCATGATCTCATAATGCAGTGATGGCCTTTTTATTAAAGAAATTGTTTCTAACAGTTGTGTTCCTAGTTCTGCCCATATAAATCCAATCGGAAGAAACTGAGGGAGACCTAATGCCAGTTTCCAGTGTTCCCATCTAATGCTCTACTCCAACTTACGTCTGTCATTTTCTTTTTCTGCACCAAATGTAATAGTTGGGATCACTGTCTGGCAATACAAATCCACGGTATTGGTAATCAAAACCCTGTAAGGAGGCCATTGTGGCCATGACTTTTTGTTTTTTAATTTCTCTACGGACTGCAATCACTTTGCTTGAAGAGATTCAAAAACTTAACTACAACAATTCCAATATGATTTACTTTTGGGTACCCAAAAGCCTGGTAGGTTTTCAGTACTATGGTCTACCTTTACCAAAAGGCATCATGTTATTTCTGATAATTTGTATGCACCATGCATTTCTCCAGACTGTGTTTAAACTTCTTTCTTTTCACGATGGTTGGGCTACAAACTCCCTACATGCAAACAATGAAATGTTTTGCCAATTTCTGAAGGGAAGTTCTTGCATTCTCTTAAGGCTTCTGTCAGTCTGCTGAATAAAGATTGAATAGGCAAAGGGTCAATATGCATCCTTGCTTCAGGCCAGAGTTAGTGTTTCTGCCTGAATTAACTTTTACAGTTTCATCTGCTTTTCACTGCATCCGAACATGCAAAAGTATGATTACAATTTAATTTTGCCTTTTTAATTTCCCTTCAGAATAACTTTACCCAAAGGCCTTCCCAGGTGCACCTTATCAAATGATGCAATAAGATAAAAAAAATAAATAAATAGTGGTCGGTGCGCTGTACGCATAAAAGCCTTGCTGCTTCAATACATGTAGTGTAAAGCCATTACAGATTGTGCCCATTCCTTTTGAAATCATCCTGTTTTTCATCACTGTTTCATTTTAGTTGCTGTTACCTTAACATTTCCTTGTGACGGTTTGACCTTTTAGTTTTTTTAGCTGTTTAGCATTCGTTTTCTCAGATGAGCAATGGCCACATCCTACTCCATATTAGCTTTGTAATTCAGAATAGATTTAAATCGACCCTTTTTAAGGCAAACTTGTTGGGCCAGCCTCAGTATTCTGAGAATGGGCAGGGACAGCAGATTGTACTTTTCAAGCCTAATCTTAGTATATTTGAATTCCAAATTCCCACATAATCTGCCATTTTTAGAGTCATGCTCTGATCGTGTGATGCCATCAATGGTTGTATTTGCTGTCAATTCACCCACACCTTCAACCTTCATGTACTCGCACCCATAGATCAGAATCAAAAACTATGGTCCATCCATGGATCTATCTCATTTTTCAGGTGAAGACTGGGTTTTTTCATGCCAGCACCTCCTTGAGTAAAATGATTGTCACTCACCACGTTTCCTTTTTAAAGTGCCTTGTACGCCCTGGACATCCTTTGGGTCCCTATAAGGGGGCTAGCCCCACAATTTGAAGACCACTGGATCAAGAGATGTTTGATAGGAACATTTACACACAATAAAATAAATTGTGGTCGAAGAATGACTGTTGGACCATGTACTTTCTCCAGGTATGTCTCAAATGACCCTTTAGTTGGTGATTATCTGCTCCAATCATTGGTCAAACAAACCCCTTGTTTATTCAGTTTTTTTTTTACTGTGCTTTATACGATCCACGTTCCACGACGTGCCTGCAAGCCAGTCCTTACCCCTTCTAGCATGCATGGATTAGCATTAAAATCCCCAGCTACCTACTATTGAATGCAGTAAAGACGACTGGTGAGCAGTTAGTAGGTTCACCTGCAACTTTGAAATGTTCTTAACCTAAATGATACTATGCAGCATTAATGAGACAATTTACCTCCAACAAGAACACCACACGCCCACAAGAGTCCCTATTTTTCAGTAGGGGTAGGATTAACCATAGCTTGACTACTGATCCTGTAATGGCCAATTCACCGTGCTTGAGGTAGATTTCAGTCGGGCTTTTTTTCAAGCAATGGGGTTTGCCAATCTAGTGACCTGGGTAATTATTCTCAGATGTGAGAAAACCAACTATTGAAACGGCTCTCAGAGGGACATGTGAAAAATTGGAAGCTTCCATTCTTCTTTGGGATTTGGTCTTGTCGCATCATTAGGAATATGACGTTAACAGTAAAGTTCTATGCTATTTTAAGTACCTCCTTATTTTTTTTAAATCTAGTAATGAGTTGGTTTTGGGTGGGATTGTATACCACATAGTGTACATACAAAGTACGACGTACAGTAAATGACACATTTTCCTTATGCAGTACTGTCTATGCAACTATCACATTTTGTAAATACTTTCCTTTCGAAATTAGTTGATGTATTAAAAGTATTAAAAGTTGGGAGGGATTTAAAATATTCAGAATCAATCCCTTGGCGATTAAGAGGGTGTTTTTCAGAACCTACTCTGCTGAGGGCTTCTAAGAAGCCAACTTGAAGGCGCAACTGGTTTACACTTAAGGCTTGGCTCAGCCCCTCTACAATTGACATGAGACCAAGTAGGCGGTAAGCATGTTGTGAAATAAATGAAGCGAGAGCAAATCTGTTTTGGAACAGGTGCTCATGCATACAAGTACAAAATATACTGTTTGTTAAACATAACTAATCAAGTTTAACGCACTACTGCGAAGTTAAATCATTATAATAAATGCACAGCAACAGTTTGGTAACGCCAACATGGGTTGCCTGCCACTTGAGAATGTACACTGTAAATAAACTAAAGTGAGTGAGAAAAAGTTCAAGAGTAGATTTGCAAGCCTTAAAATTGCTATCACACCTTTACACACAAGAACAATGCTTTAGGCCATCGCTGCTGTTTTCAGGTGATCTTGTCAAGCAGGTTTGTGTAGAAAGGTGCTGTTGAAACTTCAGTTAGTCCTACAGCTATTTGGTGGGTAGCCTACCAGTCCTCCAAGTGACATAAGAGGATTCCTGACCCATGCTACACTGCCTATAGCTCAGTAAGGTAACTCCTCTATACATAAGGACCTTATGCCCAATGTAAGTCAAGGTATAGGGGCACTTGGAGATGCAAGGTAGCTGAACCCCCACTTGCAAAACCAGACATGACATTACATGGCAGGGATTTGGGGGACAACATGTCTCACATTAAACTTGGCTGTAGGAAGTAAACCAGCTGTGGGTTTGAAGCATCCAGTCACTGGTATGTCAGACGGTGGCAGAGAGCTGAGGTCACAGTAAAGACTTCTCGATTTCGCTAACAAACTGTATGATTCAGAATGGGCTCTGCAGGCACTATGGAGCAGTGGTGTCTGACTTAGATTTCCAGCAGGCCCTTCCTCATAGTGAGAGATGACAGCAGCACCTTGGTGAGGTTCCAGCAGTTCTCTTCAGGATACCAGCAGCATTTCAAGCAATGAGACTAAAAAGTGCCCATGCACCCAGTTCCAGTCTGGTGCCAGCCAAATGCAGACCCCAGTGGCAACTCCACCCATGGAAAAGCGATGGATGCCGAGCAAGGCTTCATGCCAGTGTGTCCCTCAGGAGGAAACCAAGGCAGAGTTCTGACATGCAGTGGTTGGCTTGGTCAGTGCTGGTCACAGCAACGGTCCAACTAATCCCTGATCGCCCTTTGGCTTCAGATGAATGGATCTTGTGGTATACTATGTTGACCTGCTTCAGGTCACCTCCTTTTAACCAGAAATCGGGCTCAAGCCCTAGCCCACCACTGGACAGGACCTGTAACATTCACACATGTGGCGATTGTCAATCGTGAACAACTTTCCCCATCACATTCTCTGCAGCACCATGACCTAACGGTGATGGGGGCAGCTTTTGGTGCCGGGCGGAGAGGCTCTCCAGTGGTCACTGGCAATCTAAATGATTTCAGTTCGCTTGTAGATGGTTAACATTTTTAGTGGGGGTGGGGAGTATTCGTATTTTCCCTAAATTAGTGCAACCAAAAGCAGATGGGAGCCCCTAGCGAGAGAGGACCGGTGGTGGGTCTTTGCCCTACCCCCAAGATTCTTTTAATAAATTGGTTCAAATTGTGCATTTTTGGGCTTTTTGAGAAAAATACTGTAGAGTTGATAAATTTAACAGTTTCTGTAGAATAAAACACGAAATAAATCAATAGATGCCAATCATCCACAGCACATAGGAGCTTTTTACTACATTTTCATGAAGCTGCACCAACAAAATATGACAATATTCCTAATTTAATTGATTTGTAGGACTGCTTGGTGCAGTACACACACATGCTCACGCTCTCCTGCTTGCTCTCTTGTGCATGCGCACTCATGCTCGAAAGAGCATCTCTCTGACGCGCTCTCGCTTTCTTGCTGGCGTGCTCTCGCTTTCTCGCTGGCGCTTTATTGCTGGCGCTCTCACTTGCGCGCTCATTTTTTCGCTCTCATTTTCTCACTCTCATTTTCATTCTCTGGTGCTCTCACATTTTCTCTCTGGCGCTCTCTCATTTTCTCTCTGGCAATCTAATTTTCTCTCTCTGGCCCTCTGTCATTTTCTCTTTCTATCTGGTGCTTTCCCTCTCTGGCGCTCTCGCTTTCTCTCTCTGGCACTGTCATGCACAAGCTTTTTAAAATAAAACAATCAATACTGCCTGTCCACGCGACTTCAGCAAATCCCCCTCAAGGTGGGGCAGGGCAGGCTTGAGGTGGAAGCAGAATCGGGATGTGCTGTCTAGTTCTAAATTTGGTGTGGTAGGTCAGTATCGGGAGGCTGACAGGCGGGCATGATTTTCAAAAGGTTTATTTCCCCTTCTGATTCAGAGACCTTATCTTTCCTTAATTTTGTGATCCTTAGCCCAACTCTATACAAAACAGGGTAACAAGGGGTGCTAGTCGGTGTATTAATAGGGTCAAACATAAATGATGATCTCTGTCCGGAAATCCTGTTCTAGCCTACTTTCTCTCCCTACTGCTCAAAAGAAAATGTAGAAGAACAAAAACCTACTTTTGGGTCTTGCCCAAGGAAAGCTCTGTTCTTTCCCCTCTGCATTTCTACCAACTCCTCCGTTTCTTCCCCACACCGGGGCTCTGTCTGCCTCCCATTCCTCGTGATCCAACGCATACCTGTATAAGACGAGCAGTGCTCCCTGGTAGGGCTACTTGGGCAGATAGCCACTTGTCTCTCTGCAGAGCCACTTAAACGACTCAACTGGACTCTGCTGCGGAGGGGGGGGTCTCCTCCTGGTTCACTTTACCTCAGTGTGGGAGCTTGTGGCCGGTTCCTCATCACCCATGACTACGTTTTCTCGCTTTCTGGACTGCATTGACTAGTCTCGGCACCACTCCATGTTTGGTGTTCTACCTCTTCGAGCGTCTTTCCTCCAATGTGCCCTGCAGTGTAATTAAACTCGGCGGGCAGCGCGCATAATCATTTGTTCATTGCGTGACGTGGCTTTTAGGAGGCTGGTTTTTCAGTCGCTTTGCTGTTTTCCTTAGAGGATGAAATTATGTTTTAGTCACAAGCCGAGCCAGCCATTGTTAAAGGGTTTTCGGACATCTAAGTTACTGCATCCCCCATAAAGGTGGTTGTCTCTGGGAGAGGGGTGGAGACTTAAGTCTGTCCCCTAAGGGGGAGTCTTCTCCAGAGGGATTTTTTCCCTTTTTGGAAGAGGTGACAAACTCACTCGATTTGGCTGGAACATGCAGATTCTGTCTCCAGCAGCAGCAGTGGAGCTCCAGTGCTAATGTCTTTTAATACTCGCCGTAAAATAAAAATAAAAAATAATGGCTTGTCCCAGCAGGCGTCAGGGGGTGAGAAGTGGGACACAAAGGAGACCGTGCTGTCCCCACCAGATCTGGCACTGGGACTTAGCCTTGTTGAATTGTGAATTCATATCAGATCATCGCACAACCGTGTTCATATACAAAGAACTGACTAGGAGTTCTTGAACTACTGTGATAATGCATTCACTTCTGAACTGAAGAGGAAGGAAGATCGCCAACAAAGATGTTACAAAGGACTGGTCTTATTTAACACAAGGTGCAGCCATATTGAGAATATCGTTCTATAAAGGCATTGTTGCTGGAAAAAATTAAGTTGCATGGCTGTGCACTGGGAAAAAGTTACAATGGTTTGTTGCCACCAGCCTGTTCAGTACACATCATACAAGTAATTTGAATGTTACTTAAAGTCAGCGCTCCAGATGCAGCAATCTGCTTCACTAGATCGAGTATACTTTGAAACAGCTCAAAGAAGCAGGTAGGAAGTTTGAAATCCTTTGTGCCAAAAGCAGCACTGCAAGTCCTGTGGCAGTTCAAAGTGAGTCGAGCAAGGGTGTCTTGAGATGGTATGCAGGGTTCCAAGCTGCTTCTGGGTTGCTGTCGCAATCCAGGATCTCCTAGGACAAGGGGAGTCCTTAGTTCTGCACTTTGACTACAGGAATCTTGTCTGGTATCTGTAAGGTTTCCTTTAACTCCTGTGAGCAGGATCCTGATTCCAATGCACAGGCAGCAGAGAGACCTTGATTCACAGCATTGGCCCCACCATTGTTCATTGTGGATGGTTATGGAGCAGAGCTTTCGTCTGCTTTGGATCGCTGCCTTCACCTCAAAAGCAGTGGAATTTGAGATGGTGTCCATCACCAACAGAGCTCCAGATGAATACTACTTGCTCTTCTCAGAACCCAAAGATAAATCCTCTAAGCACATGATTTCCTACCCTTGTAAAGGAAAACTGCTACATTGTTATGGTCCAAACCAAGCATGTTGTGCCGGTGCTGGGGGGGGAACAATCCAGGCTGCTGTAACAAATGTACTCTCCCTGCAGGAAATGGAGGTGGGCATTAAGCTGTAGAGCCCCAGCAGAAAACCAAGATGATGGAAACCCCTTTCCGGCCTATCCTCTCCTCTGGGCAAGTCTAACCCCAGCCCCTTCCCATCTTTTCTGTCTTCAAAAGGACCCAACTGATCAGCATACTGGTGTGAGTGGCATTCTCAGGACTGCCTATGAAGCATGGGTTCACCGGATACCTTCTTGGGAGGGTTCCAGTACCCTGGGAGAAATGTGTTGGCCATCCACTGGGAGATGATGCAGCTACCAGGGCATTTTCACATGGCTTTTATGGAGGCAGCCGGACTAGACAGTTAATTGAGATCAGCCCTGTCATGGCTAAGGCACTGCTCACCAAGCTGACTCGGTGATATCCAAATGCTGCACCTGTACAATTGAGTGACCCCAGTAGCCCGCTTGTCATTACCAGACATGGCTTATATTTACAGTTTAACGTGCCACCTGGCATACAAGGATACAAAGTTTTGATGGAGGTGCATACGATTTAAAAGCCACCTCTGCCTGTTGGCACTGTTCCAGTAGCTATGTGGAATGCACATGTGACCTTTGAACCTGCCGTGCTGCAGCTGTAGGCGTCAGTCACAGCCAAGGCATGCGAGTGCACTGTTTGTATGTAGCATCATGAAATGGTGGTCTGATTAGCAGACCTGCCCTTCAGAACTAGAATGACCTGCATCATTTCATTAATACAAAAATCAAAAAAGCTCAGGCTAACCCATCATCGGCAGATGGCATTCTGTCGCAGCTACTCTTTAAAAATAAAGGTGAAAATTAGTCCGTGCACGGTTAACCATAGGAACTGACTAGTGTACCCCAAACAGAATGAGGGAAGCTGGTAAGGCAAAATGGCCTTACCCCAAAAATCAGCTAAGACCCACATAAAAAGCAGACATTCTGGTGGACTCGATTAGGAAAGTTACACAAAAACATTCTAGCAGTGATCATTTTTTTCAATCAATAAAAATGATCTTATTCTGGTGTGAATAGCCAATTTAAGAGCAATTTCTTTCATTTTTCGAGACGGATTTTTATTTTGACACATTGCACAATGTCCCCACTAAAGCTAGTTAATGTATTATTGTGTAGTAAATGCAATTTACAGTAAAGCTGTGCCTAGCAAAATGTTTGAATGTTTGCAAATCTTTTTCTTGCAGCAGCTCCGTGGAGTGTGGGCGCAAGATGTTGCCGATGGAACCTGTGTGGCAGTGAATAACAAGTACAGGCTAATGGCATTTGGATGTGCAAAGTGAGTTTTTCTGTGTACTTATTCAAAGTCATTTCTTGTGTTAAGCTTGATTTAAAAGTTCAACTGTATGCTGCTTTACAGAGCGGCTTCAATATGCACACTTCTCATAATGATTGCCATTTGTAACCTACTTGATTGGCACAGCTGTTTTTTTCAGGTCACACATTTGAATTGCTCTGGCTAAGGGGATACCTAAATACAATTTGTTCTGCTGTGTGGTTATGAAGACTATAGCAGAGTCTAAGTGGATAGTAGTTTTAATTTTCGTTAGGCTTACTCATGATGATGAGGCCATTGAGACATATTTCAGATCACCCCTTGAAAATAGTGTATTTTCAGAGACTTCGTAGTACATTTAGTAAATATCGGGTTACAGCATCAAACATTTTATTTATATATACAGGAGCAACAATGATCACTAAGAATATACAATAGGTAAGAAATCAGATTTAACAGGAAGTAGTGAGCTTCTTACAATGGGGTGAGTTTGAGGGACATTCTGACCAGGTTGTGGAAGTGTGTAAATGGAAGTCACTGGCCACAATACATAAGTGGCCATACATAGATTAAGGACAACCAACATTGGACATTTTAAGTGCAGGTAGGCGGTACAGCCAGCTGTGCTCAGGTCATGACCATGATGGGTGAGGTGCTAGAATGGAGGCAGAGGAAGTGCGACAGGCAGGTTAGAGGCGAAGAAACATTTTTAGCTAGCAGGCAGGTGAGAGGTACGTTAAGAGGGTAACTCGGAGGCATTTAATTTGATTTTGAACAAATCCGTTTAGACTGTTTCTCGGATGTCTGGGAGAAGAAAATACCTTAAAGGAAGGGTTCACTCAAGTGTTACATTCGACCAGCAGTAGTGCCATCCACTTTGCACCATATATTCATTAGATTTCTTCTTTCTCGCTGTATCTTTTACATTTTGAAAAGGTAATATCTGCAAACCGCACCAAACCTGCAATCTTGCAGTGTAATCTGCTGCATGATTGACGGGTCAAGTGCCCTGGCAGGAGTAAATCATAGCACACGCCTCTGTATGGGGTGCTCTTCCCCCTACCAGCACTTCCCCTGCCCTCTCCCACGCACTTCTCATTTACTGCACTTTTCCGTTCTGAATGTCACAAAGCCTAGTAGGACCGTTTTTTGTTTGTCATCCCTGACCCCCCCAAACTCCTTGTCTTGTTCCGCTTTGAAACACTTTGTGTATAGGCGCATTATAAATACCCAATAAATAAATGTGGTTGGATTGCGAGTGCGACAGGTAAGACTACTCTTGTCATGCTGTTGGTGTACAACAAAAAACATACTCTGTACGCAATGCATTCACATTTGTGCGACACTTCTGCGATGAGTAAATATCAACAAATCCTTTCTCCGATAGTATTATTGTAGTGAGTCGCTCAGTGATCATTCTCTTTATTTGTGACCTACAAGAATCTTAGTTTGTGGTATACTTTTATCAACTCCACTGTCGTCTACAATATTTATTTCTGTCTTTCTTCTACTGCGAAGACCTTGTCACCATGGGCATCTACTTAATATATTGTACCTTGTGTAATCGCTATTTATCCCAAAACACCAATACTGATGTTTTTGTTAGTACGGGCCTATTGATGAGTTCTAACTTTATTGTTGAAATATATATTTTCTAATAAATGATGGCCGTCTGTCACTGTTCTAAATCTAGATACTTTATTTACTTCACTGAATGTTTTACGCATATTAGAATTCCACTTTGATTTTAAAATCAATTGCCTTTTCTTTAACAGTCTTTTCTACTTTCATTATTAGTTAAGAATCATGGCCGATATTCAGGGTTTCATGTATGAACAGGAATCCATGAATGAAAGTGCATTGAAGGCAAAGCCAGGAAGAAATGGATGTTGGGAAAGATGTTCTTATTGTTGCTTTCCTACCATAGACTTCTATGGGACACCCTTTGTTTTTACACTGTGCCCTGACTTTTTGGCGCCAAGTAAAGTATTCCACTTTGCTTCCCCTTTTCTTCATTCTTATGGCGAAACTGATAAGCCATTGAGACTATCAGTACAGAGAGGCTGTCTTTCGTTGTGAATTTCTTGTATTGCTTGCACATGCCACCTTACCTTGAACTGCCGTTAAGGTAATTTGCAACTTTATAACTTACTATATAGTTGCTTTTGGTTACTTTTATAATGTGCCAAAGACAAGCTGGTGGCAGCAGTGATATTTCTACTATTGTTTGAACATTTTACTTGTGCAGGTTTGCATTTACAGCAAAATGGCTGTGCAATGAGGTTTTTCACTTGTTCTTTGACCAAATTGTCTTTGGGCTCCCTCCTATCTACTCAAGTCAGGAAATGCATTGTCTGCCCTTTCCGGTGGAAAGCTGTGGCTTTTGCGGGCTAAGGGGCAATTTGTGTGTGTGGCCAGAGAAAGAGGCTGGGACTGTCTAGTCCCAAACCAAATCCCTGGTGCATGAATGTCTATTGCTGGGCAAATGTTGTGGCTGTCTGTGATTGGATAGCCCCTAACTATTTGAATGATGCAAGTCCTTACCATTGGTTGGCTTGGGCATACCCCAGCCCAAATCTTGGATAAAGGGAGGGCTCCTCCAGTTATTCGACAGATCATCAGAGGAGAAAATACCTCAGTGAAGAAATGCAGACCTCGGATGACCTGAGGACGACCCTTGAGGCTGACCAGCATCAACGCTGGTGTTGTCCAGGTGAAACCCCGCTCCTCTGTCTACCCACAACAAGACTCTTGTTGGTGATTCAGCGCTTGTACCGGTTGGAACAAAAAGTTGCTACCTCTGCTCGAGGATATGTGCCTCCGGACATGACCCTCGACCAATCTATGGACTTACTAGATTTCCCCTATGCTACCTTGCTGCAGCTGTCACTGTTCCAAGTGCATCCTTGAAACATGATGGATCTTCAACTTGTGTAACAAAATGCTTGCTGCTGCATTTCCAGCCATCTTGCATGAGCGGAAGCCGTGATGGGCCTGCTCCTTTGTCCGTCCATTGAAGATTGCCTGTCTGGTGACTCTTGTTGCAACACTCCTTTGATCCCTGGTTGTGTCCTGTGGTGGGCTGCGCCACAGAAGTTTTCAGCTTTCCTCGTTTGGGTGTTCTTCTGAAAATTGTCTGGAACCAATTCCTAAGCACTGTGACTGAAAAACACAATTCTGCATCTGAAAGTGACCTGCACCTGCGACCCCTGGGCCTTCCTTGACTGCTCCAGGCACAAAAAGAGTGTGTCCCCAACGGATTTTGAAGACCAGTTTGGTCTCTGGAGAAATCTGAGTCAGGTTGAAGGGGGCAGGGGGCACGGGGGTGAGGTTGTCAGCCTGGCTGTTTCTCTTCTCCGTAGGCTTGCAAGGGCGTAAAGTCCTGTTTCTAAGTCACTCTTTCCTGACTTTGATTGGTGGAGGCCTGGTCAAGGATCCCTTCCTAGGACTATACGAAGGACGGGGCTTGAGCGAGTTTACCTTTCGGACTCTTATTAAACATAACCACTTGCATCGCCAATTTCTTGATAAACCGACCTGTCCAGTATCTACTTTGGAACTGGCGATGTTTGGGCGCATGCCCCAAACCATTGTTGGGTTGGTTTTTATAAGTGCTAGGGAAGCTGCTCTATGAATATCCTGATGTCTTTCTATTTGTAATGCATCTGAGTATTTACCTGCGTTTCACTTGACATTGAATCACATGCTATTCTATTTCTCCTAAAGGTGAATGTATAGATCGGTTTTATTAGTGTTGGTGTGACAATATCTGACTGGAGGTTTTACCTGCTTAGTGTATATCTTAAAGGCCTAATAAACTATAGTATATTTTTATACTTTCCTGTTGAACTAGAATTATTGGTGTTGCTCTGTATGGACTCATTGTAGCCCGGGACCACTCTCACACCCTTCCTGAGACTTATCCTTGCCACTCTGCTACCTTACCGTAATTGGGTTTGGCTAACCTGTGTCTTCCGTGTTCACCATAACAGAGGGGCCTCCAACAATCTGATTTTGGAAATCCATCTTAACAATTGGGGAGATAACTGATATCGGGGACGAAGATTTCTCTGATCCAAACTGATCAGAATGGAAGAAGTTCCTACTTAGTCTAGCTGCCACCATTTCCAAGGGATGTCACGTTTGGAGGAAAATACATGTTGCCGCAAATACTCCACCTGGATGGCCTACATATCCGAAGATGATACTCTATCACTATGCGTAACTCGGAAAACTGATTTCCGAGCAGTGTGTCTTTCACATTTGGTTCTTCGAATGCTGATGGTACTGTTTGTCCACCTGTTCCTAGCAACCGTGAGTATCCGGTCTGTTTTTACAGATTAACCTGCTTAACTGGTTTGAAATTGGTATAAAAAGCAGATTTCCAACAATCTCAAGCATTTATTTATCTAATATTTGTTTTTTGTTACCGTCAACCGATCCTTGTTCGCATATTACTTTATTTTTCCAGAGTCTACGAAAGTTATGTTCATTAACCATATAGACCCCCCAAAATGTGTTTTCTTTCTAATATATTCCTTTTTACACTTTCCACCTAATAGTTATATGCCTCATATTCTAATTTCATATGACTTCTTATATATGTTGTTGAACCTGGTTTTTTAATACTTTTATATCTTTCTGCTGTTGTAGCAGAGCATGCATTTTAAAAAGGAAAGCAAATATTTTATTTCTCTTTAGTCGACTGAATAATTTCTATTTTCTTCAACATATGGTACATGTGTGTGGCCTGCAGAGTCTATATGTGGTGGATTTGCAGAATGCTGAGGATCTGAGTCCATAGTCATACCTGCATGTGTAGTAAGACCCAAGAGGGATGAGTTTCCTAGCGCGACTGGTGAATACAATGGATTTGTCGTCATGCAAGCCACTCAGCCTAAAGTGAACACATTTAAAAAAGAAAATTATTCCAACAAATAAAGTTTGAAAATAACTTTGTCACAGTAAAAATATTCAATACAATTCTTTTAATACTTATCTATTGTATGAATTGCTTCTTTTTCATTCAATCAGAATCATGTTTTTTTCACAAATATGATACCAACATGTCTGTACTCACGCGTGTCACTTAGCACGCCGTTTTTCATACATCTCTTTTCAGTTGTACGCCATTGTATACTAAAACATGTGACCTAGCAAAGAATATCCACAGCTATCTTATTTGAGATCATATTGCTTGTGGTCCACTGATTTAACAATTTCTAATCAGATTTCATAGAGTATGTGGCAAGGGTCCATGTTTCAGCATAAAATGTATCTGTGAAAGGGTCCACCATAGACAGTCTTGTGGTTCTCAATATATGAATCTTGAAATTCAAAGATCTGTAAGTGATCAAGATTAGAAAAGTTCAGTGCACCTGAAGCAAACTACATAAAAAGTAATTAGAAGATGTTGTTGTTCACATCTTTTCACAAATATGCAGTACATGTGTTGCATGTACTTAAATGCAATTAAATTACCTCAACTATAAAGTAAGACATACTGTATAGCAGCTTTTTCCACTGTTTCACTCCATGTGGGTCAGAAAGAAACAAAAACTGGAGGGGTTGTGTTCTTTAGTTGGACTGTGAAGATGCTGTGAACCCTGTCATGAAACACCTGTTTATGAGCGCGATATAAATAAAATATTTCATTTCATTTCATGCGAATGGGGGCAGACACTCAGTAGGATCTTCCTTGTTTCCCCTATCCTTAGTAGGGTGTTGGTTTGTAAAATCTCTATTGCCATAATTTGTGTTGTCAAATGATAGACAACCCATTAAAATAAATATTCTTGAAACATAGGGTAACGTAGATGTCTACCACTGGCTTATGCTCGCATGAATTCCTTTTGAGAACACCTATTCTTTTGTACTGTATGCAGGGCAGGTGCACCACTGGTCCTGGGGGATGTGAGAGAGGCCCTCCTTCTACAGGGAAAGTACAACACAAAGTAATGAAACAAAAAGGAATAAAAGTTGATATGCAATTGGCCAAATGGCTCACTGCAGGTAGGGGTGTTTACAGCCAGTGCTAAGCCCAACTTCTAATCCTAAATAAAGGTACGTCTATGCTTTGGACTCTCAAAATAATTTTCACCAAGAACTTTGTCTTCAGATCTGAATCCCTCCTTCCATCTTGAGCCTAGGCTACAGGTATTTCATGAATTTGTTCATGTTGTGTTGATATTCCCACTTATGAATTTTATTGTTTATTTTCTCATCTCCTACCCTAAAGTCTTTTTTTAATTTTAATTATATCTCCATGGTCAATATTTGTTTTATCTGTTTAACAAGCAGATTCTTTTCAAAGTTCAGCCTACACTTTCTAATCTAGTTTTCGAAATTACTTACCTTCATGCTACACCATAGTTTTATTTCAATACCCTTTTTTCACAACCTCGGTTCTTTAATAAGATGACTTTCTGTATAGTAATGTGATGTCATAACTTTAATCATGGGAGGACACCCAGAACACTGCTGCACATTTTCTCAAAAGAATTGTATTTTGTGACCATGGTTACCCAACCGTGGTTACCCAGATTCCGAAGTTGACAGCTGGGCCAATTTTGCAGACGTAAGGGGCAATAACTCCCGCAAGACCCAAAGCATTTTTCTCCTGAGGTCTACAAGTCGACAGAATTTACCAACAATTGTCATCTCGGGCTACTTTGGATGAAACACAGTTCTGCAGGTAATCCTATATTTCTTGCATTGGGAGAGGAGGAGGAGTTTTGTATTGTGTGGTCTACAATGTCGTATCATGTGCTCGGTCTCTTCACCTTATCTGTCAACAGTACCAATCAACAACGTCTAGTAGTTCAATTGAAACTTAAAGACATGTCGCTTTGCCTTCAGATATGCTTTTTCTCAATGACATGTTTACTTCTATATCATTCCCTATATTGCCACTTGATCAATACAATTCTATCAATTTTAGTCTGTGTCCAGTGCTATATTTAAAGCTATACTTTTATTGTTACTATGTAATTTAGTAATAGGGCTGAATCCAATTTGTGAACTTTTATTTGCCGAATTGGTCATGAGTGCATTGCCAGTAACTGTTTTTCGATCTATACATAGTTTGGCAGGAGCTGTATTGTATTTTTTAAATAGATTTGAAGAAATCCATGCCACTTTCTGGCTGTTCAAGTATGGAAAAACGACAAACTAAAGTTATAAAGAACAATGTATATTTTCATTAACAGTGTCTATCATGCAGGAGTAGTCTCCTAAGGCATATTTTTGACAGCAACATTGCAAACCATCCAGGACCAAGAAGTATAATGCCCTGTTTTCTTCAATGTCTTATGTATCTCACATTTTTTATCGTGATTGTGTGTTGCTCGATGTATGTTATGCAATCTTGTTTGTTGTCCATTTACATTAGTATATCTTATTTGAAATCAACAATTTTCTTTTTTTTCTTTGTCACACAAGGAGCAAACTGTTGTGCTTACTCTTACGACAGCACCATATGAAACTATTGAAGTACAACGTGTATTTGATAGTCATTTCATTATTGCTTTCATCCTGCAAGTCTTAAAGATCTGAAGGAGTAATCTTAACTGTCAGTATTCTATCAACACGTCACCTAGAATGCATAATGCAATTGTAAATACTTTTTTTTTCTTTTTGTTCACTTACCTATTCACTTGTACTGAAGGATGATACTGTAATGGGCAATGATCTTCACAGATTATACAACTACACAAAGGGAGAACGGGGCTATTGGCAGTGCTTGCTTTATGCTTATCTTTGGCTAGGTTATGTAGTATTGCTGAAAGCAACAATTTCACTAGTTAAAGATATTGCTCACTCCATAAAGTCTGAATTGCAGTGCACATAGACCTGACTTTTACCTGTATCCATATTCTTTTTATTGCTCTTTTGATGCTATCCATATTCTTTTTAGTGCTCTTTTGATGCTTCCAAGGAATAGACCCTAATGCATGCACAATATGACAAACCCAAATAGAACAGGTACACCAGGTGTATTGAATTTGTATTGTGATGCACAGTTTATAAATGGAAAGCTATTGTTATGGTTATGTGTTTATGCCAATTTGTATGTATATTGTCCAGAAGTGTTCTTGTGTCATTCTTCACGCATATTAAAATGAAATTTGATTCCCTTTACTCCAGTTTGACATTGTGACTGCGAGTATTGATTCTGGGCCACACAACCACATGACCTCACGGAAAGTGGACTGGTGTGACATTGACCTGCTTCTTATTTTTGTTACACATTTTATATTGCTGTGAAATTGTTAAAAAAAAGTATCAATTGATAACTTGGCCTAAGTGAAAACTTGTAATACAAATTAATTACACACAATTGAATTTGGAATGTACAATCTATAAATGTTTAATGTACAATGCTCATATAATTTTGCATTAGTGTCACGGTCTTATTGAACATGAGACTGACGCAGGCACAAGATCATGTACTGTTTCTCAGCCTCAAGGGTATGAATAACGGATTCTTAACAATATACAACTGTAAATCACTTTTTCTTCTTGTTTTTAAACTGCTTTTACTTCAATAATTTGTCCCTAAAGAACAGTTTGAGTTGCTGTCTTTTGGATGTTAACAGCACAGAGAAACCAGCTTAAAATATTTTTTTATTTCCATTTGACTAGTGGCCTAGGAACATTATCGGGAAAACGCAACGCACACCACAAACTCTGGATGCTGGAAGTCAAACTACGGGTACTTGGGAGCAACTGTTGTGACATTTCAGAATCTCTACTCAACATTGTGATGAAGAATGCCCATGAGCAGTGGGTGAAATTTGAGTTGAAAATCACTAAGGAAAGCAATGACGGATCATTGCTACTCCACACCATGTCGTCCTCAACTGCCACAATCAGTCGAAGAGGATACAACATTCCTTCTGGATCCAGTTACTCAATCGACATAATCTAAGGGCTTGGTGTTCTGAGGTAGTTTTCCCTGGTTCACCAGTTGTCACAGCTGCCCGATTTTATCCCAGTTCGAAACCAATGAGGCAACCTCTGAATTTATTTATAAGGACAAATGCCCTGACAACATCATGTCAAGTGCAGAGGAAATAACCAACACCTTTTTAAGCTGAAGGCACTTAATTAACAGAGTGCTTTTTGTTGGGACCCAAATGCACAGTATTTGACCTGACCACCGTCTGCTTGACATTTTAAAGATGCTGAAATGCAACACGTAGGCACGTGGCAACAGTTTATACATTTTGAAAGACAAGTAGTTGAAACACACCTAAACATTCAAGGAAGCTTTGAGGAGACAAACAGCAGATTTTCATGGCCAGCTCAAGCAATGCTTGGGAAAGTTGCTGCAGGAAATGTTCTTTGTTCTTGCACACTGTTATTTAGTGGCTCAGCATTTTTACAAATCTCAAGCTTTTTGTAAATCTTTCAGACTGGCGTTCTTTTCTAAAGCCACCTACTATACATTCCAGCCAGTTAACTTATTTCCTGCTATACATGTGTGTAATCAAGTGGAGGTACCACTGGGCGGCAGTAGTCTCACTGACAAAAGGCTTTGGCTTGCAGGCGATTTACAGTGCAACAGCCCTGGATTTTCAGCCAATTGTGCTCCTCACCTCCAGGACATGGATTCTAAAAAGAAATGGTAAACTCTGTGTTAGTCCGTGCGACTGAAAGTACTTCTGTTGCCATGGAGAAGCACGGTTTTGCCAAATCCATTGAACTTCTTCAATCCTGGGCATTGCCCAAGACCTGCAAGAAAAGATCTCACAGTTCAGGCATACAGTTGATGTATGTCATTTGTCAAAGTTGGTTTCCCGAAAAAATCAATGCGGCAGGCAGGAATAAAAGGGCTACAAAGAATTACTGAAATGGTCCCAGTCAAGTAATCCTCTGGCGTTCTAAAAACTGTGCCATTCCAGTGGGCATACTGTTGGAAAAGTGGCAATCACTTATCCTCCATGCTGCTTGCTTACAAACATTCATGGTAGGCAATTACTCACATCTGAGCGAGGAAGAGGAGCAGAAGAAAAAGTAGCTGGAGCCAGGTTTGCCTCATACAGCCTTTGTAAAGATATGGTGTGACAAAGCACTCGCCAGGGATATGAATGGTCTCTCAGAATTTTGCCACACTGGGGATTTTGAGGTTTCCACAACTTAAGGGTTGGCCTTTACAAAAAGCTAAAAGGACTGTGTTGTCAGGCCTGTATTCGAACCATAGTTTGTGAGAGAGCTCACTTAGACCATATGTTTTCATTGTTAAGATTGAAAGAATCTTGCCCACGCGGACTCTTGATCCAGTGGAATGTTGTCTTAAGTCTCATTTCAGCCAATCAAACCAGAAGATTATTTTTAAAGAGAAAACTGTAGTGTGATCATTGCAATTTGTTTTGTACTGTACAACTGTCTTGTTTGAAAAATGCGTTGCCATTCTAGAGAAATATAGTAAATAAAATGTTATTTACATTCGCTCATGAAATGTGTTCTGTTTATCATTGTCTTTTGTATAGTGGTCTTTTTGAGTCAAACACTTTGGAATTGTTATGTGAAAAGTTCAAATCACATAGTAAATTTAAATTGCCATTTTGTTTCATCGGAGTGTTAAGGGTTTGAAATTGCGGAGAGCTGGGGGCTATTTAGCTCCTGCTTCTAGCCTAGTAGTGCCTGGTTAGCTTGAAACCAGCAGCTAGCAGGAGCCGATTTCGGCCCCCAGGCAATTGATCCCTGTCAAACATGCATATGTGACACTAACTTTTAGTATTTGAGAATTCTAATGAACATAAAGAATCGTACAAAATGGACAAAAAGATAGTGTACATCTCATGTGGAAGTTAGATTTGGAGTGCACTGGGCTGCTCCCTCCTGGTTTCCCAGCAGTGGGTGATGCCAGGCACTCAGGATCTCTTTTTCACTCCTGCACATGAAATCTTAATTTCGAACCACAGAGTTTGACTCGATTAATATGAAAAAATGTAAAAGCAAAGAGCACTTGTATATAACATGTCACTACCGTGTGGTCTAACAATCTCCATGCTTGTACCAGTGGAACAGCAGTGGCAAAATCTTACTGTGTGAATGCATGATGTTTGTCTCCTGCCCCTCCCTTCCTCCATTCAAGTTACATTGTGGAAAGTTACAGCTAAGAATAGAATCATGAAAAGTTTATAAACCTCCCCCCCCCACTCCCCCCCCCGGCAACAAGCTGAGTCCTTACACCCTCCATTCCCTCTTAAACGAGATAAGAACAAAAACAACAAAACACAGTCATCGCAAATCCAAAAGCCTCAACCGCTGCGGACACCACATCACCTTGTAATCGTCATTAAGAACTTGCAGTAGTTCCCCCCCAGTCTGCTGCGAATCTTTGGGCCTTATTGTCCATGGCATAGGTTGCCCATTCCAAAGCCACTATCTCCCACAGTTTTCAGAACCAATCTTGTATACTAGGAACTTCCAAGCCTTTCCATCTCTGGGCTATTAACTGCATAGCTGCCAGAGTCGTGATGACCATCGCTTTTCCTCTTCCTCTAGGTTCACCTGCCTCGGAGACCACCCGCTCCCCCAAGAGAATGTGCGCTGGGGTCCTCCCGGCCTTCAGTCCAAATGCCAGCCCCTGTGCCTCCCTCACCTCCCCCCAGAACGGTTCCAGCTTGGGGCAGTCCCACCAAATGTGTTCCGCGGAGCCCACCATCCCGCATCCCCTCCAGCAAAGATTTGACACAGTAGGAAAGAATCTATTCAGCCGGGTCGGGGTATAGTGCCACCTAAACATGATCTTATACCACGTCTCCTGTAATTGGGACACTCTAGCCAGTTTGGGGATCTTCCTCCAGTGTCCCCCAGTCCGCCCGGCTAATCCGGCGTCCCAGTGCCTCCTCCCATTCTCGCATATATGCCCCTTGGGCCCCTTCCTTAGGGCCTGCCAGAGTCTTATATATGTTAGAGATAAGACCTTTCACCCCGTCATTCGTAAGCAAAAGTTTTTCAAAGGGAGTCGGGTCCCTTGTTTCAGCTTTCCTGTTCCCTGGATGAAGAACCCAATGGCGGATCTGTGCATATCTCAGTCTCTCCCTCTCTTGTACCGCAAAAAGCTTCTTACAGTCACTGAATGATAACACCTCTCCTCCAGAAAACATATCGCACAGTTTCCGACAGCCCCCTTCCTGCCAATTCACAAAGGCACCTTTCTCCACCCCAGGGGAGAAGTCCCCGTTACCAAACATGGGAGTGAAGGGAGATGGGAATGTGGTGATCCCCTCTGATTTTGCTAGCCTATCCCATGTGTCTGCCATGAGTTTGGTGATGGTGCTTTCATAAAGATGGGCCGGCCTAAGCCGTTTCGGGAGCCACAATACTTCGGCCAGATTTCGATGTGCTACCGCCCTATCCATTCTTACCCACAATTTGTCTTGCGTGCCACCCTCTCCCTTCAACCATTCCCTAATAATTCGCAGCTGAGCTGCCTCATAATACCGTCTAAAGTTCGGTACTGCCAGGCCCCCCTCGCTCTTCGGTGCCATCCAAATTCGAGTTCCCACCCTAGGTCTCTTTCCTTCCCAAATGAATTCCCTGGTTAGAGTTTCCAGCTCCTTGAAATAACTCGCCGGTACCGGCAACGGGACTGCTTGGAATAAGTACAGGAGCCTGGGGAGTGTAACCATTTTAACTGCGGCTATCCGCCCCAGCCACGAGACCCTCAATGCTCTCCACTTTAGAAAATCCCTCTTAACGGCTTTAAGAAGCGGGGGGAAATTTGCCCGAAACCATCCAGACAGGTTGGCAGTAATTCTCACCCCTAAGTAGCGTATCCCTCCCGGGCTTCACAGAAAGTCAGAAGCCGCCCGTAGATTTTCTCGTTCCGCTGGGTCAAGCGTTAAATTCAAGATCTCGGATTTGTTAGCATTAATCTTCAGACCCGAGGCCGACCCGAAAGCATCCAGGAGGGTCACGCAGGCCAGCAGCGAAGTCCGCGGGTCGGTAAGCATGAGCAACATGTCGTCAGCAAAGGCTGCCACTCTGTGCTGTTCCCCTCCAAATGGAATCCCCTGAATATCCCCTGCCTCCCGGATGGCTTGGAGGAGTGGCTCTAGATAGAGAGCAAATAATATTGGGGAGAGGGGACAGCCTTGTTTTGTCCCTCTCTGTAGAGAAATTGCCCTTGAGGCACTCCCATTCACCATCACCCTAATGGAGGGAGTCTGATAATTTGCCTTGACCATCCTCAAGAAGTCCCCCCAAACCCCATTTTCCCCATAATTCGAAAAAGGAAGGGCCACTCGACACGGTCAAAAGCCTTCTCCGCGTCCAAAGCCACCAGGATCGCGGGGGTGAACGTTTTATGAACCTTCTCGAGTACATGAGCCACCCGACGAATGTTGTCCGTGGTTTGTCTGCCTTTGACAAACCCGGCTTGATCTGGGTGTACCAGGTCTGGGAGGATGGCATCTAGCCTATTGGCCAGTATCTTAGTGAAGATCTTAGCATCCAAATTGATCAATGCAATGGGGCGATATGATGCTAGGTCTTCCGGGTTTTTATTGGGCTTTAAGAGTAGGGTGACTTTGGCCTCCTCCATGGAAGGCGTAATGCGGCCCGTGAGGCGAAATGAATTAAACAGCGAAGTGAGGATTGGGGTTAGTTGCACACTGAACAGTTTATAAAAAACGGCTGTGTAACCATCTGGGCCAGGGGCCTTACCCGGTGGAAGGGCCCCTATCACTCCCCGCACTTCGTCTTCTTCAATTTCCCGATCCAGGGCTTCGCGTACCGCGCTACTTATTTCCCTCAGGTGGACATTCCGGAGGAAGTCCTCTTGTTTCTCACCCGGGGGATATTGGGTAGCATAGAGCGACTCGTAGAACTTAGCAAATGCTTCTTGGACCTCCCCTTGATCCGAGACCCGCCCCCCCCCGGCAGCCTCAATGCCGTAATCGTGTTCCTCGCCCTTTTGCCTCTCAGTAATCGCGCCAGCAGGGTGCCCGATTTATTGGCCTTTGCATAATATTGTTGGCGCACCGACAGCATTGCCCCTTCCGCCTTCTTGGTGCGCAACAGTTCCAACTGCCCCACCGCCTTCCTATATACCCGCATTGCCCTGTGAGAGGGGGTGTCCCCTGCCGCCTTCCTAGCCACCTCCACTTCAGCTTCCAACTGTGATTCAAGTTTCTGCAGTTGTTTCACCCGATAGGCCGATATAGCTATTAGTTCCCCCCTAAGGGTGGCCTTGAAGGCATCCCACCGCATATCTTCCCCAGTATCCCCCTTCTTGTTCGTGTCGAAGAAGAGCCTAATCTTCTCTTCAATATCCTCCCTGAGCACCGGATCCCTCATGATGTATGCAGGAAGTTTCCAGCCCCATATCCCTTTCCTTTTCTGACCCACCTCCATCACTACAGAAACTATTTTATGGTCCGCAATCCCTAACGGTCCTGTGCTGACTTCCCGGATTGCTCCTACTAATGCGGCAGAGACCCAAATGTAATCAATTCTAGATTGCGACCCATGGACTCCCGACAAAAAGGTATGGCCCTCCTCGTCACCTCTAACCTCCCAAGTGTCACGCAGCCCTAGCCTGCCGACCCTTTCCTTCAAATCTTTGGACATTACCGCTCCTCCGCCCTCCCCGCTGCCACCTGTTCTATCCTTCCCCTTGTCCCAGGCAATATTAAGGTCCCCAAGAAGAACAATATGGCCCCAAGAGAACCCTTCCAAAAGCTCCACTATCCGCCGGAAAAAAGGGTCCTGGCCCGTGTTGGGAGCGTACACCACTGCTATTGTCAGAGGGACCCCTTGACACTTCCCTTTAACTATAATATACCTCCCGTCCTTGTCCCTTAGAGTTCCCTCGGGTTTAAAGTCTACTGTGTTCCTAATTGCCAGGGCTACCCCCCTTGCTTTGCAGTGACTCGAGGCATGCCAAATTTGATCGAAACCCCGCAGTTTCACCCTGCCCTGATCCCTATGAAGTAAGTGTGTTTCCTGGAGCCCCATAATATCCGGTTGTTCCTTTTGTGTGAAGTGCTCCAACTTTTTCCTTTTGAGGGGGGTGTTCAACCCCCGAACATTATGCGTTACCCACTTAAGTGAGCCTTTAGCCGTGAGAGACCGCTTGCAACAGGGAAGGTCATGTCCCCCTCATAAGGTATCATTTGCTTGTTGCCGCCCCCCCAAACCCCTTGAAAGACTACCCCGCCCACCCCCCTTCTCCCCTGAAGGATAAGACCTTCCCGCCCTCTCCTCCCCCCAAACTCAGGCATCTCCGCCCTTCCGCTTCCAACATGGTTGCGCCCCCCGTGACCCATACTCTAAGACACCTTACTGAAGCCCACCACCCCTCTTATCAGATCTCGGGTCAAGGTTGCACAGCGGGAGCACCGCCAGTATCACCGGGAGTCCCCTCCCTCGACCACGCTCCCCCCCTAGGGCCTCTCCTCCTCCTTCCCCGGACCATCGTCCAGTTCCAGGGTCGCGTTCCACTGCGACCGCTCGTGCTCGGCGGTCCCCCGCCCGGGGGAGAATCATCCAGCTCGATATGAAGCAATGCAGCCCCCTCCTGGGGGGATGTAATTCGTCTCTGGGACCCCTCCCAATCAAAAAGCAGGCCAAAGGGGAATGTCCACCTGTAGCGAATCAATCTCTCATTGAGGACCTTTACCACGGGGCCCATCAGACGCCTCTTTGTAAGGGTACTGCTTGCCAGGACCTGGAAGAGGGCAATCTTCTGACCCTCGAACATTATTGGCTCTCGTAACCTAGCCTCCCTGAGAACTGCCTCCTTCTGGGCGTAACGGGCAAAGGCGGCTAAGACATCCCTTGGTTTTGCCATCTGACCAGTGATTAATCGCCCGGTTCTGTGCACTCGATCTAGCTCCACCGTTTCCGGGCCACCCTCGCCCAGTATATCGGCGAAAATTCCCTGAAGCACCACCTTCAGCGATTTATCTGAGACCGATTCCGGCAGCATTTTGACTCGAATGTTGACCCTACGAGACCTGTTTTCCAGGTCTTCAACTTGAAGTTCAAGATTCCTGGTGGCGACATCCAACCTTTCTATGGCTTCGCTGTTTGCCGCGTTCTCTCTGTCCGCCTCTTGGAGGCCTTTTTCCAAAATGTCGGTCCTCTCTCCTAATTGACGCATCTCCTGCTTCAGCTCTCCCACAGCTTCGCTCAGGTCTGTGCGTAACAGTTGAAATTGCTCCTGAAAAGTTTTGGACAAGTTGACCTGTAGGGAGTGCAGCTCTCCGAGAAACTCCTTCTTGGGCATATTTGCCAAGTCCTCCGTCTGCCCCTGAGCGATATCTCTGCTTTCTGCTCCTCCCGGGAGTTCCGACCCCTCCTTCAAATTTGGTGCCGACCACATGGTGCGTAATGTTGTGGAGGTTTCCCCTGAGGGCTGAGCTTGCCTTCCCCTTTTGCCCTTGGGCCTTGTGGTCATGCCGAGATACCTCCTGGTGTGCCGCACAAATCTTCGCCCAGCCCTCACACAGGCCCTCAGCCGAAATCCCACTCCGGCTCCGGGGCCCCTCACGCATCCACACCTCAGCCCCCGGATGCTGGGGGTCCACTTCCCCGGTGTCACAGGGGCGTCACTCCGCCACTACTGTCCTTCCCCCTGCACCGGCCAACGGCAGATTGTAGGCCCTTCTCCCAGGGTGGAGGTCCCCAAGTCCTTCCTCCACCCCTAGGGTTGCTGGGGGAAAGTTCTCCGCTCTCCGGTGGCTCCAGCCGGGCCCTCTCTCCCTCCAATTTGGATCGGCAGGGCTCGCCGCTACTGGGCTCCTCCCCTAATTTCACCCGGCGGCCCGTTGCGGCCTCCGCGCTGCTGGCACCTCTCTCCTCAGCCAGCCCTGCTCGGAGTGCCCCCACTCTCCGCTTTCGCCCCCGGGCTCACCGTTTTTGGAGTTCCGCCGGCCGCCGGGAGCGATCTTCTTGGAGCGTCTTCCTGCTCCGCGGCGCTCTTCTCCGCACTGGTGGGCCGGGGCGAGGAGCGAGGAGAGCCCCCCCGCAGGCCACCGCACGTCTCCGCGGGCTACTTCCTGGGCGCACCCCCTCAGGTGGGGGCCTCCAACCGATCCGCGCCCCGCGGCGCCGCCTCCCTCCGGCCCCCGCCGCAACACGCTGCAGGCCCGCGGGCCGCGTCAGCCGCGCCAGCCGCTCCTCCTCCTACACTCGGAGGCCGCGAAGCAGCACTCCCCTTCGCGCTGCAGCTGCTCCGCTCCTCTGCCGCCGGCGCTCTTCGTGGACCTCCTGAGGGTCGCGGGGGCTCGGGCAGCACCCGCAACGAAGCGCTAGGGGGGTGGTGGGCGCCTTCCCTAATTTCGGGTCCGAGGAGCGCCGTCGGCACAACTACTCAGTGCCGGCGGCCATCTTGGAATCTCCTCTGCTTGTGATTTGAAAGGCCTAATATAGGTTGATGCACCTGCTACATGAATTTTTGTGAAAGACAAAACTTAACTTTCTCATGGATAGCGAAGTGTGAAAATGTTACTTGACAGTAATACAATGTGGATTTTCATATAGATCATGCACTACTGTCCTATAGTGGGATTATAAACAAAGATTTAGCAGGCTAAATTAAAATGGAACTGTGAAGATGCAGTAACACATTTTTTATTATGGATGGCAATCATTGATAATAGTGGATATTATTTACATTAATATCAATGAAATCTCTGAATTGATTCTTGCAAGTTTGTTTGAAGTCTATAATAAGCACTGGGATGAGGAAGAGGGATGTGGTTGTAATGATCAACACAATCTCTTACAAACAATGAGGTTATTTCTTTTTTTTTTTTTAGGTCTACTTATATTGGAAATGTACACTTCATAAAATTAGTTAGAAGGCATACAAAACAAATATTTCGAATGGATTGTGTCCACCAACGTATTCCACATCTTTTCCATATTCTACATGGAAATTACATGTCAAAGATGTGGAATACGTTGGGGGAACATCCAGTCGAAAGAATGTTACCAGTTGGTAATTAACTTGTTCTTTTTTCATTCTGTGTTACATTGTGGGTTGTTGCGATAGATGACATTCATATTGTCCGAGCATACTTTTTGCATAAACAATTGCAAAGGGCACAAGCTAAATAGAAGCTGAGGAAAAGATATTGATGAAAGAGTACTAGAGAATGCTAGTTTGTAAAACATGAGCTTGGGTGAAAAAGTATGCCAGCTCATGTACCTCCACGGCTGATCCTCGCGTGTCTTCTCAAAAGGATTCTGTAAAGAACGCAGCCATGAAAATATACGGGAGTGTGGCATTCCAAATAAAATATTTAAAGCTAACTATTTCGAATAAAGGAATCTTTGTTTTAAGCAAACTATTTTGCATGCAGCAAAAATCAAGTTTCACACTCGGAGGATGAACAAATGAACAAGACTAGCATGGAACTAGCTAGCATGGCGTGAGATCACAATTTGTTTTTGTTTATTACAATTATGAAATGGTTGTAATTTGGCCAATAGAAAAGGGGGTGAGAAATGTATTCGTATACACATAAATGATACTTTATTTTAATGTGTTTTTAGTTCATGAACTTTTCACAAAACAGTATGATTCATAGTTGATTCATAGTTGAAATACAAAATGACACATAAATAAGATACAATACACAATTCATAGTACAATCCAAATGTAATACACATTTTTATCGTTTCTAAAAATTATTTTCTAAGAAATGCTGTTCAGTGTATGACCATACATGATAAATTGTTTAAGTGCGTGGAGACTAAATTAGTATTAAGGCAACAGGTCCAAAAATCTTTAGTTTTAATCTAATGGTAATTATGGACCAGATTTCCAAAAGTAATTGTGTAAAGAGAGCCTAATTTAGGAAATTCCGTAAGCAGTTCAGTCGGTCTTGTCTGGGCACATAGATATCCATCAAAATCTTCCATCCTGTGAAACTTGCCATCTAGCGCGCCCCAGGTTGATTGCAAAGGCAGTTGATTGAAGCACATCAGAAGACTCAATGTACTGTCCGCTGGATTGGGACATTGTAGAAGAGAAGATTGAGTCTTCCTATAGCAATGAGACTATATCTACAAAAAAATAGCCACTCAATTTGGCCAGAGGGTCATAGTTACTATTCCAGTCCCATCTGTCTAATCTTTTCAGGTCAGGGGCCGAGTTTATATTTCCAAAGAGTTGATCATTAAACTTCAAAAAATTGTAGCCCCTAACCATGGTTTCTGTCTCAAAACTGTCTCCCATTGATGTTAACAGTGGACACTTTGAGACCTAAATACTTGTGAGTATCCGTATATTTAATTTCCCCCAGCCTTGTTATAGCGGGTCGGTTCTCTTTCTTTGGGGGAGATCAGCATTACTTTAGTGTTACCCAGCTTCACAGATAAATCATTATCAACAGCATCTCTCTCTAATTCATTTATCATTGCTTTCAAGCGTCTGATCAACCATTACTAAATAGTCTCCGTAAAGCATTGTTGCAACTAGGATAGATCCTATTTTCAGGAGGCATTTTGCACATTGCTCCAATTGTGTTGGGAAGTCAGCTATTTATAAATTAAATAACAGGGGAGCCTGCATGCACCCCTGCTTGACTCACCTGTTTACGGTCATGGGCTCTGATAAGGTCCCACATGATTCGAGTAATGGTGTTACTGTGCAGTGTGATAATAATTTCCAACAAACAAGCTGGACATCTCATTTCACTTAGGTTTTTCCATAAGACGGAACTATTTACGAGAGATGATACAGAGATTACTGGGGGAAGTGGCAAGGCCTGTGTGACGCATGAAAACATATACAAGTGCTTCTTTGACAAGCCGGTCAAGTGGCACAGCGAGTAGAGCGCTCGCTTTGACACCCGTGCAGAGCCTGTTAACGCAGGTTCGAATCCCGGCGGGGCCAAACTCAGCCTTTCATCCTTCCGAGGTCGATAAATGAGCACCACACACCGTGGGTAATAATAAGCAGCGCTCGGATACCTGAGGGTTTGTAGCGCTATATAAAAGCCTAATTATTATTATTACAGGGAGCTATAGGCAGATGCATCTGAAACACAAACTTCAGAAATAGATGCGGCACTAGCACAGGTAGACCTTCCCACGTTGGAGGCAAAAGCTGTGAGTAGGCTCAAAGCTCCCATAACTATTGAACTGGAATCCACTATAAGAGGGTTGCTGACTGGTAAAGCCACAGGCTCGGATGGATTGCCAAGTGAATTCTACAAGGCATTTATAGCAGATGTCACACCCCCGTTGTTAGCTATGCTGAATGAAGCCTTGGACAAGGGCATGCTACCAATGTCGTTGATGGAGTTCCATTATTGAAACCCAACAAACCTGATACTCAGAGCGGATCTTACAGACCCCTATCGCTGCTCAATCGAGATGGGAAGATGCTCACGGCACTAATGGCCAATAGGCACAAGCCGAAAATATCTAAACTCCTACATCCAGACCAGTCGGGATACGTCCCAAACAGGAATATTACATGTAACCTAAGAAGGTTGCATCATGTCATCGACCATACTCAAGCCAGTGTGCACCAGTATGCCGTGGCCTTGCTTGATGCTGTAAAAGCATTTGACTGTTAGGTGGCCATGGCTGCTAGCAGCCCTGAAAAGCTTTGGCATTGGGCCAACATATCTAAAGTGGGTGCAACTGCTATATAACAGTCCATTGACCATTATGTCTCCAACCAATGGCTGTTGGAGAAAGGCCCCAGACAGGTCTCAAATGCTATTCATACTGGCCTTGGAACCGTTAGTGGTGTACCTCCCAGGAAGGAATACCAAGACACAGGCAATAACATACAGGGCAGCAGGAAACTGATTTCCCTATACGCGGATTATATGCTTTTGTATTTGCAGCACCCAGAAACTAACCTCCAATACATTCTAGATGTGTTGGAGTGCTATGCGGATCTATCGGGTATCACAATTCATGCACAAATATCGAGGGAAGGCTTTGAACGCATTACCTGCGCTGCCAATTAAGTGGGAGGTGTCCCCATTCAGATATTTAGGGATGGATATTTGTCATGGCCCTAAGACAGAACACATGCAAACACTGGGAGGACGGTCGATAAAATAGAAAAATCTATGGCCTTTTGGGCCAAATTGCCGCACTCGCTGATGGGTAGAGCGGCACTGCTAAAGATGGTGGTGCTTCCAAGGCTCCGCCATTACTTTACTAATGTACCATATAATATACCCAAAGGCTTCTTTAAGAGATTGGACGATATAAGTCGTAGTTTTCTTTGGCATAATTTGAGATGCCGGGTGGCACTAAAGAAATGGCAGAGGTCATATTACCGTGGGGGAATTAAACCTTCTCACTTCTAGGCATATTTCTTGGCGTGCCAACTGCAATTTGTCACAAATTGGCTGTCAGATGAGCAGACCCAAGACACCTTATTACTGCAGCTGTTATGCACCCTATTCTTCTTGTTAGAGGTGATATGAACCATAACGTCCCGTGTCCCGGGACCTCTGCTGCTTCTGACATTGGGTAAAGTGATATGGCTTAGAGCTTGTCGCTTTCTAGGGAGGGAACCGCCCTACTCTCCTCAGGTCCCATTGGTGACAATTAAAGAAGGATATCCACAACTTAGATTAAATGTCAGGCCGTATTGGGAACCAATGGGTGTGGTCACAGTGGGTGACTTGTTCTGAGATGGCAAACCAATGGACTTTGGTACACTCGCCTCTGAATTAGGCATGAATGTGGGTGCAGTGGAGATGGAAGGGCGGGGGGGGCTACAAGAAGATGCACTTATAGAAACATTGTTCGATATAGTGGATGGGGGGGACATACAGTGGCGAGAATGAGTTGTTCATGTCACAGTGGGGAGATATGCTTGAAAAGACCAAGCTCAGTCGGGAAGTGGACTTGCAGGAGCAGATCACAGATGTAGCCTAGAGTCGAATATTAGCATATCACAAGAGTATCCTGGAACGCAAGGCTCTAGTTGATTCAGTTATAGATTGTGGTGTTCCAGTTTGGTGAAGTAAGTAAGGGTGAGCCTGCTCAGGCAGTGATTAATTGATTATTGTGCTTTGGGGGTGGGGGGGGGTTAATTGAATCGAAAGCGCACCTGCGCACGCTGAGTTGTCTCTTTCCCCAGCTTCACGACCAGGCCCCAATCTCTCCTCCCTCCCGTGCTTTAGTTTGATTGGCCGTCCCACATGGTTTGCAGGCTCTAAGCCTCACACGATGTCCAATCGGCATTGTGGTGTTGCGGTCTGGTGAAGTAAGGGGGAGCCTGCTCAGGCGTTGATTAATTGATTATTGTGCAGCGGCTCCAGACAGTATCTGCAGGTGTCAGCCGGGGAGGCTAGGGGCCAGCCACTAACATACACCAAGCCCAAAGACCTACATACCCCTCCTTCAGTGGCACATATCGACATAATAAGCTTGCCCTTCCACCTAGTTAGCCCCACACACTGAGCTCAAGCGAAACCTGCAGTACCCGACCCAAGTCCCTGGGCGCAGTAACCGGGCCCCACATCAACAGTGGTGGCTGCAAGAGTATACCCCACCTCCAAACTGCAGTTGCAGCCATCCGCAGTACTGTGACATGACACACGATGAACAGGCTGCCGTCAACCAGCATCAACGGATAAGGTAGGAGCAATTTACAATATTACAAAATATACAGATAGTCATTCGAAATCAGGGCCTCTCTCCCACTGTGTAGGACTCTTGAATCTAGGTGTGTTCTGTGGTACCCAGACTGCATTGTGAAACATCGGCTCCTCTCCCACTGTGCAGGACTCTCCCTTCTAGGTGTTTTCTCCGGTACCCAAACTGCATTGTGAAACCTAGGCCTCTATCCTGCTATACAGGACCTTCAAATCTAGGTGTGTGCTCCTGTACCCAAACTGCATTGTTGAGCCTGGGACTCTCTCCCACTGTGCAGGACTCTAGTTTCTAGGCTTTGTTCCATATCTGGCTATTATACTGTGAAATCTGCTGTACTGTGAGGCTTAGGCCTCTCCAGTTGTCTGGGTGTCCCCAATCTGGGTGTCTTAGTCAGACATTGGTTACTGCCTGCCTCTCTTGAAGCATAGGCCCTCCGCCATCACCTAGGCATCCCAAACCTGATCCAGACATCGCAACACACCTGGAATCGAGGTGTTCAATTATTGCTTGCAACCTGCTGAAACCTCGATCCCTTCCCAACCTCATATATCCTACATCCAAGAGTACTATATTATTCTAAAACGCCTGTGAAACCTAGGCACCCCACGTCTTGTCTTCTCAAACCACTGGTTATTGTCAGCACCTGTCACAATCCGACACCCTATAACATCCAGCAGTTCTTATTGCAACCATAATCACCACCCTAGTCAACCTGCAACCCTTAGCGCATAACCAGCTGCGCCACCCATCCTACGTCCAGTACTCCCTAGGATAGGCCCCCCTTTCCCCATCGTAAGAACACCACCCCTACCCAACCGAATGAACAGAGACACCCCGATTGAACAGACACCATCCGAGAGCATCCAGACATTGCAACATAAGAGGATAAAACTACACCAGCCTAGCACAAGGCACGACAGTTGGGCAACTGACCCCACAAACACAGCACCCAGACCAACTCCTCCCACTGAGGACCCGAAGTGCTCTGACGCAGGATTGGACGCCAACAAAGAGAGCAGGAATATGGTACAAATAATACAGATACACAAGCTCAACCACCCTCAGTAGAAGATGCCTTCAATACAGAACACACCCCGCCAAATAATACAATCAAAGGAACAAAGATCATAAGAGAAGAATCCTTATACCTTAGACCATACCTCGGAACAACCGAAAAAACCTAGATACATCAACAACACTGACATTTCCAGATGGACAAAACTCCCCCGAACAGCGGAACAAAAGACGGGAGAACCCAAGAAGAGAATGGGATGCCCCCAATCCCCTTACTCCATACATCACAGGAACAGAAGGGCACTACTGATACCCACATCAAACGACAGAAGATGATGAAGCAGTAGAATTCAACAATCCAATCATCAATCTAACAGAACGATTCAATGACTATGCAGCCTCCACGGAACCTCAACCAACCGAAGCCAACATAGAAGCACCCCAATTGAACGCCCACAAATCCAAAACGGGGAACAAATAAATCAAACCACACCAAAAAGATCCACTGCAATCTAATTAATGCAAGCTCAATGTCCAAACATACCACCAAAATCTACGATCTCCTTAGTGACGGAGGCATCGACATCCTATTCGTAACTGAAACTTGGCTAGATGACAACTACAAATCACTCGACAACTGCCTGCCTGATAACTTCAAGTGCGTCCAAGAAAACAGGAAAACCAAAAGAGGTGGTGGACTGGCAATCATCCACATGGAACACCTAGAGTTTAAAGTGGAAGACCCATTAAACACAGAGAAATGCGAATCTCGAATTCTTCGCCCATCAACAAACCCCAGAACAAACCTGAAATTCCTGCTTGTATACAGACCACCAACTTATGATGCAGCCTTCGTAGACGCCTTCACAGAAGCAATCCCCAACCTAGCTATCGAGCACAATCTCCTGATTATCCTCAGAGACTTCAACATCTGGTTCGATGAAGAAACCACAACCACACAAGTCTCTTGCCAGCCAACTAGCAACAATGAATCTACATCAACTAGTCAAAGGAGCAACCCACATGGCAGGACATACACTAGAAGCAATCTTCGCCAACATTAAAATCCTTACCACAGCACCACCGATTCAGATACTCTGGAGCAACCACCTCATCATTCCCTTCATAATCACACTGCTAACTCCAATAACCAAGCCACTTGGAAAGTTACCGATCATCATGAAAAGAAACTAGAGAACCATAAAAAACTTCAACTTAACCGAACTGCTGGAGATCACCAAACCACAAATCCCTAAATCTATGTGATTTGGATACTAAGTCTGAGCGTGTTAGGAAGGCCATCGAATTTCCATGCAAAAAAATGTAAAGTGTTTATGTAACGAAATCCTATTCGATGAAAGGGTTTCGATGCATTTACACTTTGAACTTTATGTATAGGACTTCGATGGTACTTGCCTTCGATGGAAAGTTTTCGTAGGAAAGACCATAAACCGTAAATACAGCATAAACACCAGAGTGGAGGATAATGCTCGCCCAACTGGGTGCACGAAGTTCGAAATAATACAGCTGAGTACCTGCCACGCCATCGCCCCTAGAAATTGGACAGGAAAGAAAAGAGAAAGAATATGCCTAACCCATATGTCAACCGGATACATAGAATAAGAATTACAAGGATTAAGAACCATATAACCCACTAACACAAAAGCTCAAATGTCTGCATACGAAACTCACACAAAACCCACACAACCACTTCTTGCCCAGCAAATCGCACACACTTCACCACACCGCAACAAAAATCAACACATAAGTCGCACCAACAGCACACAAGGACCAATATTCACACCCAAGCTCAACGCACAGTGAAAACCGAACTGAAGCTGCCAACGGGACACCACCTATTCACGTTCCTACGCCCTCTTCACCCTACTAACACACTGTCATGATCCCTGCTTCCAAGGGGTCAGGACTTGCCCCACGACCTTGGAAGCAGGCCCATAACTCTGATCCCAGGAACCAGCCAGTCCCTATTGGGACCTTTTGGACCTTGTCCTGGCGCCAGTGGCGCCAGGCTCATGAAGGTGACTGGTCCCGGCACAGGAAGCGCCGGGCTCCTATTAGATAAGAGTGCTTGGTGGACCTACCTGTAGCAGACCATGCTGCTTACTTACCAGCTAGCTGGTCTCCTGATCCTTCTCTGCCTGGGACTACTTTTTCTGTCTGGGTGGAGCAGGAGCCACTCCCTGGAAGCAGAACACAGGAACTCTTCTAGAAATCTGGAACTCTTTTTCTTACCTGGGTGAGGCCGTGGAAGAAGACGCCTAAGCACTACAGAAGGCTATTTAAACCACACCCGATTGGTTTCACGTGCTTCGCGTTATTCTGCATCTGCAGCAGGACGCTCACTGTGTCAGCTCCAGGAAACCTCCAGCTCCAGATCCTGTGAACACGAAATCACCTGCTGGGATCCAGTCTTCTTCAGCAGCTCCTGCAAAACAAAGGCACAGGTTAGGCTAAAGCAAAGGCAGCGCATCTACTTACCTAATCCAACGGCAGCATCCAAGGCGCCTTTTTCAGCCTTTCTCTTCCGGCATCCGACATCTGCAAAGAGAAAGAACATCGGTCAGTAATATTTAACTACTGTGTTACGCCCGTTCTAACTCAGCTCGCGCTGCATTCCGGCACCTGCAAGACAAGATACATCGGTTAGTAACGCTTAGTTACAAGACTGCTTACCTGTGTTACGTTCGCTTCCAATCTGTTCGCGCTGCACCTCGGCACCTGCAAAGACAAAAGAGACATTACGGTGCATTCTACAGCGCTAGTGCAGTCTTTCTACTTACGTGCCATTAGAAGGATAATCTTCACCGCCACAGCATCTGAAAAGGAAAAGACATAGACTTTAAAGACTTAAGACTTTTGAAAGAGAAGAGAACAATCTAAAAGGAACTTAAATACTTACAAGGCACGCTTGTGCACTAACGGCGTCTTCGCTCTCAGCTAACCCTCTATCAAGAGGCAGAGCTTGCATCCAGTGAAGCAACTGGACCCAGCGCCCCTGCACAAGACGCAGGATGGAGAGCCCGGCATTTACCTATCTAAGGTAAGCGCAATTATCAACCCAGTTCCACGGGGAACGAAAGGGCGAGAGGGGCTAGGAACTTTCCCAACCTTCCAATCACTAATACCTTGGTTTACCCTTGCAGACACCTCACTCTTCAGCTTAAACTTTCGGTGAGAAGGTGGCCCTGTCCGGGAGCAAAACAAACCCTGTGCCTAACACTGAAGACGGTATCCCCACCAGATCAAGGCCTGCGCCTCCGAGGGAACCAGGTGAGCGTTATAGAACGCGAAGCCTTACCACATAATTCCCGCCCAGGCGCAATGGAAACCTCAGACACAGACCAATTGGCCCATTTACTCGGGGAGTTGAGGGCGGAAGTACACGCCGCACGTCAGGAAACAAATGCCCTAAGGAGGGAGTTAGTGGTCTCCAAGGAGCGAACAGACGATTTGGCTAGGCAATTGCTGCAAGCCCAAGCTGGACAAACTCCTCTACCCACCCCTAGTGGGGGCCACGCTCCTACAGCTTCCTCAAATCCGGCGCAAATCAATCTACCAGGAAATATACCTTTGGCTCCGCCCGAACGCTTTTCAGGTGATCCGAAAAGGTTTGCTGTGTTCATCAATCAATGTCGCTTGCACTTTTTATGCAGACCCGCCGCTTTTCCAACGGACCAGGCTAAAGTGGCCTTCGTGCTCTCTTATCTCAGTGGCAGTGCCGCAGATTGGTCTGTTCCTTTAGTGTCTCAAGATGACCCCATTCTCCATAACTTCCAGGACTTCCAAGCCAGTATGGAGAAACTGTTCGCAAGGCACTATCAGGGACAGGCCTTGGACAATGAACTTCTTTCACTACGACAGGGCAAGCAAGATCTTCTGACTTATATTGCATCATTTAACAGACTAGTGGTGGAAACCGGATGGCCGGAGGATAAGAGGATCACACTGTTTTACAGAGGTCTGCGTGGGGAATTAAAAGACGTTCTGGCTCAAGTGGTAAATCCTCGACAAGACTGTTCCGAATATATCGATCTGGTAGTGCAATTGGATCATCGACTACAGGATCGGAAAGCCGATCGATCCAGATTTGAAACCCGACTTTTTCCAAGGCCACAAAGTTCCACGAAAGGAACTGATTCTGTGGAACCCATGCAAATAGGGGTTGTTAAAGGACCTTTAACCCAAAAGGAGAGGGAAAGGAGGAGACAACTGCAATTATGCCTCTATTGCGGAAACTCAGGGCACTTTCTTCGAGATTGTCCAGTGAAGCCCAAGAAGAAGATAGTAGGGGCGTCTGATAAAGGTACCGAGAATTCTGAGCCGGGAAACGACCTCGCCCGGCAAGTGTAGAGGTCCGCTTGCCGAGCGTTAAAACCAGTTCTTTGACCTCGCATTTCATCATGCCCATGGTCCTCGTGAGTCCAGAGCAACCTAATCGTATGCATGCCATTAAAGCATACATTGATAGTGGCGCAATCGGGAATTACTTGGACTGTGAACTGGCCGCCAGGATGAATCTATCTCTTTGTCCAAAGACGGTGAAAGACGTCATCACCACCGTGGATGGGAGGGAAATAGCTTCCGGACCCGTAACTCACACCACCATGGAAGTAACGTTAGTAAGCCAAGATGGGCATCAAGAGAAGATCGTGTTTGATGTGATCAAGGCCCCGCAGTTTCAAGTCATCTTGGGAGTTCCTTGGTTGGAGAAACACAATCCTCAAATTGATTGGCGGGCAAAGACAATCCGGTTTCCAGAATGCGCTTCTACCTGTTACCCTCAGCCCTCCACCAAACTAGCTGCAACTGTTTCTGAGAGTCCACAACTGCCTCCTGAATACCAGGAATTCCAAGATGTCTTTTGGAAAGACCAAGCTAATTCTTTGCCTCCCCACAGATCATACAACTGTCAGATAGACCTGATTCCCAGATCCACTCCTCTGTGCAGTCGGATTTATGCCCTCACTGAACCTGAAAATCTCCACCTAAGGCAATATTTGGACCAGTAGCTGGCTAATGGATTCATCCGTCCTTCGATGTCCCCGGCCTCCTCAGCTCTGTTCTTTGTGCCAAAAAAGGAGGGAGACTTAAGAACGTGTATAGACTACTGTGCCCTGAACCAGACTACAATTAAGAACAGGTATCCATTGCCATTGATCCCAGAACTACTTGACCAAGTCAAAAACGCCTGTATATACACTAAGTTGGACCTCAGAGGAGCCTACCATTTGGTGCGAATAAAGGAGGGCGATGAATGGAAGACGGCCTTTCGTACCAAGTATGGACTGTTCGAGTATCAAGTGATGCCCTTCGGGTTGTGTAACGCACCGGCCGCGTTCCAGTTCTTTATGAATGACGTGTTCCGTGAACTCATTGATGTGTGTGTAGTTGTTTATATTGACGATATTCTGGTTTATTCGTCCTCTGAGGCAGAACACCGAAAACCCGTCACCGCGGTACTGGAGAGGCTCCGAAAACACAAACTTTTTGCAAAATTAGAGAAGTGCGTCTTTCATGTCACTGAGGTCGAATTTTTGGGATTTATTTTGTCGCCTGACGGAGTTCACATGGACTCGAGGAAAGTAGACGCAATCATCAAGTGGCCCTCACCAACGTCTGTAAAAGGGGTTCAAAGTATGTTGGGCTTCGCCAACTTCTATCGTAGGTTTATTCCAGACTTCTCTCGGGTAGTCCAACCCATTACAGCTCTCCTCAGAAAAAACAAACGTTTTGAATGGTCTACTGAGGCAGAACAAGCCTTTCAGGAGCTAAAGACTAAATTTACCTCAGCCCCGATTTTAAAACATCCCCGCCCGGAACTACCTTACATCGTCGAGACCGATGCCTCCAGCCTCGCTATGGGAGCAGTGCTTTCACAAAGAGATCCAGAAACCAACCAGTTACACCCCGTGGCGTTTTGGTCTCGCAAATTCTCGGCCCCAGAAATCAACTACACCATTACTGATAAGGAACTTTTGGCTATTAAGTCCTCCTTTAAGGCCTGGCGGCATTATCTCCTAGGAGCCCGACACACTGTCACCGTCATTACTGACCATCGTAACCTACAGTATCTTAAATCAGCCAAAGCCCAATCCTCCAGACAACTTCGCTGGGCATTATTTTTTGCCAAATTTGATTTTATAATCACCTACCGACCAGGCAATAAGAATGGTAAAGCGGATGCCCTCTCTCGAATTGGAGTAGATGAACACATGGTTAACCCTGAGCCCGTACCTATTATTCCTGAACAAAGAATCCTGGGTCTGATCGGCATGCAATCCATTGAAGAAATTGAAGCCCAGGTTAAACAACTTGTAACTCTAGCAGACATACAAAAATGGCATCTTCAGGGGGAAGACTTCACAGTAAAGAACGACTTATTGTACTTCAAGGAACGACTTTATCTACCCTGTACTAGCTTACAAAATCAAGTCATCTCTTGTTATCACGACTCCTTAATGGAAGGACACCCGGGTATGGCCAAGACCTCGGAAAAGGTCAAGCGTCACTTCTGGTGGCCATCTTGGAGAAAGGACATCAGAAACTTTGTCATGTCCTGTGGAGTGTGCGCCCAAAACAAGAGTCCTAAGGAGAAACCAGCAGGCCTCTTACAACCAATTGACATCCCACCTCGTCCCTGGCATACCCTCTCCATGGACTTTATCACCGACTTACCTCCCTGTTCCGGATACAATACAATCCTGGTAATCGTAGACTTATTCTTAAAAATGGCACATTTCATCCCACTAAAGGGTTTACCGTCAGCAGCAATCCTGGCTCGAGAATTTCTTGAAAACATCGTTCGGTTGCACGGCTTTCCTTCAATTTTAATCTCGGACAGAGGAAGTCAATTAATCTCCCACTTCTGGCGGAGTTGCTGTCGGTTGGCTCAAATTGATGTGAGACTTTCAACCAGTCACCACCCACAAACCGATGGTCAGACGGAAAGGACCAATCAGACTTTGGAACAGTATCTACGCTGCATGCTGCAACAGATAGAAGGAACTTGGAAGGACATCCTTTGGATAGCCGAGCACGCTTACAATAACTCAGTCCACTCTGGAACCGGAAAGACCCCGTTTTTTCTTTTGTATGGTAACCATCCTCGAACCTCTAACCTGGATCCACCTCAGGATCTTGGAACACCAGCAGTTGACCACCTACATTCAACCATCACCCAAGCCTTCAAGGAAGCTACTACCCACCTTCAAAGGGCCAAGGAACAAATCAAGAAAGGAGCAGATCAACATCGGAAGGAAGCCCCTCAATACCAAATAGGAGATCAAGTCTGGTTATCCACCAAACATTTACCCTTAAAGGGATCACGCACCTTTAACCCAAGATACCTGGGACCCTACTCTATCACTGCCATAATAAATCCAGTAGCGGTCAAGTTGGATTTACCCCCTCGTATGAAAATGCACCCAGTCTTTCATGTTTCACTACTAAAACCTGTTCAACCAGAAACCCGATTGACTAAATCTCCTGAACCTATCCTAGTTGACGGAGAACTCGAGTTTGAAATCAAAAATATCCTGGATTCCAAGATCTCCAAATCAAAACTACACTACCTGATTGACTGGAAAGGCTACGGCCCCCAAGAAAGATCTTGGGAACCTGCAGAACATGTACACGCACTTCGACTAATCAAGAAATTTCATCGGACATTTCCTAACAAACCAAGACCTCCGGAGAAGTCAACCTTGGGAGGGACCTTAAGGGGGGGTGCTGTCATGATCCCTGCTTCCAAGGGGTCAGGACTTGCCCCACGACCTTGGAAGCAGACCCATAACTCTGATCCCAGGAACCAGCCAGTCCCTATTGGGACCTTTTGGACCTTGTCCTGGCGCCAGTGGCGCCAGGCTCATGAAGGTGACTGGTCCCGGCACAGGAAGCGCTGGGCTCATATTAGATAAGAGTGCTTGGTGGACCTACCTGTAGCAGACCATGCTGCTTACTTACCAGCTAGCTGGTCTCCTGATCCTTCTCTGTCTGGGACTACTTTTTCTGTCTGGGTGGAGCAAGAGCCACTCCCTGGAAGCAGAACACAGGAACTCTTCTAGAAATCTGGAACTCTTTTTCTTACCTGGGTGAGGCCGTGGAAGAAGACGCCTAAGCACTACAGAAGGCTATTCAAACCACACCCGATTGGTTTCACGTGCTTCGCGTTATTCTGCATCTGCAGCAGGACGCTCACCGTGTCAGCTCCAGGAAACCTCCAGCTCCAGATCCTGTGAACACGAAATCACCTGCTGGGATCCAACCTTCAGTCTTCTTCAGTCTTCAGCAGCTCCTGCAAAACAAAGGCACAGGTTAGGCTAAAGCAAAGGCAGCGCATCTACTTACCTAATCCAACTGCAGCATCCAAGGCGCCTTTTTCAGCCTTTCTCTTCCGGCATCCGACATATGCAAAGAGAAAGAACATCGGTCAGTAATATTTAACTACAAAGTCAGCTTACCTGTGTTACGCCCGTTCCAACTCAGCTCGCGCTGCATTCCGGCACCTGCAAGACAAGATACATCGGTTAGTAACGCTTAGTTACATGACTGCTTACCTGTGTTACGTTCGTTTCCAATCTGTTCGCGCTGCACCTCGGCACCTGCAAAGACAAAAGAGACATTACGGTGCATTCTACAGCGCTAGTGCAGTCTTTCTACTTACGTGCCATTAGAAGGATAATCTTCACCGCCACAGCATCTGAAAAGGAAAAGACATAGACTTTAAAGACTTAAGACTTTTGAAAGAGAAGAGAACAATCTAAAAGGAACTTAAATACTTACAAGGCACGCTTGTGCACTAACGGCGTCTTCGCTCTCAGCTAACCCTCTGCTATCAAGAGGCAGAGCTCGCATCCAGTGAAGCAACTGGACCCAGCGCCCCTGCACAAGACGCAGGATGGAGAGCCCGGCATTTACCTATCTAAGGTAAGCGCAATTATCAACCCAGTTCCACAGGGAACGAAAGGGCGAGAGGGGCTAGGAACTTTCCCAACCTTCCAATCACTAATACCTTGGTTTACCCTTGCAGACACCTCACTCTTCAGCTTAAACTTTCTGTGAGAAGGTGGCCCTGTCCGCGAGCAAAACAAACTCTGCGCCTAACACTGAGGACGGTATCCCCACCAGATCAAGGCCTGCGCTTCCCAGGGAACCAGGTGAGCGTTACACACAAGCCTGGGGACCAACTCTATTCGTGAGGGTGGACATTATAAATACCTTTAACATTATGTCACTCACAGGGCGTATTTGACCCTGTAGAAGATCGCCAAGTTTAGCAAGGCAAGTGAGCAGGCCTGCCTAAAATACGGGGCAATTAATGCAGATCTGTTGCATATGTTCTGGGCCTGCACAGAGATGCAACTTTATTGGGAGGAAATTGCACAAGCCCTGGCCAAGGCGGGAATAACCCTAGATAAGAGCCCCCCTAGAGCCAGTTAGCCAGGCATTTTCATGCACCCGAAACAGGCGAGACATGTTAGTAGGTTGAAAGACCTGGTATATATCCTGGCAAAATGTAGGATAGCAATGGTTTGGAAAGCATGCAAGGGTCCAGAGGTGCGCCTTTGGTGGAGTGACCTCCAGAAGCGGACGCTTGCTGAAACCTCACTGTGGCAAGAGGTGACCCGGGAGCACAAAAAAGATTCCTGTAAGCATATTGTGCAGGAATTGTGGGCTTCTGCACATGACGGCCGGCGTGCCAGTATTACACGGGCACAATTAACGGACTAGTGGGAAGAGTAGGTGCAGGATGTTGGCTGTATGGTGTAGTACAATGTATGTGGAATAGGCTGGGTTGAGGGTGGGGGTGTTTGGGGGTTGGAAGTTATGCAGACACAATCAGCTGTACATTGTCATGTAATGTTATGGGAGTCTGTAAGTTACACTGTTAAACCAATAACAATGTTAAAAAACAAATAAAGACAGAATGATTTACCTGATCGAACGCTGCACAGATGTCCATATAGGTAATGTAAAGGGAAGATCCCTGCTTGCATCCTGCTTGTGAGATAAAGGCATCCAGCAGTCTTATATTATGAATCGTACTGAAACGGGGCGAAAACAGGTCTGAAAAAGACACAGTACTTGATGTGTATTAGCCCATACTTGCAGCTCTTCAACACATTAGATGCAAAATTCTTACCTGTGACATCCTGCATGTATTTCCTGTAATTCTCTGGCATTAGTCTGTCTACAGACTTCCATACAGGTACTAGGATTGAACTCCTCCATGAAGCGTGAATTTCCCATTTGTCACAGACCCTTTCAAACAGATGTGACAGCAGCCTAGCCCAAGCCTAAGAATCTCTTTAGTACTACAGTTGCTAATCCATTGGGGCCAGGTGCTCTTGAGCTTTTCAACTTTCCGAGGTCCCTCCTATTGAACTTCAAAGGCCACACGGAGTACTTACCGATGGATCGCACATTAGGGATCGACAGGACCTTAGATGTAAAAAATGTTGACGAAATATATGTCCCCCCAGTCATATTCAGCTATCAGATTTATCATGCTCGCGTTCTTGATGCCCCCAGCCGGCATTAAAACTTGCCACATAGAGACGAGGATTCCTACTGTGTAAGGCTCCAGTCATTTGTTGCCAGTTCTTAAGCTCCTCGACAAACGTTCTTGGCCTTTGTTGTGTCTTCAGAAGTGGTCTTCAATTGTTCAGAGCACATTTTAATGTGCTGCAGATTTCTCCTTAAATTTTGTTTAGCTGCTTGAATTTCTGGTTCGTACAAACGAGCCTTCAATTTACCGTTGGCTACATTTAACCTTCCCCTCACTATCCCAGTTTTGTGTCATGTAATTTAACCATTCTTCTATCTCGGCTGCTGTGGATTTGATTACGATTGGAGGGGCATCAATAGTCCAGTTCCGAAGAGCCGTACAGGCTTAGTTTTGAGACGGCCAATTCCGTTGCCTTCATGATTAACTTCAGCCTCCCCTCTTCCCAGTTCCTTCTGCCTACCGCGGTCATATTCAGTTTTAAACTGAGTAAATCGTGATCATTATACTGGTTGGGGATGACTTTGAAGTCATAAGCATGTTCCAATAATGCGTTATTATCAAAAAGGTAATCGAAGGATAGCCCATTTAGACCCAGTTTGCCAAGTGGGTTTCCCCAGGGAATCGCTCTGTTGTACCATTTGAAAATGCTAATTCCCATTCCTGAAGGAACCTTTTCCACTGTGACCCTGCTTGTTTACAGACTTTGCATCATGTTGCTATTCGAGACAACATACTGGTAGATAGCAATAGGAGTGGTCTCGCCGCATCACGCGTGTGTCAGCTCCAATATAGTATCATTTTCAAAAGGGGACCCCCAGGAGGTAATTGTCTTGTCAATATATTCAAAGATTACATATGTACAGCAACCTCTGGGTGGGTCATAGATATTTAAAATTAGCTTCCGTTGCCCCGCCACAGACTTGTAAGAAATCTCTACTGCCAAAACTTTCGCTTGTTTATCAACAAGGAGTATTAATTCAGAGTGTAGATCTAAACTCGCCTCAATCATTAACCCGCCTAAAGGGTGGTTTTTCAGTCCTCAGTCAAGTCTCTTGTAACATAAACACTTGGAATCTGAGTAGCCAATTCAGAGAAGCACCATTAACACAGTAATGTGAATGGCCTCTGTTATTCCAGCAGGACGCTCTGCAGTTTCAATCCTGAGAAGGTCCCAGACTATGTACGACACTTCAGAACCATTTCCAACCTTTAAAGTTATCATAGCCCTATAGTTGCACGAGTTAGTTGGGGTGGAGACATTGTGTCAACTTTTGCAGCGCATACCTTACAGTTATAACAGACAGTAGAAACATTTGCACGCAACTCCTTATCCAACTTGTATCCTAAATAGGAAAGATTCATGCTATGATAATCATGTAACATGCATTCATAAGGGCAGAATATAAAAGTTGCCCTCATCGATCAACAGATATATCTGCTTAACCTGTCATTGCCATGAAATTTATATTCCATTGGGTGGAATATTCCACCAACATGTCAATGTGTCATCCCTAATGGTTGGATGGCAACACACATTTGGGAGAAAAGAGGAGGCCATGCCTGCCCCGTAGCTGTCCCCACAATAAAAATCAATGTGCCAATCCAAAACCTGATGAAAGATTTGTCCTACATCTCAACTTGCACGTTTCTGTCATGTGTGACCTACCATGTAATTGGCTCACTTACCGGCAATGCGCTTTGCATGACCTGCTCTTTATCTGCACCGTGGACACAAAACCTTGCTACATATGGATTCTGCTGTCAATCCATCAAGCATTTGGATTTCCAATCAACTATTTTAAAAGCTTCATGTCTAAAATAAAAGAAAATCCTGTGATGTGAGTCGATTTTGGAGCAAACATGAAACATGTGAACATGAAGTGGAAACAGACCAATAATACAAAAAATAAACATTAGTGTATAATTGGACATTCTTAGAGCTGAGTTGATTTTGACTATAAAAAGAAATGACCATAAACAATTTGTATGTCTTCCATTGATGTATTTCAAAATGTACATTTTGATATAAATCGTACAAATATTGTAACGCATCGACTCCTTTGATTCATTCCACATGCAATACAATAATAAAGTATTTTTTGTGAGAAGCGACCGAACAAAAAAGTGGGTTTGCATTCATGAAGAGCCTTCCGCAATTTGCATGCTGAAACATGATCAAAACAGTACTTTTTACGCCATTGTGAATGAACGTCAAGAAAAGGGATGCTGCAAAGCAGATGTGGCTGCTGATGTCACGTTCAGGGGAGTGTACTATTATTTTGTTGCTGCCATGGTACTTGACCTTAAGTTCTATTGTCCAACAGATTACATGATCACAAGATGGCGTATGGGCACCGGTGCGGTTCGCAGATATTAACTTTTTCAAAATGTAAGCGAGACTGCAATAAAATACTGTTATTACATTAATATAGGATGCAATGCCGATGTCATTTACAATGGGTCACATTTAACATGTGTGAACCCTTCCTTTAATGAATACTGGTAATGAACAACCAATCTGTATAAAAAGCATGACGATTAGCTTTATATTAGAATTGTGTTTTATATTAAAATTGCATTTTCTGGCTGCTGTATGCAGCATACACGTTTCCTATTGATCTAACAGTTGGTTATCGTTACACAAATTGATGTGAACATGGAAATTGAGCACTTTGGTGCTGTTTTGAAAATAGTTGCACAATATGGTTTGGCCGTTTAGTTCTCAAGTCGTTCCCAAATATGGAGGCCAAACAATCTGCGGTGGAACAACATTAAAGCCACAGTTGGAGGACGACTAATGACTATCTCAGCATACAAAAACAAGATGGCAAAGAATTATTTTTTTAGTCCAGTAAACCGAAAATAAAAACATATTGCCCCAAGTCATCTGAAGTCAAAGCAATTCTCGCCCATTAAAATCTCGAAGTAAACTATGGTGTGTATTTACATTCAGACTCCAAAAAGGAGATATTTATTTAGTAATAAATGCAAGCACTTGTTGGCAGAGCTTCTACATTTTACTGCATTAACCAAAGATGAGAAAAGCAAGATTGTTTCTACTGACACTGTGCAGGTGTTAATCCTGCCCTAATTACTCACGCTCAAGATAACACCCACAATCGCTAAGTTAATTTACAGAGCAAGGATTTTCCAACAATTTGTAATACTGATCGTACTTGGACTCTCCACTCAAATTAAACAAGATTCAAGAATCCATTAAATCTCTCCCTTATAACCAGACCTGTGGGTCTGTTGCCTTCACATCCACATTCTAAAAAAAGTTTAATATGCTTTCTCCCTGCCTTTTGACCTAAGATAAAAATGTTATTTTATAATTGAGCGTAGTATTGGCTAAAAAGAATGGTACTAAAAGCCCAGCAAGTTTTGTCTTCAATCTGGATTGTAAATTATACGCAAACATTCTTTCCACAAAACCTTTGAAATACATAACTCCATTCACCCCGCTCAGCCAGGCTTCATTAAAAGGTATGTGTATTCATAACACCTTCTTGCTCACATTCTTGTCCAAAAATCTCCCACCACCTGCCGTAATCATGCCTTGTGGACACCTGAAAGGCCTTCAATGTTGCTTCTCCATTTCTCTTTTCTGCTAAATAAATGTAACTGTAGCTCTAATTTTATGAAACCAGTTATGACCCTTCCCAAAGCCTTTATATGCTCCAGTGGTTCAAACTCCAAAGCATTCGATCTACATAAAGCATGTAGACAAGATTGCCCCCTTTTCTTTTTTTCATAATTGCTCCCAAACAACTTGTTTATCTGCCATAATCCTAAAACTAAAGGTTTTATACATTGGCCAAAACCCTTACACAGCTGTAGTTCATGCACCACATCATACTCTCTCTGGCGTAGAGCCCTACCTCCTGGATTTACTAGAAGACTTAAGCAGTTTTGAGCTATAACGTGAATAGTAATTCAAATCCACTAATGCATTCTGCACACGACAGACCTCTGGACTGAAATGGCAACCTGGATAATTTCAATTGCCTTCAATTTCTTGTTATGGATGTTCCTGTAAAAATCAATTGAATGGCATTTCTCTTCTGGACAAATCTCCTAATGGACTGAGAAATATCTCCCAAACATATAACCTAGTGGGGCAGAGTCAAATCTGTAAAAATTATGCCTTCACTTTTCTTAAATCACACCATCGGCATGCTCCCACTACGCTTTTCAAACTTTTGCAAATCAGTTGACACTACCACTAAATAGGTATGGGCTAACAGAAAAGGCTAGAATAGCACTGTACAAAAAAAGAATACTCTGGGCAAAATTTCACAAATCTTTAAAATTAACATACCGCCTTCCTTTTGCCCTAGAGCGCACAAGGCTCTCTGACCACTCCCCTCTTACACAGCCTACATTATGGGTTACTAGAGAAAGAGCGTTAATCCACACTCATTACATTTGAAGACAAAGGGAACACTTGCTTTGCATACCATTCGCTCACTCCGACCGATCATAACAAATGTTCAAAGATTTGGAAGTCACAGCATAATCTAAAAATATATGCAAAGAAAGAAGAAATCATAAACTGGGCCTTATTCCACTGATTCTTGCTGGTACTACTCAAAGGATATTGGCGATTTGCTGCATATGTTATTTCTATTTGAAAAACTGTCCATTCGCTCTGGAAATTGTGACATTTGCAATAGCTTTTTAATCAATTTTGAAATTAAAGTCTGTGTCGCCTGCTTAGGCATGAATGCTCTCCCACGTCTCCTCTACTTGCCAGTCACAACACTCTTCTATCACTACTCTGTCATATTGTTCATAGCCATGAAGAGTGTTGATGTGTAATTGAAAAAACTTCCCAACCCTCTCATGTCACACTTGGTTGGACGCCGATTGTCATAGGCGTTATTGCATTGAACTCGCACTCGATAGACCTGGATGAATACCCACAAATAATCTTTCAATACAGCTGGACACTACATTTTTCAGAATAAACTACCATAAGCCCAAGTTGGAGTCTCCAAGAAGTGCCCTTTTGGTTCAAAGTACCTTTTTTGATCACTACAGTATCTTCATTATCCCATCTCCCTCTCCGGACTTTCAGTCTGTTAGCATCCTCTTCTCTTCCTTTTTCCCCACTTTTTCTTTTTGTTTTGCTTTCGCTCTCCTGTAACCCTGCTTCGCATTTGTAATAGGATTTAACAATGTGTATGCTTGGTACTCCTTTTTATTAGTCTGTATTGACTTGTTCTGGAGTTATGTACTAAATTCTAAAAATAAATAGTTTTAAATAAAGATTTTGGTACAGAAATTTCACTTCAGTTTTGTCAATATTGTTTGGTTTGGTGTGGTTGGTTGAGAAGGGCAGCTTTAAAATAGTAATTTTTTACCTTTGAATTTTTACTGTTAGGCACTCAATGCTAAATTACCCCCTCTTAAGTCTTTGTCTTTAGCCATACTATTGGTACTTTTTTAAACTCTATTGTTCCTACCTACATTATTACAAGCTCGGTTAAGAGATTGATTTATTCAATTAAGAATGCGCAGTGCCAACACATGAGGGTAATATTTAACGGATGTGGAATTATTTTAAGACCATCAGCAAGGCTGAAGTGGTGATAAACCCAGTCGGCGAAAATGCTTGTATATGATATATTTAGAAATGTCAAGTAACTGATGGCTTTAGGACTAAAGGGTATGGCGATCAAAGTAGGGGGCTGGGAGGTGGGGGGGGATACAACTGTATACTGAATGAGACCGTGTTTGTGTGCTTATTAGTAGACTGAAGTCCCTGGTCCGGATGGGCTGTCCCATGTTGGGTTAAATAGTGATATTGACTCGTTGGTCAACATCTTGACCTTGCTGTTTAGCAAAGTATATAAGGAAGGAAAAATCCCCCACTCCTGGAAGCAGGCAGTCTTATTTCCAGTCTTTAAGAAGAACTCTACGCTGGCAATTACAGGTTGTCCAGGACTGACATTCCAAGTACAATGTTTGCTACTTTTATTTTGAAAGAACAGAAACCTTGGCCTGAGAGAGAACTTTTTGAGCATGTTTCAGACAGGGTTTCGTGCTGGCTCTTAGACTGTGCAAAACATACCTGCCTTGACCATGCTGAGAAGGGAAGCCTTAAAGAAAAATAAAATACTCCTTTGCATCGCTTGCGTTGATTTTAGGACTGTCTTAGTTTCTGTCATCCGATCATTGCTGTGGCAGAAAATGGCTAGGTGGGGAGTTCCTCATAACTTGCTGAATCCAATTGGGTGGCTGCATGAAGATACTAGTATGTGTCAGATTGAGTTGCATGGGCACCAATTTCATACTAACTATGAAGGGCCTAAAACATGGGTGCGTTCTTGCACCCTTGTTAATCAATCTGTACATGGCAGATCTGTCTGATAGGTTGAGGGTGAGGTACTAACCTCTGTGGGAAACCCAAAGGTGAATCCCTTATTCAGGTGGCCTGGGAAGGGCTGACGCTCTCGGATCCCAAACCTGGTAGAAAAGCAAGGGAGGATCACCTGGGTAGGGGTACATCCCCTAGAAGCCAAAACCCTGTTGCATCCGGAAACCACATCTCCCAGATGTTTCCCTGTTTCCTAACCATATACTCCCAATCATGCTTCTCCACGTCCCTCTGGTTATTATTTCCCGAACTCCCAGCCTGCTTGGACAAAACGCTACCATTCCCACAATCCCCCCCCTGTTAATTTCACGCTAATAATCCTGTTTTTTCCCTTCTGTTTCACCAACCCTACAAACCTCACCCTTCTGAGTTTATTAAGATCCCTAGTACGAGGGCTATAATTCTCAATAACACCTTTTCTCCCTCCTACCTCATAGGATGCTTAGAAACTCTAATTCCTCCCCCCCAACCCCCTTTTTCTGACACAAACACTTTTTCTCCCTATGACAGACAACGGACTAACACCAAAGCCGTTCACCTGACATGTCCCAACACAAAGGTCAGACTGAGACAGATAATTGACAGTAAACATGCACACCTGACAACCTATTATCTTCCCCACAGGGATAAAAGGTGGAGCACAAGAGCGCACTATGAGCAAGGCCGAACACACGAGAAAACAGCTACATAAGACCGGCAGTTTAAATGGAGGAGAAAGATGAGACCTGGGGGGATGATGAAGGGGGGAACTGCCCTTGCCCTTTTCAACTGAGACCTGCGAAGCCTCTGAATGGGAAATTGGAAGACCGGGATTCACAGCTGGCGTGTGGAATAATAGATGTCAACGGTGCACGGACACCCAACGCATTGATAGCAAAGGCGGGGTGGCATGCTGGCTACCATGGTACCGTCTTTGACTCCAGAAGCAAGACAAGCCAACAGGTTCAGCACAGCTGGTGAGTTGGAGGAAGCGGATAGTAAACCGATCTGTGTTTGAGCCCAAGGTTGCAAGTGGCAACATTATATGAACACGAGGAACTTGTTAACAAAGAACTTGTGTGTGCTTGAACTTTTGGGATAGCCCAGGGAAGGGCCAGCTGCAGAGTGGTCAGGTGCCACAGGAATGCACCTGACCATTCCAAGGACTCTCGCTGGCCTCTTTTGTTTTGAAAATGCAGGTACCAGAAGGCCCTAGGAAAGAGCGGTGGGAGGTGTCAGAGTGGTCCTACAACAGTCACTTCAAATCCCTTGTACAATCGAAAGTCTCTTGCCCATTGCCAAAAGGAAGCTCTGGGAAGGAAAACCCACTTCCTGTAGAGATTTTGAACATTGTGAGCTACGGCAAGTGCGAACCCGACAGAAAGATGCCGAAAGAAAGCTAAAGAAAGGGAAACCACGCTTTCTGATGAGATGAAGCAAATCATGAACGGTCAGCAATTCATGAACTGTCTTGAAGATGGCTATGTGAACCTGATGTAGGGATGCCAAGGGAGAAAGCTAAGAGAATCAAATCCTGCATCGTGATAGTATTGATATTACGAGTAAAAGGCTGTAGTGAACCTGACCGAGGGAGGCCTGCTTTGCAAGAAGGATCCGAGTCGGCAGAGGGAGATCTTAGGGGTGAAGAGCAATCGCGCAATGTACAAGATCACTGAAGGAACTGTTTGTTGTTTTGATCCAGCAGGCCTTCTAAGGCAAGGGACTTTGCAGAAGAGACTTGGCCCTGAAGGTCCTGGTTTCGTTGAATGGAATTGTCAATCTCGTGCTAGAGGCCCAGCAGTGTGCTGCGCTCAGAATTCCTGCCTTCCCCTGTGCTTAAAAGGTAGGGAACGGGAGACTCCAACCATACCAAAATGACTTATCATTTTGTGAACACTTCTTTCTTTTCTGGTGAATATTATTCCACAGTCAACTTGGCGGTAAGGATTGGCAATATTTTTTTTTTGTAGTAGTAGTATAGGCCCTTTTTATTTGACAAGACGCCACTAGGACTGCCTTATTATTATTTGATGCTCGTACCATGCCCACATCTTAGATTTAGAATGAGTGTTTTTCTCACCCATTATACAGTTTAATAAACACCCTTGAACTGTGATCACTTGTGTCTGTCTTCACTGTTGACACCATGAGATCTTTACACCTCTCAAAATCGGTGACAGACCTATGGTCTGGCTTTCTTATGCAGACGACATGGTCATAGGCAACCATACCTTTGTTGGGCTACAAAGAACGATGAGGGAGTTAACAGACTATGCTCAAGAGAATTGACTAGTGTAACGGTTTGAGAGACAACACTCAACATGGGGAGTTCCTTCCCTCCCCACTCAAGGTGTCGTGCAACAGACTATTTAACAGATTCTTTTCTTCAGCCATTCTTCAGACACATATCATGAACCTTGGATCCCTCTCCCTGAGCTAACAATAAACCAAGAACCAGGCTGGTGTACAGGAAATATATTGGTATTTATTTAAATAAAAGTAATAGAAATTAGCACGAAAATGTCAAATGGCACTTTAACCGTGGCACAACACGATCAACTTCTCATAAATACATCACAAAAGTGAGTTGAAAAGAACACAATCACAATTCTGCAAATTTCACTTCAAGAAATAATTACACTGATCAATAACAAAAGCAATTATCATAGTCTTGTGGGATTTTGATTTTCCTGCAGGCTTAAAAGGCTAGCAGTAGGATTTCAAAATTGGTACAAATACATATGTCAATTATGATTTTGCACACACTTTTGGTTTAAAATAAACACAGGGTGATTTAGCGGTTTGTTTTTCAGACCCCCCCTACTTTGGCCTGTGTCAGAAAGAAACATGTGAATGATTTGGGGAATTTTGGATTTCAGACCCCCCTCCCCCCCCTCCACTGAAAGGCCTGTGTTGGGGAAGCTGGACAAAAAAATGGGCTGCTTTAAGAACAAAGACACCCCTCTTCCTTGAAGTCGGGTCAGCAGGACAAAAAAGATTACCCAATTAAATTATAGGCTGTAGTTTTCAGCACACACTAAGAAGGGAGCTTTGTTAAATTCAAATGTCAACAAAATTTACCCTGTAATGCCCTGCCAAATGGGGAATTAATTAAATGAATATTTTAAATGGGCTAAGGATCTACATCGTTTTGCCCCCCCAGATCCCACACCCACTATAAAGGGAAAGCATTCAAGGCAATTAGACTCCCCCATCTTTTGTTTTCCCAGGGCCCGGATCTACTTGCATGGAAAGCCTCTGTTTAAAGGTCAGGAAAGCCAGATGCAGCTCAGTACACTCTGGAAAGATAGGGCAGGGGTCTGGTCACTCCACTCATAAAGATGCGCTCTCCACCATAGGACCGAATAAGCTTTGAGGCCTTCCTAGGAATAGACGGCTCTACCCAGATGCACTCTCCGCAATCTTCTCTGGTGTTTCCTTGCTGCTCTTCAGATGGTAATTTTCAGCAACTTTTCCGATCGTCTGTCTGTTGGCTGTTTCTTTTTTCCCCCCTCCCTCCTCCTATTGCAGTCCCCCTTATATAGCAGAGATGACCCACCAATTTTACAATATTGGGAGTGGAGGGGGACGTACCCTGCAATAATTCCTGCAACTAGGATTGGACAGTTACCCTTCTCTCTCTCCTCCCAAAGCAAGCCTCTAAATTGGGATTGGTTTAGGGGCCTGGAGCAACATATGGCAATTCCCATTTGTAATCGCCAATTGTTCTCCTTTCACACTTTTAGCAAAAGCTAATTATGCATCACAACTTCATAATTTTTACTAGCAACTGCCATAGTAAAAATATTTTCTGATTCAGCTAATCATGGTGAATTAGATGAGCTGACCACCAAGTCCGTACCATGTAGCATGGCCATGTGGCACCTTTCTGCTGTTTCCATAAATAGCATAACCATTATGAATATGTTAGTTATTACCCATATTTCTAATTTTATTCTCCACTCGCTCACCAACTCTCACATTTGGAACATGTTCAGATCAGCCAGAAACCTAGTTTAACTGGCCATTACAGTTCCCTGAGTCGCAAGTGGATACATTTTATATCTCCAGAATCGCCTGGAAATTACATATAAAATGTTATATAAATGAAATCATTATGGCTTAAGGTTGCTGAGAAAAAGGCCTAAATGATGATAGTCCTTTTAAATTGTGATTCTTTGTGTGGGGCAAATGGCTATGTTCCTGCCTTCCGGCCATTTGTTTTCACTGGGTGAACCTGTACCCAGAGTTTTTTTTATCAGTCTTTGTGTTGGACGCTTGCTGTTTGAAGTTGTTGCCCATATTTTAACACACGTTTGTCATGCTCCAGCCAAGGGGAACTTCTCCTGCAGTCAATGCTTTCGGAGCCAGCAAGTCCCGAGAAAACTGAATTTCCACACCTTTAAATTTATTGCAGTTGCTAACTAGAGGAGAGATATGACATCCATACTGGGCAAGGGAGATATTTTTTGTGAAGTGTCCCACAGCCAGCAAATGGGTTTGTCATGGGCTGACATGTTTCCATGAAAACAAAGTAGCTTTTCAAATGTCACTGGAGTTTTGTACGTGAAACATAATATACATTGCTTTTGTCAACCGGCACATCTTGTCTTTTCCTTGGTATTTTTCTGTTAGCAGTGATACATTTTCACATTTAAACTGCTTTTATTTGCACACACCTGTACAATCTGATTGTGTGTCACTGTTAACAAAAGCCTGCTTTCCATGTGAAAGGGATCTTTGATTCCTCCTTTTGTAAATTAAAATGCTGCTTTTCCTTTGGTGATGACAGGTAGGCCCTTTTTCCATATGGCTCTTGAATTTTACCTGGAAAAAAAACAAAGGCCAAGCCGTTTGTTTAAAATCCTCCTGTTCATGTGAAAAGTACTTCTGTTTGGGGTCTTTGAATGCACACCACACTAGCACTGAACCTGGATAAAAGAAAGTATATGTATTTCGGACAGAAAAGATGTACTATTCGACCAATGCCTATACCTGGGAGCAGCATACAGCAAGTGGCAAGTTACTGCTACTCGCGTATTTTAATCAGTGCTTCTAGGGTTACAAGATGATGATTATTATGAAGGAAAAGAAGGCATTGGTACTTACCAAAATGATTAGAAAGATAGCTGTACAATCAGTTGGTTACATGGTATGCTGTATAAACAATGTTTTTGTATGGCTGTGTTGTATGGCTTGGAAGTCCTAGTCATTGATTTGGAGGCTTATCGGTGGTTGGAGGTGTTGGAAGGCAGGTTCTGGAGGGCGATGTTGAGTATTCCCCAATATATGCGAGTGCATAGATGAGTGCACCGTCCTGCTGGAAACACTGAGTTTGGCCTTTCTTTTTCTGTTGGTTACTTCCATTGTGCAGTGGGCTCCTCCTATTGGATACTGAAGACCAGCTGGGTATTGGGATTTAAACTCCTGAGCGCGCACAGACCAAGTGCATATCTGTGTGTGCTGTCATGTTGTGGGAGATCAGTTGAGCACTGCCACTTTCTTGGAGCTGTTTAATCATATATTAAGATTTTGGCTAAATGAAGAAAGTACTAGCTACTTGGGTCTGCACTCCAAACAGCCTAATATAGCCTTGTCAGACTCGAGCAGAACTGCTCCTGAAGTGAACTGTTCTTTATTTACTGGTGTGTGGCATGGGAAGAAAGACAGTACCTGCATAGTCTAATTGGAAAATCTTTGCTCTTTCCCCCTGGAGAGTGTTGATTGGAACCATGCTAAAGGAGTGTTTTCATATAGATTGCATATACTCCCTTAGACTTGAGGAGGTACCTGAATCCTCCGCATTTGCAAACCTAAACCAATTTGTATTGAACCTCTGCTATACATTGCAGCATAATTCCATGGGGCCTCAGGCGGTTACCGTACATAGACATTCATCTGGTTGCGAGATTATGGGTTGTAACCTCTCAAATGCCTGATTTAGAGCTACTTGCTGATAAAGATTAAGGTTCGAGTACTTTTAAGGGCTACTTGTGCTCAAAATCTCTTGGCTGTGCCAGAGGGCCCACCAGTGTTATGCAACTTCTCACCCACCCTTGGCACAGTCCGGACCAAACTTCTCCAGTTTAGTTGAAGTCGCTATTAGGTTGGAGTTGTGCAGTTTCGCGTGGTTCCGATTCTCGGCGGCTGCATTAGAGAACTATTATCCGTGACGGAACAGTTACCTTTTCTCAGCTGCCAAAAGAGGTATGAAGAAAATTGCGGTGCAGCTGGCTTCAGGGCACAGGAGAGCAGAACAGCAGGGGATCTACAGCGACCCGGGAATCGTGGATGAGGGCAGCGTTACGCACTCTCCTAGTTCGGGACCCTGAGCAGCTAGTTTTGTGAAATTTGGTGTGAATATGCACAGGACCACAAGCAAGAGATGTCCCAAGTCTCGGGTCTGCACTCGAGACGGCGGCAGAGCTGAGGGTTACACTGAGGTAAAGCTGAACATTTCACTGTATTGCCCAGGAACGCTTCTAAAGGGGCTAATTCGGTGGTTAACCAGGGGGTGCTGAGAATAGATTTTCCCACTACTCCGAAAGGGGGCAAATCGCCTTGGCAGGCCTTTTTGATCGAAGAAAAAAGCAGAGGTCCGACGGGACAGCAGATGGCAAAGGGTGCCAAAACCTTCCAAAGCGTCTCCGGCGGTTTCAAAAGTCTGTCATCGTGTAGGAGACTTGGCTCCTTCTGTAGTTTAGTGAGAACACAGGTGATCGACCTGGAATGGCAGGAGAGCCCCTTCTCTTATCCAAGATTAGCTTTGCGCCAACATCGAAGGCTCTGCTCTCTTGCAGGCATCCGAAACGTGGACCAATCATGTCATTCAGGCATTCCAGACATGCTGGCACGTGCAGTGTGGATTGGGACTACAATCTGAGCCGTCTTCCTGGGCACACATACCGGAGAGGCAGAAGCCCGCGAAAGAGAGGTTTTCATGGGTGGCTGCATGCAAAAATAAAGAGAACCCTGGTTACTTGACCTGGGTGAAGGCAAAGGACAAAATGGCCATGGGGCAGAACAAAAGACTTTGTGGCTCGGCCATATTTGGACCCGACCACAGTCTTGAGCCAAATGCCGTTTAACTTGGTAAAAAGAAGTAAAACATAAAAAGTAACTGCTGCCACCAGTTTGTCCCAGGCACACTAGTACAATAACCAAAATATCCTTACAGGGTGTCTAGGGCCCTAAAAAAAAAAAGGGACCCCAGCGCACGGTACTGTAAGGTACATTGTGCACTATTAAAAAGTTACCAAGAAATGGCAACCTAGTCAACGACTAAGGGGAAACCTAGTTTCCCGGTACTGACCGTCTGAAGGACGTGTCAGTTTCTCCATAAAAAGTGAGCAAAAGCCCAGGGGAGATCAGCTGAAGGCTGGGCTCCACTGGAAAAAGTCAGGTTAGGATAGCCAAACAAAAGCAAAATGTCAGGGTTTCATAAATGGAGGGGAAAATTGCACATAACTGAAATATTTCCTAATGGTGGGTATGCTATGTTATTAGAAGTCGGTGAGTTCAGCCGTCTTTATTTCAGCCTTGGAAATATTTTAAAAATGACATCGGAATGCGTTCAAATGTGGATTTATCTATGATGCTGCTATCGCTGCTAGTACAGGGCAGACCCACTTTTTTTTTTATAAATTTCTGGTTTCTGATCCAGCTTAGAAAAAGCAAGCAACACTTTTAGTCAAAACAAAATACAAAAATTGGATAAGGGAGCATAAAATGTCAATGAATTATGTTAACTGGCAGATTATGTTCGGTGCAATCAGAAATTGTGATGGTTCCAAGTTCTGGCATATTGTTAATTTATAGACTAGGTGAAGAAAATTGTGAAATTAAATGTGTAGTGAAGAAAGACTTGGATTAAACATGTGCAGCAGCTTTATTTTAAGGATTGTCTCTACCCCCCTTATGATACTACAGTGGATGTTGCGTATAATGGGGATTGGTATACCTTCCCTGAAGATATTTTGAATAGTATACTAAGCATGAAATCGTCACGGGCACCTGGCCCTGATGGGTTTCCAAATGTGATTAAGTCCACCGCACAAAACTGGACGATTCTGTTACAAGCTGTTTTTAAGAATGGGCCCTCATTGGGCATTGTCCCCAATAGTTAGATAAGGGCCATTTTAGTGCACGTCTTCAAAAAGGGTATAAGAAGCAATCCTAGTAACTACGGATTACTTGCAGTCAAGTCACTGACTCCATGTCAAAAAATGTTGCCACCTCTATTCTTAATAAACTGAATGAGTAGGTTGTGGAAAGGGGTCTTTTAAGTAAACAGATGGGTTTTAGGAAATGTGTGGGGACCATATTCAATCTTTGGTGCCTAATCTACCTGTTGAGATCTACCCTATCAACTAAGTGCTCTAGGCTATTCATATGTTTTGTAGATTATTGTGCAGCCTTCGACTCAGTGGTACGAAGTTGGCTGTGGAACACAACGATTGCCTGGTGTAGCGATCTTCAATTGTTGGTATGGCTAGACAATTTTACCAGAACTCATTGGTGCAGGTAAGGCTTGATCTTGAAGGGCGTGTGCCTTCAATATTGTAACAAATCGGGGAGTAAACTGGTTTGGGTGTTAGCGATGTTATTGTACAACTTGGATGTTGCCGATATGGGAGGGAGATTGGACGGTATAAGTAGCTTCTCTCCCAGGATTGGTGCCAGCGCGCTGCCCTGGCTTTCCTATGCAGATGATACCATTTTACTGGATAGAATGGCCATTGGATTACAGTGCAGCATTGGTGCCCTGGTTTAATACTACAAAGAGAATGGCCTATCCATTAATCCCTTTAAGACCAAGATACTTGCAGTGGGAAATCATTCGAACATTTTAGTACATTCAAATAATAAATGGATAGCTCACATATTTTACTCTTACGTCCCGTCCCCTTTCCTCCATACTGTATGGGCGTCCCTTCCTAGGGACGGGAGACGGAACCTTTTTCACCAGAAAAACCTTCCCCCCTTTTAAATTTAGAGGCGTGTGGGGGTGCGGCCCTGGGAGCATGCGCTACCCTGACTCCGCTCACCGGCGCCACTCCCCAGTCCTCTTTTCCGTGTCGACTGGAACGGGCCGATTTCACCAGCATTCCTTGGTTTGGCCTTGCCATGTAATTCCACGCCCTCGTCCCTGGATTCTTTTATCTTTTTGTCTTTGTCATCTAGGTACTTGGTCCTCTGGCGTCACGCTCCTCCCGGGCGCATGTTGACTTCAGTGTGTTTCAGCAGGTGTCCAGCCTGCAAGAGACTCTTTCCCACATCTGTCCCCCACGCTCTTTGCCTCAGCTGCATTGGCCCTGACCACGGCTGGGAGGATTGCACCGCATGCAACTCCATACTTGCTAACCCTACCGATTTAGGCAGTAGGATATCGCTTTTTAAGCAATACTACCACCTACTGACTTTCCTGTCAGCACTACAGATTTTACAGGCCTGTCTGCCTAAGGACCAGAGAGCAGAGCACTGCAGCATCCAAGGGGCGTGTTAATGGCCCATATCATCATTTTGATTGACAGGCGTGCGCCTGGCCAGGCCTGCGTGAAACGCACTCCAGCCCTGCCCTGTGCTCCCCTGGTCCAGGCAGTCTAGTGTTAGAGCCGTCAGCGACGTGCTGTGAGATCCTGTGCCTCTCAGCTAGCTGCCAGCCAGGTGTCTTGTACGACTCCACTCTCGGGGGAAGGAGGGAAGGTGAGTAGCTTCCAATTCTTCCGAATTCAGCTGAGCTCTGCTGCAGAACATACTGAGCTTGCTAGCTGCTATGCGAAACGCTGGTTGTCATAAGGTAAGTCATTTTAAACTTGTTTGTGTCCATGTTTTGGATCTTAATCTGTATGTTTTGGATCTTAATCTGTGCTGTTGAATGCTTTGAATTTGTGCATCGTTGGTTATTTGTGATTTTAACTTCATTTTGAATGAAGGTTTTGTCTTCCGTCCTTTTCCATTTGTGTTTTGATTAATGCATTCACGTCGTAGGGTTGTTGTAGTGTGCGTTTGAGTATGCCGGGCTTGTATTGGTTAGTGTGTGCTTGCGTGTTTGTTTTTCTCTGTCTGTATTTCAACGTTCACGTTGTTTTGTGGGCGCATTCGAGTTTATTTTGGTTTATGGTGCGCATTTGTGTATGTGTTTGCATGTGTGTGATTGTTTCCTGTGCATTTGCATATGCTAGAGTTTTTATTTTCCTATGGGTCTGGATTTATTTTTTAAGCATTTGTGTATATTTCTATTGTGTATATTCTTGGCGTGTTGTGCTGTGCTCGGTATACATGTTTGAGACTGTCACTTGACATGTGTGTCTGGCGAAGAAGTCTGTCCCGTAAGGCCACTGTATGGCCATGGTTCACCTCGGAGAGGGGGGGGGGGGGAAAGTCAGCCCTCACAATCAGACACACCAGTAAGGTCTGTGCCATAATAACACTCTGAAAATGTGCGCCCACCTCCTGGCACCCCACCAAGCCAGAAATGTCTCATCCAGCACTGCAGACCCTGCAGCGCACTAATCATGGACCCATCCTCGTCTGGACTCGCGCATCTCATTGCTCGTGGTTCAGTCTGCAAGGTCCTGGTCAGTCCTGTGTACTCACTGCTGCAGCTAGTGCTGTTTTTTGTGTGAGGGACCGACGTCTTTGTTCTTGCCAATGCTGTCTCTATGGAGCGGCCGGGGTGTAATGGGTCACCTTCCCCTTCATCACGTGTGCGTTCCTCGAGCCCCCATTCACTTAGCAGGCTAAAAGACCCATGTGATGTCATAAGGTCACAGTTCACGTCACATTTCCTGTGATGGCATGTCCTATCATTTAATTGGGTCAAATTGATGTGACGTCTCCTGTGATGTCGTCATTATGCTAATGACTATTTTTGAACCTTTAAGATTCTTACAGATTTATGGTCACAGAATGTTGCCATTTATGCAACTCTGACTCCACGCGCACTGAAGAACAGGCTAGGCAAGTGGAGGGAACACTGCCAAGCGTCGCCTCCAGAGGACTTGAAGTTTGTCCAGCAGAGATCGAGGCCCAACGGAGGGCTGTTATTTTCCATCGCACCCTGTAAGGGCGACTTTTTCCCGAGGAAACTCCCAAGCGGGAGGAACCTCTCGGGTTCAGTTACCAGCACACGCATTAAGGCTAACCCAGCTACTGGCCTTACGGCAGAGGGGTCTCCGGACCCTACTGGTATCAGTGCTGAGGGACCGCAAGGTTCTTCTACCGGGTCTACACACAAGGGGCTTTGCCTTAGTACCGGCACCATGTCCGTGGGGGTGCCTTCACGCAGCACTACCAGCGACAATGCCAAGGGTGGTACGCCTTCCAGTCCTAGACCTGAGGTGCGGGATAGGCCTCATGTCCCAACACCAAGAGTCTTGGGCGAGTCCGTGTCCGGAGGGCCATGCACTATGACTTTGGCACGTGGCACGCAGCCTGACAAAAGGGCTGCCGCGCCAGACAACATGGCCGCTGGTCCAATGCCACTCCTAGCAACAGAGCAGGTGGGTTAACAAGTTTCAAGGTGAGACTGGTTTCAACCAGGTATGTGGCCTACAGTGTGTCCATCAGTAGCGCAGGGCAGGTTCCCCCTGCAACCCAGACTGAGTGTGCTCCGGCCCCAGCAGCCCCCAGCCACTCCCTCAGTATCCCCAGCCTCCGAGGACAAGTTCTTCAAAAGGTTTTCCGGGCTGATGCAAACCCCCCAGATGGGTGCCACCATGAGGGATGCAGTCAGGGACTTTCTCCCTCTGGTCACTCCACCGATGCCTATAGTCATTACGCCCACGGCTCCGGCAGCACAGGCCCCTGCGCAGCCCCTGCTGCCGGTTCCTTCAAATCCGCCCCCAGTGCAGCCGGTTCCGAGCCAATCTCTGCAGCAGCCTCTGGCTCAGGTCTCCACACTGCAGCCCACGGCACCCAGCACTCCTCCTCCCACGGCGGACCAGCCGGACACCCAGGCGGATACAGACGAGGACGACAACCCTGACATGTCGTCAGCGAAGGCCTTTCAAGGCAGGCTTGCAAGTTTGGCAGAATATCTCGGCCTTCCTCATCCCGAGGTAGAGCAGCCCAAGTAGGGGGTCTTGGCAGAGGTCCTCTCCCTAAGACCCCCTACCAAGACTGGTATCCCAATGCAGAAGGACGTCGTCGCTCTGGCCAAGAAGGGTTGCTCAAGCCACACTCGGCCTAGCCTGTCAATTGACGCCTCAATGCCAAGTATAGACAGATGGAGGGGGATATATTCTTACGCACCCCCAGCCGCACTCGTTGGTGATCGCTGCAGCGTCACTCTACTCTAAGCCTCAGTCGTCCTCGGCCACCTCATCCTCTGCACTGCTAGGCAAGGAGGAGAAGATCTTGGAGGCTTACAGATAAAAAGCTGTACTGCAACACCTCCCTGCAACTGCGTCAAGCCAACACGGATGCCATGCTGGCGGCCGCTAACCAGAGGTTGTGGCGGGAAATAGACTTCCTTCCAGAACCTCCGGTGCAGAGCCAGGCACGCTTCAAGGTGGGTCTAGGAGAATCCAGGCTGGTAGCGCAGGGCATCATGGAGTCCACAGTGGCCCACATCGATGCCTCTTGCCGGGCCATCTGTATCACCATGGACATGAGAAGGAGGGCCTGGCTTCAGGCTACTAAGTTTAACCCAGATGTCCAGGATCGCATATTGGACCTTCCGTTCGAGGGTAGTGACCTCTTCCATTCTACCACCGATGAGGAATTGGATAACAGCTCGCAAACTGCGAAGTCATTATCCTGATGAAGGCTGCACCCAAGGTGTACACCCAGTCGCATCGATAAGGGGCGGCCGTTTGGCGGGTTCCGGGGATTCCAGGAACGGAGGTAGAGACAACCTGACGGCTCGCCTAGTCTGCACTGGCGCAAGCAACAAAAAGGGGGGGGGCAAGGGCTTCTTCCAGTCCCCCTCCTCAGCAGCAGCCTCAGAGAGTAAAAAGGCATGACGCCTCCCTCCGGGTCCATGAGTCTCCAGTGGGGGGCCAGCTAGCCTCTCGCGTGCATTTTTAGCGCCAGAACTACGGGTACCTGTGGAACCTCTGTGTAGTAGCCACAGGTTACTGCCTACCTATATCTCCCTCTCCTCCCACGGATTTGGACGGCAACTCTGTTGGCGGAGATCTGGTCACTAGTCCAGAGCCAGGCAGTGGAAGAAGTACCAGCTTCCCAGAGAGGATTAGGCTTCTATTCCAGGATTTTCGCCATACAAAGGAACAAGGCTGGCCTGAGAGCTGTTGGATCTCTCCACTCGCAACCTCTCCCTCGTCAAAAATTCAAGATGGTTACTCCAGCACTCATTGCAGAGAGACTAGACAAGGGAATTTGGATGTGCTCCCTGGATCTGAAGGATGCTTAGCTACACGTCCCAATTTGGCAGCCCCATCGCTCATTCCTACGCTTTGGGATCATGGGCTGTCATTTCCAGTACAAGGTGCTACCCTTTAGGCCTCAACTCAGCCCCCGGGGTATTCACCAGGCTTATGAATGCAATGGCAGCCCTCCTCGGGGCCCAGGGCAGCCATGTCTACCCATACCTGTACGACTGGCCCGTCAGGGTGAGATCCCCGGAGGAGGCTGTCCACACCTCCTCCGCGCTTATGAGTACGCTCCACGACCTGGGGTTTACCATCAACCGCAAGAAGTCTCAGCTGCAGCCCACGTAGAGCCTCACCTTCCTGAGCCTCATCTGGGATACGAGCTCCGAGAAGCTATTTCCCTCGGAGGACAAGATTACGGCCATCAAGAGGGCCCCTAAGCACTTCCTTACCAGACCAGTTACTTCAGCTTGGTGGTACCAGCACCTGCTGGGTATCATGGCTGCAGCCCTCCTGGCTGTGCCACACACAATGCTCTGGATGAGGAGACTGCAACTGCACTTCGCAGCCTCATGGAATCAGAGGGGCTCCCAAGCGGAGCTGATCAGCATACCGCATTCTCTCCACTCGGACCTCACGTGGTGGTCCAAGGACTGCAATCTGCGGACTGGCAGGCCATTCCCGCAGCCGACTCCGCAGCTCACCATTACTACGGACTCCTCCCTAGAGGGCTGGGGAGCCACTCTGGACAGCCACAGCATCCACAGAGTCTGGATCCAGCAAGAGTCTCATTCAACTTGCTGGAGCTCAGAGCCATTTGGCTAGCCCTCAGGGCATTCCTCCTGCTCATCAGGGGTAGGACCATCCTGATCCAGACAGACCACTCCACCAGCATGTACTATGTCAGCAAGCAGGGGGGTACCAGGTCCCCTGCACTGTGCAACCTAGCGGTCAGCATGTGGTAATGGGCTCTGGAAAACGTCTACCTCAGGGCTGTCCCAGGGGAGGCCAACTTGGAGGCGGACAGACTCAGCAGACTGGGAGAGAACAATTACGAGTGGCAATTGAATGACCAGGTGCTGCAAGAGGTTTTCAACACATGGGGCCATCCTTGGGTGGATCTATTTGCCTCCTGGAGGAACAGGAAGTGCCATCACTTTGCATCTTGGCAGGAACTAGAACCCGGCTCCCTGGGCGACACCATGCAGATTCAATGGGAGGTTATGACCACATATGCTTTTCCACCCACACCCTTGATCCCCAGGGTACTCCCGAAGATAAAGTAGGCTTGTCACCTCAGCATCATAATGATGGTGCCATGGTGGCCGGCAAGCCTGTGGTTCTCCAAATTGCTCAGCCTCTCGGACCAACCACCCATTCACCTTCCACTGGGCCCAGCACTTCTCCTGTCCCAGGAGGGGGGCAGGGTTCTCCACCCCACTCCTCAGAAGCTAGCCCTCCCAGCGTGGTTCCTGAGCAGATCACCCTCAAGCACCTGAACCTATCTCAGTCTAACCTGGAGATATCCAGGGCGCTAGGAGCAAGGCCACTAGGAGCCAATACAGGAGCAAATGGAGCAGGTTCTGTCACTGGGCAGATGCTAAGGAAATCAACCCACTGACGTGCACGCTGGACGATGTGCTTTCGTTTTCAGCAGACCTTGCCCACTCAGGCGTACAGGTGGACACAGGTCGCACCTATCTCGCAGCCATAAGAGCCTACAGAAATTAAGAGGAGGTGGTCTTCTGCTCTTCCAAAGCTATAGTCCGGAAACATCTGGCGGGCCTATCCAGGTTTTACCCGCCTATCAAGAAGCCACACCCTGTGTGGGACCTCAATGTGGTGTTGGGCGCCCTGGCACACGAACCCTTCTAGCCAATGGCGTCCGCGTACATCAGGCTGGTCACCATCAAGACAGCTCTGCTAGTAGGTCTCACATCAGCTCGCAGAGTCAGCGAGATTCAGAACCCTATACCACTTTCCACAGGGATAAGGTGGTCTTGCGGACTCCCCCAGCGTTCCTACCTAAGGTACCCTCCACGTTCCATCTAAACGTGGAAATAGTCCTACTTACATTCTTCGCTGACCCCAAGGATGAGGCTCAGAGTCTTGCACGGTCTGGATGTCAGACGCGCTCTGAAATTCTATCTGGACAGGACCATGGGCTTCAGCAAGTCGGATGCACTTTTTGTCACCTTCGGGCATCCAAGTCCTCTATAGCAAGGTGGATGGTTGTGGCCATCAAAGAGGCCTATGAGGGGCAGCGCAAGCCGCTGCCAGCCAACATGCACGCCCATGACGTCAGGGCCACGGCCATCGCATTCCAGCGGCAGATTCTGTGGCTGGTCATAAGCAGGGCAGCTACCTGGCCCACCCTGTCCGCTTTCTGCATGTACTATTGTTTGGACGCCAGCTCCCAAGTCAGTCGCAGCCTTCGGACAGGCGGTTCTATGGAACTTGTTTGCTTAAGGAGGGTCTCCTCTTCACCCTGGGACCACATTCAGTTGTAATTGCCCATACAGTATGGAGGAAAGGGGGTGTTACGTAAGAGTAATTGCAAGTTACTCACCGTAGTGACTAACGTACTTATTCCCCTTTCCTCTATACGTCCCACCATCCCCCCCCCTATTAATATTGGTGTCATTAGGCAATGATAAATATTGTCGACTCGTCAGTGGGGACTGAGGAGTGGCGCAGGTGGGTGGAGTCAGGTTAGCGCATGCTCCCAGGGCTGCACCGCTGCGCGCCTCTTAATTTAAAGGAGAAGAAGGTGTTTCTGGTGAAAACGTTCCGTCTCACGTCCCTAGGAAGGGATGCCCATACAGTATGGAGGAAAGGGGAATAAGGACTAAGTGTACGTTAGTCACTACGGTGAGTAACTTGTAATTAATTGTTGATTATTCGGTCTACCTGGGTGTGTTCATTTATTTTGAATTGCATAAATATGTACTACCTACCAGAGTATTGAAGAAAGCTTGTATGCTTAAGTCCTTTATATCGGCAAGCTGGGGTTGGTCTGTGGAGTTTTTTTTTAACCCTATACAAGACTTGTTTCATACCTAGCCTTTTGTACCAGATGGAGGTGTTTACTAAAGATAAGGTACTTTGACTTCAACAGATTGAGAGTAAGATATGAAAGTGTACACTTGGTCTTCCTCAATGTGTACCATCTGAGGCAACCTGCTGTGAGCTAGTGCTCACCTCCATCTTGACCCTGAAGGATTCTGCAATGTTCTCTGTACTTGAAGATGGATGATCATGGTAACATATTCTCTGCGTGGATGTGTTTTCCCTATGTTGAAGGGTACTGAGAATACCGACTGGGATACTCCAGATTTATATTGATTAGTGTATGCAATTTTTTTATTGGATTTATTTTAAAATGGAATTACCTTTTTAATGTAGGAGTGAGTACCAACATAATGAAATCCAAAGCTATAAAATAGGATGGATGGACATTGTTGGTGAAATTATTCCTTAAATCAAAATATGAAATGTATTCTAGGCAATGGTTTCCCTTCCCTCGTCCATGCTCATATTTTATAAAAACTAAATCCGCCTCGTTAAGATCTATTGAGGCTTAGGTTTAATCTTCTAGAAACCTATGACAATATTTGAGCCTGGAAAAACCTCTGATATGTGAATAGTATTTGCAAATTATATAATATGTTTGTTGTGACCTCTAGACATATATTTTATTTATTTATTGTGCATTTGTAAGGCGCTTATACAAGTAAATTGTGTTTCAAAGCGCCCACAGGGCAACAGGGAACATGGAAATGGAAAAGGAGATATAACAATGAAAGATGGAGAAGGACCTACTAGGCTTTGTGAGCATTCAGAACATGCATACACAAATTGCAGGGAAGGTATGTTAATGGATAGCATACATTTTTTAGCAACATAGAATCAATTTCCACTGAACAATTCTGGAGTGGAATCTATTCCGGGGAGTCGTTGGTAATGTCTGCTGCTGCACATTTGATCTGGAAAGAATTTCAAAATGTTTTAGGAATTTTTGTATGGTTCTTAAGGAATATTTTGTAACTTCAATTATGTCAGTTTGTTTTAATGTTGGATATTGTGATTAATAATTTAGTGATGTTGTTTTTATGTAGATGTGTTTTAAATGGTTGTATGTTTTATGTATTTTGTGCCTAAGGTTTGTATTTTAACCATAATGCACAATACAAATAAACATTATTTAAAAAATAATATTCCATATGGTTGCCTTAAGGCTCATATTGGGATTGACTTAATTAATGGGACGAATAAAAGGTAAGCGTGGTGTCCTATATATAAGAATGCTAAAATATTGAACATGCTTGCTTCTGAGGTAAATGCTGCTTGCAATAGGAAGTGTTATGGGTAGATCGCTAAGAGATTTTGAAACTGTTAATGAGGACATGTTTCAGGCTGTATGTTGGGATCTGCTTGGCATGAAGAGTTCCCATTGTTAAAACAAAGTGTTGTCAATAAGTTATGGTATGAGCACTTTAAGCACTTGGTCTCCCTTAAGTCCTATAGGGAAATGTTGAGGTGTAGGCTGAACTATGGCAAAATGCTACATTGCATGGTGATATGCCCCTCTCCTGAATTGCAGCGGTTTGTTGTGGTTAAATCAACTACCGACATTAACTGTGCGTGGTCCCCTGATTGGAATACTTGAGGATGAAAATGTGTAGGTTCTGCAAGTGCACTCTTCAGACCAACAGGCACATATTGACGTCTTGCAAAACTATGGAATATTTTTATTCCGATATCTGGAGAGATTTGTCTGTGACCCTGATAGTAATAAGTCAGTTGAGTTCTGGCAGTATTGCTTAACCTCACACACTATGGTGCAAAGCATTGCTCTTTATAGTATTTTTGGAAGTTGGTGTTAAGTAGGTGTTAGGACAGTTTTTCTGAAGTCCATCTAAGGGCTTAGTAAAACCATTCAACTGAGGCAGTATAAGACTCCATTCTTAGTATAAGGCTGTAAAACCTGTGTTCCGGGTAGCATAGACAGCGCAGCCAGGCTTATCTTAGGAGGGAGAGGGGGCTGTAGAATCAGTACAAAGGAAATTATAATGCAAATGGTCCAAATAAGCACTGAAACACTATTGTACAAATAAATGGTTTATATAAATACAAGTAGGACCAGATAAATCTTGGGTGAAATAGGTACTATGACATTATATATAACCACAATTCTAAAAACACAAGACTATGCTTGAAGGTGCACAGACCAAAGCATATAACCTTATTTGAAATGCCCAACAGTAGTTCTACGGAAGTCAAAACCAATAGTTACGTTTAGATTACTTCCACTAATCGGTTGTACCGTGACGCTCAGCCCAAAATCACATAGTAATATCAACTTGACAATATACTTTTCTGATCTAGTGAAACACAGATACTAGGAACAGTATAAACCTATAACTTTGATTCGGGATAACCGTTATTCTATGGGAGTTGGACCTTGGGGTGTAATATTCAATTACATTTGCTTTTCAGTTCACAGACTAAGGGAAGCAATAACGCAAACTTAATTTAGGATAAGTAAAACCTATACACTTTTTTACAGGAGCTATAAGCAACATAAAGGCAGGTGTCAACCTAAAACTCGTTTTGTGTCTGTCTAAAACAGACCAGCGAAAGCAAAACCCAGGGTTACGCTTTATGAATGATTCAGTTATTCTATGTAGGTAAAACCTAATGCAGACGTATGCTGGACAGGCTAACAGCAAGTAAGGGGAAGAAAGACCCAGTTGGGGAACTTGCACACTAATTGTCCGAAAGAAATAATTAAGTGAAGCCAACAGCATTACTTTTGGCGAAGAGGCACAAACAATTCACAGGTGAGTAAAATAAACTTGTATCTACTATTCAGAATGGCAGAACATTTCTAAGGTAAGTAATAACTTTTGTAACTGTTCACTCTGAGTTAGTTACCACCCAACTCTTTTACAAGCAAGGAACTTTTAAACACTTATTCTATTTTCTGGGCAAAAGGCCCAATCCTTAGTCTTTCCCTTATTCTTGGAGCATGAGTGTTCTCAGTGGCAGAAGGGGGGTAAGGGGGGCGACTAAGGTCTAATGTCCAACAGGCCGTGTCAGAATAGGTTCTTAAGTAGCAAAAGTCAGAGTTCCTAAGGAAGACTGTTCAAACAGGTGAGTATTTTACTTTAGGGTTAGTTGAGGTTCCAGGGGCTTCACAGAAGACACCCTTGGAGGATTCCAGCAGTTGGTCTGGATGAATTGGACGAGAGGCCTTCCAATCACAGTAAACATCCTAAAACTACACAGGACTCACAAGAGACTTAAGGTAAATAAATGCCCAAGCCAGCACCGTACCTCAGGCAGGAGATTTTGCAGCAGGACAACTTCAGGATCTGCAGCCAAAAACCCGGTTGGTGGATTCCTTGCTATGGTGACTGAAAACAGGACCTTGGAAAGGACTTTGCAGCAGGGATCAATGGGGAAGGCTCTAGGCAAGGTTTTCCTCACGGCTGGATACGGCTCTGTGGAGTTGGTGCCTTTTCAGGAACACAGAAGACAGAATATCACCAGTCACCAGCGCTCTGGTGAGGGGACTTTTTGGACTAGAATCATGTCTATGGAAATCCAGCTGGATGCCACAAAGTTTCAGCGAGATTCGGAAGACCATGCACCACACAATGGCTCGAGGTCCCAGGTTATTGGGGTATTGCATCCCTGCAGGTCTTCTTGAGTCTGGTGCGTCTGACCAGGCTCTGGGTTGGGGTCGTCGTTTTTGAAGTACCCAGGTTGATTGGAAGGAAGGGCTACAGCAGGCTCCGGTTACACAGCAGGCTCTCTGGTTGCTGGAAATAGTCTCAGCCGCTTTTCCTTCATCCTCTTCGGTTTTGGTTTCAGTGGTCGACTAACTCTTCAGCTTCGGACTCTTGGGCAGAAACACAGCCAATCAAACGGGCTTGCAACTTTCAAACTGCGGCGGTGGCGGCGGGGGGTGGAGGGGAGGGTTGTTGGCAATCCGTTACGGACAGCAAGCCTTCCAGTTAGAACTGGAATCTCGCACTCAGGCTGGAAGACAAAGGGCTGCAGAGTTTTGGACTCCTCCCTCGCTTCCTGCCTTCACAAACAATCTGGAGTCTGGGTGGGGAGTCTAGAGGACTCCCGAAGATAAAAATAACACAAAGGAATTTCCCACCCTGGATGTCAGGGGTAGGGACAAGAAAGGACAAGGAACACTAAAATGGCGAAAAAACAAGACTGCAGCCATTTTGGTAAATTGAGCACCCATGGGTGCCTTTGCCCGGGGCTGTGCAGTAAAGGTACACCAAATTAATACAAGCTATCACTGCCTCCAGCCATTAAAGGTATGCTTGTCCCTTTAACAGAATTGTTACAATAACAGTTTTAGTGTGAAAGTGGATACATTGTATCCCGCCAACACTCCACTTAAGGTGGGTGTGCTGGTTGCACCAAATAAAATGTAAAAGGGATTCAAAGATCCTTTCTACACTTGGGAACTGTAGTTCTCACAAGGTTAGCCAGAGAAAGTTAAAAGTGGAGGCCCTAGGGCAACCCAGCAAAGCACTTATTTGCAAAAAGTTGTCGGAGAATAACTTTTAAAACACACTATGGAGAGTCTAGAAAATGACACCCATAAACAGAGTAAAATACCCTGAGTGTGGAAAAGGAGTCCCCCTCAATAAGGTATAGGGTAAAATAATCCACCAGTAAAATCAAAGTTCTGGGTTTGACACGGGTCAGTAAGATTTATGATTACTATGAAAATCTTACCTAGCAGTAGGTTTGAATCAAAATAAGAGGAAATGGGAAAGGGAACGGGAATTTGCTGGATTCTGTGCAGATAGGTGCTTCTGGTACAACAGTGGTTAGGAACGGGTGGAGGTGATGTAAAGGCAATGATTTTAATTTGTTTATTAGGTGAATATTTGTGTGAAATGTATTAATTAATATTCATTTCTAGGTGAATATTTGTTTTAACAGTGAAGGAAATCGTATGGAAGTGCTAGTAATGTATTTATCTTGTCATTTAATTGATGGTTGCATTAAATGTTTAAGAACTGTAACACATTAAAGTAAATATAAAATAAAAACATTATACATTTAGTCGAATTTGGAAAAAAATGCTATTCCCACAGAATATCATAAACCGTGGATGTTATTGCCTCAACTTTGCTGCAAATAAATAATCTATAATGTGTCTGGGGTTCTTTCAAAATGGTCAAATAGTGTTGATCTTTGACTTCACACTTTTCAAATGTCAGAATGATTTACCCCACTTGCTGGATGCGTGCTTTTAGGTGAAAAACGGCTGTAGGGTTAGTACAATTGTGAGTGGAAAAAGCCTATTGTCTCGAATTGATTCTTGGTTGGTATATGACCAATGCATATACTGTTTGCTTTCTTGCCTTTTCAGTGCAGTGACACATGGATTTAGGTAGTATGCATTTGTTCATCTAAGTTAATGGTGGGAAGGGGTGATAGTTGGAGTCAGTCTTTACAAATTGAGCTAGGATTTAATTGATTGAAATTTTTGTTTTCGGTCTGCTCTTAACAAAGAGACCTACTAGGAGCTAATAAAGGCAACTGTCTCCCTTGAAGTAGGTTTGCCACAATGTTATATATTTTTTTGTTTGTTTCAGAGCACTTTAATTACAATGTAGCCTTGGACGTATTTGTGTAATATGTTGATGAATTGATATGATTTTCATTTGTCACTGTTTAAAATGTTCCTGTACCTTTTGACTAGGTGAATTATTTTTGATAAGTTTTTTATTCACTTTTCCACAGTGGCGCTGTGCAAGTTTTTACCATTGATAACACCACTGGTGCCATGCAGTTGTCTCATAAATTGGAGCTAACACCAAAACAATATCCTGGTAAGCTTTGATTGTGTCGCTGACATCTTTTGAAAATCTTCAGAGGTTGGATGCTTTTTACAATGTTTGGGGATAATTAGTTTTACGTTCTTGATGTACCTCAAATGACACTTCCAACTATCACCTTTTAAAACCGTGAATAATTAGTGCATGTGTCTGCAACCTCCCTCTCTACAGTTATTTTGGACTACCACGCTCCTGATCCCTCAGTTGATTGTGCTTGCTAGGGCTGATAAGAGTTATGGTCCAAAACATCTGGGGAATTGAAGGGTTGCAGACCCTTGATTTAGTGCCACAACAAATTGGAACAGCAACAAATAAAATAAAAAAGAGGTTACCCCCAATTGGGTAATGGAGAATAGACTATTTTTCCAATCCACATTGTTTTTTCGACGACTTGTTAGGTTCATTCACTGGAAGACGTTGCAGGTATTTTTCCATCCTTTAGGATGATGTGTGACTACCAACGTCTTTGGTTATGTAAAGTCTGTCATAGTCTTTTATCTGCACTATTCTGTATACTCAGTTGGGCTGGCGGCAGCTGCATACATTTAAAGTATTCCTCATAAATGCTTTTATATGCTATTGTCTGAAACATGAGTTTCTGGTGACAGGCCCAACATTTTAAACAAACAAGTAAAAATAGGGGCATTGATAAAGGTAAGAAGCATGACTTTATTAAATTCCACTTGCAATCTCAAATGCCGAGCTACTGCCAGGTCTTGGAAAATATTTTAAATCCTGCAGAGAGTGCAAGTAACCTATTTTGCCTGCTCGACTAAGAAATGCCCTCAAACCTTGAACTGGACAGAATCATTTTTTATAGAAAAACATGCTAGCGCATGAAACATTACCATCACCTCTAAAATCCACACACCTGTTGCTGGAGGGCCCATGAGAAGTGTGCCTTTAACAGATGGGTTGTGTTGCAGCTGGCCTGTTGTGAGTGTCTCTATACTGAACCTCGGCGAGTGTGGTTCAGACAATAGCTCATCACACAACATATGAGCTTGAACCTTGTGGAGGTCACTGCGTCTGTCTGGATCAACACTAACTACAGATTCATACCATTTCAAATGTGCTTAATAATCACTTTGGGGTATCTTTGGTAAGAAATCTGATTAATCGAGGGCGCTAGAGAGCCGACCGTGATGGCGGCTCCTCTGTGAGCGCTCCAGCGACTCCTGAATGAATCCTGATATAAATACGTTCCAAGAGTGAAACTTCACCTTCTTTCAGTAGAGGTGCTCGATTAAAAATAGCAGCGAAGAATTGGCGACAAACGGACACCACCAAACGAGGGAAAGCGAGCACAGCCCGCTGTGGAACGGCCCTGTTCCCGCAGCCCATCGCCATATTCCCGCCAAGAAGAAGGGGCCGAGTGACTGCAGCCTTGGAGACTGAAAGGTGCTGCAACACCAGCTCGATACCTGGGCCGAGCACCCACCAGCCAAGAAACACCCCCAGCGTCCCAGGAGCTGGCATACAGCCGGAGATTGCGAGCCAGCGTGGGGTGCTCCCGCCTTAATTCGAGAGCGTGGAGGTGGAAAAGCGGCGTCCCTGAGGTGGTCCGGACGGTAACAGAGGCCAGGAACAATCGCAGCTCCAACAAGGGCGACGGAGTTGGGACGCCATGGCGGACACCCCCCCCGCGCGGCCAAGGGCATACGCGGAACGAGAGGACCAGCTGCCGCGGCGAACAAGACTGCGCCAGGACGGGAGGTGAGTGCTGCGACCGCCCTGTCCTGCGGTGGAGAACCCCCCCACCGCCACCACCACCCGACACCCGACGCTGCGCCGAGAGCTAGCAGACCAGAGCCCCATGTTTACATCTGCAGGGCCTCGGCGGCTGGGACCCGCGGGGCAGTGCAATCCTCAATCTTCATTCACCAGGAGGCTCGCGCATAGAACTCGCCACATCCCGCTCAGCCCCCCCTCCTCGCCAAAAAAACACATGAACATCACGAAAGGGGCAAACAATCAACCGACCAGGGGGACAAGGGACTGCACAACCTCCAAAATTACGTGCAAAACATCTGCCAGATACACCAGAGAGGCGGAACAACCCCCCAAAAAAAAAATATTGAACTTACAGGGCATACAAGCTCCCCAGGGAGAATGGAGCCCCGCCATCGGAGCATACGAACTTCCCAGGGCACCCAAAGTTGCAAAGTGCCGAAAAGGCCCAAGGCAACACTGCCGGGACGTGACAGCCCCAGTGGTGCTCCTTGACTCATAGCTAAATTAAATAAACCCCCCCCCACCGGAGACAGTGAACCACAGGCAGCCACCCCCCCCCCGACAACCTAGAGGCGGCAAAACATTGAGTGAGGGGACAAGAAAGGGACACCAAACCAAGAGGAAATACAAATTCTGACCCAGATCCGCTCCCTGACTCGCCCTGCTCCAATCAACAGGGAAAATAAACCCAGCCCAAACCGGAACGACAAGGAGCAAAACGTTCAACTCAAGCCGAAAATCAGACCAGTCCACAGACTCAAAAGAAAAAACCACTGGCACACTCACCCTTAGCACAGAAGCGCACGCAGGAGATCGTCCCCGACAGCTCGAACCTCTCCCGCACATCCAAGCGGCACCACATTCGAGGTAAAATGGGGAAAACAGACAAGTCCCAGAGAAAGCTGACCTTTGAACCAGGTACAACCAACAAATCCAGGAAAACCGACTCCCAACCATGGAAGAAAGCCATGAGGAGGAACTCCCCTCAGCATCTATAGACAACAGGGAAGTCCTACTCGACTTTAAAAGCAGGAATCAGCAACCTTGACTCCAAACTTGACACCCTATCGTCCCAAGTTGACCTCCTACAGCACCGCCTTGACAAGCATGGAGACAGGCTTGACACAGCCGAACAACGGGTATCAGACCTTGAAGACAGCGCCACCTCGCTCACAGCCGGGGCGACGACACTGGAAACCCAGATAAGGACAATCATAGCCAAGAACGAATACCTCGAAGGCCGCTCACGCTACAACAACTTTAGACAACCTTTGCAGTGTTAGTTGTAAGTTATATTCTAATAAAAATAAAGTTTAAAAAAAGAAATCTGATTAATCAAGCTCTAGTTTGCATCTTCTTTGCTTGCTTGATCATTGCTCTTCTGAAAACTTTCCACCAACCAAATTTAACACAAATGAAAAATGCTGACATAAGTGTCTGAAAAATTCAACCACTAGATTCTGCCCAATTTCGTTCATATAATTCTCCCTTTGAACCCATGTAATGGTTATAGTTGCAGCATTTTGTAATGCTTTGCCTGCATATGAACACTGCAGTTCCAGCATTTAATCTTTTGCTGCAATTAAGGAGGCTACCACATCATTCTGATATCAAGAACTAACCAAAACAAGTACCACAGAAGAACCGCACATGCTAGATCAGTGCCCCTTTCTTGCATTGCTGCCTGCTCGCCTCCATTCTCCCGAGGACACAATTCCCTCCTCAACAGCAGCCAGTTAATATCAGTGTTGCAAGTCACTGGGTCAAGGGCAAGGAGAGAAGGAATCTCGGGAAACAGCTGTATGTGAGAAACGTTTTGACGCTATGACAACGATAACAAGGTTTTGTACAAAGTTTTGTAGAGTTCACCTATTGCTAAGACATCATGATGCTATAGGCCAGGGTGTGCGAGATTCAGCATAGAAAATGTACTTGATATGCTACGTTTTCAGTTTCTTCCAAAACAGTGTCCGCTTCCCGTCTTAGATCAAGTGGCAGTACATTCCATTTCTTGGCAGCTTGATATGCCTGACTGGCGCTTCTAAGTTTTAACATTTTATTAATGGGTAGATATTTAAAATTAGATATGAGGTGTCTAATGAATTGCATATATTCAAGAAGGTGAGTGAGAATTGTATCTATATTACTAAAGATAGTTCTTTCAACCACACACCGTGAGTTAAACGCAAACCTTTTTTTTTTTTTTTTTTTAATTTTTTTTTTTACTTGCATCAAAAAGAATCAAGCATTGCCAGATTTCCGGATTTTTAGGAGCAGTCTGGCTGCTGAATTATTCATCTTTTGCAGTCAGTTTCTCATTCAGAGATAAATTACGGTTTCCAAAGTCAAGGCGAGAAGAAACAAAAGCCTTCACTGCCATCACCTTTTGCCTAAATGACGGCGGTTTTGTTAATTGGGAAGAAAAACGTTCTCTTGTGATACGTGCAGCTAAAGGGGGAGCTTAGTCCATCAGGATGCTGAGTTTCTTAAAAACTGGTGCCCGAATGGGGCAGGAACTGAAGAATGTGAGCCTGAACTAGCCCCATGAACTGGAATCTGCATTGATAGTTAGCACTTCAGTTTTATCTGGGCTTTTCTTTCGATGGTTAGTCAATCAAACCTTTAATTGCTAAAAAAGACCTTCCCTTAAGACACATTTCTATATGTCCTGATGCTTGCTAAGATTAGAGTATCAACTGCCTTGTTTAAAACAAAAAAAAAAAAGAAATGAGCCTGCCTGTCGTATTGCCAAAGTTATCAATCTGGAAACTGAAAAATTTCAGTGACAAGGAGGACCCTGCACATGATCTTGACCTAGCTTCTGAGCTGCAGGGCTAATCTATACCAATTTCAAATGGTCTCTGAAAGAGGATTGTCATTTAAGGACCGTCACAGATTCCATAGCGCTCCAAACAATCTACAAGAATAAAATGACCTAAGGTATCAAAACCCCCATACAGGCCCTGTAGGACCAGTGCGGCAGTGCCTCCACCATCAGCTTTGTCTGTTGATTTTCTGTTGATAAATTCAGTGTTAACCAGACCTGAAACATAATTATGCAAAGTACGAAAGATCATGCTTTTCTACTAATTAAGCCGTCTCATTTAGTACTGTTTCAGCTGTTGGTTAAGAAAAGGCAGCTTGGAAAATAGACAGGATCATTTGGATTCAACAAGGATTTCATTAGAAGAGTGCAAAAGAAGAGGGCTAATATTCATTGCAGAGCCTTTACTCCTAACTGTAGAGATTAACCTTTCCCATGTCGACAATGATCTAAAAAAGCACAACTGGGATCCTTTAGGGCGAGATCTTGCACTTCAGGCACTAGGCCTGCAAATGTAACTGGCCATTTTGGACCTCTGATTGCATTGTCTTAACTTTATAAAAATAAATTGGCCCATTACCTTTTTAAACTTCATTTATTTATTTTGTGTAGAGAGTTAACATGAAAACCAAAAACATTGCATTGTCTGCACGTTTAAGTATTGTGTTAAGTAGCGTAAGCATCAGCTTAAAAATACTAGTAATCCGAAGGGGGGTCACTGAAAGTGTACCATGTACAGAACAGTAGATTTATCCACAGCAGGTACTAATTTGTTCAAACACATCTATCCAAAAGTGTTTCAGTTGGCAGCTGGGTGGTTGCAGCTGTAAGACACATAAAGGAAGACCCTATGAAGGGATATTATTGTGTGATACTCTGTTATGGAATTTGAAATGCAGTAGTTTGTAATAAGACCTCCTTAACTTGCCTGCATGTATAATGCCATTTTCCCCCAGTCATCTCATGTCGTAAATCCTTCTACGCGGATTTGACATTCTCCAATGTATTTGTAGCACCATTGAAAAAGGGTTTGTAAAGACGAGGAGATGTTATATTTATGCACAATTCAAGCAAGTTAATTGTTTCTGGTTAGGCAAGGAAACCGGGTCAAATTTAACCCAGTGTCTGCTTAAATCTAAAACAAAGGAAGGCCTCCAACAAGGAGAATCCACTCCTGAATCTAAATTCCTCTATGGAAAAATAAATGGACCATCAAAGAGGTCTCGGACTGTACCCACCCCTACCATAGCAAGTAGTTCAATAAATACCTTTTTGTGGTTTCCAGTTACACTGGGGAAATCTCCAAATGGACAGCTATGGTGCATACACATTGACTTTTCAGCACCTCTCAACATGAACAGGCCAAGCTTTGCATGATAGACTCAAAACCTGCACTTTTTGGCAAGATACTGCGTTTACTGAGCAAAATGGCGCAGAGGTCATTTGGCACCATGAAGGCTCATTCAAGATAAACCTAGAGCCTAACAAGGTGACTAAGCATACCAATAAAAAGCATAGATGGATGTGCCAATCAAACGTATAGCTCAGTGTCTGGGATCGCTAGACCAACCATCTATATTGGCCACACCAATACCTCCAGCAAAATCTACGCTGTTTACCCACCCGTATTAAAGAAAAGAGGAAATAACAGAGTTTGATAAACAGTTTGGTCAGCCAGATGGGAACATTGAGAAAACAAATGAGGAAGCCTGGTAACACTACCATTTGTCCCGGGAGGATAGCTCAGCAGCAACGTACTCGCCTTGGAAACAAGACGACACAGAGCAACACAGGCTCGTTCTCCAGGTCCGTGCTTGGAAACCTCTAGGTATTAAGCGCATTATAAATGCGCAACTAAGAGACCTACTCCTTTAACAGCGCCTCGATGCCCCCGGGCTGTGTGAGCGCTTTAAAAATATATTTATAGTTTCCCTCATTTATGATTAATAAGGGAAACTGTCCATCTGGGATAACCCTAGTTTCGTCCATAATTTGATATGGGAGATAGTTCTTCACGACGACATTGTAGCTCTGTTCGAGAAGCAATGGAATATCGTGAATAATATATATTCCAAGATCTCTAGCGCCCTCCAGACACCAAATAACGAGAAGCATGGAGAAGCATGGAGTGGGGACTTCATTTGTTACTATGAGGGCATAGGCACAGATTTATTCATGTTTATTAAGAGCGTAAAATACTCCCCCAACCCTGTGCCACATCTAGTGCCTCCGGAACATTCCGCTTTTGGTCCATGACAGAGATGGACAGCCACCGCATTGTAGGAAAGGACCCTATAGGATTAAATCATGAAGCTCCTTTCTCAGTGGAATTCCCCTAAGTAAAGCTGCTAGCAGTTAGCTGCCATTGGAAAAAGTGATGGAGAGATTGCATCCTTGAGTCCCACATTGAAGTGAAAAGAGGTCAGAAATTACACTATTTGTATGCACACTGGCCTTGGGACTAGAATAAAAAAGCTGTATCAATGATATCAAAACAATGCTCAAGCCCATACTTTCCAACATTGAAAAAAAGCCATTTGACCCAGTCTTCCTGCATCCAATGGAAGTGCAACTTCATGAACGGATGGAGGGGCGCAGCTGAGTGACTACAATATTACATCTGTAAAGGTTCTAGTATTTGGTTCAGCCAGAATAAAGCTGGCTATATCCAGAAAGCCATTTTGCGGCATCAATGGCAACAACCTATTAATCACAATCTTTTCGAAAATTGTATTATCCACATTGGTAAGCATGATTGTACAGCTGAGCCACAGGCTCATAATTATTTTCTGATTTAAACCATAGCACTATCAAGGTGTCATGTGCAGTTGATGTAAGAGAACCAGAAGCAAGATTCTCATTAAACATAGCTGGTAAAAAAAGGGCATCAGCTCATCCTGGAAGTGCTTTGAAAACACTAGTAAGAAGTTTCTGGGACCGGAGCTTTTGCTACTGGGGAAATTGTCAATAGCTCGACTGATTTCGGCTTCTGCGATTGGGAGGTTCAACGAGTGTCACTTGTGCGCTTCAAGACATAGAAAGACAGCTTTATCAAGGTAACTTGCAATCTGCTCTGGTGTTTTCTGTATACAAGAGTACAGCGATATGTTGAAGGGAAAAGGCCTGGCGAACAGTTTCCTCACAAGTAGATATTGAACCATTCTATGTCTGAATTTGCTTGCTATCAGTTGGGCCCCTTTCTCGCTTAAAGGTCTGTGACAGCCAACAACCCAGTCTGTCACCTTAGCTGTATCGATTAGGTAGGCCCTTTTTCATTTAGAAATCTCACTTCTACTATACATGATTTTCTCTCTCCAGCTGATCTTCTGAAACTTTTCTACGTCCAGGAGGTGCAGCGCGCCTCTGCTCCATCTGATGCCTCTATGCGCCCCACACCGGACATAACTTTGGGGTCAGTATTTATCAAGGTGCTGCACCTCATGTCTGTTTTTTCATGCACTCTGCTTCAGGAACACAGCTGCAGAGTTTTCAGAAAATGCCTACTCCAACAAAGGCCTATAGCGTCAACATTTGTGGGCCATGCCGTGCTTGGTTTCAGACTCCCTCAGTATCCATCTTGACTACTTGGGGACAGCACGGCCCCCAAGAGTGTGGGTTGTCAATCGATGCACCCGAAGGCTCTCCAGGAACGGGCTGCAGAGCCCTTTACTTTTTGTCACAAGGCGAAAAAGACTGCTCTCTTTTGAGGCTGCAAGGCACAGAGTGGATTTCAGAAGTCTCGTCCCCGGCTGAAAAAGATGCACCACTGCAAGAAGTTACGGTCACTGAGCAGTTCCTCTCGGTACCACTCTTCGTCCTCTTCAAGGGGTCCCAGGTACTGGTTCCCATGCAATCCTCCACCCAGAGGAATGAGTCTTTGAGGGTGAAGATGCTTTACATCTTCACCAAGGGCCCAGCGCTTGCAATTTTGTCCCAGGTGCTGGCGGCGCCCCACGTTTGGAGAGGATAGCAGGGAATCTTGCAAAGGACCAAGTGTGCATGATGATGGACTTGCCCCCGGCTCCTTTGATGAGGATTTGTCCCTGGGCTGACATGCTTTGCCCTCTGGCATCAAGCAATTGTCACCCTCTACTTCTGCATCATCGACGCTGGAGGCGCCGGAGCTCCTGCCTGGAGTATGCCCTGCTTCACATGTAAGAATTTATGTTGAAGATGGGTGAGATTTTCAATGAGGACAGTGATGCTATAAATGCCCTCGACAGGTGAGGGACTTCTTGATGGTGAAGGAGGAGACTGTTGGAGCTGGCTTCTGACTTGCAGGAGGCCAGTCGTCTGGATGCTTCCCCAGATTTGGACATTTTACTAGTACCGACTCTGGAGAATCCTTGTGCCTCTTTCCAACAACTGATAGCCAAAGTGCAGGACATCAAAGGACAGCCCCCTACAAGCCAAATGTTTGAGCTTACATACATCTTGGAAGAAGGTCCTCGAAATAACCTTACTGACTTTCACTCCGACAATTGAGACCCCAGTGTTGGAAGCCTGGTAAAAGCCTGTATCCTTTGCTGCGATTGACAGAGACTTGGTAGAAACACTGCCTGGCTCCTTAAGATCCAGCTTTTCTTTTCTCCATGTCTACCTTGAGAGCTTGGTCAGTCGGGCTGTGACTGACAGCCTGAAAATGTCACAAGTTTGCTTCCGTCTGAGACGTAGAATATAAGATGTTGGATGTATGGGGTATGCAGTTTTGACTTAAAAACAATAAAGGCCTCCTGTGCCCTAGCAACATTTTTCTGTTGGGCAGCCGTGTCTGGTGTGCCCAAGCACCTACCTGACAGGGAAGATGGAGATGGCAAAGGTGCGACTTGTCAGATAATGCCGTCGGTGCTGGATACCACCGACTTAGTGGGACGGACAATGACTATGGGCACATTGGTGAGAAGGTACCCCTGGATGAGAAATTTGTGGTTTGTGCAGTGCAAGCAAATCTCCTAGACAGTCTTTTGGCAGGCATAACCTCTTTTATGGCTAAGGCTGATGACTCCTAAGAGATGTTCCAGTCATCTAAGGCCTCTGCAAAACCCCTGGGCCTGGCAGTCTAACACCAGTCTGCTCCCACTAGCAGAGCTGGATCCACCAGCCTGGGGACGGTACCGGAACCTTTGGGAGCAAAACATTTATAACTTCCCCTTTAAATGTAGTATAGTGCGCGGGGGGTGGGGGAGCGAGCGGGTTTGCCCTCTGGCGCCTCCTCACCCCAGTCCCTTTTTTCGCACGGACGGTGTCCGATCTGGCAACACCTTTCTAGCCTTCCACTTGCTCCCAGTTTGTTTTTTCAGTTCTGATTTCACTTCCCTTAGGTGCCTCGCCTTCCCCGGCGCATGTCGGCCACAAGAGGATTCACGAGATGTGCCTGGGCGACCGCTCGCTACCGGTCTCTGACCCCCCCCCCCATGCCCTCTGTCTTAAGTGTGTGCGGCCCAACCACCACCGGGACTTGTGTTAGCCCTGCAGCGCTCGCGGTATCCAGACATTGAAGAATCGATTGTAGCGGTGGAGGGAGATCTTCCACACTTCTCCTCCTCCCCACCTTAAGGACTTTGTCTCCAGTACCTCTTGTCAAGACAAGGTAGGCCCTCTGTTCAGCACGGCTCCACAGTGTGGTGACTCCTTCCCCTGGGTTTCCACGGATCAGGGTTCTTCAGATTCTGGCAGGCCTGAGGCCTCTAAGGCTACCAGTGCCAAAGCAGAGGGGCTCAGGGGCCCTACCAGGCTGTCCTCAGAGGGGCGATCAAGTTAGTCCTCTTCTACCCCCTGGAGGGATACAAGGATCGAGTGCCACCTCCAAGAGCCTGTCCTCAGCTAGATCCAGCATGGCTACCGCCACAGGTGCTGAGGGCTTCCAGCCTACTGGAGCTCACTCTGAGGTTGTGAGTCACGGTATTACGACTACCGGCCGTCCAGCTGAGGGCTCAGCACCTACCAGAGTGGTCTGAGGTTGACGCCCCTGTTTCGGGTGCAAGACTCAAGCTGTATCCTCTCTCGTCTGAGGCCTCTCTTGGCTCAGGTCCTTTGCTCCCTCTCACCCAGTGCGTGGCGCAGGGCTTCGAAATGGCAGAGCCACACGTGGCAGATCCTGCCAGGCAGGCAGCCATGTTGTATCCAGCTCGGGGCCTACCAGTGCTCTCGCCCATCGAATGTGCTTTGCAGGATGATCCCCAGCCCCTTCCCTCTGGAAGCGGCAGCAGATCCTGTGGTGCAGGGTTTTGGTCCCCTCAGGGATACATCTATCCATCGCAGCCATACGGCTACACGCACCAGGCGCCTCAGCGCTTTGACTAGGAGGGGAGGTCCAGCGCCTCGGAGCGTCAGGCCTTAGGGAGGGCTTGTGAGGACCGCTTCTTTGAGCGTTACCTCTTACTTATGCGCTCTCCTCAGAAGGGGCTCCTGAAGGATATTGTGAAGGAAGACATCCTGCAGGTGGCGCCGCCCCGGCCCACTTCTCTGGGTACTCCTTTCTGTTCCTCCTTCCCTCCTGGTTCTGGTGCTAGTCCCTCCACCAGCTCAGGCCCTACTGGTTGATCTGACCACTCCACCATCTCCTCTACCACTAACGCTGCCCCCTCAACAGCTGTTGGATGGACCTGTCTGCAGCTCCCGACCTGAGGGGTACCCTGCCGGCAGCTGTTTGCCAGGACCCAGATTCCCCTTGGTCTGTGAAAAGGGTGGGGGGCATAATGACACCAAGGCCGATGAGCCCTCTGCATCTGTTAAAGCCTTTCATGACTGCCTTCAGGGAGCCAGCTACAGTTTCCTCTCCAAGGTGGATAAAATCCTGGAGTCCTTGGGAAAGCGCGGTTACTCCATCTCAGGACTGCACCTGTGGCAAGCCAAAGCGGACGCCCTCTTGGCTGCGGCTAACCCAGAAGCTGTGGCGGGAGCTCAGGGAATTTCTGCCCGACCTCCCTTTCGGACAAGCAAGCCTTCTTCAAGGCCGGTCTGGCAGATGCCTGGGTTGTTTCGCAGGACCTCATGGAGTCTTGGGTCTCCCACATAGACTAAGAACGGCAGAGGGCTGTGCCTTGGGGTCGAGATGAGAAAAACTGTGTGTATGCACGCCACAAAATTTTCATCTGACGTGCAGGAGCGGATCTTGAATCTGCCGTTTGTGGGTGTGGACCTTTTTTCATTTGTTGACAGATAGTTGACGAAGGTGGGGTTGGGGTGTGCTGTTTTCACAATACGTAAGGTATGATAAAAAAAAATATCCCCTTGTTCTTTGTAATGTTTATCACAAGGTTAATCCAAAGGGCAGCTCAATGAATCCCAGCAACAGTGTGCAGAAAGTGCTGTTTGCTGCAATAATAAAGCATGACTCCAAAAAGATACAACCAAACGGGTTGAAAAGAGTTCCCAAAGGTAGAGTAAAAGACTGAGTGTTGAAAAAGGTTCCCACTCGCTCAGTAAAACTAATCCCATGAGTGAAGCAAAACGTGTTGGGCTTGCATGGCGAGAATTGCACCCAACAAGAAAATTTTACCTAACAATGATATTCCTCAACACTGTCTCGGGAAGGCTCAGGCTCAGTCTTATTCCAAGATTTCTAGCAGATCAGCACACTGCATTATGGTGGATGCAGTGATGAAAAATGTGCATTCTTGTTTAGGCTTCTTTCCAGGAGACCTGCACAGTGTCCTGAATGTGGAGCTGAAAAATGCAAGTTCTGAAATTCAATTTCTCGTTCTTCCATTTGATCAGCACACTGAATTATGTGTGTTGTAAATATTAAACAAAGTATGCTCCCGGAATTTGCAGTGGATGAGTACATTGCATTGTGGGAAATGTAGTGTAAAGTTTTAGCTTTATGCCCCTTTGATGAAAATACCATCACTTTCTAGTCCTGAACGAAATTACCAAACTGATACACCCTTTGCTGGCTACATATCTGAACACACATGCATAGAATTAACGCTTCCTCGCTCTATACCTATACCCCACATGACTACATGTCATGCACCCCACAATGCAGCTGACTGATGCAAATAAGGTAGCCCTATGCAACTCTCACATACCATAGTCCAACCTATAAGCGCACCACTCCCCACGCTCATTGATTGAAGAGTGTGGGGTGAATTTATTGGGGGTGGGGTGGGTTTTAGTGACTGGATTATTGCATGTATGGAGTCTGTATTGTATCCATTCATGCAGCACTACTTGTCTCTGGCTCACTGTACCCCTACCCACCTTCCCATTCCCTTGCTACCCCGGTACTCCCCACTGCCCCTCCCCTCTTCTCTGCAAAGGCTGTGTGCCCCCTCCTTCAAATATCCATCCCCCTCCCTGCATGTCTTCATCCTCCTTTTGCTTCCTTGTTTGCACAACCGAAGTTTCACACATCTTGCCCAATCAAAAAAGTGCACTGAGTCGGAGGGGGGGAGGTGGGAAGCTGGCTCATCAAAGGCCAGACATTGGCAAAGGAATTGGTTGGCTTTCAGCTTCCACCTTCCCACTCAAACTTTCCTGGGGAAGCGTAGTCTTAAAAATCAATGAGAACAGATGCACCACCTTCTGGCATGTTTTTTGACATGCTAGAGCCTCTTTCTCAGTGTGTGTTTTTCTGTTTGCTAATACAAATCCTCTGGTTGAAGTCAGCCACACCTTATCCTTACTCACAATTTGAGCTTATTGAGCGCTGACTATGGTGAAGCCACAGAATTAGTTACCCCCTCCCCTGTTGAACTGGGGAGGTGAGCCCTCTCGGCTTAAACCCCCCCACCTCCCTCTTGCCCAGGGCCAGCAGGATCCCACTGGGCAGGATGGTCATCCACTCACTCACTTTGGGGATAGGAGTTTCCCCGAATGGGATACCTGTGATCCACCCTGTTCTCAAGATCCCTAATATCTTTGTTGAGTATATGGGACTTCAACTGTGTGATGACTTAAAACTTTCTGTAAGAATGGCAATGGCTGGTGTGGATTCTGGTCCTCTGTGTTCACAGTACTCGTCTAGAACAAGGGCACGCTGGAACAGCCCAACCCCTTGCGGAGGGAGAGATAAAGAGCCATTCTGCATTGGCAACGGGAGAAAGAGAAGCCTGAGGAGCCAGAAAAAGCGTTTGGACCTCCTCCTTGGAGGTGTGGTCGGAAGAGCATGTGCCAGGTGTGGTGAACCAATCTGCAGCAGTGTTTCGAATGCTCACAGCCCTGCTGGTGCAGGAAGAGCCCGGCGAAGCAACCCAGAGCACCCTCTGCCTGAGAAGCAGACAACCAGCGTACTGAGATGACGGCACAAGGTTGCGCAGGAAGCTTAAGGGAAGAGAAGACCAGCTCTGCCCGATAGGAGTCACCCCAAAGGAGCAGAAGAGGCGGTGAGGAGTTGGCCAAACTCCCTGACTCTCTTGTTGAGTTCTGCATGGAGAACAGAGGTACGCAGTGGCTCCAAGGAACCTGGAGAGGGGCGGTGAAGTCCAAGGTGGGGGTAAGAGTCCTGATGCCCCAAGACACAGTTAGAAGAAACTGAACCCCAAGGCGCGGTGTGGGAAACTGAGCCCCAAGGCGAGTGAATGGAACCGAAACCTAAGGTGGGGCACAGAGCAAGAAATTCCTAGCAGCAGAGAATGCCAGGATCTTTTTTGGGAAACAGTACAAGGAGAAAAGTCAGAGTGGGGGACACTGGCCAGACATCCCTATGTGAGAACAAAGACAGACATTAATTGGACTCAACAGAACAGTACCGATGAATTTGGACAGTCAGTCAACTGACTGTACTGGGGCATGGAGCCCATTTGAGAAAGATACACCACAGTGGGGGTCAGAAACCACCAGTCATTCCTTTTTTGGAATGGGGCCATTCCTGTTTTGAATTTATTTTATAGTGGTAGGGACAGAACTCTGGGCATAGGATTCTGGATGTAGGACTTCCTTGTTTTGTAAAGGACAGCCGGACGAGCACCCTGTCTATATTTTTTTCTTTCTAGAGCTGGGCTAGGAATCTTAGACTTGAGGACAGTATAGTTTTTTTGTGATCTAGAATAAAGAACAGTTGAACCACAATGCCAGCGTGTCAGCACCCTGATTCCGATCTAAAATATGATATAAAATTCCCCAAACTCTTCCTACAAGTCCATCTTTTACCTGCAGTAGAGGTTTAAATCCAAAGGATTTCTTGGTGAAAGCTGAAAGTGTACCTAAGGCATTGCAACGGTTCTTCACAACTTGGAAAACTTATTTTTCCATGACTGAAATGTATTACAAGTGGCAAACTAATCTGAGGGAATGTTGCAGCCCTTATACAGGAATATGAATAACATACAAACACGGCCTGTGGTTATTACAGTATTGTTTACTGTATTCAGTATGCCTGTGGAGTGTACTCTGTTTGGAAATATAACCAATGCATGACCATCTGGTGCAGTCAAGTTATATATTTGTAACACTGTACAAAGTAATTTAACAGAATGGAGCAAACTTCTTATTGGGTACTTTTCACAGTAAGATGGCGAAGTGGTAATGGCAGTATATTAGTTGAACAAGGAGGAGTTGGGGATGAACCAAACTAACAGAAGGCTACAAATCAACTATTTACCGGAATAACACAATGTACAGAGATTGGCAATAGGGGTGAGCTCTGACATAAGGAGTGGTATTGATGTTTTGGCAGCAGGTGAGCCCCTACCACGTTAAGGACCTGTTTCTGGGGCTAGGGAGTTGGTGTGGAAGAAAGATGTCCGGTGGTGTCGGAGAGTGTACGTGGGGAACAGTGCAGGTAGGGAATGGGCCCATTACTTTGCAAAGTTCTTTAAAGCGATGAATGCCAGGGGAAGAATGTCATGCCATTTACCAGCTATTTGAGTGTAGTTCTATTGACTTATAGACTAGTGCAGACGGGCCAAAGTGCAGGTTTTCATTGACACAGTAGGACAACTATATAGTCTGTCAGCAGCTGCTTCTAGCGATGACAGCGGGTGAAACTAGTGCATCGGACAAACATAAATCTGGCCTATTGTTATATTGTTAGATGGGAGAAATGTAAGATCTCTATAAAGCCTTGACAGTAAGTCTGCATGGAGGTAGTGACGGACGACTGCGATGACTGCAGGATGTTGGACAGAGTTTGAATTGCAATGCTCAGTGCTTAAGAGGAGCAAAGGAGAAGGGAATGGCCGAGAACAGGCTAGTGCACTAGTAAATATTAGAAAGAAACTGGGAAGAGATTAGAGTTTTAGTGGAATGATGGGTAAGGAGCTAGCAGATTTTATGCCTGTGTATGGCATTCAACCTACCTGTCATAACAGTTGATGTGATGAACTGCTGGATTTTGAGGTCCCTGTCAAACAGGACCCACAAGTATTAGGAGTATGTAGGAACGTCTGAAGTGGAGAGGAAAGGTGATGAAGTTGCAGGCCTGCACAACCAGATTCAAGTGGGTAGCATAGGTAGTTGGTCTCGAGGTAATTAGTGATTCTGTGGGATAAAACACGTTGCTGGATTTTTAGATGGTAGGACAGTAGTTGGCTGGCGTTATTTGTGTCGGAAGTCTCATTTTTGTATTTTTGAGAATGGGAAGAGGTGCTACTTCTTTATTGTAAGACTAGAAGTTGGGAAATTACCAGTGGTAAGATATGTTGAAGACCTAGGGATCAGTAAAATGTGCAAAGTCTTTAATACATTAGGGTGCCAGGGGTAAATAGCACAGGAGGGGTTGGCTGTCCTAGGGATAGGAACCAGTTGAGTTTGATCTCTGGAAGAGAAAAACCAGAGGAAAGATCAATAAATCAGTAGGGGAGGTTGCAGTGATAATGGGAGGATTGAGGCCCTGGCTTAGGTGGTTTTGGTTGAGCTGTAAAGTTCAAAGTCATTGCCAGAGATCTAAGAGGGCAAGAAGAGAGCTGGCAGGGCAAAGGTTGGGTCCAACAGGAATATTTTATGGGAATTAAGATATAGCACAAGATTTGTAGTGGGCCACAGGGAAGTCACATGGTTGCCTTCTGCTGCCTGAGTGGGATGATCCAAGGCTCAAGGCAGGGATGAGAGGGTGTGAAGGTGCAAGCAGGTTAGTGATGGTCAAAGGGAGTAGCAATGGCATTTTGAAGTCATAACCTTGTTCAATAGGCTTCGCTTTGGCTGAGCAGACTGAAGACCAAGTTTCATCTAATCAGGAGTTAGTGATTGATTTTAGTCATTTATAACACGCCTGTACTCAAGTGTTTCTAGGTGCCAGATTCATGTTGACATTTGCGCTTGGTGATTATGGATTGGGGAGGAGCAGAAGTTAGAGTGGGGTTGATCATTAGGTTTTTGGGTGTTGTGTTAGAGGAGCGGAATATTCCCAGTAGGTTGCCCTGCTTGTTTTGTGAATGTGGTTTAGGGGCACCAGTGAGCGGTCAGAAAAGGAAGTGTCAGGTTCGAGCCGGTGGGCAGTGGAGACCTTGGGTAATTTGTAGAGTAGTAGATATGAGTCAAGAAGAGATTGAGGTCTGGAAAGAAAGATTGGAGTGTGCTCTGGGGTGCGTAGACGGTAAGGATGGTGAAGGGCTATGAGCAAGTATTTGTACAGCGTTGTGCTCAGAGGAGGGAAGGAAATGAGGTTCAGGTCTTGCTAATCATGAGGCAGACTTCACCCTCCCCCTTTGACCTGTTGATGGTAGTGCGAGAATGTAGTATGTTGCTCAGCAAGCATGGCAGAGTCATGGGAACAGAGACAGGTTTTGGTGATGGCCATATTGTAGCCAGGACTTGATTGGCAGTTGTCAACACTACAACCACAAATAACTGAAGGGCAACATCCACTAACGTGTTGGTAACTTAAAAAGAAGCCTCTTGCAACAAACTGCCTATTAGGTTACTTGTGCTTTGAATCCCTTCGGGATGAATGAAGAATTTGACGCACATAATTTTAGATTGGTCATTTCGAAGTGAACTTAACTGTACATTGTTGGGGGGATCAATCATACACCTGTGTTTTGGCCAGAAATGGCTATCTGTGCTTGTCTTATTCATGGCTGGGAATCTCTGGTGACCAGTGCTCCAGATAAGATTTTTAAGTGGGTGTATTCTACTCCCTATTTTTGAAAGTTGGGAGCAAAATGTTTTCATGGAATGAAAGTCCCATTCCCAATGGGAATATTTTATAAGCAAGCAAATTGTTTTTAACTGTAAAACAAAACGTTTTTGTAATATTTCTTTGTCTAGTTTTTCATGCAGATTGAAAGATACATTGTTATGGGGTTGGCTTGGGCAGTAATAATGGCATCTTGTGGTACGACATGCACTACTGGTCCACACATCTATCTAACTGTGTGGAAGACCAGGGACACAAGCTCCTATTTTTTGTTGGCAATATTTTTACTCCATATTTGAGTATTTGCCTATTTCTAGTGAGTAAAAGTGGCTGATACACCCCTTGTCTGTAGGGCTGCTGGGGACCTGAGACTTTTAAGTGGTAATTCACTTGGAGACATGCAATGCACAACAATTACAAGTTATCAACCAATTGATTTGACTTGTTCCTTCTAGAGAGGGGCGCCTGCTACCCTTTTTTGTATTTGTGCAAGGAACTTTGGGTTGGTCACCCTAAATTACCTGGGGGAACCCAGACGTGGACCCCTTGCTCACTGTGCTCCGAGACAAAGCTCCACCTCATTGATGAGGCCCAACAAGGCTGAAACACGAGTATGGGGTTGCTGTTTGTACTCTTGTTCAAACAGGGTTTGCATGGCATTTCGGTGCTGGACTGCTCTTGTGGGCGGGACAAAGACTGATATGCAAATGGCTATGCCTCCTTTGTGAAAAGTACAGTGAGCTAAAAATGATGGCGGCGGACTCTCGAAGTGGGAATAAACCACAGAACAGGTTATCTTGTCATGTTCTTTCTAGAGAGGGGTGCCTGCTACCCTTTAAAAAAGGTCTTGAGACAGCTTCTTGCTAACAACAATGAATAGTTCAGAAGTTCATTAACTTCAAAACAAATGTCTTTGTCAGGGTATTTTGACACCACTTTGCCGTAATCTTTACCCCACCACAGTACTTTGTTTCCTCCTGGTTTACTCTCATGACAGGTTGATCACTTCTACAACACTCTGCTCCGGTATATTTTTGCCAGAACAGAACAAATGGTTACAAATGCTCTTGGTCTGGTATCCTCTTCTGCCAGCCAAGATCAACTGCAGTTCACTGTGTGGGCATATTCTCCTGCCCGAACAGAACCAATGGGCGCAAAGTTCTAGGACCTGGTATACTCCCTTGCCAGGCTCAACTACTGCGTCCTAAGTACTTTTGTGTTAAGGGTCAACTTCAAAGATTCAACAATGTCTTCTGCTTTACACAATTAGGTTTAGGACTTTCTTCAAGTGATACAAGAATCACACTGGTGCTATTTATTACGCCCGAGTGTTTGCCACACGGAAGACAGGAAATGCTCCCTTATTCCTGAACCTCTTGTCAGAAGGGCCACCCACCTGACAATCTTGCTCCACCTTTGTATTATTAACCAAATGCTGATAATAACTTTCTCTTCACACTTCTTTGGCTTTGACAATGTGGGTTTGAAACACTCTGGTCAATATTCTTCACGCACACTGTTAGGCATCCCAGGTTGCCTTAATGTGAGTCCCTTTTTGGCTTTGGCAATAGTGGTTTGTTCCCTTTTTGAGAAGCTGCCCCTTCGTGTGATTGGTTGTTAAAATCGCCCACTATATGACAATCGCCTCCTTCAGCCGGGACCTTTTAAAGTCTCTTTATGCCATCTACCTTGTGTTATCAGTTTGGTTTGCATCATGAGCAGTCCTTTGTTTTACATAAGTTTGGTATTCAAAAGGGAGTTTGGATTGAAGCAACGGGTCATCACGGAACGCTATAATAGTGAACTCAAAAGGTTTATTGTGCGTGTCCATGTTCCTCGCTGCTCCCAGCTTCTCTACTTCAGTTCTACTGCGCGGCTCGGCACTTTCTGCACAGTTTCCCGTGTCTCATGTCTCCTACTTTCAGAGCCCTTGCAGCTCCCCCAGCGATCCGGTTCCTGCCTTCCACTGACGAACGACTTACCATGGGGAAAGTCACAAAGGTTTCACGATTTCTTCCTCTGCTGCTTCGTGGAGACTCCAAAGATTCTCCACACGCTACTACTACTACTGCACTCCTTCTGTTTCGGCTGCCTCGCCGCCTTCTGCTTTGGTCTTTTGACCTGATCTGAGGGGGCCTTTTATGCCATCCTCAGGTGTGGGTCATTAACCTCAGTGGACTGCACTCTGCAACCCTGTGCCTCTGCCGCCCTCTTCTTCATCCCAGTACTCTGAGAATTCTGGGACTTGAAGACCCTAACACAAATAAAGTTTCTAAATATTTTCTCCACCAAATTTCCTTTTCTCCTTAAGCATATTCCTTAAGAGTATCACAAGGATAAAAAGATTTGGTTTTACATAGGATTGAGATTTTTCCAGGTTCAAATTAGTTGTTCTTTTAAGACCCCTCTTCGTGCTTTAACTGAGACCCCTAGGATTTCCTATTTCTGGGAGTGTTATAATTTTTGTAAGAGCTTTTCTCACCCATACATGACCGGTTATAATTGTCTTCACGCACATTGTTACCATTAACTTTAGGGAGTACCCTTTCTCATTGACATATGTAAGGAACCTGAGGGCATCCTCACTACTTTACCCCCCTGTATTCTCCTCTTGAGTGGCCAGGAAAAGGCCATCCCTCTTGGATCAGGACCCTGGGGGTGGATATGCGAGAAAGGATCACTTGGGTGGAGGGGACTTGGGGAGAGGACATCCTTAGGTGAGACATGGTATCCCCAAATTCCTTTTCATAATGAATCCTCTATCTGCTATTTTCAGCCCCTTCCCTGTTCTTCCTGTAAAACATTCCCCAAGAAACATCATTTCAGTCCTGGTACGAGGAAAAGACCAACTAGAGAAGCACATCCTCACAGTTTACACCTCAACTTAGTACTGAGACGAGGAGGGTGACTCCAAGAGTAAGATGGGACTTAACGTTGCACCAGTGAGCAGTCTTGTCCTTTTTGGACCAATCATGGTGGCCCGAAATTTAAAAGCCGGAATTGTTGTGGAAATGGAGACAGCTGTAAACTGAGGGCTACGAATTGCTGGGAGTCGGCAGACCTCTCCAGATAAGCCGTGTGGCAGGCAGAGCGCTCGACACCCATTCGAAGATGCAGAGTTTATGCAGTGGGAGGCGAAGCTGCAGGACACTAGAGGCTGGTGGCAGACTGTGAGATGGAGGCCGGCGGACACTAGTGTCCCAAGCTGCAGGAGGAGCATCGCTGGGTGAGCAAAGCCACATAGAGCCGCTGGGAGGAAAAGTGAGGTACTGCATGGGAAGGAACATGTGCTGGCAGAGTACCTCACAGAGACGCGTAGGCTCCGACCAGTGAGTGTAGCAAGAAGGTGGAACACCGGGCTGGCAGGCGAATATGCACAACAAGCAATGAACATTGATTTGTACAGAAACAATTGTTTCTATGAATACCTAACCAAGCGATAGTAATTATATGTACTTTTGGAATACCAAACTGTAAGCAAGTTTTGAGCACTCTTGAATAGTGAGTGAAATGAAAGAAAGTGTGGATTTTGGCTGATTCAACAAACTGCATTATATGAGAAGCGAGCATTGGCAACAGCCAAGAGAAGTCAAGTACCTGTATGTTATGAGGAAACACGCATTGGCAACAGCCAGGAGAATATAAGAAAGTATAACAAGTGCGTGGTGGCCAACCAAGCCATGGTAGTGTGTCCGAGTGTGACGCAGGTGAATAAACTAAGCAGCTCTCGTTGAAGCAGTGGCATAGTGTTGACAAGACGGGGGTCTCTGTTGCGTGACCTGTAATGGGTGGACCGTGTGGTCTGACAACTGTGCCTAGACAGAGTGCCCCCTGTATGGAAATGCCACTTAAAGCACCCATAAAGAAGCTTGCATTTTACAACAAGCTCTTATGTGATTTTGAAGTCAAGAACTTGAAGTGTCTGTCAGCTAGTGAAAAGTGACTATCCTGAGAGATTGGGAAGCATGCCTCGGAATTGTTGTTTTGAAAAGCTGGAAGATTTTAACTCTTGGGAAAGGGAACCCCTCTGTCTTCTGAACTATTGTGAACTTGGGGAGGGGGAAGCTGATTACAAGCCAAGAGCTGGAACAAACTCTAAACTTTTGAATAGTAATCATTTGGATGCCTACTTCCCTACACATTGTATACAGTTAGTTGTGACAGCAAGTATAGGTTTTGAACACAAACACATTTGCTTTGGACTTCCTGAAAGAGACCATCTTTAGTTATCTTTAGGTAGGAAAATTCCACCGTAGCATGGGGCAAGTTATGCCTTACTCTATCCTGCCTTTTGAGTTAATAAAACTTTTGTGAACCAAACTTGAACCTGTTGTCTGTGTCTGCCTCATGATGCCTTCACACAACATACCATTGCATGTACTGGCATTATGATATTCCCTTCCTGGAGGTACACAAGTACTGTCTCATCCCATGAAGTCCTCCTGTTTGCCTGGGGCCCTTGCCCTCCCAGGTGATTCCCCCTGGATAACACTGCCTCCAGGATCAGGAACGTCTGACTTTCCCTGGCTACCTGAGAGGAGAGTTTAGGTAGGGTTTTCGTGAGGACTCCATAGATTCATCACATATCTCTGGGTAAGGAGCTGCTAGCACATGGAGAATTGCAAATCAAGCTTGCCCATGCGAAGCAAACTAGAATAACCTTTTCTTTTTTATTACGCGGCCTGCGGTAGCGGCTGTGTAGTTATAGTTAAGTTGCTCAACCCATAGGAAGAGCACTTTTTGGGAAGCTTATAACTTTGTCCTCCCTGGACGAATCCTCACAAAACTTTGCAAAAAAGTATATGGCCCCGTCAGATTGATTATGCGAAGGTGAGGTTTTATGGAGCATGGGGCGAGGGGCAAAGTTATAAGGGGGTCCCAAAATGTGTGTTTTTTTTTTTCCCATAGACACAATGGAAAACAAATTTGCTCATGCCTACAGCCCAAACCGCTGGACGGATTTTCACCAAATTTGCAGCAGGAGCGTCAGTTTGGTTCCAAAAGCGTGCTTTTGTAATTTACTGTGTAAACCCGTCCAGTATTTTATTTTTTAAATGGCCAAAAAGTAGGTAAAAAAACAATTGGTAATATCTGGGTCCGGTCCACGGACTCACTTCCCTGTTCGGTCCACGGACATGCCTCCGATTGGCTCAGACGGCGGCATCATGTCTGCGGACATCAGACATGCCCACTGATTTGGATGGTAAAAAGCGTGAAAAGTTGTTTTCCGTGAACACTGTGGTGAAAACATAAAAAAACACAACATTGCACTTGTCAAACTAATGAAACAATCTCTGGGGAGGTGAGGGGTGATGAGGAAAAAAAGCCCCAAAAACTGGTGTTTTTTCAACTCGTCCACGAACAGTCCGGATGTCCGGGGTAGGCTTGTGTTTGTGAACATCACAGATGTTTGGGGACATATATGCCTATTTCTGTTGGTGAAAAGCAGTTTTTGGATGTGGTGCTGTTTTGCCAAGAGAGAACACAATTAGAGGGGTTACTAGAATATTTTAAAGGCTTATAAATTTGGTGCCATTTGACGAATCTGATCAAACGTTTGCAGAAAGATTTTTTTAGACCTAGATATGAATGTTTTTGCAAAGCATGGTTTGATTAGAGGGTGGTTCTGAACATTTTTTAGATGGCTAATAATTGGCCATTTCACTAATGTGGACCAACGTTTTCAGAAAGATTATAGACCCACCCTTGAATGTTTGTGCAAAGTCTCAATGGTTTTTGTCAAGGGCTAAGTTATATGACTATTTTATATACGTACATTTTGACAAGGACCTGAAAGCATGGTTTTGCAAATGTCCGTTTTATTTTTTGAAAAGTGTCATAATGTAGGCACAAAAAATAGTGATATACGTTTGGTCACTGAGGTATAGCCTGTGGTCATCCAATCTTGAACCAATTATAGCCCTCACAATGGTGAGGCAGTTTTGTTGAGATAAGTAGTCTGGCTCCATTAAGCAATTTGGAGTAGTATGCCGAGGATGAGGCAATGGCATTCACTTGTCTGTTCATGGTAAGATTGGAATCAAGATAGATGCCAAGAGTCTTGACAGTTTGAGACACCAAGATGGGTATAATGTTGATGGTGAATGATTTGTAATGTTTGTCAAGTTTACCCAAGGTGACTGGAGATCCAATTAACAGAATTTCGGTTTTCTCCGTGTTGAGGCAATGCAAATTTTCTGCCATCCAAGATTGAATCGTTGAGTAGATGGAGTTGGGGGTGTTCAAATCAGCCTTGTAGTCCCATGAGAGGGGGATAAGCACCTGGGTATCATCTGCATAGTTAGTGTATGAGATTCTCAGTGCATCTAGAAGGGTAAACAGAGGCCTCATGAATAGGTTATATAGGGTGGGTGCAATGCACGATCCCTGTGGGACTCCACATTTGAAGTGACTTGGAGTGGCAGAGGCTGAGTCGGAGAAGACTTTCATAGCCCTATCCTGTAAAAACGAGGTGATCCAAGCACACACCTTGGGGGAGAAATTGGCCGCAGATGAGAGATGGTGGTGTAGAGTCTTGTGGTCCACCAAGTCAAATGCTGTGGATAAATCAAGGAGCAGAAGGAGCACAGGCTTGCCTGCGTCTCTGAGGTCGTCCATTTGAATTTTCAAGTCTATTAGAGCTGTTTCGGTACCATGTCGTGGACAAAAGCCAGACTGCCGAAGGCCAAGGAGTGTTGTCTTCAAGGATTTCTGGACTTGCAGGTAGGCTGCTTTGTCCAAGATTTTTAGTAGAAAAGGGACGGTAGTGATGGGTCTGTAATTCCCTGGGACCGTTGGGTCGAGGGAGGGTTTCTGAAGGAGAGGGCGTACCCACGCTTCCTTAAGGCCAGTCGGGACAAGGCCAGACTGGAAGCATGAATTGATCAAGGCAGTGAGGAACGGGGCAAGGGAGTAGGCGCAGTCCTTGATGAGCTGAGCCGGGCAGACATCTCCCTTGCAATTGGATGGTTTATAGTATTGAGGAGGGCGATGACTTCAGGTTCGCTCATGTCCTTAAAGTCAAAGGGGTGAATCATCAGCAGTGGTACCTGTTGGCAGGTTGCTATGTGGGTTGGCTATTAGGTGAGTAAGAGCCTTTTGATGAGCTAAGATTTTAGTTTGCAGGGTGTTTAATTTATTCAGCATGGCAGATTGGATGTTATTGCACCAATTTATATCTTTACAGATAGTGGAAGGCAGGGGGGGGTTAGGTTAGTGTCAGGGTGTTCCAATTCTCTAAAGGCGGCAAAGATTTCTTTAGTGCCCCATTTTAAATTACCTATCCTTGTGTTGAAAGAGGCGGCTTTGGTCTTGATTATAGCAGATTTGTACCCCCTAGAGATAGCGTTAAAAAGCTAGTTTATAAGTGTCATTGGGGTTAGCTTTCCATGTCGAGAGTGCTAATCTCTTCTTGGAACAAAGATCAAGAAGATCCTGCGAGAACCATGAGTTAGAGTGTTTACCTCTCTTGGCTTTCCTCTTGGTAAGTGGAGCAATGGCTTCAACAGCTTGGGTGATGGCTAGTTTAAATGCACTTGCAAGAGTTTCAGGGTCCTTGGAAAAGGAAGGCCGGAGTGGCGTTACGTTAAGGTAGGCTGCAATCTTTTCCTTGGTAAGCTGACGGGCACTTCTCGTGAATGCGGCCGGCATAGGGATCACCTGCTTGGGAAGCGCTTTAGAATTATCATGGTCGAATTGGATGTAATGGTGATCAGACCAGGGTAGAGGGGTAATGTCGGTGACCTGAATAGTGCAGTTTTGGTGGCTGATACAATCCTGCGTGCAACCTTTCATATGGGTCAGTTGAGAGATTGCTTGAGAAAATCCTATGGTGGATAGGGCTTTATTTAAGGCATCCAAATGGGTATCATAAGGGTTGTTGAGACCTAAATTGAGCTCTCCCAAGAGCATAACTTGGGAATTTGTTTTCAGGTTGTCAGAGAGAGGGAGGGAGGGAGAGAGGGGATCAAGGCTTCATGGAAGTCTATGACCGGACCAGGAGGTTGATCGACAACATGGAGAGAGATGGTACAATTAGGGTTGAGATTTATTTTGAGTAAGAGGTAGTCAGAGCTATTGCCTAGTGCTTTGGCAATCCTTCTAATAGAGAGAGTCCCTGGCGATGAGTTACCCCTCCACCTCTGTGGAGGGTACGGTCTTGCCTGAAAATGGTATAACCAACTGGAACGGCAAGGGTAAGGGTGGGCCAGTTATATGGCTAGGAGGGAGTAAGCACCAAGGTTATTAATTCAAATGACTGGTCTTGAAGACACAGGCTAGGAAACAAAAAACTGCACTCTGACCAGAATCTTCTCCCAGCAAAGAGCACCTTGGTTCAGTTTTGACTAAATTCATGAAGAAAAAAAAAAGTGAGAACTTAAGGATAGAAATAACCCTACTTTAAAAAAGTGATTTTATCTGTTTTGCATATTCATAGGTTGCGATGCATCTCCAGATTCAACACCCTCTACCACGACAATCCCACCCCAAAATTGTGTGACAAGAAATAGGCTATTTATGACCTGAAAATTAGGTTTTACTTAAAATAATATATCAAAATTAAAGGAGGTCCACTAACTTTAGGCAAGGCATTGCAACCACAAAAATCTTTACAAATACAGACAGCTTGGCTACATAAAAGAAAATAATTTGCCTGCCATCGCCCCACAATACAAATATCCATTTGCATAAAACAAAATCCGAATAACTATTCTAATCAAAACATACATTAATCTGAAAGTTTACCCTCAAGGTTACTGCTTGTTGGCATTACTTTTCCAAAGAAAACATTCAATTCAACATTTTTTAGTAAATGATCGGTTAAGGTAAGAAATGTATCGCAAGAAAACCCCTGAAATTCAATGCATTGGGGAATTCAGGAATGGATTAACGAGGCGCGTTCCCGTTGATCTCCCCTATAATACTGTATCCCCCAAAATGCTTTTTTCTATGGCATTGTGAATCCCTTCTCTCCTAATAAATATGTCCTCTTGGGCTTTGAAACGGGAACGCAGCGAGTTAAGCCGGTCCAGAGTTCCCCAATGCGTTGAATTTCAGGGGTTTTGTTACAATACGTTTCATACCGTAACTGGTCATTAACTAAAATTAAATGAGGTTTGCTATGCCATACGTTTTTAAAAAAAGTTTATTTGTTTTTTTACGCATAACTGGCCAGTGGCCGCGGCCATCCGTCGTCCCCTCTATTTTACAACAATACCAGACCACTAGCCATGGCCAGTGATTTTTCACCACGACCTCACTGTATCTTTTAACACTAAAAACCTTGTTTTTATTACTTCTTTTGCCATAGGAGCGTGTATAATTATAATTAGGGTTTTCCGTTTCACTTTTGTCCAGTGTTAACCCAAAAATATTTAATTGTTTCATTGCGTGTGAAAGTAAGATCATTTTAAGTAAGATCTTTTTTCTCATGACCGACTTCGGCTGCAAGAATAACATATGCCCAAGTCTGAGAGGTTAACCTCGAAATCCACCCTAATGCAACCATCGCTCAAAGAAGTTTATCAATCACAAACTGATCCTGACATGTTGTCACTGTGGTATTTTTAAATATAAAAGATGGCAGGGTTTGAGAAGTCAATTTATTAGGCAATGCGCAGTGCGATTACATTATTTGCCAAGGATCACACACTTTGGTTAAGCAACATGCTACAAGCCCTTGTTTTATGGCCAGTCTCTTGGTGACTGTTGTGCTACATCGCACAAACACAACTAAGCGCATTTAAGCAGCACGGAAAAATGACCGGCTGCAAGAATAACATATGCCCAGGGACTTTTGCCCCCATAGCGAAAATCAAAAGCTGGCACCAATGAATATACGCACAGTAAGTGAACGTATATCTTCAAATGAAATATACAAATGTAGTTAAATTTACCTTCCCCTTAGAAGAAAGTACTCAAGACAAAATAGCATAGGACCTAAAAGTAATGAACACCAGAAATATGACCTGAGAGAGGAACGGCTCTAATACATATGGTGGCAAAGTATAAAAAGATGCCCACCTTCCAAACCCAGCAGTCTGTAGCAAATTATTCCCATGAAAAAAAAAATCCCATTACAAAACAAGTGCTTGTGGTCTTGTGGGTAGGCATCTGCACTGGGAACATGCCAATACGAGTAAACTGGTAGCCAAATACTTGAGCAAATTTGCCAACCTCAAAAAACCCAAGGGGGTGCGTCCGCCCTATCAAAAAAAAAGTTATGCTGTCCTTCCACGTGTCCTTTACTTGTGCCGTGAAAAGGAGTCACAACTAGGGGAAAATAACTGCACCAGTATCCAAGATTGTAACTTCTCACCACATCCTGGCCAAATACTCATGCCTCATCACCCCAATGTCTGGTTTTCAACAATACTCTGCTTTATCCCCCTCCCATCTACAAATACCAGAATGCAATTCAACAAAAGACAAAACAAATGGTCTCAGAGAGCACTGGGAACAGAGAAGATCTTTAAAGCACATTGGGGAGATACACACACAAACTTTGGGACATTATGGTTACAAGTAAAACCGAAACCCCCCAGAAATTAGCCAGATATGGTAAGCTAAGCAACCATAACTCGCGCACCCACCGTGCACTGCTAACACCTAGGACATGAAAGATGACATCACAAATGACACTGATGACATTAGCATTATCTGTAATGCAAATAATGGACAAATTATATACTAGAGAAAAATATAAAAGGACAACAATTTTCTGTCCCAAATCCCTTTCTCTAGAATACAATAATAACATAATCAATGGACCTTTATAACTATCTACGGTCTCCACAGTCCCCTTTCCATTCAATGGATCATTAAAGACCCGGATGGCATGTGCACATCATCGCACAGGGCAGCCCTTCTAACCTTTTTAATGTAATATTTGTAACACTCCCTCAATGCCTTCTTTCAAACAGTCACACATCCATCACACACCCATCCACCAGTCACTTCCAAAAACTGCACATAACCCTATGACCATATTAAGCTTCCACACACCAAATGCCACTTAATCTTCAACAAATCGCTTGCATCTGCATTTCCTTTATACAAAAACATACACAGTGCTCCTACAAATTCACATATGCATTGTGCAGTGAGAGAAGTGCATAGCTAGAAGGGGCAGTAAAGATGGGTAAGTGCTCATGAGAACCCAAGAGGAAAATGCCAAGGTGGGATGCCACTGGCTAACTACTAGAGCAGAGGAGCCCCAAGTGTGGGATGCATCTTAACCGTAACAGCCCTTTAACAAAGTTTTAAATGTCAATTTAATAGGATTTTATAGGTGAAAATGTTTCATGGTGTTACATCACTAATTATATATACATATACACATACACACAAGAACTATAAAACCTGCTTAAAGAAACATTTTTTGCAACACATACTTATGCCGGTCGTTATCAGCAGTGCATGCTGGGGGATGCAAATCATTGTTTAATTGCCTGCAGCGGAAGGCTCAACCATGACCCCAGCCCAACCAAATCACACCTGACCCAGCAATTACTGCAATGCCCTCTTTATAGGGACCTCGGGCAAGAACATTGCCAAACTGCAAATGGTAGAAAACAAGACCCTCAGGGCCGCCACTGGGACATCTTAAAATGACCACAGCTCTGAGGTACGTAGACGGGTTCATTGGCTCCCAGTTCAAGAGAGAATTGTCTTTAAAACCCTTGCCCTTACGCACAACTACCTCCATGACCTGGCACCCCCCTACCTGGTCCAAAGACTAGCTAAGCCCACCTTATCTAGGCCCACCCAGAAAGCCTACACCAACATGATTTCCCTGCCGAAGGCCTGGAGAATTTGTGCAGGAGGAACCAGTTTCCCATCCATGGCAGCCCTTCACTGGAATGCCCTTCCATCCCACATTAGGATGATTGACTCGCACATAGCCTTCCGCAAAGCAATCAAAACCAGGTTATTTGTCTGATAGCTGAGCTTGTACCAGCCACTTACTTTAGATTGCTGTCTACCAGTTGGTTCCATTCTGTATTGTACTTGTCTGATATTGTTCTGCTTACTAATAATGTTGTAACAATCTACTGTAATGTGTAACTAAGTAACTCACTGTTGGGCCGCTCTCAAGGTAACTGAACCAAGCTTACTCACAATCACAAGTAACAACGCCTCAATGCCTCTGGGCTGTAGCGCGCTCTACAAATTCAAATGAATAACTGTAGTTAAATGAATTGCTTTTATTCAAATGTAATTTAACCAATTTATGTTTCTGATGAATGATTCGACTGAAACATGTAAAGCAACATTGCAAATATCTGTACATGCCTTGGATTGTAACATGGATGGATAAACTGTTGGGACTATAGAAATATTTACTAAAGGTGAACGTTTGATTTAATGTTTAAATGAATTTATAATTTGTTACATACATTATTTAAGAGGGTCTATTCCCAGAGGCTATCGCTAGCCCTGCGCAGGAGGGAATACTGCTGCATTAGGTTTTATTTGTTTTGTTTACTGTTAGTGTCCCTTGTATTTCACTAAACCATAAAAATTGCAAAAAAAGTTTTTTGAATAATTTATTTAAAAGGAGTGTACCATACAGGTGCTCACAGTATTTGGAAGTACCTGTTTCTAATTAAGATGTGGTGGCTGTTTGAGGGCAGCGGCATGTGACTACTAACCATTTTCTGTAAGCCCTTAATGATGATGCGGGGTTGTGACAACACGTGGCTGGGTGAATCAGATGCCCAAAAGATATTTTCTGTTTTCCTGCATTCAAGTGAATATTTATACATTTCACTCTTGCAGAATATGTGAAAGGTGCATGTGGGGGTGACTAATCGTGTAGCTTAAGGTGGATGTGGTGGCCACAAAAGGGAAGAGGAATAGGGAGTGTAGACGGTCCCCCAAAGTACTATATCTGTATGGCCATGTGCTGGGCGGAGGTGTGATGGACTGGAATGGTGGGACGTTCTACTTCATGGAGACCAATGTACTTCTAGGTGAGGTTGTAAAATCATGCATAGCAGTCTAGCTACATCAAAGGAAGGAGTCACTTGAGGACAGCTCTGTATGAGGGCATCTGTATATTCGAAGGCCTGTATGCACCGACAGTCTGGTACCTTTTTCTATGACATAGTCTAGTAGTGCGGGTATTCGTTTGGCCCATGCATGGCCATGCGTTGAGGCCTTTCTGCACCGCCTGGGTGTTTACAACCAATGCCAACGAGAACGGGAGAGCACACGCTCTGCTACTTGGTGCTCGACCCCAGAATGGCCAAGCTCTAGGCAGGAAAGCTAGTAGGAACTATGTACGCTTTTTGGATGAGGGTGGGGGTTTTAAATGTTTTCTCTCGAGGTTGAGTCTGTGGTTATTGTGATGTTGTCTTGGATATCATTGGCTCTTTGAAACACAGATCAGAAGATTGTGTGTTTAAAAACATTTTTCTGCCAGCTTTTTAAACATTTGCATTTTAAATATATATTTTTTTGCCACAGTAGTTTTGGCCGACTTTATTTTAAAATCTGTGTGAAAACACCGAACATTCCCCAACTTCTCATTTAACCTAACCACCTCACACAGCCACCTCCTACCTCAAACACACAACACATATATTTAAAAAGAAACCTGTGAAAACTACACGCTGAAAATGCAAATGTGTAAACAGCGGTGGCAAATGAACGGCATTCGATTTAAAATGCACTTGTATGAAAAGTGGTAACTAAAAGGATCCAGGTTGTTTTCGGACTTAATAAATGGTTACTTGTTGATTTCTATTGCTTTTCCTTCTTTTCTCCTTCTTAAACATTTAACAGATATCTGGAACAAAACGGGAGCTGTGAAACTCATCAGATGGTCTCCGGACTGTAGTGTTGTTATGGTGACTTGGGAGTGTGGTGGCCTTTCCTTATGGAGTGTTTTTGGGGCCCATCTTCTCTGTACTCTGGGTGGAGAATTTGCGTGAGTATCTTTTAAAGGCATTATATTGGCTTGAGTCTACTACACTTCGTTTGACTAAACAGGACTAAATCCCATGTTAAACAACAAGAGATCTGCACTGTAATGTATGTCTGTAAAGGCCTTATGAAGTTTGTTGTTGTTGCTGTGTTCTTATTGTACTTGCTTCCAAAAATGGGGATGTTTGGGGAAACCTATCGTGAACAAAAACCCGTTTTGTGACTTTATGCTAAATTAAAGTCAACCAATGATAACTCATAAATGCGAAATTGTGGAAACAATTATATGGAGTTTCTGACTAGCTAGTGTGGTAAAACACATGGCTTCTGTGAGCCAATGGAAAACATAGATCTTTATTGGAAGGAATTGGATGTAAATGAGGCAGGTGTGCCACTCGTTCTTACATCCTGTGTTGCAAGAAAATGTACTTGTTGCAAATGGCTTCATAGCTATCGCTCTCTGGATCCAAACTGTACATTTGCAGCGCTCGCATTTAGCCTTTTGCGCTGATGTACACATTAGCACAAGTTGATACGCTATTAGTGTTTGATTTTTACTCTTGGGAAAGATTTTACTTTTTGCTGCTTTGAAGCACCAGGAGGAGGGAATTCATGTTTAGGTTTGAATGTGACAAATACAGTATTTACGGTTTTGATAATGCTATCAACAGTTAAGCAATACTTACAGGTCTCATAACTGAAGACTAAGGTAGCCACAGAGCACACCACAGACTACTCTCAAGCCCAGGTTAAAGGCAGTACCCGAATAAGACCGGGCCAGCACATCCGGATCCTCTGATAGGATTACCTCTTTCAGGCAACCAACAATGGAGAAGGGCTCAGCTCATTAAGTAGCGGTGGAGTAATCTTGAAGTGCCCCATGCATTTGCCAGGGAATCTCAGCAGAAGACAATGGTCTGCAACAGGAATCCACTCGATTTACACCACAAACCAGGATGTTCCTCGACGGAGTCAGCACAAAGAGTGCGTAGCATACCATTTTATTTGGGCTCAGCGCAACAGGAGCTACTTCTCAGGATGAGCAGCAGTTTCTTCCAGGCTCTTCTTGTGAAGTCTAGGGAGCCGTGGAGGACTGATGAACCATTTGCTCCAATCGATCCATAGGAGGAAACCCCAGGCTGATGAGGCAGAGCTTCACCTAATTGAGGACCGCAGGCAGCTACATATCTTTCAGATAGTCCCTGGCATCTCATGGTCTTCTCGGCTTCGGTTGAATGCTGAAGGGTTCCAAACCTCCCCTCGACAGCGCTGGCTCTGCAAACTTGCAATGAGAGTGTTGTGGTGATTTATTTGGAATCGGTGTATGAAGCAAAGCTGGGCCCTGATGTTTTCTTGCAGGAGAAGATTAAAGTGACCCCACTCAATCTTTCTACCTATGTAGACTGTAGTTTTTGGGTGATGTTATTTGGCCTTTATACCGCATGAGTCACAACTGTAGTGTTTTTAAAGCACTGAGTCCTTGTCTGTGGGTGGGTGGGTGAGTGAATTGTGACCCAGCCAGGGCGTTAAAACGCGACCATATCCTTTGAAAGGAGAAGGGAAAACGGAGGCAGGAAGGGGTAAAATGATGGGCAATAGGTTGAACTAAATTGAGCGAATTTGGGTAACAAGCAATTACGTTAAAAGTAATGACAGGTAAAATTAATGTGTAAGCAGTGATTTATGCAAGCAATACACAGCGGTTTGTTCAGAAAGACAGGGTACATCAGAGTCAAACCTGGGGGCACCCTCATCTTTGGGTGGTTGTGTAGATATACTAAGATTGGTTATGGACGTGTGATGACCTTGAGATGTTCTCAGGAGTTCCAGATAATTTGGTGGCCATAATACCAACTGGTCTTGCCATCATTCTCCACTCAGAGTTCCTGTAGGCTGGATAAGGAAAGCTCAATTGGCAGGGGTGTCTGAGAGCCCCAAGAGATGGCTATTGTGTTGATTCCAATGTATTTGTCCCTTCTCGCCAATAGGGAGCAATCCCTGTTGAGACTAGGGAGGTGAGCCCGCTACCCAAGACTCGCTAGGGGTATGGACAAGCGGGATCTCCCTGGGAGTGACTCCCCCTTAGGGGACAAGGGCTCCTCGAGGCAGATTTTAGCAAGATCTCCATTCCACCCAGTCTTCTCTGCTTATATGGGAGTAAAGGATATTATTTTGAGATAACCTTTACCTCTGCCTAATTGAAATGCTGCTCCTCCCCCTCGGGTCTCAAGTCTTGTAACAAACAGAATTGACCAGGTCTGCTGCTGCATCATAGGGGCATCATGCTGCATCCTCTTCTTCATGTTTAAGGTACTGTTGCTGAAGTGCCGATTTGTGTGTTTTGTGAATTTGCCCATACACGTTCGCCCAAGTCTAACTCTGGTGTGCCTACAGGGAGTCTTCTCCGAAGCCCCTGAACTGTTTTCCCAACAAAGAAAGTGTACTTTCTTGCTACAAGTCTCCTTCTGAAGGAACTCTGGACTTTTTACAGCTGGTGCCTTACTTATTTTGGCCCACCAATCTGACACCGAGACTCTCATAACTAGATAGGGGTGGACTACTAAAGACTAAAGCTTCTGTGAATGTAATGCCGGCCTTACTTGCCTGTGTTGGTTTTGATTCATTCTTCCATGAAATAGTTATTCCATCAGTGCTTTTACTTACCTTCAATTTCTCCCAACTATTCTAAAAGCCAACTTGCTAACGGCCAGAGGGAAAGGGTGACTCCCCTCCGTGCAGCTCCATACCCTGTTTGCCCTTGTTCGCAATTGAGCACCCAGTGAGACAACCTACAGCAACTGACAGGTAAGGTGGTCCGGGTGCAGAGTCCAGTAAACCCCACCACCTCATTACCTTTTAATACTTGATTAGGGGCAGGGCACCACGCTTTAGCTGTATTCGGGGGTAGGAAATGTATTGCACTTAAATGGATTGTTGCGGCTAGGACATGTATTGCACTCTTAGTTAGCCTGTAATTTACGCAGATGTTCTTGATTATATCCTATCCTTAGCACTCAGAAGATCATATGGAGAACCAGCCTGAAGTCCATGAAGACAGACTGTTTATTGCAACTAGAACATGTATTAGGATTGCACCCTCTGTGCTTAAAGACCTGTCGGGATAGCTTGCCTATGCATCCAGCCTTGGTTTTAGACCTGGCAGATTCTTGATATTAGCCCGCCTTTAGTCTTCAATACCAGTGAGGATAGCCATGGGCTTGCACTTAGATATGCGGGTAGCCTGTTAATGCACTTACAAGACTAGCACACGTAGGTCAACACATGTGTTGTACTTGGAGTATTTTGTGTAAATTAACACATGTACTGCACATGGAATAATTGAAGATTAGCACATGTACTGCACATACTACATATTTGTAGGTCAGCACACTTATTGCCCTTCGAAATTTGTTGTAGGTTAGCACATTTATAGCTCTTAGAAAACTGCAAAGGTTAGCTCTTCTTTTAAACTTGGAGGCAATTGTGTGGGTTGGCACATGCAGTGGATTTAGAAGAATTTGGCTATGTCTACCACTTGTTTTGTAGAAATCAAATGTTGTAGCGGTGCGCTCACAAATTGTTGAGATTCAGAGTGGATAACCACACTCGCTTTCAATCACTTTAAACAAAAATTAAGAAAAATGTAGGTGCTCCTGTGCATATCTTGGCTACAAGAAAGGAACGGACATGAAAATGATCAGTCCATCAGGTTTTGGGGACAACCACAGGGCACACTTTTGGCTGATGTAGTCAGTTGGATTTTCAATAAGGTAAATAAATATTAAGCAAATTAAAAGACTTTTAATGAGGAAAAAATGAGCAAATAAATAGTTGCTTTTCAATCCAGCAATACTTAATGACAAACGAGCACGTAATGCTCGCAAATGAGTATAATCACAGTAATTCGTTCAAATTCATACAAATTTAATCAAGTGTACATAGGTGAAACCTTTTCAACATTTCAATGATCGGTTCAGAATTTAAGACAACTCCTGTCTCCTATAAGAGGCAAACAGCACTTTCGGTGATCTAAAGGGTATAGTGCAGCTCCTTGTGTATACTACGCGTTTCGGGCTGTGTAGCCCGTCATTATGTATGGTTTCTGCAAAAGATGGATACCAATTTGTGTAAGTAGGGGTTTACAATTTGAGAGTAATTAATAACTTCAATAGAAGTTAAACTGGTACTTAACTGACGTGTGTTTCACACTATTTCCAAATGAACGTGCTAAACGTTCAGCAAGTCATATCAATTTGTAAAGGGAGAATCCTTTTGTTTAGTGATAAGGATCCTAGGATAAAAAAAACAATACTTTCATGACTAAATACAATGTGACCCCGTGTGGGACCAGTCGCTTAGGGGAACGCGCTGGGTCCCAAACCACGGACATATGTTTAATTTTAAAGAGTGAAAGCCAAGTGGTACAGTTGTAGTAAAACTCATGGTGGAACTCACCGGCATGGATGCTGTTAAGTAAAATTATCATCGGTGTAATTTTCAGCTGGAAGATCACAGAGCAGCATTCTTGGGGATTGAGGGATTTCAGCGTCACAAATCCACATATCCTATAATTAAAGGGAGCTGGTTGTGATTAAGTACTAAATGTGAGTAAGAGTGAACAAGTCCGTGGAAATAATGCGGTGAGAAAGCATAACTGAACTCACCAGGCTGTTTTAACCAGCGGCTTGTTTATGAGGGACTTTGCTGGAGTTTTAACAGGAATATACCAGCCAATGCAAATTGATACGTAGTTTTGGTAGAACTCACCTGACCTGTAGGTCGTGAAGTAGGGTTAAATAACTGTATATCTACAAATATTGATGGTTTAGATCGTTCGGTAATGAACGCATCATACTTTTCTAAGGGCAGCGGAGCGCGGCTACATCTAAGGGGAAAAGCAGTGTCTGCAAAGCTGTGGTGTTTGTCACTGCAACTGTGATGCTTGCGCACCAAGTTTATATTTCCAAGGATGCAACGGCAACCGGTGGCGCCATTCTGGAATGGGAATGGTTAGAAAGTGTTCAGATGGTATGTTTGCATAGTCTTAGAATAGATCAAAGCAAGTCAAAGGAAATGAATATATCGGAATCGGCACAGATTCCACTTAAAAAGATGTAATTGCAGTTTAAAAGCCTGATTGCAAATGTATAAATAAATCCAAAAAACCCATCAGTACAAAACAAACCGTGTGACTAGGTTGTGTTCACAGTAATTCTAAGAGCATTGTAGCAAGTCATATGAAATCGGAAACAAAATCGCAAAATAAGAAATACACTTCACTAATCAGAGAACAGAAGAGTGTTCACTGAATGCACAATTCTGGCAGTAACACTAGGGGAGTATGTATGTGACTAAGTCTGTTATTGAAAATGTGGGTGAAATGTTAACCATGATGTGATGACATTAAATACCAGTGTATGGGTGTCAATAAGACACTTGTAATCAACAGTTAACCAAAATGCAGAAATAGTCTGAGGCAACAATATAAGATTAAAAAAGTGTGCAGATGGGTATTCACATCTATAAAGGTATAATTTCGGACATGTTAAAGACAGTAAATCCTTGTTTTAGATTGGACAATGGGCAGGGCCACTATAGACGGCAGCTGAAGTCCCAATCTACATTCGTCCCTATAGGAGACATGGCATCTAATCGTCAATCCAGAATAGTTCTCGTTGGAGTAACAATTTGTTAAGATTACCTCCTCTTCTTAGTGAGTGTATAAGTTCATTATATTTGAACATGATTTGTGCAATAGTGTGTGCCTCTTTGATGAAATGTTGTGCAACTGGAGATCTTTCAGCCTTCAGTCTGATATTAGATTTATGTTCGGGCCACCAGATTTTTCCCTTTGATGTGGTCATGCCGACATAGAACAGTCCACATGGGCAGTTAATGTGTAGATGTTTGTTTTTTGTGTCACAGGTGGAAGCGTGACGAGAGTGATTCTGTAGCCCATGTGAGGGTGGGTAATCGAATTTCCTTTGCTGAAATTATTGCAATTGTTGCAGGGAAGTGTCCCTTTGTAGTTTTGGTCTTTTATCCTCTTTGTTGCAAAAAAATCTGCTTTGTTCAAGTGATCCCTAATGGATCTGCTTTTGCTATTCGCAAAAGGTGGTGGAGGAGCAGGCAAAAGCTTAGCTAAGGTGGGATCTAACAGTAAGGTGTTCCAATGTTTCTTCACAATTTTCTTGATTTGTGTGCTTTGTTGAGAGTAAGTTGTAGCATATACCAATTTCTCAGTCGACTGGCATTTTGGTGTCAATGCATCCGTTCTTGTACATTTTTAACTCTCTCAGCACATTGTTCGACAGAAGATGGATTATATCCTCTTTGAAGGAATTTACCCGTAATTCTGCTTTGCGTGTATAGTCTTGATCTTCAGAAATGAAGCGCCTATATCTCAGAAATTGGCTGAGAGGAATGCTCGCGAAAGTATTACTAGGATGAAAGCTTGTGGCGTGCATTAGGCTGTTTCTATCCATGGTGTTGGTAAAGATTGTGGTGTGTAGACTCCCTGCTTTTACTTAAATCTTTACATCAAGGAATTCAATTGAAGTCCTACTGATTTTGGAAGTGAATTTTATTCTCGTTGCTAAAGAATCCATGAATTTAAAGAAATTGTCTATATCTTCCTTAGAGCCTTCCCAAATGCCAAACAGATCTATATACCGAACTAGAAATTTCAGATGTTTTTTCCATTGTTCATTATGTAAGATGTTGTTTTCTTCCAAGTATGCTATATACGTGTTGACATAACCTGGGGCCATTGCAGCACCCGTGGAGGTTTATGAAATTTGAACAAAGTATCGGTTCTCAAAAATAAACACTCCCCGCACAGCACAGCAATTTGAAAAAAAGAATTGCAAAATGTTCTACATTCGAAATTCCAACGTACATCTGTCTGCTGTACAGAATGGTTGCTTGGCTACCCTCAGTCTCACTGAGTACCAGGCTCTTTCTTGATCAGTCACCCTTGCACACCTCTGGACCTACCATGCACTTAGGGGCTGTAACTGTAATCCCAGTTCTCCTTGCACTAACCAGAGCCGCGCCGCACTTATTCAGAGCATTGCTGCCCTGTTTTCCCCTCTCCTTTCCACTTCCCGCGCTATTTAAATAACTACAATACAATGCAAAAATGTGTAGAGTAATTTTACCTATCAGTATTGTGATTCTGTGATTGCTGGTTTGAGTACTTTTCCTAACCTGAAGAAACTTTCCCTTGCCTGAATTTTATCTTAAGGTTTTCTCTTGAATTGAGTTACAACTGCAAACGCCCTACTGTATGTATGTATGTATGTAAAACATCCCTCCTGCTTACCTGAACTGAAAAGTGAACTTACATTGCCTAGTATGTTTAATAAAAATATGCATATGTGTGTGTGTAAGTGTCTTCTTGGTTGCTTGTGTGTTCAAAGCTCTTTGTACTCAACTGCAGCCCTTCTCCCTCCTAGTCTAAGCTGGGCTGCTCAGCCATTGCTACCAAACGTTTTGGGTAGTTCAGGCCTATACTAAGAGTTGGAGCCTTGTACACTAAAAGGAGTCTTCTACAGTCTTACCATAGGTGGACTTTAGTAAAAAGCCCTAACAGGAGCACCTTAGGTTTTCAGTTGCAGATAGGGAACCTCCTCCTAACAATAGGGACAGGTAAGGCATGTTTGTAATGTAAGTTAATAGAAATCATCTGTTTAAACTATGTCCAGTGGTCTGGCTCCTATTTCTGGCATTTCACACTATCTATGGAGGGGATACATGTGACACAACAGTAAGGTGAGACAAAAAAGGAATTCCCACCCGAGCCAAAAGGAAAAAGCCTTGGGTATGAGAAAAACATGATCTAAAACGAATCTCTGTTCTTAAAGTACAGGGCCTTTAGTTGTATTATCCTTCAGGGACTGTGGGGGTCCAGGCCAAGTTGTCTAAAAGACATTACTCGGGTGTGAGAGTCAGTTACTTATGCAATTAAGAGACGTGTACCCAGTGAAGTCTAAGCATTAAAATGTATTTAGAGAAAGGGGAGCGGATGCTTTATATATTTCTTTGGATTAAGATCAAAAATATGAATAGTGTCATGAGGGATCAGCAAAAGTGTAAGGAAAATCTAAGGTAATCATTAATCAGATATAATATTATAGAACACTAGAGAGCGAGCACAAATGTAATTATTCCATGAAGTGGGAGTGTATTCGCATACACATCCTATGCGGAAGATAAGATGTCAACAAAAGAAATGTCAACTAACATGAGCAAGGAAACTTATAAGGGAGAAGGGCGGCTCTTCTTTGTAGGTGTTATGGAGTCAAAGTAGACATTATTTGCAGTAACTAAAGTCAATATGCAAGCTGAATGTGAGGGCAGATTTCCCTGTAGTTGGTCAGCTGTTTAGGAGATGAGGTGGTCTGGAAATTGGTCATAATTATTAGTAGGGGAGCGGCCATGATGGTTGGTGAGGTCAATAAAGGAGAATACTGACCTATGTCTGTGATCATTGGAAAATGTAGGCACACTGTTGAAGTTCTGGATGTGGCTGGTAATCCTAACTGCGATTTAGTTGGGAGAGGCACCCAGGGGTGGTGCAATCGTTCCAAGGGAAAATGAGTAGAGAAAGTGACACACAACTAAGTGAGCCTCAGAGTTGGATGCGATAAATGGGAAGGAGTAGGACTGGTTAGTTTTGCTTTTCTAATAGATGATTTGTCATATAGTAGAGTATCTAAATAGTTGTGATGTTTGTAAATTGATATACGATTTATATTCTTCTCTATGAAGTCTAAAGATGTATGTTAAGATGTGTTATGCTTTGCATAGGCCGCCATCTAGTGGTACATGCGAGTATTGCATGGCTTATTTTCGAAGTTTGAAAATGGACATCGAATGGGTGGGTGGGTTTGTAATGCTATTCCTAGTTTGACGTCCGTTGTACCCATGGTCCTTCACGTGTAAATTATCTTTTTTTCTTTCCCGGCCTTGTAGTGGGTTGCATGTTTCAGAGTTTGTGGCTTACAGCCTTATATACTTATCGTTCAAATTAATATAACTTCTCATCAACATCCTTGAAGAACAACACTGCAACAGACTTTTTTTTTCATTGACATTTTTATTGGCATTTATAAACAAGTAAACAAACCAACCCTTAACCCTCAACACCCCCCACCCTCTCCCAAACCCCCCCTCACCCTCCCACCCAACAGGCCGTGGTGCAATTCTGCTTATTTTTAAGTTCTGTCCTTTGTTAAGTGTCCTTACTTTACTCGGCTCACGCCGCCCCTGTTCCATGCAGCTGGGCAGTCCAAGTCCACCATGAGGGCCACCCAGAACCCTCACCTCCTTCGAAATATCCCCTCCCCCGCAGACCCCATGCCCAATCCCGGGCCCCCATTAGGCCAATCCCAAAAGCTTCATGCTACGCGGGCACCATGCTGCCCTTGAATCTCTTTTGAAATTGCAACACCAGGTCCTAATCCAAAAGATACTACTGATGCTCTCCTGTTAGCGCGTACGTCACCTTCTCCAGTGCTGCAAGTCTCCAGATCCTTCCCACCCACTCATGTTCCGCGGGCGCTTCCTTCGCTTTCCATTTCTGTGCTATTAATTGTGCCCTAGCCATCACCAAAATTATAAATACCTTCTTCTGGGCCTTCGTCCGCCTTTCGTCCAGCGTACCATCCAGCCCCAAGATGAACAGCCCTGTGTCTATCCCTCCAACAATCTCTTTGCCCATTGTGTCATGAACTGCCTCACGAACCTTGACCCAGAACGGGACTATTTTTGGGCATTGCCACCAGACGTGTGCCCAGGAACCTTCTTGCCCACATCCCCTCCAGCACAGGGCGGTTTTGGACCGATATATTTTAGCTATCCTGCAGGGAGTGAGGTGCCATTGGTACATCAACCTCACCCAAATTTCTTGAATTTGTAAAGAATTTGTCAACGTGGGAATATGCACCCACAGGGATTGCCATTGCTCCAGTGCAATTGATTGCCCGTACTCTTTCCCAGTTGGCCATAAAACTCCTCTTGCCCACCGCCTCCCCTTCCTTTAGTAACCTGTACAGATCCCCCACTAGGTGTCTATCCCCTGCATTCGTAGTAACATATTTCTCAAAATGGGTAAGATCTCTTGTAGCCGCCCCCTTTATAGATGGGTGCAGGGCCCAATGTCTTAGCTGCATATAACGGAACCTTTCCTCCTCCCCAACCCCGAAGATGGACTTGCAGGTAGAGAAGTCTCTTACCTAACCTCCCTCGTAGAGATCCCTTAGACACCTACAGCCCCCCTCCTGCCACGTGTCAAAACCGGAGTCCGCTCCCAACCCAGGGGTAAACTGAGGATTTGCACAGATGGGTGTGAGACGTGAAGGGAAGGTAGTAATCTTTGATCTGCGCACCGCCTCATCCCACAACCTACCTACCAATGCCTCAATTGCGCTGCAGTACATCCTTATGGTCCTGTCCTCCCAGGGAAGCCACAGTACCCCTTCCAGACCATATCCTATTACTGCCCTATCCATTTCCCTCCACACCTTCCCATCTTTCATCCAATCCCGTAGTACCCTCATCAGAGCTGCCTAATAGTAATTAACCATATCCGGTTCCCCCATGCCTCCCTTGCTTCTGGGCAGTTGCATCAGCCTACAAGGAACTCTAGGCTTCTTCGCCCATACATAGGCCTGTATAAGCCTGCCTAACTTTCTGAAAAAGGGAGCCGGTACCCTAATCGGTAGTGCCATAAACAAATACAATAATTTTGAAAGGATAATCATCTTTAAAGCGTTGATCCTACCTAGCCAAGACACTGCCAGCGGTCCCCAGCCCAAGAGAAGCCCCTTAATTTTCCCCAGCAACGGCAGATAGTTTGCCTCATACATGTGCTCCATCTTCCCCGTAATAACCGTCCCCAGATACTTAATTCCTCCCTGCATCCAGGCAAATTCAGAGCGCTTCTTTAATTCCCTTTCCATCCCAGGGGACATCTGTATACACAGCACCTCCGACTTACTTTTATTGATACGTAGCCCTGCAATTTGACCAAACTCCCCAAAAATACTCACGCTTCCAGGGATTCTCGGGGGTTCGTCAGGGTCAACAACATATCGTCTGCAAAGGCGGCAACCTTATGCTCCCTTCCCCCAAACATCACCCCATTATTCCCCCTGTGAAGTCTAATTCTACTCAGGAGTGGCTCCAAATATATTGCAAACAGTAATGGCGATAGCGGACAGCCTTGCTTCGTCCCTCTAGATACCGCTACCGGATCTGATGCCTGCCCATTAACCATCAGGCGCAGTGTGGGACTACAATAGTTCGCCTCAATCCTGCCCATGAATTTTTCCCCAAATCCCATCCTACGCATGGTGGCAAAGAGAAAGCTCCATTCTACCCTATCAAACGCTTTCTCAGCGTTGAGGGCCACTACAATAGCCTCTATCTTGAACTTGTTTAACTTCTCTACTATATGGGCTATCCTTCTGGTGTTGTCATGCGTTTGCCTCCCCCGTACAAAACCAGACTGGTCCGGTTCCACTAAGGATGGGACGAGAGATTCGAGCCTGGCTGCCAAAATCTTAGCAAGATGTAAGATCTTTTCCCTGCTTAGGGAGTAATACCACTTTCGCCTCCTCCATAGATGTGGATATCCCTTTCCCACCTCCAAATGCATTGTATAAAGCAACCATTCTCGGGGGCCAAGATGTCCCTAAACGTTTTATAAAAGTCTCCAGAGAAGCCGTCCGGTCCCGGAGCCTTGATAAGGGGGAGTGCCGCAATGGCTTTGCAAGCCTAATCTATAGTTAAATCCTTCTCAAGCTTCTCCCTAACCGCTGCCTTAATCCCCTTGAGGTGGCCCTCTTCCAGATACTTCCCGTGATCCTCTTCCACTGGGCTGTCCGACTTATACACCTCCCCGTAATACCTCGCAAACTCCCTTTTAATATCCTGGGTCCCTGTGATTACCCTTCCAGCGGCTGTCTTAATTCTCAATATTGTTCTATCTTTCTCCTCGCTCCTCAACTTTCTTGCCAATAACCTCTCCATCCTGTTAGCCTTCACATAATACTTCTGTTTAAGGTGTAGCAATGCCCTCTCCGCCTTGGCCGAGACTATCTTGTCGAATTGGCCCTTAAGAACCCTGTACCTCCTCCTAGTCTCAGCGGAGGGTCTAACAGCTAATTCCTTCATGACTGCCTTCAAATTAGCCTCCAAGTCCTCTTCTATCTTCCTAAATTCCCTATCCCTTCTAGCCTTGATCCCAATAATCGTCCCCCTAATGGTGGCTTTAAAGACATCCCAAATTATCCCTTGGTCCATACCCTCCGTGTCATTCTTCTGAAAATAGAAACGAATCTCCTGTCGCAGCTCCTCCCGCAACACCTTGTCCTTAAATATGTGAGAAGGGTATTTCCACTTCCACAGCCCCGCTACCTGTGCTGGAGCAGCAAGTTCCATCACAATCGGAGCGTGATCTGAGATCGAAATCGAACCTACTTCAATATCCTTAAGCCTGCCTACCAGGGAACGAGACAAGCAGACATAATCTATCCTGGAAGCCGATCTGTGTACATGAGAATAAAAAGTGTACCCACTCTCCTCACCCCTTTTCTCCCGCCATGTGTCAACCAATGATGGGTTCTCCATTTTAGACTGCAGCTCTTTAGACTGTTTAGTCTGGACTTGAAAAAGTCTCGCACTCCTATCTCTCGCCAGATCCCAAGCTAAATTAAAGTCCCCTGTGAGTATTATTTTGCCCCTAGCAGCCCTCTCCAATCTACCCAACATTACTTGTATGAAGTGATCTTGCTCTGTGTTTGGAGCATAAAGGGATGGCACAGACCACACCTCCCTGCCTTGTTGAAGATTCAACACCAGGAACCTGCCCGAACTGTCCCGGGATACACCTGAGAAAGCTATATCTAAACCATTTTTCAGGGCTATAAGGACACCCCCTTCTTCCCCTGGCCATTTGATTGATAAAGGCGGCTAAACCCCATCAGCCTCACCCTCTGTCCTTTTCTTGTATGAGTTTCTTGAAAGCTAATGATGTCAGGATTCTCTTTCGCCAACATAAGCTCCACTTTCTTTCTCTTCACCAGCAAATTCAAACCCCTGACATTTAAGGAAATTATTTTCAGAACTTTACCCATTGCCCATGGAAACCGAGGACTTCCACCTGACAGAACTACGACACATATCCTGACAAACAAAACCCACCCACCAGGCCTATGACCCCCCTCACCTCACCAGGTGCGCACTGCCGGCCTCTAGCCCCTCCCGAACCACTTCCTCGGGGACAGTACCACTTCCCCACCCCAGTGACCCCACCGGCAGGTCAACCCCGACCCTTGGGTGATCCAACATAACCCACCCCGTCCCACCCCCCAGCCCCTATTGCCTCCTATAAGCACCCCTCCCCGGGTACCCCAAACCAACCATATCCCGGCCAAGATTTCAATTTGGTGACGGACCCTGTGTCTCCCCCTACCTCTGTTCAGGACCCCCCCATCAGAGAAGCCCTCTGCCGGGCCCGCTGCACCCCTTCTCCTCCTCGCTTTCTGTCATGATGCCTACCCCCGGAGCACCAGGCCAGGCCCAGCACCCCCGGGAGCAGGCATCACGCCCCCGGGTAAAAGCCCAGCGGCCCTTTATAGGGGCTCTTTGGACTCTGTCCTGGCGCCGTTGGCGCCAGGCTCATGTTGGACATCAGTCCTGGCGCCATAAGCGCCAGGCTCATAAGGGGAAGTGTTTGATGCACTTACCTGAAGCAGACCATGCTGCACACTCACCTGATGCAGACCATGCTGCATGAAGAACCAAGCCAAATGAGGCTTAGGAGGAACTATTTTTCTGATGGAACTATTTTGTTACTTGGGTGGGGCTGTGGAAGAATACTCACCTGGAACTTCTTCCAAAGCTATTTAAGCCACGCCCGGACAGCCACGCGTGCTTCGCGTTGTTCTGCATCCCAGCAGCTGAACGCTCACCGTGTCTGCTCCTGCACCTGGACTCCAGCCACGCCCGCCTCGATCCTGGAACACCTGTAAGGGAATAAGAGAAGAGAAAGGTGAAAACCAATAACTTATTCAACCTTCTTACCTGCATCCAGAATCTTCACGCCAGCATTCCTGAAGGAAGACTTCCATTTAAAAGCACTGCGTTGCTGGCTGCAGCGCCGTGCTTCACTCGCCTGTTCCCGAGACGCCGCCCGGCTCCATCGCGGCTCTCAGCACCGGTCGCCACATCTCTGCACCTAGGGGAGAGAAGAAGAGACAAAAGGTGAGCAAGGGAACACAAGAGGAAAGCCGAATTTTCAGCCATATTACTTACCGGCTTTTCTTGGTGAACCATTCCACATCTCGGGTCGGCGCCGCATCTTTGACAGGTACCGCACCCCGGCCCCTATGGGGAAAGGACAAAAGACATTACTGGGGAATTATAAAGACATTTAGAGGGGTCGCCCTCATCACTAACTCACCTGATTTTACCACCGGCAATTTCACCCCTCAACGCACCGCCTTTGTTCTGCACCTGAAATAAAGGTCAGGAAAGACAACATAAAAGGAGGCTCACACTTGAACTTTTGCATCTTCATACTTACGGTGTATTACTCAGAAAAGTCAAGTGGATGTGCCAGCGCCATTCTGAAAACCAGTGAAGTAACTGGACGAACGCGCGCCCCTGCACCAGAAGCAGGATGGAGAGTTCATCCTTCTAAACCATAAGGTGAGCTTAAACCGGGGGTATTGGAGGAATCAGAGAAGAACGAAGGGGGGAAGGTGGGAGCAAGCACACTATTCGGCAGACAGTTAATCCCCTTTCTCATCTGCAGAAGGATAATCCTACGGGCCCGACAAGCCAGATTTGGGAGTCGTGTTCAATCGGTGGTCCGAATTCTGCGCATCACGCTTGAAGAGGCCACAGCAACCCAGACCAGACCAGCGCCTCCGTGGGAGCCAGGTGAGCGTTACACTTTCCTTCTTGGTGCCTGCATCGACCACTCCCACTCCCTGTGCCTGGGGCTGACTTTCCCCCTGTCCGGTGATTCACCTGCGGAATGCTCCACCTCTATTCCCAGGATGGAGGCACCCTCCTCCACTGAGGTAACCCTTCTCTGCCTTTTGTCCAACTCAAACACCAATCCAAATGGAAATGTCCACTTGTATCTTATGCTCCTCTTCTGTAGCTCTTGCGTAATCGTGCGCATTTGCCTCCTCTTGTTCAGAGTGATGGCCGACAGATCCTGGTACAACTGAATGGAGGACCCATTAAAGCTTGAGAGCCTCCGCCCCCTTCGCAGCCCGCAAGATTTTCTCTTTTTGCAAATAATCGTGCAACGCCACCACCACATCACGTGGCCAGGCCCCGGGCTCCTCCCTTCTGGGCCCCACTCTGTGAGCCCTGTCCACCCTAATCTCCTCCGGGCTTGAGGCATCCGCCAGGGCAGTGAAGAGCAACTTCACCGTCCGCTGCAGGTCCGAATCCATGACTGATTCTGGCAAAAATGTCACCCTAATGTTGACCCTCCTCGATCTGTTATCAATATCCTCAGCCTGCAGCTCTAAATAATGGATAGCTTTTGCAAGGCTCTCCACCCACTCCTGTACTTTGGGAGTCCTCTGCTAAGTCCTGGAGAGCCCTTTCGTTAGTGTTCACTCTTGAACCCAGATAGGTCAGATCGCCCTTAACGAGGTCCTCCTTCATTTTGTCCGGTTGCATTTGCTGTCGCCAAAAGATTGAAAGCAGTCCTCCTGGAGCTTCCTCGTGACTCTTTCCTCTCATTAATAATCCTCCAGAGCCACCCCCTCCCCGTTTCTATCTCTCTCCTTCCTTCCCTCCAGCTCCGCTCCCTCTTCCTTTCTCCATAATTTTTGAAGCATGCCCTCCGGTAGTTTATCTCCTTTCGCTGAGGTCCCTTGAGCCTTTCCTTTGCTCTTAGACATCTTACTCAGAAGTGGGACCTCCTGGTACCACTGGCTCCTTTGCGGGCTTCCCTTTCTTCCACTGACTTGCACTCATAGAACGCCGCAAGCACCTCTTGCTGCCGGTTCGTGTGCACTCCCCGCCGAAGGACCGGCACTTCAGGGCTCTTCACGGCCTCAGGGCTTTCGGAGTCGGCCTAGAGGATCCCCTCTCCCACCCCCTGGGGTGAGGCTGGGCCTCCTACTGTTGAAGGAGCACCGATCTCTTCACACAATTCAGCCCCCGGAGCAACTGCCCAACCCCACCTCTCCTTACGGTGCTTGCACTGTCCCAACTTCTCATGGGGGGGGAAGAGAGGGAGCCGAGGGGCAGCTTGTATCAACCACCCTCACCAGGTGGGCACTGTCAGAGATGAGGGGACCCAGGGGGCAGGCATGTTGCCCAGGGTCTTAGTGTCTTATTTTAACCTTTTTATTTCGATGCTGCTTTCATGCCACAGTCCAGCCGCGCCCCCCTCCTGCCCCCCCTCCTGCTCACCTGCCGCTCACTCCGCCGCCTCCAGCTCCAGGCCCACTATTTCTCCACTAGGGCCCGGCAAGTGGGATGGAACTCCGGGTTCCTCCTGAGCTGCTCCGCTTCGCCTGTCCTAGCGGAGGGCCCCTCCTCAAGAGACCAGGACCGCTCCCAGTCCAAACCCAGGGAGGCACCTCCGCCTCCGGCCGCGAGCCCAGAGAGGTCCCAGGGCGGAGGCGGACCCAGGCTCCAATCCGCGGGCCCCGCTGGGGTCACCGCCCCTCCGCCAACAGTGCTCCTGCCCGGGCTACAGAGGCCTGGCTTCGCAAAACACAGCGCCGCGCCGCCCAGCCACTCCGCTCCTCGCTTCGGACACCGCATCTTCTGCCGGGGCACCCACAGCAGGCCACAATCCACTGTCCGCGACACCAGCTGATCTCCCTCACGCCAGAGCAGGCTCCGCTCCTCCACCGAGCGCCACCGCACCCAAGCACCAAAACCAGCAGGCAAGAGCACCCAGGGACGGGAAAAGCTAAAAAATGACCCACTTTCTGCTGGGGGGCTCTGGGAGCGCTCCTATCACAGGGTCATCTCCCCGGCGTCCATTTGGATCGACCTGCAACAGACTTTTTGACTGAGTTTAAAGAAGCTCTTCAGAATCTGTTCCGGCGAATGTCTGCTTCGGCCTACACCAGGCTGCGGCCTATACAGTGGGCGAGTGGGGGTGTTAATTGGTTGTGCTGCATACATATATATATTCCCCTTGGCGAATGCCTACATTTCCACACTCCCTTTTTGTTCTGTTTATTTTCCCTGTTCTTAAGTATCAGTAGATTCACTAGTGCCACTCCACCCCACACCCATCCTCCAGAAGGCAGGCCAGTGTCACTACTATGGAGACTACCCCCAACGACCGTGGCACACACAATGTAGGGATACTCACTCGTGATGCACACAACCCCGAGCCAGTCAACAACAAAGTAATTGAAATCTGGCCACACAGTATAAAAACGCACCTCTGGTGCATCTACCTCGATGAAGTCCTCTGCGCCCACCCCATGTGCGCAACACAACAGTCCTCCAAAACAAGTGAGAAGTCTGCCATGCATAAAAAGCCCTCGGGCCATGTTTCGCAAGCAGTTGAGTGTACTCTGAAACAAACACCTATGTCCTCCGTTTACACTACCGAACATCTATGGAAACCTCCTACACAAGAGACTGGTTAGCCGTTGAAACACTGTCCCACACCTAGCAAAAACGCTGGGGCAGGTGCATATATTGCCGAAACACAATCCCTACACCGAGGCCTTCTCTCCTTTGTCACAAGCTTTACTTTCTGAACCAACGCATAACCCTGAAGAGGTTAGATTTTCTCTTAAACATACACATAGCACAGGCTCTTGGACAAAAGAGCTTTGAGCAAACTATGGACGAAGTCTCATGTTTTTTTCATTTAGTTAAAAATATCCCGTTACACAAAAGCATATTGATTTACAACAGGACAAGCCTCCTTCTTAATCCTCTAGATTACATTAGGAAGTCCATTCACAGCCCTAAAGTGCAGGGTTTACAGAAGAGGTCATTTAATACTGATTATGATGATCAATATGGCGATGAGCATCCTTATGAGGACGACTAATTTCTGCTTCCTTGACCTCAGTATGATGACCAACCTGTCGCTGAGTCTCCTGTACATAACTAAATCTTGTGTAATGTTCTGCTTAAAAAGGCAGCAGACCATTTCAAAATACAAACATGATCTAGATTTTGTAGATGATTTTGTAGATGAAATGCTAGAAGAAAAAAACTCTAGAAGGCAATTAAAGGAATAATGCGCTCAGAGATATTTGCTAAAATGATGGTCAATAGTCTAAAACATAGTTTAGACATATTTTGAATGAAAGTTCCTATGTAAACACTTTGAGCAAACCAGGCTCAGTCTTTACATGGGAGCATCCATTTTGTGATTTCAGGCAGCCTCCTCAGCTCTGCCCTGGCGGCACTAAACGAGCAGAAAAAGCCCCCTAATGGGAGCTTTTGCTTACTGCAGCCAGAGCTGAGGAGGCTGCCTTCACTTTCATTTTACGTTTTCGGTGCTCTCCAATCCCAGGGAAGCACAGAAAACGTAAAATGAAGGTAAAAAGCTGAGGCGCGTCAATTAAAAATACAACGTTGTTGTATTTGTGATTGCTGTGGTTGGAAAACCACAGAAATCATAAATACAACTATGTTGTCATTCTGACTGCGGCAGCTTTCGCGTGGAGTCTCTTCGGCTCCCCCAACCCTGAGGGAGTCAAGGAGTCTCCAAGCGAAAAGTTGCCGCATTCAGAATAACATTGTTGGATTTGTAAATACTGCTACATTTACAAGTCCAGCAATGTTGTATTTCCCACTGCGGCAGCTTTTGCTTGGAGTCTCCTAGACTCCCTCAGGGTTGGGGGAGCCCAGGAGACGCAAAGTGAAAGCCAAGGCAGGAAGAAACACTGCAGCGTTTTTGAAACACAACCGTGGTGTGTTTCTGCCTGCCGCAGCGATCACTTTGGGTCTCCGGGGCCCGGAGACCCAAAGTGATAGCTACGGTTGTGTTTCAAAAACGCTGCGGTTTTTCTTTCTAGGTTTCTCGGGCTTCTCCGGCCCAGGAGGCTCCAAGCTGAAGCTATCGCAAAAATAAATACAACGTTTTAAAAGCTGCGGTTTTCTTTCTAAGTTTTCCGGGCTGGAGAAATAAATCGCAGCTAGTGCTTAATTTAAAAAAAGAAATGAGCACTTACCGAGATACAGCTTTCCTGCCTGCTGTCTCTGGTCTCCGTGCTCTGGCACCAATGAAGCAAAAGCCCACCCAGTGGTAGCTTTTGTTTACTACAGCTGGCTGGTTTTTGCTTAATTAGTGCTGCAAGGGCAAGCACAGGAGGCATCCATTTCACAAAATGGATGCCTCCTAGTGCTTCCCATTTTAAAGTTTGGGCTTCATTTGCTCAATACTTTACATATATTTGTTTTTATTATTGACCATCTTTTTTGCCAATAATATTTCTGAGCGCACTATTCCTTTAATGCCACTGCTTCAGTCAGTATCCACAAGAATTCAACCTTCTTTAGAAATGCCTTCCCTCACCAGTGTTGGTAATCCCAGGGTGGAGAAAACATTGTGTCCAGTACCTTTTGGCCTGTTATACATACAAGGTCATCTTAAGCCAGATTCCCTGGTGGTTACCACCTCCCGTAAGAGGGCAGGGACTCGCTTAGCTTTCACAGAAGCTCCCCCTGAAAAGGAAAGTAATAAAGTATTTGCTTTGGGAAAGAAAGTGGCAACTTCAGCCGCGTACCAAGTGTGCATTGCCAACAATACCACTCTTCTTTTCTGCTATTATAGGGCACTCTGGAACAATGATCTGTCACAGCTGGACTCAGTCCCTGAACCTCTTCGGACCCAAATTTCAAAACAGTAGCTGAGGGCAAGCAAGTGGCTAACAATATTATTAAAGTTAATTTAGATGCAGCTGGCAATTCTGGTAGCGGATGGCACAGTACTAAAGCTCCACATTTGGTTGCAACATTCAAGGTTTGAGCTTGAGATTTAGGCAACCTTACTCAATATGCCCATTGAAGCTAACATGTTTGGAAAGGCAGTGGATAATGCCTTGGAAACTGCTTAAAAAAAAAAAAACATGAGACTCTAAAATCCTTAAACCAAATGTCTAACAAACCCTGTGTTCAATGGGGTGTTTTTAACACATGTAAGTTTTTTTCGTTGACAAACATCTATGCGCAACACAATCTGCCTTCAACCGGGTTCATCCCCTTCGTACTCCAACACTTCAGTCAGCACCCTTTCAATCCACCCATCAAATGGGGCATAAGATGGTGTAGAGGTTCTAGGGCAACAGCCTCCCATGTTTTCCCAGTAGGGGGCTGGATCTCACAACTTGCCAACGCATGGGAGGGAATCACCTCAGACAAGTAGGTACTTTCCACCGTGTCCAAGCGGTACTCCATAGAGTTCCTCACAAGACCTTGTTACCATCCACCAAAGCAACAGAAAATGTCACAAGAACAGTGAATTCGACAAGACTAGATTCAAACTCTTCTACTAAAAGGAGCAATAGAACTGGTCCCTCCTCACGAGTTAAACAAGGGTATTCATACTTCCTTGTCCCCAAAAAGGATTTAACTATGTGCCCTGTGTTAGACCTACGTCCAGCAAATAAATGTGAAACGCAAGCGTTTCAAATGACCACCCTTAAGGAAGTAATCCTGCTCTTAATACGGGAGGATTACATGGCAACATTGGCTATGAAAGATGCATACTTTCATATTTCAATGTTGCCAGCGCACAAGAAATATCTCGGGTTCAAAGTCGGAACGGCTCCTTACCAGTTCAAGGTGCTTCCCCTCGACATATCCTCTGCACCAAGAGTATTTACCAAAGTCCTCGCAGTGGCGGCTGGCAACCTGCGCAGACAGTCCATTTCAGTGTACTCTTTATCGCAACTGGCTAATTACAGGAGACACCCTCCAAAATGTCAGCAAAACACCCAAGAGACAATAAACCTACTCTTCAGCCTAGGCTTCTCAATCAGACAGGAAAAAAACAAGTTCTGAATCAAACAAAGGTTTCCTGTGGTTAAAATTCAAATGAAAGATGCCTTGGTCTTCCCCTCTAACAAGAGGGTACACAATATGCTATTCTAAATTCCACATTATGTAGCTGGTTGTCGGATAACCGTACGGAAAGCCATGCACCTTTGAGGAAGGATGGCTTTGTGCATTTACCTAATGCCTCACACCTGGCTCTGCATGCGTCCTATGCAAGAGGCGAAACAATGGTCGCAAGTGGGATGATCTAGTGCTAATTTAGCAGAGCTTAGTTCATTCTCTGCAGTGGTGGACAAAGGAGACCCTTCTGCAGGGAAATTCATTCACCCCTCTTGCAGTAGAACCCACTCTTACCACAGACACATCACTGTCAGGGTGAGGAGCACATCTCCTCAATCACACTGCTCTCGGGAAATGGTCACAATTACTAACAAAGAAGCACATCAACCTTCTAGAATTGTTGGCAGTGTTCAAAGCGCTTCAAGCCTTTCAACATCTACCTCGGGGGAAAACAGTCCTAGTCCTAACAGACAGCTCTTCAGCCATGATTTACATGAACAAGCAAAGGGGAACACACTCTCCAGGTTTGTCCAAACTAGCACAGAACATATGGAATTGGGCATTAAAAAGCAACATATTCCTACAGTGCCATTACGTTCCAGGGGAACAGAACTGCCTAGCCGATGTGTTAACCCGAAACTCGCAGCTTCCATCAGAACACAAATGACAATTGCAAAATGACATTCTGCACGACATCTTCACACACTGGGGACAACCAGACAAAGATCTGTTTGCAACCCAGCACAGCGCACAATGCCAAACTAAGCACCCAGGTACCCCCAAACGGGGTCCAAGTGGAATGCTCTGTGGATGAGCTGGTTAGGGAGTTTTGCTTATGCTCCCCACTGTCCACCACTACTCAACAATATCCTCCACAAGATGCACCAGTAACAAGTCAAACCCATTCTAATAGCTCCAATGTGGGCATGTCAGCCATCGTTCTCACACCTGCTCACAATGTCCCTTTGCTCACCAATGAAACTTCCATGCCCATACAACATGCTGTCCCAACATCAGGGGACAACATATAATCTGTGCCATCAAACACTGAACTTGGCAGCTGGGCTCCCGAAGTCCTAGTTTGGAGATTTAAATGTACCACAAAGATGTACAGACATCCTTAAAGAGGCACGCAAACCTAATATAAGATATGGCTACTACAATATATGGAAACGGTTTATCTGGTGCAAAGCTTGAGCTCCGATTGATTGTTCTCCTTCATGCATTGTTCTCTACTTAGTTTACCTGTTAGATTCCGGTTTAGTCTTTAACTATTAGTCCATTTCGCAGCACTCTACACACACCACCTCTCAAACGAAAGTGTCTTGGTGGAAGGTGCCAGTAGTAAAGGCATTCATGGGGTGGGAGGTAAGATTACACCCTTTCGAACCCAACTCCCGGATGGGATTTAAAAGTTGTACTTGGAAAGCTCATGAGTTCCCTATTTGAGCCAATGCATAATCAGTTTTAAACATCTCACTTACAAGGCAGTTTTTCTCATTGCCATTACATCCGGTAGAAGGGTCAGCAAACTACAAGCACTCTCAGTTCAATGTCCCTTTGTTGCCATTCATAAAGAAAAAGTAGTGCTAAGAACACAACCATGTTTTTCTCCAAAATGTATTTCAAAGTTCCATGTCAACCAGCCCATAGAACTTCCAGATTTCTTCCAAAACCCTTCCAATTCAGCAGAAAGAAGCCTCCATATAGTTGATGTTAGGGGGGTCTGTAATGTTGTACCTTAACAAGATAAAGCCAATGAGAAAGTCTGATCAATGCTTTGTGTCCATAGCTAATGGAAGTGAAGGGGAATCCTGTCTTTAAGTCAGCTATCTCAAAATGGATAGTCAAATGCATTCAAATGTGCTACCCCCTTTCAAACAAAACTCAGCCTTTCACGCCCAAAGCACACTCAACACAGGACGCAGTCACTTCTTTGGCTTTTATTGCAAATTTCCTTTTGGATGCCATTTGCTAAAACGGCTACTTGGAGTTCTATACATGCTTTCACACAAAATGACTGTCTGGATGCACATTCCAAACCAGATTCACAAGTGGGACAAGCAGTGTTAAGACCTATTTGCTGCTGTACCTTCAAACATATCACTGCCTGTTCCAGGTACTGCTTGCTAGTCGATGCACAGCATGTGATTCTTAACAGATCCACAAGCCTCGGAAGGCACACATTACTTACTGTAATGGTGTTTCTGATGATTCATGTATAGTAATAGGGAGCTTTGGCATATAGTGCACCTGTTTTGCTTTTCTGTCGTGTGTAATGACCCTAGAACCACTTAACTTATTACACTGGACTCAGGGAGGCAATAACACACACTTAGACCAATAATTGGAATATATGCTGCTCTTTACAGGCCCTTTTATTCATCCATGATATAAGCATACTAAGGATTCTTGGAGTAAATATAATGACACACAGACAATGATAGCTACAAACAAAGTTTACATCACCAGTAGTGCAGTTGAAGGAGAAAGCTTCATCTCGACCCCTATGACACTACCCAGTCCCAAGGCAAGTAGGCAGAGAGCTAACACTTGCTAACGGGGTCTGGAGCGGAGCGTCCTGCCTCTCAGCGAGACTTCATCACCCGGGGTTCCAATTCTCTCTCTACCACCAGGATACCTCTTCTCATATGGGAGAAAACATCCCCACCCACATTAGGTTGCCAACTGTCCCCTGCCGAAGGGCAGACAGCAAGCATGGGGTGCAAAGAGCAGAAAAATCGGGTCAGTAGTGGAAAAACCCAGTTTGTCTCCCGCACGCTCATTCCCAGCACCCCTTACCACTGCACCTGAACAACTCTGACTCCCTTCTTGGCTTGTCCTTGCGCGAACAATACACTAGCTATCCTCCACAGTGAGCTCATCTGCTTCAGAATATAATATTGCAGCCGTGGCAGAACTCATTTCTACTAACTGAGCTCACATAAACATAGTCCTTCATTGCTGTCTGAAAGTGAATGTCCAAAATGACTGTGCACCGGCGCCATGTTGTTTTTTAGCTTATTGTCACACATGCATTACAGCATCACAATTTGTTTCTTGGCCCACTCATGGCAACATTACTTAAAGAAATGGGACCTCTAATCTATATTCCCATCTATGCTGTGGTATGTGTATTCTGCTCATTGCACCAGGTGTCGCTTTCATCAATGCTACAGCGGTTGTACATTCTGTGAAGCTGCTAATCGGAGATCTGTATCAATGCTGGTGCATATGTACCTTTGCCATGCGGCAAAGTATTGGTGTCCTGCTGTACTACAGGCACTGGGGATGAATGGGCACTCATAAAAGGCACAATGACTTTTCCCTTTCATTACTGTATCAGCACTTTGGTGCTATTTCGAGAGCGCATGTCAGAGCTATACGAATCCTTACTACAAAAGCAACATATACTTCCTCAACCCATGTATGTACTTCCCCATCTATCGCACTACTATCCCGTGCCAGCAGTTTCTGCAGCGCCAAACATGTGGCATGGAGAAGCAGCAGTGTGATGGGCTGGTGGTGGGCCGATCTAGCACTGAGCCGGACCGCTGTGGCTGGCATTAGTGCGCCAAGATTATTTAGGATGGGGCACTTATTTTGTTTTTACAAATTAAGCACTGGGTGTACACCGTTACTCTACAATGCCTTTGTTTGCATTGTATGCCTCCTTAAATTCTTTAAATGTACCTCATATAGCAAGTTGCGTAAAATGGTCCTATGTATAAATTATCTAACATTTTGTATTAACAATTGTCTTTTTTCTTTCTTCTCAATTTTAGTTATCAGTCCGATGGCACCAAAAAAGAACCTCTGAAGATGAGCTCTATGGTATGGACTAAAACATTCTTGCTGGCATTTTATGTGACTCTAAATCCATGTTATTTCTCATCCGGTTGTCCTATTTCTGGTATTGGGATTCGTTTTAAGGTTATGGTCAACACAGAAGAGAATATGAAAACCACATATCACATGCTTGGGGATGCAGTATATGCCACAGCTAGTTTAGTGGGGCGACTTGTGAATTTAGGGTAGCATGTGGCGAGCAAGTTACTAAAGTAAAAGATAGCACTGAAGCAGGCCAATCATAATAGTCATTGTCAGAATGCAGGTGATTCTTTACACAGCTGTCTAGTGAGGACTGAAGAGGAGTCCAGTGTTTATATCAAGGGTCAAAACCAGCAATGTGGTTTCCTAATTGAACTCTTTTGGCAGGGCTCAATCAAAGTAAGAAATCTAGTTTGAAAGGCAATGTTTAATTTCTTTGAAAACTTAGCAGGACTCAGAAGCCTACACTCTTGGCGAGCCCACTCCATTTCAGTTCAGATGGGGCATATTTCTTTTTGCAGAAGTAATTTCCATCTGCAAAAATGGAGTGAGTCTCAAATGAGATTGATTGTGGGAAGGGTAGCGTCACTCCCAACTGCCCCTACTTCCTGTAGACATTTGTGCTGTGGCCAATAGATAATAAAAAGCTTGGTACCCTTTATTGGTGCGTAATACAAATTCTTTCAACTTTATTAGTTGATTGCCTCACTTTCTTTGCCAGCAGGCCATCCCATCACACCCTTGAGGCTATTTGTTATGTTTATGCTTATTAAATTTATATAGCGCTTTAATCCAAAACGTTTTACAGTATAACAACAAGGTACAATAATGAAAGAAGCATATTTACAATCATGAAACAAACCAGTGATACAGTATATAGAACAATTTGCTTAAAAAGGAGGGGGGAGGGGAGGGGAGGGGAGAGGAGGTAGGTAAGGCAGGTTTCAATGTCTGATTTGAGGTCAGCAGGAGGGAGGGGATTGGAAGGGGGGAGCCCCCTGGTGGCCCCTGCACCCCCTGGTGGTTTCAATGTCTGGTTTGAGGTTGGCGGGAGGAAGTGGGAAGGAGGGAGGGGATCGGAAGGGGTGGCAGGGGGGTTGGAGGGGAGAGAGGTAGGGAAGGAGAGTCAGGGGGGAGTGGAGAAGGGCTTTCAGAGGAGCGGAAGGATGACTAGGTAAGGGTGGTGCAGATAGAAAGACGTAGGGAGTTCCAATGATGGGGGGCCAGTAACTGTAAGGAACGGAAGCGTGAGGAGGCACATGGGGCTGGGGGTACAGTGAGAAGGTAGAGATCAGCTGAGCGGAGAAAGCGGGAGGGAGGGTAAAATGAGAGGAGGGAAGAGATTTGTAGACAAGACAGAGGAATTTAAATTTTAGTTGTGAGAGGAAGGGAAGCCAGCCAAGTTGAGAGTGTGAGGTAGAAATAGAACTTCGAGGGCCAAGAAGACAGAGTACAGATAGAGGAGTGGTAGATGGATTTTAGGTGAGTCAGATGAGAGACAGGGAGTCCAAAGAGGAGAGAGGAGCAGTAGAAGAGGCAGGAGAAAATAAGGGAGGAGATTAAGAGTTTAGAAGCGTGGAAAGTGAGAGAGGAGCGGATCTTGCGGATGTTGAAGAGGTGGTGTCGACAGGTTCGAGAGATGTGGTTGAAGGAGAGGGAGGAGTCAATGTGGAGGCCAAGATTACAGGCATGGGTGGAGAAGGGGAAATTGGAAGGAGGGAAGAAAAGCACTTCAGTCTTGTCAGCGTTGAAGGGAAAGAAAATGGGATGACATCCAGTTTTTTTTTTTATGGCTGTTGGGGAGGAAGATGGAGTGTGATGGAGGTCAGGAGTGAAAGAAGAGAAGGAGAGAAAGAGTTGGGTGTCATCCGCGTAGAAATGGTGGGAAATGCCAAAGGAAGAGATAACAGGGGCGAGAAGGGAGGTATAAAGAGAGAAAAGAAAAGGTACAAGTACAGAACCCTGGAGGACGCCATAGTTCAAGGGGAAGTTGGAGGAGGTGCGGCCGCCCCAAGAGACAGTAAAGGATCGATTGGAGAGGTAAGAGGAGAACCAGGAGAGGACAGAGCCTTTGAAGCTGAAGGAGGACAGAGTGCTAAGAAGTAAGGGGGGGATCTACGGTATGAAAAACTGCGGACAGATCGAGGATGAGACTTGAGGATTGCTTAGCTTAGCGAGCAGTAAGAGAATTAAGTACATAAGTGAGAGCAGTCTCAGTGGAGATTGGTCTGAAGTTGGAAGCAAGAAGAGGGCTAGCAGAAGGTTTCTTCAGGATAGGGATGATGGTAGCATGTTTGAAAGCTGAAGGAAAGGTAGCAGAGGAGAGACAGGTGTTGAAGGTGGTTAGGTAGGGGATGAGGAGAGGGTAGATTTTAGGGATGAGGGAGGTGGGGATGGGATGGGATCAGAGGGGGCAGCGGTAGGGTGAGTTTTGGACAGGAGACGGGAGACACAGGATGAGGTGATGGGAGAGAAGTTGGACATGTTAGCAGAGATGGAAGAGGAGGAGGGGAGAAGGAAGGAGAGGATGTTTTGGCGTAGAGGGAATTCGGGATGAGAAAAAGTTGGCAAAGTCAGAGGGGGAAAGGGGAGAGTTGGTGCAAGGGTCAGAAGTAGGAGGGGAAAGAAGGCGAGAGAGGGATCTGGAAAATGCGCTGGGGGTGAGAAGCTTGTGAGTGGAGGAGATTAGAATAGTAGAAGCGCTTGGCATATGCGAGGCAAGAGTCAGAGAGAGAGTGATATGAGAAGTAGGAGGATTGATTAGTTAGAGGAGGGGATTTGAGCCAGCATCGTTCGAGGTGACGGAGTAGGCTTAACACACTGCATTTCCCAAAGTAAAATGTTAGCTTTAATGTGCCATTATGGTTACAACACTTATTGAGCCTTCACACCACTCCCTGTCCACCTATGCCCTAATCAAGTGGGCACCCGACCCATTAGTGGTCCTGACTCTCTCTTTGCCTTTGTTTTCACAACCTTTCTACAACAGCACTTAGATGTGTCGATTTTCCTTTTTTGATTCTCCTAAAGCAATTGGTCTCCTTTGATGTTCACTATATTTTTTTTTACATTCCACAGTAGATAACAGCCTCCTGAACAATTCTCTGCCTTTGCTTGCCTAATTCCTAAAGACCATAGCCTGAAGAATCATGCTCTTTTCACATTTCTCCACCATTTGTGATTTTTCGACAGGGCTCTGTCTCCCTTCGTACTCAACATCTGCCATTGGCTGACGACATATGTTAATTTGGATTCAATGTATGCATGTATGCTAACAGCTCAGATCATGTACCGGCTGGAAAGGATGTACCCGCCACATGTACTGGCTCCAGTCTGTGAACTTCAACATGTGATGTCACATAGGTGACTGGATCAGCAGCCCAACTAGACCAAAAATCTATTTTGCAGGGTTCAAATTGAGGGTAGCTAGGAGCTATTTAGCTCCTGCTTGTTGCCTACAAGAGCCTGGTTAACTTGATACCAACATCTAGCAGAAGCTACATTTGGTTCCCCAAGTCGACTGAGGCCTAACAAACACATCTGTGTGAATTTTAATGTGTGTTTGGGACAATTTATAAATGCGCATTACACATCTATACAAGGTTTAAAGCAGAAGGGGTCATAAATGAGTCACAATTAGGTTTTCATTTTATGTGTAAATTAGATTTGCGGAACTAGCTCCTTGTTACTCATTGGTAGCTCCTGGTCACTAGCTAATGCCGAGTTACCATGGAGCTGCTTTTAGCCCCTGCTTTTGCAATCTTCCTTTCAACCCTGATTTTTTTTTTTTATTTTTAGGAATAAATGAGCATAGGCTAGCCAAAATAACAAATGAATATTTGGCATGAACAAAGTGTGAAGAGGGTTCATCTCCAAGGTCTAGGTAGTGATTTGTAACAACATAATGAAAGAAAGTGTCTCTAAGAACATAGTGTTTAAACCAATAGTTCTCTGTGGATCTGAGGCTGGATCTCCATCACACCACCTTCAAATCAGTAAGCTATACTCTTAGCATTTAAATTAGTTCTCACATATTTATTCTGTATCGCTTGTGTGTTTCCCACATCTTTCTTCTTAATGTCTTCAGGCTACAGGGTTTCCACACACGCTTGGTATCCAGGCTTGTCCATCTGACTCTTTTAGACCTTGTTGGGCCTTGATGGAATGTCTGCTCTACAGGTAGCTGACGCTAGTTGAAGCGGTTTGCCTTCTGTTAGGCAGAGCCATGGAGGTGGATTTCTGGGACTCCTGCTTATCCAGTCTTCCTAGGGTATTGGTCCCTTTGTTCACTGTGGATTCTCAAGTAGCCACCCATCTGCATGCTCATTCCTCCTCCCTATTTTGGATCTTCCTGTTCTGTCTTTCCATACCTAACATTCTCACCACCTCCTGATGTTCTCCAACTTCCTCTTCCCGATTCTCTCCAATCACGCCTTATGACTAATCACCTCCTTATCTTCAAGCTCCTCTTTGCCATCACCATCCTCCTCTTGAGACACCACCTTCTCCGCCTCTAGTCTCAATACCTTCTTCAGTTTTCTTCCTTCCAACATTCCCTGTGTACTCTCTGTGCTCGCCACTCTACCCAAAACACCTCTTCCGGAACCCTCCCCAAACTCCTACACTGGGCTCTGGTAAATTAGGACAGTGCCACCCTAAATAAAGGTTGAAAGCTTTGTGTGTATTGTCTTCACCAGATGTTGGGGGTTACACATCATGCCATGATCAAAAGGACTCTCTCAGGACCTCAGAAAAGTATTTATTAATGCTAATTTATCAAAGTGCTACAAAACCAGCATTTGGGGCTCTTTCAATCCACTCTGATAGTTTCCCATGGAAATCTCATCCAGGAAGTTATAAGGAACTCCAGAGTTGCCTCCATGGATCTTCTGGCTGCTCATCGTAGCTAATGTGAGCATCAGTGACTCTTCTGCCGGAATAAAAACGGAATTGGAATGTTCATGGAAGGCCAGCCAAGTTAAAACTAGTGCTCTTTAAATGAAAATGCTGCCCATCTAAAGTTTGCCAAAAATCACACAAATGATCCACAAGACTACTGTAATAGTGGTCTCTGCACAGAAGAGACAAAATGCTAAGGAGTTTTTTCTACAGCCCTCTGGTAAGTGGTTTAAGACCACCTACCCTCTGTGAAGTAACAGGTTGTCCAAGCCTGTTCAAAATTCTCTCAATGGTCACTTAGCAGGACTTCGCTCTTCAGAGAGGTATTAACTGGCATTGCAGTAGAATTAGGACCATTCACACAATACACTACACATAATACACTACACATAATGTACTGTAAATGTGTGTGTATTGTAAAGTATAAAGAGCAAACTTTTATTTGGCATAAAAGAAAACTGGTTGGAGAAATCCTATCCGTTCCTAATTCTAAGAGGGGTTTCCCTGCCTCAACAAAATGAAGGAACGTCCATTTCTGGATGTTAAACCATAAAGCGTCCTCTGATATGTGGCCATAATCCCTAAACTGACCCTTATATGCTAAACTTAATATAATGTGTACATGTTTTTTTTTGTTAATGTAACTATCCCAGAGCTACCAACATAATGTTCTGAGGTGCAACAAACCAAAATAAGTTTTCCCCACAGATTTCCTCTAGTGGTCCTAATGTCACTTTGTTAAAGTTCCAGTTTTGTTCAAGGGGGAAATGCTCTTCGCTTGAATTTCCTTAAAGTACACAATCCACTTGAAAGCATATTCTCTTGAATGCACGCCGTTCTCTTTAATGGTTTCATCAAGGGGGAATGCCTTTCCCATGAACGTCTTTGAAGCACATCCAACTCTCTTGTTACTGTTTTCACAACTTCACCAAGGGGTATTAACTCCTGGACTTTGTCTTTTCCCATTCCCTGGTGCACTCTCCTTCCCAGGGTATTGTAACTTTATAACTTTGCTCTATAAAGGGCTATGGGTCCTCCCTTTTCCAAAGAATGAACATTTCAGATTGGGATTTCAATCCCTTGTTTCTCATACTCTTCTTATTGCCCCTGGTTTACTCACCTGCCAGGGTGCTACACTTTATTACCTTGGTGTGTTTCCCAGACACTCACATTGCCAGGTTCAGTATTTTGCTAGGGCTTTTCCAACTTTCGTTCACTCTGTTGTATCCAGAAAGCAATACTTTTCATATGCTGGATCACCGACCCATTCGTAACAATGTCTGCATCAGTTTTACTTCCCTTGCTTTAACTCTTAATGTTTGTAGCACTACCATTGTCTTTCCTTGGACTCGTAACAATATTTATATTGATATCAACTATTTCACTTCCTTCTCTTGGGCATTCACCCTGAAACGCCCCAGTAAACTATTTGCTCTCCCTGGGTTTACCGGTCTTCTGTGGCTGCTTCGATGTTCCTCGCGTTTCACCCTCAGCTTTGCTTTTTGCCTGCTCGCCAAGGACGAGTTCTGCAAGCCAATCTGCTTCCGCCCTCCCTCTGTCGGTGTGTGACACCTCCAGCTGCCGTTGATGGAGATACAGCAAACTTCTCCCGGTTTTGCTTCTCTGCACGCTCTTTCTCCTGTGCACAGCGTTAGTCAGCTCCTTCCCGGCCTTATGAACCACATCAGAACAAGTGAGCTGCAGCATCTGCCAATCTCGCTGCTTCTCTGCCTACTTCTCCCTTCGGTTGCTGGTCCTTGCGTGCAGCTGACGTCTCTCCTGCAGAATGGTTTCCGTGGCGTCTGAAGCCTATTTGCTTGACCTTCCTTCCCATTGCCTACACAGGGTTAATCTTTCTGCAGGGTTTCCTCAAGCGTCGTCTCCTTCAGCGGTTAACTTTCCCGTGACCGTCTGCTTCCTCAAGTTTTCCCGACCCGCATCAGTAGGGCTTGCCATTTTCTCCCTCGCAGGTGTGCTGTATTTAAATCTCCTGGCACCTGTCAAGACCAAGCCTTGCAACAACTAGAGCGCACCTCCAGCTCTTGGGCTCTATCAATCTTCTTTGCTCCACTCTTCGTCTCAGTACTGTCGGTTAATTTCTTATGGGAATATGAAAGAGTTATCAGTCAACTGGGGATATGCATGCATTTTATTCCAACAGTATCGTATGTCCTGCAGAGTTGAGAAGCTAAAGGAGTATTCGGGCTCAAGAGGAAAGTGGATAACTGGTTCTATCCAGCAAGTCTACTCCATTCCCCCAGTGTTTGGGGGAGGACCACATGGGGTAGACAGTCACCCCTAGGGTCAGAGTCTGGTAGCTTCTGGCCACATGAGGGGAGGTGTGTGTGTGTGTGTGTGTATGTATGTGTGTAAGATAGATATATACACAAGCACTTTCTCTCTGCGACATGCATTACTATGACTTTTTTGTCCTGTTGTACCCTGCATTTTATGCTCTTTATATAATAAAATTGGTGTTACTTTTTCACAGATTTTTGTCATCTGTCAGCCTCTCCTGTCCTTGGAGTGTGGTCCGCCCGTATTTTCGCTGCATTTTATTTCCATATATACGGTAGCGGGCCGTGTAGTTATGGTTACGTTGCTAAACTCATAGGAAGAGCACTTTTTCGGCGGCTTATTACTGCACTCCCCCTGGATGAATCCTCACCAAACTTTGCAAAAAAAGTATATGGTGACTCTGAATTTTTTTCGCCAACTTTGGTGAGGTTTCGTGCAGGGGGATGTAAGAGGGGGGGGGTTCCAACATTATTTTTTTTCCCCCATAGAGTGAATGGGGAAAAACTTTGCGCACGGCCACGGCCCGAATGGCTGGACGGATTTGCACCAAATTTGCAGCAAGAGCGCGGGGGCTTGGGTCAGAAAGCGGGCTTTTGAGTTTTTGGTGGAAATCGGACCAATACTTTTGTTGCAAAGAACTGAAATGTACGTGCCAAAAAATTAGTGATATCTGGGTCTGCTCTGCGGACCCATTTCCCTGTTCACTCAGCGGACCGAAGTCTCATTGACCTGCGGTACGCCTTGCTATTGGCGAACATTGGATGTGGCTGGTGGTTGGCTGGAGGGAAGCGTGCTGTGTGTCAAAGGTTTTGGGAAACACCACCATGGTGTATCAGAGGATAGTGCCACGCCGGAAGGGGTTGCAAAACATGGTTTACAGGCGCAGGTGGGCGAAAGAGGGCTAAGCAAAGAAATTGCCCATGAGTTATGCTGTAGCCTAGGGCTTCCGCTGGTTATGTTGACTTTGTGCATTGTTTTATGGCGATGGGTTAATGGCGAAATGTTCCCATGCTGGGCTGCCTTGCCTTGTAGTGGTTGTGGGTAAGGCATAGGCTTTTCAGTGCATGGGCAGAGGCGGCAGGCCTCCCCTTGTGCCCAAGAGCCTAGGGCTTGGGCACCAACCCTGCAATGCAATGCTTCCATGCACGCAGCTACTCGCATATACTTTATTGGCGGGTATCTGCACAGGCGACTATCATATTTTGGTCCATGCAGGCAGGCTGCAGTGGGGATGGGGAGTGCATTGGATATTCTATGAGGATATTTCCAATCGGTGTACTAAGTTGTGTTGTGCCTGCAAAGTCTCTACTTGCTTGTGTGCATGGTTAGGGGGCTTTCCACCTAACAGTGCGGGCAGTAGTTGGAAGTAGGTGTGAGGAAGTTGTCATGTGTGGGTCCGTTAGTGTACGCACTATTGCCTACTAGTGTGTGTGCGCAAGGACTAGGCTTTTGGGTACATTGGCAGAGGCCATAGGCCTCCGCATGTACCCAAGAGGCTAGGACTTGCTCACACCCTTGCTTCAAGGAAGGCCTTTATGACATTGAGACATGGAAGGATTTTTTGCCAGCACACTTTTGCTATATGGACCATTCACGCAGCTACTGACAAATACTGTATTGGTGGTTAGGTGCACAGGGGACAGTCATATTTTGTTCAGTGCAGGGAGACTGCATTGGGGATGGGGAGTGCATTGGAGATCATATGTGGATATATGCCGTTGGTGTACTATGTTGTGTTGTGACTGCAAAGGCACGCCTGCCTTGGGTGCATGGCTACAGCCCTTGGCCCTATCAGTGTGGGCACTGGTTGGAAGTAGGTGTGAGAATGTTGTGGTGTTTGGGTCCGTTAGTGTACCCATACGTACCTGTAGTCAGGAATGCTCTGTGACCACATGGTCCCATGCATGCCTCTATTGCCTTGCAATGGGTGTGTACTAGGACTAGGCTCTTGGAGGCATGGGCGGAGGCTGTAGGCCGCCACATGTACCCAAGAGGCTAGGGTTTGGCCACAGTCTTGCTTCAGGTAGGGCAGTAAGACATTGGCACATGGAAGGATTTTTTACCATCATAGTTTTGTGATATGGACCTTTTACGCAGCTACTCACTTATACTTCATTGGGGGTAGCTGCACAGGTGGATATCATTTTTTGGGGGATGGGGAAGGAGTGCATTGGAGGCAATATGAGGGTATTTGCAGGCGATGTATTATGCTGTGTTGTGCCTGCAAAGGCGTACTGGCTTGTGTGCATGGCTAGGGCCCTTGCACCTAACAGTGTGGCCACTGTTTGGAAGTAGGTTGGAGAATGCAGCCTTGTTTGCATCTGTTAGTGTACCCATACGTACCAGTGGTCAGGAAAGCTATGTGGCCACATGGTAGCATGCCTCTATTGCCTTCTAGTGGGTGTGTTGAAAGAGTAGGCTCTAGGGTGCAAGGGCGGAGGCCATAGGCCTCCGCATGTACCCAGGAGCCTAGGGCTTGGTCATAGCCTTGCTTCAGGGAGGCCAGGCAGACATTGGCACATGGAAGGAATGTTATACCATCATAGTTGTGCAGTATGGACTTTTTACGCAGGTACTGGCAAATACTTCATTGACCGGCAGCTGTAGAGGCGAATATCCTTTTTTTGTGAGTGCAGGCAGATTCCTTTGGGGATGGGGAGTGTGTTGCAGACAATATGAAGATATTTGTAGTCTTGTAGTCAGTGTGTTATATTGTGTTGTGCCTGCAAAACCCCTACTGGCTTGTATGCAGTGGGTGTGTTGAAGGAGTAGGCTTTTAGGTGCATGGGCTGAGGGCATAGGCCTCCGCATGTACCCAGGAGCCTAGGGCTTGGCCACAGTCGTGCTTCAGGGAGCAGGGAGGGCAGGCAGACATTGGCACATGCAAGGAATTTTTTACCATCACAGTTTTGCAATATGGATTTTTTACGCAGGTACTCGTAGATACTTTATTGGCAGGCAGCTGTAGAGGTGACTCCTTTTTTGGTGAGTGCAGGCAGACTCTATTGGGGATGGGGAGTGCATTGCAGACAATACAAGGATATTTCCAGTCGGTGCGCTATGTTGTGTTGTGCCTGTAAAACCTCTACTGGCTTGTGTGCATGGCTGGGGCAATTGGACCGAACAGGCTGTCCACCGGTTGGAAGTAGGTTTCAGAATGGTGCCTTTTTTGGGTCTGTTCTTATACTGATATGTAACTCCAGCGTACACTCTTGGAAATATGAATGTGTCCTGTGGGTGCTCACTATTACAGAATGGTTGTGGAGGACATTTTGCAGTTGGTACACCAATGGAGGTGGCGTGAAGTGCCTGCACTTGCAAATGGTGTGCGTCATTGGCCTTGTTGCCATTCAGCAACTGAGATGTCACCATTTGTTTCGTATGGTGTGCCTCTCATAATACCCTGTACTTTGAGAGTGAAGGAAGATATTGCGACATGACACGAGTTAATACGCATTGCACATGTAAAGTATGGATAATGTACAGACCAACCCACATACATTTGCAACCAACAGCATTATCAACGCAGTTAGTTCAGCCAAATACAGGACGGCAGGCCATCTGACTGTTAGCTTTGTTTTGCGTACTTGTTGAGATGGCCAATGAATGCGGTTGGCGCTTCTACTGTGTGAAATTGTGATGTGTGCATCACTTCCATTACCTATACGTGTGTGCGGTATACACCATCGCAGCAGTCGCTGCCGTCACTGACTTTACTTGTGCACAAGTCATTCCTCACGGCGTGCACTCCAGGTATTGTGTTTATGTGCGTGCGAAGTGCAGCACACTCTGTCATGTGAGCACCTAGCTCCAGAAAGGAGCAACATAAACAAAAGCAAAAGCAGACATGTGCACACGGAGCATACGGTTCCAGAACATTCCCATAGTTTAGTAACACCACAGTGAATTGTTGGAAGTGCTTTATTTTTCTATAGAATGTTAACGAGTTTGCTGCATTCACCCCTCTTTTATTTCACAAACAAAATTATGACCAAGGTCGTCTGTGCACTTCTGTTGTCTAGCAAAGTGGAAAAAGGAGTACTTAGTGGTGCTTGGTGGGCCGTGTGGACAATGCATTTTCTTTGAAAGGTAGACCAGGTAGCAACTGGTGCCTCTGGAATGCATTACAGCATAAAGGTTTGCAGGTTGGTTAGTATTGCCGGAACCGCAAATGGACATACCGGCCCATATCGGTCGGCCCAGATAATGACCGAAAACAAATCGCTTATGGTAATCTTCCAATGCTTGGTCCACCACCAGTCTGTTGGAGTGTGGAAGGTGTGGCACACGCAGTAAGTGCAAGATATCTGAGAAGAAAGAGGTATAAGAGTAGACATTTTGGCTGTGCCTCGTAGTTCACTCAAAGGAAGGCCACAAACTGAAATGGCCAGGGGTAGGGCTTAGAAAAAGGCTTTAGTATACAAATGGCTGCCATATAGGTGTATTTGGCTACTAGTGTATTCAAACTGACTACAGCCACAGCGTAGTCGAAGCAGAAGTGCAGCCATTAACCTGTCTAATTCCAAACACACTTACTGGGTGATGGATTCACCATGGGACCAAAATGGGGTGCTCAAAAATCACCCATCTCCCTGGTGCACCAAAATGGATTGCAGTGACAGGGGAACCTCAGTAGATGTCCATCTGAACACAAAGCCTTAAAAGCATAGTCAACAACAATTCAGGGGACCAACGAAGTTGGGTAGGAGAACCCCAAAAATTGCATTTTGACATAAAACAATGCTAAGGCTTCTTGGATTCAATAAGAAAGAATGTTGGTGAAAAGCAAATTGTAGTATAACAGAATAACCTTGTTTGACTCATCATGCATGGTAGTGGGAGTGTGTGTTGAAGCGGCTTTGCTTGCCTCTGTACCATGGTGGCTTGAAATCATTGAAACAATCATGAATTCTGGGTTCTGTTAGAAGGTCTTGGAGTAGAATGTGAGACTATCCTGCTGCAACCAAAGAATTCTAAAGATACAAGCAGACCTACAAAAAATGCTACAGAAAAGTGAATCCCTTCTTTTATAATGTCAGTCAGTCTGGACCTAAACACCACTGAAATGTTGATTGAATTAAAACATGGAAAGCCCCCAAATGTCAGTGCAAGCAGTTCTGTGACAGGAAAGGTGCCAGAAATACAAAAGAACAAAGAGCGACCAAAAACGCATAGTTGAAGTCATTGCTGTTTCATATACTTTTTCGCACATGGAGTTTGAATGTGGAGTCATGTCTGGGAAAATTCTGAAAAAGTATCATGGTTTTGTTTAATCAGGTTATTTGTATCGATTACGACTTATATTGAAAGCTAATCACTTGTTATGTTTTCAATTTGTGAAATAAGTGAAGATCCTAAGGGATTTGTAAACTTTTTCTCAACACTGTAGACAAATCTGAAATAGATATGGGATTCATAATTGTTCGCCTATGCCTCTATCTCACTGTCACATGCCAACAGGGCCCTACCCTCCACTCCTGTTTTTTTTACTTGAGCTGCAGTCAAAATGTCTGTCGTCCTCCTTGAGACTGAGTTGCAGCTGTAAATACCTTAGGCTTGTCTTGTCTGTACTATGGCAACACAACATGCAAAGCTGAAAAGCCATACTCCTACTAAGGTTTGACTGCAGGGAGCACATCTGCTCTGAGAGAACTGCTTCACATTTGTAGCTTGTTGCTATTATAAGCCAATAAAAAAACTGCCTTAATTATGCATAAGGGCATACATCTAGGCACAGAATAAATCCATTTTAAAATAACACCTTACAGCAGAGCATTTTCCTTTCTCTGCACAAAGGTGTCAAACTCTCACAGCATACTGTCATAAATCAAACCATCTTATGTCTAAGAAGCAACTGGAGAACTGTCTCTTCTGACAGAAATGTGTACCGACACACCTGAACACTGTATTCCTGGCCTCTTGATCTCGTGATCTGAAGGCACTTTTGCCATGTAGCCCATTACAAGCATGGAATTATTAAACTTGCCACCCACCACCTATTGCAAGTTGGAATACTTGGCAGTGTGTACGTGCACGCTGGGTTTAGCGGGGGGTGTGTCGGGGAGTTTGTAAATGCTTGATCTGTAAAGACAAAAGAACACATTTGGTTATTAAGTGTATCAAACTGATACATTTAATAACCAAATTACTACCAAAAGTTCTCTTAAAGTAAACTTTATAGCAGTGTGGACTTGTGTTCTTTTGTCCAGTTGTAGTCCCATTCCACTACTGCCTTTGGGACACTCCCCCTCCTTCTGTTTTTTAAATGAACTGTAAAGAGCCAAGGATCTGTCCTGATAAAAATGCATATGGGATCGGATGGTTTCCAATAAAAATACTGGACTGCAGCCTTATTATATTTATTGAGTATTTATAAAGCGCCTGTACAGTAAATGGTGTTTCAAGGTGCCACAAGACAAAAAAGGGGCGGGGGAGGAACCAGGAAGAAAAATAACAGTAACAGTCCTGGTAAACTATGTCATTCGGATTGTGCAAGTGCAGTAACAAGAAGTGCAGGTGGGGAGGGGTGGGTGGGGGATAATGCTGGAATGGGAAGGGAATTGCGGGCAGAGAGGCGGCATACCGGGTGCAAGGGGTGGAGAAAGGCCCATGGGGCTAGGTGAGTGCTAAGGGGAGGCCATGTGGGCAAGTGCCAGGGGATGCAGGGAGTGAGGTCCACCACATGCTAAGTGCGAGGATGGGGGGAGGACCAGACTCGGTAGGGATGCACACCCCACCAGGCTAGTCATAGGGGGTTGGGGGGGGGGCTGGGGAGGTAAAGTGCAGGTTTTGTGGGGGTCAGGGAGACTGGGATGCTGTGGTAGACTAGGCTAAGAGGGCCTGTTGGCCCTGTAGGACTCCAAAGGGACTAGACAGCCAGTCAGTGCAGCAGAGGGCAGCATTAACGGGTGAGATAAGGAAGAAGAGAAAAGGAGGGTCTTGAGAAGCTTGTGGAACTTGGAGATACTTCTCAAGCCTGAGTCAGGGAGGCCATATCAGAGGACAGCTCCTGCAGAACAGAGATTTACCCCCCACTCTCTGCTTGGAGAAGCATCTGATCAGTTGGATCCAGAAAACTGCACGGCTCCAGCAGGGAAGTATTTGGGGGGGATCGAGTTGGATGTAGCGGGTTCCCAGGCCCCAGAAAGCCTTGTGGATGATGCAGAGGGTCTTGGACTTCATCCTCGCAGCCACCGGTAGCCAGTGGAGAGATTTTAGGCCTGGAGAGATGCGTTCCCTGGGCTGGAGGCCAAGGATAAGTCCTGCAGTCCTATTCTGGATTAGTTGAAGGGGCCGAAGGGAGGGTAAATACAGATTGAGGAAGAGGCTGTAGCAGTAGTCCAGCCTAGAGAGCACCAGAGCTCTGGAGAAATTGAGTTTTTGGGGGAAGGTGAGGAAACGGAGAATGCCTCTGAGGAGGTGTAGCTATGGAGCGTGGCCAGATAGGAGGGAAGGTGGGAGCAGGGGTCCAAATGAGAAGGATCTGCGTCTTACTGGCATTAAGGCAGAGATCAATAGCAGTCAGGAATGTGAGAGGTAGAGGAGACCAACATAGAGGGAAGCTTGAAGGAGAGCTGCATGTTGTCAGCATAACCCTGGAAGTGAGGAGAGAAGTTGGAGATTGAGTAAGCCAGAGGGGCAATGTAGATGCTGAAGAGCCACAGCGAGGCTAAAGGACTGGGGGATGTCACAGGTCGAGAGTGTGGTGGAGGAGAGGAAAGGACCTAGTTGAACATGGGAAGGATTGTCTGAGAGGAAGGCGGCCAACAAGTCAAGTGTCGGGTCCGTGATGCCAATGCTATCACAAAGCCGATTTATAAGGGTAGCATAATTGACTGTGTCAGAGGAAAGATCAAGAAGGATGAGCACGGAAGGAGAGTTGGAATCAAGATTTGAGAGCAAGTCTTCACAGGTGTTCAGGAGAGCCGTTTCTGTGCCTCTGGCTGCTCTGAAGCCAGTCTGGTGATCGTTGAGAAAACCAACAGATTCAGTGTGGTGGATCAGTTGGGAAATGGCCAGCTTCTCCGAGAGTTTACCAAGGAAGGGGGTAATAGAGATGTAGTGGTAGTTAGCTGGGCAGGAAAGCTCAGCAGAAGGCTTTTTGAGGAGAGAGTGCTCAAGGGAGTGTTTGAGGGATAGTGGAAAGGAGCCTGTGGCAAAGAAGGGATTGCAGAAATCAGCCTGGCTGGAGCACAGGAGGCAATGTTGTCCTCGATAGTTCTGGAGGAGCAGGGAGCACCTGTTTGGAGGAGACTTTCATTGAGAGGACTTGTTTAGAGACCTCTTCCGGTGCTATGGGCGAGAAGAGTAGGAGGGAAGGGATCAAGGTGGCCAAGCGAGGCCTGGGAGAGGGTGAGGGAGGAGAGGGAGAGTAGAGGATTGAGGACAGGATGTCCTGAGTGTTGGTTGTGAAGTGGGAGGCCAGTGCAGAGGACCAGCGATGGCAGAGGAGAATTGGAGACTGCAGTGGGATTGGCAAGTTCCTTGCAGATTTAGAACAGTTAAGCCGTGTTAGTAGCCCCAGAGATGCAGGCTTGGATGTGGGCCCTCTTCCAGCTGATGCAGAGTCTGTATTGTCTTTGGGGCAGGCGGCAGGCCAGTCTGTCAGTGGATGTGCTTGAAACCTGCCACTTTCGTTCAACTCTGCACTTGCATTTCGGAGAGGCTAGATCGTAGTCATACCAGGTGTTGAGCTTGAAGGCAGGCTTCATGCAGATCCTAATGACTGGGGCAAGGATTTCCAGGGTGATGGAGAGGTGAAGGTTAGCAAGGGCTGTGTCGGCGTGAGTCAGTGGCTGGAGTGGGAGGGGGAATGAAGGTGGTGGTGAAAGAAGCAACTGACACTCGCTTCATCGGTCAAATGGTGGAGAAAGAGACTGGCAGTGCGGGCAGAGGCTTAGCCGTGCGACCCATGAGATCCAGTTAAGCGGACAGGAAAGCGTGGTCAGACCAGCAGAGAGGTGTGGTGAGAGGTTTGGAGATCGGGATGACTGCTGAGATGAGAGCATCCAAGGTGTGTCCGGATGAGTGTGTCGGACCAGAGGAAAGAATGGTGAGGGAAAGAGTCACAGAGGCTCCAGAACAGTCCAGTAATCACTTCAGGAGAGTCAAGGTTTATATTGAAGTCTCTGAGAAAGAGCATCTTGAAGGTAGATGCCATGAGAGAAGAGGTGAGGTCAGCCCACTCCGAAAGAAAGAATTATCATGCTAAATGGTGAATGGTTCATGGGGTCCCTTAAATTGGAGTTAGCAGTAGGCTCTCTGGAACTTGCCTCTCGTGACACTGCCAAGAGCAGCCTACAGGGCCCTTGGCCAAAAAGGCCTTCCCTCTGACCAATCACAACTTCATGTATTCCTTACAACATTACCTTCAACACAGAGAGCACTTAGAATCCCACTTTCCCTTTTACCCTGAGTGTAGCGACTCTGGGTATTGGACCTGTTCGGATGGTAGGGTTATGTTGTATTCAGATTGTCCCTAACGTATCTGTACCTATATGGGGCATTGGTATTGTGGTAAACTACCCAGCATCCTCTGAAATCATCAGGTGTTGTTGAATTCCCATTCATTCTTTTTCACTCCAAATTGAGGCGTCTAATTGTCTTTCCTTACTACTTCTGTTCACTTGCCCTCCCAAACAAAAATATCTGCTTACTGTGTTCTTGGGAGTACTTGTGGGAATGCCCTGTGTGTCTCTTTCATGGCTTAGCACTGCTTCTGAGGACAGATGGTTATAAGGCGCAAGTCTCCGCATTCACCCTCATGTCCCAATTTTCTGAATAAAGTGTCATGTCAGAATTTAGAGTTGGGGCAGAATTCCTTTTAGAGTGGTTCAAATATCCTATTTTATAGGGCCGCAAAACGTGTGCCTCCTTCAATTTGGATTCTGGAACCTTATGTTTGTGGTCAGAGGGACTTCAATAGGTCTCCCTGTCATTGCAACCCTTCTGTAGTATATGGTCCTATGTTAGCCCATATTGCCCAAGGAAAATAATTACTTTTAATCCCTCCATTTTGGTCCAAGGGTGATTTTGATCATCCTACATTGGTTTTTGATGTGTCTGATGGTGGCGGCTGTCATTTAAGTTGCGACTTCACTAAGATTGAAGCTGATTTTATCCCATTAGTAGGCCAATGTAGCTTTTTTGATTGCCATTTTTGTCAGTCCTTTTGTTTTTGGGCATTTTCTTTGTTTGGGGAAACTAAGTGACAGGCCTTAAATGTCCATTGTTCAAACATTCTCATGCTTAGCTAGACCTGGTCCCTCAGAAGTGGCTTAGCCTGCTTTAGGCTGGTCCATAAAATTGACAGGCCAGTGCGCATGTTTTGTAGGTAGACAAGAGTGTGTGAATGACCTTCTGTGATTGGAAGGCCAGCCCAGGAGTAAATGAGTACCACTAGGGGAGACCCTAACTATTCCTTAATTCTGCTTGGATTTCTCTATGTTCGTTGCCTATGTGTGGAGGATATTTGCCCAAAAGCTGTGCTTTTATTTTAGGACCCTTTGCTGGGCCTTGTGTCCTTATCCTTGGCTCCAGTTTTTCGTTTTTAGTTGCTGGATGTCTTTCTGGCTGTTCTCTGCATCTAGGTTACTTGTTCTTCCTGGGGACTTCCTTGCTGCTTTAACTCCTAGCTGGTGGATCTCCCTTGTGAGAAGGCTAATTTCTTTCTTCTGGGTCATCGTTGGTCCGGGCCTCGATCCTTTAACCTGACCTGAAATGGAATTTCTTATCACTGAATTGTTTTGCCTTTTTTGAGCCGTGTTTTGTGGAACCTTTGCCTGGGAGTACTGATCTCTGGGCCTTTGGGGTATTATTCAAATACCCCCACCCGCCCCCCCTCTCAGTGATCCCTTTGGTCGTCGGTTTGTGGAGGTCCCCCTTTATCATAGTCGTGAATTGTCTTGAATCCTGCTTTGCGTCTATTCTTCCCAGGGCTTTCAGGTCTCGATCCTGGAAAAAGAAGAGCTTTGAGAAGTGCATATTTTTCTATGTTTCTGTATGCCAGTGTGATGTACTCTTTCGGGGGAACTGTGGGGACTAATTGTACCTCACTTCCAGCCACCCTCCTTCCCTTGGTTTAAGTCTGACTGCTCTACCACAGCTACTGTTTTATATAGAGGTCTGATCTACCTTCTAGTTGAAACCCTGTTTTGCCGTTAGGTTAGATAGTTTCACATTCCTCACCAGAGGCGTTTAGAAAACGTTCCCGAACTGGGGCCTTAACCTTTGTATCCTTTAATGCGTTCTTTGATGGTCTTTTCCCAGATGTTAGTAATGATATTAATTTTGCTAAAATGTTAGATATTGGTCTTTACAGAGCATTCACCCCTGGGAGTGCCTTGGTCTGTAGTTTTGTGGGCAATAGGGTCACGTTTGTATCAGGCCTCAAACATGGCCTTCAACAGTGCCCTCCACCGGTTTGCCTACAGCATTGCTCACCCTCTCCAAATAACACATTTCCATTGATACTGAGACAGACTATGACATGGAGGATTATAAACGCGGCTTCAGTAGGATTCTTCTCTTTCTTGCATCAATGAATGATGAAAGACTTTGATTAAAACTGAAGATACAGACCCTTATTTGCCAAATCAAGACACTGACCTTCTCGCTGGACACAGTAGAAGTTTAATCCATTCTACGATGACATTCCTGATCTTGTTATTATGTTCTGTCAAAAGCCCAGATCCATCCCTCATGGATATGAAAAAAAAGGTTAACCCAAGTAGTGCAGTTGTGTTATCTGCAGACATGACCATGAATCCTGTTTGTCTTGCGCTCTACTGGACACGTAAGCCAAGTATACAAAGTCATGTGGCAGTAAAGTTTAGTAGCCTACTACCACTGTCTCCTCCCAAGTACTTACTTTTTGCGATTTATAGGTGAAGAAAAAGCACACATTTCCAGATGACTTCTCTCCCGCACTACAAAGAGTATTTGAGGATGTTGGATACTGTGGCGAGTCCAAAGAAGGGCACAGGTTCTCGGAGGACATGGTGTACAATATTTTATTAAAGTAACACTATAAGGCCTAAGTTTCACTATCACTGGGGGGGCCGCTACCAAGAAGCATAGCACAACATTTGTAGGTCCCCTTCGAGCCTTGCTGAGGGCCATCCCCCACACTCCACAACAAATCAAGGGTCGCGACCCAGTCTGGGCTGGCTTAGATTACCACTTCAACCACCAAAATCAGCTCCTCTGCCCAGAATTACCTCCATGTCCCCCTGCCTCATACAAATACTTAAGGCATCTTGCCTTATAGGTAAGTACTGGGATGAGGTAGAATGGGATTAGGAGTAATGAAGATTACAGGTAACCAAACAAGGCATTACATACACGTCCCTCTCTCGACCCATTACTTGCGTATAAGGCAACGTGCCTCATACACACTTACTGGGACGAGAAAGAGAAGGGCTAGGAGTAACAAAGATTACCAATAAGGAACACTGCCATTAAAACAAGCACACACCATTACCTCCACGTCCCTTTTCTTTGTCCCAGTACTTACCTATGAGGGCATTTGCATCATGGGTAAATCCTTGGACGAAGAAGAATGGGATTAGGAGAAATGAACACTACAGGTAACCATGCCAGACATTACATCCACGTCCCTCTATCTCGTTCCCAGTACGTGTGTATGAGGTGATGTGCCTCATACACAAGTACTGTGACAAGGAAGTGTAGGACTAGGAGTAATGATGCTTACCAGTAATTTATCAGAGCATACACTCGGACGCACACACCCAGTCACCCATACATTTACATGTGCATCCTTTCACCAAACACTCACACCCAAGCAACCAGGGATACATCATGCACTCACTTAATCACATATGCACACTTGCGTGCATGCATACACACTTAAAAAAATAAATGTTCTTCACTTTTAATCCATTAATTCAGGGCAGGGAACAAGGCCTCCAGTTCAGCTGGAATGCTTGTTTTTGTCATGAAGTTGGAGGCCTCCATGTCACGGTGTGCAGGAGGACCCCTATGACTTAAAAAAGAAACTGTTTCATCTTGAAGTCACTCTGCCTTCATAAAGAAATTATTTCCAATTATCATTCCAAACTATTTCTTTTTTAAGTCATAGGGCTCCCTGCACCCCATGACATGGATGCCTCCAACCAGGGAGCCTCCATGTCATAGGGTGGTGGAGGGGGGCTATGACTTTGAAAATAGTTTCTTTTTGAAGTGCTTCTGCCTTCATAAAGAAATTATTTCTGTTACAGGACTGTATTGGAAATAATTTCTTTATAAAGTCAGAGTGGCTTAAAAAAGAAACTTTTTCTTTTTGAAGTCTGAAGGAGCCCCTTGCCAGAACATATGGCAGTGAGGCCCCTGCACTGTGGAGGATGCCGGGGGGGCTCTGCTATGCTATTGTTCCTACCTATGTTACTAACTTTGGTCCAGAGATTTACTCCATTCTCCTGTACCAGTCTGTAGGATTCTCTTCAATACACAATCCACAAATAGACTCTTGTGACTTCTTGGATCAGTCTCTTTAGTTCTTCAAATGGGCGATTGAGTTTCCCCTCCTCTTTAGGAATCCCTCTTGGGGATCTCTTATAATATCTACATTTCGAGGGGATTGTGTCCTCTGGCGCATTCCACATCTATGACAGTAATCACCACAGCTGTGCTGCTTCGGAAACATTTTCGGGGTGTGCGTCCTGTGTCGATGACGTCGATACGCTGCCCCTCGAGGGCCTCCATTGAGCCGACTTCCCCGGATGTTATAAATAGGACGCACAACGCCTCCCGCCTCAGTTCCGTTTTTTCCACGAACGTGTTCGCTTGGGAATCTCGGCGCGCCTCGGTTCTTCTCCTGTTGAATCGGTTCTTCGTACTTGGTTTTGTGAGAGTCATGTCTTCGTCTTTACCCCGAGGTCGGGCTTCAAGAAGTGCCGCGACTGTGGTTCCAAGATGTCGCTTACGGACCCGTACGACGTCTGCCTGTGGTGCCTCGGCAAGGACCACGCCACCGATGACTGCGGTGAATGCCAGTCTTTGACGTTGAAGGCCTTGTGGGAGCGGAAGAAGTGATCTGTAGGTAGGGTTTCCAAACCCTGTAAGTCAAAATCTGCTGGGCTTTTGACCGACGATTCGAGGGGCGACTCTTCGCGTCGGCATAAGTCCACGGGATCTCTGTCCCGGAGTGGTTCCCGCCATTCCTCTGCCTCTTCTAGGCACTCTCGAAGCACAGTCACCGGTCGCCTTCCTCGTCCGAGGACTCCGCCAGATGGCGGGTAGCTTGTCCCAACATGCTTTTCTCTCCGGCGGAATGGGGCGCATTTCGCAAGGAGATGATGCCGATTTTCAAATTGCAGGGCTCCGTTCCATCCGTGCCTTCGAGAGAAGCCAGCAGGGAACGCGTTAGGGCCACCGCTCGTACGCCTTCGGGCTCGGGCGGTCGGTGTGATCATCTGTAGCCGTCGAGATCCCAATCGGACAAGGTAGATCGCTCTAGCCATGCCCGTTCCAGGTCCCGGTCCTCGAGACAGTTGGAGCCTGTGAAGCCTTCTAAGAAGGCATCAACGCCATCGGCGCCATGACAGTCGAGGAGCTCTCTCGAGGCTCCGCCTCCGAGGAAGTCATCGAAGTCATCGGCGCCGAAGCCGTCCAAGGACACGCTCTGGGCTCCGGCATTAAAGCTGTTGTTGAAGCCGTCGGCGCCTCGCTCGACAATGCCGATTCCATCTACGCCCTCGATGCCTTTCGAGGAGGCTTTATCTGAGGTGCCCCGGAGCCTGGTGGAAACCCAGAAGAAGGCACTGAGTAAATCAGTGAGGCCTGTGTTTGAACCTTTTTCTGTACCCTCACCCAGGGATTTATTCCAGCCTTTGGATTACATCTAGGAGGTGGATGAAGGGTCAGATGTGGAGGGGTTTGTTCGTCCTGAGGTTCCGGATGACTTGTTATCGGGTCATAGCCAGATGGAAGACCTGCATCAATCCTTACATGACGCCAGTGGTCTGGACACCTCTCCGGAGGTTGAGTTTGGCAGGCCTGAGCCTGGTACACACGCTGAGTCGTCATATAGGCGTCTCATGTCGAGGGTGACGGAGTACTTGGGGTGGTCTGCTCCACCTGTGGATTTTCTGCAGGATGACCTGACAGATATTTTGGACCAAGGTCCACCCACTGACACGGTGCTGCCATTTCATATGGCCTTACAAAGAAGGGTGGCGGCGGCTTGGACTGCTCCGGAGAGTCTCCCCGCAGTGTATAAGTTGCTACCGAAAAAATACCGTCCAGCCACTGGTGACCCCGGCTACTTGTCTTTGCACCCCAATCCGGAGAGTTTGGTGGTGCAGGCGGCTACGGCCCCAGCAAAGCAGGCTGCGCACCCTACCATCCCTCCAGAAACGGATGACAAGCGCTTTAACGGTTGGGCGAAGAAAGTGTTTTCATCCTGGGGTATGGCTTTAAAGGCAGCCAACTCTGTTTGTGCCTTGGCAAGATTCACTCACACGCTGTGGAATGGTTTCTTTGGCGGCTGAACATATTCCCGAAGGGGAGGAAAGGGATGGTTTTCTTGCCCTCGTCCAAGATGGCAAGGATGCCAAGGATGCCATGTGTGAATCCGTTCAGTCGGGTCTGGACGTGGCAGACTGTGTCAGCTGTTCCATGGCAGTAAGCACCATGATGCCCAGGCTTGCGTGGTTGCGGAAGTCAGGGTTTGCTCCTGATGTACAGTCCCAACTTCTCAACGTGCCCTTTGATGGTGACCATCTTTTTGGCAGCAAGGCTGATGAGAGCCTTGAGAGGTTGCAGACCTCCAAAGCCGCAGCAAAGTCGTTGAGCGCTGCAGTACGTCAACCTCTGCCTTTTCGTCCTAGAGGATAGCAATGGAGGGGAGGTTCCTTTCGATACTACTCTTCCTTTGGTAGATCGAGGGGGGGCTGCCAGTCAAAGGGGCCAACGTAGGCGTATGAGAGGTGGAAAACAAGGTACTTGAGGTGCCAAAGCCGCTCGGGCAGTTGCCTCTTTGCCCTCAGGCACTGCCGCAGCCGCTTCAGCTCAGTCATGAGATCATGTCCCATGGCTCGCCGGTTGGGGGAAGGCTGGCGCAGCATCTTGTAGAATGGTGTGCCATTACTTCAGATGTCTGGGTTCTGGAGATCCTAGCCCACGGCTTCTGTCATCCTTTCCGGCAGAGGCCTCACGACAGTCCACCGGGGAAGCTCTCTTTGAAGAGTCCGGATCCGCTCGTTGCGCAGAAAATCAAATCCCTGCTGGAGAAATGCGCCATAGAACTGGTGCCTGTAGCGGAGAGGAACAAGGAATGGTATTCCCCATATTTTCTGATCCTGAAAAGACGGGGGATTGAGACCCATCATGGACTTGCGTGGTTTGAACAAGCTCCTCAGGAAGGACAAGTTCAAGATGGTTACTCTCTCTCAAGTCCTCCAGGCCCTTCAACTTCAGGACTGGTTAGTGTCTCTTGACCTCAAGGATGCTTACTTTCATGTGCCGATTCATCCCAAGCACAGGAAGTACCTGAGGTTCGTGGTTGAGTTTCGGATACTGCCGTTAGGATTGACCTCTGCCCCGAGGGTCTTCACCAAGCTAATGGTGGTGGCGACGGCGTATCTCAGGAAAGGGCGGATTCTGTTACGCTCACCTGGCTCCCACAGGGACTTTGATCTGAACTGGACAGCTGCGGTCTCCACCAATGTGACGTGTAGTGCCGAGATGACGGACTGGACTGGCCGACCTAGCTTCGTTTGCTTGGCCCGTAGGAATATTCTTCTGAAAATGGAGAAAGGGAATTAACCTCTCGTGGAGTTGTGCGTTAACCCCCCCAACCCTGCTGTTCTCCCCACTGATCACCTTTGATGTCCCCTTTTATAGTCTCACCTGATGGTTTGGAAAGATGAGCTCTCCATCCTGCATTGAGCACAGGGGTGCATAGATAACCAGTTGCTTCACTGGCTCGAAGGAATTGGTGAGTTCCACAACAATATTGACTCCGAGATTTCTGGCAAGACGCCGTAAGTATGTAGTTCATAAGAGTTCAAATGTCTGACTTTCACTCTTTTCCGATTCCTTGCAGGTTGCAGCTTGACCCTAGCGAAGAGTTCCTCGTGGCAACCGGTAATATTCAGGTAAGGATTTGTATTATCCAACACAGTTCGATAAAATAATGTCAGTATGTAACCTGTTGCTTTCTCCCTTATTCAGGTGCTGAGAGAAAGTATGAAGTCTCGGGGAATAATGCCTCTGACAGTAAAATCAGGTGAGTCTATTGTGGTAAGGAGGTTTCCCCTGGTTTGTCCCTTTGTTTCACCTTGCTGTCCTTTTGTTCCCCTTAGGGGCTGGGGTACGGCGAGTATGCAGTGGAGGCTGCGCCGACCCGTGAAGAGGAATAGTACCCCCGGTGATAAAATCGGTTAAGTCTATGGGGGGGGTAACTAATATTGCCTCTGTTTATTCCCTTGGCTCACCTTGCTGTTCTTGTGTTCCCCTTAGGTGCCGGAGTGCGGCGGGAACATGCAGAAGGATGCGGTGGAATGTGAAGATGTTGCGAAGGCCTGTGAGTTCAGCGCAGTGCTGCAGCAGGCGAGGCGACGCGCATAAAATAACTTTTCTTCCAGCTCGAAGGCGCGGTGGATCGGGAATTCAGGTAAGGATCAAAGGTATTGCTCTTGTTCTAACCTTTTCTCCGTCTTTCTCCCTTTTTCTAGGAGCTCCAGACTCGAGGCGGGCGTGGCAGAAGACTGGATGCAGACTTGCAGGCACGGTGAGCGTTACGCTGCTGGATGCAGAATAACGCGAAGCGTGTGCTGCTCTTCGGGTGTGGTTTAATAGCCTCCAAAGTAGTCCCAGGTAAGTATTCCTCCCCAGCCCCACCCAAGTAAAAAATAGTCCCTAGGTAAAGTAGTCCCTTCCAAGCCTCTTTTGGCTTGGAGCTCTTGCAGCATGGTCTGCATCAGGTAAATCTTAATCTATGAGCCTGGCGCCAGGACTGACTCTCCATATGAGCCTGGCGCCATAGATGCCAGGACTGCACCCAAATAGCCCCTAGCAGGGGTTGTTGGGCTTGCTTGGAATAACTTGATGCCTGCTTCCTGGGTTGCTGGACTTGGTCTGGGTCCCCGGAGGTAGGCATCATGACAGATTCACGTCTACCCCTACCTGGACGATTGGTTGATCAGGGCGCACTCTCCCGAGCAAGTCCTGGATCATGTCAGTCACCCGTCACTCCCTTCACAGGCTGGGCTTCTCCCTCAACTTAAAGAAGTCCCACTTGACACCTACCCATTGCCTCCAATACATCGGAGCAGTGCTCGGCACATCCCTGGGGCAGTGTTTGCCTCCCCAGGTGAGGGCTCATCACATTCTGCAGATGGTGGACAAGTTTCAGCGTGCCCAGACTCTCCTGGCGTTCGAATTCTTGAGGTTGCTCAGCCTCATGGCATCCTGCATTCGACTGTTGCCAGGGGCCAGTTTGCGGATGAGATCTCTGAAATGGGCTCTCAAGATGCAGTGGTCGCAGTCCTCCGGCAGGATCCCGGATCCCATTCAGGTGCTGCCCTCGGTTGCCCAGGATCTTCTGTGGTGGGCTGTGGAAGGCAATCTGATGAAGGGGGCTCCATTTTGGCTACCCTGGCCGGAGGTAACTATCATGACGGATGCATCCCTCAACTTGATGGGGAGCTCATAACGAGTTGAGTCAGCGGTCGTTGGTCTCTATTGGAGTCCAGACTCCATATAAATCTGTTGGAGCTGCGGGCCGTCAGGCTAGCCCTGAAGGCTTTTCTGCCATCTGTGCGGGGAAGAATGTCCCGATTCTGACAGACAATACATTGGCCATGCACTACCTCAACAAAGAGGGGGGGCAGGGTCTCTCCCACTGTGCAGAGAGGTGATGCGGATCTGGTTCTGAGCCATCCAGCAGGACATTTCGATCTCGGCAGTTTATCTGGCTGGAGACGAAAACGAGGCGGCGGGCGCTCTGAGCAGGCAGAGCACAGTCTCTCACGAGTGGGAGGTTCTCTTGGAGGAGATCTTCGCCCTTTGGGGGACCCCACAAGTGGATCTCTTTGCCACCAGTGTCAATCGGAAGTGCAAAAGATTCTGCTCGCGGGTATTTCTTCCAAGAGGAGCCTTGGGGGACGTTTTCGTAGTGGAGTGGTCCTTCCCACTGCCATACGGGTTTCCTCCAGTCCCCGTCACTCCGCAAGTGCTGCGGTGGTTCGGTTCCCGAATGATCCTCATTGCTCCGGCATGGGCCAGGAGAGCGTGGTACCCAGACCTTCTCGACATGTCCATCTGCCCTCCACGCCGTCTTCCTTACCGAGAGGAGGGTCGGGTTCTCCATCCAGGGGTCAAGTCTCTCAACCTTCATGCTTGGTTTCTGAAAGGTTGAGGTACAAGGATTGGGACCTCCCTGAAGACGTGATGGAGGTGTTGCTCTCAGCCCGAAAGCCAGCAACAAAATCACTTTACCTTTGCCGTTGGAGGAAGTTCTGCGACTGGTGCAGGGTACAGAATGTGGATCATTTGCAGTGTTCAATTCCTTTGGTTTTGTCTTTGCTTTCTTTGGCCCACAAGGGCCTGCAAGTGGGGACCATTAAAGGTTACCTGGCGGTGCTGTCCACATTTAAGCGCTCGTCTGAGGAGTGTTCTTATTTTAAAATTCCTTTGATTTCTCAGTTTCTAAAAGCGCTGACAAATGTGTTCCCACTGTCTCTTTAGCAGGTACCGGGATGGGATTTGAACCTAGTTCTGAAATTGCTAATGGGTGCTCCGTTTGAGCCCTTACATTCTTGTCCTTTGAAACTGTTGACCTTTAAAACTGTATTTTTGGTTGCGGTTACTTCCGCTCGCAGAGTGATTTGCAGGCACTTTCCGCCAAGCCACCTTTCATGGTGTTTCATAAGGACAGGGTTGTCCTTGGGGATCGTCCTTCTTTTCTTCCGAAGGTTGTGTCGGATTTTCATTTGAACCAGAAGGTAATTCTTCCAGTGTTCTATCCTCCTCCGTATACTGGTAAGGAAGAGGAGAGGCTCCATAGGTTGGATCCAAGGTGAGCTTTGATCTTCTGTCTTTCACGGATGTCCCGTGTCAGAGTGGACAATCAGCTATTTGTGGGATACGCTGGAAGGCGGTTAGGTCAAGCTGTTTCTAAGCAGACCTTTACCTGATGGATCATCTTGGCCATCTCTGAATGCTAACGTCTGGCGGGGAAGGACCCTCTGGTAGGCTTACGGGCCCATTCTACTAGGGGCGTGGCTGCCTCCGCTGCTCTGCAGAGGGGTGTTCCCATTCGTAATATTTGTGAAGCAGCCACATGAGCCTCTGTCCATACTCTTGTAAAACCCTACTCTCTGGATTCTATCCATGGGCAAGATTTGGCCTTTGGTAAGGCGGTCCTCTATTCTGCAATTTGATTGGGCATTCTAAATTTCTAAATTCTTTTCCCTCCTCCATACGTTGGTACTGCTTTGGGAGTCTCTCATAGATGTGGAATACGTCGGAGGACACAATCCCCTCGAAGAACAAGTTACTTTCTTACCTGGTAACGTTTTTTCGATGTGATGTTAATCCAACGTATTCCACATCCCACCCTGCACCTCTCCAGAATTTCTTATGCGATTGCAGCTTACATTTCCGCAAGCCTTTCTGTAGTCATACTGGCAAAAGATTGGTGCCACACATTCTGGGAAAAAACGACAACTGAGGCTGGAGGCGTCGTGCGTCCTATTTATAACATCCGGTGACGTCAGCTCGACGGAGGCCCTCGCGGGACAGCGTATCGACGCAGACGCCGAAAACCTTTCCCAAGCAGCACAGCTGTGGTGATTACTGTCATAGATGTGGAATACGTCTGAGGAACATCCCATCGAAAGAACGTTACCAGGTAAGAAAGTACTTGATAGGTATTATTGCTCTGGCAGGCTTTCGCTCATGGGCAATCTAGTTCAGATTTTTTTAATCTACTTGACTTTTTATGTGGAGAAGTTCTTTAGTTCCACTAAACTCTGGCTTACATCTTTCTCTCCATTTTCTTTTTGTACAGAATATTGAGTTACTTTCTCCTTTTCCCAGTGTATTATTCACTGTTCTTCCCTCTCATTTTGCTTCTAAATAATTTTTTTTCTTATATCGCAATAATTTGAATTCATTTTTTTCCACTTTAACTTATTTAATATCTTGTACTGAGATGATTTGCTTGTGCGGCATGATTTTGTCTGGGCCTGCTGTGCTTCCCGTTACATTTGTTTGCCTCAGGGACCTTCTTTCTGGTCATAGATCGCTGTCGCCTTCTCTTTTCTGGCATTGCTCTCTTTGTATTCTCTCATTTTCCTGTGGTACCCCGGTGCATCAATGCATGACCGGGCACCCTGTGACTCGATATTGAAGGTGGTATCAGCGATTGTTTATGGAACGGCTGTCCACCACGGATCCTCCTTCGTGGTCTCGCCACCACCCTTTCCCCTGGCTCCTGCCCCGTCAGCTTCTTGCACTTTGGGTTTGCCTAGGCTCTGGCATCCTGCTGTGCGATATCGAGCGAGTTCAAAACCGGCAGGCTTCCTGGTTCCTGTCCCTTGCAGATGTTATGCAGCTTGGGGCCTTCTCAGGATTGCGTTTGCGTTCCTTTCTCTAGTCTCTCTCCCTCATGGTCCACGAGTGCATGATAATTAATGTACTCTTACCAGTGGATTGGAGTTTTGTTTTAAAGGGACTTTCCATAAGATAATGGCATCTATTATGGTGCTTCTTGGTCCCAGCCTTGATATTTATAAGTTTCTGGTATTTTAGAGCATCCCATATAGGCCACAGTGTGCACAGCTTTATGGAGTTCCTCACAGGAACGGAAGTCCAGTGAGGTTGCATTTGCCTCAACCCCTAGGGACGGTATTGCGTAGCGGGCTCACCTCCATAGCCTCACAAGGGAGAGGGGGAGATATCCAGCTTGGGGAGATACGACACAAATTCACTTGATTCGTCGCAATACCAAGTAAACAGCACTGTAGATGCTTAGCTCTGCTTGTTATCCCTTACACCTGACAGTTTCACCACTGTTTCCTTACCTTGTTGCCAACAACATTCACCTTTTTTATACACATTCTATTCTTTTCTACACCACTCTTGGCAAAGGGGTTGGCGACTACAGAATTAACATGCTGGGGTTTGACCTGAGGTTCAAGTACAGAGATGCCCGGGCAAATAAGCCACCAAACATCCTGGTTACCCATGCATCTCTCGTGCTCCTCATTCATCCAACATTACATTGTGTGCTGTGCTAACTTACAATTCTCAAAATCTGCCCTGGAAATGCAACCCATTATCGCAACAAATTTGGACACATCTCGCTCCTCCCTTTTACGGAATATGGTCCATAACAGGACTGATACACTCCCATGCTATCACAAACTCGTCTTTCCCACTGCATCCATCGCTCCCTGTATTTTGTAGCATCTATTTCCTTCTTGCCATCCTCCTCATCTTCCTCTTGCTCACTTTCTTTCCTCCAGCCAGGAGAGCTCATTACACCTTTCCACGGACAACCTTACTCCTCGAAAACTACTATGGTGTTGGTTTGGCACAGAATAAAACCATATAAACTTAACATAGGCCTTTAGTTGGGGTTCAAGCTCTCAGCACGTTTCCCGAGACACTCCTGAACACCAAAACAAGTGAGCGATGCGTTTTAAGGTGGAATTGTCAAAGCGATGTAACCGATTCAGATTGTGCAAGAAATATGACTCTAAGAGTCAGATTCACAAACCCACCACCCAACCCCCACTCCCCAATAAGCTTCAGGGTTACTCTTGCATATGCATTCCGAATGTCACATCTGAGGGCTCCACATGCCCATGAATGTCAAGGTGTTAAGGGCCTGAGGGGGAGACTGGTAAGCCGTGCCTCAAGTCGGCACCCACTCTTGTTTTTGTTGAATTCATGCACAATATGGCATTTTTCCCCTATGCGCCTACTTTAGAGAAACGATATGTTGGCTGAAAGTTTTACTACTGTCGTTAAATGTGTATCGCATTAAATTGAAATGTCTGCAAGGCGTAAAGCTACCCTATTAGACTATGGTTTGAATATTCAGCCGAAAAGAATACAACATTAAATCGGATTTCATTACTTGATGCTGTTGTATCTGCTGCCAAATACACCAACTTAACCGAATAGTAAAACCTTGCAGTGCATTGGCAAAACATGTACGCGTCTTGTCGGAATAGTTCTACTTCTAAGGGGCATAATGACAAAGAAGGCGGCTGTTTCTTTAGCAATGAGGTGACGTTTGTGTTGCTTTTTATTGCCCATGTCAGAGCTGGGGTGCTGAAGGCTATCACTTGTGGGTGATCAGCGGCGACTACACTCCGACTGCTGCAGAGGAGCCTGACTGCAAGGAACCCACCCAGCAGTCCGGCATTCTGCAATTCCAATTCATCAAGAGTGCACTCACCGTGAACCCCTGCATGGTAAGTGCCTGCTAAGAACCAATCTGAGACTTCATTTTGATGCTACACTTTGTGAGATTTCTGGCATGCGTTGCACGCAATATTAAGCGAGCATTTTAAAACGTAACCTTGCTCGCCCCACCACCTGCACTTCTGCTTGTGCGGATGTGTGTGGGTGTGAGACTCCGTGTTAAAAAGTAGTATGGGTCTCCATTTATTTTTATTTTATTTATTTTTATTTTTTTTATTTGTAGCATTGCATTATTTAGTGGTACTGTAACTGTGCTTCTAGGTGGCAATAGAGTATACCTTAAAAGGAATGTTATTAATTGATGTGTTTAGTTATGGCTCTTAGATGTGGTGCTAGAAAGTAGATGCACATTAAATATCGGTAAAATGACTACTAGCAAATTCTGTTATCTAAATGACCAGCGCATTGATGTGATTTAAACAAGTTCTTCCTGATTTCTGCGTGAACAAATCTGCCTGATGGGTAATGGGCCAATTGCAGCCATTGAGCTACTACTTCTCGAAGTTCGTGTCATATTAAGTTGATTTTTGATCATTTCCTCGTGCAAAAACACTAGTCTGAAAGCTGACAGATTAATTGCAGTTATCAAGCGTCCTCTGGTGTAATAGAAACTTCTTAACCAAGTGCTCCTGCAGCCCCTTCATTTTGAAGCAATATTGCATCCAAGCATATAGCCACTACTTAGCTGGTCTGTCTTTTTTCTTGCCTATAGAAGGCATAGGCTAGTGGTAATGTTTATTTTATTATGATGCATTTTAGAAAATTGGAACATAGAAAAGTTGTAAATTAAAAAAAATATGAATGTGGACGAGATACGGTGTACCTGCAAAAAAAAAAGCAAAACGTATTTACCTTGCTGCTTTCCTTTGTAGTGCACACATTATTGTGCATACATAAGCAAAAACGTTGTTCCTCGCCATAGCTCTACACAAGTACCATTAGAGCAGTGCAAAATACATTCTATTTTTGCTACATATACGTTAACATTATGAAAACCTTTCAATAAAAATGTTTGAGCGATACAAAATGAAAATACTTAAAATATGGCAAGCAGCGGCGCTGGAATAGATGTGCGCCACCTCTCGGGGCTGCTTAGCCCAGCACATAGGAGGAGCATGGCTCCCTCTTCACAGGTTTAGGGAAGCATATCCTGTACGCTCCATAAAACCGCAAAGGCCACTGTTTTTCGTTAATGTGTTGTCGGGATACTTACTTTGGGGTGGCCTTTTACATCGCAGTGCATTTTCCTATCTGTGTAATGCATCGTGTATTGAATCACGTTTATGGAACCCTGTGCTACTAAAGACAACCCCCTTTTCTATTAAATGCCTGGTTATTTAATTGTGGTTGTAACTTGGTTCCTTGCTTTGTTTTGTTATAACTTTGAAAATGTCTTAAAAAAAAATAAATACTATTTCTTAATCGTAATTCCGATTTGCAACTAATGCCTACTGTAATCCCCAGAGAGGGCAGAAAGTGCGCTAATTTGTAGGAAGGATGGCCTTTTTTTTCTGTAAGTCAAATATACATTGATGTAGTTGTCCTTAGTTTGGTGGCGTTGAAGTTGGGGGAAGGGAATCCAATAACTGCAACTAATTAATGAGTGCCAAGATAATAGTATTGGCCCCTGAGGCCAGCTCACCTATTAACAAAACGATTCCACCACCGATTGAGATGACCACGCCAGTGCCAAGCCTGCACCCCAAAAATGCATGACAATGTTTTTGGTAAGGCACCTTTTAGTTTTAACAGGACGCGTGCCAATCATCAGCTTACTTATATGAAATCGATCCACACAGTGCTGGAGCTCTTCCCTGTGAGGGTCCTCGGTGCACAATGCAATTTATAATTTGCCTAAGGTTTGTTGTACATTCAGAGTACCTTAACGGATCTTTCTGTGTTTTCAACACTGAAATGATTGTTGGCGTAGCACGTTCAGTCTATTCTTCTGGGAAAGAGCGCCTGTAATTTGGTTGACTCTGTAAAGTACAAACCCTGTGAAAGAATGGGGCACAATTCTAAATACCTAATATGGTGAACACTGCAAGGCTGTGGGCTCATAAAATGCAGGAGGATAGTGTAGGTGTTGATGCAGGTCTAAATACTGCCCAGTGGCGGCCTCAAAGGCCTGCTTCATACTGATCTCCCACTCCTACTCACTCTAGCAAAATAGCTCAGCCTGCTAAATGCTTGCCTTAAAGAAGTCGTTTTGCAATCTGCAGTCCAGTGAGCAAAGCACTTCTAAAAGAAAACCAGTTGGGAAATAGATGAGACAACTCTAGTTGCCTCTAGTGATCCCATTTCCTAACCAGCCACCAACCAGACAAACTCTGCAAGCCAACTTAGTGCCTTTTGGTTTTTGGTTTCTGTTACCCAAGACTAATGTACAATGATACGTCTTGAAGCTCTTGAATGTTTTAGATCTTTGGTGACCAGAGATCCGAAGCATTCCAGAGATAGAACTGCTCTACTGCTAATTCGTAGAGTGCTAGAAACCAGATATATTGGCCACAAAAGAGTAACAACTATGTCTGCCATCCACATCACTTGTGCACGTCACTGCTGGGTGCCTGGCATGGCAAATGACTAAGCTATCACCAGTGCTGTTTGTCTGAAGATAGCTATTGGTTTCGAGGTTTTCCTGGTCTGGGCGTCAGCTCAAGAAGGCTGTCACTTGCGCATTCAGCTAGAAGACAGAAACCTTAGACCACCTTCTACAGCAACAATTGACATACTTAACTTCCAGAATGTTCTCTGCACTTTTGGAGAATGGCAAAGCCTTCTCTATACCTTGCCAGACACTTGGTCATAAAAAAAAGCCTGAAGGCAATTCATGAAATACTGTTTTAGTAAAGAACCCCCACCACACCACTTGTCACGGTCTGCTCCATGAAAGTACCCCGACCACTGATTACACCTGAATGAGTGATCAAAGCATGCAAGGGTCCAACAAAAGCCCTGTTTCACTGCTTGTGTTTCAAAGCTAGCAAATCAACTCTCCTCCTGCAGTGTGGTCACGTAAGCAGCTTGCAGCGCAAGAGGGTCCAACAACAAAGATTTCCTGATGGGAAAGTTACAGTACCCTGTAGTGTACCGCCTGACACATTGTTTATATCAAGGAGCACAGCAGGTGCAAAATGCCCGTAAGAGACTGAGGCCAAGTGAGATTGTGCCTCTTTGTGCCTCATTTTCAACTTCTAGGCCTGGCCCTCCAGGTTCCTTGGCATGGATGTGTCGGTCTTGGCTTGTGAACTCATAATATGTTCTGCATGAGATGAACCTGCACAGTGACATGCTCCTAAAGGATGCCTGTATTCTGGGACTACAGGCTGTGTTTGAGATGGAGCATAAGAACTTACCTTTGTGAGACTGAAACATCCACCCTGCCCCATGGTGCAAGACTCTGCATATTCATGTTTTCCCCCTGACAACTTTACCCACCTTTTGCCTGTTGACCCCTAATGTGAGCTTTTGTCATGGACGTGCACAAGAAACATTGGGTCTCTCAGGGTTCGAGTGCCCAAAGATACAATTTTTCCCTATGTGGGTCTTGTCAGCCATCTGGCTGTGCGGGTTCCATTGGTTGGTGTCTACCTTTTGTATGCGTTTGGTGGGGCACTGCCTGCCTTACATGGAAAACCCCGACATGAATCCCCTACAGAATGTAAAGGCCAGACATTGTTCCTACAAGAATAACGTTCTGCACATGAATTACTTGCTGGTCTACTGCATCAGCCCATTATTTGCGAGAGATCAATACATTTTCATAATGCCTCCATGACAATTTCAATTTGCCTAGGTTTGGGAATGTAGACCCACACCCTGTACACAGGGCTCTGACATTCTTCCTGGCATCTCTCTGCTTCTTATTAAAAAAAAATGGCCAAAGGTGAAAGAGTTAAACTGGAACTTTATCATGGCCCAAAGGGACTGATTTGCCGATGTAAGAAAAATTGGAATGGAAAAATACATGTCCTTCAGGTGAAGTTTGAACATTGTATTACCTACAATACTCCTGGTCTTCAAGGGGTTACTAGCCTGAATATCTAACTGGAGTCTTATTGAATCTCATTCAAACATCTCTTAATTGGGGAACCCTATGGACCACTCACTAACTGGCTTGCTATTGTGTAGGCGATGCGTAACATATAGTGGTGAGTGCCTCCCTAAAGCAATGAGAGTGAGAATATGTCAGTTTCAGCATGTGAGTTTGAAGATCACAGATGGTCACCAAAGAATGACTGGAAGTAAGCCTTTACTATGCGTTTTCCTGAGATGTGACCAGTGAGGGCCCTTTACATTTAGCAAGGTAGTGTCGCTCCTTCAAATACTCTAAATGGCATGCCTCTGAAATGTAACTAGGGTGCCTACGCTGGTGTATCCTTGTTATACATATTCTCTGTCAAAGGTGTGTAATGTCATCACAGGGCTTGCTCACTATTCTGTCTGCAGCCATGATACCTAGGAGGTTCCAAGGGAGACAATTGGAGTTGTTGAGCTCTGCCAAAACCATGTGTCTTCATCTCCTGCATCCTTCTAAGCAGAACTTCCTGCTGAAGGAGCTACCATCTCCTGCCTGAATGACTGTGTGCCTTGAACCTTACTGCGTATGGCAATGCGGTTAAAAGGTTTAGACCACAGATTATCCTTGAGCTAGTTAAAGAATTTTTGGTACACTAACATGATTTTTCTACTGTAAATAGGTTTTTAGCACAGTGAATACTGAGGTGGCGATGCTAGTGCACAATATTGTCCAGTAGGTGCAAATGGCTTCCCCACCTAACACTAGCATGGTATGTGGGCTCCTCTGTGCCAACAGACATTTTGCTCCAGCCTTTGACTTTCAGTTGTGTCTTGTAAGGAAGGGAGTTTCATAGGAGGTGTGCTGAGGAACTGTAGGTTCCCATAGTCATATTTGCAACTTTAAGGGAAGCAGATAAAAGCCCTGAAGGACTTCTTTTGCCGAGCAGTGTAGAGCATGTTGATCGCTACCCGCACAGTGAAGTGTAAATCCAGATCTGTTTAACAGCTGAATAGCACTTTATTCCGCTCAGTTGGACACTGCCCTTTCCAGAAAAGCTACTTGCCTGAATCTCCCACTGATCTGCATGCAGCATTTCAACAACACAGCTTTACAACACCAGAAGCAGTTGTAACTGGAAATGCCTCACTGCTTGTCCTTGGATCCCCCAGAGAAACGATTACTGAATAACCATCCCTACTTTAGTCTGTGCCACTATGACTCCTAAAGTATATAATTACATACTATTCCCTCCTAAGCTCTTTTCAAAATCTCCACACACTTCAAAGCTGCATTCCAACTGCTGTCCTTTTCTGCCTGTTTTGAGCATTTGTTCATAACCAACGTAAGGGAACTGGAAGGTAATAATGTTGTTTTACTTTTGAAGAAAGTGTGGGTAAATAGCGGTGAGCAAATATCTCGGGTTTATCCTGATTCTTGTCCACTCCAAAGCAAGAGCTAGAATGGAGGAACAGCTTACCAGACCTAAGAGGAAGCTATTTGGCATGAAATTCTGAATAGTTGAGTTGGGATCAAAAAAACTATGACCCAACAATCAGTACCTTTTTGAGTGATTCCATTTTTGGTATGTCCCCCCCCATTTATGTTCCTTCAGTTTTGGTATGCTTCACTAGTTGCAGCTTTTTTGCGCACAGCCCTATACTGTAAATTTACATCCATGTTTCAGAGGATCCAGAGAGAGTGGATGGGCTAGTAATATGGTTAGCTAGGAGTTTGGTACAAGAAGAACACCGATTTAAGTGAGGTGATGACCATTTTGAAGTGTAGCACATATATTTTTGTGTTGCTCATAAAATGAGCGAGATTGTAGTTATTAAAAGGAGCCAAAGTGTACACCTTTTGAGATAAGAAAATTATTGGGGGGGGCTCTAACATGAAACCTAGTAGTGTCGAGTGAGTTTCAGATGTGGTATAACTCCACATTTGACTAAGTACTGTGCAAAGGTGTCAGTAGATGACATGCATGTGGATAGTGTAGACCACGATGATGCAGTGCTTGTGGTTGAGGGTGACCTTTCCAATCCACATGCCATCAAACTTGTACGACTGTAGAGTAAGACTGTTAGCTGACTTCAATGCGAAATGGTCTTAGCCAATTGAAACTTGAGACAACGGGTGTTATTCTGGAGGTTATAAAGAACATACAATTCCCACCTTTTAATATATCACGGCAAAAGTACAGTTGCAAGGAAGAAAGGGTTATGGGGTTTACAGAACAGAAAAACTATGCACGGATCAAAGGAATACAATGAAGTCCTTTCAAGTTAGACTAGAGCCTAATGCTGTTACGAACCGTCTCAGCAGACGCATGGGGAACAGTGATAATACAGATTAAGACCCTGAGTGGCGGCACCCCTCACCAATCAAGGCATAGCCTTCCCAAATTCCGGAACTGCCTCCAGCAACCTTTAATGGATGGACCTTCAGTATTACTTATAATCAAGGTGATCAAGACTACCCGTAGGGCAGCAGTTGAGTAGAGTCACTGGTAAAACAAGAGGGGACCTTTTTTAGTATCTGATCCACAGGATATAATTCCTTTGGGCACATTTTATTGTTGAGATGAATAGCCATTCCAGGATCAAGGGTTCCTGCTGACACCACTAATGGAGGCAGTTCTTGATCAGCAACAAGCTCTTGCTGGGACTCGGAATAACCCATTTGAAGAGATTAGTTCCTCCGACGTATTCCACATCTATGACAGGTAATCGCCACAGCTTTGCTTCTTGGGAACATTTTCTGTGTCCTGCGTTGATGACGTCGATACGCTGTCCTCGAGGGCCTCCGTCAAGCCGACATCACCGGATGTTATAAGTAGGACGCACAACGCCCGTAGCCTCAGTTCTGTTTTTCTGCGAACGTGTTTGCTTCGGATATCTCGGCGTGCCTTGGTTCTTCTGAGTTATTCTATCGGTTTTTACAAACGTGTTTGTTGAGAAGATATCATGTCTTCGTCTTCCACCCCGCGGTCGGGATTCAAGAAGTGTTGGGACTGCGGTTCCAAGATGTCACTTACGGACCCACACAACGCCAGCCTCTGGTGCCTTGGTGAGGACTACGCCACGGTTGACTGTGACGATTGCCAGTCGTTAACTTCGAAGGCCTTGCAGGAACGGAAGAAGCTTTCTGATGGTAAGGTTTCCAAGCCCCGAAAGTTGAAATCCGCTGGGCTTTCGATCGAAGATTCGAGAGGCGACTCTCCGGGTCGTCGGCGTAAGTCCAGGGGGTCTCGGTCCCAGAGTGGTTCCCTCCATTCCTCTGCCTCCTCGAGGCACTTGCAGTCACCGGTCGCCTTCCTCGTCCGAGGACTCCGCCCGCAGGTGGGTTGCTTGTCCCAACAAGCACTCTTCTCCTGTGGAATGGGATGCATTTCGTACGGAGATGATGGCGATTTTCGAATCGCAGGGCTCTGTTCCATCCGCGCCTTCCGCGCCTTCGAAAGAAGCCAGCAGGGAACGTGTTAGGGCCACCGCTAGCACGCCTTCGGGCACGGGTGGTCGGCGCGATCATCGGGAGCCTTTGAGGTCCCGATCAGACAAGATGGATCGCTCTAGCCATGCCCGCTCCAGGTCCCGGTCCTCGACGCCCTCGAGACCGCCGGAGCCCGTGAGGTCTTCGTAGAAGACGTTAATGCCATCCGCCATGTCAGTCGAGGGACTCTCTCGAGGCTCTGCCTCCGAGGAAGTCATCGGCGCCGAGGCAATCGAAAGACACGCTCGGGGCACCGCCCTTGAGGCCTGTGTCGAAGCCATCGGAGGCTTTGAGGAGGCTTTATTGGAGGTACCCCGGAGGTGGGTGGAACCCCCGAGGAAGGCCCTGGCCAAGTCGAAAAATGTGTTTGTGCCTTTTTCTGTGTCCCCATTCCAGACTCTGGATTATATTTCTGAGGTGGATGAAGGGGCTGATGAAGGTTTGGTTCCTGATGAGGTTCTTGACGAACTCTTGTCTGGTCATAGCCAGTTGGAAGACCTGCGTCCATCTTTGCACGACGCCAATGGTCTTGATCAGTGGTCGAAGTGTACGAAAAAAAGTAGTGGAGCTATGTTCCCTGCTGGCCTGCCCCTGCTCCCCACAAACCCCATTGCCACAACCCCTCCCACACACAATACACCCCCCCAAACACTTGCACCTGCTGTTTAAGGGAACGTTCAGTGCAGTGCACTGAAAGTGAAGGTTTCAACTTCTTCCTGCACTTTTATTTTAAAACAAAACCATTCCGGAACGGTTTCTTTTTAAAATAAAATTATAGGAGCTGTAGAAGGTAAATTTAAAAAGTATAGGAGCACCGCTCCCGACCGCTCCCGCTCACTTCGACCACTGGTCTTGATACCTCCCCGGAGGTCGAGTTTGGCAGGCCTGAGCCTGGTACGCATGCTGAATCTTCGTACAGGCGCCTCATGTCGAGGGTGACTGTTAAGATGGATTTCGTAACTCTGACTTGGAGGGGCAGAGGTTCAGAAGGCCAGCCTAGTTTCTTGGAACAGGGTAACCTCTGGACAAGCCAGACCAATCAGGGTAGCGATATCGGCGGTCAAGACCAAGTCTCAAGAGGGGTGAGGGTGACGGAAAGACCTCAATGAGCACACAAAGCAAGGACACTTACAAATTACTCCAGACAGGTGTTATATTAAAAATATAGACACATTTATTACAAGGCCTTTGTAACATCGACCATAGCAAATAATCACAATAATACTAAAGTAAACCAACACATCACAATCAATACAATATATATACAAGACCGAGGGGTCTAAGGAGTTATGAGCACGTAATATGTAGACCACCTAGATGGGGAGGAAAACCGGCAGTGCAAGCAATCATTAGACCCAGTTCGACATCTGAAATACACCTAACTAAGAGGAAGTCCGAGCCCTACGAAGAGAGGAGCCTTATGCTCAAAAGTACCTGCAGGCGCTGGTGCCTATGGACACAAGAGGGCCTCTTCGAGGATATTGGGCAGTTCAGGAAGGTGAATGAAGCGATGCAGAACTAGTCCCCACTACTCAAGCAAGGCCTCCACTTGTGGGCAGAGGCAGGGTGAGAGTGCGGGATAGAGTCGCTATTTCGTAACAGCGGTAGAAAAGAAACGTGCTCCTGCGCGAGGGGCCACCGGTTGGGGTATGGACTACTCACCGGTCCCCGACTCAGGCAGACCCAGACTTCTCCAGTTCAGTTCACGTTGCTAGCAGGTTCAGCTGCGATGATCAGGACGTCTCGACACCGTGTAGATTCTGCGTAGCAGGATGCAGGGTAGAGGGTGTCCCAAATGCAGCGGACGTGCACAGGTGGTTACCACAGCAGGGCAACATGGCAACTGCGTTTACTTTGGTCCGGGCGCACTTGTCTCACTTCAGACCTGGGAATGCCAAGTGTACAAAATCAGTGTGAGGGTGCCATGGACGCAGAGCAAGGAGTAAACCAAGTTTCGAGGGCTTCCCCGAACGGCGGCGGTGACAGAGCAAAGCGTCCTGCGTAAGCTGGTCAGCCCACTGGTTGGCCCAGGGACACTTCCGAAGAGGTTTACTTGCAGGGTTTGATGAAGGTGCCGGGAATAGTTGATCCCACTATTCAAAAGGGTCGAAGCGCCTTCGCAGACCTTCTAGGACGATCAGATGCAGAGGGGTCTCGCAGGACGAATGCAGTTCAGGGTGCCAAACCTTCAGCGGGTCACCAGCGGTTCCTCGACTCAGCTTCTTGTTGCAGGATACTTGGCTCCTTATCCCTTGTTCGGTGTGAACTCAGGAGATCGACATGGTAGTGGTGTTTTCAGCCTCCTCTTATCCAAAGTTCCTTTCGTGCCAAAACGGTCAGGGCCCAATGGGAGATCTGCTCACAAACACTCACACCATACGTGGACCTATCACGGACCACAGTGGTCCCAGGCATTCAGGACACTCTAGACTCTCTGGCACCCAGGATGTGTATTGGGAACAGACATCCCAGCCCACATCCTGGAGGCAAACACAAGGCATGCAGAAGCCTGCGAAAGCGTTGTTTCGCGGGAAAGTGCCTGACTAAATAAGGACTGCCCCGGGTCGGCTCGACCTGGGGGAAGGTGAAGGGGCAAGACGGTCAGCGGACGGGACAAAGGACCTCGTGGCATGGCCATTTTGGAGCCAGGCCACTCATTTGTGCCAAACGCGGTAAGCGCGGATAACATGGTGAAAAAGGGTTCAAAACACAAGAGGAACGATAGCTGCCACCAGCACCGTCCGTGACACACTTGCACAGTTCATAATAAGACCAGCGAGAGTTTTTAGGGCCTTTGGAATGACTAGAGACCCAAGAGCGCAGTAATGTAAGTTACGGTGCACTCTTGTTTCATGTTGCACAAAAGCTGCAACATGAGGAAAGGACTAAGGGAAACAAAGTCTCCCAGTACTGACTGTCTTAAGGGCATGCAGTTTCCCCATAAGAATTGAGCGAAAGCCCAGAGGAATGCGGCGGAAGGCTGCGCTTCTCTGGCAAAGTCTAGATCAGGGTGTAAAATAGCAAAATGTTTGGGGGTTGCCACATGGAAGGAAAATTACATACAATTAGGAAATCTTTCCTAACAGGTGGTCTGCGCCACCAGTGGATTTTCTGCAGGATTTCCTGACGGATATCCTTGACCAAGATCCACCCACTGACCCGGTGTTGCCATTCCATATGGCTTTACAGAGAAGGGTGGCAGCAGCTTGGACTGCTCCGGAGAATCTTCCGGCAGTGAGCAAGTCATTGCCTAAAAATGCCGTCCATCCAGTAGCGACCCCTGCTACTTGACTACGCATCCCACTCCGGACAGTTTGGTGGTGCAGGCGGCTACGGGCCCAGCAAAGCAGGCATCGTACCCTACCATTCTCCTGATAGGGACGACAAACGTTTTGATGACTGGGTGAAGAAAGTGTTTTCTTCAGGGGGTATGCCTTTACAGGCAGCCAACTCTGTGTGTGCCTTAGCACGTTTCACTTGCACTCTGTGGAATTGTGTGTCATTGGCAGCTGAACATATTCCCGAAGGTGAGGAATGGGATGGTTTTCTTGCCCTTGTTCAGGATGGCAAGGATGCCATGTGTGAATCCGTTCTGTCAGGTCTGGACATGGCAGCCTGTGTCAGCCAGTCCATGGCGGCAAGCACCGTGATGCGCAGATTTGTGTGGTTGCGGAAGTCTGGATTTGCTCCTGACGTACAATCCCGGCTTCTGAACATGCCCTTTGATGATGTACATCTTTTTGGCAGCAAGGCTGACGAGAGCCTTGAGAGGTTGCAGACCTCAAAGGCTGCAGCTAAGTCGTTGAGCGCTGCAGTCCCCCAACCTCTGCCTTTTCGTCCTAGGGGACAGCAATGGAGGGGAGGTTCCTTTCAATACTACTCTTTTGGTAGATCAAGGGGAGCGGCCAGTCAAAGGGGCCAACGTAGGAGTACCAGAGGTGGAAAACAAGGTACTCGAGGTGCCAAAGCCGCTCGGGCAGTTGCCTCTTTGCCCTCAGGCACTGCCTCAGCCGATTCAGCTCAGTCATGAGGCCATGCCCTATGGTTCGCCGGTTGGGGGAAGGCTGACGCAGCATCTTGTAGAATGGCGTGCCATTTCTTCAGATGTGTGGGTTCTGGAGATCATAGCCCACGGCTACTGTCTTCCTTTCTGGCAGAGGCCTCACGACAATCAACTAGGGAATCTCTCTTTGAAGTGTCCGGATCCACTCCTTGCGCAGGAAATCGAATCCCTGCTGGAAAAAGGCGCCATAGAACTGGTGACTGTAGCGGAGAGGAACAAGGGATGGTATTCCCCATATTTTTTGGTCCCGAAAAAAGACGTGGGATTGAGACCCATCATGGACTTGCGTGGTTTGAACAAACTCAGCAGGAAGGACAAGTTCAAGATGGTTACTCTCAAGTCCTCCAGGCCCTTCAACTTCAGGACTGGTTGGTGTCTCGACCTCAAGGACGCTTACTTTCATGTGCCTATTCATCCCAAGCACAAGAAGTACCTGAGGTTCACGGTTGGCGACTCGCACTTTCAGTTTCGGATCCTGTCGTTCGGATTGATCTCCGCACCAGGATCTTCACTAAGCTCATGGTGGTGGTGCCAGCGTATCTCAGGAAAGGGGGGGATTCACGTCTACCCCTACCTGGGCGATTGGTTGATCAGGGCGCGCTCTCCTGAGCAAGTCTTGGATCATCTGTCAGTCACCTGCGACTCCCTTCACGGGCTGGGCTTCTCCCTCAACTTAAAGAAGTCCCACTTGACACCTACCCAGCGGCTCTAGTACATCGGAGCAGTGCTCGACACATCCCTGGGGCTGTTTTCCTCCCCAGGTGAGGGCTCATCACATTCTGGCTCTCAAGATACAGCGTCGAAGGCGATCTGATGAAGGGGGCTCCAATTTGGCTACCTTGGCCGGAGGTGACGATCGTGACGGACGCATCCCTCTCGGGATGGGGAGCTCATGCCAATGAGTTGACAGGCAACAGTCAATTGTCTCCGGAGTCCAGACTCCATATCAATCTGTTGGAGCTGAGGGCCGTCATGCTAGCCCTGAAGGCTTTTCTGCCGACTGTGCGAGGAACGAATGTCCTGGTCCAGATGAACAACACGGTGGCCATGCACTACCTCAACAAAAAGGGTGGGACCGGGGTCTCTTCCTCTGTGCAGAGAGGCGATGCAGCTCTGGTTCTGGGCCATCCAGCAGGAAATTTCGATCTCGGCAGTTCATCTGGCCGGAGACAAAAATGCAGCGGCGGATGCTCTGAGCAGGCACAACACGGTCTCTCACGAGTGGGAGCTGGCTCAGGAGATTCTACTGGAGATCTTTGCCCTTTGGCGGACCCCACAAGTGGATCTCTATTGTCAACCGGAAGTGCGAAAGATTCTGCTCGCGGGAATTTCCTCCAAGAGGAGCCTTAGGGGACGCGTTCGTAGTGGAGTGGTCCTTCCCACTGCTGTACGCATTTCCTCCAGTCCCCGTCATCCCGCAAGTGCTGCGGAGGTTACGGAAGTTCGGTTCCCGGATGATCCTCATTGCTCCGGCGTGGGCTCGGAGGACGTGGTACCCGGACCTTCTCGACTTGTCCATCTGCCCTCCGCGTCGTCTTCCCTGCCAAGACGATCTGCTCTCACGGGAGGGGGGTCAGGTTCTCCATCCAGAGGTCAGATCCCTCAACCTTCACGCTTGGCTTCTGAAAGGTTGAGGTATATGGATTGGGACCTCCCTGAAGACGTGATGGAGGTGTTGCTTTCGGTCCGAAGGCCAGCAACAAAGTCTCTGTACCGTTGCCGTTGGCGTAAGTTCTGCGACTGGTGCCGAGTTCAGAATGTGGATCCTTTTGCATGTGACATCCCCATGGTTCTGTCCTTTTTACTTTCTTTGGCCCACAGGGGCTTGCAGGTGGGTACCATTAAAGGTTACCTGGCGGCGCTGTCCATCTTTAAGCGCTCGTCTGAAGAGTGTTCTTACTTTAAAATCCCTTTAATTTCACAGTTTCTGAAAGGGCTCACTAATGTGTTCCCTCCGTCACCTTTCCTGGTGCCCGGTTGGGATTTAAACCTTGTTCTTAAGTTTCTTATGGGTGCTCCGTTTGAGCCTTTACATTCTTGCCCTTTGAGGCTGTTAACTCTGAAAACTGTGTTTTTAGTTGCGGTTACTTCCGCTCGCAGAGTGAGTGAGTTACAGGCACTTTCAGTTAAGCCACCCTTCACTGTATTTCACAAGGACAGGGTTGTCCTTAGAGTTCGTCCTTCTTTTCTTCCGAAGGTAGTGACGGAATTTCATTTGGCCCAGAAGGTTGTTCTTCCGGCATTCTATCCTCCTCCGCATCCTGGTAAGGAAGAGGAGAGGCTCCATAGGCTTGATCCTAGGAGAACTTTAAGCTTTTATGTCTCACACATGTCCCGGGTCAGAGTGGACGATCAACTCTTTATTGGTTACGCTGGAAAGCGTTTAGGGCAAGCTGTGACGAAACAGACTGTCTCGCTGGATTATTTTGGCCATCTCGGAGTGCTACCGCTTGGCGGGTAAGAACCCACCGGCTGGCTTGCGGGCCTATTCCACCAGGGGTATGGCTGCATCTACTGCCCTGCAGAGGGTTGTTCCTATTCGCAACATCTGTGATGCAGCCACCTGGGCTTCAGTACATACATTTGTACCTCACTATTCCCTTGATTCCATCCGAGCACAGGATCTGGCCTTTGGCAAGGCGGTCCTTTGCTCTGCTATTTGATTGGCTATTCTAAATTTTGATTCTAAATTCTTTCCCTCCTCCTTGGGCTGGTACTGCTTTGGGAGTCTGTCATAGATATGGAATACGTCGGAGGACCCAATCCCCTCGAAGAACAAGTTACTTTCTTACCTGGTAACGTTCTTTCGATGGGATGGTCCGACGACGTATTCCACATCGCTCCCGCCCTGCCTTCCCCGCTGCAGAATTTCTTTTGCGATTGCAGCTTACATTCCGCAAGGCTTTGTGTCTGACTGGCAGTTGACTAATGTCACACGTTCTGGGGGAAAAGACTACAACTGAGGCTACAGGCGCCGTACGTCCTACTTATCACATCGGATGACGTCGGAGGAGGTCCTCGACGACGGCGCATCGACGTCATCGACGCAGGACGCAGACGCCGAAAAAAGTTTCCGAAGCAGCACAGCTGTGGTGATTACATGTCCTAGATCTGGAATACGTCGTCGGACCATCCCATTGAAAGAACGTTACCAGGTAAGAAAGTAACTTGTTCTTCTTGTCCTTTGAGACTGTTGACTTTGAAAACTGTATTTTTAGTTGCGGCCACTTCTGCTCGCAGAGTGAGTGAGTTGCAGGCACTTTCCGTTAAGCCACCCATCACAGTGTTCCATAAGGATAGGGTTGTCCTTGGGGTTCGTCCTTCTTCTTTTCTTCCGAATGTTTTTTCATTTAAGCCAGAAGGTCATTCTTCCGGTGTTCCATCCTCCTCCACATCCTGGTAAGGAAGAGGAGAGGCTCCCTAGGTTGGATCCTAGGAGAGCTTTAAGTTTCTACATCTCGCGCATGTCCCGAGTCAGAGTGGATGATCAACTCTTTGTAGGATACGCTGGAAGGAGTTTGGGACAAGCTGTTACTAAACAGACTTTGTCTTCATGGATTATCTTGACAATTTCTCAATTTTAGGACCCTCCGGTAGGCTTACGGGCCCATTCTACTAGAGGTGTGGCTACCTCTACTGCCCTGCAGAGGGGTGTTCCCATTCGTAACATTTGTGAAGCAGCCACATGGGCCTCTGTCCATACTTGTGCCTCTGTCCATACTTTTATTAAACACTACTCCTTGGATTCTATCCATGGCAAGATTTGGCCTTTGGCAAGGTGGTCCTCTATTCTGCAATTTAATTGGGTATTCTAAAATTCAAAATTCTTTTCCCACCTCCTAACGTTGGTACTGTTTTGGGAATCTGTCATAGATGTGGAATACATCGGAGGAACCAATCCCTTCAAAGAACAAGATACTTTCTTACCTGGTAACTTTCTTTAGATGGGATGTTCCGACGACGTATTCCACATTGCTCCCTCCCTGCCTGCCCTTCTACAGAATTTCTTTTGCGATTGCAGCTTTCGTTTCCGCAAGGCTTTCTATAGGCATTCTGGCAGAAGATTGGTGCCACACGTTCTGGGGAAAAAACTACAACTGAGGCTAGGGGCGTTGTGCGTCCTACATATGACATCGGGTGATGTCAGCCGTCGGAGGAGGTCCTCGAAGGGGCTCATCGACGCAGACGCCAAATATTTTCCGAAGCAGCACAGCTGTGGTGATTACCTGTCATAGATGTGGAATAAATCGTCGGACCATCCCATCGAAAGAATGTCCCCAGGTAAGAAAGTAACTTGTTCTTCTCTAGTATAGTGCATTTGAGGTACAAAGTCAACGGAGCAACTTTTCTTTAACTTATCCTCTTTCCTTCTGAAGATTAATACAGTATCAAGTGTATTCAAAATTAAGCTGAGAATGTATTTACTAATGGATTACTTCTTCAGCAGATTCCTCATCTTTGATATTATATCTCCAGCGCCAACTGACTTTTTTTCGTCATGGAGTGGGTTTGGGAGTTTTACGGGGTGCCCTAAGCCAGACATGCTGAAGCCAGTCTATATGGAGCCACTACACCTGATTTCCCTGCACTATGTAAGTTTCTGGAATGCCACTTTGCTTTTGCACATTTGTATCATGCCTAATGCTGTGAAGGCCTCGGGCTTAAAGTCCTGTTCAGATTACCGGAGACCCATATGTCTTGGACCCTCTCAGGATCTGCCTGTATTGCTTGGGGGAAGAACATGATCTGGAGTCGTACCAATCCATGCACCCTAAGGCCCTTCAAGAGCATGCCACACAATTATTCACATTTTGCCACAGGAGAACTCCTTACAAGTCTGAAGCCTCACAGCAGAGGAAGGTGATGTCCAGAAGAACAAGACAACCCATTAGACGAAATCCGGCTCCCAAAGTGACCCTTTGAAGTCATCACTTCGGGTCCAGATCATTTGGCTCTGGCAGCACAGGTAGTTTCTCAACAAATCCTTGACACTGACCGCACACCCGCAGGCTCTGCACCTGTTCCAGTGGTCACAGCTTGGCCTCAGTGTCTTGCTACTCTTCTTTCAGGTATAAAGCTCAGGGCAACAAAGTCTCCTGTTTCCCAGTCAGTCCTTCAGTTTCATCGGACAGACTTTGGAACCTGCCTGGGCAGGGCTTTTGCTCCAGAGATTTTGGTGGCGAACATCCTTCACATGGTTCAGGTCTTTCAGTCCCAGAAGCTTGTTCCAGCCTCTGCCTTTATACCTCTTGTGGGCCTCATGGCCTCTGCTGGTGCAGGATGCCTTGTTGCGCTTGGGGTTGCTCCAGTGACTACATCTGTGTACGTGGTCTCAGTTGCAGAGCAACCGATCAGACCTTTCGTGCGCCTCGAAAGCTTTCCTTTGATCTCCTGTGGTGGGCCCTGGGAGACGACCTGCTGAGGGGCGCCGCTTCGGCAAATTGGCCCCAACGGACTATAGTGACTGCCTCAGTGAAGGGTTAGGACGCTCGTCTACGAGATCGGACAGAAAGTGGGATTGGTCTTTGATGGATGATTGGGAAACCATCAACTTGCTGGTGCTGCAGGTGATCAGTCTGGCCCTTGTTGCCTTTTCCTGTCTGTGCAGGGCAGATGTGTGTAACTTGATGGCTGAACACTACATCTGCAAACAAGGTGGTGTGGGTTTTTTCCCTCAGCAGTAAAGCAGTATAACTGCGGTTCTGGGCTCTTAGGGACATCTATCGGCAGCCTAGTTTTCCGGGTTACAGGACGTCATTGCAGTTGCTCAGAGACTGACTTCGGTCTCCCAAAAGTGGGAGCTCTGCCTTATATTTCTGGAGATTTTCACCCTTTGGGGAGGTGGACCTCTTTGCTTCTGGTGCGAGCTGTTAGGCTCCAGGGAATGTCCTTTGCAGGAGCGCTGGGGGATGCATTGGTTGGTGAATGGAGCAGCCAATCTACTGGTTTTCAGGGGACTGCGGCAGTTTGGGTGCATATTAATTATGATTGTTCTGGTCCGGGCCAGGACATTGTTGTACACAGAGCTTCTTAACATGCTCATCTGCCCTCCCTGACCCCTTCTGACAACGGTTGATCGGTTTCCCTCTTGGGTCAACCAAGACCTCCATACAAGCCTCAGCAGCCTAAAGCTTTATACTTAGCTGCTGAGAGGCTAAGGTATACAGAGTGGGAATTGTCGGACGACATCCTGGATATTACCGGTTAGAGGCCAGCCTCCAAGTCCATTTATGCATACACTTGGCATCAATTCTTAGCATGGTGTCAGGAGAGACGTGTGGAACCGGTCGTCGTGCTTCGGTTCTCAATTTCATGCTTTCATAGGCCTAAGCAGGCCTGCACATTGGCATGTTTTAGGGGTACCTTGCTGCTTTTTTGGTCCTTAAAAGATCCCTTGGACAAAGTTCTTATTTCACATTACCCACTGTTATAAAATTGTTGTGGGGTTGTGCAACTTGTCCCCCACGCCAGTTTGTTGTTTCACGGTAAGACTTGAATTGAGACTTTCCTCACAGCAGCACAGTTTGGCCTCCTGCATTCATGTTCCTTAAGGCTGCTCACCCTTAGGGTGATTTTCCTGGTCACCACCCTTTCTGCGATTGGAGTGAGTATGCTCCAGGTGTGGTCTGTTAAACCTCCTTACTTGCTGTTTTCCAAGAATGAGGTGACTTTGAGAGGGAGGCCGTTGTTCACCTCTCAGAAGATCCATTTTCCTGTGTTTCTCCCTCTGGCTCATCCTAAGATTGAGGAATACTAGTGTGGGCCCTCAGCTACTACTTCTCTTGAATGAGCGATGTCATGAAAGATGACGTGCTCTTTGTGGGTTACACTGGTGCCCGTGCCTGCACGACTGTGACTAAACAATACCTGTTAAGGGTAATTCCTCCTCTGCATCTCAGAATTCTTCAATCTGACAGGGAAGGAGAAGCCAGACAGTCTCACGGTTCACTCAACCAGAGGCCTGGCTGACACCTCTGCCCTGCAGAGTGGGGTCCCTGTTCTGGACAGATGTCAAGGTGCAATATGGACATAGATGCAGAAGTTCAACTAACAGTACTGCCTAGATTCCCTGTGAGGGTAGTAGGTGTACTTTTGTCTGAGCAGTCCTCTAGAGCTTTCTGTTGGAGGTGGGACATGCTAGCGCTTCCCACCCCCACCCCCACCTCCAGATGTACCTACTGCTAGAGTCTGCCAAAGTTAAGGAATATGTGGGAGGAAGGAATCCATTAGAAGAGCAGCACATTGTATATCTCTGTGTAATGTTCTTTCTGTTGGATGTAACTAAATAGATTGCTCATTTCCCCCCCAAACCTTGCCCTCTTGACAGATGACTTGTACGCCTGAGCTGTGGTTCCCAAGTTCCTGAGTGCTAGAGAAAAATGGAGGTCATAAATGGCCCTGCTCCATATGTACTCGAAACAAAATCAGATATGGCATGGGGTGCACATCATTTTGGAATTTTGTGTGGAGTGTGGAATTTGTGATCAGAACGGACCACAAGCCCCGGAAAAGTATTTTTGAATATAAAGGGTTCAACGTTTCTAGGTGTGTAACAAGTTGGGTGACCAGGATGCAAGGACACACATTTTAAATCGAAGTTATTTCTGGCTGAGAAAATGTGTTGGCTGACCATTTATCAAGATTAGGTGGGCAAGAGGAGGAAGGTGAAATGGAACAGGTGGAAGTAATCTTTTGTCACCCATGAGGGAGTTGTGGGAAAAGGAGTGGATGGCCGGTATGAGGGCCAATGAGATTATTATGTGTGTTTTGTGGTATGTGTTAATCGGAATGGCCTGACAAGAGGAGAATATCGAAGGAGGAAAGGCCATATTGGGAGGTGAGAGCTGAGTTGTATAGGAGGTCTGGTGTATCGTTGGGGACGTGGTGTTCCAGAGGCTTTGCGTGGTAAGCTCATTATGATTGCTCATGAAGGGCACCTCAGTGTGTCGAGAACTAAGTCTATTTTGCGAGTAGAATATTGGTGGCCAGGTTTTGATCGAGTGATTTAAAGGAAATTGTGTGGCTGTTTGAAGTGTGATGGAGCCGGTAAGGGACAGTTTGCTCATACTCGGCATTTAGTTAAGGTAGACTCACCAAGGAAGTGGGCTCAATCGATATGGGAAGTGGTAGCGGAAAATGTATTGTAGTAGTGCTGGACTAGTTGTCGAGATGGACCGAATATAAAGTGGTTAGAGGCTAAATGGCAAGTCATTCTGACCCACGGGGTGGCTATTTGAGGGAGCCGGGGAGAGGCGACCCTCTGGGGTGGTGGACCGACATCGGGTAAGATATAGTATCCACCATTCCCTTTTAGGGACACCCTTCAGTATTTCAAGCCCTTATGGCATATATTGGCAGTAACCCTCAATATTCTCCAGCACTCAGTCATATAACTTTCAACCATCACGTAGTTAGATCAGTAACAAAGACTGACACAGGGAAGAGAGCAACCGGAATGAAGCTTGCTTAGCTAGACCAAAGGGAGCGGTCTGGCTGTAGGAGAACTCTGATTGGCTCCAAACGGCTCCCTTCACTAATGCGAGAGTTCAAAGATGGAGCTGTGGAGAACTGCAGGGAGATAAGACTGGCTAGCGACTGCCGGGGAAGGCAAGCTGTCAAGTGGACAGGCAAGCAAAAAAGTGGCATGAAGAAAGAGGGAGGCAACGTCTGGTCCGGAGACACATTCTCGCAGGCAGGCCAGATGCTGAAGTGGGACACAAGGCAAATGAGCTTTACACCAGCAAGAGAAGCTGGAGCGAGGTACAGACTGCCACCAGCTGCAGAGATGTGCCGCCCGTAGTGGAGTGGGGGCGAACGGAAGCTGAGAAGGACTTGAGCTGTGTCGGAGAACCCAAGGAAGCCATCCTAAAGCCAGTGAGCCCACAGTGGACAGTCGGAGCCTGAGGAGGGAGCTGGAGAGAGCATTCTTGTTCCCTAAGTGGAACACATAGCAAATTCCCTAAGGCTTACATGTTATGTTATTTGGCATTTATATAGCGCTCTATACATCTTTTGTATAACCTCAAAGCACTGGTAGGCTGAACGCTCTCAGGGAGCGTAATCTAGGTCATTTGAGCGAATAAGGTGTTGTAGGGTACTTGGGTGCACCAGTTAAGTGTGCAGCCGATGTAATTGCCTTATGGTAGCTGCATCCTAGCATTAGGTGTTGTGGTATTGATATTAGTTGAATGTGTGCAGTCCAGCCGGTGGACACCAAGACTGGGTTCTGGCTGCGTTGGGCCTGTAGGACGCTTATGTGTGCAGCTAGGCCAGTTTGTCATGGGATATAGCTGCGTTTTATTAGAGTGATGAGGTGTTTGTGTTAATGTTGGTATTTGGGTAGCTAGGCCGAAATTGATCGAGGGTATATCTGCACTCTAATTGCGTGATGGTGTAGAGAAGAGAGTAAGCATAGTGATCTGGGAGGTGAGAGTTCGGGTTGAGTTATGATCTAAAATGTAGGTAACTAAATTACAGAACTATCTCAGGCAGCACTTTCTAGTTGTGAGTCGAGCGAGAGAGCAATTTGAATTGTGCAGCGCATGCAAGTGAGTCACAGTGCTATCCCAGGGGGTACTTTCAAGATGTGAGTTAAAGTAGCTTTCTAGATGTGAATCAATCTTGCAAGAACAGTTCCTAAGCGTGTAAATAAATTGCAGTATCATCATAGCGTGCACCCTCTAGATTTGAGTTAATTGTAACAAGACCAGTTCTAGGAGAACGGCACAGGCGGGCGATGCAGACTAGTAAATTCACAGCTCCATTACACTGGGCACTTTCTAGGTTTGATTCAATGCAATGCTAATAATTTCAAACAATTTTCTAAGTGTGAGTCAATGTAGTGCTAATAATTTCTAGCAATTTCTGACTGCAAAGAAGACTAGTAAATTCACAGTACTATCACTGATTTTGAGAATCCTGTGTGGTGGGGGAGAGGCCCAGGTTTCACAATACACCACGTCTCAACATACAATAGACAAAGATGTAGGCCACACCTAGACTTGAGTGTCCTGTAAAGTTGTGAAGAGGCCTAGGTTTCATAGTACATTACGTTTCATCATATAGCAGACAGAGATGGAGGCTAAACCTAGATATGAGAGTCCTGTATAGTGGGAGAAAGGTCTAGGTTTCACAATAGATGGATCTTCACATATAACAGACAGATGGAGGGCACCCCTTGATTTGAGTCCTGCAGAGCGGGAGAGAGGCCTAGGTATCCTAATACATTGCGTTTTATCATACAATAGACAAAGGGGGAGGCTATACCTAGATTTGAGTCCATGTGTGCTTAACATTCACAATTCTATCCAAGTGTGGCACCTGCCAACACTTGCAACTCTATCCAAGTGTGGCATCTGCTAACATTCAGAATCTTGTCTAAATGCGACGCAGGCTAATGTCCACAGTTCTAAGTGTGGCATTTACCTAACATTCACAATTCTATGTGGCATTTACTTAACATTCACAATTCTATGTAAGTGTGGCATTTACTTAACATTCAAAATCCTGTCTAGATGCGATGCAGGCTATTGTTCACGATTCTATCTAAGTATGAGTGGTGTAAGTGATGTTCGCCTGGCAAGCTATGTTCTTGGGTAAGGTAATGTGGAGTGGCAGGACTTTCTGGAGTAGTGATTGCTCTACTCCCCACCCATTCCACACTTACTTTGGTGGTTGCTGCTGGTTGACGGCTGGTCACTGGCTTCCTCAGCTTCCCCTCCTGACACCTGCAGACACACCTTGGAGCTGCCAAAGTAGGAGCCGCCCTTTGCCTTGAGGCCCTTAGCCGCGGGGGCAGCACAGGCAGAGGGCTGCCCTGGGGTGGTCTTTTAAGGCTATTGGAATAGCCAGTCTGGGCTGGAGGGCGGGCTGGGAGGCGGGAGGAGGGTTGGAGGGGAGGTTGAGTGCAAGGGGAATGGAGCGGAGTTCACAGGGGGTCTGGAGGGCTAACAAAATGGAGGGATCGATTGGGGCCAGGGCCCACAAGGGCCTGTGGGCTAGTTAAACTCACCTGCAATGCCGGGGACCTAACGAGGCAGGAGGGGGAGCGGATGCACTGTAGGTGCAACGCTCTGGGCTCCAGGAGCCAGTCCGGGCTGGACGGTGGGCTTGGAGGCGGGTTGTAGGGGAAGTAGAGTGCAAGGGGAGCAGAGCAGGCACAGGTGAGTGGGACCAAGGCCCACAAGGCCCTGTGGGCTAGTTAAACTCACCTGCAATGCGGGGGGACCTGAAGAGCAACTGAGTTTCAAGTGCTTGTATTGGGGAGATGCAAATACACCAATGATGCAAGGAACTTGGTGGTGCCTCGGGGGGGGGCAGGGGGGGAAGGCATATAACCTCAGATCTTCAAAGTGAACGAACATATGAGAAAACCTGGCAGGAGAGTATACCAGGTGTTTTGTGAGTTGGCGAATCCCAACAAGATTCATGCCTCTAAGATTTTGAATTACATTGAATGTGGAAAATGCCTGGCGGAGGGAGTCCTGTCCTCTGGAGTGAATTGCAACACCAACAGGAGGGTGTTATCCTCTTGGGCTACAAAGAACTTGATTAATCTTTTTTTATTTTTTTATTTTTTTATAAATCTTTTTTTATTGGTTTATTAAACAGAGAAAAAAAAAAAGAAGGTAGCACATTCAACGTGAGTACACAAGACATTAGGAGACCCAACATCTTTTGAACTTTGGTTTTGGTCGAGAGAACTGGTGAAGGGAGCCATTCCCTAGAACTGTGAACATTATCCATTTGGACTTTTGTTGGATTTATACCTTTTTGTTGAACTTAAACATTTGTGCTCTTTTCAAGCTAGAGATAATACCCTTAACACCTTACAGTTACTTTCAGAATGAGAGGGCTAGGATAGGATTTCAGACACAGGACATTTTTGCTTTGGACATTGACAAAAGAAAGGCCCTTAGTTGTTGGTTGAGGTAGAGATATACCTCCTAGATAAGAGACAGTGAGGCATTTTCCAACCCCTTTATTGTTTAATAATATTTCATGCCAACCACCATGAGTCTCTCATTCCTGGTTCCTCACAATACCCTTTGAGGTGTTAAGGACATGAGCCACATACCAAGAAATACTGTTGTGGTGCTGGGGCGCTAAGAGGATGTGCTGCAATAGTACCTGATCTGAAGACGGAGAACAAGTTGAAAAAACTCAACATTAGTATATGGTGAAGTTTTGCAACCGAAGGGCTGGTCGCATGCCACATTTTGTGATTGGGTTCGTATGAAGTAGCAAAGCCACAAAAAGGTTATTTGAAGTTTTCTTCACCATTTTTCATGATATAAAATACATAAAGGTGTGGGATGTGAATAGTTTCTGTAATGTGAATTAGTATTTAATTGTTCGAGGGGATTGGGTCCTCCGACGTATTCCATATCTATGACAGTAATCACCACAGCTGTGCTGCTTCTGAAAATTTTTCTGCGTCAATGACGTTGATGTGCCGTCCTCGAGGACCTCCTCCGATGGCCAACGTCACCCGATGTGATAAGTAGGACGCACGTAGCCTCAGTTCCGTTTTTTCCACAAACGTGTTCGCTTTGTGAATCTCGGTACGCCTCGACTCTCTGGAGTTTGTTGTTCATCGAACCTGTTTGTGTACGATTTCTTCGTGAAGATGTCTACCTCGTCTTCCACAACGCGTCCGGGCTTTAAGAAGTGCGGGGACTGTGGGTCTAAGATGATGGTCACGGACTCGCACGATGCCTGCCTCTGGTGCCTTGGGGAGGCCCATGACATGGATGACTGTCGACTGCCAGTCGCTCACGTTGAAAGCCTTTCGGGAGCGCAAGAAGTTATCATCGGTAGGTAAGGTGTCCAAGCCCTGGAAGTCGAGGTCTGCGGGGCTTTCGACGGACGACTCGAGGGACGACTCTCCGTGTCGTCGTCGGAAGTCCAGTGGGTTTCGGTCCCGGAGTCGGTCTTGCCACTCCTGCCTCTTCGAGGCACTCCCGGAAGCGGCATCATCGGTCGCCTTCCCCGTCCTCATCCGAGGACTCCGCCCGCCGGCGGGTCGCTTACCCCACTAAGCATGCGACACCGGAGGAATGGGCTTCCTTCGGGAAGAAAATGTTGGCGGTTCTCGAATCGCAGGGCACTGGTCCGTCTGCGCCTCCCAGTGGAGTCGGTCGTGATCAGCCGAGAGATGCCGCTTGCACGCCTTCGGGCTCGGGTGGTCGTCGCGATTCGCGGGAAAGGTCCCGCTTGGACAAGGGGAATCGTTCTCGGCATGCTCGAGACCGCGTGTACCTGTGAAGTCTTCGAGGAAGACGTCGACGCCTGTGGCGCCGAGGTAGTCGACGGACTCTCTCGAGGCTCCACCTCCGAGGAAGTCGTCGGCGCCCAGGATGTCGAGGGACACGCTCGAGGCTCTGCCTTCGAGGCCTGTGTCGACGCCGTCGATACTGTCGGCGCCAATTCTCTCGACGCCTTTCGGGGCTGTGTCGACGGGGGTACCCCGTGGCTCGGGGGAACCACCTAGGAAGGCTCAGGGGGTATGGCGCTTCAGGCGGCCAACTCCATTTGTGCCTTGTCTCGTTTCACGCACACTCTGTGGAACTGTTTCCTTGGCGGCTGAACATATTCCCGAAGGGGATGAACGGGATGGTTTCCTTGCCATGGTTCAGGATGGCAAGGATGCTATATGTGAGGCCGTTCAGTCGGGTTTGGACATGGCAGATTGCGTCAGCCGGTCCATGTCGGCGAGCACCGTAATACGCAGGTTTGCGTGGTTGCGGAAGTCGGGGTTTGCTCCTGATGTGCAGGGCCGGCTCCTCAACATGCCCTTTGACTGGAACATCTTTTTGGCAGCAAGGCTGTCGAGAGCCTTGAGAGGTTGCAGACCTCCAAAGCTGCAGCGATGTCGTTGGGCGCTGCAGTTCGACAACCTCCGCCTTTTCGACCTAGGGGACAGCAATGGAGGGGAGGTTCCTTTCGTTATTACTCCTTTGGTAAAGCGAGAGGAACTGCCAGTCAAAAGGGCCACCGTAGGAGTGCCAGAGGTGGAAAACAAGGTACTCGAGGTGCCAAGGCCACTTGGGCTGTTGCCTCTTAGCCCTCAGGCACCGCCGCAGCCGCTTCAGCTCAGTCACAAGGCCATGTCCCATGGTTCGCCGGTTGGGGGAAGGCTGTGCGCAGCATCTTGCAGAGTGGCGGGCCATTACTTCAGATGTGTGGGATCTGGAGATCATAACCCACGGCTACTGTCTTCCTTTCCGGCAGAGGCCTCAAGACAATCCACCGTGGAATCTCTCTTTGAAGAGTCCGGATCCGCTCCTTGCGCAGGAAATTCAATCCCTGCTGGAGAAAGGCGCCATAGAACTGGTGCCTGTAGCGGAGAGGAACAAGGGATGGTATTCCCCTTATTTTTTGATTTCCAAGAAAGACAGGGGCTTGAGACCCATCATGGACTTGCGCGATTTGAACAAAGTTCAAGATGGTTACTCTTTCTCAAGTCCTCCAGGCCCTTCAACTTCAGGACTGGTTGGTGTCTCTCGACCTCGAGGATGCTTATTTTCATGTGCCTATCCATCCAAAGCACAAGAAGTACCTGAGGTTTGCGGTTGGCGACTCGTACTTTGTTTCGGGTCCTGCCGTTCGGCTTGACCTCTGCCCCGAGGGTCTTCACCAAGCTCATGGTAGTGGTGGCAGCGCACCTCAGGAAAGGGGGGATTCAAGTCTACCCCTACCTGAACGATTGGTTGATCAGGGCGCGCTCTCCTGAGCAAGTCCTGGATCATGTCAGTCACCTACCACTCCCTCCACAAGCTGGGCTTCGCCCTCAACTTAAAGAAGTCCCATTTGACACCAACTCGGAGGCTCCAGTACATTGGAATCTGTGCTCGACACGTCCCTGATGCAGTGTTTTCCTCCCCAGGTGAGGGCTCATCACATTCAGCAGATGATGCACAAGTTTCAACTTGCCCAGACTCTCCCAGCTTTCAAGTTCTTGAGACTGCTCGGCCTCATGGCAGCCTGCATTCTTCTGGTGCCAGAGGCGAGGTTGCGGATGAGATCTTTGCAATGGGCACTCAAGCTCCACTGGTCTCAGTCCTCCGGCAGGATGTCGGACCCTGTTCAGGTGCCGTCTTCGGTCACCCAGGACCTTCTGTGGTGGGCTGACGAAGGCAATCTGATGAGGGGGGGGCTCCATTTTGGCTGCCCTGGCCGGAGGTGGTGATTGTGACGGACGCATCCCTCACGGGATGGGGAGCTCATGCCAACGAGTTGACAGTCAGCGGTCGTTGGTCTCCGTCGGAGTCCAGACTCCATATCAATCTGTTGGAGCTGAGGGCCGTCAGGCTAGCCCTGAAGGCTTTTCTGCCGACTGTGCGAGGAACGAATGTCCTGATCCTGATGAACAACACGATGGCCATGCACTACCTCAACAAAAAGGGAGGGGGGCCGGGTCACTTCCTCAGTGCAGGGAGGCGATGCAGCTCTGGTTCTGGGCAATCCAGCAGGAAGTTTCGATCTCGGCAGTTCATCTGTCTGGAGATGAAAACGAGACGGTGGACGCCCTGAGCAGGCAGAGCGTGATCTCTCACGAGTGGGCGTTGGCTCAGGAGATTCTCCTGGAGATCTTCGCCCTTTGGGGGAACCCCTCAAGTGGATCTCTTCGCCTCCAGTGTCAACCGGAAGTGCGAGAGGTTCTGCTCGTGGGAATTTCCTCCAAACGGAGCCTTAGGTGATGCGTTCGTGGTGGAGTGGTCATTACCACTGCTGTACGCGTTTCCTCCAGTCCCCGTCATCCCGCAAGTACTGCAGAGATTACGGAGGTTCGGTCCCCAGATGATCCTCATTGCTCCGGCGTGGGCCCGTAGGACGTGGTACCCGGACCTTCTCAACATGTCCATGCTGTCTTCCCTACTGAGACAATCTGCTCTCACGGGAGTGGGGGGGTCAGGTTCTCCATCCAGAGGTCAGGTCTCAACCTTCAAGCTTGGTATCTGAAAGGTTGAGATACAAGGATTGGGACCTCCCGGATGACATGCTGCTTTTGGCCAGGCGGCCCGCAACAAAATCCCTGTACCATTGGCCGAAGTTCTGCGCCTGGGTCAGAATGTGGAGCCTTTCCAGTGTTCCATTCCTATGGTGTTGTCTTTTCTTCTTTATTTAGCACATAGAGGCCTTCAAGTGGGTACCATTAGGGGTTACCTGGCGGCGCTGTCTATATTTAAGTGCTAGTCTGAAGAGTGTTCTTACTTTAAGATTCCTTTGATTTCACAGTTTCTGAAAGGACTGTCTGTTTTTCCACCGTCCCCTTTCCAGGTGCCGGGTTGGGATTTGAATTTAGTTTTAAAGTTTCTGATGGAAGCTCCGTTTGAGCCGTTACACTCTTGTCAGTTGAGACTGTTGTCTTTTAAAACTGTGTTTTTAGTTGCAGTTACTTCCGCACGCAAAGTGAGTGAATTGCAGGCACTCTCTGCCAAGCCACCCTTTACTGTTTTCCATAAGGACAGGGTTGTCTTGCAGGTGTGACATTCTTTTCTTCCGAATGTTGTGTCTGAATTTCATTTGAGCCAGAAGGTGATTCTTCCAGCTTTTTATCCTCCTCCGCATCCTGGTAAGGAAGAGGAAAGGCTCCATAGGTTGGATCCTAGGAGAGCTTTGAGCTTTTATCTTTCACGGATGTCCAGGGTCAGATTGGACGATCAGCTCTTTGTAGGTTATGCTGGACACCGCTTTGGTCAGGCTGTTTCCAAACTGACTTGTCCAAATGGATTGTTTTGACTATCACTGAGTGCTACCGTTTGGTGGGGAAGGACCCTCTGGTAGGCTTACGGGCTCACTCTACTAGGGGTGTGGCTGCCTCCACTGCTCTACAAAGGGGTGTTCCTATTTGGAATATTTGTGAAGCAGCCACATGGGCCTCTGTCCATACTTTTGTTAAACACTATTTCGTGGACTCCATCCATAGGCAGGATTTGGCCTTTGGTAAGGCAATCCTCTATTCAGCCATTTGATTGAGTACTCTAAATTTCTCAGGCTAAATTCTTTCCCTCCTCCACAGTGTGGTACTGCTTTGGGAGTCTGTCATAGATGTGGAATATGTCGGAGGACACAATCCCTTCGACGAACAAGTTACTTACCAAACTGGTAACGTTCTTTCAATGGGATGTTCCTCTGACGTATTCCACATCGCCCTCCCAGCCTGCCCCTCTGGAGAATTTCCTCTGTGATTACAGCTTCCATTTCCGCAAGGCTGTAGGCAGTTATACTGGCAGGAGACTGGTGTCACACGTTCTGGGGGGAGGGGTGGGGACTAAACTGAGGCAACAGGCGCTGTGCATCCTATATATAACATCCGGTGACGTCAACCCTCGACAGAGGCCCTAGAGGGACATCGGCTCAATGCGATTGACGCAAGACGCCCTCTGCTGAAATGTTTCCGAAGTGCACAGCTATGGACATTACATGTCATAGATGTGGAATACGCCGGAGGAACATCCCATCGAAAGAATGTTACCAGTTTGGTAAGTAACTTCTTCTTCTAGAGCGGTCACTCGCTCCAAAGAAAGGTGCTTTTCTTAATGGAATGGGTACTTGCAGTCACAGAATTATGGTGTTGGTGTTGCTCCATTTTCCTTTTGTGGTCTGAACAATTCCCCCTCCACTCACTCCTGGTTCTTTAAGGCCTCCTATAGTTACTGTTCTCCTTTTATTTATGCATTTAGTTTAGATTCAATGAAGAACAAACTTTGGCATATATAACAAAGCCAAAAAAAAAAACTTTAAAACTATTTTGAAAATAAAAACTCGGTTTTTTCCTTTACCCTTAAAATCAAACAAATATCTTAATTCATAATTCATTAACCCATTTATACATGCTATACCTTTTACCATGACATATTAGTATTGTCAAATTTGATAGGCTATCCAGTCACCATGTTCCATATAAAGTCGCAGCATTACATACTACTGATTCCGCACCTATTGGTTCTGACCAACATTGCCCACTGCTTATGGAATCTGTAGAAAACCCAATACCACCATATCCTTTAATATATAGGGGTACATGAAGTTAATAAATGTCTGCTTGTTTCAACCTCTATGGAGCAGTGCCTGCAAGTAACATCTTGGCCCTTTTTAACTCCTCTATTCCACTTATTCACTGCTGTGTTCAATAGTTCATGTTGCTGGATTTTATTATTTATGTGGTTGGTGATTGTTCCGGTTGGGTCAGTTCCTGTTTTTGCAGGAATTGTCAATTATGACTGTCTAGAAATGTTAATAGTATTTAATACTGCCACGTCTAGTAAATGTGTGCAAACTAGAAGCATCATAGTCTGTGGCCCAGTGGACTAATGCATCCACTACAGGGGCCTGTGTGTGACCTCATGGTCACAGGTGCAAATCCCGGCAGGTCCACTCAGCCCTTCATCCTTCTGAGGTCAATAAAATGAGTACCATTAAGTTGGGTAACACTAAACATCTGTTATTAGCGCCAAGCTGCCCCTTTGGGGGTGAACGTGCGCTTTACAAATACGCTTGAGAAGAAGTGGTTGTTCAGAGGGGCGATGACTGGTAAAAGAATAATATTGAGGAACTGGAAGAATGCTTTGACATTGAATGTGGAGACGTGGTTGTCTGAGATGCATGAATTGGCAAATCTGGAGAGAGTGATGTATAGGAGACTTGGTAAATTGGCTTTGTTTGAGAAAATATGGGGTATATTTTTGCAGTTGTTTTAAATTGACATTATAGTTGTTTGGTGGGGGGGTAATTGAGAAATGTATTTGAGATGTTGGGGATTTAGGGTGTTGTATTTCCCGCTGTGTACATAGTACTGTGTAAAATGTTGTGCTTTTCTTGTGGGTTTTTTTTCATGTGTTATTTGATATACACTGATTGTATTGGGATTTGTTATGGATGTTGTGTAAATAAAGTTTTTTTAAAAAAACGCCTTTTATGTTATATATTAATTGAAAATGCAAACAATCACTAGTTGAGAATTGGTAGTGTTTTGTTTTCAATTATTTCAGTTGACGTCCTATTCTTGTTAAACTTGAAACAAAGTTTAGGCAGAGGTGGTATAAAGTATTGTTTAATGGCGGGCTCTCACTAGAGCATTACGTTGCTTGGTACCTGCGACTTGCTGCTGAATGTCGCAATGAATGGTGAATGTCACTGTCGCAAACAATGGTACATTTTCCAATAAAACGTTTCCCCCAGAAAAAGAAGAAAAGTGTTCCATAATTACGTTAATGGGGGGGCGGGTTATAGACGTCATCAAAAAGAATGTATCCATAGTCTGCTGTAGGGACGGCAAGGAAGCATAATAAGAACATTGTACTTTGTTGGATGTTAATCCGCACCTAGTTGCCTGTGCCGCTAAAGTTTGCCTTTTGTGTTCCTCCTGTCCAAACAGGCCAAATGTGTTTCTATAATGTAACTGAAGACTATTCTTCCTCTCCTTCTCTAATGTTGCTTCCTATTTCAAGGATGGAAGACCGATCACAAAATGGAAGATAGCCTATGTAAAAAAAGAAAAGTCAGACATTTTTTAGAAATTAGATGAATGGAAATGGATTTTGGCTTGGAAATCACAAGGAAATAAAACCATAATAAGGATTTTGTTTTTAGAAATGTTGTATCCCTTTTATCATAATTTAGGACAGTGGCCTGGCTCGTCCCGTGGCTGTCTTGCTGGTTCCTGTACTTTGCTCTACCTTTCCTACACTGCCCTCTCTCAAATAAAATACCCCTTGTTTTAAACAAACTTTTGCAGGAAGTCATTTCATGTCAATCATGATTGCTCTACTGACTTCAATCAAAACGCAATTCTTCAAACTCGCAGCGCCTCATGGCCAGAATTGAGGGAGAGTAAATCAGTGCCAAAGGAAGTTATTTCACGACCAGCAACATAATGTTGTGTTAAGTGAAAGCAGCTTAAATCTTCCTTCTCCTCAAAGTGCCACCTTATGCTATTTGTTCTTTGTCCTAAAATGCTTGCTTTATATTAAGCTATACTGGCTTTTAGTTTATTTTCTTGATGTACCATGATGTATGACTCGAGGAATGGTGTCCATGTTTTGTGAAAAAAACCTACTAAATCTAACTTGAGATGTTTTAAAGGACTAAATAGTGTTAGCATGCCAACTCTTTCAAGCCGCAGTTTACTGGGCAATGAAGACGAAGGAGGAAAAGAGTCAACAGAAGAGTTTCGCCCAAGTGGTTCTCTCAATTCATGTCTTCCTCAGTTAATCTAGCTGACCTAACCTCGAGATATGTTTACCCTGGGATTGCATTCTAGAGCTCCACCATGCTTTTGGTGCATGCCATCCTCCATGAATTTCAAGCAAAGCAATGAACCCAAGATGAATTGAAATCACTACACTCCTGCCAACCGAGTGCACACCAACAGATGACCACCTACCATGTGTTTTTCTGGTTGTAGAAGTTACCAGGGTCCGTTAATTTATTAATGCATTCCAAAATAACAAACAAAGCATAATCATTGGTCAAGTATTTGTCCAGGTCCTTGTCTTAATCTTAGAGCAGCCTCAAAAACCTACCCATGGAGGAAAGCGAATTTAAAGGGGAAATATGTTAGTTCTGCTAAAGCTTCTCCACTGCCGTTCCAACAGTCCACCACCCCGCTTAATATATATTGCAGCAGGGAATGGACATAACCTCTTACTAATTATATGGTGCCAAATTACTGCATTAAATTAAGTATAGAGTCTTGAACCGATCAATTGGCGCCAGGCTCTGTTTTTTTAATCCCTGAACTAAATTACTAATTTGAGCCCCTTCTTTCAGTTAGCGGAATATTGCATGATGAAGATATGGCCTGGGATATATACCTTAACTATGTGCAAAATACACAAAAGGACAACAAAAGCATGCCATGGAAACATCACCTATTTAGTCTTCTTTGGATTTAACAGCTTGCAATGGTAGATGCCCGGGGATTGCCCAACAAAGATTACTTTTAGTAGTGGTCAGCGTAGCAACCATATTTGTTATACCCTAATAGATTTTAATAGGTAGGATTACATAAGTCGGTTGTATAATTTCTTCATCTACAGTGGTTGGTACGAATAGTGCAATGTACCTATTATCATTGGTGTTCACTCACGCTGTTTAATCAGGTGATATCATCTGGATGTTGGCACCAAATTACTGCAGATTTATTCTGAAATCTAACCTATGTTTTCAAAATGTTCATCATGCCCATCGATTACAGATGAACGAATGGTAGTGACATATGAAGAAATGGTGAATAGAAGGACTTCACTGCTCACTAAACTCAGTAATAAGATTGAAAAAGGTTATAAAAAGTACCACATTGTACGATGAGGAATGCAAAACCGCTAAATTGCATCTTCTATCCAGTGTTGAAGGATATGGGGAAGTATAATCGATTTATAAATAAGCAAGCTAGGTGAGCATATAGAAACACAATTTTAAAAGGAAACATGCAGAAAATAAATGGAAATTCGTATTGAAAGCAATTAATGACCATGATGGTGCCAGATTCTGGAAACTGGTTTCAGTAAGTAGCACTGAAAAAAGGGACGCACTACTAGGTGATGTCCCAGAAAGCATATGGTTTGATTATTTTAGGGATTTATTTAAAGAAATTTGTGTTGAAGTAGAGTATAATAACACTATATCTACAGTAGATTTGCTTGAATTCTGCCCATTGTACTCCTCCTTAGAGGAGGTATCTGTGGCAATTCTGGAACAAAACAATAAGGCTCCTGGCCCAGATCTTATTTCAGAAGTCCTTGAGCAAACCAAAAATATGGGCCCCTTTCTTGCTACGTTTAATGCAATCTCAGCCTCTGCCATGATTCCAAGGCCCAATTAGTTCCACTCTATAATAAAAGGTGGCAGAGCGATACCCTCGAATTATCGCCTGATTTCATTACTAGACGTGTGTAGAATGTATGACAAAATGCTTCTGGCAAGATTAAAGATATGGATAGAAGAAAAAATCAAGATAACCCACCTACAAGCAGGTTTTCAGTCAGGTCTGGGCATTCCTGAACAGTGCTTTCATCTTTTTCTTAAAAGAAAAAAAATGCAATATTAAGGAAAATTAAGTATATGCATTTTTTATTGACTTCAAAACCGCCTTTTAATGGTGTCCCGCGAATGAAACTATGAGAGACGCTAAGGAATTTACGCATTCCTCCTGCATTGTTGAAAGCGCGTTATCCACTTTATTGTAATAATCGAGCAACGTTAGGGTGGGCTTGATAGGGTCAGACCACAGATTGGTTCCCAATAGAAAAAGGGGGTACGCCAAGGATGTGTTGGCCCCCACACTTTCTTTTTTGTAAATGGAGTTGCGGACTTGCTTCTTGCCACACACTATGATGCCTCAATTTTGGCAAAGATAAAATCCTGCTTCTATTAAATGCTCAGGACGCTGTGCTGATGTCACTCGCACAGTTGGGTTTAAAAAAACAATATGCAATTTTTCAAGAACTGCCAGAAATGGTCCTTAAATAAACTGCACCAAAATAAATGGACTTTACAGCTCAGGGGAAGAAAAATATATGAGTTGTTCTAGATCACCTTTGCAGAGTTATTGAACAAGCAAGGTAATACCACTATCTGGGCATTAGAAAAACTGATGACTGTAAATAAAATTCCCAAGTTGAGAAGTCCAATTAAACATTAATTAAAACATTATGGCTATTGCTAGATACAATTTCAGTATGGAGCAATATTGCCTCTACTGTGGGTGTATGAGGCACAGGTTCAGCAAGCCTCTACATGGGGTTCTGAACTTTGAAGATACAAATCTAATTCTATATCATCAGTTTCAAGAAATACATTCTTGAAGAGATTACTCTGGTTGCCAGTCTCTACTCCAAATGCTTCTTTGCATGCTGATACACATATGGCAAGTATAGAAAAGTGGATCTCATTGAATCTAGTCTTGTGCTGGATAAACGTTTGGGGCAGCCCAATTTTGATACACTACAAGGATGCTCTTATAAATAAGTTATCCAAGAGGGTGCTCTCACTATGACCTGGTGATTGGACATAAAGAAAATATTACAATACCTAGGTCACCCAGAGATTTGGCAGACTGGAGTAGATTGGCTAGGATACTAAATCATTAATTAAATCCGTATTTTCCCCCGAAGGAAGCTGAGCGTACAATGACCGATTTGGGTAGAATATCTTTAACTATGAAATATCTGCATTTAAAACATTGTCTGGGTTTGAGCACTACTTGGATTATAATATGCCTCTGCTTAATTGCTCATTATATGTTAAATTGAGTATGGGTATCTTAAACCTGGCAACCAAAACACAAATTTGGACCTCATCAAGAACAGATCAATGCTTCAATGTGACAGAAAATTATGAGCAGTTTCTCCTGATTGGTCCTTCATGCAAAAGACTTGGTGGTATATCTAAAAACTTGTTTTATTCACTATAATGCACAAAATGTTTCATAGCCGATTCCATTATGTAAACACTCAGATAAACCTGTGGTGGTACTGACTGTTAAACTTTTAACAAGACCACACATTTTAAGGAAACATGAATTGCATTTGTGATACATTTTTCACTCTGCTTTTTAATAATTTTATAAGTTCCTGAGTCATTCATGGATTATACATCTCGTATTGGATTCATAGGCTGTTTGTATATTGTCTGTTTAATTATATAATATCGAATAAGGCATTGAAATAGTAAACATGGTTACAGAAGTTAAAATAGCCAGCATTTTGAGCAGTGCACTTATACCCATTAGAAGTGTAACTGGAGACTTTTAAATGTGTATCATTTTTGCAGTGTATAGCTTTATATTGCAAATGTTGAACAGTATAGTTATCAAGTACAGAAAGACGCTTACTCTAATATTTGTAATTTATATATATTAACGGTGCGGCTGCACGCACGCCACACCGTTTTCATCTGATGTACAGGAGCGGATCCTAGATCTGTCATTGGAAGGCGTAGACGAAGAAGAAAACCTCTGCCCAAACCGCCAAGTCTTTGGCCATAATGACAAAGCAAGATCAGAAATCCTTCCCTCAATCCCAGGGTAGGACTGAGTTCAAACCCCAAACTTTCTCCGGCTTTGAGGGGTTCAGAGACTGCTGTACAAGGAGGCCTGACAGGTCACCCAGCGACAATTGAAGGAAGCAGCAGAGGATGTTGCATGCATTTTCCCGCTCCCCCTCCTCTGCCCCTGCCTCTGATGCCAAGAAGCAGTGATGTCCGTGTTTGTGAACAGAGCTCACCTGTGGGGGGCAATTTGGCACTGTTGCAGGACATCTGGAAGCGTCTTTTCAGAAACCTCTGGCTCTGATCTGTAGTCTCCACGAGCTTCAGTCTTCCTCTTCCTCTTCCTTGGCCTCTATCATCCTCTCCTCCTCCTCTTTGTCAGATCAGGTCCCCGGCTCCTTTACGGAAGGTCCTTTCTTCTTGAAGATGCAGGAGATAAAACTGGTTCCGCTTGAAGAAAGGGGCTTTGGTTACTATTCCAGGATTTTTGCGGTACCCAAGAACAACCAGGCTGGCCTGAGGGTAGTCCTGGACCAGTCATTTCTAAACCTATCTTTACCGCTGGAATGCTTTAAGATGATTACTCCCACGCACATAGCCTAGTCTCTGTGTGCATGGGACTTGATTTGTTCCCTGGACCTCAATAATGCGTACCTGCATGCACCCATATATCAACCACATCAGAGGTTTCTGTGGTTCACGATAATGTTGTACCACTTCCAGTACAAAGTGCTGCCCTTCAGCCTGAACTCTGCCCCTCGTGTCTTCACGAAGTTGATGAATGCAGTGGCGGGCCTTCTCCGCTTGGAGGGCCATCACCTGTACCCTTATCTGGACGACTGGTTGATGGGGGCGGGGTCACCTGTAGCATTGGTCCGCGCCTGCCATAGATTGGCAGATACAGTTCGTCAGCTGGAGTTTTCCCTCAAACAGAGGAAATCAGTTATGCCTGTCTCAGGATCTGGTCTTCCTATGGGCACGTTGGAAAACTACCGTTCAGTGAGTGTTCCCCACGCCCGACACGCTGATGTCCCTCTACAAGAGGGTGGGGCACTTTCTGGTCAACCTGACCACCTCAGCATGGTGGTTCCAGCATATTCTGGGCCCGGTGGCCTCCTGTGTGCTGACTGTACAACACCCGTCTCAAGATGAGGCGCCTCCAGCTCCACCTGGCAGCCAATTGGGATCTGGAGACAGGGTCTGTTGGACCGGATCCCAATTCCACTGCTCCTTTTGCCCGATCTTCGCTGGTGGCTGATGGATGGCAATGTTTCAGTGGGAGCCCCCTTCACCCGACCAGAGCCTACCCTGGTGGTGACGATGCTGGGGGGCTACTGCAGGAGGCTTTGTGATTCATGGAGCATGGTCCAGGACGGAAGCCCTCCTGCATATAAATCTGCTTGAGCTCAGGGCAATGTGCCTGGCCCTCAAGGTGTTTTTGCCACTAATCAGGGCGAAGTCAGTCTTGATCAGGATGGACAATTCTAACATGTTTTACCTGAAAAAGCAGGGTTGCACCTGTTCCCTGCTCCTCTGCATGGACGCGTTTTCGATCTAAGAATGGTCCCTTGCACAGAGGATTTTCAACCTGCCGGGGAACAGTAATGCAGAAGCATATCAGCTGAGTCGATTGGAGCTCAACACCTACGAGTGGGAGTTGCACAACGACTCCTTGTTGCCCCTGCTCCACCGTTGGGGGTTTGCAGACCTGGACTTGTTCACATCTCCCCTGAATGCCAAGTGCTCATAGTTTGCCTTATGGGCAGGTTGGGGTCAGGGGATCAGTGGGCGATGCCTTCCATATCTGCTGGCACGGCCGCAGGTGTTTGGCATTCACGCCCAACCCTCTGCTTCAGCAGACCCTCTGCAAGTTTCAGGCTTCCATGGGCTGCAGCCTCATCCTGGTTGCCCCCATTGGGCTTAGAGACCCTGGTTGTTGGCTCTGCTGCAGTTGTGCTCCCAGGGTCCCGTCCATCTGCTGATCCCCCAGCAGGGGCTTCCTGACGCAGCAGGCTGGGGTAGTAGAACATAAGGGCCCGCCCAAACTGGCCCTGTTGGCCTGGTTCCTGATCAGCTGAGGATTCAGCATGCTCAATTTTCAGATGAAACCTGGGACATCATTCAGCATACCAGGAGGCCCTCTGCTAGTATAACAGCAAATGGACTAGGTTCTTCCATTGGGCTCGTGACAAGGGTCCGAAGACCATGAACCCCACAAGTTGTCCAGGTGAACTCCTTTCATCCAAGACAATATTAGAACACAAGGATATTTTTGCTCCGTTCCTCTGTAGGTTTGTAAACTCCTCTTTTCGAACTGGTATCATTCCACTCTCTATAAAAAAGTAGCAGTCTCGCCATTACTAAAAAAGGGCGGTTTAGATCCTAATGATGTAGCCAAACTCAGGCCAATCACCAACACTCTTTTTCTTGAAACTAATTGATAAAGTAGCTACGCTACAACTCCAGGCTCGTAGCTTAAGAATGGGTACTCTACATTAGAAGCAATCAGGCTTCCGTAGTTTCCATGGCACTGAGAGCATTATTGGACCTACAGAGAAACATGCTCTCTGGGCTGGAGTCGAGCAAGTCAGGGCTGCTGATGCTCTTAGATCTATCGGCAGCCTTCGACTTGCTAGACCATGAGATCCTGCTGGATTGGACAACCACTGTTAGGGGTCTCTCGGTGGAGGCAATACACTGGCTTAAATCCTTCCTCGAAGGATGCTAATCACGAGTTCACTGGGGTGAAAGTGCGTCAGATGCTAAGATCACCACCTGCGAGTCCCCCAGGGGGCATGCCTCTCTCCCCTGCTTTTTAACATTTATATCGTTACATTGTGTATGGATTTGGAGAGTCTGGGTCTTTTCTTCTGCAATTATGCAAACGACTTCCAGCTGGCACTGGAGATCAGTGGGGACTACGAAAAAGACCAACAGAAGCTGGACCTGGTCTATCAGACCATAAAGGGTTGGGTGTCCCCAAATTGGTTATGCCTCAACGCCACCAAGACCGAGCTTATGCTATACGGCCCCCACCAAGCCAGAGATGAGTTGAGTCATTCCTATGCCATTTTCTCGATTGACAGCAGGCAGATTTCAGTGGTGTATAAGGTGAAGACCTTGGGCACTTATCTGGAAGCCAGTTTGGATACTGGTGCGCACGTAGAAGCAATTGGGAAAGGTACCAACTACCATCTCAAAGTACCAAGGAAAGTTGCCCCACTGGTTTCTGAGGAAAATCACAAAAAGTTAGAGATGTGATACTCCCAAGAGTAGACTATTGTAATGCCCTCCTAGGGAGAGCTAACAAGACAGACACCCAAAAATTGCAAAAGATCCAGAATGGGGCATTGGGCATTGTTTATCAGATGAGCCGCACTGAGCCTACATCTGCCGCCAGGAAAAAACTACACTAGCTGCCTGTCTCGGCAAGGATTCAGTTCAAGCTGTTGACCACCTGCCACAAATGTGTTTTTGGTGATGCCCCGGCATACCTCAAGACTAGGCTGAGCCTTTATCAACCTAAACGAAACCTTCGATCTGCAAAGGCATGTCTCTTAGACGTAGACAGCGTTAAGAGAGCTTGCGGTAATGGTCGTGCCTTTCATGTGCAGGCGGCACAGGCCTGGAATGCTCTAACTGAACACCTACGCAATGAGAATAACTACCTGGTCTTCAGAAAACAGTTGAAGACTATTCTGTTCGTGAAGTAAGATGAGACAGTTACCCACCTTCATCTTTTAAGGGGTCCTGGATGCCCTTGGGCTTTTTGGCGCGTTACAGGTGAGTTAACATAACAACATAACCTGTCCTGGATGATGTACTGGCTTTTTCAGCACACCTGACTCGTTCTGTAGTTCAGGTGGATACATGCCGTTGGTAATTTGGCGGCCATTGGGGCTTACAAGAATTCCCCTGAGCATGTGTTTTCAGCAGCCCACCCAGCGGTTAAGGCTTACCTTAATGGGTTTTCTAGGCTTATCCTCCGGTGCATAGGCCGCATCCAGTCTGGCACCGCAATGTGGTTCTTGGAATTTTGCAATGCAAGCCTTTTCGAGCCATTTGCCTCTGTGGACATCTGCTTGGTGACACTGAAGACTGTATTATTGGTACCTTTCAGGCGCGCGCAAGGTTAGTGAACTGCAGGCATTGTCTTTGTGTGAGCGCTTTCACGACAACATGGTCATCTTGCGCACTCACCCAAACTTATTACCCAAGGTGGTCTCTCCGTTCCATATGAATAAAGAGAGCGGATCTGCCTACCAATGTTCTTCTCGAACCCACAGTCGGAGGCAGAGAGGGCCCTACATTCCATGGACCGCAAGAGTTCTTAAATTCTATCTCTCTTGGACGATGTACTTCAGGAAGTTTGTGGCTTTGTTTGTGACTTTTGGGGGCTCCTTCCCCGGCTCTCAGGCTTCCAAGGCTTCCATCGCCTGTTGGACGAGGGGATTCATGCCTATGCCGTCAGAGCTAAGGCCACTTCTTGGGATGTCATCAGCAAGGCGGCTACTTGGGCCTTCCCACGAACGGTAGGGAGTTTGGTTAGGTGGTTCTGAAAAACCTTTTTGCTTCATCCTAGATATGAGGCGGGTTGACCCGGCTCCACCCTATGTTCTTGTTCGGTGGAATCACCCACTGGATGCAGTAAAGGGGACAGGACGTATGAGTAATTAAAGTTACTCACTGTAGTGACTCCCCTTTCCTCCATACGTCTTACCCACCTTCCCGTGCTAGTATGCCAATGGCTTATAGGTAATGTGAGTGGCCGGGTATCTAAGCGTCCCGTGTGTTCAAAGGGGGATTGAGGTGAGATGCCTAGGGTGGGGCATCGGCGTGGCGTATCCACACCTAAGGCCGTACCACGGTGCGCTATACTATATTTAAGCCGAAGCTACATCTTTCACTGCCAAAGGTTCCGGTACCATCCCCATGTTGGTGGGACACTCAAAAGGATGCAGGAAGGGGGACTATGGACTAAGAGTACTCTTGTCACTACAGTGAGCAACTTTAATTTCTTCCTTATCTACCGAAATCTGGAGATTCCAGAAAAGACCAGGCTCTTAAGTGTTAATCCTCCTGTCGCTTAGCATAGCATGTTCCTCTTATTTTTTAGGTGTTTACAGTATTTTTCATTTGCACGACTGGGATCAGTTAATATTTTAATGATTTGGAATGCCAATGTCTGTCTTGTGTCACTGCCATTTTAAGTATTCTACAACTTTCTTTAGCAAAAGGAGAATTGCCAGCCCTCCCGTGCTAATATTTTTCTGTTTTTGATTTGTGCATAGAGCAACCAGGAACAGGTGCTGCTCCAAGGAGAAGATCGCTTGTACTTGAACTGCGGGGATGCAACACAAGCCCAGAATCCCAGGTGCTCACTAGTGCACTCAGAACACAAGAACAGCAGGGAAAGGGGGACATTCTTAGATGGCAGCATGGACTCTCAGGGTTTAAGCACTTTACTAGGACATCGACATTGGCACGTTGTTCAGGTAAATGCACACTCGTATGCTATTTTCTCTGAAAATCTGACATGCTCTAAAGCCTTATATATAGTCTTTCACTGAATTCTGTGCAACAGGTCATGGATTCCCAACATCTGCGTTTTATAATTAATTGGACCATAGCACATTTTTCTAAGCATAACCTAGTTTTCATTTTTTCTTTTCATTAAACTTTGTGAATTAAGTGTATACAACAAAGTATCTTCTAAATAAGCTCCACATTTTATAAAACCAGATTTCTATGTTCAAATAAGTCTTCAGAAAGTTCCCTATATGATATATTTCCGGTATGATATGGATGCTTTCTTCCCTAGGCATGCACACTCAGGAAAGCACATTGGAGGGAGTCGATAGTGTTAGGAAAGATTTCTCTTTTGGCAGCTTTTCTTTCATAGTTTCTATGGACCACCAATCGTTTTACTTTGTTTTGAACCGGGTATGGCTGTTCAATGGGAAGTAAAGCCTTCAGCTTCCCTTTTTCTAATTTGTTATGGGGAAACTGATCAATCCTTCAGACTATTAGTACTTGGAAACTGGTTTCTTTTGCCTTTAGTGACTTTTTAACATTGCACACAGCATCTTACAATGCTGTGCAATGGGGATACATTTGTATCACCCTAACTTTTTACAATTGGGGTTTTTGCTCACTTTTGTGCCTAAAAACCAGCTGGTGGCAGCAGATACATTTATACAATTTTTGCATTATTTTTAGTGCGCACATTCATGTTTACCACGTATGGATATAAAAAGTGGCTAGTGCCCTAAAATGTCCGTGCCACAAGATTTTCGCTTGCTCTCTGGCTGTATTGTAGTTTGGCCTTCTTCCTGCCTTGCCAGATCAGAAAATCCTACGTAAGGTCCTGCACTTGACTGGGAAAGCTGCTGCTTTCGCAGGCAAGTGCAGGAAACTATATGGGTTTCCTGACCTACCTTGGTGTGTGGCCCAGGAAGTGGTGGGACTATCTAGTCCCATTCCATATGCATAGAACGTCCAGGTGTGGGGCATGAGTGAAACCAATAGTTGTCCCCGATTGGACAATTACTGGACTGGCTGTTTGAATGGTGCAGATCCTTGCCATTGGTGGGACTTGCTTCCAGCTTAGATTTTGGATAAGAGGACGTCTCTCTCCTGCCATTTCCTCAGGTCAGTGTTGGAGCCAAGAATCCCTCATAGACTAACAGCTGACTGAAGATCCTAAGAAGACTCCTGAAGAGGCCTGGTATTTGTTCCTGCATCCTGCCCGGTGAAGTCCTTGTTGGACTACTTAATCTCTGAAGACCCCGAGCGGTGCTTCAGCCCATGTACTAGTGGGAACAACTGGTTTGAATGTCTTCTCGAGGATATAGCCGTCCTGAGCCTTTGGATGTGTCCCTGGACCACCCAGTGTACTGACCAGCTTTCTCGTAGGCTCCCTCGCCAGACTTGTCGCCATTCTGCGGTTGCATCTGTAACTTTGGTAGGCGCCAGCTTGTGGTACCAGTATCCTTATCAAATGTCATCGTCCCAGCATCAAGGGATCCTGTCCTAGAGAATCTTCTTCAACCTCGGCTGCAAGGTCTCCTGTCGTCTGTGTTTACAGAGACAGTCGCTGTAACTCTCCTTCCCCTGTCCTATGAAGTGTCCTGAAGAAGCCTGGATCAGTGAATCTTGCATCTGGATCTGACCAGAAGAATCCTTACACCTGACGCTCCTGGGTACCTCTAACTGGAACCAACTGTCAGAAAACCAACCTCCAGCGACCCCCAAGTTGCGCCATCAGGTCACCTGGGAAAATATGAGTCAAAGGGGCTAAGTAAATGCAAAGCATTTGCCCCTCACCCTTTTTCCATAGGATAACATTGAAAACAGTCTTTGTATCCTAATCGTCCATTCCATTGCCTTTTGGTCGTCGAACGTGGGTAGTAATTTTTGAAAGATAAGACGATTTTCTTACGTAGTAACCTTGTTGAATATCTTCTTTGAACTACCACCAACACAAGTAAAATAAGAACTTGCCTACAGAGACTGCATTCTTGGGAGAAGCATTGTGGCTCATATGACATTTCAGCACAAAGTCCCATTCCTCTTAGGGATTGGACTTCTGAAATTAGGAGAATTCACTTGTGTCTTTGTTCCATCTTTAATGCATTAATGTGCTTACTTCCTGTGTTGGTTAAGTCATTTGAATGCTTTTTAAGAACCTATGGTGAATGTATATATGTCATTTATAACGTGTGTAAAGACTGGAGGGGGTATCTGTACTTCTGCCCCCTAAATGGTAGGGTAAAGGCACAGAACGACCCCAGCAAGGCTCTCAATTTGGTTAGCTATGGATATGCAGCCAGACCTAGGTGATGCAGGCAAGTTCTTAAGTACAATGTTTTCCCAAAGCCCCCACAAAGGAATGTCCACGCACTGTTAGCTGATAAAACAACTTCATTATATAAAATAAGGTTCAGCAATATATACACCTAAATAATTACACTTTGTACTGGGAAATACCTATATTAAATTCAGTAATTACTGCACTAACTACAGACAGTTGTAAATGGCCAGTGAATTCTTAAATAAGGTATAACCAGTATATAATAGGAAAGCATGGCAGGTTAGTTATGAACAGTGGCAGGATGCTTTCTTGAGATTAGACAAGTAATTCTGAGTGAGAATCCCTCCCCCTCCCCGCCACCTGGCAGCCTGTAATAGAAAAATTAGGGAGTAACTTATGTTGTCTTTTACAGCCCAGTTCAATATTCAATACCTTTGTGCTTTCTTTTAAAAGATTTGACCAGCCCAAAGTACCTGATAGGCCACAGGAGAACAGGATCCAAGACTGATTTGGGACCCCTGGACAACTCTTTAGGCTAGAAGATGCTCTTCCCAGTCACAGTACCTTTGGTGCGCCGACAGGCGAAGTGGCAGTTTCTGGGCTTTACTCGACGATTCCCTTTGAGGATGGACCCCCTTTGGAAGAAGGAGCCACTGGGATGCTGAATCCAAGAATAAAAAGGAACCAAAGTATTTCGGAATGGAAGCAGTTTGGCTCTTCGCAGTGCTCTCCTTTGGTCGACGATTTCTCAGACTGTAAAATTCCTGTGAAGAAGAAACTTGCTGTGGTCTCCTTAACGGCTTGGTGGATGATAAGACCCCCTATGACCCTTCAATGACTTCTGGTGGTGCGAGGTGCATAGGTCACGTTTGGTGTCTGGTTTCGGAATATGACGGTTTTCTGACTTTCGGATCTTTGGTGCTGTAGCTGTAACACGGTCCTCTGGACGGCTTCTGGTGACCTGGACTCGACCACTGCAGTGGACCTCGGACCCTCACCAAGTCGGGACTCTCGGGACGACTTTGATAGCTTCTGGTGGCAGGAAACCCACTGGCAGACTTCCCACTACACCCAACGACTCTGGGCTCTCTACGACTGGAAAATGTGGTCAGTGGTGACTGCAAGGATGTCCTTTCAAATGTTCCTCAGCAGTTTCTAACTTTTGCAGCTCTGTGCACCAAGCAGCACTATGCTAGGGTACCCCCTCTTCTGGGCGGTAGACAACAACGGCTTTCAGCGGTCATGAAACATACCTCCGGACCCTGGGCAACACCAATGGACTTCTCTGGCTTGAGATGTCGGGCATTCCTCCTCTGGACTTCGAAGCCCCCGTCTTTGAATGACAGGCACACAGGAATGGCTTACAGGATACTTCGAGGAAGAGTAGCAGTTTTGCACGCCAGTCCCTCATGGCTTGGGGAGAGGTCTCTGGATCTGTCCTGGGCTTCAAGGGACAGTTTCTTCTTGCTAAGCTTCGACTTCAGCTACTGAACTGGTAAATGAGTGATCCCCAGCCATACACATCTGTCCCTCATTTGCTGTGCCTGAGCCAACCTCAGTCAGCCAATCACACAGTAGGTCCATTCATTCATTCATTCATTCATTCATTCATTCATTCATTCATTCATTCATTCAGCCAGCCAATCTGGCTCACAGGCCTGCAGGCTTTCAGCCCATTTACTCCACCCAGACGCCCATAACAAAAGATGTGGATTGGGGCAAGTACCCATCCTTTCAGCACCCTACAGTGCATTCATGTCAGTCCCAGGCAGGGCTGTCTCATTCATTGTCACACACACAGAAACCCGACACCCACAACAGAGAATGTGAGTTCACTTCAGACTCCATTCACACATGTCCCACCCCTAGGGTGTACACACAACACCTGGGAAAGGCGCCAGTCAGTCTGACGGGAGGCAGCCCCAGAGCCATATATGGTATTTCCGCCCAACAGCCAGTCAGGGGGAAAGGGGAACAACGGAGACATACATGGTGTTTCCACCCAACAGGCATTCAGGAGGAAGGGACAGAGTCCGGGCTTCCCTGGACTTTGAAAAACAAGGAAAAAGGCAATAGAAACCAAGAGGAGACAGGGGCCATCTTGCCTTCTGTCAGGAATCCATTGATCGCTATGGCAGGGCTCGGTGTCCCAAATGGAACATGTAGCTACCACTGCCCATACTCTGCTCTGTGGGCAACACACAGGTGCCCGAAACACACTTAAGGAGTTCAAGGGTGTACCCCACCCATTGGTGCCATAAGGGTATCCCATGGGTGATGTTCGCCAAAGATAAGAATGGAGAGCTGCACTGCCAGAGGTCCAGGCAAGACCTCTGTGGCAGAAAAAATAGAGAAAAAACGCACAGAAGTGGTAGGACAAGGACACGAGGCCCTGTCCTTCCATAAGGCATTTCCAGCATCACAATGCGCCTGTACACAAGTGTTTCTAGGCGCGACAAGACTAGGGAGGGGAAACCGAGGGAAGACCAGACACATTATCTTTCTAGGCTTTGTGTCATTCAGATCGTGCAAGTGTGAAATCATTTGTTTATTATTGAGTATTGTGCGATAAAATCACCTTCTAGTTTAATTTTTTTAATTCTTTTAGAAGGCCTAGAATAACCATATTTGTATACATTCGCCCTATGTTGAATTATTGTTACATTGTGTGGAATCATTGAGGGCATCTGACTCCACTCATTCTCGCCTGATAATAGACTTGACTGCTCTCCATTGCTACCTTGATTGGGGTTTGGCCAACCTCTGAGTACCCTGTTCACTATAACTATGGTTGCCTCCTAAAATCTGTCGCCCAGGCCAGATTGTAACAGTCCAGCTTAACACTAACGTAAACAAATTTTAGAGCCCAGCTTGAAAAATTATTTGGAGAACACTCTGCAACAATCTCAATTTATATTCATATTACATCTAATTGTTGTATTTTTTCCAAAGTTTCGTCTTGTCCACTTAAATGGGCATCCCTTATCCTCAATTCAAATTCCACCAATTGTCAGTTTGTGGAGCTAAAAAGACACTTGTGATGCAGTTGGCCTCAGGTGTTGACAAAATGGCGGTCCACCCCAGCGGTCTATGGTGGCCATTTTGACTACCTCTCTTACACCAACGTTCACCACGGCTGGTGCTGAGGGGCCTATTTTTGGGGCAGAGCAGCCTTTTCCACGTTTTATGGATAATAAGAACCTGTTCCGCCCTCCAATGGATTGGCATGTTTGGACTCCGCTGACGCATACAGTCCTGCTCCCTCCTGCATCCGCGCTTTTGATCTATGTGGAGCCAATTGGTGGGGGACCATCCTGGCAACCATTCTCTTTGCGATCCTTGTGGTATGCCCCTTCCAAGCGGCCTCTGCCCAGGCCAGCGCCTGGACTTCTGTCTGAGAATGCGTTTTTTGTCAAGTTTCAGACACTTATGTATTCTGACTTGCGTACAAGTGCAATAGAAATAAAATATCAATCAATCAATGAAGGCATACTTTAAGGGTTCATTTAAGGAAATGTATCCTAAGACGCCTGAACCGACCCCTGCTCTGCCAATCCCTATGCAGGTTCCGGTAGTACCTCCACCTCTCCCTGTGGGGCCTCCTCCCCCATCTAACTCCTCTGCCTCCACTTTCCCCTGTGGCAAAGACTCTGGTTGCTCAGTCAACCACGCCTTCGGGGGCCTGAGGTGCCACATACAGTGTATCAGACTTCTGCTCCCTCCTCTATGGATGAGGATCAGGCAGACCGGGACGGCGATGACCCGCCCAGCTCTATTAGAGCTTTTCACGACCGGGTGCTAGATATGATGGCACTGCTAGACATCCCAATACCCAAGCCCCCAGCTCTACACGAGGGCGTACTTTTTAGAGCCTTCACTCTGTCGACACAGGAGCGCACTGGCCGAGGCCGTATGGTCTGGGAAAAACCTCACTCCGGGCAGCACCTAAACAAGAAATGTACACTCTCTACAAGCTTCAGGTGTCTGAGGACATATCCTTGGCGACATGCCCGCTCCCCTCTTCGACAGTGGTGGCAGCAGCTACGCTACAGTCAAAGCCGGCCTCTACATCCTCCACTGCAGCGTCTCAGATCCTTTCCAAGGAGGACAAGCTTCTTGACGCCATTGGGGGAAAACATTTTTTTCCAATTCAGCTCTTCAGCTGTTTCAGGCTGATACTGAACTTATCCTGGTGGCTGCCAATCTCAAACTGTGGTAGGAGCTAGCAGAGTTTCAGGAATGTATTCCTCCTGATAGGCTTGAAGACTTCAAGGGCGGCTTATCTGACGCCAGGTTTCTGGCGCAGGATCTACTTGAGTCTGCAGCCCATCATGTAGACACTGCAGCTCGAGTAGACCTCTCACGCCAAGCGTGGCTCCATGCTACAAAGTTTTTGAAGGAAGTTTAGGACAAGGTGCTTGAACTCCCCTTCGAGGGTAAAGAACTGTTCCACTCCTCCACTGATGAGGAACTCGGAAAGACCAAGGCAAGTACTGAAACTGCCAAGTCATTGTTGGTCCTTGCGAAAACGCCAGCAAAGTCACCTTATAAGAGGTCAGGGTCTCAAACAAGGTCCTTTTCTGGTTTCAGAGGTTTTCAGGACCGCTGTGCGCGCCGTGCTGAAACTCCAGCTGGCGGCCCCCGGATGTAAACAGCAATGACAAGGTGGCCAGTTTTTCTCTCTGCCAACAGCCTCCTCTTCAGCAAATGGTGGTCTCCCACCGATAAAACATCTAAATGATATTTTCCTTCGGTCGCATAAGACTCCAGAAGCAGGATGAATTTTGTCTCATCTGGAGGCATAGCAGTCCATCACAGAAGACCGATGGGTTTTGTCTGTTGCTCGGGCGGGCTGCTGCTTGCCCTTCCCTCCTACCTCACCCAGTCACCCTCCTCTTCAGCAGACTGAGTCGCCCTCCCTCAGAGCCGAGGTGCAGAAACCACTAGACCTCAGAGCAGTGGAACCTGTTCCCTTGAGAGAGCAAGGGGAGGGTTACTCCTATCAGTTTAGAGTGCCCAAACCCAACCAGGCTGGCCTGCGCACTATCCTCGACCTATTCAAGTGTAATCTCTTTCTATCCCAAGAGAAATTCAAGACGATTACACCATGCCAGATAAAATTCTCTCCGTAAGGGCGATTGGCTCGGCATGTTAGACCTTCAGGATGCATACATGCGTATTCTGATCTGGAGCCTGCATTGAAAAATATCTTTTTGTCTCTGTGGGAACGGAACGCTTCCAGTATCGTGTGCATCCATTTGGTCTCCGCTTGGCACTGCGTGTCTTTATGAAGATGTCGGTCATTACCGCTTTCTTCAGACTGCAGGGCATTCATGTATATCCATACTTGGACGATTGGTTCCTGCGCAGTCCTTGCCCACAGGCTGCTACAGCCAATCTTCAGTCACTCCTTCAGCTCCTGTTCCATCTTGGGCTGTCTGTGAACTGGCAGAAATCCTTGATGACGGTCACTCGAGAGCTGATCTTTTTGTGTTTCCTTTGGGATACCATCAGTACCAGAGTGTTCCTGACAGAGGACAGGATTGCAGACCTTTCGACCACGTGCCCGTTCTTCCTGCAGTCCTCTCGCATGTTGGCTTGGTGGTTTCAGAGACTCCTAAGCCTCATGGCCTCTTGCGTGTTAGCTCTTCCTCTGGCACGCCTGAAAATTACGCTCACGCAGCCTGCTCTTCGGAGCTGCTGGTCCCAGGCTATGGCAGCGGATTCCAGCCCCATCCTGCATGACGGTCGTCTGCCAACAACTTCTCATTGGGGACTTCCTTCCAGGAGCCCTGCCCGAGAGTAACGGTTACTTCTAACTCCTCCCTTCTGGGGTGGGGTGCGACACTGTGTCACCTCGAGGTGTACGATTTGTGGACGCATCAAGACAGGCATTCCATATCTATTACCTGGAGCTCCTGGCAGTCTTTCTGGTGCTCAGGGCTTTTCAACCTTCTATCGCCAACAGTGTGGTTTGAATTTGCATGGACATTTCTGTAGCAATGTTCTACATCAACATACAAGGGGGTACCAACTCTCCCATCCTGGTGGACCTTGCTATCCAAATTTGGAATTGGGCTATCCAACACAATGGCCCTCATTAGGAGTCTGGCGGTAGCTGTGCCGGTAAAACTGGCAGGCTGCCGCCAGACTCGTGGGGATTTACCAGCGCTGGCCTTGCTGGAATTACCAGGGCATTACAGCCCAAGTGGTCCGTTATTCCGGCGCTGGCATTCGGTTGCTCTGCATTCCTGTGGAGTCTCGGGAATGGGGGCAGCGGAAACACCAGAACCATGCAGAATGATGCCGGTGTTTCTGCGTCCGTCTGTGGCCGGTGGCGTTACGCCTGCCAGGTCAGACCTGGTCGGTGTAACACCACAGGGCCACAGAACTCGTAGTTAGCCGGTCCGTAAAACGGTGCCGGTACAGTTTTACCAACACTGTTAAATCCAGACCGGATAACTTGTAATGAGGCCCAATGTCTGCCTCCAAGCTGTGCACATTCCAGGTCACATCAATGTGACTGCAGACTCGCTCAGCTGCCTATCTGCAGCAAGTTACGAGTGGGAGATGAACAATGTTTTCATCAAGATTTTTCAGCAATTGAGTACTCCAGAGGTGGACCTCTTTGCGACATCATCGAACAGGAAACGTCCTCTTTATGCGTCCAGAGATGGACTCCGGGTGTCTTCCTTGGGCGACGCCCTTGATGTCTCATGGGACAACATAAAAGCTTATGCCTTACCTTGTTGCCCACAGATTAATCAGTTCATCTGTCACTTTGGAAACTTAGGAGTACGTCAAACTGCACTCTCCTCTTCATAGCTCCTTGGTGGCCAGCCAGGTTCTGGTTTTTGGAACTGCAGCACCTGTCTGTGTCCTTCCCGATCAGGTTGCCGTAGAACCTGACCTTCACCAGAGCAATCACCAGTTGCGGCACCCCTCCCCACAATCGTTCAGCTTGGTAGCCTGGTGCCTGAGTTCCGATCATTGGCGCAGTTCAAACTATGAGGGCAATATGCCTATAATTCATGCGGCACGAAAGCCCTCTACAAGAGCTCAATACAGAAACAACTGGCTCTGTTTTTGTCCTTGGTGTCTAACCAAAGAGCTCGACTTTAGGCATGTGTCTATTGACACTGTTTGTATTTTGTATCTGACCTTGCAGCCTCTGGCATTCATGTCTTATCATGCAGGACATATTTTTCTGCCATTGCAGCTTACCTGTCTACGGACAGTTGCTCCTTTTCGCTGGCTAATCCAGTCGTCTAGAGACACTTTGCAGGTCTTATCTATCTTTTTCCGCCGGTTCGGGCCCCTCATCCCAAATGAGATCTGAATGTGGTCCTCACTGCTTTGTCATAAGCCTTTTGAACCCCTGGCCACTACCGAACTCAAGTACCTGTCTTGGAAGATGGCCTTTTTGATTGTGGCAACATCTAAAAGACGGATAAGTGAGCTTCAGCCTCTTTCTGTGGAACATCCGTTCCTAACTTTCAATAAGTCGCTTCACATCCGACTTTCCTCTTGCCGAATATTATCCACCTATTGTCAACCCTGTACTGTCTGTTGTGCTAAACCCCTCTGCCACATTGTACATGGGCGTGCTGCCAGCTGTACAGCGGCACTGCTGTCATCTCCCAGCTCAACTTCTAGCTGTAAACTTTGCACTTGATGTGCTTTATGCAAGACATTCAACTCTGCCACATAATCAACACCTGCCATGTGCCTATCGGCTGCACCAGTTCATGTAATTACCCTTGCTTGGGCTTTGTCTGTTGCAATATAAAGTAAACTAGCCTAGATTGATATCTGGCTCCCTGCCGCCGAACGCGCTGCTGTGCCCTAGACTCAGACTTGATGATCAATGCGCATTACCCTACTTCGCATCTGCCTGTCCATACCTGTTATTTCGCTTCCGCTTATACTGTTCGAGCGTAGGGTCTATTTGCTGAATGTTGCTCAAAAACCTAACATCCTTGTTACTATCCTGCCTTGAAGCTTTACTCATTGCCAAGCATGGCCCTAACGCATGCTGTTCATGTACAATTGTCCTCTCATGATTGCGAACTGCCTCATTAACTGCCTAATCACCCCCAAGATACCTCTTCGCCTGCTACCTTTGGTATAAACTTAATAGAACTCCCTACCATTAGAGCGGAATCTCCGCTAAATTATAGCACGTTAACACCGCACTACAACCTTTCCACCTTGCCTCACAGTTGCTCAATATGTTCCTGGGCCACCTAACGCTACCTTCTCAGATGTTGAGCATATTTGTAACCATTTTAGCTTGGGCACTTACATTGCTTACCCACAGCTCCTTAGTACCTTTACACCTAACACACAAACCGGCATGATGACTTACCTTGCCAATAGTGTCATCCTGAATCTGCCACCACAACAGTTACCTACCTCCCTCCCTCCCTTAGCCACATTGTGGGATGGCCCCAGTTAAGTGACACATTGCCTAGTGTTACACCCCCATCCATTAACCCCTATCTAAATTCCCCCGCCTTGTGGTTGGAACACTTCGCCAAGAAACCTACACCTAATCAACCTTGTGCCTTGCGCCTAAGAAACAGACAAGGTTCTAGAATTCCCCATGTTACCAGCCCTTCTCACAAGCCTTGTACCTTGACTAAATCACTGCCACCTAGTGGTTCCATGTGATATTTTCGCCGCAAAAATATCGCCATACAAAAATTTTCGCCATATTTTTGCAGCGAAAATAACACATGGACCCTGCGGGGGATACCCCCGCAACCTCCGCACCTAATATTTTCGACACCAAAAATATTGCCTATGGCTGTTCCCGACGACCATATGTACGGCGATATTTTTGGTGGCAAAAGTATTAGCTGATACCCACCTAGTCAGACACCCTGGGACTTCTACATCCCATCCCAAGCCCAATCCTAACATCCTACCACACACTCCCAAAGATACGCTGATTAAGGGCGCTCTAGTCAATGCTAGGTCCCTCCGTGTGCATGCACTGGACATTGCAGACCTTAAGATTCAAGACCTTGACTTTATCGCCATATCAGAGACCTGGCTACATGCAGCCTCTGGACCACTACTCTGCCTCGCCATACCTACGGACTACTCCATCACTAGATGTGACCATAACACCTCGCAATCAAGAGGGGGCGGGGTTGCTTTTATTCAGAAGAATTCACTTGGCCTCAGAGCGATGCCTAGCCAAAAGATTCCCTCAGCTGAGTTACTTTCAGTTAAGCTCCCCATCTCTCCTAACCAAACTGTCACCTTACATCTCATCCACAGACTGCCTGGCCCTGCCACCTCCTTTGTGGATGACATTGCATCCTTATTACGCAAATTGAAAACTAAATCTCAAATTATCCTACTGGGGGATCTCAACTTGCATTTCCAAGATTCGAACGATCCTACTGCGGCGGATTGTGCTAATAATTTAACTGACCTGGGGTTTACTCAACACATTCAGGAACCTACCCACTCCAGTGGACTCCAACTGCAACATCCGCCTACAGACCAACTCACCTTGCGCCTGGTCAGACCATCATATTATTACCTTCAACATAGATGCTGTCCAATGTCCCAAACAGATTATTGCTCTGCCTACTAGAAATAAAAGGGACATAATAAGAGACTAACTACACCCACTTATCCTTCCTACATTCAGTAAAGTGTCCACATCCTGCTCCGACCCTTCGATTCTAGTGGATAACCATGCAATGCTCACAGCACTGAACTCAATCGCCCCTATCAAACTTAAGAAATCTAAACCTCGTGCACATCTCAACTCCTGGTTTACACCACACTTGAGAGTGCTACAAAAAGAAAAACGTAATGCTGAAGCCCGTTGGAAAAGTCATTCTTCCGATGCCCATAAGGACTGCCTCATCATAGCGTCCATCAACTACAAAGAGGCTATCTTCCAGGCCAAAAAAGATATTTTCAACAAACCTATTACACAAGCGGATTCGAACACCAAAGAATAGTTCAAGATTCTGAAGGAACTTGAATCGTCTGCAACTCCCCCGAACTCCTGCACTAAAGACAGCAAATGGTGCGTGAACATGCAGAAAGCAATCTTGGACAAAATTGCTACCCTCCAAATTAAAATCAAAAATAAGCAAAATTGTCTACCTACAGACAAGAGACTGAATACCCTCTTGAGTGCTAACACTCAGGCCACTCCTTAAATTAAACCTTTCAGCTTTGTGCCTCTCACTATCGCCGAAGTTGAATGCATCATTAATACAAAATTATACTCCTAGGTCCCGTCCCCTTTCCTCCATACTTATGGGACATTTCTCCGTCCTGTGGGACGGGACCGGAGCACTTTGTAAAAAGCATCCCAAAAAATGTTTTCAAAAAATGTGTCCTTCCTCTCTCTCTTGCGCGGGGCCTGGCACGCGGCCGTAACCCCCGCCCATCTCGGCTCCGTATCAACCATCAGTCCTTTTCTCTGCTCGTTCAGGAGTGGACGCACTTGAATCCGCAGAAGATTTTCTTCCTTATTTTCCTCTCTGGCTCTCGATAACGATCGTGAACTAGTCTGTCTGTCCTACAAACCAGACTTTCCAGATTGTTCTTCGTGTCACTGACGTTTCGCGAGGGCGGATCCCCATCCTCATTGTCTAGAGTGTTTGGGTCCGGATCACTGTTGGGACTCCTGTTTTTATTGTGATTCCCTTTCGGTCCGGGCACTTCAGCGATGGTTGGAGCGGTGGGAGGAGGTGTTCCGACGGACTCCTCCTTCGCATTTTCAAGCGTTTATCGACGAAAAGAAGAAACGCCCAGTAAGTTCTTTACTTTTCAGAGCACCTCGGTCGGGAGACACCTTCCTGGGTTCTTCCCGAGCCGGGAGGGGCGTTGATCGCTCTGTTACCGGGGATTCCCCTGAGGTGCCAGTTGGGCCTAATGATTGTACCAGCGTTTTCTCAGAGGGTCTCCGTAAGGGGCCTGTGGATACCGGACTACGCTCCGAGGGCCCCTCCTGTGGGGGCTGCTTGTAGACCCAGTTCTACTGAGTCGTGGGGTACCGGAGCTTGCTATGAGGCCTCTATTGGCTTCCCTCAAAAATAAGACCGGGGTTCGCCCCGAGGCCTCGGTGGGGCTTGGTGTTACCGAACGGATGTTCGAGGCCCACGCTAGTAAGGCTGGTACCGGACCTGGGTCCGAGGTCCTCGTCCAGAGGCTAAGGTTGCCAGCATTTCTGAGAGGCCTGACAAAGCCTTATCGGTGAAGGTTGTTTTTCACCGTTCCAGCTCTTGTGGCGACACCAGATCTGTTGAGGGGGCAAAGAAGGAAAGTTATTCTTTTACCGGCAATGCCGAGGTCCTTCCTGGGAAGGCTAATTTGGCAATTGGTATGTCGCAGAAACATTCCAGGCCTCATAGTACCGGCCCTGCCGAGGACCCTTATGTTAAGGCTAAAGTTAAGACCCCTGATCCATCGACGCGGACCCCTGCCTCACTTCCTCGGTGCCGCAGTACCCCTCAGGTGATGACAAAATGGCGGCCGTTCTCGTCATGACCACGGCGGCCGTTTTGAGCGCTACCCCTACAACTACGCCATCTGCCACAGGTGTAGGGCTTGGCTCTGTGGGTGAACATAGGGTTCCTTGTGCACATCCTTATCGGCCAGTCTATGATTGGAACGCTCGGATGCCCCTTCCGCACAATGTTTACGTCGGGTGATGGGCCGGTGTGGCAACCTACCCCGATACGTCCCTGGAATTATCCTCCTGATGAGAGGCCTCCTCCGGTAGCTCCAAAACAGTCCCCGGAGGACGCCTTTTTCGGCAAATTTCAGACGCTCATGCGTACCGACCCCATGAGGGAATATTTCAAAGGGCTCCTTAGGGAGATATGTCCACCCGCGCCTCCGGCTCCACCTGTCGTTCCGGTGGTCCCGCTGTTGCCTCCCTTGCCTACGGTGCCTTCCCCGACTCTTCCGCCTTTGCCCCCATTGTCCCTGTGGACAAGGCAGTGCCCGACACGGTTCAGCAGGATCCTGAACTGTTGGATGATGCACAGGGTGATCAGGACAACGAGGATCTGCCCCGCTCTTAGAGCTTTCCATGACCAGGTACTGGACATGATGTGCTTCTTGGATGTTCTGGTGCCCGAAGCACCCGCTCCACAGGAGGGCGTGCTTTCTGGGGCATTCACCCTGTCTCCTTTGGAGCGTACCGGCCTGTTCTTGCAGAAGGACGTTCTGGCCGAGGTCCGTAGGGTTTGGGAAAAGCCACACTCTGGACTTTTCTTCAATAAGAAAATTGATGTGCGATAGAGGCTGCATTCTTTGGAAGAGGTGGCTTTGTCATCTTGTCCGCCCCCCTCCTCCACGGTGGTGGCTGCGGGTACCTTACAGTACAGGCCTGCAGCATCCTCTTCCACGACGGCTACTCAGGTTCTGGGAAAGAAGGACAAGCTTCTTGACTCCCTTGGGAGGAAGATTTTCGCTAACTCGGCCTTGCAGCTCCGACAGGCCAATGCCGAACTAGTGTTAGCGGGGGCTAATATGCGGATGTGGAAAAGTCTGTCGGAGTTCATTCCGGTTGAAAAGCTGGAGGATTTTAAGGCGGGAATATCCGATGCCAGGGTCTTGGCCCAGGATCTCCTGGAGGCTGCGGATCACCACGTAGACACCTCGGCTTGGGGCCTTATGCAGGGGGTTGATATCTCCCGACAGGCGTTGCTGCATGCCACCAAATTTTTAAAGGAAGTACAGGACAAGGTGTTGGACCTTCCGTTTGACAGTAAGGAGCTGTTTCACTCTACAACGGATGTAGAGCTGACCAAGACGAAGGATAGCACTCAGACAGTTAAATCCTTGTCGGTCCTAGTTAAAACTCCCTTTAAAACTCAGACCGTTGTCGCAGAGTCGGCCCTCCTCTGGTTTCAGGGGCTTCCTTTACTGGAAATCTCGTTGAGTGAATACCCCTTCGGGGAATAACCACCGGAGGCAACAACGGACTGTTTTTCTCCCGCTCCTCTACCCCCTCCTGAAGTTCAGGTGGCAACACCACTGGAAAACCTACAAAAGGAGGGTTCTACGCGCTCGCACAAGACTCTGGTGGGAGGACACATTGCGTCTCATTGGGAGGCGTGGCAGACCATCACCGAAGATAGGTGGGGTCTTGTCAGTCGCTGGGGCGGGCTTCCGCTTACCCCCTACCCCACCCTCACTTCCAGCTGTCAGGATCGCCCTCCCTGAACGCCGAGGTGCAGAAGCTTCTGAACCTCAGAGTGGTGGAACCCGTTCCCCTCAGGGAGCGAGGGGAGGACTTCTACTCCCGGCTCTTTACGGTGCCCAAACCCAACCAGGCTGGCCTGCGCACCATCCTAGACCTTTCCCAGTTCAATCTTTTCCTACCCCAAGAGAAATTCAAGATGATCACGCCCAGCCAGATATGGTCTTCCTTGCAGATGGGCGATTGGCTCAGCGTGGTGGATCTTCAGGATGCGTACATGCATATTCTGATTTGGAATCCACACAGGAGATATTTGTTTCTCTTTGGGAGAGGAGCACTTCCAGTTTCGAGTGCTTCCTTTTGGCCTCAGCTCAGCGCTGCATGTCTTCACAAAGATGTCAGTGATTGCGGCCTATCTTCGTCTGCAGGGTATCCATGTGTATCCGTATTTGGACGACTGGCTCTTACGCAGCCCTTGCCCGTTGAAAGCCGCGTGCAATCTTCTCTCTCCTACAGCTCCTGTTCCATCTTGGGCTGTCGGTGAACTGGCGGAAATCTTCCATGACGGTCTCGCAGGACTTTATTTTCCTGGGTTTTCGCTGGAACACAATCGACTGCAGAGTGTACCTGAACAGGGACAGAATGGCGGATCTGTTAGCCACATGTCAGATGTTTGCGCAGTCGAAGAGCATGTCAGCCTGGTGGTTCCAGAGGCTTCTGGGCCTCCTAGCCTTCTGCGTGTTGGCTCTTTTTCTTGCTCTTCTCAGGATGAGGCTGATTCAGGTGGCTCTTCGGAGTTCTTGGTGTCAGGCGGTGGATCCGGACTCCAAATTGATAATGATTCCGGCTTCCATGAGAGTGGACCTGGAGTGGTGGTCGTCTCTCAGCAACCTGTTGGTGGGTGCGGGGTTTCAGGACCCAGCCCCTACGGTGACGTTCACGACTGACTCCTCCCTTCTAGGGTGAGGTGCGACGTTGGATCTTCTTCAGGTCTCGGATCTTTGGTTGCCTCAGGACAAGCTCCTCTACATAAATCTGGAGCTCCTGGCGATCTTTTTGGCGCTCATGGCGTTCAGACCGATCATTGCCAACGAGGTGGTCCGCATAAGCACGGACAATGTGGTGTCGATGTATTACATCAACATGCAAGTGAGAAAGTGGGAACCAAGTCTCTTTTCCCCCCCCCCCCCTCCTCGTGGACCTGTCCATCCAGATTTGGGAGTGGGCTGTTCTTCACGGTGTCTGGTTTCTTGCAGTGCACATCCCGGGACAGCTGAATGTCACAGCAGATGCCCTCAGCCGGCGGACAATGGTCAGCTACGAGTGGGAGTTGAAGGCGGAGGTCCTCTCATGGATTTTCCTGCGTTGGGGCACACCGGAAGTGGACCTTTTCGCTACGGAGGTAAACAAGAAGCTTCTTCAGTATGCCTCCAGAGGGGGGCTGGGGCCCTCCTCTCTGAGGGATGCTCTCGAGATTCCATGGCACAACATGAGGGCTTACACTTTCCCGCCTCTGCCTCTAGTTCACTGAGTAATTTGCAAATTGAAGAACTCAGTGAACTGTTCTCTTATACTCATAGCCCCGTGGTGGCCGGCCAGTCAGAACTTCAACAGCTGTCGGTGTATCCTCTGATCAGGTTACCGGTGACCCCCGATCTTCTTCACCAGGGGGAACAGCAACTGTGGCACCCCTCCCCACAATCGCTCAGCTTGGTGGCATGGTGCCTGAGTTCAAGTCTTTAGAACATCTTAACTTTTGTGCGTATAACATGAGTATTATCCAGGCAGCCAGAAAACCCTCGACTAGGTCCCAATACAGAAGCAAATGGCTCAGGTTCTGTCATTGGTGTTTAAACAAGTAATTGGACCCAAGGGAGGCTACAATTGACACAGTACTGTCCTTTGTATCCTTTTTAGCAGAGTTGGATGTTCACGTCCTGTCATGCAGGACTTATCTTTCAGCGGTTTCCGCTTACCTTTCTACAGACCAACGCTCTTACTCTGTCTAACTCAGTGGTTAAGAGGCATTTTGCAGGCTTGACACGCCTTTATCCTCCAATTCGTAATCCGCACCCGGCGTGGGATCTAAATGTGGTCTTGACGGCGTTGTGCCATAAACCTTTCGAACCAATGGCCACGGTGGACCTCAAGTACCTGTCCTGGAAAGTGTCCTTTTTGGTTGCCGTTACGTCAGCAAGGCGTGTGAGTGAGCTCCAGGCCTTATCGGTGGAGCATCCCTTCTTGGTCTTTCACAAGGATAAGGTGGTCCTATGGACAAATCCTGCTTTCCTGCCGAAGGTGATATCGGAGTTCCATCTGAACCAGTCGATCTCCCTGCCGGTCTTTTTTCCGAACCCTGTCTCAGAGGCAGAAAGGGTTCTGCATTGTCTCGATGTCAGAAGGGCTCTTAAGTTCCATCTGGACAGAACTTCGGAGCTTAGGAGTTCTTCTCACTGTTTGTGACCTTTGGTAACCCACAAGGTAAGCAGGTATCTAAGGCGACTATTTCTCGGTGGATCGCCGCCTGCATTACGGAGTCTTACACCGTCCAGGGGCTGAAGCCTCCTAAAGGCATTCATGCACACCTGGTGCGGGGCAAGGCAGCCGTGGTTGCTTTTCAGAAGTATGTCCCCTGGGAGACCATTGCGAGAGCAGCTACTTGGGCCTTCCCATCAGCTTTTTGTAAGCATTATTGTCTTGACATGAGCTCAAGAGCTGATGCTCAGTTTGGTCAGGCTATGCTGAAGAATCTGGTTCACTGAGGGATTTTTTCCATCCACCCATAGTTCCTGAAAGGAGTGCTTGGGAAATCTCCCATAAGTATGGAGGAAAGGGGACGGGGACGGGGACGTAGGAGTATAACCAGGTTACTCACCATAGTGACCACCTTACTCCTAGTCCATAGTCCCCTTTCCTCCATACGCCCGGCCGCTGTCCCCTCTAATAAGGTTCCTCTGTTATTGCTAAAAGGTTTTTGACCTGGCGATAGAAAAGGACTGATGACCGATGCACGGGGGCGGAGCTGAGATGGGTGGGGTTATGGCTGCGTGCCGGGCCCCGCGCAAAATAGAGAGGAAGGACACATTTTTGAAAAAAAAAAATTGGGATGCTTTTTACAAAGTGCTCCGGTCCCGTCCCACAGGACGGAGAGATGTCCCATAAGTATGGAGGAAAGGGGACTATGGCCTTAGGAGTAGGGTGGTCACTACGGTGAGTAACCTGGTTAAACCTTCCAATTGTCAGGGTGACTCATGCCCAGCCCCCATTATCAAGGATTCCCATGATCTAGCCCCATTCACCACTGCCTTTATTAATTCATCCTTTAAAACAGGTATAGTCCCGGACAACCTAAAGGACGCCTGGGTCATCCCTCTGCTTATAAAACCTTCCCTCGATCCCAGGCTACCAACAAACTATAGGCCCATCACCACAGTCCCATTCATGCTCAAAATACTGGACCGAGCTGCCTACCTTCAGTTCCAGGATTATCTTGAAGCTAACCATCTCCTTGGCTTAAGGCAATCTGGCTTCCGGCCTAGACACGAGACGGAAACCGCCCTCCTTGACTTAAAAGCTCAGATTGAGGTGCTGAAAGACAACAGAGAAATTAGCCTTGCTATTATTAGATCTCTCAGCTGCATTTGATGTGGTTAACCACCAAATCCTATGGAAGCACCTTATATCAGCTGCCCACTTTGTAGACTCTGCCACCGCCTAGATCAGATCCTTCCTAAGCAACATATCTGAGGGTTTTTTTCCCCCCATAAGCATCTGCTGAGCCTGCTCCCATTCACTGTGGTGTACCCCAAGGTTCATGTGTGTCACCAACACTTTCTAATGTGTTCACCAAACCATAGTTTTGATGTTCTTGACTATCTGGGTGTCTCGTATAATAACTATGCCGATGACACCCAGATGCTCATCCCATCATGGGTGATTATGCAGTGGACACTAAATCCTTGAATGACGTCAAGGATTATTCAGGCATGGATGGCGCAACATGCGCTCTGCCTCAATGACGATAAAACCAAACTCCTTATTCTGGGTTCCCCTCATGGTCTTAATATGCTTGACCCTTCTTTCAAGTCATTCATCATTGATGGCAACGTCATTAAGGTTTCTAAGGATACCAAAACTCTAGGAATCTACCTTGACTCCACATTATCATTGTGTAGACAAACCAATGCTGTTAGCTCAGCTTCTGCCTATACAAGCAAATTTATTACTGCCTGCAGACCTTTCCTGACTACGTCCAATTGCACCATCCTGGCTAGAACACTCGTCATGTCTAAGAGAGACTACTATAGCACCCTTTATCTAGGGACTAGTCAATCTAACCTTAACAAATTGCAAGTCATTCAGAATAATGCCATCAGAGCGGCTTTAAACATACCTAGAAACCAGGACATCTCTAATGACAGACATAACCTACAATGGCTTCTTGTTAAGCATAGAATCTCCCTGAAAACACTTGCCCTGACTCGCAAGTGCTTGTCCAACAACACTTCTATTTACTTAGCCAAACGACTCTCACCCCCCACCCAACCTTTGAGAGCTGCCCAAGCCAAGCCCATAGTCTATCCCTACCTAGATTCAAGCTTCAAAAAGCTAGTGGCGCAAGCTTCCCGGTCTTGGCCTCTAAACTCTGAAATACCCTTTCTAATTCTATCAGTGCTGAACCTTCTTTCCAATCCTTTTAGAGCAAAACCAAACTGTGGCTCTCAGCACAAAACATTGAGATATTTGGCGCTTTATTGCGGACACTGCCCCGCTGTCCCTGACTATTCCATTCTTCTGTATAGTTTACTTGTATATAACGCTTTTATTCTTCATTGTATATATCTTTTTGTATTTAGATAATTTATCTGCCTGTGAACCTCCTATTATGCTTGTACTTTTAGCGCAAACTTTTCTATATCTTTCTTACCTGTACTTGCTTTATTGTATATTATTTTGTACCTATACATGTCCTACTTTAGCTCTACCCGCATGCTGTCTGTAAGCTGGTAGAGCCACCTATTTTTCCTGTATGTAATTTGCAACTCTGTATCCCAAGATATGCGTCCAGATGCCTTTGGGCCCGGCGCGCTATATAAACAAAATACAAATATAAAATACTTAAGGATAAGGTTGTGCTTCGCACTCGCCCTTTTTTCCTCCCTAAAGTGGTTTCTGAATTCCATTTGAACCAGTCAATATTCTCGAACCCGGTCTCTGATTCTGAGAGGGTCCTGCACAACCTAGACGTCAGACAAGCTCTGAAGTTCTACCTTGATAGAATGAGTGAACTCGGGAGCTCTTCACAACTCAGTTACGTTTGGTGACCCAGAAAGGAAACCAGGCTCAAAAGCATCCATCTCCTGCTGAATGGCTTCATGCCTTTCCAAGGCCTACAAGATTCAAGGACTTCAACCACCAAAGGGCATTCATGCACATTTGGTCCGTGGCAACGCGGCTGCTGTTGCCTTCCAAATGTATGCCCCTTGTGAGTCCATTGCCAAGGCGGCTACATCAGCTTTTTGCAAACATTACTGTCTCGACCTGAGATCCCAGGCTGATGCCCAATTTGGTCAGTCAGTTCTTCAGAATGTGTTCCAATAAGGGAAATTTGCATCCACCCGTAATACACATTGTCGGTGCTTGGGAATCTCCCACAAGTATGGAGGAAAGAGGACAGGAAGTAGGAAAACTAGTGACTACCTTACTCCTAGTCAATGGTCCCATTTCCTCCATACGCCTGCCCGCCGTCCCCTATAATAAGTATCCGCTATTGTTGCTAAATGGTTCTAGACCTGGCGATCGAAAAGGACTAAATGGCGATGCAGGATTACAGTCGCGTGCAGTGGCCCCGCGTAAAAATAAAAGGACAAAAAAGTAAAAGTACATTTTTTGATGCTATAAAAAAGTGCTCCCGTCCCGAAGGACGGATTGTCCCACAAGTATGGAGGAAAGGGGATTATGTACTAGGAGGGAGGTAGTCGCTACGGTGAGTAACTGTCATTCTTTGCACTGATGTCTGAAAGTGGGATATAAACAGGTGTTGGTGCACAAAGTTTATGATCCCCTTTTTTTAAATTTAAATGATTTAGTTTATAAATAAACTTCATTTACAATTACATTGGATGACACATTTACTGAATCACTTCTTCTATTCAACTAAGTTCGTGATCTATTTGTTGAACCATAATAAGATTTAAATGACGACTTCTCTGTATGGTTCCATAATATTGTTCCAAAAAAAAAAAATAGTTATGAAGTTTTTTTTTGGATCCTGAAAGAATCTGGGCCCATCTTTCCTTGAGAACTAGAGGCATATTTGTGCTGGTCAACCTATCTTTGAACAAGTTTCGTTTATCTGGCTGTCCAGGACAGACCATTATAATGATATGATTCCACAGTTTCCTGTATGGCAAAAGGCAGCAATTTTGAAGCGTTGTAGGAATTTTTCGTCTTGGTTAACACTTCACGAGTTGGTAACAAATTTAGGCGGAATCTAAGAAATAGATATCTGAACTGTCGGTCTGGAAATAACAGAAGATATTGCTGCAAACAATTGATAGGTCTTCTATCGGTTTCCCAGTTGAGATTGAGCTGATATTGATTTTTGAGTTTGATTGTGTTAATCCAATCGTTCAGTCGAATTCATGTTTTTTACTTGTTGCGTGCGTTGTATAAGCGTTTCTGTGGTGATGTCCACCTGCTGAAGCTTAATCTCTCTGGACCGCTTCCATTCCTTTAGTACTGTATCGGCTATCGAATTGAGTATGTGGTGTAGCATTTCGATTGCCGGTATTGAGTCATCATTTATGGTCTTCCTGTGGAGATCTAAATGTTTCCAGGTGACTATGGATTCAAGGATTGCGTTGCAATCTCATGCCGGATACTGATACCTTTTTGCAGTTGGGCTGTTTTCTGGCAATCAGTCTTTTTTTTTTTGGGTGATCTGGGACATTTTACTTTATAGATATCTTAATAGCAGGTAGCATTATTTTCTGTCGTGTGAGAAAATAATACTCTAAAATTCAACTAACTTTAGTGTCATCCTTTGTTCTTTAAAGGAAATAAATGAGAAAATAATCATTAATTATTGACAAACTCCTTTATCTATCACCTCAAACACCTGTACTTTTTTTTTAAAATACACTTTAAATACCAAAATGATGAATAATGTGCAATTGTGATCTGGTGACCAACCATACACACGTGCCCCAAAGTCAGTTTGCAAAAGGAAAGCTACAAAAGAAAGGGCAGGGAGCAGATGAATGAGGCTGTTGTACCTCTTTAACCTATCCCAAACCGCAACTCTGAATCCACTACTCAGAGCCACCATGGTGGAAGTCGGGAGAAAGGCATTAATCCACAGGCTCATTCTGCCTAAATAATTGAAATAGCCACATTCTAAAACCGGGCCAAATTCTAAAATTGTACAATCCACATTTATTTTTTAAAGTGCAAACCCACGACTCGCTTCAATTTTATTGCAAAAGCAATTTAACCATTTTTATTAAAAGTACTTCAGATTATATTTACGATTTTAAAATGTAGGATGCAATTTTACAAACTTCCAGAAAATGTTACTTTTTAAAATCACATTTTTCGATTTTCTTATTTTTGTGTCTTCTTTTGTTAGTTATTTTGATTCCTACATACCTAAAATGGGCAGTCACCAAAACAAATGTTATCTAAGTGCAGTAGTTGTAGTTCTGTGCTGGTTTGATTGAACGTTTGCGCGGATGTCATTTGTTATAGTTTGATATTTTGAGCCAATGTGTTTGTTTTAATTGTTTACAATGTTTTCGATTCTCTACGCATCTATTTCATTTTTTCTTTGTACTTTAATTAAATAAGACATTATGTACAATTTGCTGGTCCTCTTTTCCTAGGTTCTACAATCCTTTCTCGAATTACAGATAATCATTTGCACTCAATATATCTTTCTTCTCATCTGGAGTAATCTGGTATTGGTCAACACTTAAAGAATATTTCTTATAATACAATTCGGCATGTAATTTCTGCTCTGAGGATTGTTTTCCATTTTTGGGATGTTGGTCTGTCCCTGAGGTTCCCTTTTCCTATGAACACTTCCCCACTGACTTGTTCCTTTTCAAGGATTCAGTCACATGAAGAGATACTACAGAGACTGCTGTTTTTTTACTCCACCACAGATCTAAAGATGGCAGCAACTTAGTCTGGAATGGGATGTCGCTTATTGCCTGTGTAGGCTCCCATTAAGCCCCTAGTTTTTCTCTTACCCAATTCAATTGTACCAGGGGTTCAGCTTCCGCCCCATTTAGATGCTTGGTGGAGCTGCTATTCCTGGCTCGTCTCCCCCACCCCCCATTATTATTGGAGATTTGAGATCAGTGCTGGAAGAAGCCATAGAATGTGCACCCTGACTGCTGTGGCCACTTTCAGTGGCTGCTAACCAGCATCTTTTTCTTGTCAGCTTCTGCATGCTATTCCTGGGAAATGTATTTTTCAACTGAACAACTTGAGTGCCCACAGTAAAACTGTTTGAATTCTGCTACAATGGCAGTGAGAGGAACTGGAATGTATAACCAATCGTGGTGCTTTTTATTATAAACTGCAATTTGGCTTTCATGGAAGCCTGTGTTCATTAGCCAGGTCCTTTACATTCCTTTAGACAATCGGGCATTATACATTTAGATGGTATTGGTTAAGGGTGGGTGAAGTCTCGTCTCCCATTGTGTGGTTGTCTCCATTGGCCAAAGCAACAGTTTTGTTAAATTTGCTTTCCACATGCATGATTAGTTTTTGCTATATACGCCTAAACTATTACATCAGAGTACATATGGGGGAAATGGCATATGAGGAGAGACACGCAGCTTGCTGGTGTTTGTTTTGTATTTATTGTGTTTTATATAGCGCCTTTGTCCAAAGCGCTTTACATAGGACGGTCAACGGTACATAGAATCAGAATGCAAATCAGCGTTCATAAGCGGTAACGATCAATATTGGTTATTTGCCCACCCATTGACTGCCCCTTTCCATGCTAATTCCTATGGCCATTTCCACCCAGCCCCTGCTCCTCCCAAAACACCTTCTCATTGGAACTCTTCGAGCTCGCTTTAATCAAGCCTTACCTTCAAACGTTGCACTCAAAGTGCCTGCCAGTATTTTCTCAAAGCAGCATTCTGAGAGTTAATGACTTAATTGGAATTGTAAACGTGCTACTACTGTTATAAACATGTCTGAACTGGGGCTGGCTTCAGCCACACTATTTTAAGCTCCAAGTGTGTCCTTCACTGAAGTCCTGTTAAAAAGAAGCATTTGCAAAGCCAACAGTTTTGGCTTGTGTAGAAGTGTTGGGCATTTGCGAGGCACTGCTATTAGATTCCGATTTACTCGCACCATCTTTCACTTCCCTCAATAGCCAGTTAAAACCACTGCTGCAGTGCCTTTCCCATGCCTACACAAAAGCCCATACTGTTGGCATTGCCAATGCTTGTTTTGATTTTAGAAAGGATGAGGCAAAAGTGCTATCAACTCTCAAAACTGAGTTGTGCTTTTTTGCTTTTAAATCTGCGAAACGCATTTATAATTTATCAACCAGCCAGCACATTTTCAAAGTCGAATTTGATTGGTAATAAAGTGTTTAAATTGAAGAGTTTGAAATTTGTTAATTGGGACTGGGTTTTGACCAATCAGTCCTGATTTATTTAGTTAATGTGTCTGCTTCTGATGGCTGTGTAAGAGCCCAAGTAGCCTGCCCGAGGTTTCCTTCAAGCTGGGGGCCACTTGGCCGTCCATCCATGAAATTAAGTTAGTCCCATAGGGAGATGTATTAATGACTTGCTTATTGAAAGCACTAGGACAATTCAGGTGTCATTAGAGGAATATCATTTGTTCTCTGCGTTGATAGCTCATCCTGCTCTCTCCCAGACAGTATTTCATTTAAGTGGAAGGCATATATCTCCTTGTGGCCCAGCAAGTGAGTCGGGTATTGAACTTTATGAAAGCAAGCCTGTGGAACAGATGCACGTTGGTTCCTGTGACAGCTGCATGCGTTCCTGCTACAGCTGTACTTTTGTTTAAAAAACGAACGTGCGTTCGCATTGCTAATTCCTCACCTGCACAGCACTGCGAGTCAGGAGACTCTTGCTGTTCTACGCCCGTTCCCTGGAGGGGGCGGAGACTGCTGCTGGTCACGTGGTCATCACGTGACTCTGAACCACCTCAAAGGCCAGACACAGTCACCCTCGCGGCGTTAAGCCCGGTGGTGACAAGGCCGCTTGCTGTGCTGTTTTGCTGCTGTTCGGCTCTGGGAGGCTTGCTCCTGGAACCAGTGAGCGGAAGTCACTGAGTCGAGCTCATCGACATTTTAATTCTGCAACAGGATCCACAAGTAAGTGCTCTATTGTGCTAATTTGCAACCTACTGAGAGCAAAGGTACAGGAACATCTAGATAAAAATCAGTGGTTGGTAGTACAAACACATTAACAATATCCGCACATACAACTCTAATTTCCAAAAACTTACGTGTTGAGAAACTGCTTTGTAGGTTGTGAGATCACAAGGATGACGACAAAACAAGGTCCACAGACAAGGACAAAAACTATACAACAGCGACGACAAACAAATCCTTGGTCGCTGGCAAAGGCAGGCGCAGAAATCCAAAAAGCCAACCCTCATGTAGTCGGGGAAATGGCTGTAGACCTCGAAACAGACTCCATGGTGATTGGCAATGACAACATAGGATGTGGTGAGCAACTCCCTTCACCCTTTCAAATAGACTCTGCTCCGTCGGATGACGAGAGAAATATTGAAGCCATTCCACCAAATGGCCACTTACAACAGAGCGAAACGCATGAAAAAGACAGCGATACGAATCAGCAAAAAATGCTTGAAACAATTCCACACTCGGAGAGTGCCATTGACCTAATTACATCAAAAGATTTACCTAAGGAAAGCGGGAACAAATTTAAGGCACCATTGTCCTTGTCTGACCTAGTGCCGATCCCGCATGGCATCAGCGAGGCTGACAAAACTCAAAGTGTTGAATGCATAGAAGACTTTGTCACCCCCTTTGAAATCCCTGACGTAGACTTATTAGAAATATTACACCCTGAGTCAATAACGGAGATCTCTCAAAACACACAAACTATGAACATACAGCAAATAACTCAATCATTTGAGACTCAATCTCAAAACTCTAAGGAGCACAATAATCAAATGGAACTTGGAAAAACTTTTAATTATGTGAATAGTAAACTAGTGTCAAATGTTAACACCATCTCCACACAAGAAAAAACTAATTTGAGAAGTGCCTTGATAAATGGATCTGAACAGGGATCCGTAATGCTGGACGAAGCAACAGTGGACGCTATTTCACAACTTGCTGTACGCCTAGGGAAAACAAACTCTCAAAGGCTGACCCCTCTGGGATCAAAAAACATAACAAACAAGGAACCTTCTAAATCAAATGGAACATCAAACAAAACTCATCAATCCCTAAACACCAATGAAAATAGCGATAAACAAGGAAACAAAGTAAGCACACCAAGATGGCACGCAAGGACACCCGTCCTGGAAAAATCGAAACAACGACAACCCATGGAATTGAACACTCTTGACTCACACGAATGTAGATTCATTGAATCTACAAACAACGCCGAGGAGGGATTCTAGCGAGGCAGCCACGAAATCAAGCCTTTCAGCAGCGGCTGCCATGCAAATACATAACAATGTACTAGCAGCATCATCTTTAGCTGTGATCCCCTTCGTAAAATTGTATGAATCTCTAAATGAAACCATTAAAGACCAAGGCGCAATGCTAACTAACCTAATGGAAAAGATAGAAAAATTGTCTGGTTTTACATCGTTTATCCAGAGCCAAATGGAGAAAGAGGCAGACGTATCTGCTAATTGGCAAATGCGCCTTGGCGACCTAGCAGCTAGATATCACTGTGACAATGACAACTTGTCCATAGGACTGCTAGAAGCGGTGAAATGGATGAGACATGAACGACATCAGTCTACTTCAGTAACTCCACCAGAAGTACAGGGAAAGTTTCAGGAAACAAGAGTCAAAAATGATAAGTCACAACTAAACGTACGTGCACCTAGTTGCGACCAACCGACCTTAGAATTATTACAGAACAGGACAAATAGCCGGCAAATGAAAAAACGAGAGCTGATGACAGAAACATTTCCAGATCTCCCTCAGATCACTCTTGGAGAAGTTGCCAAACAATCAGCCTTTAAAATCTTCACTGGCGTACATGATGAAACAACAAAAGCCTCAAAAAACCAATCCAAAGATAGTACAACAAACGATGTTCCCAAGATCCCACTTTTTTCCGCAACTACCCTAGTCAGGAACAAGTGGAAAAGATCTGCAAATACAAAAAAATTTATAAGGAATATGCCATTACCAACTCGACCAGCAATATTCGCACGAGCGGAGAAGGCAATTCGAAAACTAACAACGTCAGAAAATCAAGCCATCTCCAAAAACTTCGAAAAGAGGAGTCCATGTAGGAAACGTATGCGGGGAGATACTTCAGGAACAAGCACAGCACAAATCATCTCAACCTCGTCAATAGAGCTTTGCAACCTGTCAACATATTCGCATAATAGCGACAGAAATGATGACGCAGCCGTGTTTGAAAACGTATGGCAAGACGAGGCTCAACAAAAACAAAATTTCCCAAAAAGTGTTCCAATTCGAAGATCCAATGAAAACAATACAAAGCTTCAAATGATCGGAAAATCAAATTTAGAGAAAGAAGGAATATTAGCACAAGCTGCAAACAAATTAAATCCAAAATTAACAATAAATCAAAGGAAACAAACTGTGCATTATATATCAAAAACACAACAGTATCAGAAAAAGAAAAATGGCAATCAAATCATGAAGCTTCGACTTCAAAACATTCATACAGACGAACATGAGATGAATTTAATTCGGACAAATGTGCTGAAACTATTCCAATGCATACCCTCCTTACGGACCATTCATACGGATGACATCAAAATAGTGGAATATGCTTCTGAAAACTCCACCGATCAGGTGCTACTGCACATTATCTCAAACGCAGTGCGATCCACAATTCTACATGCCTCAGACAAACTTTTGGCATTTGGCTTTGACTTGATGGTAGAACCTCCAGAAAGCTCTGAGCAGGAAAGAAGCCAATACGACGAGCAGGACACCCTTACCATGAAATTCAAAATCAACGCACTACGTCATTCACTGGCCAACATTCAAACAAAGCAAGGAATACAAAGACAGCCAAATTAGCAATGATTGAAAAGACAAGAGGGACAAGGAAACCTCTTATCGTGGAATACACGTGGCTTTACACACTTGTTTGAAGAATTTCCTGTCTCGTCCGAAAAAACAATATTCATTTGCTTGCAGGAAACTTGGCTACGTAATAAACCATCAAAAGATGGCTTTAGCATATTCCTTAATCCTGCTGGAAAAAACAGAACCGGTCGCCCCTTTTCGGGACTCTTGACGATGATTCGAATTAACGAAAGATGGACACCAGTACAATCCCATAACCCAAACCCCTTTGTCCAAGGTACACTAATAAAATACCATCTGCCAACCAAAGAGCAATGTGAATACATGCTAATAATTAACTGTTACTGGAATCCAGCTAAAATTGCAACTGACAAATTCATAAAGTCAGTGCTGGAGCTCATAGACAATGTCATTCTAAATCATCGGAAAGTATGGATCATCTGTTGTGGAGACTTGAATTGTGCATGGTTTAAATGGGACCAAATTTCAGAAACTAATCTAAGAATTCCAAAACACCAATTATGTAAAAGAGCAAATGCATGGCAAAATATGATGTCAAATCGAGATCTGGGAATGATTAATGGAAACATCAAAGGAGACATTCCGGCAAAATCCACTTGGAGAGGTATCTTCAAAGGTGCAGCCAAAACCCTAGATTATATCTGGACGTCAGCAGAGATGTACGGAAAACTAATTGACATAAAAGTGATCACAACAAGAAAGAGTGATCACGAGATGATACGTCTAAATTGGCGGGTTTTTTGGAACATGAGCGAGCCAAAAATAGCCCAGGTAACAGTAAACTCGACTGGCAACAGACTGAGAATAACTGGCCCGCAGATACGACAAGTAACTGAAACATTCTGTAGAAGAGGACCAAGGTACATGTGGATATGCTCCATTATTATCAAACCTTGTAAAAAACCATTTAAGCACGACTGGCAAAACACACAAACATAATTTCAGCAAAGTGATTCAAGACGCTAAAAAAGTATTAAGAAGTGACGTGAGAAAACTGAAAAAAAATCACAAAACGGGTGATGCTCGAGCAAGTATAAAAGTTCGGCGCAAACAATATAGGAATTGGGTTAGATCACAGAAAGCAATCATTGACCAAGATCGTGCGGAAAATATAATGAAACTTATGATAAAGAAAAACTCCAGAGACATATGGTCAATATTAAATGCTGGATCCCTGAAATTCCAACCAACAATTGTAAATGGTCTAGCAGGAAACATTTGGGTTGACCATTTTACAAAGGTATATAAAAGATCTTATTGGGAACCAGCAATAGAACTTAACACTAGAACGAAGGACTGGGACTTAAAAATAGACGCACACGAGATTGCACACGCAATAACCAAATTAAAAAATTCCCGAGCGCCAGGTCCAGACCTGATCACAAACATAATGTTAAAACAAAACGTTGTGGAATGGTCAGTCTTCATCGAAATTCTTTTTACTCGACTCGCTACAACCAAACAAATACCAGAGTCTTGGTCAAAAGCCATAGTGGTGCCAATCCATAAAAAGGGCGACCGGGACAATCCAAATAATTATCGTCCAATCGCTCTTTTAGACACCATAGGTAAGGTTTTTGGATCATTCTTGAGAAAGAAACTTGCAAAATGGTGAAATGATTGTAGACCCAAGACAAACGGGATTCACTGCTGGCGTCGGAGTGGACGCAAATCTCTGCATCTTAAGCATTTTAAAAATGGAAACCATCAAAGCAGGTCAACGGATGTTTCTAGCCTTTATCGATATGAAACAGGCCTTCGACGGAATAAATCGAAGAAGGCTATGGCAAAAACTTATCTTATGGGGATGTCCGGCCAACCTACTTGAACCTATCATAGCACTCCATACTAATACATCAATACGTGTGCGATTAAGCAACAATGGAGAAATGTCAGAAACTATCGAAACTGAGAAGGGGGTAAAACAAGGGTGTCCTCTGGCATCAGAGCTATTTAAATTGTTTATAGCAGACCTACCAATTCACTTGAGAGACGTCAACTCATTTCCTCCAAAACTGAATAATACACCAATCTCCTGCATAACATATGCCGATGACTTAGTACTACTGGATCGTACACAAGTCGGACTGCAACGATTGTTAAGCAAATTGTATGATTACCTGACAATGAATGACCTCGAAATAAACACGGCCAAAACCAAGATTCTAGAAATTGGCTCTAAAGGTAACAGAAAAGACCGAGATTTTTCATGGTCCTTAAACGGTGAAAAAATAGAAAGAGTAACTTCCATAAAATATCTAGGAATACGCTTCAATAATTCCATCAGTGAAGGACCATGGATTGAAGATCTAAAAAACCGCATGAAAAGGCTGGCGCTGCAAGGAGCAAAACTAGAGAGAGAATACGGTAAATTCTCGTTGGCTCCTGTTATATTGTTCTATGTACAAAAAGTGGTACCAACAATAACCTTCGGAGCGGAAGCTGGGTGGAACATCTCAGAAACAACATGGCACCTGCTGGAAAGCATATTTTGGCGTAGAGTGTTGAATCTACCCAAAAATGTCCACGCTGCCGCAGTAAGGTACGAATTATCACTGAATTCGTTACACTCGAAGGTTATATGGAAATCGCTTACAACATGGAGGAAAATGAATCTGAACCCCCCAACTCCAGCATATGAGATCTTCAAAATGGAAACTGGAACTCAAATAAATCTGACAACTAAATGGAACTCCAAACTAATGGAAATCCTAATCGCAGCTGATATTAAAGAAACAGAACTGTTGAATACACCTCAAATTGCAAAAAAAAAGTTTGAACGATGGTCCTGGATAATTAACAAAGAAACGCGAGATTCACTCAAATCAATGGCAAGTCTAGGGCCAATCGAAAATAAACTAAACATGCCAGCTCGATTCCTGACACGATGCCCTTCAAAGTATCACCGTATGCAGTTTCTAAGACTGAAACTAAACATATTAAGAACAAAAGAAACACTAAAGAGGCAAAAAAACACAAAAATAAAGGACAGTTCCTGCAGATTCTGCAAAGATGGGACTGAAACCACCAAACACCTTATAACAGAGTGCACAGGAACAATCCCTCAGCGTAAAATACACCTGGAAAAGTTCACTCCGTTGAGGAATGACATTGACAGATGGTGGAAAAATCTGTTATCAGGCGAAAATATACAGCTAGTCTGTGCAGTAATAAATTACATGGACATGCTGTTGCCAAATCAGGAATTCTGGGACATAGACCAGAGAGTCGCCAAACCATAATCAAAGGCAAGCAGTAGTAACAAGGAATAAGGATGAAGCGTGGAAGAATGTAACAAAAGCCTTATCATAAAACATGTATTAGGCTGTAGTTTTACAATAAAAAAAAAAAAAAAATAGCTGATTAGAAATGATTTGCCAGTTGATTTCTGCAGCTTGTGTTCAGTGTTTTCACAGATCTGCTTTTGTCTACTTTGCCGAGATGTTTTACCCTAATCCCCTGTCGAGCAGCAGAATACCTCTGCAGGAATTGCCATTTCTCTTGAACTCTGAATTGTGTTCTTGCCTCGTGAAATTTCATTGAACAGCCCTCAGTTTCAATAAGGACCGAAATGTTTTTAACTTTAACAAACCTTTCTTGACTTTTAACAGGTCCCCTTTTTACTGCCAAGCACCTTATTTTCCTTTGGTTCTTATTGGGTGCAGTAACTGTCTTTGGGAATCTTGCACAATTCATAATTTACTAAAATACATAAGTTATATAATTCACTAAATTAAACTAGGGATATATAAGAAAGAAAGCCGATTCTATTAATTCAGTGCACAAAGTGATCTGTTCAGTATGTATTGTTTGTGTGTTGGCTACATTTTATTAAAAAGAAGCCAGGTAAATACAAACTTCACTTTAATTGCCAAAAAATGTTTTCAATGAATTTGAAATGTCATTTAAATAGGACATTCATTTTATAACACACTTGTGTATCCTTTTTGTGTAGATCCAGAGTACATATCTCGAGAGCAATTGGCCAATCCGGGTGAGTACATACTGAAGCAGCAAGGTGGGGCGATGTTTCATATAATTCATGTATTTGTTTTAGCTATTGTATTGTGCTCCTGCAGTTTAGATGCACATTTGAGTTTATATTTACAAACCCATGTTTGGGTTATTTCTGATTAGATCTTATATTTGCAGGTTTTTGTCCTGCGTAATCCATCCCCGTGACCTGCAATCTGACCTCTGAGTGGTTGGTTCACATGCTTGAATAGGACCACACATTGTCTATTGGGCAGCATAGGTCAGATCTGTGCATATATGAAAAAAACGGCTTATTGCTGCTGATTAACATTCATGCGTTAATACTTGACCGTGAGGCGTGGCCAAGCGGCACACGATGTGGACGTGCCTGCTGTAGGGTCAGTCGTATGGCTTGAGAAATCCCTTTGAAACTGCAATATTTTGTTTAATTCTCCTTACCGTGATATTAAGCTTCTCGGACTGCAGCAACTGTACCACAGAGCATTAGAATACTGGAAGTGGCAATCTTGCAATACAGCCAGATCTGCTCTACAGAGCGCCCTGAAAATATTGCGGCTCCGGAGTGGTGCTAGGGGGCATGCTGTGGTCTGTGCTGGACCCTGAATGCAACGGCCGCAGATCGTCTTTGATCCCTGGGGCTCAGTGCGCGCAGAGTTGCAGGTGTGCATTCTCCTGCTCGGAGACCTGTGTGGCCTGGAGGCCCGGAGAATGGCAGAGCGCAACACCCCGTAAGGAGTAGGGGGATGCTGTCCCGCATGACTAGCAGGCGAGCACACACCTCCCCCCACCCCCTGCCAGCATGGGCTGATTTTAAATGAACTGCGGAGCACCATTGTCTGTGGTGGTAGGGGAGTGTGACCCCTCAGAGAGCTGCGAGCCTGATAGTGTGCTGTGGGAGACCTTGTAGATTATTGGAAGCCCCATACGTCAGAATGTATGGGAAGAAGAGACGCCACTTCACACAGCCAAAAGGAACAGGGGCTGAATGTGTAATTGACATACCTCCCTGCCTGTCTCTGGTAGAGACGACCTGACACTAATACAAAAAAGGTAGCAGGTGCCCCTCTCTAGAAAGAACATGGCATGATAACCTGTTTTGTGGTTTTTACCCACTTTTAGAGTCTGCAGCCATCGCTTTTTGCTCACTGTACTTTTCACAAAGGAGGAATATCCATTTGCATAGGCTGAACTTGCAACCTCCCATGGTAAGCAAGGGATAACCAGATACGCCTAGAGTCCGCCTCTCTGGCACGCCTCCTAATGGTCAGATTGCGCAAAGAGGCCCTTGAGGAACTCTTTGAAGAGCCTGTGACACCACAGGGAGGGCTTCCCCGGTGCCCAGGTGTACCGGGATATGGCAGCCAGATAAACATTGATGGAGGTGTGAGCCAGCCCAGCTTTGGGCCTGCAAAAGCATGTCCGGCAGGAGCTGCAGGGCTGTTATCCGCAGAGGTATAATCTTCTACGTCCTGCACCACACTGTGAAGCGCTTCCATTTGTGGCTGTAACAAGACAACATAGAGGAAGCACAGTCCTAGTCCAGGATCTTCTTTCACTCCAGTGGCAGGGAATAGTGCCCAAACTGTAGGGCTGCAGGAGCAAGGCCGTGAGGCTCGGCGACGCTGGATTGTGGTGCAATACTGTTCCGTTTTCTTGGCAGAGAAGACTGGGAAGTGGAGCTAGCCGGATGGACAGTGCCACTGACAGATGGCACAGGTCCGGGTAGCAGACCTGCCATGGCCACGCCGGCGCAATGAGTATCACTCTGCAACAGCAACATCTGAGTGTTAATCACACGTAGCAGCAGCAGAATTGGATGGAAGGTGTACAGGGAGAGCCCGTCCCATGGGAACAAGAAGGCCCCTCCCAGGCTCCTCGGCTGAGGATACCTGCTTGCAAACCTCCGGCACTGGAGTTGGCTGCTGTCTCGAAGAGGTCAATCTGTGTTGAAATTCCAAGGAGTGACCCTGCTGAAGAACTTCCAGCACCCATTTGTCTGTGGTGATGTGCTTCCACTGCTTGACAGTTAGATTGCTGTCCTCCCACTGGGGTGCGAAAGTGGGTGCTTGTGTCCGCGGCTGGTTCAAGCCTGCTTGGGCATCTGCATCCTGGCCTGCAGACATCGACGACACTGGCCACTGCTGCCATAGGCCTGGGAGCAGCCCCTGTAGGCTTCCTGGGTGCTAGACCGGGAGGGCTGACAGTAGGGTTTGTGCACCCCTTTGAGGTTCTGGAGACCCTTCCTCTTGGGAATGAAAAGACAACCTCCTTTGCTGCAGGGTCCCCAGAGAGTGTGCTATCTCCATCTTGGTAGCCTGGAGTGCCTTATCCACTGCCTTCCCAACAGGTAGTCTCCATCAAAAGGCATTTCCACGTCCTTGGACTGCACGTCTGCCTGAAAATTCATGGCCTTCAGCCATCCTTGATGCCTAAGGGCCACACCATTGCCCATCTGGTGGAACCCGGAGTCGTCTATGTCCGACGCAACTGTAATGGTGTGATCCGAGGCCACCTCACCCACCTGGAACAGGGCCAGTGCCTCGGCCTTCTTGTCACCTGGCAGACAATCCAATATTCTCTAGAGCTGCACCAAAGCACCCTGTCGTAACGAGACAGGATGGCAAGGGTATTGGTGGCCTTGATGGTGGAAGCTGCGGTGTAGGTGATGCATTTGCTAACTGCATCCAGATTTTTGCCTTCTAGGTATGGAGGCACCATGGAAGAGGACCAGGATTGGATGAGCGCATCCCGGCCGCGGCTAACACTACAGAGGCTGCAACCTGAGGCACCAGGTATCTTCTCCCTCTCTCTCTTGGAGGGTGTGGTACCTGGCGTCTTCTTTAGGGCCAAGCCTTCCTCCCAGATGTCGTCCAACAATGGAACCGACATGACGGTCTTCAAGGACTTTCGCCGCTGAAAGACTCTTCTCCTCCGGTACCAGACTGAAGAGCTTGGACTCCTTTTGAGATCATGGCATGGAAGGAGCCAATCTTGTCCAGTGGCAAATCCCTGGCTATCTTGTCTGTACCCAGAGGCTCTCCATCAGCAGGGACATAATCTTCATACTCGTCCATATGAGTAGCAGTGGTATGTGTCTGTGCCGCTGTTGGTACATGGTGGCTCTTCCTCCAGGATTACCGAGATTAATCCGAAGCTGAAATGTTCGAAGTTGAAATGATCGAATACTTTTGGTTTTCTCTACCCCTGACCTTTCAGACTATCCACTTACGCCCCACTCCCTTACTTACCTGTGGGCGGCAGGTTTCCAACATCCCTCTGAGATGCTGGTTCGCTTCACTTGCGTGTATGGGAATCTGCGCCGCAGGGTCTGCTTGTCTTTCTTTTTTAAACTATTGGGAGCGGGGGACACCCCTGCAATCCACACTCACATTAGTGGTGCAGGGGACACCCCAGCAGCCCCCGCTGCCCATGAATGGGAGAGTTGGTCGAAAAGTTAATCTGTGTGTAATTTTCATACGGCCGGAATTTGGTCAAATCTCCTATTCGTTTTTTGTGTGTCTAATATATACAGATTCCCTTCCACCACTGGGGTTAAGGCCCTATGGGGCGGTGCCGACTGATGCCTTGGCCGGGCGGGCGTTGCTGATGCTTCATCCTAGTAGGACTTCTGGGCTGGAGGGGTGTGAACTTCTTTCTTTGGCCTGAGAATCAGGCCTTGCTTGGATTCAGCAGTTACTGCAACACTGGCTTGTGTGATGACTATTGTGCCAGCCTTTTACAGGGCAAAGGCAGGGGGAGAGCTAAATTCTTTGCAAGTGATCCAAAATAATGCATCTCAAGTAGTTACTGGCCTTTGAAGAGCTGATCATGTCTGTTGCAAGCAGATCACTTCATTGGCTTCCTATTCGTAAATGGATCTTGTTCTGGACATTCTGCATCACACATGCATCCCTCTATGGGAAAAGTCCTATGTATCTGGCAAAACAGCTAACATGGCTCCATGTCAGGCAAGCACTACGGTCCAACAACTCAGACTACCGCTAGCAGACGTGGCCAAGCTATCACAGGTTCTTGATGGATGTTTTTCTGTAGTAGCCCCTCTGCTATGGAATGCCCTGCCCCTGGATCTAAGAATATGCAGTAATATATCATCCTTTAAATGCAAATTGAAGACTCTTCTCTTTGAGTAATTCTCTATGGTCTTCCCCAGCCGATTTAATCATTCTGATTCCAGCTTTGTGTATTTCTGTATTTCTGTTTTATTTCTAGGAGGACTGCGGGCCCAGGAGCAGCAGGCAGCCTCTGCTAAATTTCCACCACCAGGGTGTGCAGGGCGGTGATGTCCAGCGACATATTCCTGGGTGCTGACTGAGGTGCAAAGGGTGCAGCAAGGAACGGATCTGGGCTAAAACCCCTTGGAGGGACAAACGGCTGGATGGTTCCTGGCATGGAGATCCCTCCTGGGACATGGTGGAGGAAGTATAGGTCAGGGGCAACGCGTATGTCTTGGAAGCAAGACAATGCTGCGCAACACAGGTTTGAATCCTGATCCCACGCTTAGAAAACCACTCGCTGGTATTAAGTGCATTATAAATGAAAAATAAAATAAATAAAATGGGCCCCTGCCTCCCTTCATGGTCGGAGTAGAAATCCACAGGTTAGATGTTCATACTTCAAACTACTATAGATGTGAGGAGAGTTCCTCGGCGACCCCACAGGAGCTGATGGGTGCACCCTCACAGGACTCGTCAGAGTCTGACTGAGGCAGTAACTCGCTCACACTACCTGAATCCTTCGGGAAGGAGGCGATGAAGGGGATCTACAAAATTGGCGGTGCAGCTGACGAGGGTATAGCAGATGGAGACTGTGGAGGCAGAGACAACCTTGGTGTAGTCATTGTCGTGAATGTAGAAACTACAGTTGCGGAACTCTTTGCAGACTGAGTGGCTGATGTCAACAGGGTCATTGACGAGGTGGTCACTGATGTGGTGGTAGTTAATAAAGAGGCTGTTGACTAGGTGGTGGCCTTGGAAGACAAAGTTGCCAACGAGGCTGTGGTCCTGGTGGACGAGATTGTCGTTGATGGGCTCCTTGGGACAAACCATGATGAAGACTTGGGAGACGCTGACGAGCCTCCTGCAGGTCTTTCCTTTGATGTCTTGTCCTTGGAGTGAGACCTGTGCTTTGAAGGGGTAAGGGACTTTCTTGCAGTTGGTAACCCACTGGCCAGTAAGCTTACCGTTGACAGTCCTGGCAACGGGGAGCGGCACTTTCCCGAACTGGATCCTGCAACAGCCAAAACATTTGTGGGTGCAGATGTGTGCTGTTTCACCTTCTTTTTGATCCCCTCGGAAGGCGCATCCTCAAAGGACCTCTCCCTCTTTTTCTCAGAGAGAACACGCTCATGGGACTTGCCGATCCTCGGCGAGGCATGACTGAGCCTGGGAGCCACGTCAGAGGCCTTCTCCTGGTTGATCCAAGCTTCCAGTAGAGATTGGTTGATCCAAGCTTCCAGTAGAGATGACGCTTGGTCTTTGCCGCAAATCCACGGCAGATCTTGCACCCGCCTTCATCGTGGTCTAGGTGGAGACAGTACAGGTACTTCAGAAACCTATCTTCAACAAACATTCTTCAGGCCACAGGATTCGCAGGCCTTGAAGAGACTTCTCTTGCCCATTTCGGACAGCGTCAAGGTGAGATGTAAGCGCAAGCCTGGGCCAGGCGAACTCTGAGAGAAGATCCAACAATGTAAATACGATCTTCGCCAACAAACTGGTCCCCGCTGCCAGTAGTCAACACACGACAATCGAAGAGAAAATGGTCGAAAAAACTATCAAACTATCAAAAACTATTAGTCACAGTTCTTATGGAGCAAAGAGAGGACTCCCAACACTAAGATGTGCAGGTAAAAAATGAAGGTTGCCACCAGCGGATAAGCTTAGGCAGACGAGTTATTGAGGAGACCAGCAGTTTTCAGTGTAAAGCGAAACTGCTTTCTTTTTCCCGAGAATTCCCAGCCCGACGAGGGGGAATATTCATGATCATGTGAATTCCTGCAAGACCCATGCTGGAGAACATGTGTTACAGGTAAGTAACGTGTTCCTTAGTGACTTGTAATTCATTAGAAACAATATTTCAATTTAAAATGCATGTTCCAGCTTGGCATGAAAAGCATTTCATTTTTTAAACCGAGATGTTTATCTAATGCATAGTAAAGAATACTATATTCTACTATTTGGTAATCTGTACCTTTTGTAAACCAAGCAAAACCCTGTTGTAGACAGCCAACAGGTGTGATTTTAACATGTTTACCTTTTTTAAAGTGAATTTTAATAGCACATTTTTTCCTGCAATAGGAGAGGCACTAGAAATCTCAAAGGCAACTGCTTGCATCGACGTTTCAAAGGTTGCTCACTCTTTGAAGTGGAAGAGCTGATGAATTAAAGGGGGCTTATTGTGCTGATTGGTGTAGTTATTTTCCCACTGAACGTACATACAGGATGAATTACTGATTTAAAATAGACTGGAAAAATTAGTTGGAAATAGTTCAACTAATTGAATTCAAATAATTCATCCTTTACTAGAAATTGCTTTGTGACTATGGTAAAATCAACTACAGCCGTTTTATGTTTGCACAATTTCCAAACATTGTTAGATTTTCACCAATTCTTCACTTAAGTGTTGTACATGTCTTGTCAAAGTACAACCTGTGTCCTAGTTACCTTCCTTTTACAAGATAACCTAACCTTTCTGATTCCTGCCAGTTAATGACATTGCCTTCACCTGGATCTGGGTTCATGGTAGTTCGGCAAGCATTGGTTACATCTTCTTCCATTCTACCGAAGACCTTTGCAGAGTAATCGGACATTCTTGAATTTCAGAAGCGTACTCTTTAGGCTGTAGAGGTGTTGCATTTAAAAATGGTAACAAAAGCATCTAATATAAATATTCTTTGAGAAAATAGTTATTTCAAGCCCCCTCAATTTTAGGCTTTTGTTGCTTGAAAAAGTTAATTTGTCTGAAAAATGTGAAGATGGTTTCTCTTGCCCAGTTCATGTAGAGGAAAACTATTGTTGGTGCAAACACTGGAGAAATCTGTTCCAACATTACTTTCACCTTTACCTTCAAAGAAACTGAAATTTATGGCCATGTTTACTCTCTAGAAATTGGATGGGTGTGTCGCTCATGTATCTGTGTCCTTTTCCTACTGCCTAAACCTACTTACCTGTAACTAATAAAGTAGACTCCTTTTATGTCTCAGGAGGATAGCTTCAGGGCAACAGGCTCGCCTTGGAAGCCTTAGAAACGTCTCTGTATTTAGCACATTATAAATACCCAATTAAATTATAAAGAAGGTTCCTGTTGTATCTGTGGATCACTCAACCTTACCACAATGGCGATGAGCTAAAAGGGCCTACGCTATGCTGGGGGGGTTGCCTGAAGGACATGACACCCACATCTACTGCCCCAAGTCTGACAGGCCCTTCATCTTGAGTTGGTCCGTCTGCTGCCTGCAGTGTGAAGAGTGAAGCTTCAGGTCCAAAGGAGGATCAGGCTGGTGGAGAGGCCGATACGAGCTGGAAACCACATGTGCTGGTGTGCTGCGGCAAGGCTTTTCTGACACAGAGGCAGTGCTTCGGGAATAGTGTAAGGAGAATTCCACCCTCATGGCTGCTGAGCGGCGACTGTCGGTAATGAGCCAAGTGGAAACATCATGGTGGGAGCGTTAGCAGAGTTACGTTCTTGTCGGAGTTTGGAGTGCAATTACTGACATCACAAGCCCGTTTGTTCAGAGTGAATGGGTGAAATGGAATGGGTGCATGCCCACGCTATTGGGTTCTTGCTTCCTGGGAAACACTGTGTTGAGGGCATTCAGAGAGGATGGCCCTCACGTCTCCATAGGATAGAGTTGGAAGACGTCTGCGTCATGCAAGTCCCTGTCCCCCAGGTCTGAAGAACTTTGTCAGGAGCTATGGGTCCATCATATTTTGGAATCTGGCAAGGGACAGAGTGGCTCTTGAATGTTGTGTGGCCAAGTGGTTTGTTTCGTTGGAGGGGGGAAGGGCCTTACTGAGTACATCATGGGAGCATTTTTAATTGCCGACCTGGCGGTTGAGCAGCAGGGTGAGGATCAGACAACATGCCAGGGGGACATGGTAAGATTTTGAGACTATGTACTTGAAAGTTACTTTTGGCAGCCAAGTGATTTTGCCTTTGGAGTTGGGATGCCACGTCCAAAGCAGAGGAATAACTTATTTGGTGTCATGGGCTCTTAGGTGCTTTTGGAGTTCTTTTAGCTGGTCTAGTATTGCCATGTGCTGCTGATCTAGTCAACCCGATGTTAGAGGCATTGTTAGGCGGTCTGGCAGAGAATGTGTGAGCATGCATTGTATGTATGTTGTGGCCTCTTTAATGAGTAGTAAAGCAAATAATGTAATTTATGTGTTATTTGTAACATATTTTTTCACACAATCAGCATTTGCAAACATTATGCTTAAGGCATGGACTTGTACAAATTTGGCTATATCTTAATTTACTGTGTTTTATATTGGCATACTTGCTGCAGGCTGTATTGCTGGGGATAAATGTATGTCTTGTGTTTGTAGGCATACAGGCCTTGCAACCCACGGGTCCAGTTGGAGCAGTTTGTGTTTGTTGGTGTGCACTTGCGTGATATTGGGCTATGCGCCAACTTTGCGCCGCATGCAGAATGTTGGTCACTCATGTGCTTGTGGTAGTGCTGGACACCCAAGTGTCTGTGGGTTTGGACACCCAGGGCCTTATGGAGGTGTTGGGCACCCATCGTTTTGCTTATTGTGGTCTGAAGCACCATGTTTGCTGAAGAGTTGCCGAACATTGTTGGACACCTATAATTTTTTATTGTGGTGTAACACACCATGTTGGTGGTGGAGTGGCTAAGAAGCTTTGCATCTGACACACAAGATTAGTCTTGTGCTGAATGCTTTGGGAATTTGTCATGCTGAGGGGGTGCACCAGTGACTGGGTCAAGTGTGGGGTTTGGCAGCCACACAGTTAATGTGTGCATGGTTAAATGCCTTGGAGGTAGGGTTGGAATCACCACTGCTGGTGCTCTTGGAATTGTTAAGTGATTTTGCGCGGTGGATTCAGGTTTTATTTCTCGTGTGCAACTGTTATTTTACTGTCCTAAAATGGACTGTATAGTTTTGGTTGGATGGTTTTTGGGAGTTTGAGTGGTGAGTTGAGGTTTCCTTTTACTTAGTTGAAGTGGCCACCTCTCATTGTATTTTGTGTATTTTGAGGGGGTCACAGGGTTTGAGTGTTCCGCTATCAGGTGGGCGTGTGCTTGGTTGGTTGGCAGGTGAGGACGGTTGTTGGGTTTTTGATGCAGAGTGGAGTTTAGTACTCAAGGTCTGTAATAATGAATGGGAAAGTTAGCTCGGAGATGTGCAGTTACTGTAGTGCTTGGGGCTTTGTGATTGTCTCTTAATGTGCTCTTTTTCCTGTTTCAATAAAGGAGATTTGTGGTAATGTACCTTTACCTATCTGCTATGATATGTAAGGATGTGGTGGTATGAGTGTTGCTAGGGTGAAATGTTATGTGAGAGTTCTCTGCTGTGTGTTCCCAGAGTGACAGTTGGAGAGAGGCTTGCTGTAGAGATGGTGGCCGGTGGATGGGTCCCTTAGGTGTCTTGTGTCCTGTTCCTACTGCCTGAACCTACTTACCTGTAACTAATAAAGAAGACTCCTGGTCTATCTGTGGATCAACTAGCCTTACCACACACTGTCATAGTTATTGTATCCTCCATGTTACACCACCCTTGCATCTCTAGGCACGTAAAGATTCCCGACCTTGGGACGCTCAGAGTGCTGCGGCCCCTCACTTGATGATCATGCAAAGAAGGCAGCAGCACCTCTGACTGTTACTTGTTTCTACAGGACTGGTCTGTTGTGGTTTCCACTCATCTCTTGTGAAGGCAGTGGAGTGGGGTTTAAAACATTTGTGCCAAAGTAACTGATCGCCAGTTGGATATCACATTGCTTTATTTAGCAATCAGCCTGCTCTTTATCGGCTCATGTGATATTTTACAAGGCCCTGCATTGCTTCTATAAGTTAAGTCAATACCAGTGCAATATTTTGGCCAGATGCAGGACTACAAACTGGTCAACGAAGAAGCCGTATAGATTATATCATGCTGCCACTATTGAGCTGATGGCTTAAAGTATTTATTTTATTTTTTGCATTTATATAGCGCACAGACAGCCCGGGAGCATTGTGGCGCTGTTACTTGTAGAAGACTTAGTTGCAGTAGGCATATGTTCAGTGTATTGGATAGCATTGATGTTATACATATTATGCATAAAAGCTTACACAAATTGCACTATCCCTGGGGAAGGGATGGACATCATATCAGAAGGTGGGGTGACCAGACGAACAAGGTGGCTTTCATGGCCTTACGGAAGGCAGTGAGTGATGGTTCAGCTCGCAGCGCAGTGGGGAGGGCATTCCAGTGTAGGGAGGCTAGGTAGGGGAAGCTGGCTTGAGGGGTGATATTCCAATGATTGAGGCCACTGCCTGCTTGCTTACTCTTACTCTGGATATTGAGCCAGGGTGAGCTGCTGTTGTGCCAGATATATTTTGCCAAATGGGACATAATTGAATCTTCACCAGCAATTAAACATTTGTATGATGACCCGTCTCCCTCTTAAGCTATCTTTCAAATGTTGATATTTGGCCCAGGTCTTTTGTTGATGTGCATTATATCCTCTCATTTTACAAGCCCCTGTGTTCCAACAGACTTTAGGATGGATAGTAGTAAAGGATGAGTGAACCATCAATGATTTGACTAAGAATGCAAGGTAGCAAAATATGCGCTGCTAGAGACGATAAAGGGGTTCATCAAACTCAAAAACATAATTTGGCGTGCAGTAGAAAATTATGCAAAGAGACGATAGCAAGAAAATTGGAAACTGAAAACTGATGCAATCTTATTAAATCCATTGTGAAGGCAAGGGACACACCAAGATTCCGGCAGCTTGTGTGCGTTGGGGAATTAGCAGTGCTCACTGTCAAATCATGTTTAATCTCGGATTCTGTCCATAAATTGGGCACAATTGTATGTATTAAGTATCGGCTTTGTGTCAGGGCTGTAATTCCTCCACTGCACACAAATTTATTTCACACATTTAAGCTTCAGATTTGCAATATTTTAATCCAGATGTGCCTTGTTGAACATTACTTTTTCTGGTATTTTAGTATCTGTTTCACTGTGGCACATTTTCAACAATAGCAACCATAATATGTCCTTCTTAAAAATTAATGACCTTACAGACCAGCATGTTACAACATTAGCCTTCTCATCTGAGGAGGCCAATAGAATACTTCAATTTATCGGACATGTGGAAAGAACTACAGACAATGAGGACCTGGGTAAATAATCATTAAATTTGAGAGATTAATTAGATGAGAAATATCACAGAAGCTTCATGCCACGACCTTGGTTGAGTACTAGAAGTCACAGAAAATACCCTGGTGATTGAGGGTCTATCTAAGACCAACCCGGAGCAAAGACAGCTCGGACTTTGTTAAAAAGTGGGATCAAATCCTGAACAAGTGTTCTTTGTATTTGATCCTACTCACTATTTAATAACTTTCTAAATCTCTAAGCTCAATTGATAGTGAAATTGCAGTTCTAGAAACACAATTTAACTCTTTAAAGACTGACTCAAAGCTGAAGGCTATTTTGGACGATATTAATCAAAAACTCTTTATACCAGCACAACATTGAACAAAGGAAATTGAGAAAGTTTAAAAGAGACCCATTCGATATGAATGACATTGTGCATAAGATTCCTGCCAGGAATAAACTAAGAACCCAAATTAGATTGTCTAAACCTAATCTTGGCCAATCTAGCTCTTAAAGGAGTAGCAACAGTAGGTCAGGGTACAGCATCCCAGCTGCAGTAGCCAGGACAGGAACACCCACCACCATTTCAGGCCATCCAGTAGCATTTTTTGACTGCCTGTGAGTCCAGATAACCAGAAATGGGAGCTTGCTTCTCCAAGTTGCAACAAGCTCACCTATTTTGGCCAAGCAAGAGGGTGGTGGTGGAGGGGCGGGCAAAAATGAGATTCTCAAGAAGATTTGGGGGTTGTGGAATTACTGCCTCTCTAGAGGTTTATTTGCAAGCCATGTCGGCTGCATTGTATGGGGATGAGATTTGGGTTGATGGCTGCTTGCAACTGCTTGAGATAGTGGAGAACAAACTTTAAAAATCTTTGCTACCCCACCCCTCAAGCGCGACTCACTGTATGATGCAGCTGTAACTGGGTATTAAGAGATTTAGAAGATGAGGCTAGACTAAAACTTTCATATTGGTCCAAGCTGTGGAGCTTGTCGCTCTTAGCCTCCTATGGGGAAGCCATGAAAAAGGTGCCCAGGTCTCAACCATGGTTTGCGCACATCTGAGAGATTAGTGCAGTTCTGAGCTTGGCTCATCTTTGAGAACAACTCCTTTAGCATTGGGGTTAAAGCATAGTGTTCCCTTCTGTAGCCTTTTTGCATAAGGCAGTCTGTACTTCCAGATGGGTGTTTTTTTTTTTTTAACAATGTTTTGTAAGAGTGCAGAAGCAGGAGACTGACACACAGGCGGCATGATGATTGCTATAGACTTTAATTTATTCAGGAACATAAAGAGTAGGTGTCCAGTCAAAGGATCAATTACAAAAGGCTCGAATGCAAAAGGTGAGAGTCAATAGGGTCGAAAACCAAAGGTTCAATTTTTTTTTATTTATTTATATATTTTTTGGGGGGTTTCCGTGTAGGTAAAAAAAGTGGTTTTTACCACAAAAACGTGGGTTAGGTGTGGGGACCCCCCCCCAAAAAAAATATATATATATATATATATATATTAAAAAAAATGTGAACCTTTTTGTTTTCGAGACTATTGACTAGAACCTTTTGTCATTCGACCCTTTGCAGTCGATCCTTTGACCTATAACCTAAAGAGAAAACCTAACTTTACCTATCTCTAAGAGGGGTTTCCTTGCCTCAACTAAAACACTAAGGTTTCTGTATGAATGTGCACGTAAATCAATAGTCCACTGTCCTGTGCCAAAACCCCTTCTTTCCATTACGTTTAAAACTAAACTAGAGATAAAGTAGACCACCTTGATCGAGTAGAACGCCTCTCTCCTGCTGGACTGGAGACAAAAGTTAGTTTGGTTGTTCATAGGGGAATGGCCCCCTTCCTTGGGTTAAAATTGTCCTTCAACAAAAAAAGGTATGTTTCAAGCACTTTTCCCTTGTAGGCACACTGCCTATCGTCTAACACTTTATATCTTAAAGTCTTTATAACATTGGTTACCAGGAGAACGACTACCTTTTCCTGGTCTCTTGTGTCCCTTTCACATTGGCCAAGAGAATGCCTCCATTCTCGTTGCTTGGTATGTCACTTGACCTTCAGAAATTACTCCTTTCCCCAGGCTTCTTAGCGCCAGCTTCAGGTCAGGGCCACCAGGGGAATGACTCCCATCCCCGGTCTGTGTCACATGGCTTCAAATGCACAGTTGTCAAATATTAGAAGGGTCCACGACCGTGGCTTTCTCTTTTGGTTGAACTCGCTTGGTATCCTTTACCAAGTACTCCGACAAGGAAGATGACTGATTTACTTTTTAACTTCAGGTCTCAGACCCTGGCTTCTCTTTCTCTTCCGTTTGGCCCACTCTCCTTTCAAGTATGACCACGAGGAAGATAACTCTCTTCTTGATTTGGGTCTCAGACCCTGCCTTCTCTTACTCTTCTGTTTCGCCCCCTTGGCTTATTCTTTCGCCATGTACTGCCAGGATGCCTCGCTTCTTGGTTTTGGGTCCTAAGCCCCTCTCGAGTATTCAGTGGCTTTCGTTAGGCCACTGGGCCGAGGAAGCGTGCCTCAGATGCAAGACCCTCTCGCTGCCTACCTCACATCTATACTGGGCCTTCCGAACTTCCCTGTACCTGCCACTGGGATCGGGTAGCACGCTGGTTCTTCCTGGAATCTGGTATCTCGGTGGAAGCAGCATCATTCCTTCTCCCTCTATGCATCCGTTACTTAGGTCTGCGTTTGGGTACTCTGCTTCGCGGTCTCAGTGCTTTCACCAGACCGTCCGGTCCGCACTATTTTGAGGACTGACACGGAGGTTGCTTCTCGCTCAACCTCCTCTGGACTTCCACTGCTTCTTGCCTCCATGCGCTGCTCTGCCTGGTTCTTCTCTGGATACGATTCAAAACTCCTGGGATCGTCGTGGGCTAAAGAAAAGTAGTCCTCCTGTTTCCCTTTTATGGCAAAGGCTCCACTGTGACATAACGTCCACACCTGTTGCTGTCATGTCAGTCCTTATTCCTCCTGTGGACCACCTCGTCCCACTACTTGGGTCAGGCAAACCCTTGGGGTTCCCAATTATCTTCTTTGGCCCAGTACATTTGGTTATGTCCAACATACATATATTACAGCAGTAGGCCTACTCTCAATACAAGAGTTTGTGATGGGAGTAGGGCTTAAGAAGTGAAGGTTGTGAATACGGCATGGGTGATGGCTTGGTATACCATGTTGTCCCGAGATGTTCTTCCTTGTTCCCAGAGGGAAGGTCTCCTTCCATGAGATACTCCCGCTGAGTACCACCCCCAGGGGGGTCTATTGGGTAGCAGGGACACCACCCTGGCCTCATAGGAAGGGGCTCCCCCACCCCCTGGGAGAAGTGACATCTCAGGATTCATCACAGTATATATTATTTTGTATCCTGTATCTGGTTCAGTGCTGCTTATAAAATAACTATTTGTATGAAATTACACAGGCACTTCATATTTGATCAGGTGGGTGTATCATAATTCAATCACGAATTGATATGTTTTAGCTGTACATCTTGCATGGGCTGTATGAATTGTTTATGAATTGCACGTTTATGATCAATGCCGAAATGAAGCGGTTTTGACAGTTCTACTACTACTTGGTCTGCTATGCATAACTTGAAAAAGCACTTGTATGTGGATCTGGACACTCATACTTATTAATAGCATTGCAGACCTGTCATAGATCCCCCTTTTCTTGCCTGATGGTTGCCACTCTCCACTAAGATCATTCTATGCTAAAGGAGATGTCCAAATGGTTAGGACTCCTTAAGCACGAAAGTTAATGTTATGCTTGGTTGTAACAAAGGTATAACATCAATTCCTGTAGGGTAGTACTACACCCTACCCAGAGGGTCATGTTGCATTTAACAAACTTTGTTTATCCATATTTTAGCTAGTGGGTAGGCATTGGGCAAGAAAGCACCCTCCTGTTCTCGTCCTATTTTTTCAGAAGTTCTGCTTATTGATGATTCAAATCATGCTGCTCATTTAAAAACATGATTCGATGTTTTGTTACAAGGTAAATGCTTCAGAGGCATTTTTTCAGTACTGAAGAACATTAGTTTGAGCAGTATTTCTTTACTTTGTACAGATCTCATCCATTGACAAATTAGGGAAGAATGTTGCTGTTGTTGGCAAGTTCGGATTTGCACATTATTCATTACTCACCAAAAAATGGAAGTTGTTTGGTAATATAACGCAGGTGAGTGTTTGTACCAGTTTTGGAAAAACTCTTTCTTGATTTTACAATGTTATGCAATGCTTTGGCATTTTTAGTCTACATTTGAGGGTGGTTAATACCTTGTGGGTTGTGAATGGGTGTCACTTTGCATTTGTAATTTGTCTTTCACTGTGTGGGACAATTGAACACTAGTAATCTTACTGTAATAATGTGCACTTGCTGCACAGAATGGCTGTCCTGTTTGTCTGCTTTGCAGCACCTTGAGTTCAAGGTTATGACTAGAATACAGATTTCTTTCCAACAGTAATACATTGGTTATGTTTAACATATCTACTTGGGTGTCCACCCTCTCCTGTCAGTATTTGAAAACTGTATGCCTATCTGTTTACCCTCTCATGTGGCAGACGTTTGAGCTTGCAACCGAGAGAATCAGTAGCCTGTGGGAAACATTCTCATGTTCCTTCTGCAGTCTGGCGGGCAAAATCAAGGGGAATCTTGATGTGCCAGATAAGTTACTATTCCAAGGAAATATTTCCAAAGGTAGCCAACTCCAGGTAGTGCCCACGATATTGCCCCAAAGACACGTGTTGGGGAGGTGCCCTGTAGAGAAGCCCATGGAATTGGATTATTCAACATGGGCACTACTACACAGAAGCCTTATTCCTCTAAAGCACCCCAACTGGATATGTCTAAAGCATCCCCTTGTGTCCTAATCCTTTAACAAACAATACAACCGCCAGGGTTACTGCCATCCCAGGCCATGGTGTTACTATTTGCAGGCATCCTGCCCGTATGTACCGGGTCTTGAGAAAAGCAGCAAATACTGTGTTGCAAAGGAACCTTATAAGCATGGTGAACATCTTTAAAATGTGAAACGAGCTTGTGAACTGAGTTAGGAACTGGTTGTGAGATTGATTTTCCATTTAGGGTAAAAAGGTGATGGCAAGTTGATCCATGAACTGCCGTAAGTGATTCAGACAAGATCGTAATGAATGTGCTGATGGTTAAAGCATTAGTCGTAGATTTATTACTGTTAATGATTTTGAAAAGCAAGCAAGACTTGACTTGTAAAATCAGGAAGAGTGGTGTAGGTGGAAACTGCAATATTTATTTTCACCAAACTGCAGACAAACTGTGTGCTTGATGTCTTCATGAGACACTAAAACATAGTGACTAATCTGTGGGTAGTGCAAGATTATAGGATGTGTAGGGAGCAGTTTAACCAGAGTAAAAGCGGGCTCTTAACACTGTACACTGCACAAGCGTCCTTTGTAGAGGGTTGTTTAGTTCTTGAGGCCTTGTGACCTGATGAAGCCATAGATGAAATACCACAACTGTGAATTGGTTCTACCACCGGTACATTGAGGAGGGGGCTGAACAGTTTAGGTTGATATTTATTAATTTGTACCATAAACTCTGCTGCCTCCAGGCATTACAGTCCCAAATAAAAAGGAGTGTAATAGGTATGCACTGGAATGGAATAATGGGTGAGGAGAGGGAAGCGGCCAATATTGTACAAAATACATCAATTTTTCATTTCAATAGATTGTAAGGTCATGATAAGAGACTGAAAGGTTGTGAGACTCCAGAGTAATAGCAGTTCAGGGTTATTTCCAGGTAGAATAATGAAAGCATGGGAAAAACTACCATCCAATGTATTTGTGAGAAAAACAAGAAGCTAGTTAAAAAGGTTTGGGACGGATATTGGGTAAGAATAGTGATGGCAAGTATGAAGCAGAATACTCTCTTGAGTACCAAGGGTTGTCCGTACCTTAATAATTGTCCAATTTAATGTTTATACAGAGACCTGGTTGTTTTTATTTCTGCAAAGTCCTAGTATTACTGCCTAACCTCCAATTTCTGCCAGCTAAGAGAAATACAAGTTTAATTTTCCTGCCCCGTGTGCATTTGGGCATCCCACATATAAAGACCACAATGGTCCAAACTATTCAGACATTTTATTTAGGCCATCTGATCATTGAACATGTCAGATGTTATGTTCTAATAATGATTAATTTAGACATGCATTTAATGCAGTGATGATATTGTGAAGGTCTTTGTCAATGTAATGATAACATGTTCTATTTTGCTAATGTTTTATTGTTTTAGTGACAAACGTAATATTTTCTCTTTAGGAGCAAACAATGGTGGTGACTGGGGGTCTAGCATGGTGGAATGAGTTCATTGTACTTGCCTGCTATAATTTAAATGATCATCATGAAGAGGTGAGCGCCTTGTTTTCTAAAGGGAATATGTGAACATGTATGTGTTATAAATCATGGTGATCACACAGATTGCTAAAGCTGCATGTTGGAGGCAAACCTTGTACGGTTTGTTTGAAATGTTTAAAAGTGGGAAAGATTAATACAGAAGCATCTTGTTTTTGCCCTTGATTCTGGTTAATGGAGATAAAGGTATTAAATAAAACTCTCATTGCCTGTGACAGTTTTATTCCGACTCATTTTATTTGACCAATTCTTCTAAGCAAAAGATATTGACGCACAGTTCACATGTCTAGAACATGAGAAACTTTGAACCCCGCCTTCCATCCTGTGACTTCTTCCCCACAACCCTCCTCGCATTTATAAACTGAGCAAGCAGAATGGATGGATTCACATACATTTTACCACAAAAGAGAGCCTGAAGATGAAACCATCATAGGGTCCTGATCCTTCTTGGACACCTGATAACTTGTCAAATTTATGGATCCATGCTTCAAGAAATGTGAACAAGTGACATCAAAGTTTTCTTCGGTATTCTGCCAACAGCCTGTGTCCTTTGCCAAGGAGTTCTGATATCACTTTCATGGAGGTTTGTTTGGTATAAGCCATCGTGCTGCTATCAGCAATTTATGAACTTAGAGAGTCTGAGTCTGCAAAATAATCGGCAGCCCCACACTTTCCCTCCCCTGCATAGCTTTAAGAGCATGAATCCCTGTTTAAGGCTCCTTCTGTTTGTTGACCCCAAAGCCTTTAGCTTTTTCCCTTTGATTTTTGTGTTTAGTATCTCTAATTTTCATTTGTGGCAGAGGGACTTCTACTTTAGCCCCCCATGTCACTGTAAACCTTTTTTTTTTTTTACAATATGGTCCTATGGTAGCTAATATGACGACGAGGGTGCTTTTTAAACCTCCCAATTTTAGCCCTAGTATGATTATCATCCTAAATTGGTTTTGCTGAGTAGGGTTATGGCAGCAGTGAAGTAGCTTTGACATCCCCAGGGATGCAACCTGGTCTACCACATGAGTAGCCTAGTGTACCTTTTTGATAGCCATTGGAATACTAATATACTTAGTCCTTCTTGACCATTTTGTTCTTGGGGTTTTCCTTGTTTAGGGAAACCACAAGGCAGGCCTAAAATGGCCATGGTGTACTCGTGGTCTCATCTGAGCCCAGCCCTGCAACCTTCATAGCGGTTTAGACTGTTTTGGACCAGCCGTGGCCCAGAAATGGCCATTACGCATCCTGTGGGGGGAGGAAGAGTGGACCTAAATGTTTTGCCTCTTTTTGTGACCAACATGAATGATTGGCTAATGCATGATTGGAGGGCTGCCTTGCTCCAGTCCTGGAGTGTGAATGTTTATTTATGGGAAGCCCTAATCCTACCAAGAGTTCCAATGGATTTTTCTTGCAAGAGGCTGCAAGTTGACTTACCTGTGAGAAGATTTGACACAGGAAAGCTCCTGGTTAATTTTGCGAGAGTTTGACCATGCTGGCTGGGCTTGTGGTTCTGTATCTTGGCTCTGGTTGTGATTTTTGATTGCTGGATATCCCTGGTGAGCTGTCCACTTCCTCCCCTTCATCTTCCTTTTGTGCTGGGCCTTACATGCTGGGAAGTCTTTGTGCCATTTTACCACAGTCTTCCTAAATTTACCACCTTGTTTGTCTGCCTTAAAGTAGGAATCACATTAGGACCTCAATACCCCCCTATGCTGTTCATTTGGGCCGTTCTGAGTCTACTCCACCATAGTCTTCTCCATGGGACCATGTTCTGCTGGCTGGCTGCCCTCTGTCGTCTGAACGTTTGGCATCTGATTTGCCAGATTCCACAGTCTTATCATCTCTGCCATTGCTTCCCCTTCTGGCTGGTGGGTCCCAACCCTGGGAAGACTTATTCTTTTTGGCCGTCTGAGCCCTCGTTGGTCAAAGACTTAGGTCCTTGGGTAGCTGTATCCTGTAAGCCACACCTGGAAGAGAGCTCTACTCAATGGATGGTTTCACCCCTACATATGGGCCCTGAGTTGATTGGATATTCAAGATATTTAGCCCTAGTGGTCTCCGTGGTCTAAGGTTTTGCCATAGACTTCTGCTGGCCAAAGTCCACCTTGGCTGCATCTTTTCCTAGGGCTACTAGGCCTTGAACCGGCATTGGGGCATTTCAGGAGGGTCTCCTTTGGCGTCCCCTGGGTTCAGTTGCCATTTCTGCATCTGTGGTGTAGAACTGGTACTTAACTTTCTTGTCCCCATAACCACAGCTGTGCCTATTGGTATTGTCCCATTTTAAACCAATGGGACACTTCGTTACTAAGTGATTACTGTGACCGTTTGTGTTGGCACACAGAGTTCTGATCATGATTAATGTATGTTACTGTTGTCTTGAATCCCTTTTTCTTCTCCCTTCTTGGCCTGTATGATTTGTCTATCCCTAGATAGTGGACTTCATTTTAGAATTCTGGGTGGGTTAGGTCTTAACTGGCCATTACTGTTTTTATACATGCACTGTGTATTTCCTGTGTGACTCATTAAAGTGTCAATTTTTCGGTATACCAGTGTGCATGCTTTCTCTGGTTAACTATGTGGACTAACTTTACTTCACTACCAGTCTTCCTCCCTCTTTAAGTTGAAACTGACTGATCTGCCCAAGCTACCCCATTTAGACGTCTAGACTTTCCTTCCGGTTGGAATTCTCAACACGTTTAGGTTAGGTGATTACAAAGTCAACACCATAGAGTTGTGCAAAAATCTCCATAACGGCAACCTGAAGGGATGTGTTTACCCAGCATTTCTACAATTCTCGATCTAACCACCAGCTGCAAATTTTGGAGACCATAACACCCATATTAGGTACATGACTGTGTATACCCTCCTGACATTTTCATGATGTATTTGTGCTCACTTGAAGAACAGGGATGTCCATTTTAAGCAGAAATGACAAATGGCTTACAATAAAAAATGTACTGATGACATTCCCCAGAAGGATGCCTTTACAATTGCACAAAGCACTTGCTGAAAAGGTTTAAGGGTATGAGCAAAGTGGTGCATAGACCAGGGACAAGATAAAGAAATATATATATGTATATACATGTGTATATAAATTGTATAATATCAAATGTGTATATATTGTTCAATAGAAATGGTCCAAGAGGTTGTTCCTAATTCTAGTGATTCTCCATTAATCATTCGAGCATCTGGGGATGATACTTCTCCCAGTGTTTTCCTAGATTCTATCCTTGGATGAGGGGATTATTCACCCCTTCCCTCATTCAATGAAAATACTTGTCTGCTTCATGAATAGCTCTGGGATATCTGGGTTCCTCCCAAGAGAACATGAAAATTATTGATGCAGCCATAAAGATGGCTGCATGGAGTCAATGCGGGAGTGAATGGCTGTGGTTTGGTCACCGCTTCCAGGACAAATGATTGAACACACTTTGGTGTGTGTTAGACCCGTTACTTTCTTAGATCTTGCATTTGGCTGACTCTGGCATGCAGATTGTCTTGTTGAATTTATTTGACTACCCTTTGAGCTTGCAGGAATTCTGGCACTATCTTTTTCAACTGTGATCAAGCAAGTTTCATTTCGATGGGATGGTGTGTTAATTTTCTGCAGTCCGGGCCCTTCAACCGATTTGGGATCTGAATATTGTGCTGTCAGTACTATCTCACAGCCCATTTAATAGCATGGCCTCCGCCAATAACAAGCTAGTGTCTTGAAATATGACCTTCTTGCTAGCGGTGACATCAGCAAGACACATCCATGAGATTCAGGCTTTAGTGGCATCTTAACCCAATATGGTTATTCCTAGAGAAGTGGTTCTGCACATGCATCCCATTTTTCTTCCTAAAGTAGTGTCTTCATTCCATAACGAGAAGTGTTTCTGCCCACATTTTTCAGTCTCCTCAGTCCAAGGTTGAGCAATTCTCCATTCGCTAGAGGTTTGCCGGTCTCTCAAATTTTATCTGGATAGCAATACATCCTTCAGAAAGGAGGCTTCTAGGGCTTACGTTGCCCACTGGATAGTGTCAAGCATCTCAAAAGCATACAGATTTTAGGGCACGGTTCCCCCTGAGCATCTCTTTACCCTAGCAGTCGATCTTTGGAGGTGATTATCAAAGCATGCAAATGGGCTTCTCCCCTCTGCCTTTTGCAAGTGTTTTAATTTGGATACTAATGCTAGGTCATATGCCATGTTTGGTCAGGCTGTCTCCCAGTACCTTTTTGCTTACAGTGCATCCTCCTTCCAGGGAAACGTGATTGCTTGTCTCCCAGATTTATGCAGGAAAAGTGTTTAGAGTACGCCTAGTCCATTGTCCCTTTTCCTACATATACCCGGCCTCCTTCTGTGTACGCATTTAGTCTCTGCATGCAGATTCAAATTTCGAGGACTTTGCTATGCAAAAGACTCTGTTTGGACCGCAAAGGGCAGACACCCCATAAGTATGGCATAAGGGGGACAGTGGACTTGGAAGTACAGTTGTAACTGCTGTGAATATCCTTTCTTTCTTCCCTCAGCTTAGAGCTGGTATATCTGGTGATAGTTGTGACGATACAGTAAATAGCCTCAAGCAACATGGGTATTCACATACAAAGCTCTGAGAGGGTGCCAGTTTTCTTCTAAAAGAGACTAAAAAGATGGAGTAAATTCAGGCCAATGCTGAAAGTTCTTGATCAGCATGAAAGCAGGTAGGCTGAGAGAGCTCTGCAACTCAAGAAAAATAAGGGTGTCCCTTGTCCATAATAGAATTGTCGGAAGCAGTTCAACATTAGGAAGGGAGCGAGACCAAAAACCTGAATTAGAGGCAAGCATGCAGAAAGTGAAGTTTCCTCTGCTATCCTGTGTACAAAAACCTCTCTTGCTACATCATCTTGTCTATAGCCCTGTCCAACTTTTGAATCTTGTGACAAAAACATCTTTATTTGAATATAGATGGCGGGCTGAGTAAAAGGATAACGAGAGCTGTGTAGTTGATATTTGGGGGTCAACACATGCATATGGCTCATGCAACAAAGGTGCATCAAGAAGCTGTATGCCAACGCCAAGGTGTGCATGCCACTGAACAGTCTTGTGCAGGCCTTGTAGACCAATCAATTTTGTCAAAAAGGTGGCATCATCCAACCTTATGTGCCTGCGAGAGTTGCTTGCTGAGGGAGTGATCATGTAGAGGTTGTCTGTTGCCAACTGGGGATTGTTGTTATCACTGGGCAATAGATGCTTTTTCACTTGGTGCACAAAATACCTTTTGTAGGAGACCTTGGATTAGGCAAACTTCGCAGTGTTTGATCCCTCAGTTCTACTTGCCCAACATAGAAGTTCAACTAAAGTTACACTGCAAAACCTTTAGAATTGTAAGTTGTTGGGCAAGCACATTGGACAGTGCAAAGTGCCCCTATAGAGACTATCAGTTGCCCCGTGAGAGGATAGGTGTACATTGTTGTTCCACTGGACCTGCATGCTACATCCGGGAACTGATTTGGCATGGTGATTGTGAACTATGTACTGTGGAAGGTAGAGCAGAGCACTGATGCACAACACACCTAAATAGATTTCACCCCAAGGGTCTTTATTCATCAATTCATTTGGATATGGTTTGTGCAAAGGCGTATAGGTAATCAGCAAATTCATTATAACTGAAAAGGAAATCTCAAAGATAGACTATAGGATTGGTCAACAATGTTTGGTTCTCTTCAGGTGCCATGCATATCTTTGAGGATCAACGTCATCCCTTTGCTTATCAGTATAGTTTAATGACCAAAATGTCTCTTCAAAAGTGAAGACCAAATAAATGGTAAAGCGTAAACTTAAATCCTTGACTCTAAGAGAATTATAGTCTACAAAACAAATGTTCTAAGGTTTTTCTCACCATAAAAGTTCACAACATACTTCACAAGTCTGTCTCTCTATCCTAATATCAGGAGGGAGTAGCAGCTTTCCTCTTGGATTGGCTCTTGCTTTAGTTATAGTCAGATCATTTCTGTGGACTGCTCTACTTTTGCCCAGGTCCATCAAGACCTAACCCAGTGTCATGCTCTTCTGGTTACTCCTAGTTTCTTCAGTGGTTGATAGCTTCTTCCCGTCTCTCAAAGCTTGCAGAACAAGATTCACAATAGGTTAAAGTGTGGCTCCCTTCTGACCATGTCATTCAGACTTCCCATATAGCTGTTAGAGATGAGCTCTGTTCAGAGTCTTTTCTTTCCTAACCTGACCTTTATAGGGGTCCGCTTAGCTGGAGGCGGTTCTAAAGACTGGTAGGGGGTGTCTGTACTTCCGCTCTCTATATGGTAGAGGAGAGGCACAGAAGACCCCAGCCAAGATTCTCTATAAGGTAGCAATGGACGAGCAATCAAGGCCTAGCTTCTCAGGAGGTGATGCAGGCTGGTTCTTAAGTACAGTGTAGTCCCCGAACCCCCACAAATGAATGTCCACACACTGTATTACTGAAAACACTGTATTTATATAATTAATATTCAAAGGTATGAACACAATCACAATAACGCACTTTGTACTCGGAAGTCAATAATGATATATACAATTCTACAGTGGTACCACTAATGTTATCGAATCTCATTAAAGTGCATCAACTGTACGGTTAAAATGTCACACAGATTAATAACGAGGAAACCAGCAATAGAGATAGGAAGGAACGCAAGATGGTGGAAACAATATGACCCCTACCACTAGGCACAGTTCTGTGTGGAGATCCCCCCCACCTGGGCAACCTGTAAATAAAGATATATAGCACAAGCCCAGTCCATATGATGTTCGATAGTCTTCCTATTAAGGTTTTACCCCCCCAATGTACCTGGTGGAGTAGAGTTCTCCGACGATGCGTCGACCGATCCTTCTTGAGTGACTCCCTTTCAGGCGGAAGGCACAGACCGTCGAAAGGTGTCGGGGAACTTGCCGTTCGGTGTCGGGGAATCGACAGCCCTTCTTGAGTGCCCTCCCTTTAAGGCAGGAGTCACGAGTCGTCGAACATCCGACGGTGAACAGGGTGAACTACGGCAGGGAAGTGGCAGCTTCGTTCCTAGCGGCGCTCGTCGACGACAGAGCGTTGGCATCCTGCAAGGAAGAGGCATGTGGGGCACCTCGGTGACGATAGTTCTGGACCGCAAAGAGATGATGAAGAACTGTGGCCCAGCAAGGGCGTCGAGTCGTCGGCGTGTCTGCGGTCTTTAGGTGGCGGGAAACCCACCGGTGGATGCTCCTCGGCGCGTCGACTGTCGGGCCTTCGCCAGCAGGAAACAAGCGGATGACGATGCAGACGAGAGCGTCCGATGATCAATTAAAGTTCTTAGGTAAACGGGAGCACGGCGGCTCCGGTCGGCGATGGCTGTCGTCGACAGTGGCGGACAACAGTCCGGGTGCTTCTCCTTGGAGTTCCGCAGCAGTCCTCGTATCGGGTCGGCAGCCTGTCGAAGGTCTGTCTACCAGGGAGCGTTGGCAAAGATCAGCTGTGCACGATGGTCCCTCGTAGCTCAGGAAGAGGGCGTCTTGCCAGGTCCTCTCTAGGTCAGTCCTTGGAAACACAGCAGCCTTCAGATTGCGAGGGAGAGCCACAGCACTCCTTCTCGTCCAGCGGGGGTTTCAAGGTCAAGCGTCAGTTAATCCAGTTACTCGTCGTAGTGGACTTGAGCTTCTGAACACGATTCCTAGCAGAGAGAGGTCCCCAGATATACTGTTGATCTCCCATTCATTCCGCTGGGTCACACTGAAGCATCCAATCACGACTACGGGCATTCATGCAGGCAGGCAGCCAATCAGGCACACAAGGTATTCAGGCCATTCACTTCTCTCCAGACACTCACAACAAGGTATGTGTATTGGGTCAAGTACCGAGCCATTCAACACTCCAAGCTGCATTCATTCGGTTTCGGGCAGGGTTGTCTCAGTCATTGTGTCAACCACCAGATACTAGACACCCACAACACAGAATGCATATTCGTCACACACTCTATTCACCCAGGTCCCACCCACAGGAGGTACCCGCAACATACATCACCGGGAAGGCTCCAGCTAGTCTGGCCGGGCCTTCACAACAACACCATATACGGCATTTCCACCCAACAGCCAGTCAGGGGGAAGGGACAGAGTCAGGGCTTCCCAGGACTTTGGGAAAACAATGTAATGGGTAATAGAAAGCAAGAGGCCACCGGGGCCATCTTGTTTTCCATCCGGAATCAACGGATCCCAATGGCAGGGCGGGGGTATCCCAAAATGGAGGATACTCCGCGCACCTGTCAAATTCAGCATGGAGCTGCCACCAGCCCATACCCTGCTCTGCGGGCCACCCACAGGTGCCCAAAAAACATACACTAGGGGCACAGGGTTGTACCCCCACTCATGGGTGCCATAAGGGTATCGCACGGGTCCGTTCACCAAACCAAAAGAAAGAGAGCTGCACCGTCAGGAGTCCCACATGAACTCCTGTTCGGAAAACATGACAGAACACACAATACAAAGCAGTAAAGGACAAGGATACGGAGGCCCTGTCCCTCCAATGCATTTCCAGCATCACAGCGGTCCCTCCCGGACCTTACTTATAAGATTTGGCCATGGTCCTCCCTATGCGCTTGGGGTTACAGGCTTCATGAATGACCCTTATACCCAGTGTGCTTTGCATTAGAAAATGTTCCATCACGGACCCACATAGTAAAGACCCACAGTTTTACTGTTCAGATTGTCCCTCTAAAAACTTTGGTCTCTGATGGTTCATGTGTTCCTTCCTGGATCTTAAAGTTCAGAATGCATGGATGGTCCTACCCGAACCTCAAATTATAGTTTGCTATGGATTTCTTTGGTCCCTTAGGTTTCAGGACTTATAAGTAGTCCTCTCTTGCACCTCATCTCCATCAGATTCTTGCGTAGACCTTCTGGGACCCTGTGGATTTGGGATTAATGGTGGTATACTTCACCACCAATTGAAACAGGATTTCTCTCTCCTTCATCCATAATGGGTTCTGATTGGGCAGCCAATTTCCTGTTCTACCACAGGTGGCATCCCTCTTTAAATAGCCTTGTGGTTGCTGGTGGATGACCTTCCAGGTTCCTCAGACAGAGGTCCTGAGAGAATTCCTTGTCAAAGACTCTAGCCAACTGGCTCTTCCAAGTTCTCCGGGCGCGGACTGTTTGTTTGAATTTTCTGTCCCACAGGTAGGTAGCCTTCCTCTAGGTACAGGTCCTTTCAACCAGTGCTTGATAGATTCTCCCTCATTTTCTATGATCTGTGCTCCTACCTTTTTTAGCCTCTTTCATGCACCCGAGGACAGGGCTTGCCTTCCGGGCTCTGCTCCGGATAGTTTATGCCTCATTAGTATTCAAAGTTTTTTCTGATTGGTTATTCCCCTTGTTAGTGCTTAACGTTCCTTGTTAAGAGTTTATTGGGACTTGTCGACAGGTTAATAGCTTGATTCCCTAAATTAACCATAACTTGCTCAGGCGATTGGATGCATGTAGTGTTCATTGCGATCGTGGAATCTCCTGCTGAGTTGTGTGGAAGCTGGTGCCACGCTGAGAGGACTCGAGAACAAGCATCTTGCTCTTCACCTTGTACCCTTCTTGGGTAATCTTGTTACTGGGGTTCTCGAACTCTGCAGTGTTCCCAGACTTAGGTCTTGTGTGCCAAGCATCTTGAACTATTTAGTCTTTAAATCCAGGAACTTCAAAAGGGGTACATCCAGTGTATGTGGCAGTAGCAAGCCAATGATGGAGGAAGGGTCATCAGGTTTCAGCCAGACAAACACCTTCCGTAGTGGGCTGCTCTCCCCACAAGTGAACATGGGGAGATCGGGGAATTCAAATTCACTGCAGTACCCAAAGACAGTATCCCCAAGATAATTACTGCCCCTTTTAATGGCTAGGGCTCTCATAGTTCTCTTGAATAGTTTGATTCCCCTGAGTAGGTTGTTTTGAACTGCAATTCCAACTGCATGTTATTTTATATATATATATATATATATATATAGATATATATAGATATATATATATATATATATATATATATATATATATATAATATTTAATTTTCCAGAGCATTGCCAACATATTCGTCATATTGCAATTTACTACAATGGCAGGTCTCATGTCCTCCCTGCCAACCCCCTCTTTCCCCATATTCTTAGTGTACAATCATTTTCCAGTTGGTCCTTAGTGCGCTGAGAGCAGAGTATATGAACAATCTGGTTGATCTTTATCTTGCCTCTCATGTGACGAGTCCCATTTTCCCCAAATACTTGTGTATTTTGCTACACAGCCTCTGTTCCTGTAAGTTATTTCCTCTAGCGAACTTCATGTTCTTTTAAATGAAAATAATATTTAAAGAATGTGGGATAAAATGCATATTTTCCAGTGTTGGTTTGATTGATAAGGTTGTGAAAAGCATGATTGGGGATTTAGAGCATCCCATGGGGAGAAAAGTGAGATCTCTTACTGCCATGCTTGTTTGCCTACAGGGAGGTGATGTAAAAATATGCGGTGGATTTCACCCCATTAGAACTTGTTTGCTCACCCTGTGAATGGCCTGCTCACTACAGTTAAGAGGAATGGCATTGTAACACTTGCAGTTCAACCCACAAGACAGTGGCCTATGACCTCGGCCTCCATTAACGCACATGTCAAAGTAAAAAGATAACCTCAGTGTGCATCAGACCCTGGTCAAACGCTTGTATGATCAGAAGGACACTCAAAAAGGATATCGAGAGGGCCAGGAGGTCCTGGTGATGGAGCTAATAAGGTCCAAGATGAACGAAGGGGTCTAGCCCCTGACAGGAGGTTACCTGCTTGGTGGACCTTGGATCACCTGTGCCAGTTTGTAAATTCTCTCAAGCCATTCCTCAGCCATGAGCAATTGGCTTGCAATACTTTTACTCTCAGATAAGGTGGGAGAAAGTACGGCTATCACACAATTGCTACAAAATAGTCTATGGATGGCTTAGTCAAATTGGTACATCTCTACAGTTGAGATCCAGACAACAGGAGGAATGTGTTCCTTTGCTTAAACAGTTTAACTTAATTTTCTTGCTTTATGTGCAGTACATACAGTAGCACCCTCGTGCATGCCACAGTTTGTATATACAGTTCTGATGTTTGTTAATCTGCTTAGAATCACATGCTGTGCATAGGTCCGACATCCAGTGGTCACTGCGGAGTATTGCATTTTGTTTTTCGTAGTCGAAAAGGGACGTCGACAAGGCATGTCTGAAATACTATTCCTATAGTGACGTGCGTTGTACCCACAATCCCTCACGCGTCGAGGTCCCTCAGATTGTTTTTTTCCGCCCAGCTTCTGGTCGCCTTTACGCGGAGCTCCTCGAGAGACATTGCAGATTCCATCTCCTCGACCTTTGGTCGTTTTCCTATTTAACATATAACATATCGATCCCTCCCGCGATGCAGTTGTGAAGCTGTCTCTGCCGAGCAAGATCTTCGACGGAGGGGACGAGCGGAGGAGATCCTTCAGCGTTGCCGAACACGTGGCCTGGCCTCGCAGGCCAAATACAGTAGGGAGAGTGGGGTCGTGGGACATCTCTGGTTCTTTTCTGAGAATGCCTTTCCTTTTCTCCTTCCTTTCCCTTGGGGTCGTTATCACGATTTATTGCCTCGGCTATGGAGAGGACACCCTTTAGGTTTTGCTCACTTTGCAAGGGCAAGTTTACTTGGAAGGACAAGCATTCACGGTGTAACCGCTGCTTGCCCCTCGATCACAAAGAGGAGGGTTGCACGGCTTGTCGGCTTCTGAAGCCAAAGACTCTAAAAGACCGTAGGGTCAAGAGGTGGGCTGCCTACGCTATGTCGAAGGCCGATTCTTCACCCGCCGCTGCTACCACCGACAGTGACGAGGAACGTGATAACACCACCTCTGCTACGGAAGTCGTACACCCCTCTAAAGAGCGCTCGCCCCAGCCCCGACGGGCTCGGCTCACGCCCTGCTTATGGGGATGAACACCCCGGCGACACTGACGCACACGATACCACACATAAGCACACAACCCATAGCTCTTCCTCGTCGAAGACGAAGAAAGCATCAGCGCCCAAGGAGACGCAGGTTCCACCGGCGGCCTCCTCGGACCGTTCAGGTTCGAAGCCCCTCTCGCAACCGCAGCCGCGACCTTTCGGCAAGTAAGGGCGCCGCCCCCCATTGGGGCCGGCACGTACCAGCAGAGAGCGCACACCGCCGTAGAACGATCGACACCCGTAACGTCGAAACCACAGCCCTCCGCTGACAAACGAGTCACAGAGAGCTTGGCGAGGATCGTTGTAGCCGACGCCCAGAAGCGTACGCCGAAAGACACGTCAAGCGCTACGCAGAGGTCGAAATACACGCCGAAAAAGCCCGAAGAAAGACAGGGACTACCCCCTTTAGTCGGGGGGACCCCCAGCACACCGGAAGGCTTTTCGGAAGGCGACGGGACACTTTCCTTGACGTTATGGGAGAGGTTGAGCCGTTTTCAGCTAGATGACACTAATTTTCCCCCGCTAGACCGCTCAGGGGTACCCCATGAAACCATGGAAAGGCTCCATCTCTGCATGGAGAGGTTTATGAAGACCCAGAACCCTCCCACTCCCAAGAGAACAAGAGAAGGGCCTCAGGAGGACCCCAGGGCCAAATATCCGAGACTAGTCAATCCCCAGCAGGACACAGCCTCAGACTTCCATAATGTGTATGACCTCACTGGTGAGGAACAATACTTGGAGGAGGAGGATGAATTTGTGGATGATGAAGAGGGACAGAACCAGGAGGAAGGTCTGGAAGACAGCCCAGACATGGCAGGAGAAGGCTTCGGAGAAAATCCAGAAGAAGGACCTTCTCATCCCTGGCAATCCCCATCAGTATATTCGGACACTGATGTCCTGAACCTAAATCCTCCTGACAATTCACCTGTTAGAAACACGTCTCCCATTGACGATCAGCCCACATTCAAGGCCCTGTTGCGCAGAGCAGCAGCACATTTCGAACTGGACACTGGGGAGATCTCTCCTGAAATAGACTTTGTGGAAAGAGTAATTAAGGAGAAACCCCCAGTCAGCCAGACCATTCCCCTCCTCGCTTCAGTGAAGAGAAGAATCATCCCTTCGCTATCCACACCCGCACTAATCAGAGGAGTTAATCCAAGAATTGAAAAACTTTTCACTCCTTCACCCTCAGACCTGCTGTACATCAGGGGACATTCCATTCCGGATTCCCTTGTAGTAACTAATACAAGGAAGAGGGCAGGGGTGCTGCTGTCCACCAGCGAGGCACCACCTGACAAGAAGGGCAAGAGGTTATATGCCCTTGCAAAGAGAGTCACATCCTCGGCTGCCTTTTCGGCAAGAATTGTGAACAACAATTCTTTGCTAGCTAGCTACGCGGACGCGCAGTGCGCCAAACTGCGCAAAGATGCCGAAGAAGCGCCGGAACCACTACGTACACGCCTGCTATCAACTATTGGCGAAGGAACCCAGGTCAACCAGAGTATTGTAAAGAACTCTTTGGATGCTGCAGAGATAGCGGGACGTTCCCTGGTTCAGGGAATACTCCTAAAACGCCATGTATGGCTGCGCAACTCAGGGTTCAAACCGGAGACACAGGCGTCTTTAATAAATAAACCTGTTGAAGACTCAAACCTCTTCGGGAAAGCGGTGGATGAGGCTCTGGAGATGGCTAAAAAAGAGTTCGATACTATCAAAACTCTTGACCAGATCTCTAAGCCCACTACCAGACGCGGCTATGGCAACAAACGCTTTTTTCGTGGCCAACGCCAACAGCAGAATCAGCAGCAACAGTACCCTGCCACCAATTACCAGACCAATAGTGGGCAGTACAGCCAAAGAGGCCAGCGCCGGGGCAAAGGGAGAGATCGGGGGTCCACCCCCAGAGGCTCCCAAGCCCCCAACAACACCAAGTGACGCAAAGATTCGCGTCCCCTCCCATGCAACACCGGTCGGGGGCCGGATAACATCCTTTCTTCCAGCATGGGAGGGAATAACGTCAGACCGCTGGGTACTTTCCACCGTAGCCCACGGATACTGCATCGAATTCAACAGTTCCCCAACATACAGACCCCCAAGGGGACGACGCATGACACCGGAACACCTTGCCATCCTTCTCCAAGAAGTACAACTGCTGGAAAAAGGAGCCATAGAGGTCGTGCCTCTATCTCAGGTAACGGAAGGTATTTATTCAGTGTACTTCCTTGTACCCAAAAAGGATCTAACCATGCGCCCTGTATTAGATCTGCGCCCAGCGAACAAGTTTATCAAACCCCAGAAGTTTCGTATGGTGACCTTACAGGAAGTGATCCCACTGCTATCACAGGGAGATTACATGACAACATTGGACATGAAAGATGCATACTTTCATATTTTAATGTTGCCAGCGCACAGAAGATACCTCAGGTTCATGATAGAGGGCAAACACTAACAGTTCAGAGTGCTACCCTTCGGCATAGCATCAGCACCAAGGGTATTCACGAAGGTACTGGCAGTGGCAGCGGCCCACATGCGCAGGTTGTCCATCCCAGTTTACCCTTACCTCGATGACTGGCTCATAACAGGGGATTCTTACGAAACATGCTTCTCCAATACCCAAAAGACTGTAGACCTTTTGTTCCAGTTGGGCTTCTCCATCAACGAAAAGAAGTCCAGCCTAGACCCCAGCCAAATCAAACAATTCCTAGGGGCTCTAATTCAAACAAAGGACGGCCTTGTCTTCCCCTCCAACGAGAGGGTCCAAAACATGCTGTTTCAGATCCCTCAATATGTGACCGGTCGAGAGGTGATGGTACGCAAAGCAATGCGCTTGCTAGGCATGATGGCGTTGTGTATTTATTTGGTACCTCACGCGCGCCTGCGCATGCGCCCTATGCAAGAGTGGCTCAACAGCCAGTGGTGTCAGGCCAGCGGACTATGGGACGATCTAGTGGTGGTCTCGCAGGCCTTGGTTCTCTCGCTTCGGTGGTGGACAAAGTAAAACCTGGAAAGAGGGGAAACCCTTTGCCACACCCGCGGCGGAAGCCACTCTAACCACAGACGCATCCCTCACAGGATGGGGGGCTCACCTATCCCATCAGACTGCTCACGGATTGTGGACTCCGAACGTAGCATCCAAACACATAAATCTACTGGAGCTACTAGCTGTGTTCAAGGCGCTAAAAGCCTTCCAGGAACACCTACAAGGCAAGACTGTGTTGGTCCTTACAGACAGCACCACAGCCATGTACTACATCAACAAGCAGGGGGGCACCCACTCTCCAGGACTGTCCAAACTGGCCCAAAATATATGGAAGTGGGCTCTCAAACAAAACATGTTCCTACTGTCATAACATGTACCAGGGGAACTCAATCTGCTGGCAGACAAACTCAGCAGAGATTTCCCCCTGCCCGAAGAGTACGAATGGCGACTGCACGAAGACATCGTCTTCGACGTCTTCACACAATGGGGATTCCCAGAAATAGACCTATTTGCAACCCTGGAGAACTCACAATGCCTAAGTTACGCCTCCAGGTACCCCCAGAACCAATCCAAGTGGAACGGTCTGTCGATGCAATGGTCAGGGAAATTTGTTTACGCTTTTCCCCCGACTTCCCTTCTCAACAAGGTGGTGCACAAGATGCACCAGAAACAAGTGACCATGATACTGGTGGCCCCAATGTGGGCCCGACAGCCATGGTTCGCTCACTTGATGGAGATGTCTCTATCTCCCCCAGTGAAACTCCCCTGCCCGTAGAACATGCTGTCACAAGACAAGGGCAGGACTCTGCATCCATGCCCCCAGAACATGAACTTAGCAGCTTGGCTCCTGAGATCATAGAATTCGGACACCTACAGCTCCCGCAGAGATGCATGGACATCCTCAGGGAAGCCAGAAAACCTAACACTCGCCACTGCTATTCTAGCAAGTGGAAGAGATTTGTCATCTGGTGCAGAGGAAAAAGCATCAACCCAATTGACTGCTCTACCACACATATTGTTCTATACCTGACCCACTTATTGGATTCAGGTCTAGTGTTCAATTCCATTAAAGTCCACCTAGCGGCACTTTCTGCATACACCACTTCCCAACTCAAGGTGTCGTGGTGGAAGATCCCTGTTATAAAGGCCTTCATGGAGGGAGTAAAGAGAATACACCCCCCGATAGCTGACCCAGCTCCCGGATGGGACCTTAACGTCGTACTTACCAGACTCATGGGCTCACCATTCGAACCCATGCACAAAGCATCTCTTAAAGACCTCACTCTTAAGGCTGCTTTTTTAATAGCTATCACCTCCATCAGGAGAGTAAGTGAACTACAGGCTCTTTCTGTTCTAGACCCCTTTGTTACAGTTCACAGAGATAAGGTGGTTCTACGCACGCACCCAAGTTTTGCTCCGAAATTCATCTCGAAATTCCACGTAAACCAGTCTATAGAACTGCCAACGTTCTTTCAAAATCCTTCCAACTTGTGAGAAAAAACTCTGCATACACTAGATGTGCGCAGAGCGGTCATGTTCTACATGGAAAGAACCAGACCACTGAGGAAGACTAATCAGTTCTTCGTCTCGGTGGCAGCAGGAAGAGAAGGGGATGCAGTTTCAAAGTCCACTATTTTTAGATGGATTGTTCAATGCATCACTCTCTGCTATACTCTTGCTAAGAGAGAACTGCCCTTTAAGCCAAGAGCACACTACTCGAGGCACCGGGGCGTCCATAGCATTCATTGCAAATGTTCCCCTTGAGTCCATCTGCAAAGCGGCTACCTGGAGTTCTGTGCACACCTTTACAAAACACTACTGTCTTGATGCACACTCGAGATCTGACTCCCAGGTGGGACAGGCAGTATTAAGACATCTTTTCTCTACTGTTCCTTCTCATAACCCACCGCCAACTCCGGGTACTGCTCGCTAGTCTATGCACAGCATGTGATTCTAAGCAGATTAACAAACATCAGAAGACAATGCATTACTTACCGTAAAAGCATTTCTGATGGTTGTATCTGCTTAGATTCACATGCGACCACCCTTCCTCCCCGCTCGGATGGAAGGAACATAGACTTCCTTTTATATCTCTCTTTTCTGTACTCACTCACGTCTAGAAGGCTCCCTCAGGGCAGAAAAATACAAACAGAGGGACCTCGACGCGTGAGGGATTGTGGGTACAACGCACGTCACTATAGGGATAGTATTTCAGACACGCCTTGTCGACGTCCCTTTTCGACTACGAAAAACAAAATGCAATACTCCGCAGTGACCACTGGATGTCGGACCTATGCACAGCATGTGAATCTAAGCAGATACAACCATCAGAAATGCTTTTACGGTAAGTAATGCATTGTCATTCTTGACAGCATGATACCATGGCTCATGCTACCCTAGAACCCCAAATCTATGCAATCTGTCACAGATGGTCTCAATAAAAAATAGTCTGAAATTTCAAGGATTTCTATTAAACTTTAAGGGAGTGGTCCAGAAAATGGCTTTCTAATCTGCGATGGACTCCCTCTGCCCAAGCCCAGGCTTCCCAGAACCTCTGGGGTAATGGTATACTAGAAATGGGTAACCCCTACTGTCTACAAATCTTGCTGGCTAGAGTTGAAGGCCTACAGGCAAACATCTGGTATTCTTCTACGGCTTTAATCAAACGATTCCCCAAGATATGTCAAATAAGAGTGGTGTTCTACTGGTACCGATAAGACACCCTGGTTCTTCCTCTCACTTTTGCTGCCTTACTCTACTTTCTCTGATCTTACTCCTTTCTCCTCCTTCTCTGCCCCAATACCCCCGCTCCCCTTTTTTTCCTGCCCCGGAAGTCCCTCTCGTCCTCTCCCGTCGCCTCACCTTCCATCCCTCTCCAGTCCCTCTAATGTTCCACTCTCGCTCTATCTCCTCCTAGTTATACGCTCCCCCCCCCTTGTTGTTTCTGTACTCTTACCCTTCCTCCGTACGGCTCTTTTCTCTTCTTCCTCACTCACCCCTCGCCAATATTCTCTCCCCCCCTCACTGTGCTACTCTCTCCCCTCCTCACTGTGCTCCTCTCTCCCCTCCTCACTGTGCTCCTCTCTCCCCTCCTCACTGTGCTCCTCTCTCCCCTCCTCACTGTGCTCCTCTCTCCCCTCCTCATTGTGCTCCTCTCTCCCCTCCTCACTGTGCTCCTCTCCCCTCCTCACTGTGCACCTCTCTCCCCACCTCACTGTGCACCTCTCTCCCCTCCTCACTGTGCTCCTCTCGCCCCTCTTCTCTATGCTACTCTCTCCCTTCCTCACTGTGCTCTCCCCTCCTCCCTATGTGCTCTCTGCCCTACTCCCTATGTTACTCTCCTCTCTCCACTCCTCCCTGTGCTACTTGGGCATATGGTGCCCTGCTCACACTTCCCTAGTAATATCTCTCAATCTACCTTATACACTCACTATTCTCTATTCTCACAGCTTCTTCACTATTATCCTGCACCATTCCCCTCGTGCCCCTCTTCTTCACCTCTCTACTATCCTTACCCTCTTACAAAACCCACTTGATCACTCAACATTCTACCCTCCATCCCCTACTTCTATCTCACTCTTCGCTGACCTCACTCGCTGTTTCACATTCACAAACAGGTACCACTCTCTCACTACCAATACCTTACCTGAACTCTGCGGCAACGCCTTAGCACTGTTCCTCTATCCTTCCTCTGCCTGGTCTCGGTCCACCACCATACTCACCTGAGCCTTTCAACCTATTCTCTGCCTTTCCCTTGGTCTCCTTGTTTTGAGACTGAGCAGTAAGGTTTAGCTTTATGAGAGTGGTGAAGGGTTCACTTAAACACGCACAGAACACTGTTAATACCAGTTAGTCATAATGTATACAAATAGTTATTTATTGGGCCTTGGACAACTCTTAGCAGTTAATGAGTATGTATCTGTAGTACAATACTTGTGTTTAACGGTTGGGTTGCTCTGGCTACAGAGTACCACCACTTTATTATTGGGATATTTATTAAGCGCGGACCTAGCTCCAGGAAGCAACAGAGCGCTTTACAATCATAAAGGGAGGAACAGTGAGAGAAGCAGGGAGCTAACTGGTGGGGGGAGGGAGGGAGGGAGGGTGGTCAATTGGCAGCATGGGGGAAGACCGATCACCCAGTCTCGGGTATTATCGGGAGTGTAGGGGATAGAGGTGAGTCAGCAGGACACTTCTGTGCCACCGAGAAGGTAAGTGCATTGGGGAGAGGAGGAGGGAGGCGAGCAGGGGGGATGGGAGTGATGAGTGATCTATGATCACTGCGCTGCACCGTAAGGGAGGTTGACATTTTCATAGTCGACATTACTGGTTGCGCAGTGATCACATAGATCCGACAGAGCAGGCCTGTCTCCTGGTTCCTTCTTTCCTGCACTGTCGAAATTCAAGTCTGCACATTTCCTTCTGGTGGATCTCAGGCTTCTGGAGATGCTGAGTTTATCAGTGAGGTATCTTGGGGACTTCAGGATGACGGCCTTGTAGATGATGCAACATGACTTGAAGATGATACAGGCTTGCAGTGGGAGCCAGTGCAGTTCGATGGGGGTTGGGTTGATGTGGTCAAATTTGTAAAGTCCTTTAATGAGTCTTGCAGCAGCATGCAGGACACATTTCAGGGGTGCCACGATTGCCGGAAGGCCTTCCAAAAGGGCATTGCCACCATCCAGGTGGGAGAGTACCAAGGCTTGGGCAGCAGATCCGAAGTTTTTTTCTGTGGAGAAGGGCATGTTTTTCCGCAGGAGAGAAAGTTGTTACCAGGCCATTTGTGTCTTCCTTGCTGTATGCTGTTTTAAAGTGAGGTGTCTGCCGATGTTGAACCCAAGGACTTTGCACAGGGGGCCAGCTGGGGTGTGAATCCCTCGAGGATCATAGAGAGCCAGGTCTGGTTATCGGGGTGTTCGGTGGTGTTAGTAAGTAGTAGGAATTCAGTCTTGGAGGGGTTGAGCTTCAGATAAGCACTGGACATCCAGGACTTGATCAATGTGAAGCAGTACTTGAGCCTCTGGATGTCTTCGGTGGAGGGTATCTTGAGGTAGATCTGTGTGTCATCTGTATATTGGTCGATGTTGTGTGAATAAGAGGGTTCCACGCAGTTCCATGTAAAGATTGAAGATCACGGGCCAGGATGGATCCTTTCGGCACTCCACAGGGGATGGGTGGAGTTGGTGATCTGGAAGAATCGATTTGTCTGAACTGCTGGCTGTTCACAAGGTAGGATTTGAACCAGCTGAGGACGATCTTCCTGATCTCCATGCAGCGATGTAGGAGTGTTGGGTTGTCTACTGTGTCAAATGCTGCTGAGAGGTAAGGAGAACTAGGCGGCAAGGCTGTCCATCATCGAGGATTTTAAGGGCATTGTCTATCACCTTGAGCCGTTTCTGTGCTGCATCTGAAGACGGATTGGTAGGACTGTAGGAGGTTATTGGCTTTGATGTGTTGGAGTTGTGTAGCTACTGCTTTCTCAAGGATCTTGCCTAGAAAGGGATGTGTGGTAATGGGGCAATCATTTTTGAGATTGTTGGGGTTCAGTGTTGGTTTCCTAAGAAGCTGGAGAACTAGTCCAGTCTTGAGGGTCGAGGGGAAGGTGCCTTGAGTTAGGGAGCCTATTGATTGATGGGTAAGGGAGGAGTGCTTCCATGGAATAGTTTTGAGTAAGGAGGCAGGGAGGTTGTCATCTGCGTATGATGTGGCCTTGGGGGATGCTAAGTGGCAGTGAGGTCTCCCATAGTTGGTGTCTTGAAAGGTGTCCAGGTAGTTGTGGTTTTGCAAGATGGGAAGTGTGGTATGTTGTCAGTTGTGGTGCTGGTGTCTGTGCTGGCAGAGCATGTAGATCTTAATGATTAAGAAAGAGTTGATGGCAGTGGATTTTTCAATGGAGTGTGCTACAGGTGGTTCAGGCAGAGGGCTGGTGTAGTGCTTGATGGCTTTAACCCTTTAAGTGCCATGGGTATTTCCCCCCATTGCCAGGGCCTTTTTTTGGTGATTTCGGGAATGTGGCCATTCAATGCCTTGTAACTTTTTTGTTACATGAGAGATCTCGGCCGAATTTGGCTCCTTTTTTTCCCCACATGTACGCGGTCGTAACGCCACCCAGGAATCCTAGGTTGCTGTAGGGTGGTGAGAGAAAATAAGCAAAACGGGCAACAATTTTGGGTTTTTGGGTTGATTTGCGCAAATCATATCTCTGCGGATTCCCACAGGTGTCCTCTTTTCGGAAATGCATGGGGTTCCCTGTTTTCCTTGGTGGCTTGGACACCCTATGCCCAAATCTGTAGGTTATGTCCCCAAATGCTTTTGAGGTTACCAGTGGGTTAGCCGTTTCCCTTTGCGGCTAGATTGGTGAACCCACACATGTGAGGTACCGTTTTCATCGGGACACCTGTGGGAACGTGGGAAGGTATGACCTCTGTTGTTGGCGACGTGTTTCGGTGAGTGGACACAGGGAAATGTCTCTGAAATTGGCTGGAAATTAAGACAATTCTCAGGCATTTCGCTCTGGCCAATCACCGAAACACATCGCCAACAACACATGGCCTACCTTCCTGCGTCCCCACACGTGTCCCGATGAAATGGTACCTCACATGTGTGGATGAACCGAGCGGGGCGCAAAAGGAAACGGGTAACCCACTGGTACCCCCAAGCCTTTCGCCTCTGCCCATTTTGTTCATGTGGGCAACCTACAGATTTGGGCCTAGGGTGTCAAAGCCAGCAAGGAAAACAGGGAAACACGTGCATTTCCCAAAAGAGGACACCTGTGGGAATCCACACATGGCCAAATTAGAGGGGCGGCCTATCTTATGTAGCCCTCCCCAGGGGCACCCACTCCATTGCGGCTGGGGGGGGGGGGTCAATGTCCCATCCCATTAGAAAATTCCCAGACCCTTTGGGGTGCCCAAACCCCCCCCCCTAAAATGCGTTCAACCATTTTCACTTTTTTCCTTTTGGTAACCCAACTCCCCTTGGTGCAGAGAGGCACATTGATGTGCCAATCTGGCTCCGCGGTGCCCAAACCTTGCTGCCCCACCCACTGGGGGGCCTGTCCCACCATTTTTGGGGGCCCTCTCCCCCCTCACCCCAAATGGGTGGCATTGGCACCTCATGCAGGCCTCCCTGGGCCTCCTACAAATGGCTCCGTGAGGTACACCCCCCTCCATTTGGGGTGGGGGGGGCCCAAAAATGGTGGGACAGGCCCCCCACTGGGTGGGGCAGTAAGGTTTGGGCACCCCAGCGCCAGATTGGCACACCAATGTGCCCCTCTGCGACAAGGCAAGTTTCGTAAACAAACAAAAAAATGGAAAAGGTACACTACATTTTAGGGTGGGCTGAGGGGCACCCTAAACCGCCAGGTAATTATCTAATGTACTGGGGGTGACCCTCTACCCCCCCCCACACCAAATGCAGGGGGGGGGCATCTCATGTAGCCCTCCCTGGAGTCAGATGCCCCTTCCTAGGAGCGGATATCTGCCCCCAGGCAGGGCTACAAAGGGTGCCCCCTTTTCCCCTTGGGTTGAGAGGGAGAGGGCCACCTCCCATTTCTGTAAAATATATCCCTGGTGGCTAGTGCCCCCTCCCCCCCATCCCATCCAAAATTCCCTTTTTTTTGGCCCCCTTCCCTGGGAGCAGCTGATCAGTCATCTGCCCCCAGGGGGGGGGATTGGGGGGGGCTAACCTGCAGGCCCATCCTTTGGGGGGCCTGCACCCTAATTCCTGGTAGCCTTCCCCCACACCCCCAATTGGATGGGGGGCCACCTCATGTACTCCTGCCTGGGGCCTTAAATCTGCCCCCAGGGAGGACTACAAGGGGTGCCCCCCCCTTTCCACTTGGCGTGGGAGGGGAGGGCTCCACCATTTCATGGGAGCAAAAAAATCCCAGGCCCTCCACACCCCCCCATCCCCGTTCTGTTTATTTATTTTTTCTTTATTTCTGCCCCCTTTTCCCTGCCCCTGGGGGCAGATGATCAGCCATCTGCCCCCAGGGTTGTGCACATATGTGCCCCCATGCTTTGGGGGATCAGGGAGGGAGAGGGCTGCTTACTTGAAGCAGCCCTCCCTCCCCCCCACGTCACAAACGTTTCCATGGTGGTCCAGTGGATTGCTGGTCACGGATCGAGCGCTCTGCGCTGATCCGTGACCAGCAATGCGTCATATACCTGGTGTCCTTGGAAAGGGGAGAACCTCCCCTTTCCAAGGACACCAATTGTTCCTATATCCCTGGTGGCCTAGTGGGCCCCAGGGCCCCAAACCACCTCCCCCTTTCCCCTGCCTTTTTTTTTTTCTTTTTCATCCCTGGGGTCAGTGATCATCTGCCCCCAGGGGTCTCTAGTGCTGTGGCCCCCATGCCTTGGGGCCACGGGGGTAATGGGGCCACTTACCTAGTAAGCAGCCCCCTCTACCCCCCCCACGTCACAAACGGATCTCTATTGATCCTGTGACATTGCTGCCCACGGATCGCACGCCCTGCACCCGATCCATGAGCAGAAATGCCACACAATAGGTATCGTTGGAATGGGGAGAATCTCCCCTTTCCAACGATACCCGCCTCGATCTCCGGCTTGGAATGCAGCCGGAGATCGAGGCTGACAAAGAAGGGCACTCACCTTCTTTCTTCACTGCAGCAGCCGAAAATGGCTGCTGCAGTGATTTTATTTTCAGTTTCACACCGACGTGCTTTAGGCACGCCGATGTGAAACTGAAGGTAATCCAGCCCTCTAGCAGTTAGGGGGTCCTCCCCCTCACATAGCCCGGGGGTTGGATTACAGTTTTGAGCGATCTGTGCTTTGCAGGGATCGCTCAAAACAAGGTGCCAAAAAGGACAAGCTATCTCGTCCTTGGCACTGCACATGCACTTCCAAGGACGAGATATCTCGTCCTTGGCACTTAGGGGGTTAAAGAGGGCTCTGCTTTCATTGTTTGCCTTGGCTGTGGTGTTTTGCTAGTAGTTGGCCCCGGCAGCATTCAGCCGCCTGCGCGTAGCACAGAGTTCCTTGAGCAGGGTGAGGTAGGATGCGCTGCAGGATTTTCGCCAGTTTTTTTTCTTGTTTTCTGATGGTTCATTTGAAGTTGAGTTAGAGTGTACCAGGGTGCTGAAGGTTTAAGCTTGAGGGTGTGCCGTTTCCCTGGTGCATGGTGGTTGATGTTTGTGAGGGTGTAGAGTTCTTGGAGAAATGAGTTGCAGTCCTGGTTCGTCAGAGGTACATCAGCCCGTCTGAGGCAGAGTTTGGTGAGATCTTCTGAGAGAGCCTCCACTGGGACGTTCTTGAAGGATGTGAAGGCTTGATTGCTTTGTTACAAATGGGTTTGCTTGAGAGGTGCGTTTTGACTAATCTCAAAGGGGATTTCCAGATGCTCTGGCCAGTTGAGCGGAATAGGAGAGCTGTGATGAAGGGTGGGCGGTATGGTGATGATGAGGTTGAGGATATTACCTTTTGCGATGAATCTGCTGGAGTCATCTCTGTTTTCCCGGCTGTGATGACCTCCCATGTGGCCTGGGTACTGTAGCCGCTACCTGATCCTGAACCTCTGGGGGTGAGGGGGCTGGGGGAGGATCACACTGGGGGAGACAACCTCTGGGGAAATACCATGACTTTATTGGGTGTGAGACGGTATACCCTTTTCCCCTTTATAATTTATATAATTGTTCTTTTATATGCGCTTAATCAAAAAATTGGTATTTAAACAATGTAAGGAGTGATAAGTGTCATAAATGTATGCTAGCTGGTTTTGTTGTTTCTACGTTGATAAGAGAGAAATGTAATTGTGAGGGGTGAAAAACGGTTATTAAAAGTTTGTAATAAACTGATTTACAAAAAAAAAACTAACGTGCTTAATACAAGCGAGTGTTCTTTTTTTTTTGTTCTCTTTATTATACATTTTGATACAATAACCAACTTTGTGAGGCAGTTACGTCACTTGTCAAAAATCAACTCTTTCCACCTGCACCTACCCTCCACAATATCTGTTTTACCCTCACCCCTTATCCCACCCCCACCCACTTGGTAATGATTTCTCCCCTCTTAAACCACAATTTGAAACCATTAAATGACTTCATAAACAATGACCACAGGCATTTGACCACCGCTCCAGTGTGCATTTATATCCGATTCCTTAACCAATACAGGCACTACCTCTGAGCTCCCCCTCTCTTATTCATTTGTATATCCCTCTGGCAAGCTTGCTCCGGGTCTCATAAATTGACCTACAAATTCTCCCCTCTCCATTTCAAGAGGACCTGCATGTCCATGAAGCCCGGCTGTTATTCGTTCCATGATATATATGTTCATAACAATATTAATCCATTCCCTTTTACCTGGGCGGTGTATGCTTTCAATTTCATGGCTAAACACGCTCTTGCTACTAAAGTAGACAAGAGGCCATTTTCGGCAGTCTGACATACTCTTCATCCTCTCCCTCCAAACCAAACGAGACCATCATGGGGGATTTAACCCAGGGGATTCCGTCCAGCTCTTTGATCCACCCCAGGACTTCATCCCAAAAGAATAGCACCTTTGAACACCCCCACCACATATGGCAATAGTCAGACCTCGATTCACATTCCCGCCAACAATAAGGGCTGACATTTTGATACATTTTGGAAAGTCTGACAGGATCATATTGCCATGTGTGTAGGAGCTTGATGGCATGCAGCTTGTATTGATTGGAGATAGATGTCCGAGAGGCTCCTCTACAGAGTCTACCACACAGAGCGGAGTCTATTTCCCCCCTCCATGTCTCGTTTGCACCGTCTCTCTTCAGTTTTTCAGTGGACCCACTCCGAGATTCCACAAGAGCCCCATACATCGCCGAGATCAGTCCCTTCATTTCAGTCCCTTTTTATCTAAGATTTTTTCAAAGGGGGTGAGGTTTCGCTGCATCTGTTCCCTCCAACCCTCTCCAGTTAACACCCCCTTTAAATGAACGTACGAGAAGACTGAAAGTTTACCTATGCCAATTGACTCTTCCTCTTCCAGCTCAATTATACTGATGAACCTACCCTCCCTCCAAAGTTGGCCAATCCTTTCCAGTCCCACCTCAAAAAGTTATGAAACTTTTCTGTATTTTCGGGATAACGTCCCTAACTCCCGGCACCCGGAGGTGACATAGGGGTGAGGGCCATGTTACCTCTTTCATTTTTACACCTTGTCTCCAGGTGTACCAAATGGTCCCCACAATAGGATGCTCTTGAATTCTGCCGGGGAACCTACTTCTTAGTAACCACAGCCATTCCCCCACTGTGGCAGGCTGCAATTGTAAGTTCTCTAAAGTAATTCATTGAAGATCCCTCTGGGCTCTAAGATGAGGTATAAGAATTCGAAGCTGAGCGGCTTTATAGTAGGGTTTCATGTCCGGCAGGCCTACTCCTTTTTGCTTTCGGTAGGACCAATACTTCACTTGATATCCTGGTCTTCTTCCCATGCCAAAGACATCTCAAGAGTGCCATTTGCCTCCCAAAAGAATGAATCTGGGATCCGGATATGGGGGAGGAAAACCATTTTGAGAGAATTGAGATGACCCAACCAAGATATTGTTAGTTTGCTGCATTTCTCCAAGTCTGCCTTAATTGTGGCTATTGTGGGGGTGGGGGCGTGCACCAAATAATTCACCAATTTTACTTGTGGCTTTAATTCCCAAGTATCCTAACGTTCCCAGGCTGACTTGCATGCCAGGAGGTGCAAACCTCTCGATTTCCCTCTAGGGGGAAAGGACTGATTTAGACTTATTAATCTTAAATCCCACCAGAGAGCAATACTGCTCAATCAATTGAACCGCCACTGGTATCAATGTCAGTTGATTCATTGTGTAATAGCATATCATCTACTTAAAGTGTGACTTTATAGTTCATCCCTCCTTGCAGGAATCCCTCTACTCGGTGGGGGTCTTCTCTAAGCTTCTGGGCGAGAGGTTACAAAGAGTGCAAATAACGTTGGGGAGAGGGGGCAGCCCTGCCTAGTTTCCCTTCCCAACCTAAACCAACAGGAGTACTGTCATGATCTCTGCTTCCAAAAGGTCAGGGTTTTCCCAACTCCCTTGGAAGCAGATCCATAACCCAGGTTCCGAGTGCCAACCAGTCCCAATTGGGACCTTTTGGACCCAGTCCTGGCGCCAGTGGCACCAGGCTCATAAATATGCCCAGTCCCAGCGCTGGAAGCGCCGGGCTCATAATGCTTGGGTGGACTTACCTGCAGCAGACCATGCTGCTTACTTGCCTGCCAGTTGAGCCTCTGACCCTCTTCTGTTTGGAACTACTTTTTCCTGTTGGGTGGGGCAGGAGCCACTCCCTAGATTCAGAACACTGGAACTCTTCTGGAAAGCAGGAACTCTTTTCTTACCTAGGCGTGGCTGTGGAAGGAGACACCTAAGCACTACAGGAGGCTATTTAAACCACACCCGATGGATGAATCTTGCTTTGCGTTATTCTGCATCCTCTGCAGCAGAACGCTCATCGTGTCTTCTGCATCTGATCCTGGGCCTAAGGAAAAAGGCTTACCATCCTGAATCCAGTCTTCAGCAACACCTATAAAGACAAGAAAGAACAGGTTAGCATTACGGTCTTCAGTGACAGCTCTTCACTTACCTGGTCCATCGGCTGTCACCAACGCCTCGCGCTGCATTCCGGCATCTGAAAGACAAAGGCTTACCTACTCTTCGTGCGCTCCGGAGGTCTTCACACTGCATTCCGGCATCTGAAAGACAAAAGCTTACCAACTCTTTGCACGCTCCGGAGGCCTTCGGCGCTGCATCCCGCATCTGAAAGACAAAACAAGGTGCGTTTAAAGACATTGGGGAACTTTAATACTCACGTGCCATTACTCCTTTCCACATCTAACCCAGTGGGTATTCCGGCACCCTGCAGCCGCTCCGAACTTGTACCTGCAAAATAAAAAGACAGAGCGCATCGTGAAGCAGGCAACAAGCGCTTACTTACGTGCTTCCAGGCGCTTCTATTCATCACACGGGCTCCATCTTCAACTCACTTCAGCCCGTCATCCGCCATCGCCGGAACCCTGCAAAACAAGAAACATCATTACTAAAGACTTTAAAGACATTAGAATTACTCGAAACTTACCGTTCGTGCAGTAAACGACGGACAGCAGTCCTCTGAAGTCAAGAGGCCTGCTCCCCTTATCCAGTGAAGAAAATGGTTAGAGCACCCTGCCCCGAGGCAGATGGAGAGCACAGCGTTCACTTACCTAAGGTGAGAGCGTTAACCTTTGGGGTTCTACAGGAGAAGAGAAAGGGAAGAAGAGAGAGACATTCAATAACCCAGTTCCTTAATCCCATATTTTCTATCTGCAGACATCTTACCCTTCGAGTCAGACATACAGTGCACAGAGGTCCAGCCCAAAGAGCTAGCCGTGTGTTACACATCACCTTTGAATATACGGTATGCGCCCAGTCAAGACCGGCGCCTCTACGGGAATCAGGTGAGCGTTACAAGTACCCATCATTCACAGCTACACACGCCCTAGGGGAGGAGTGCATTGCCATAATCCCACAGAGAAACATTTCCCCTATACCACACTTAATGAGCAATGCTTTGAGAAACTCCCACTCCACCATATCAAAAGCCTTTTTGAAAGGAGGGATCCCCATTTGTCCCATGGACTTCATTCCTCAGGTGTAAGGTTTTCCTAATCATGTCAGCACCCTGTCATCCCCTGATGAAACCCACTTAGTCCGGGTGGATCAGTCGTGTCATGTATCCCTCTAGCATAGCTGCAAGTACCCAGGTGTATATTTTGGTGTCTGTTAAGAAGAGAGATTGGGTGATACACGCCACATGTCTGGGGATCCATGCCCCCCTTAGGTATTACCGTCCAGTATTCAGTAAGTCATTGAACAGTTCCATCATTAATGGCGGTAGGCCCGTGAGGAAGGATTTGTAAAACCCTGCTGTGAACAAATCCTCCTCCCCCGCACCCTCTCCAGAGCCTTTCCCAGTGGCAACCTTCTTATAGAATTTCTGTTTAAGAAATTGCAAGTTGCACATTATTTTCCCTTCCTCAAGAAGCTGCAGCTCCTCTTTCCCCCCTTGCTTCGATAACACATTCCTCCCTCCCATTCATGGACGCGTGTGCCCATGTATCCAGCTGTTTTATCGCATCCCTCAGCCTATTTTCAATGAGTAAAACAGTGGGGGGTCTGGGAATCTCTCTACCAGCACGAACACAGCCCAATGACCTGTTCTTGGGTGAGTAACCCCTGGGAGAGACTCTACCAAGTCTTTAGCTCACTGTCCCTTTCACATAGAAGACATTTCCCTGCATATCAGTCTTTGTCCTGCCCAGGGGCAGTCCAGCACCGAAATACTAGGCAATTCTCCTCTGAACAAGAGTACCAACAGCAACCCCATACATGTGTTTCAGCCTTTTTGGGCATCATCAGTGAGGTGAAGCTGCGCCTCTCCAAGAACAGTGAGCAAGGGTCCACGTCTGGATTGCCCTTTTAACTTAGGGTGAGTGTCCGCTCCCTTTTTTCCCAGGCCCCTTCCCTAATCAGACCCCCCCCTTCCAGGTTTCCTTCCCCGCTTCCCAAACCATTCTCTTCTCCACCTCGAGTGTGTTATTCATATTGAAGAATTCCTCAATTTCTCTAACAATCGCCAACTGGAATACCAGATCGTTCCAAAGGGATTCATTATATCTCCTTCTTGAGGCCCTAGCGCTCATCCTCAACCAGCTCAAATCAGCTGTTGTCATATTGTGGTCTAAAAAGGAGATTGTGTGAATCTCCGAGTTCTGTGCCTCTTCCCACAAGTCCCTTGAAATATACACTTAGACTATCCTAGTAACGGTTCCATAAGGGGGCGAACAAAAGATGTTATCCCCTCTCCTGTGGGTGGAAATTACGCCATATATCTCGCAGCCCATACAATTCCAATGTCTCCTGGACCTCGCCATATCCCAACCTTTGCAATTCTTGTTCCCTGGCATGCGTCACCTGTTTGTCTAACTTTACATCTGTTCATATATTAAAATTACCTCCTATATGAAGGTGTCCTGTGCTCTCTACCAATATTTTCAAAAGGGTACTGTTCAGATATCTCAACTGCCTCTGGTTGGCGGCGTAAATCGTGGCAAATGTAAAGTGCACCTTCCTAATGGTACCGGAAACCAACAGGGCCCTCCCCTCCACGTCTGACCAGACCTTGGACATCTCCATCTTGAGCGCTCTACCTATTAGGATACCCAAATCCGCTTTTCTTAAAGGCACTAATCTGCAATATTCTTGCCCAACTAATCCACATGGCATTCTTCATTCTTCTCCCCTACTAAATTTTGTGGTCTGGAGGACCAAGACGTCCAGCTCAGCCTGCTGAAGTTCCCTTGCAACCAAGGATCTTTTCATTGGTGAGTTCAACCCTTTGACATTAAGAGTGCGAATCCTCAAACGGCCCTCCTGTGCCCCTTTTCCCCGCTACCGCCATCATGTAACCCCACTTGGGGAGCACCCTCCATGCCACCTGGTGGGCCTTCGTGTACCAGTTCAAACGTTGTCATAAGAGAACAGATGAGAAAACCTGTACCAAGCTCCCACTTCCCCCACCCAAACCCCAATCCCCCTCTTATTCCCCCCCTTCCTTAAAAGGCACCTGGCTCTCTGTAGTTAGCATCAATAGGTTGAAACCCGAACCACCAACAGAACCTGTTCGATTTGATCCCTTCCATCCAAACAATATACTCTAGATCCCCACTTCTCGCCCCTATCCATCACTTGTCGGCAATTAACTGCAACTCCCCTCAACCGCTGCACAATTTTTTTCCAAACACTAACAAGTGGTCAGTTATTCATTAAGCCACGGCCGGGTCCCCTCATCATGAGTGTGACATCCCCTTTTCGAGTCTCTACTAGAGAAATATACAACGTTATTAGGTCAGGTCTCGGCAGCCGGAGATGTGCTCAACTTTCGGAACTTCTGGGATCCTGGCATTCGTCTATTCAGCCCCTTGATACGCCATTGTCCCCCCACTGGCCACTTTTTCTTTTGAACTCAAAGGAATTCCAGTGTCTCCCACAAGCTCCCCTTTGGCTCCTGGGTAGTCCGTTTATATTTATATTGATCTGTTATTTTTATATAGCACCACTCGCCCATAGGCCTCGGAGCACTCACAAAGTCAGAAAGCACAAAACATAAAGTAGCAAGCATTCAGGATATTGGGCCTCATTATGAGACCAGCGCGACTGCCGCCGGTACCATTATTTTTCCGGTGCCCGCGAATCGGCAATTACAGGGTCATTATAGCCCCGCCGGACCCGGTAATTGCCCATTCACGGGCACCGGAATAAAATGCTTCCCATTCGAGCCCCAGAGGGCTCAATGGGAATGGAAGGTTGGATGCACCGGCACCATTTGGGAATGGTGCCGGTGCATCCGACATGCTTTGCTCGCGGGTGCCGGTACACCCGCCATGTCGGACCTGGCGGGCTGGAAGGCACCCGCAAGCAGAACTTTTGCCGGTCCAGTAACAGTACGTTGTTACAGGACCGGCAAACTTATGAGGCCCACTGTCTCAGTAACAACAGGTAGAAGTGGTATTAACTAGAAAGTCCCTCCATCAAGCAACATTGTTTTCAATAGTTTTTTAAAGAGAGTAATGGAAACACAGCTCTTAAGATCAAAGGGGAGAGAGTGCCCGGTAGTTGGTGCCCAGGCGTTAAAACTGGCGCCACCAATCTTCTTGAGGTTCACACACGGCTGATGTAACAGCTGGTTACCATTTGAGCGGAGGGTCCTTCTTACAAGAGCTCATTTTACTCTGGTGGAAAGATAGAGGAGTGCATTACCCAAACAGCACTTGTACACCAGAACAGCACCCTTAAATTTAATTTGTTGCTCGACTGGGAGCCAGTGCAACTTACTCCTGGCAAACTAAATCTTGGACCGCCGGCCCAGTTCGTAGACTACTCGAAAAGCTCAGTTCAGAGCCACTTGGAGCCTTTATATATTGGCCTTGGATGTACCCATCAAGAGGCTATTACAGTAGTCCAACTTTGTGTTTGATTGCAGCAGCAATCAAAGCTCTGTTAGCCTCTGATAGGTACGGGCGAATTTGCCAGAGTAGGTTTGTGTAGTAGGAAAGTAGGTAGGAAGTGTGCTTCTTAAATGACAGATGGGAATCAAAAACTCCTAAAGTTTTGACATTTACACACACTGTGATATTACCATTCACCATGAAACATTTATACTGACAGCCAAGTTTTTTTAATCTTTGTTGGGTACCTACAACCAACAACTCTGTCTTTGATTCATTTAGAGCCAAAGAGTTTACCGCCATCCATAATCATATGGCTTCAAAGACTCTATTGACTCTGTTCACATCATCATTGTACACCCCAGTCAGCTCAAGAACTATCTGGGTGTCGTCAGCGTAATTCGCGAACCGAACACCCAGAGCAACGAGCAGATCACACAGAGTTTTTGAGAATACATTAAACAGCAGTGGGGATAAACATGAACCTTGTGGCACACTGCATGCCAGAAGTTTGTTTGAAGAAGCATTTCCTTTTACCACTGCAGCCATCCTAGGTCCTAAGAAAGATTTGAACCAATTGGCAGCATGAGGCGTACATTTTCCCAGCTCAATCTGCTTACCAGTAAAGCATGGTCAATCAAATCAAAAGCTGAGAAGTCCAGCAATAGGAGCAGAGCTGCATTACCTTCTTCAATAACGCCCACAATGTTCGACTGTAGATCTAAGAGCTGTTTCAGTCCCGTGATTTGTGTAAAAGCCTGATTGTTCAGCGCCCAAGATGTCATTTTGCTCCACAAAATTCTGATATTGTGCGTAAGCAATCTATACCCATCCAATTCAAAAGCAATAGATAATGGGAACCCCCACCTGTACCAAACTCCTTTCTCATTGAAACACTTCGTAAGGGGTGAGCAGTCTTTTGGCAAGAGTCAGGGAGGAAAGATCTTGAAAAACTGGTACTCTAGTGTTGCCGTACATTACCAGGCCTTTCTTCCTTGCTTTCTCCAAGATCTTGACTTTATCAGGATAGTTGTGGAACCAGGCGAGGACTGACTTGGGACGCCTTGCCGAGCTGCCTGCTCTATGAATCCCCTCAATTTTCGCTTCACCCATGGTGTCGTCAAAAATTAGTTTCGTGACTTCAGAGTTCTTCCCAGGTCCATCTCCCCCTCTTTGTGTGGGATCACAAAAATTCTTAAGTTCTGCCTTTCGCGGTTTTCCAGGTAGTCCATTTTCAGGATGATCTTTGCATCTCTCCTTTCCATTTTGGACCTTCTCACATCCATTTGGATCTCTAGGGTGTCCAGGGAGGATTGCTTATGCTCCAACTCCTCGAGTCTCTCCTCCATTTTATTGATCCTTTGGGTAATTTTATCTACTCCTCCTCCAATATCTGCTCTTGTGTTTCTAATCTCCTCTATTAGTACTGCAACATCTTTTCTGGTTGCCATGGACTCGTCCACCCACCCCGGCTAACATGGTGCCCCGCTGGACAGTCCCTGCCCTGATCTTCTTTGATGTGTATGCAAAGCTGGCTAGCTTAGATCGCCCAGCCATCTGCCACCACTCAATAGCATGAGTACCTAAGTGTATGTAGTGACGCTTCAGACCTGGACTGATGAGACTTCAGCTTTGTGGTGACGTAACCAACAGGTCGCTTAGCAGCCTCAAATGCAATGCTATAAATTCTGTCTCTTGTGCCACTTGTGACTTCTCTGTTAAGCCTAGTGGGTACTTTGGGGCAGCCACCTAGTGGGCGGAAACATCCGTTTCGGATTGCCAACCGGTGGTGATAGTGGTGGTGGTGGTAGAACACCACTTGGTCTGATATTGTATTAGCAAAGTCCATGAACTTGCCCCTCCACTCACTCCCAATGGATACGCAGCCACTCTGCTTCAGGGTGGGGTCCACTGTGTGGGGGCCACTGGCCTCAATTGGTCCGGCGAAGGATCTAAGCCCTCCATCCTAGTCCCGGGATCAAGGAATGTCTGGATGAGACACCCACCTCTGTATGCTGCACCGCTTGTCTCAAGGTCCCTTTTCCTATATGCCGTTAGGCCTTCCAATGGGTCTTCTGGGCAGGCAGGCCGCGCTCTACGTCCTCTCCGTCTATCTCTGGCAGGAGAAAATATATATATTTTTTCAGCTTCAACGCCGCAGGGCCGAACTCCGCCAAAACGGTTGCGATTCTCACCATTCTTTGACCCATACTGGCAGAGGAATTTCATCAACCCTGTAGTCTGGGCGTTGCATCCCCCAGGGCCAAAAGTGGTGTGAACACTTTTTGGACTTGGGACAGGAGATGCGGGGACTCGAGCTTCCTTCATCGGCACGTCCCCTGGTGGCCTCCCCAGCGAGTTATCTTTAAGCGCTGGATCGGGATTCGAGCCTGTTTCACGCTCCGTTGTCTTGCTTCCAAGACAAACGCATTGCCCCCGAGATATCCTTCGTCCCCAAGCAGAATGAATCTCCATTTGCAGCAACATAATGGCCCATTGCATTGCCATCCCTCTTCTACCCATAGAGAGTAGTGGAAAGCTGTGGGCACATCCCAAAGGCCAACTCTCAACTGGACTTGTAAAATTATGAAAGATACTTTTCCCAGCTCCACATACTCTTCTTTCAAACCTAGTTTGCCTTTAAAACCTATTGCAAACAATTATACAGTATTCTCAAAAAGGGACTACTATTCCCACAATCCCCACAACACTGGGACAACAGAGGCGAGGGGTAATGATCACTTCCCACTTCAGCAGTCTAGTTCTTCTCCAAATCCTATTGGCCAGGGCCAATATGAAAAGGAGGAAAGACTCAGTGTGAGAGGTCCCTGGAGGACCTGGCTGCAGGAATCCTGTGCGGGAGAAGGAAGGGCTGAAAACTGCTGTGCCAAGAGAAGAAAGGGGGAACCCCTTGCTCCTAACTACCTGTGTGGAGCTGAAAAGCACTGGCACTGTCAAGGAAGCCAGTCCACTCCCCTCCATGATGAAGGGGAATCCCTGGGAATCAGCAGAGTGCCTCAGCCCAGAGGACACTGCAGTGTCCCTCACTGCTGGTGGGGGGCATGGGGAGGAGACCGTGGAAAGTTTGTTGTCTTAACCAGCTGTGGTGAGACCCATTAATTCGGACGGTGATACAACTAAAGAACTTTGCTGGAGAAAGAGGGCTTGTCCTCTCCATTTAAGGAGTTCAGGTGAAGATGTGGCATCTCCATTGAAAGCGGGCAGATGCTCGGGGCATGTGCTGGTGTGTGGAAGCTGGAGGCGTGCGTCAGTGTGGCAGAGCAAAAGGGCTTGCCAGCAGAATAGGATAGAAATGTGGTGCGAGCAAGGCGTGCTGTGGAGAGGCCAGGAACTACAAGAGGAACTCTGGGTGTCCGACAGCCAAGAGAAGCAGCGTTGCCCTTACCGGGAGCAGAAGAGAAGCCAGAGTGCAGAAGCGGAGCCTTGAGAAAAGCAGGAAACAAGCTGCAAAGTTACACCTCATAAGCGCAAGCAAGACAGAAGACGCTACACAGAGCCGGTGACTCTGCCGGAGCAGAGTGGGGATCCTGGGGCGCTTCGGCGACTGCCATAGACAATTTGAACATTGTGAAGTCACGTAAAGTGAATAAGCTAATGTGTGAATCAAAAGGGCAGAGTGCCAACCCAAACCCCAATAAGAAATGAATGCAAATGTGGAGAAAGCTGAAAAGAACAGTGAGACGTGTAGATATACCAAGCCAAGAAAGGTATATGCTAGTTGGTTGTAAAGAGGTACTATAATATATGAGGAAGTCCTGGCAAGCATACCCCAGGCTGTTGAAAGCACAAGAGAGGTCCCGGCGGAGGATTACACCAGACGGTTGTAAGTGCATACAGAGTCCTGGTAGGGGAGTATACCAGGCAAATTGCAAACCTACAAGAAGCGTCAAAGGACAGTGTTTTGTTGAATAAAGAAGGAACTTGTGTTAAAGGATTTACAAGGTTGTAGAGCTTTTCACCTAACAGGATTGTTGTGGTCCAAGAAAGACTCAAAGAACTATTAGACCAAGAGACCTTGTTACACCCGGGAATCCAGGGGAAGGGAGTCGCTCTCTGGAACCAAAGTCTTTTCCATCTTGGAGAACATTTTTGTTGGAGCTGGTTTATTTTTTATTTAAAAACACTTTTTGCCAATACCAGGTTAAAGCCATTCCCCTTCTCACTTTATTATTTTGTTTGTAGTGCGAGGGTCATGATAGAATGTTTGGACAAAAGATCGGCTTTTGAATTCTGTAGCCCTGACATAGACACAGATCCTTAAATTATTATATTTTTTTTTTAGGCAGGGACACTCATTGAGCTGGGTTTGAGACATTTTACCAACTCATTTAATAAGTCTTAAACCAAAACATGACAACTTTGTTTCCGACTTTCATTTCTGACCCCTCACACTTTCCTACGAGTTGGTTCTTTTGTGTGCTTTGTGAGGTAGTGTGTGGTTTAGGCAGTGGAGATATTGGTTCCTGGGTTGACTGTGATGTTGAAGCTCCAGAGTAAAATGTTGTTGGCATACATGAAAGACCTGTTGGTGACCATGTCCGGGAAATCTTCGATGAAGGAGGTGTTGGGATTGGGTGGTCTGTAGATGAGATGAAGTGACTGTTCGTTGGGGAAAGTGGGAAGTGGCAGGATAGGTTACCGAAAGAGCCAACAGTGGCGACGTCCAGTTGGGTGAATGGCTATGATGCCTTGTAAATGATGGCAAGGCCTCCGACTATCTTTTTTGGATGGTCTCATTCTAGAATCCTGTAGCCGTTGGGGGTGAGGACATCTAGGATGTGGGTGGAGGTGGATGTCATCCAGGTCTCCGTAATAAAGATGGCATCCAAGTCATGTGTGGTGATGGAGGTTGGCGATGTCAACTGCATGGATGATTGTTGAGCATCAATTCTCGTGTAATGGTGAATGATGGGAGTGGTAATGGGGGAGGGGTATGGTGACATGGATGAGGTTGCTGTGATGCAGTGTCCATGATGTTGCTGGTGAGCGGCGTGGTTGGCGAGGAGTCTGAACAAGTGTTGAAAAAGCCATTAGGGAGTTGTGTTTCAAAGTTGAAGAATGTGAGTTGAGTTCTTGGGATACCCTTTCCCAATCCCACTACTGCTGGGGGAGGCTCCTTGACCAGAGCTCTACCGATCGTGGTCAGGCACGTGAGATGTCGAGCAAGGACTTTACACCTGTTGAACCCTATTGAGGTAAGAGGGATAGGAACCGGTAGAATTACTCTCCCCCGCCTGTACTCAGATCCACTCAGGGACCACATCAGAGGGTCCCTGTGCTCTCAATCTTGGTTCTGTTGGATGGGGGTCACTTTTGGGGTCAGGATTTTGAGTTGGGCTAGCCGGCTGTTCTGCACTCCAGCCAGAGGGTTTGTGGCACTGGACAGCTCTACGACCCGAGCATGTTGACGAAAAGATGGCCACGTCAACTACCTCAGGACCCCCAGGATACTATGCAGGTGGAGAACAGCAACAATGGTAGACGTTGACCCTTGTGGTGCCCTGCCAGGCCCCTATTTGTGCTGGAGAGCTGCAACTATGCGAGGGAGTTCTCTCTTTTTTTGACAAGTCTGGGGTCTGCAGAGTCCCAAGTCCGAACTCTGAATGGCAGCTAATACAGAGAGCTAACCGTGGGATGGCCCAGGACACCTCCAGTGCTTCCAAATTCAGCATCCTCAAGCAGAGGTCAGTACTGGTTGGTTTCCACTAGTCTAGGGGTCAAAGTACTGATGAAGCCTTTCTGTAGATAAGCAAAGGAGCAGGGCTACACAGAGACAGTTTAAGACCATGTTGGATGACTGGAACGACGTTCCAGGTCTTCAGCGGGATGGTCCATGTCGTAGGGGTCTTGCCTCCAATGATGATCTGATGGAAGGCTGCAAGAGTTCTCCTTTTTTTCCAGGATTCAAGCTGGCGTCACCCCAAGACTAGGAACCACATAACAGGGTATAAATAATGTAAACACTATAACTGCTACCACAATCAGTGACACTGATATTGTACCACACAAATGTGAACAAGGGGTACAACGAATAGAAAAACCTCTAAAGGGCCTTGCTTATACTACTACTATCCCTTCTCGAAGAACTACGCTAACCCTAAGACCAAGGAACACCTTTCCATAGGCAGCGCTGATGGGCCGCCTATCTAATGGGGATAGTCAAGGGAGAAACCCACCCTCTATTGCCAAACACCCTCTGTGTCCAAAAGAAATTGGTAAACTTGCAACTTGGCCTTCCTCATATAAATTTGTCTTGCCCAGCTAAGATAACTTGTTTTTCATAGTTCTATCTGAATCTGATGCATGGCTAAACTTCACAATTCCATGTAGATGTGACTCATACTGATCTTCACTATTCTTTGTAGATGTGACACAGGCTAATATGAACAATTCTGTCTAGATTTGACGCAAGCTAATCTTCATAATTTTACCCCATCCATAGCTGGCCAAAATGTAAACTGTGGCTGACTCACCCAATTGGCTTGATGCAACGTATGGTAACCTTACACATTGAGGTTGAGTTCAGAAAGGCTACCTTATACAAGTGGGGTGAATGCCGACTATGGCTGATGAGCAACAAGTAAGTTGAGTGCCTGGGCAGTAGGGAATTGGGAAATGAGATGGGTTGGCTAGTTAGTGGAGTATAGTAATGGGTAACTAACAGAATGCGAACGATGCAAGATATTAACTAACACAGTTAGCCTAGATGCAAGAGATGGCTAAGCAACACAGTTTGTCTAGGTGTGGGCGACTAAGACAATTGGTTTGTATGAGATCTTTTGGGTGGTAGTGAAATAAGAGAAATTAGAGAGGTTCAGCAGTTTAGTGGGGTGCAGTGATTGCTGTGCCCTATGCCCGCACCCCACTTATCTTGTCAGATGCTGCTGGTTGACGGCTGCAGGCTTCCTACTTCCCCCGGCAATCACGGTCTGTAGCTGTTTCTGCTGGAGCTGTCCTTTGCCTCGGGTCCTTAGCTGAGGGGGGGCTGCAACGGGTAGGGACTGCCCTGGGTTGTTGTGCTAAGTGAGTCTCTAGGGCCAATCAGGCGGTTGGGGGGGAGGGATGGTAGGCATGGCAATGAGGCGGAGGGGATTAGGCGGAAAGGAAAACACTCACTTAAAGTGTGTGGAAAGCAGCAAAAGCGCACAAAATGCAACTTAGTTTAAAGCTGGGTTGCACACTCCAGCACTGTACCTGTACACTACACTGAGATATTTAATGACACATGGGAATATACAAAGGAGGTAGCTACACAATATCAATTAGAATAAATGTAATAAAATAGACACCCTATTGTAGCGATATTCACACACAATGCGGCCTATCAATGTCAGATATTTTTGCATGTAATCAAGTGGTGACCACAGATCTAAGGAACCACATCTAATCATATGATTAGCCCAAAATAGGAGGGAAAATGGAAAAAGTAGCATTGTGTTCTGCCAACTCGGATGTTGTACACCAATAATGGCGACATCCAGCATGTTTATTTGGTGTATAGGTGACTCACAACCATGAAAGGAATTTCCATAATCTCATCACTGCTGGGCTGGGCATAGGTGCCATGTCAATATTGTTGTGATCACTTTCCTAAAACAGCTGAATCATGCCACTGTATTACCTCATTAAGCTCATGGGTGTCAGTTTTGAGACAGAATGTCCATTGTTGTTCACTTCATAGAAGTTGTGTAGAATAATACAGACTCGTTATAGAGGTCATCTTGTGAGGTAAAATGATTATAGGTAACTGTATTTTATTATTTTGGAATAACGGGTTTCCTAGATATTTCAAACCTGAGTGCCCAGATTCGGCCCGGCCCGAGTTGGTTTACCTATTGCATGTTTTCACTAGCTGTGAGGCAGTGATTAGTGGGAGTCACATTTGAGTTTACCAGTGCTTGACCGTCTGTTATAAAGCTATTAATGCTTACAACTGTGATAGTTGGAAAGAGGTTACAGTGCAATGGTTGGTATCTGTAGGGCATCATGAAATGGTGTTGTCCATATAAGATGGTGCCATTAAGTGACTCATTGGCACTGATGCAGCTGAACAGTCTATTCCCGTTGTGTAGATTGCACATGTGCCGTATTCTGCCAAGTACTTGTATTTGAAGAAATCTGACTGCTGTGAATTTGTGGTGCATGAGAAAGTTGTTTTCTGGTCCTGAAGAAAGTGGGAAGCTACGCTACATCCACCAAAAACAGATAGACCTATCTGGGATATCCTTTACCATGAGCTTTTTTATTGAAATCCATATGAATAAGACACTGGTGCGTTTATGATGTGGAATTGTGAGCGCACACACTGGTGTACAATGTGTTGCACTTTCTGCCACAAATTTAGAGTGCACACTTGGGTCACAGTTCAATAAATCAAAAGATCCCCTCCCAAATGTACTCTGGTGATTTCAGTGGTAAACCACAATCAATGGTTTTAGTGGTTTTTATGATTTTGTTTTTAGTAATTTCATTTTGTCCTTATTTTTGGCAGTTTTTCAAATTTCTTTTGAGACACCAACTGAGTAGGTTTGGCAGTAGAGTGAGAGTTTCTCTCTTGACTATCCCGATAAGCTAGGCGGCACATCAGTGCTCCCTAAGGAAAGGGGTTCCTTGCTCTTAGGGTTAGCGTAGTTCTTCGAGAAGGGACAGTAGTAGTCTAAGCAAGGCCATTCAGTGGTTCTTTTACTCTCACCTGTGTGTGTCACCTCAACCCTACCAATGATAAGGATCAGCACCATTCAAACTGGCAGGGCCTGTCCAATCATAGCCTGTGGCCATCAAATCTTCCCAGCAACAGACGCACTTTGGCATGGATGTGGACTGGGACAAGAAAGTCCCAGTCTTCACATCCGGTCACAAACTTATAACGCCTCTTTTCCTGGGAAAGGGTTTGTCATGTATGGCAAATATTGTTGCATGGGAGTTCTAGAGTGCATGGTACTCATAAAGGCATTATGGGGTCAAATGCAAAAGTGGTCGCGAGAATATAAAGAAAATGCTGTCTGAAAATATCCGCTGCTACCAGCCCATCATGGACACATTATACCAAAAAACAAAGTTGCAAAAGAAAGCTATATGGACACAGTTTCCCTACTGCCCCTCACTGTAAGGTGATTTGTGCAGTGTGAAAACAAAGCAGGGATTTCCCATTGGAGCCCAAAGTCCCCATGTGCTGATAGCCGCAGGGACTGACCAGTGCCCCAAAACCGATGAGCTTAGCAAGGTAAGTTAAGAGGCTCTAGAAGTATCAGCAAGTAACTTAACATTTTTATTTACATGAATACGTCCATGAAACATCGCAAAATGTGGGACGAGTGCTTGGAAGTGGCCAGATCAGTTTCTTGTTCCGTTTGGTAAACTTTCATGGAGAGAGTAAAATGTTAGTCAAATGTTTTTTTTCTTTCACATGCTCATGCACCCACACATTCACACTCTTAATGTTGGACGTTGAACATTCGTAGCCTCGGCTTTCTGTATGGAATGTTAAGGATGTGACCATTTGTGTCCTTTATTTGTTAATTAACAAATGGGTAAAGGGCACTTTGTCAAATTTGACTTGGAGGTCCCTTCTCAACTCCTTGGACAGTCTGACACCTCTTCCTATCAGTAGCCTTTGCCTGCAACAGGTATTTTTGTGGCACAGGTAATGAGGAGGGGATTTCCAGTACTGTTTTTCTTCGCCTTTTCGCACGACTTTAGCATGCCCTCTACAGAGCTGCCTCTTAAATGGATATATTTTTTCACCAACATGTTTACAATTGCGGCGCTCTTACAATATGCCCTGTTCACACCCAAATCGCCAGCAAAGCAAACTCTTCAGTAGTGCCGTCCATTTTAACTTCATCATATGATCAGTATCTCTTTCCTCCTCTATCATTACTTTCCTGCAGTCTGTCTTAATCTTACTTCACAAGACTGTAGGCCTTGTGCTCCCCTAATCACCTTCAACAGGAGAAAGCGGCTATGACTTGGAAAGAATTTAAAAAATGTTGAATTATGTTGATAATTCTGGCGTGCAGCACCTCGTCGTGCAAGGGGTTTACTCTCCTAGATTGACAGTGACACAGCATACCATCTGCGATGATGTGCAGTCTTGAACGTTTTTGATTTTTGCTATGTGAAATTATGCTGGTTTTCCTTCAGAACGTGAGCTCTGATAAACCTTGCTTTCTAAAAGTTCTAAAAAATATAGTTCACACATCTGCACTTTGATTGGCTGTGTCTGCGGACCCAGCAGCTGCAACATTATTTGGCAGCGTGCATGCGTGATAGTCTGCTGGAATCAAATTAATTACAACAGCCATGTGCTGCCTTGAACAGTGGGCACCCACAATTCAAACTATATTTAACTGCATGACCTGATGACTTAGTGGCAGAACTTTGATTATTCATGTAAAACTATCTATTTATAAAAATCACAGGGAAAGCGATGCATTCCTGGCACAGAAATGCATACAATATTTACCATTGATAATAGTGGACAACATTGGGCCTTTATAATGGTGTGGGTGAGTGACTTGAAGGCCAGATGTTGCACGGGAATGTGGAAACATAAACGAGGGACAAGGACCGGGCAGAATTACCTAGGAACTGAATGGTGGAGGAAGTGCTGAATTAAGTATGAAGAGGTGATGGAAGCCTGCTGTGCAGTGGTCCATGAAGGGTTGGGAGTGAGGAAAACCAGGTGCTGCACTATCTTAGAGATCTAGGAAACGGGTTCTTCAGAAAGGAGAGCTTTGAGGTTGGATTTAAATCGGCGGTAGCATTGGAGTAGTACAGAGAGGGAGAGCAAGAGCATTCCAGAGTAGGGGAGCAAGTAGAGCGGGAGAAAATGAGGGGGCACAGAGTGCTTGAGTGGTGGTATTGAAGTGAGCTGAGGATGATCGTAACAAGTGAGGAGGAGAGGGAGAAGTAGGGAGTGAGATGGGCAGATAGGTATGGTGGAACGAATCCAAGGATAGTTTTGAAGATTAGAAGTTTATACCTGGCCCTTTGTTTCATAGATAGCCAGCCAAACTACAACGGACAGAAGAGGTAGAGGTAAAGCGAGAGGTTTAAAAGTGTGCGCACCACGAAGTTTAGGACTTTGTCGAGAGGTAAAAAAGCATAGTTGGGAAGGCCATAGAAGAGAATGGCACAGTAATTGTATCTAGAAAGGACTAAGGGGGCGATTAGCTGTTTAGCAGTATTGAAAGGAATCTGACAGGTTGTTCTGATATTGCAGAGGTTGAATCTGCCTGCAGTAGCAGATTTGAAGATTAAGAGCAAGGGGTGGTGTACTCTGTGGAACATGACACCAAGGTTATGAGCGGAAGCAGAGTAAAGAACGTAGTCGCGAGAGAAGCGAAGAAGAGGGGGAAGAGATAGCACGTGTGGCTGGGAAGTAGAGAACTTCTCTCTTAGTGGAGTTGAGCATGAGTGTGTGAGATACCATCCAATATTTGATGGCACAGAGACAGACCTTTTTGACAACAACTCGTTGGATAGGGAGTGGAAGGAGGCCAAAATCTGAGTGTTAGGGAAAGGTTGATGGGAGAAGCCGTAACAGGAGGGTGAGGAGGTGAGGTTGTTCCAAGATGCCTGCAAGGGTCTACGGGCAAGGTCTGAAGCAAACCAAGCAAGGGCCCTATCTCTGATGCCAAGGATAGATAATGTAGAGAGAAAGTCAGAATGGGTGACCGTATTGAAGGCAGCAGAGAGGTCGAGAAGAACGAGAATACTTGAAAGGTTTGCATGATAAGCGGACGAGATGAGGTTGCAGACGTTGAGGGCGGCTGTCTCAGTAGAATGCAGAGGTCGGGAGCCAGATTGAAGAGGGCCCTGGAGGTTGCGAGTATCAAGGAACGCAGTGAGTAGATTGAATACTTCTTGCTCTTGGATTTTGGAATAGTGTGGTATTAGAGACATGGTGAAAGTTGGCAGGACAGTTAGGATCTATACCAGGTTTCTTAAGGAGAGGGATGACAGTAGCTGTCTTATAGGATGAGGGAAAAGTGGCATTGTCAAGAGGAGTTGAATAGAGAAGCAATATGTGGAGCAACACTGGGAGCTATGTGCTTCACAATGTGTGGGGACAGTGGAGGCAAAGGAAGGTTTTGTTTTGGGAAGTAGGGCAATAATCCCATCAGGGTTGGTGGGCATATTAGCCAGGGTGAAGGAGAAGAGTGGTGAAGAAAACTGAGTAGGAGGAGGGGATAGAAGGTTTATAGTGAGGGTATTTTGAGTGGTAGAAATTGTAGAAGCAAAGTAGAGCACAAGATCATTTGCAGAAAGAGTAGAGGAGGGTGGAGTAGGTTTAGGAGGGGAGAGAATTGAGTTGACTTTTATGGCAACTAGGTTGGGAGGATGACACAAAATTGGATAGAGAATTCCCGTTTGGCAGAGTCAAAGTAGAGGAATAGTTTTAAAGAGCAGTGAGATCAGAGGAGTGCCTTCACCTTTGCCAAGTGCAAAGCTTTTTCAGCATTGTTGTTTTCATGGGGCGGACGAGAGGTGTTATTCAGGGCGAAGTATAGTAAGAAGAAAAGGGAGCATGAAGAGTAGTGTTAAAGTTAATGAAGGCTTCTTCAGTGGGTAGAAAGGGGAGTTCATTATAGGAGGCAAGAGAATGGTTTAGCTCAGACATAGTCTGGGAGTTTGGAGGGAAACTTGTGCTTAATAGTTGTAGTAAATGGAGTGAGTGAGGAAGGAGGAGGGGCGATTGCAGCAAAGACTATGGTGATCGAAGGGAGAAGGAGCAGTGGAGATATTAGAAGCAGAGTGTTTAGGAGATGAAAATAAGGGCAAGGGAGTTTCTGTTTGAATGGGTGGGCATAGCATGGACAGAAGAGTGAGTTGGTAAGTATAAGAGAGTTAATCAGTGGAGTGAGCAGCATAGAGATAGGGGGGTTTGAAGTCACCAATGACAATGAGGTGGTGATCGGGAGGGAGAGTCAATTCATTGGGAGATGTGGTTGAAAAATTTACCTAGTGTACTAGGTGGCTGGTAGACAGAGATAATTTGTATGCCAAAGGGGACAGTGATTGTGGAGATGGTGTATTCGAATGGGGGAGAATTAGCAGGAGATGGTGTGTGGGGATGAGTAGGAGAGGTAGGAAGTGTGGAGAATGAAAACCGTCCTATACCACCATCCCTGCCAGTTGGGCATGGAGAGTGAGTCAAGGTATAGGCAGAGTCATGAAGGGGTGCAAGTATTGCAGAATCAGCGGGAGGGATCAAGTTTCATTAAGGGTAATAGCAACAGAAAGAGTGGGATGTAAAAGCATAGCAATGTTGAGTCTGAGAAATAGAGAGACACTGGGGCTAGATTTGAGAAGAGGAAGTGTAATGGAAGTTAGGGTTGGAGTAGGTTTTGCAAATGGAGTGTAGTGGAGCGAGAAAATGTGTTATAGAGGAGAAGAGATGATGGGGATGGGAAGAGAGGTGAGATGGTTCTGAGCTGAGAAGCATGAGGAGAGAAGTAGGAGGGAAAGGAAGAGATGGCATGAGAAGCCCATGAGGGTGAAGTTGAGAAGAAACAATAATGGGTACTTACAGACAAGTAGCAGGACACTGCATCTAATCTGATATTGTGACATTTGAGGAGATAGTTGAAACTGCCAAAACTCAATCTGATGTAGTTTTTATTATGAACTGGTTTCCTGTGACCCTTACAACAGCACAGCAGCGACATTTGTGTATTGCATCTGTTCTTGGGAGGGCCATCTACAACATATAGTGGACCTACCCAGGAAGCTCCATGCTCTGTTAGGATGGCATGGCATCTTCTTGGCAGAGCAGGACATACCTCCTCCAGGCATTGGGTGAGGGCTGGTAGCTTCAAAGGGAGCCCTGCAACACAATGGGAAAGTCTCACCAGGGAGATGATTACCAGAGTCATTTTGATCTTGTGCAGACAGGAGAGGTGGGCAGATAGTGCAGGTATTGATGGGGCCTGAACCTATGGGAAGGGTCCGGACATCTTGAATATGTCCATGCCACAATTCCTTCCTGAGACCCCCTGCCGCCACCTTCCTGTAGACAAGCCACTCTGGGAACTGACCTAAGGAATAACACTTGTTACAACAAGGATTGACCTTACAGGTGGTTTGGAATGGGCACATTAGCTGTGGCAAAATGAATGTATAAGGGGCGAGACCCCCACTTTCCTTATTAGAAGCTTGTTGGGGTAAAGACTGCCCAAAGTCCCCAGCCATAAGGCTGAAGGTGAATATTTCTAAGAGGGTTCAGACCTTCCTTCTCCACAACCAATATAGGGGAATATTTCAATCCATCTTTGGCTCTCTGCATTTTCAAGCCTGTAAGAGCTGCTGCGGGTGCTCTGAACACCTTTGAGCCGCTGCACAGAACCAACAAAAATGTTTTTGACACTTGAACCATTTAGAGCACCTTCGAGCCTTGCCACTCTGAGTATCACCTGTCTGCCCCCCTCTGCTTTTAGCTGTTGCTTCCTAACCACATTGCGTCGTTCGACCCAATCTAACCTTCGAGCCATGTCGATTCAAACCTTGCCTCTTGTCTCAAGCTTCTTCGGGCCAAGTTGTTGCCACTTGTTGAATTGCGCGGCTTTGCTGAATCCTGTCGATCCAGCTTAACTGACTCGAACCAGATTCGATGCGCCAGAAAGCACCCAGAAACCCATCTTGATGCTGCTAGCTCCTGAAAGAACAGGTATCCAACAGTGGTTTTCTCTTCCTGGCACATGTTATATGAGCCCTAGTGTCATTTAGGGCCACACTGTATTTCTTAAAGATATATTCTTGAAGTTGGTTGACTGTTTTTCACTATCCAGAGTTCCCATTTCCCCCAAGTCTGCATTCACTGTGTATTTCTTAACATGGGTGGGTTTCTGATGTTTTTAATAGTCGTTGCTCTAAGGTTAATTAGTTGCATTTTTAGAGACCCATGATTGGAATTTATTTTATTTTGATACTTGGCATATTATTGTTTTGGATGCCCGATGCGCCCTCTTGAAAAGTATAGCCTCCTTCCTTAGAGGCAAAGTATGCCATTGGTGTTGTGACTGTTTCTTTGATTTGAGCGCACTGCTGGTTTAGTACTAGCGTGGGGCTGAGTAGTAGTTTATCAACCTATACTCATCAATGTACACTAGCAGTGCAGTAGTCATTTTGTCCCACTCAAGATACAGGCTTCTAATAGGGTTCAAAATATTCTATACAGCCACATTCAAGCCATTTCACACAAAAGACCCAAGGCAGCAGCCCACCCTCATGTGAGTGTGTTAATTCCAAACAGTGTCTCTATAAAACTTTTCCCAGAATTTAAGAATCTGGATTTACACTACTTTCTTTAGCCTTGTCGAATCATAGCACAGTCCATTTTCACTGCATGCTGTGTTTAATCACAGGACATGGACTGAGCGAGTCACTCAAGGGAAATACACAGGACTTTAGTAGGTCAGTACCAAGGTAATCAACAAACTCAGCGCACACAGTACGGTTTGCGACTTTATTTCCAGTATTGTAGGTTGAACGAAGGCCTATAGAAAAACAAATAGAAAGAAAAAGGACAACTGGGTAATGTAAATTAATAGTGCACAGGATGGGATAACAAAGTACTATTGTGGTAAATGTCTTTAATAGTACCTTCTGGGTGGTTCCAACCCCTTCAGGCATGATTTTGTGCCTGTATCATTCCAAGGGCCAGGTCGGGCGTCCCCATCCCTCAAGCCCCTGCCTTTAGTCATGAGCCGGGAAAAGGGTTGGGTGAACTCCTACAGCAAATAGTGGCATGGCAATAATGCACAATCAGAAGACTCCACTGTTAGTGTAAGGATGGAGGGGAAAATAAATCTTGTACACAGGTCTGGTCTCTAATAACAATGTCCTTAGTCCAGTGTCCACTTCGCTAACCAGCAAACTCCATGGTTGATGACTCGAAGGCATCAGTTAAGTAACTCAGTCTGTGTGTTTAACTTGATCAGGCCCTATTCTTTCTTGGTTGTAACAGTTGGTTTTAGCAGATTATTCTCTCCTGGATATTGTAGCACTCTCCTACAGTGGGCAAGACTTCCTGATTCCATCTCCTTGCATTGGGGTTTTTATCAGTGTATCAGGTTAGCATATATTCCACCCCTGACCCACAGGTGTTAGTCTGCATTTATTCTGATTTGTCAGCCAAGGCTAGCTCTCCCTTATTGAGTCCTCCCCCAACTTCTCTGACTCCAGTGTCAGCCAGGCTCCAACTTCAGCAATGCTTCTGTGTAGACTTTAGCACACAAAATATGTATGTTCTATGCAAAGTTTTGCTGGTTCCAGTTTTCTCTTCTTCCAGGCACACTGAACTTGCCCCTCAGTCTTGGCTGCAGAACCAAGCACGGAAGCGATTATTAGTGTTCTGGTGCACAAACACACTGACTTGCAGCTATCTTGAATATATCCACAAGCAGGCTTGTGGTATATCTTTTCCTCAGGTTTGCTTTGCTCTTGCATGGATATGTGCTAATGCCTCCACCTGACGTCCTTCAATGTGCTCTTTGTGTGCGGTCAAGGACTGAGTCAAACTTTACAGTATTCTGCAAACATTCTCCTAGCTCCACCCACGGGGATCCAATATTAAAAACGTGCAAAAAAAGTCTAAGATTGGAATAATAAATTATCCCCCACCCCTTAGAATATTTAGGGGGAAAGAGATCAAAATATCTCAAGCAATATTCATTTACTCTTCACACTTCAGTTTTAGCAACATTTTAAAATGTTGCTGTGAAATGCCTCGAATAGTGCCCCGAGAGCACTAATGAGAGAACAAGCCTCTCTCCTCTCCTTGCTCCAATGTCACAGGTGACCTCAAACACCCACCAAATCTTGAAGACAGTTCAACGTTTTATATTTTCAGAATTGAAAAGGGGCTCATTAAAGGACATTCCTCTCTCTTGGCTAGTGTGTGGGCGGTTCCCTCCCTCAACCCCAGACTTGTTTCTACAGATCCCTCTGGGAACAATGCAGTTTGTCCCTGATCGAAATTCCCCAATCGTAGTATACTGCAAGTATAGGTACCTTCGAGGGGATTGGGTCCTCCGACGTATTCCATATCTATGACATGTAATCACCAAAGCTGTGCTGCTTCGGAAACTTTTTTCGGCTCCTGCGTCGATGACGTCGTTGCGCCGTCGTCGAGGACTTCCTCTGACGTCATCCGATGTGATAAGTAGGACGCATGACGCCCGTAGCCTCAGTTCCGTTTTTTCCGCAAACGTGTTGCTTCTTGAATCTCAGTTAACGCCTCGACTGTTTGGAGTTCTGGTCTTCTCGGGTCTTCGACCCTGTTGGTTTTGTGAATCCTTCGTGTGAAGATGTCTTCTACTTCGTCTTCGACCCCGCGTCCTGGTTTCAAGAAGTGCGGGGAGTGTGGGTCCAAGATGTCGGTGACGGACTCGCACAACGCCTGCCTCTGGTGCCTCGGGGAGGCCCACGACACGGATAACTGTATCGACTGCCAGTCGCTCACGTCCAAAGCCTTACGCGAACGTAAGAAGTTGTTGTCGGTAGGTCGGGTGTCCAAGCCCCGGAAGCCCCAGTTGGTCTTTTCCTTCCATGCCTTCCTGTTCCTCTGCCTATGCCTTTGTGTCTCCCTTTTCTCCACCTACTCTGCTCATTACTGCTCCACCCACTGTCTTTCTCGCTCTCGCACTTCCTATTCTATCACTCTGTTACTCTAGTCCTCTCTACACCCACCCTGCGATCTTACTCTTCTATTACGCTCTCCTAAACCGCTACTACTCCCCACCACTACTAGTCCCCTGCCCTCACCACCACTCACCCCGACATTACTACTCCCCTCTCCAAACTACTACTGTTCCTCCGCTCTCTGAACTACTACTCATCCCCTCTCCACAGTACTCTCCACTCACGCCTGTCTGTCACCCGCCTTTCACTTTCACCTTACCATTCACTCACTACTTTTTCCCCTTTCACGCACACTTACAACCAAGTACCACTTGCTCTCATCAATTCATTTCTCACTTTGCACACTTTCAGCAATAATCCTCCACGTTCTTCTCCACCATCCTTCCTCTGCCTTGCCTTGCCCTCGCCCAAATATCCCATACCTTCCTGTTTCCTATCCCCTTGTTATCCTCTCCTTCCAATCCTCCCCCTTCCCTATCCATTCTCTTTCTTGCGGTTTCTTTCCTGGTTGGGCTGTTTGCTTGCTCTTCTGCCATCGGGTCTTCTGTGTACTGTAGTTTCTAAGGGAAAAGGAAGCCGATTGTGCAGTACAGGCCTTGGGACAAGACAAAGGAGTAATCATTTCATGTATGCAGGCACACAAAGAAGGAATTGGGGCCCTCCAACACCCTACCTCTGTAGCAGAGCTGGCTCTGTGAGTCTGTTAGGCCTTTGACCCCAGTCTGAGAGGGGTCCCCATCCACAAATGACAGGGTCAGTTCTATGACCCTATCACACTAATTATCCCACCTCCTTTTCTAAGCCTGCCTCGCTTCGTCACAGCTAGGCAGCTTAGGCATCCTATTATATTGTGGCAGTTGTCTTGAGTGTCCCAATGAGATCTGTGATTGGTTGTGCCATTGTCTTATTTAGAACTGCAGTCCATGTTTGGTCAGGGTATTCTAATTCCCACCTCCTCCCTGGGCGTTTTACCTCCTTTCATTGTCCCTTTTGGGTGTTGTTGTTTCCCCTTACAGCTGTATTCTCAATTTGCATGATTTGTTTGGTGATAATGGGCAGAGGGCTTACTGCCCTTTTGGATGGGGCGATGACATCATGGCAGCTCTGCAGGGGTCACTCCTTCCCGATGAGCGTGGGAACCCTTCACGTCACCTGCATGCCGTTTGTGGGTGGTGGAGCTTCTAAATTTCCCTGTTTATATATGGTGCCTTGCCGCAGCCACTGGAGCGGGTTTGCGGGCCTCTTGCCCACTCTGCACCAGCGTCAGTCCATGCGCAGTCTGTTTTATACAGCATAAGATACCAGCCTGTATCCTACGCTCATGCAATTTCCCCTGACTTCCCAGAGACGGAAAATTGAGTGCTACCCACCAAGCTCTGCCCTGAAGGAACACTCCATTTATAGTGGTGTCACACATGTACTCCTGGCATCCTTAAGCTTTTGCTTTTGTTCCTAAGCTTTCTTTGGATGCTGGAACAAAGCCAGAAGGTCATTATCATGGCAGCTTTGGGGGCCCCACAGTATCCCTGCCCCTTGGCTTTAGTTCTTCCCTAGACATTTCTTTTAAAACATTCCAGAAGCCCTTGCTAGCTCCAGACTGATGGAGGGGTCATCTTCTCTGTGACTTTGACCAGAGTATAGGTATGTGTCTCTATGCTGTACGAGGTTTTAAGAAGTGCTTAAAATTGTTAGTTTTCTTCATCTAAATGCTCAAAGTTTCTGAAGGCAGTGACTGAAACGTATTATTCCTACGAAAGAGTGAGACTCACCAAACTGGGCACACATTGCTAGTTGCTATCTTTCAAACTTCTGCTAAAATAACCCATTGGCCGAACTAACAGTCAGAATGGCTTATCAACTTCCAGCTCCAAATTCCACCTTAATACTGTCAACCTGGTGGACAATTCATTTAATGCAACGCTCAATAGACCACCTAAATAAACACATTTTCTTATCTGATATTGTGGCTGTCTCGTGTCATTGCTTTAAAATGAGCAAAGAATAAGCAATGTCTGCACATGCAAATTACATTTACAATGTCAGAAATACGTGGCAACTGTTACATAGGGGAATGTCCTTTGGTGAAGTGGCTAAGCATGTATTTTGTAAACATCTATATTCTGTTCCACTAAGATCCACTTACCCGTCAAGCAAAGACTAGTAATGGTTAAAACATTGTAGAACTAAAACTATGGATTGGTCTCATTAGGCACATGTTCCATGACTGCCAGTGTATACTTTATAAATGTTTATGTTGTCAGATGTGAAATAACTACTTGAATTGAAGTCATATTTTTAAAACATGTTAATATTTTTTGTTTGACAGCTAAGAGTCTACCTTCGAACATCCAATCTAGATAATGCGTTTGCTCACATTACCAAAGTGCAGTCAGAAACCTTGTTACTCAGCGTTTTCCGTAATATGGTAATATTATTTAGAGCGGACTGTTCAATCTGCCTTTATAGTATTGAAAGAAGACAAGATGGGTGAGTACATAAAGTGTAATGATAAACACTATGAAGCGTAGAGGCACATACTGCTGAATTATATAGTATTGTGGTTTTTGAAAACTTGTCTATCCTCCAACACGTTGTTAATCAATCTAAAAAGATGTTCTCTACTTAGCTTTGTTTTAGAATGGCTTATTCATTTTATATTACTATAGTCTATAAAGGTTTAATCCTTGAGATATATTTTTTTGTGTGGATTATTTGGATAGCACAATATTTCTTCACTTGTCAGTGCTAGTACTCCAGATAATGTTGGACATTCTCAGCGTTCTGGATGAGACTGGACAATCTAACCACAGTGCAAAGCTCTTTCACCACACTGCTTTTTTTTTTAGCTAGGAGATCAAACTTTTCTGCCATGCTTTCTCAAGGAGGCAGCTATGCTACTGTTAGTCCCACAGGTCACCTGATTGAAGAATGAATCTGGTTCTCAGTCCTTGGAAGCAGACTTTACGGGTTGTGTTCAGAATTCTTGGCATCCCATTGAGTGTATGATCTGTGTGATTCCTTTATAGTTGGTTTAAGAATAGTTTCTATTGGTGGGTGGACTTTTCCAGCATCAGCCATCTGAGTTGGATGATTTAGTTTAACTGCCTCCAAATGAAGCATAGCTAATATAGCCCCCATTGTCTGTGATCTGTTCTTTCGCGAGCATGCAAAAAAAGTCAAACTATTTCTTAACAATTCTCAGTTTTAACCAGCTGCAATTGAAAAATATAGTGCAGACTTTGTTTCCCTATATGCAGAAGATGTCCTAATTTACCTGAGGGACCAAACAAGTTCTGGTCCGGTGGTGATGAAGGTGTGGGAAGATTTGGTGATTACAGTGGGCTCTGCATCCATTGGGACAAATCTGAGCTCCTTCCGGTGAAGGGGAGGAGTGGAGCAGGCAGTTCCAGAGAACTGCCCCTCCTCCATTGCCAGGGGCTCAGTGAATTATCTGTTCAACAGAATCGGAACGGGCCAACTTCTTGAAGAATAATTTAGACCCCGTCCTGTTGAGGGTGCAGAAGGATGTCAGGCATTGGGCGAATTTACCAGTTTCCCTGTTGGAGAGGGCAAATCTGTTTAAAATGATGACGCTTCCATGGTTACTTTACCTTTTTCCAGAATACGCTGATCAAAATCCTCACAAGGATGTTTCGGGTCATAGAGAATATACAGAGAGAATGTTAATATTAAAGGACATTTTACCGCGCACTACCACCACCAGAGTGGTCCTCTGGCGCTCTGGCGGCTCTGAAAGAGGGGAAAAGGGGAGGGTGAGTTAGTGGGAGGAAGCTGGAAATGTGCAAGAGAGCAGTGATGTGCTGTTGGCGGCCTCAGCCCGGTGGGTCCGTTTGCTGGGCCTGGGGTGTTTGCGGCCGGTAGTCGTCGTGTGCTGTTGTGAGTCTATGTATGTTTTATGTTTTGTTGTTGCAATGTAGTGAAGTTTGTGCGGTTTGTTGTGCTGTAGGTTTGTGGTTGTGTTTGGTTTGGAGTTTGAGAGGTGTATGCAGAAAGGGAAATTGTTAGTGGATTGGTTAGTTGGCATTTCTGTCTCGAAGTGAGGCGCTGGGTTTGCAGAATCTCCACAGTTGGGGTGTGGGAGCATTTATGCGCGTCTGTCCTGATCTCGGCTTGTCCGGTACTCAGTCCCCTTCACATCTGGCCTCCACTTCCATCTACTTCCTTCATAACCTTTCCTGCCTTCCTATTTCCACTCATATGGCCAGTGTACCTGCTAATGTCCACAACTCAGTTCGAGAGTGGTGATTGCTAACATTTCGATAGCTCCATAACAGTGTGGTACCTGGTAGTAATTATGGGGTGAGTGAGGATGTTGACTGGGGTTGTTGATTCTGTCGTAATGGGTGTTGCGTGTGTTCTATTTGACTTGGCGTTACCTGTCTAGTTGTGGTGGGAGTTTCTTAGTCAGTTCTGGGTGTTGTCAGTGTCCTCTTAAATGTAGTCATCCTTTTTCCTTTCTGATGTTTAGGTTTTCACTTTGAGTCTATAGTGTTGAAGAGCCAGGTTTTTAGTAATTTCCTGAATTTTAGGTGATCTTTGGTGTTTATTTCTTTTGGGATGTTGTTCCAGGTTTTTGCAGCCAAGCGATAGAAGGAGGTGCCTCCAAGTTTTTTCTTAAGGTAAGGTTTTTGTTCCAGGAGGATTTCGTTGCTTGATCTGAGGAGTCTTGTTGGCTTTTAGATTGTTTTCTTTTATAGGAATTCTGCTCCTTGTCTACTGATTTCCCTGTGTGTCTGCACATTGTTTTGAAGGTGATGCAATGTTTTACTGGGAGCCAGTGTAGTTTTTAGGGCAGGAGTGATGTGGCCTCTTCTGGATAGTTTGAGGAGTAGTCTGGCTGCTGTATTTTGGATCCGTTGTAGTTTCTTCAGGAGGTATTCTGGTATTCCGAGGTAGAGGCTGTTTGCATAGTCGATTCTTGACATGATGAGGGCGACAATTGTGAGTGTTTTGTGCGTGAAGAAGAGGAAAGGTAGGATTCTTCTTGCCGTGTGGAGGAGGAAGAAGCATTTCTTGACTGTTGCATTTATTTTTGGTTCTAAGGTTAGGGTGTTGTCCATTAGGACTCCCAGATTTTTTAAAGAAGCTCAATAGGGCAAGAAAAGCCTGAGGCTCGCACTTGGAACTATGATGCGATCGGTCTGGAATTGTTTCGTAAATGCTACTGGGCATCCCAATTAGTTGCTGCTAACGAATGGGCTATTGACGAGGGGGTTACCTCCCACGTCAGACTGGAAAAGGAACTGATAGGATGTCTCAAACCTACACAAGTACCACATGGGGCTCTGCTTAGGAAGGGGCTGCTGCCACCCGGCCTCCGTACGTGAGAGGGATGGAAATAAAGTGCTTAAAATGAGGTGGGAAAGCTGGGACAACAAGTTAGCTGGCTATCACAGGGGATCTGGTAGATTTCTCTGTCAGAAACAGTTGATTCCTTTCCAGCAGCTGTTCGAGACCTGTGGTCTCCAAGAGTGTGACTGCTTTACATGCATGCGACTGAATCATGCGATGAGGCACGAGGGCAGAGGAGTGGGTTTTCCCTGAAAGTTTGCCTCCTGGAGAGAAAGATCACAGGCAAGGCCATCACGCAGTTTTACCAGGCGATTAATAATTTCTCCTCCCCGCCATTCTGAAACAGAGGGATAAATGGGAAGGGGATCTGGGGGTCTTAGAGGAGGAAGACTGGGTGGAAGCATTGGGGACCTCCGGGGCAGCAGGCATTTCTAGTAGGCTAAGGCTCATCTAATATACAATACTTCATAGTGTTCTCCAGGGCTAGACTTCACCACATGGCTCTTACCCACTGTCTCTGACGTAAGACGGCAGTGGGTAACTTTCTGCACACAATTTGGGATTTCCCGCAGATTCTGCCCTTTTGGAATTAGGTGAAGGAGTCCATCTCCAGAGTTTTGGGGAATCTGGTGCTGAACTGCTGTAAACTGAGCCTCCTGCATTTCTGGGAGAATCTGCTTTCAACCTTGATTCAAGTCTGATCAAGCTGGTGGTTATGGTGGCCGAAAGGCACCTTGTAGTGGGATGGGGTAGCCAAACACCACCTAATATCACCAAATGGCTTGAGGGCATGGACCACACTGCTGTGAAATGGCATTCCGTCTTTTGGGAAAGAGGTTGCCCTCACAGCATCAGCAGATATGCGGCAAATGCGGTCAGCCGTGAGGTTTTGGTTTGGCCTTGAGGAGGTGGACTGGGGTGTACGTTTCGGGGGTGGGAGGGATCTGGGGTGTGGTGGTAGGGAGGGCCTTCAGAAGTAGGCGGCTGTGTACCCATAACGGCAACTCACCATATAATTATGGATTGGCATTTGATGCATTGATCTGTACCTTTTTGGTTGGGGTTATGTACTTTCTCTATTGGTGTAACTTTTAACATAAAACCGGGGGGCGTGGCTTGGATGGCCACGTAGGAGGCTGTGTCTTCACGGAGCTCCGCATATCCGGCATCGATCCTGGGAAGAAGGGGCGCACGCAGTGACCAGCCGGCGCTGCAAACTCACACATCCGTGTATGAAGGTTGTGGCGAGATTCGCCGAAAGGTTGGTGCGTGGGGAGTGCTCCGGACTCGAGTTATCCTCGCCGCAGTGCAGCGGTTCCAGAACTGAAGACGCAGACAAAATGGCGGCCAGCACAAAGAAGACGACGCGAGCGGTGGTCTTGGGCCTGAAACTATTGAGACCCCAATAACGAACTTTTCGCTTGCCGCCCGAAGCGTGTTCGAAGAGCGGAGCGGGAGCGAACACTGTGGGGGCTGTGGACAAGACAGACTCCAGCGAGGGACAGCACGGTGAGACCCTGCCTAATTGTCGCGACAAGATGTCTGCCAAAGCGGGGCGACCCTGGGCCAAGCAGCCCTCGATGGAGGCCTACACCAAGTCTCCCCCGAGCGCCCCTGCGGTCGCGGGGGACCCACCGGGCACAATCCAGGAGGTGCTGGCAGCAATCGCTGATTTGAAGGTGGCCTGGGAAACGAAGCTTGGCCTGGCCATGAAGGAGCTGCAAGTGGGCCTGGACCTCAAGATCGGAGCGGTCCAGGAAGAGGTGAACCTGCTGCGACAAGATGTGCGTACGATCGCAGAGCGCATGGGGGCACTGGAAAAGGAGCTGATCCCGAATGCGGAGGCGTGCGCTTCGCATGCTAAGGAGCTGCATGCCCTGATTCAGCGAGTCGGCAACTTGGAGGATAGAGCAGAGCAGGCGGAAGGGCGCGCCAGACGCAGCAACATTCGTATAGTGGGTGTCCCAGAAGGAATTGAGGGCCCGAATCCCACGGAATATGTCGAAACAATGCTTTTGCAGGAGATAACTGGCGGGGTGCTGACCCAGGGGTTTGCGGTAGATAGGGCGCATAGGGCCCTGACCAGGAGGCCGGTCCCGGGGTCCTCCCACGGCCGCTGATCGCGAAGATCTTGAATTATCGTGACCGCGAGAGGATTCTTGAATTTTTTCGGAAAGGAGGAATGATTGAAAGGGGGTCGGCGAATATAACGGCGTACCCGGATTATACGCTCCTGGTGCAGCGGAATCGAATGAACTTCTGAGTGGTAAAGAGGAGGCTCAGGGAAGTAGGCCTCCGCTACATGTTGCTTTACCCCGCCAGGCTGAAGGTATTTTACAAGAACAAATCCTTGTTCTTCGAGACTCCTACTGAGGCGATGGACTGGCTGGACTTGCAGGGCCAACCTCAAGAACCGGATGCCCAGACGGAAGAGGCTGAGGATAAGTAATATGTGACGAGAGCACCCTAAGTGCCATAGTTATGACATTGGGACTGGAATATAGGATGCTGTTGTGCTAGTGGGACGGAAGCCAAGGTATTTGCCGGCGGGTCCCGTCGGGCGCGCCTCTCCTGACATAGATGATAGGGCTCCTGTGAAGCTCTCTCTGACCCCAATAGTAGTTTGTTTAGTTAGGTCACCGTTAGATTGGTGACGCCCTACAGGGTCCGGGTCCTCAAACACGGGACAGGTCCAGAAGTGGGTAGGCCTGAGATCCAGGGATGGAGCTGGGCAATTGTTGGGGGTTGGTAGGAAGGGGGGAGGGTTGGAGTTGTGTGCTGTGGGGTGGATGGGGGGGATGGGAGAAGGGGATTCCGTTTGTAACTTTTTGGGAAAGAGCCGGAAAACTAATTAGCAACGGGAGCATCGGGAGTAGGGTTGGGACGGGAACGGCCAGAACGGATGGCGTCGGGTAACCTCAAAGTTGTGACCTGGAACGTACGGGGCCTCAACAGCTACCTGAAACGGAATAAAGTAATGCTGTACTTAAAGAGAATGCGTATAGATATAGCCCTGCTGCAGGAGACGCACCTTACTAGCGAGAAGCAGGAGATGGTTAAGAAGAAATGGAAGGGCACGGTGGTGGGGGCTGCGTACTCTGCATATGCTAGAGGGGTCATCACGTGGGTGGCGCCGCACGTGCCGTTCCGAGTGCTTAGCCACACGGCAGTCTCTGAGGGCAGAATGGTGGTGGTGACGGGCCTCTTGGAGAACAGGGAAGTGCACATTGTAAACGTGTATGCCCCCAAAAACGATACGGCAGCTTACTTTAGGACTCTTTATGGTACAATGGGGTCCCTGGCAGGGAGTACGGTAGTGTGGGGGGGGGACTTCAATTGCACCCTGAATCCTAGGATGGATAGATCAATGGACAGGGCGGGAAAAACGTCGCCGGCGGCCAGAGCGCTAGGAACATTATTGAGGGACCTAAACCTAGTGGATGTATGGAGGAGAATGCACCCAGAGGATAGGCAATATTCACACTACGCAGCGCCACATAACTTGCACACCAGGCTCGACTACATATTTGTGACGGCCGAGATATTGGGGGACATAGTGGGGGCGGAATATAGGGCCCAAGTATTATCTGATCACTCGCCCCTGATAGTGGAATGGAAACACCAGCCCCCAAGACCGCGGATCCCGACATGGAGGCTTAGGACCGAGGCGCTACAGGATGAGGGGTTTCGGGAAGGCCTACGGGATTCCATTGAGGAATACTTTGATATAAATACGGGCAGTGTACGCTCGATGGGCACTCTGTGGGAAGCGTTTAAGGTGGTGGTGCGCGGGGTGGCCATTTCTAAGGCTAAAGGGCTCCAGGGGGGTGTAGAAAAGGAACTCCAAGCAGCGGAAAGTGAGCTAGAAGACCTCACGCGGTGTGAAAACACCGCTCATGGCAATAGAACTAGGATAAAAGACTTGCAGACTACCTGCAGTGAACTCTGGGACAGGCTGTGCAGACTTAATCACAGGAGATACACGGAGAGGATACATGCAGGTGGCGACAAGCCAGGCAGACTGCTGGCCTGGCTATATAAGTGTGAGACTCCCCGCTCGGTGATTAGTGAGGTCAAGGGCGATGGAGGTTGCATGTGTAACACCCAAGTGGAGGTAAACAAGCAGTTCCACAAGTTCTATAGGCACTTGTACGAGGACACTGGGGAGGACATGGGACAAGTTATACGCGATACATTGGAGGACATAGAGTTGCCCACCCTAGATGACCTAGAGCGTGCAGAGCTAGACGCACCTATCACCTCTGATGAGCTGGAGGTGGTGATCCAGAATCTGCCCACATGTAAGGCGCCTGGCACAGACGGATTGCCTGGCGAGTTGAACAAAACATATAAGCAGGAGCTAATCCAACCACTGCTAGCTACTTTTAATGAGGCCTACGAGCAGGGCGAACTCCCGTCGTCCCTCCGCGAGGCCGTGATCGTCCCACTCCTGAAACCAGGGAAGCCAGCCGACGAGTGCGGGTCTTATAGACCACTGTCCATGCTCAACCAAGACAGCAAAATACTCACGGCGGTGCTGGCCAACAGGTTGAAGAGGGTGATTGGGAAGCTGATACACCCAGACCAGACAGGTTACGTCCCGGGTAGAAACATTACAGATAACCACAGAAGGCTACACCATGTTATTGATCAGACTGAAAGGGAATCGGGTGAGCTAACCATAGTGTCACTGGACGCAGTCAAGGCCTTTTACTCGGTAAGATGGCCCTGGCTGAAAGCGGTCTTGAAGGGATTCGGAATGGGACCGGGATACCTCAGGTGGGTCCAGCTGCTCTACAGCGCCCCGCTGGCGAGAGTTAAAACTGGGGCCATAGTCTCTGACGCCTGGCAACTTAGTAGAGGGACCAGACAGGGGTGCCCCTGGTCGCCTATGCTATACATACTAGCATTAGAACCGTTGGCGGTGTGTCTGCGTCATCAATACGGGGAGGTGGGCATAAGAACGAATAGCAGCACGCACCTGATATCACTATATGCGGACGACATGTTGCTCTACCTGCGTTATCCAGAGGAAAACCTGCAGTATGTGTTAGAGGTAATGGAGCGATATGCCACCCTTTCTGGCATATCGGTGAACCTCGGAAAGTCCAGTCTCTTTCCTCTGGGCAGATACAGGAACGTCCCGTCGCAGAGGTTGCCTGTTCTACTGATTCCATGGCAGACAGAAACGTTCAGGTACCTGGGATTAAACATCTACCATAAAATAGAGGCAGAACACAAACACAATACGGAAAGAGCGCTTGAAGGGATTAAAAACAGCATGGTTTTTTGGGCCAAATTGCCCCTGACCATGATGGGGAGAGCGGCCTTGCTCAAGATGGTGGTCCTGCCTAGACTTTTGCACTTTTTTGTGAACCTCCCGTTTCTGATACCAAAAAGCCTATTTGTTAAACTACACAGCATGTGCAGGGGTTTTCTATGGGGAAGCTCCAGGAATAGGGTGGCCCTGTGGAAGCTCCAGAACCCGTACGACAAAGGTGGCATAGGCCTGCCAAATTTTGAGCTCTACTACCTCGCGGGGCAGCTGTTGTATGTGGCTAGGTGGCTCTCAGTGGAAGACTCGGCAGAGGTGCGACTTCTGCATGGAGATTCGGCCCCGTACTTCCTGCAGGAGGTGGTGTGGTTGCGCAGGGATCAAATGGTGGGCAGGGGACGGCTGTTGAGACTGGGCTGGGAGATCTGGCAAAGGACTTGGAAGATGATGGGTGACCGGGAACCATACTCTCGGCAGGCCCCGCTGGTGGTCCTGTGCGGGGACGACCCTCAGCTATTCGAATCAGTTCGTAGATACTGGGAGCAGGTGGGCCTGGCCACCCTCGGGGATATGTGGCAGGGTGGTGAGGCGCTGGACTTCCAGAGGTTGCAGGAGGAGGCGGGGATGCATGAAGGCCAATATATTACTTATGCCAGGCTTATTAATAAGACTAGGGAAAGATGGCCCGAGACAGTGCTTGCGAAGGACCCTGAGACCTCCCTAGAAACCATGTATGATGTGTCAGAGGGCGGGCACGAAATCTCGAGAATATATGAACTCTTACGAGAGAGGGCGGGGAAGGAGTTGCCCCGACTAAGACAGGAATGGGAGGAGGTGGTGGGAGGACCTATGCTGGATGGGCAATGGGAATGGGCACAGAGATACCATAAAAAGGTGTCTCGCAATGCTAGATTTCAACAGCTTCAGCTGTATGTTACCCACAGGGCCTACCTGACCCCGGGGAAGATTGCAAGGTTCGGGGGCCCAGCCACGCAGCAATGCCCTAGGTGTGGGGAGGTGGACGCGGGGCTGCTGCATATGTTGTGGGCCTGCCCGGAAGTGCGCAAGTTCTGGAACGAGGCCAAAACGAGGCTGGCTGGCGGGGGAGCGGCGCTGGATGTAGAATCGGCTTGGTCATGTATGCTAGGGCTCTTTCCCAGACCCAGGCACTCCAAACACATAAGTAAAATGAAGGACCTGGCCTATGTTCTGGCCAAGCGCAGGATCGCAATGGGCTGGAAGGCGGCCCGTCGACCCAGGGTGGAACTGTGGTGGGCAGACCTCTTAAAATGGGCGGAAGCCGAATCTGTTGTCTGGTTTGCGGCGGTCACCAGGGGGGGCGAAGAGGAAGTGGGGCCCCTGTTGGCCTGGCGGCAATTGGTGTCCTCCATAGCTAATTCCGGCCAGAATAACAACGAAACAGAAGACTTGGGAAATGTCTTCTTAGACACTGCTCTGCCCGAGAACGCTCCAGCAGCTGACATGGAAGATTTGGCTCTAGTTGAAGGGGGGAGGGGTGAGTTGGGGAGTTCCAATGGACACTAAATGACACATGATGCGTTTTGTATATTGAAACAGTTGAAATGTATGTTTGGTTTTAAAAAAAAAATTTGAATAAAAATATTTAAAAAAAAAAAACTTTTAACATAAAACCAATCAAATGTGGTTATTTAAAAAAAAAACCTGTGTTGGAAATGACCTTGTGGAAGGCTTCCATGTTCCCACCATGACCTCTTTTCCACAACATAATGGTTTGAGTGGGCTTTTGGATTGATGGTATTCTCTAACCTCCACACTATACACAGGATATGGCTTGCACACCTGCAGTTTGCAATCAGGAGAGTGAACCCAGTTACTGCTGGTACCACTCAAAGAGGGCCGGGACTGTCAAACCCAACATGTAGTCTTATGTGAAAACCTTGTGGAAGTTATCTCCTTTTATTCATCTTCGGATTCCAATAAGGGAAGTATTCTGGGTTAACTTGAGATCACTGGTGATTTGCAAGCACAGTATGTCACAATGTAAAGGAGATTTCCTTGGCGTTAAAGGTATTTCTCCAGCATGGGGTCTGGCATGGATTCACATGCTCATTCCTCGTCGTCAGGCTGGGAATCCTCGGTAAAGAAAAAATCAGTTTTGTTTCTGAACTGTCTTTCTACTAGTATCCAATCACTGGTCTCTGGGTCATACTGCCCCCAGCCAATGACTGCCCTCTACCTAAGCCCCTCCTCTGGCAGCCATCTTCAGATTTTTGCTGCACGTTCAAGTGTTGGGAGTCCTTGTGCTGTAACTCTCAAGCTTTTACTGCGTATTGCATTTTTTCAAAGAGTTTACTTATTTATTAGGTTAAATCGAGCCTTTTCATCGAATGACACTTCTTTGAGGATTCCGGAAGACCTTTGAGGCCTACCCAGATTCGGACTTGGCCCAGGACAAAGGAGATTCGACACCTACTGGATCCAAACTGTTCAGGAACTGCCCAGGATGTGGACTACAGAATGTCTTCAAGGAAGATGAGCACTCCCAGTGCCTCTACTGCCTTCACGCCGTCAAGTTGCACTTGGAGGAGGACTTTGCGTTATGTAAGAACATGTCCGTCCAAACAATGAAGGACTGTCGTATTCGGCTCACCAACTGGCTGGAGGGGAAGAGCCCAGCAGCAAGTGAGAAGAAGTAGGATGAGCGGTCTTCTAAGACCTTCGAGGGCGCTCCGGCAATGGGGGCCCAGCAAAAGGCAAAGCACTGCGAGTCTGCGAGCACCGGGAGCGCCGTTGGTTCGGGCTCCTCGGCTGCCTGGCAGGGCGCAATGTCACCAATGCCATCATCCATGAGCCAAGTCTCTGGCTCGGGGAAAAGGAAGTCGGAGAACCCGGGTAAGCTTCGGGAGAAGCCCTGGTCGATCCGGATGGAGAAAGCCAAGGGGGGGGCAAGGCGGTGACCTTCCCCCTAATTTGAAGGCCTCAAACACGCCCATGGTTGTGAAGGCCCTGATTCACCTGGCGAAGGCCTCGATTGAAGGAATAGTGTCAGCCCTGGAGAAGCCTGTGGAGGCTACCCCAGTGAAGACGACTTCCGGGCCTAGAATTTCCCCGCCACCCCAGAGAAAATCATCTTTCCAGCCGATCTAGAAGACCCCTGTGAAACCCCGGGACGAGAAAGAAGGGGTGGGGGGCACGGTAGCCATAACGGACCCAGACACCACCTCCAAGGATGAGCTGGCTGGTGTCAAAGCTATCCTGGACATGAGGTTCGAGGAGGTCGGGACCTATGGGAAAGATCCCGATGAGGTGGACGTGGAGAGCAACAGTGGAGCCGACAAGAAGCTGCGGGCCGTGGGGGAAACGGAGGACCCTGCGCCCCAGCAGTCGCAACCGATGCCTACGCCACAGGACAATTTGCAGTCCCTGTGTACGGAGATAAGGACAAGGTTGCCCTTACCCCTAGTGGACGATCCAGTGGGCCTGGACCGTCGGGGTGCCCACCAAACAAGCGGAGACGAATCCTTCCTCCCCCTTCCTTCCATCCTTCACCTCCATCCCCTCCACCGAGGGATGAGACGGGAACAGAGACGGCGACGACAGGGACGGACAACAACAACGACGACGGTGACGTGATGGATCTCCCATCACCCCCTGCCCGGGCCTCCCCTCCCGACGAAATTGGCTCCTTTCCCGCCATGATCGCCAGGGCATCAGAGCTTTTCCAGCTATGCCCCGAAGAGCAGAAGGAAGGTTTCCTCTACCAACGACGGGAGGCCAAGAGGAAGACCGTCCCCTCAGTCGCGTTACTGGACGACCTCTGGAACGAAGGACTGTCCTTGCTGAAGAACCTGTCCACGGCCCCGGCGAAGAGGGACCGGTACGAGAAGAATACCGGGTCCCAGACTCCGCTCCTATGTACCACAGGGCACAGCTGTCCCGGATTCAGTGGTTTCCGTGGCGGCCAAGAAGAAATCGGCGGAGGGCAACGGCATCTCCTTCCATTGCCCCACGTGACGTCGAGGGGAAGAAGCTGGATGCCATGGGACGACAGGTCATCTCCTCGGCAGCGACGACTATCAAGGCAGCCAACACCCTCACGATCGTGGCGCGCTACGACAGGGAGCTGTGGTTCAAGAACCCTCCAGTCCTGGACTTCCTCCCAGACAAGAGGGCGGAAGCCCTTGTAATCCTGCAGGAGGGCGAGGTGGCCTCGGACCACGCCATCACGGTGGCCACGGACATCGCAGACACCAGCTTTTGCCAGATGGGCAACAGCGTTTGCCTACGCCAGCACGGTTGGCTCAAGGCCACCGACTTACGTCAGGACGTGCAGACCAGGGTACGGGACATGCCCTTTGACGGAAACAACCTATTCAGGAAAGTGGTGGGCGAGTTGCTACAGGCCATCAAGGCGGACACCGAGGCGACCCGTGCCTTAGACGCTCTCCATCAACGACAGCCATCCTTTCAGTCCTCCGGAGGCAAATCCCAAGGTACCTGTCATGATCTCTGCTTCCAAAAGATCAGGACTTGCCCGACTCCCTTGGAAGCAGACCCATAACCCCGGTTCCGAGTGCCAGCCAGTCCCAATTGGGACCTTTTGGACCCTGTCCTGGCGCCAGTGGCACCAGGCTCATAAAGATGCCCAGTCCCAGCGCTGGAAGCGCCGGGCTCATAATGCTTGGGTGGACTTACCTGCAGCAGACCATGCTGCTTACTTACCTGCCAGTTGAGCCCCTGATCCTCTTCTGTTTGGGACTACTTTTCCTGTTGGGTGGGGCAGGAGCCACTCCCTAGGTTCAGAACACTGGAACTCTTCTGGAAAGCAGGAACTCTTTTCTCACCTAGGCGAGGCTGTGGAAGGAGACACCTAAGCACTACAAGAGGCTATTTAAACCACACCCGATGGATGAATCTTGCTTTGCGTTATTCTGCATTCTCTGCAGCAGAACGCTCATGGTGTCTTCTGCTTCTGATCCTGGGCCTAAGGGAACAAAGGCTTACCATCCTGGAATCCAGTCTTCAGCAGCACCTGTAAAGACAAAGAAAGAACAGGTTAGCACTACGGTCTTCAGTGGCAGCGCATCTCTTACCTGGTCCATCGGCTGTCACCAACGCCTCGCGCTGCATTCCGGCATCTGAAAGACAAAGGCTTACCTACTCTTCGCATGCTCCGGAGGTCTTCGCACTGCATTCCGGCATCTGAAAGACAAAAGCTTACCAGCTCTTTGCACGCTCCGGAGGCCTTCGGCGCTGCATCCCGCATCTGAAAGACAAAAGAAGGTGCGTTTAAAGACATTGGGCAACTTTATTACTCACGTGCCATTACTCCTTCCCACGCCGAATCCAGTGTGCATTCCAGCACCCTTCAGCTTCTCTAAAGCTACGAACTTGTACCTGCAAGATAAAAGGGACAGTTAGTGCGCATCGTGAAGCAGGCTACAAGCGCTTACTTACTTGCTTCCAGGCGCTTCTATTCCTCACGCGGGTTCGATCCTCAACTCTCATCAGCCCGCCATCCGCCATCGCCGGAACCCTGCAAAACAAGAGATATCATTACAAAAGACTTTTAAGACATTTGAAGTGCCCAGAACTTACAGTTCGTTCAGTTAACGACGGACAGCAGTCCTCTGAGGTCAAGAGGCCTGCACTCTTATCCAGTGAAGAAACTGGTTATGGCACCCTGCCCCGAGGCAGATGGAGAGCTCGGCGTTCACTTACCTAAGGTGAGGGCGTTGGGGTTCTACAGGAGAAGAGAAAGGGAAGAGGAGAGAGGCACCCAATAACCCCAGTTCATTAATCCCATATTTTCTATCTGCAGACAACTTACTCTTCGAGTCAGACATACAGTGCACAGAGGTCCAGCCCAAAGAGCCAACCGTGTGTTACACATCACCTTTGAAGATACGGCATTCACCCAGTCAAGACCGGCGGCTCTGCGGGAATCAGGTGAGCGTTACAGAACGCAAAGCCAACCGCAAAACTCCCACCCAGGCGCTATGGAAACCTCAGATACCGACCAGCTAGCCCAGTTACTTGGGGAACTAAGAGCAGAAGTGCATGCAGCCCGTCAGGAAACGAATGCTCTAAGAAGGGAACTGATTATTTCCAAGGAGCGAACAGACAATCTCGCTAGACAATTGCTACAGTCACAAGCCGGACAAACTCCGTTACCCGCATCAGGGGCAAATCTTCCTTCAACATCCTCTACGAACCCAGTGCTAATCAACCTACCTGGGAATGTACCTCTGGCTCTGCCCGAACGATTTTCTGGTGACCCAAAGAGGTTTGCAGTATTTATTAATCAGTGCCGGTTGCACTTCTTATGCCGGCCAGCAGCCTTTCCAACTGATCAAGCTAAGGTAGCTTTCGTGCTTTCGTACCTTAGTGGCAATGCGGCAGACTGGTCGATCCCTCTAGTTAATCAAGATGATCCGGTTCTCCATGATTTTCAAGCTTTTCAGCTCAGTATGGAAAAACTGTTTGCAAGACATTCACAGGGGCAGGCCTTGGACAATGAGCTCCTTTCATTGCGACAGGGTAATCAAGACCTTTTGGCTTATATTGCGTCTTTCAACAGACTGATAGTGGAAACCCGATGGCCTGAGGACAAAAGGATTACGCTGTTTTATAGAGGTCTACGTGGAGAGCTCAAAGATGTGTTAGCCCAAGTAGTGAATCCCCCGCAAGACTGTTCGGACTATATTGACTTAGTCGTTCAAATTGACCACAGACTGCAGAACAGGAAGGCCGATCGTTCCAAGTTTGATGCTCGAGTACTTTCCAAACCACCAACTCCTTCCAAAGGAGTAGACTCCGGGGAACCCATGCAAATAGGGGGCCTGAAAGGACCACTAACGCAAAAGGAGCGGGAAAGGAGAAAACAGCTGCAATTATGCCTCTATTGCGGAAACTCTGGGCACTTTCTTCGAGACTGTCCGGTGAAACCAGCCAAGAAGGCAGTAGGAGCTGCAGTTACCAGGGTCACAAACTCTGAGCAGGGAAACGACCTCGCCCGGCAAGAATAGAGGTCCTCTTGCCGAGCGTTAAAACCAGTTCCTCGCATTTCGTGATACCTATGGTCCTCATTAGCCCTGAACATCCGGATCGATTACATGCGATTGAAGCTTACGTCGACAGCTGTGCCATCGGCAATTATGTGGATCATGAAATGGTTTTGAGGATGAATCTGACTCTTTGTCCAAAGGCTGTAAAGGATGTCATTACTACGGTGGATGGTACGGAGATAGCCTCCGGACCAGTAACGCATACCACCCAAGAAGTGACGCTAGTAAGTCAAGATGGACACCATGAGAAGATCGTGTTCGATGTGATCAAGGCCCCTCAGTTCCAGATTATTCTAGGAATTCCTTGGTTAGAGAAGCACAATCCTCAGATCGATTGGCGAGCAAGAACGGTTCAGTTTCCAGAATGTGTCTCTACTTGTCACCCTCGACCTGGTGTTGCACTGGCAGCAATTTCCTCGGAGGCTCCCCAGTTACCTCCTAAATACCTAGAATTCCAAGATGTTTTCCGGAAGGATCAAGCTAACTCTCTACCTCCTCATTGGTCTTATGACTGCCAGATAGACCTGATACCTGGATCTACTCCTCCTTGTAGTAGAATTTATGCCCTCACCGAGCCTGAGAATCTTCACCTCCGACAATACCTGGATCAATACCTAGCGAATGGGTTTATTCGTCCTTCCAAGTCCCCTGCTTCCTCAGCTTTGTTCTTCGTTCCAAAAAAAGAAGGGGACCTTAGAACTTGTATAGATTATCGCGTTCTGAACCAGATCACCGTTAAGAATAGATATCCGTTACCTTTGATCCCTGAACTCCTGGACCAAGTCAGAAAAGCATGCATACATACAAAGCTGGATTTTAGAGGAGCCTACCACTTGGTACGAGTAAAAGAGGGCGACGAATGGAAGACGGCCTTCCGCACCAAGTATGGGCTATTTGAATATCAGGTCATGCCCTTCGGACTTTGCAATGCCCCGGCCGCCTTTCAATATTTTATGAACGATGTCCTCAGAGAGCTCATAGATGTGTGTGTTGTTGTTTACATTGACGACATCCTCGTTTATTCTTCATCAGAAACTGAACATCGGAAACATGTGAAAATGGTCCTTGAGAGATTGCGTCAACACAAACTTTTCGCTAAATTGGAAAAATGTGTTTTCAACGTGACTGAAGTTGAATTCTTGGGATTCATATTATCACCTAGCGGAGTGCGTATGGATTCAAAGAAGGTCGATGCAATTCTCAAATGGCCATCGCCATCCTCCGTAAAAGGTGTTCAAAGCATGTTAGGCTTCGCTAACTTTTACCGCAGGTTTATCCCCAAATTCTCTCGAATAGTCCAGCCCATCACCGCCTTGTTAAAGAAAAACAAACGTTTTGAATGGTCTACCGAGGCGGAACAAGCTTTCCAGAATTTGAAGACTAGATTTATCTCTGCACCGATCTTAAAACATCCTCGCCCAGAACTCCCCTACATCGTTGAAACTGATGCTTCGAGCCTTGCCATGGGGGCAGTTCTATCACAAAAGGACCCAGTAACCAATCAGTCGCATCCCGTGGCATTTTGGTCCCGCAAATTCTCGCCTCCTGAAATCAATTACACTATTACTGATAAGGAACTTCTAGCTATCAAGGCCGCCTTTAAGGCTTGGCGGCATTATCTTCTGGGGGCCCGACACACCGTTACTGTGATTACAGATCACCGAAACCTGCAATATTTGAAAACCGCAAAAGCTCAATCCTCTAGGCAACTCCGTTGGGCACTATTCTTTGCCGAGTTTGACTTCATAATTACCTATCGACCTGGTACAAAAAACGGTAAAGCTGATGCCCTTACTCGGATGGGAGTGGAAGAACATTTGATCAATCCTAAACCTGTACCTATCATTCCCGAACAAAGAATTCTAGGTGTAATCGCCACACAATCCATAGAGGAAGTTAAGGATAAAGCCAGGCTACTGGTAACTCCAGCAGACATACAGAATTGGCATCTGCAGGGAAAGGACTTTACGGTGAAGGACAACCTATTATATTTCCAAGAACGGTTATACCTGCCCAGCACAGATTTACAGAAAAAGGTAATCTCTTGTTATCACGATTCTTTAATGGAAGGACATCCCGGTATGACCAAGACCTCGGAAAAGATCAAGCGCTACTTCTGGTGGCAGTCTTGGAAAAAAGATATCAGAGACTTTATAATGTCCTGTGGAGTATGCGCCCAAAACAAGAGTCAAAAGGAAAAACCAGCCGGCCTCTTACGCCCTATTGACATCCCACCTCGCCCATGGCATACGCTTTCTATGGACTTCATCACCGATCTACCTCCATGCTCCGGATACAATACGATCCTAGTAATCGTGGACCTATTCTCCAAGATGGCGCATTTCATTCCACTCAAAGGCTTGCCAACAGCAGCAACTCTGGCCCGAGAATTTCTTGAAAACATCGTCCGACTGCACGGTTTTCCTTCAGTTCTCATTTCGGATCGAGGTAGTCAATTTATTTCTCATTTTTGGCAAAGTTGCTGTTGGTCGGCTCAAATTGATGTGAGACTTTCGACCAGCAACCACCCTCAAACCGACGGACAAACCGAGAGGACCAATCAAACTCTGGAACAGTATTTGCGCTGCATGCTACAACAAACTGAAAAAACTTGGAAAGATATCCTTTGGATAGCCGAATATGCCTACAATAACTCTGTCCACTCGGGAACTGGGAAGACCCCGTTTTTTCTTTTATACGGTAGTCACCCTCGAACCTCGGAGTTGGATCCACTCCAAGATCTTGGAACACCAGCAGTAGACCACCTGCATTCTACCATCACCCAAGCCTTTATGGAAGCCGTTTCTCACCTTCAAAGGGCTAAAGAACAATACAAGAAAGGAGCAGACCAACATCGGAAGGAAGCCCCCCAATATCAAGTAGGAGATCAAGTCTGGTTATCCACCAAATATCTACCTCTAAAAGGACCACGCACATTCATCCCAAGATACCTTGGTCCCTATTCCATCACTACCATAGTAAATCCAGTAGCGGTCAAGTTGGACTTGCCCCCTCACATGAAGATACATCCGGTCTTCCACGTCTCTCTATTAAAACCCGTGCAACCTCAGACCCGACTAACTAAATCTCCAAAACCTATTCTAGTTGATGGAGAACTCGAGTTTGAAGTCAAAAGCATCCTGGATTCCAAGATCTCCAAATCTAAACTATTTTACCTGATTGACTGGAAAGGCTACGGTCCCCAAGAAAGATCCTGGGAACCTGCAGAATATGTCCACGCCCCTCGTCTAATCAAAAGATTTCATCGAACATTTCCTAACAAGCCCAAACCCCCGGAGAAGCCCGGTTTGGGAGGTTCCTTGAGGGGGGGTGCTGTCATGATCTCTGCTTCCAAAAGATCAGGACTTGCCCGACTCCCTTGGAAGCAGACCCATAACCCCGGTTCCGAGTGCCAGCCAGTCCCAATTGGGACCTTTTGGACCCTGTCCTGGCGCCAGTGGCACCAGGCTCATAAAGATGCCCAGTCCCATTGCTGGAAGCGCCGGGCTCATAATGCTTGGGTGGACTTACCTGCAGCAGACCATGCTGCTTACTTACCTGCCAGTTGAGCCCCTGATCCTCTTCTGTTTGGGACTACTTTTCCTGTTGGGTGGGGCAGGAGCCACTCCCTAGGTTCAGAACACTGGAACTCTTCTGGAAAGCAGGAACTCTTTTCTCACCTAGGCGAGGCTGTGGAAGGAGACACTTAAGCACTACAGGAGGCTATTTAAACCACACCCGATGGATGAATCTTGCTTTGCGTTATTCTGCATTCTCTGCAGCAGAACGCTCATGGTGTCTTCTGCTTCTGATCCTGGGCCTAAGGGAACAAAGGCCTACCATCCTGGAATCCAGTCTTCAGCAGCACCTGTAAAGACAAAGAAAGAACAGGTTAGCACTACGGTCTTCAGTGGCAGCGCATCTCTTACCTGGTCCATCGGCTGTCACCAACGCCTCGCGCTGCATTCCGGCATCTGAAAGACAAAGGCTTACCTACTCTTCGCATGCTCCGGAGGTCTTCGCACTGCATTCCGGCATCTGAAAGACAAAAGCTTACCAGCTCTTCGCACGCTCCGGAGGCCTTCGGCGCTGCATCCCGCATCTGAAAGACAAAAGAAGGTGCGTTTAAAGACATTGGGCAACTTTATTACTCACGTGCCATTACTCCTTCCCACGCCAAATCCAGTGGGTATTCCAGCACCCTTCAGCTTCTCTAAAGCTCCGAACTTGTACCTGCAAGATAAAAGGGACAGTTAGTGCGCATCGTGAAGCAGGCTACAAGCGCTTACTTACTTGCTTCCAGGCGCTTCTATTCCTCACGCGGGTTCGATCCTCAACTCTCATCAGCCCGCCATCCGCCATCGCCGGAACCCCGCAAAACAAGAGATATCATTACAAAAGACTTTTAAGACATTTGAAGTGCCCAGAACTTACAGTTCGTTCAGTTAACGACGGACAGCAGTCCTCTGAGGTCAAGAGGCCTGCACCCTTATCCAGTGAAGAAACTGGTTACGGCACCCTGCCCGAGGCAGATGGAGAGCTCGGCGTTCACTTACCTAAGGTGAGGGCGTTAACCTTTGGGGTTCTACAGGAGAAGAGAAAGGGAAGAGGAGAGAGGCACCCAATAACCCCAGTTCATTAATCCCATATTTTCTATCTGCAGACATCTTACTCTTCGAGTCAGACATACAGTGCACAGAGGTCCAGCCCAAAGAGCCAACCGTGTGTTACACATCACCTTTGAAGATACGGCATTCACCCAGTCAAGACCGGCGCCTCTGCGGGAATCAGGTGAGCGTTACAGTACCTCCAAAGGATTTGGTGGTGGTTCATCGTCGTACCACCAAGCTGCCTGTTCCTCGTTGCAGGAAGCTTGGAGTCCGCAGCAAGACCGGTGGATACCGTCGTCGCCAAGGAACCCAGGGTGGCAAGCCCTCGGCGAAACAGGATTGAACCGGCTGTGACGTCGGGGCCCCACCTAAGCACCCCGGTGTGAGTCCGGCTGGCGAACTTCGTCGGCGTGTGGGAGTCCATCTCCACCGACCCTTGGGTGCTAGATGCCCTGGCCCACAGGCACACTCTGGAGTTTCAAAGAAAGTGCCCCCTTTTCTCTCCTGTGGTCAATAAAGAAAACCACGTTCCACGGCTGCTTCTGCAGGTACGAGTCATGCTGAGCAAGGGCATAATAGAACTCGTGCCAAAGGGCCTCCGGAGTATACGCGCCTCGTCCGAAAGGACTGGTGGCCCATCCTGGACCTTCAGTGCCTCAACAAATTCATCAAAGCCCAGAAGTTCCGTATGGTTACCCTCCAGCACGTGCTGGGACAGCTGGAGGAAGGCGACTTCCTATCGTTGCTGGACTTGGAGGATGCTTACTTTCACATCCCCATAAGACATCAAAGGATCCTACTTTTAGTGGTCCAGGGGCGGCACTACCAGTTCAAGGACCTGCCCTTCAGGTTGAAATCGGCCCGAGGGTCTTTACCAAGTGCCTGGCACCGGTGGCGGCGCGACTTCGCCTGAAAGGGATCCACGTTTACCCCTACCTGGCAGATTGGCTCATCCGAGCAAAGTCAAGAGAACTCGCTGTCGACCACACAGCGAGGACCGCCCGCCTGCACATGGAACTGGGATTCTTGATCAACTTTGCAAAGTCGCACTTGGTACCGTCACAAGGACACCCTATTCCTGGGTGCCAGACTCGACACAGTGGCGCGGTTGGCTTCACCGTCGGAAGAGAGGACAAAGGCCATCCTAGGCATGGTACAATGGCTGTTGACCATGGAAGTGGCCCGGGTGAGGTCCATCAAGTCCCTGCTCTGCCTTTTGTCATCCTGTGTCTACCCCATGCGCCTGTGCAGGCTGCAGATGCGACCACTGCAGGAGTTCCTCGATGCCCGTTGGATGCAAGTGGCGGGGAGCTTCAAAGACGAGATCTCCCTCAACGAGACTTTCTGTCAGGCGATCCGGTGGTGGGGCATCCTGTGCATCTCGCGGCGGGCAGGGACTTCCAGACCCCAACTCACCAGGAAACTGTGATGACGGACGCCTCCCTGGAGGGACGGGGGATCGCACACCGGAGATCTCCACGCAAGAGGCCTTTGGCTCCCGGAGGAGAGGTCCCTACACATCAACCTCCTGGAGCTCTGGGCTGTGTTCTGGGCCCTCAGTTCTTTCCTTCCGTCCCTCAAGGGCAAAGTGGTACGAATCTTCACCGACAACACCATCACAATGTTCTACATCCGGAAGCAGGGGGGCACCAGATCCCCTGCCCTATCCAAGGAAGTGCAGGACCTGTGACACTGGGCCGTCGCCCAGGGAATGTTCCTGGTATCTTTGCATCTGGCAGGAGTGAAAAAACACTGTCGCTGACTCACTCATCAGGGATCTGCGCTCTTGCCACGAGTGGGAACTTTGGCAGGATCAAGTGGATCTCCTATTCCAACGATGGGGCAATCCCAAGATCGACCTGTTCGCGACGGCGCCGAACACCAAGTGCCAAAGGTTCGCCAGCAGGTTTCCCCAGCCGTGGGGCATGGGCGATGCATTCTGCTTCCCCTGGGACGGACTGGTCCTGTATGCTTTGCTGTTGCTTCTGCGACTCATCAGTCAACTCAGATGGTCCCAGTGCAGGATGATCCTTGTCGCACCGGCGTTGCCGAAGCAGATATGGTTCCCAGACCTTCTGGACTGGTCAGTGCCCCCCCAGGCAAACTGCCGACGGACGCAGATCTTTTCGCCAGGTAATAGGCGCCATTCTACATTGCGACCCGGGATCGCTGAACCTACAGGCCTGCCTCCTGCAGCACTAGAGTGCGGAGGCTACGATATCCCGGCAGACTGCAAGGAAGTACTTGCGAAGGCCAGGGTGTCCTCGACTCTTAAGTGCTATGGACATAAGTGGAAGAGGTTCTCTGTCTGGTGCCGTGCACAGAAGATCAACCCTCTAAGGATTACGGCCCCTCAAGTGCTGCCGTACTTGCTGTCGCTGGCCAAGGCGGGGCTGGCACATGCCTCCATCAAGATCCATCAGGCGGCTATATCCCGCTACACCAGAATTCCGGGGCGGTCATCACTGTGGTCTCACCGCCTGGTGAAGGAATTCATGAAAGGACTGTTCCGCTCGTCCCCGCTGGTGAAGGCTCCGGCCCTGGCATGGGAGCTGAACGTGGTGCTGACCAGGCTCATAGGGCCCCCATTCGAGCCCTTGCATTCGGCACCACTGAAGTTCCTATCATGGAAGATTGCGTTTCTTGTGGCCATCACCTCTGCACGACGAGTGGGAGAAATCCAGGCCCACTCCTGTAAACCTCCATACCAGACATTCCACGAGACGAGGGTAGTGCTGAGGACGCACCCCTCCTTCATGCCCAAGGTGGCGTCGGACTTCCATCTCAACAAGCCCTTGGTGTTACCTGTTTTCTTCCTGTCGCCTTCGTCGCCGGCTGAGAGGACTTTGCACTCGCTGGATGTGGCTAGAGCGCTGAAGTTCTACGTGGACCGCACAAAGAGTTTTTGGAAGACATCACAGCTGTTTGTGAACTTTGGCCCTGTGAACCAACGGAAGGCCCTCTCGAAGGCTTCCATTTCCAGATGGCTCTCTGGCTGCATGATGCACTGTCACCGGTTGGCAAACCGACTGTTGCCCGGCCTTCCAAGAGCCCATTCAATCAGAGCGTTCGCTGCTACTACGGCTTTCCTGTCTGGTGTGCCCCTGCTGGACATCTGCAGGGCTGCTACGTGGAGGTCAACTCACACCTTCACAAGATTCCACTGCGTCGACCGGGTTTCCGAGGAGGAGTCCAGAGTGCTGCGCAACCTGTTCGCTTGAAGGTGAGCCTATTGAGGAGGTAAGAGATGCTTAATGTTGAGCCTTGCCACCTCCCGTGGTTGTGCATGTGTGTACTGCTATGTATTCATGAGCATGTGAATCCATGCCAGACCCCATGCTGGAGAAGGAACAAGTTACTTACCTGTAACTGTTGTTCTCCAGCATGGGTTTGGCATGGATTCACATGTGAACCCTTCCTCCAGCCGCTTAGCGGCTCTTCTCTTGGTCCTACTTCCACTTTACGTGCTACCAAATCTGAAGATGGCTGCCAGAGGAGGGGCATAGGTAGAGGGCAGTCATTGGCTGGGGACAGTATGACCCAGAGACCAGTGATTGGTTACTAGTAGAAAGACAGTTCAGAAACGAAACTGAATTCTTTCTTTACCAAGGATTCCCAGCCTGACGACGGGGAATGAGCATGTGAATGCATGCCAGACCCACGCTGGAGAACAACAGTTACAGTTAAGTAACTTGTTCCTTCTTCCAATATTGCATGGTCAGATGGAATCTGGTTTACATTAATTCAGTCTCTTCAATGTTTCACATCAACAAGCAAGGGTGGCTTAATCTGCTAAACTCAATAGCCTAACAGTGAAACAGAGAATTTGGTTATCTTGCAACCCATTACGGATTATTTAGAGCTCAGACCTACATGTTTTGCAGTTTGGTAAGTCCCATGGACCAGAACTGTGCAGTTAAATAGTGAGTCAAATCTTTCAGTTATTGTGTAATGAGAAGGGGCAGCATAGTACGTATTCACTTGCAGGTTCATACAAATTGTCGTACTTCACATTGTGTCTAGAAAAGGACTCACTCCATGTTAGTCTTTCTTTTTTTTTAATGTGTTTATTTTTTAACAAGGCAGGGTAATAACAGTAACGACAATTATCAATAATTTATATGCATTACTGTAAAAGCTTGCCCTTTCACTTTTCCCACCCTCATTAAGTTTATCAGGCCTTTCAAGGGTCCCCTTCTTTATTCCTGCTCCTGTGGGGCACCTCCGCTCCCCAGGACTCTCCTGGCCAGTTGGGGTTTGTAAGTCGGAGCTGGAAAGTCTCTATCAAAATCAAGAACAGGGTTCCAAATGTTCCAGAAGCGGTGGAGGAGGCCTGCTCTAGCTGCCGTCACTTTTTCTGCTATTAGCACATCCCATAACTTCAACCACCAGAGGAGTAGGAGGGGGCCCTCTGCGGACTTCCATGTGCGGGCCACCACGATTCTACCCGCCAGCAAGCATTGGGACAGGAGCTTGGCCTTGGGGGCCCGTTCTTGGGTAGGTCCTGGGGATCGGGAGGCCTAGGAGGACGGGTTGAGGGTCTAAGGGGAGTATTGTTTGTGTGATGTCGGCGATGGCCCCTAAGCATTGTCTCCAGAAGCTTTGGACTTTTGGGCAGGTCCACCACATGTGAAAGAAGGATCCTATTTGGCCGCATCGTCTCCAGCAGGCCGGGACCAGTGTATGGTTCTTAGAGGGGGATAGTGCCTTCGCAGTAAGATCTTGTAGGCGCATTCTCTATTTGTAACGCATGCGGACGAGTGAGCGCAAGTCCAGATGTCCACCCAAGCCTGGTCCTCTATGGGGTGGCCCAGGTCTGCTTCCCATTGTGCCATAGATAGAGTCCTGAAGATAAGAAAGTCTTTCTTGAGGCGTTTGTATAGCACGGAAATCCTGCCCCGGGTTGGTAGCTCCTTGAGTGTTAATTCTATAGTTGTGGGATGGCGAGTTACTGCCTGGTGTGTCTGCTGGTGGGAGCACCAGTGGCGCAGTTGGAGGTATGTGAACCTGTCTTGTTCCTGCAGTTGAAAGATTTCCTTGCATTGTTCGTAGGCATGCGGTTGTCCTCCCTCGAAGAGCTGCCCCAGGGTCTCCAGCCCCCAAGCAATCTAGTTTTTGAAATTCTGGGGAGCTGTTCTGGGTGAAAAGGTGGGGTTTATGAACACCGAGGATGAGGGGTTAAAGGCATGGTCTAGTAAAAGATTTTATTTAAAAAATAGATAGGCAACATAAAAAAAAAATACTAGCATTCTCTTTTTTAAAACTTCCTATGTAAAATGTTGAGCTATTCAAGCTCAAAATTCGCAAAAGCAAGCACATGGGCGCATCCATTTTGTGAAATGGATGCCCTCCTGTGCTGGCTTTTGCTTTTTCGGCACTAATGAAGGAAAAGCCAGCCAGCTGTAGTAAACAAAAGCTACCGCTGGGTGGCTTTCCCTTCATTAGTGCTGTACGCGGAGGACGGGGACCAGAGACCAGAGCAGGAAAGCTGCAGCTGAATCTCGGTAAGTGCTTGTTCTTGGGGACCATCCTTTTTCTTTATGGATCTTCTCTGCTTCCCGGAGGTCATCTTCGAGGACCAAGCGGGTTTGTCGCCTAATCTTGTGAAAGGCTGCGCCTTGAGCTATCAGTTCTCCGCGTATGACCGCCGTCATGGCGTCCCAGGTGTTAGCGGAAGAGGTGTCCGCTGTAGGGTTTTCTTTGAAGAAATTCCCAATTGTAGTTGCGATTGTGTCCCTGAGCGGCATCTCACTAAGCATTGGATCATAGTGTCCATCTGCGTTGCGCTGAATGAGGTGACTCATGTACTCTGATCTCCAAGGTCACTGGGCCATGGTCGGATAGGATTCTTGGGCCTATGGTTACATCATTGGTAAATAAGAGTATTTGGGGAGAGACCAGGAGGAGGTCTATTCTGGAGAAAGTTCTATGGACGTGCGAGTAGAAAGAGAAGTCTTTTTCCGAGGTGTGGAGTACCCTCCATGAATCAACCACCTCCAGGGTTCTGAACAACTGCAAAAGAGCTAGTGTTGCAGTGAAGTCTCCAGACGAGGGCGGATGGGATTTGTCTTTCGTGGATTGAGGGACTCCCTTAAAGTCACCGCCAATGATGATTTGACCCTCCATAAAGGAGGAAAGGGATGTGCTCAGAACTTCGTAGAAAGCAGCTTGCCCTGTGTTCGGGAGGGACGTATACTGATATGAAGGTATATAATTGACCCAGTAGCAGGCACTTCACAGCCGCAAATCGGCCATCCGGGCAGAGTTTCGTATCTAATATCTGGGGATCCAGCCCCTTCATGAAGAGAATTACTGTGCCTCCTTTTTTCGTGTTCCCCAATGCACAGAATTGCTTCGGCTAGAGCCGGGAGCTTATGCGCCCAATGTCAGCTGGCAATAAGTGTGTTTCCTGTATCATGGCCACTGCAGTGTTTTCGTTTTGAAGCTTTTGCAAAATTGATTTGTGTTTGGCCGGGGAGTGTAAACCGTTAACATTCAGAGAGATGAACCTCAGGGTTGGCTGATCGGGAACATGAGGTGGGGATGTCGACATGTTCGGAGGGGGGGTGTGAGGTGAAGATGAATCAGCCGGCATCTCGTTGATTTTGTAACTGCACCTTTACCTGCCATTGAAATGTTTGCTCTGGCCTCCAACGGGAGGACAGAGGTTTAACTAAGTGGAGGGCCAGTTTTGTTAGAGCGGCACCACCTCTGGCCAACGTGGCCAAGTAACTAAGAATAGCCAACATGGCTAAAATTGTGGGTTGATTATTCCAAGGACTTAGATGGATAGTACCTCGGAATTGGGCATAGGCCATGGGGTAGGGCCCGCTGCTCCGGTTGTTAGAGTTCCATTTTTGAGTTCGTAAGCGGCGAGTTTGCCTTCGGGTGGGTCGCCGGTAGGTCTGGGAGTGTTAAGGGGGAGGGAGTTTGTTTGAGCCAGGTAGGAGTTGGGCCCATGGTTCCAGGGGCCAGGGCTCAGACTTATGTTGCTTAGGGTTTCAATTTTCCAAGAGGTCGGCCGCGTTCCCGCCTTCAGCTATTTCTTTCTTCTGAACCTCAGGACTTTTGACCCAGAATTCTGTTGAGTTTTGGGAGGCTTTGGGAGGTCCGTGTCGGTGCTGTGTTCGGGATCCAGGGCGGACTGAGTCTCGGGCGAAGCGGAGTTCATGATTTTCTCGGCGTCCTCCAGGTGGCTGATTCTCCTCTAGTGCGAGAACTGTAGGGCTGCGAGGAAGAGCCATCTATAGCGCATTCGCTGCTCCTGTAGGAAGACCGCTAAGGGTCGGAGAGCTTGTCTTTTCTGGAGGGTGAGGGCCGATAGATCTTGATAAATTTGGAGAGGTGAGCCCTGAAAGACTATTTCGTCCTGGGTGCGACTGATTGCAGAGATGGCTTCTTTCGTGGTGAAAAAGTGCACCCTGTTGATGACATCCGGCGGGGCATTTGACTCCACACAGCGGCGAGGGCGCATCCTGTGTGTGCGGTCCAGGAGGAGCTGTGACTTTTCTAAATCTGGAAGGAGAGCTTGAAAGAAGTCGCACACATATGCTGCCAATTTTCTATCTGGGACCGATGCCGAAACCCCTCGGATGCGTAGGTTATTGCGTCGGGCCCTATTCTCCAAGTCTTCTTGCTTAAATTAGAACATGTCAGCTTTATCCTGGAGAAGTCTGATTGCGCGCTGGACCTCCACCAGGGTGAACGCCTGGTCTTGGTCCCGGTCCTCGATCTCCCCCAATCTCTGTTTGACCTCCGTTACTCTTCGGTCAGTGTTTTCCAGTTTAGTAGTCAGTTCTGTCATGCATGACTTGAATTCGGACTTGATGTCCGCCATGAATACCCAAATGTCACTCTTGGTTGCAAGCGTTCCCTTGTCCTCTGGGGGCTCCTGAGGGGAGGCGGGGAGGGAGCATGAGAGTCTTGTTTCTTGGATCTTTCAGAGGACATCAGCATTGCGGCTATATCGGGGTTCTTGCCGGATTTCGATTGCTTGGCCATCATGTTTTCCTGTATTGGGAGAGGGTCTTATGCCCCTAAAGGCTGGAACAATAGTATCAGTACCACCTGGGGTTTTCAGGCGAAATAGAAGGCCAGGCGCATCTGTGAAGGCTGGATTCCCTTATCAAAGGAGTTCACCATGTTCTTGGGACGTCGGTTAGGATAAGTGGTTCTCAAGGTGTGGGCCAGGGCGCCCCAGGAAATGGTCTGGCAAATCAGGGAGGAGGAATATCGTTGGTCGCTGGGCCTCCCCTTCTCTGTTGTCGCTACGTAGATGTTCTGAAGAGGTGATAGTTGGTATTTTGATGGGGGCCAGCCCCAGACCAGCCGCGGTGAAGAGAAGTCGCCAGAGTCCCAGCTGTTCCACCAGCGCCAAGGAAGACACAAGGTGGCCCCTAGGTGAGGGGGTGGAGGGCGCCCGCCGCTTGTTGGGAAAGGCGCCAGAGGGCCTGGGCCCTGGAGCCCGCGAACCCCACGTCCCCCCCAGAGCCTCGATGGTTTCCAGCCCAAGCAGCTGGGGGATCACTGAGTTCGGGCTGCCTGGTGGGGTTTCTGCTGCCACTTGTTGAGGGGCCCACCAAGGGGTCCGCTCTGGATGGGAGATCCTCCCTCTCCCCCGCTTACCTCCAGCCGCTCTCAGGGCTCAAGGTGCTCCCGCGTGGGCTCCACTCTCCCGGCGCTGGTCCGGGTCACTTCGTCAGGGCGCTTCCTTCCCGTGACAGCCCAGGCTGGCGCAGGCCCCCTGCCAGCATGAGGAGTAGGTTTCAATAGGAGGCGAGGGTTCCTAGGCCGCACCAGGGTGGATCAGGTGGTGCCCGCTGTTGTTGGTGGCAGGGTCGGCTGTATACAGGCAGCAGATGGAGCGTAGCCCAGAGTGGGCAGGGGGAGAGCAGTTTGGATCCATGCTCGCCACGCGGACCCCGCCCCCCCAAGCGACCTCCGGAGATGCAGGTGTGCAGGGCTGGATTTATCCGGAAGCTTCATGGTGGCTCCGGAGCAGGGACCGGCCGCCAGGGGCTGGGGGAGGGCGGTGGGAATCTGCCGTGTTCTTCAGAGGGCGAGCCAACAGCAGCCCCCACCCCAGCACCGCTCACAAAGCTGAGCCGCCAGGGTCCGCCCACCCGCAGAGACCGGCGGAGTCCACCGCATCCCCGGCACCATACGGACCGATGCAGCAGGCGCTCCTCCCGCTCCAACGGAGTGGCTGGGCAGCGGCTGCAGCACACTCCTCTGCAACTCAGACGGGCTGCAGAGGGGCCAGGTGGGGTAGGGCTCCCTATCTCCGTTGCTCACAGCTGAGGCCCCCCGCCATTAGGCTTTATCCGACACTGTGGCAACATCTCTCGGGTCCCTTCGGCCATTTTGTTTGCGCTCCAACGGTGGCCTCACACACTTCTTCGGTCCTGCTCTAGGCTTTGAGCGGGAGTTAGCGGCTCATTTTCCTTCCATCAGCAGCCCGAGTATTCCGAGAGCTGTGGCAGGCATTTTCGCTTCATAAAACTTGCTGGAACATCGCCTTTATTAGGTGAATCAGCGGGCTTCCCACGGAGGCCATCAGAGGAGTAACCACATCGTTGGTGCTCCAGGCCACGCCCCCTTGTTAGTCTTTCTTGATCCGATGGGCGAGACAACTGCAGTTTGTGTTCTTTGTAATTACTAATTACTAAAACTAATTTACCACTTGTATAGAAGACAGCCATGCAAATTGATCATGGTAGCAGCTTGCTTTTTGAACTTCTTTGCCAAGAGCTTAGTTCTTCTCCATTCTTGTCCTCAATGTATGTGTTTGGTCACATATTTGAGACCCCTTCTGTTAAGGTGGAATTCTATAATATCGCAGAGTGGGCAGTTTATTGAAGGCCACCCTAGTTCAGATGAACAGGGCTATTTGGAGGTTAACCAAACCCAATCAAGTTAAGCATGGAGAGTGGTTAAGGCTTAGTCTCAGGAGAAAGTGAGTGGGGTGAGGGGTCCACGATGAGTCCACCCAGTTGAGCACACAATAATCCCACTTTAGACGGGCAAGTACTGTAAGGGTGCAGAAGTAGACTGTGGACACACAGTGGCATGCTTGTTAGCATAAACATGTATTTAAAAGAAAATAAGGAACAGCCCTACCTGTCCCTATAACTAAGAGGGGTTTCCCTGCCTCAAACAAAACTAAGGATGTCAGACTGTCAAAAGTATATAGTCCACTGTCCTATGTCCCAAACCTATTTCCGTCCCTTAAACTTCAAAAGAAAAACTATATAACAAGTCTCGCCCTAACTCCAGAAGGGTGGCTCCCTCCTTCTGGATGGTTTTAGGCAGTTCATAAATGATGGGGGAACTATCCTCCTTCCCCTGGCCGTCACTAGGCCTTTCTTTATAGTTCCACACAAATTGTAGGGTTCCATGTGTTTATAACGAATGAAGAACTAACGACCGTGTTGTTTTTTTCATTATTTTATTTAAATGCACCAAATACCCGCCCCAACATATTTTAGGACTTGTGTAATTTTATATACTAACTCCAGTCCTAGAATATTTGGGGAAAGTGTTGGATAGTGCATTTAAATAAAATAATGAAAATATCTAACACTGTTATTTTTCATTCGTTATAAAGACTGCATACAAATGGGAGGGGGGTCTCCCTTCTCCAGGCCTTCTCAGGCAACACTTTACAGTTCCACCAAGATGGGAAAAGTGTTTCCCATCCCTAAGCCTCTTCGAGGCTCTCTTTCAACAGGAGCAATTATATCTGAATTTTTGCCAGAGAATATATCTTTCCTTCTCTGGTCTTCTCACAACTTTTGCTAAAGGAGGTCTCTCTTCCCCTGGTCTTCCCTTGACTTTGATTAAAGAATGGCTTTCTTTTCTGTTGGTGGTCTTCCGATCTTTGCGAAAGGATATCTGTCTCGTCCCCTGGTCGTTTCTTCTCGTTATGTGGGTCCCAGTCCCCTTTCCCAGGTTTAAAATGTCTTTCTCTGGCCCAGTTCACTATCCTGCCAGGCATTATCTTGCATGTATGGTTCTTCACATCTTTTAACCCTTGTGTTATAGACCCTCTTTCAGGTTTGTCTTTTGCTCAAGCCGGGTTCACTCTCTTGCCAGGCATTATCTCGTACATATAACTCTCCAGCCCTATCCACATTCAGGTCGCAGACCCTTATCTCTCTTCTGGTTTCTTTTGGGTGCTCTGACCCAGTTTGTTTCATTTCTCTTTTTGGTCGCACTGGGTCGAGGAAGCTGGTTCTGCATTTCCTCCCGACCACAGCCTCTGGGGTTTCCAGGTTCCTGGACACCCTCTGCATACCCTCTAACTTTGTGAGGGTCCCGGTCCTCGGCAACTCCGGCAAGCGTCTCTGGCTTGCCATGGACTCTCACGGTCTGCTATCAGCGGCTCCGCCACGCTGGCTTCTCACTGTAAGTTTGGTCTTGCCTGGACCACTCGAATGGCTTCCTTCCCGCCACGGGATGTCCGGTTTCCCACCCTCTAGGCGAGCCCTTGCTCTGTTCAGCCTTCTCGGATGATGTATCCCTTCTCCCGGTATCCGGGTCTGCAGTGTTTTCCCTGTGCAGCTTCGCTCCCCAGCTTGATGCTCCTCTGTTCCTTGTTTTCGTCTGGGACTTCTGTGGTCGCCAGCTAGTGCCACAAGTCGCCTTCCTGCCAAGTTCCAGCTACCCAGTATCAAGGGATTCTGTCCTGTAATGTCTGCCTCGATCGTGAATGGAGAGACGCCTGCTGTCACCCATGTGTTTACTGTCACTGGAACCAGCCTTCCCCCATCTGGTAGTGTCCTGAAGAGGCCTGCATCGGTGCCTGCTGCATTTCGCCGTCAAAGGTTGCACTAAGCCCCTGGACCCGACCTGAAGAATTGTTGCAGCTGCAGCTCTTGGGAACAACCTACTTCTATCCCTCACACTACAACTAAAGGAAAATCCAATAAAAAGTTCCTTCTCAAGGGGAATGTCTCGCTTCTCCTGATGCTTGGATAATGTTTAAAAGAATGTTCTCTTACAACAATAATTCCAAGGGGAATGAGTCCCTTGCCCTGTTTTGCGGGTATCACACAGCTTTTATGCAACTCCATGTCCAAGAGAATGGCTCCCTTCTCCTGTCATAGATCCATACAGTTTCCAATAAACCCATGGGGGAATGACGTCCCACCCGCCCCCCCCCCCTCCGTCCACCCCCGCGTCTTTAGCACAACTCCCAGTTTGGGACCAGGCAAATGATTTCCTTCTCCTGGTATTGATCTGTACAGTTCCCACTATAAGGCCAGGGGGAATTACTGCCTTCCCCTGACATCTTTAGAGTATGTTGGAGGAGCTTTAGCCTCTTCTCCAGGAGAATGACTCCCTTCTCCTTTTGTCTAAAAAGTTCATTCTTGCAGTTTGCAAAGTCCAAATCCTTTGTTGATCAGTAGGCTTAGTGCTGCCACTGCAACAAGGAATTTCTCCTTGTTTAAGTTTCCATTTGTTGAGGTCCCAGACGCTTCTCTGGTGGTCAGTGGGCGCAATACTGCCACTGCGACGAGGAAGCACTCCTCTGATGCTTGGTTTCTAATTGTTGGGGTCTCCAACCTGTCGCTGGTGGTCTGTGGGCTTATCACCATTGTGATGAGGGAACTCCTTGGATGCTTGGTTTGTACTGGTTGGGGTCTCCGACCTGTCCTTGGTGGTCAATGGGCTTATTGTCACACTGTGATGAGGAAGCTCTCCTTGGATGCTAGGTACACAAGTATTAGGGTCCCCGACCAGTCTCTCTTCCACTCATGTCCCTTCTGGGTCTCTCACACCTCCCATTACTGTCTGAGGGATTTCAGCACGCCACTGGGGCTTCCTGGGACTGGGTTTTGTCTCCTCCATGCTCTAGACTTCTCTGCGGTTTCCACTGCAAGTCGGTGGCTCTGCCCCCCTGCTCGGCTCTTCTCTCTTGCTTCACGTTCAGGTCTGGTTTAGCTGGACCCACAGAACTCCTTCTGGCTTTGCTGGTGTCCTCTGCTCTTCTAAGACTCTGGTCTGCCAACAGTGTTAGTGTTTGAAACTCCTGCTGATTTCTGCACCTGTTGCCTGTTCCAGCTGGGTTTGACAGGTTTATTAGTTCATCATCTCTACTTATACAATGTTACCAGTCCCACCCTCGCAAATTGTAAAAGTCCTTTGTTTCTGTTGACAACTTAATCCTCATGCCTCCTTGGGGGGCTACCTCGTACTAGCAGTCAGTGAACTTAAAGGAATGGTTCGGTCAACATTTTTTATTGCCCCTACGGGTCGGCCATGTGTTTTTAAGCCTAAGTCGCTCGATTTTAGAAAAATTTCCTATGGACCTTACCCGAGTTTTCGTCCATTAAACGCATGCGAAAACAGGCACCAGGGAGCTGCCATTTGGTGATAATCCCATCATTTCCCCCATTGCCCTGGCTGACCTGCTTTTGCGGCACTAAATCATATCCCCCGCCCCTGAGCCTGACATTATCAAAACATTCATATTCCCCGCCTCTCTCCATGACGTTACTGTGCTGCGTAGGCAAACGTGCCCAGTCGTCTTCTACGCGACTTCACACAGAACCCGGAAACCAACACAGATCAGCTCACAACACAGCACGCCACAATTCGGAATATGAAACTGTACTTTAAAATCAAACAGCAACACAGTAAATTTGGTAAAGTACATTTATTTGACATTAAATGTTTATAGAATATTCTGCAATTGCCGTATGAACTCAGTCATTTATTTTCTTTTATCTCTATCCGCAAATCCGTAAAATTTTATCGTGAGTCACGCGCTGTTCCTTTATGGTACACAAGGTGTTGTTTTTCGTTCAAAGAAGCACTTTTGTCACACGTTGAACCGCAAGGCTGTTCCATCAAGTAGGCACTAGGCCAGCGTAAAGGTTGATATGTTGCTTCTAGCCGCTAGTACTGCGTAAGGACATATGGGCCCTTGGCGATCGTCCCATAAGATCATCAGAATGGTGCAGTTGTTTACATTAAGCTGCAGCTGGCGGTTAAAAAATCCATCTGCCGGTGTCTGAAACTGGTGGCAGGGGCAAAAGGGAAGGATGTACCTATTTTGAAAACATAAAATGTATAATTAGTCTCGCCAGCCGATCTTTATTAATATTATTCATTTTATTTATTACTGCAGAGCTGAAACTATTTGCTTTCAAGGATAGTGCAATGGAGTATGTTCGGCTCTAAAATCAATGCGAAAACTAACAAAATAAATCGAGGTTAGTACAGAATGAGAAACGACTTTTTGTCTACATGCGTCTGGAATGTGGACCTGCATGCCCATGTGCCCGCTACAAGGACGATCCCGCAAACCTTTTCAAAGCTCTTCATTCATTCATTTATTCATGCATCCATTCATTAATTCTTCATTCCGGTATAAAAGCGTCTAAAGAGTTACTTACATTATATTTGCAATTTCCATTGTGTGTCTGCGTAATGCAGTCCATAAATCCCACTGTGCTCTTGGCAACGATTTTTCGTATACTGAACTATCATGAAACTCTGTCTAGTTTAAAGGATAGTTCCGGGACTTTTTTTTTATTGTCCCTACGGGTCGGCCATGTGTTTGTAAGCATAAATCGGTAGATCGTAGGAAACTTTCCTATGGACCTTACCCGACTTTTCGCCCATTATCGCACTCGAAATCAGCCTCCATTTTGTGATAATCCTATCATTCCGCCGCATCGACCTGGCTCACCTGCCTTTGCGGCACTAAATCAAATCCCCCGCCCCTGAGCCTGACATCAGCAGACGCGTACTGCCCATTTCAAGCACGTCTCGTGTCAACAATCGCTGCGCCTCAGCTATTGACGTGTTGCCATGGAAATGGCAGGACGCCTCTTTCCCCAATAAGTATAAACAGACCGTTTCACAACACACAGCAGCAGATTTTCGATTCCATTCCTCTCTCTGTGTTACTTTGAGTATTCTGTGACTCGTTTCAGTGCTCTGGTCAGCTACCTTCGCCGCTTGTAGCCCGTGTGAACACCTGTACCATCTCTGTAAATTATTTTACTATCTTTACCGCACAATGGCCACAATAATGCCGTATATGTACGAGCCCGAGTACACCGAGGAAGAACTACTGGAAAGTCAAGCACGCGAAAACGATGGGGATTCGGACGGCAGTTGGGAGGACCAGTCAACGGATGAAGAGCCTGGACCATGTCGCATGGACGGCGTCTCCACCTGGTGCACGTGCAATCGGTGCGAGCTAATGCCAACTGAGGAGGAGAACTGCTGCTGCCGTGAAAATTCCGGGTGCTTGGCCTACATTTCGGAAAGCGAGCAAAGTCTGCAGGAAGGCGAGCAAAGTCCGCAATGCATCACCGAGCTGCCAGAGTTCAGGGAAGCCTGCCTCTCACGGACCGTGTTGAGGATGATGATGGTGCTTATGCACGAACTTCGCGGCACTGTTCGTCCGCGTAATCCGAGTAACGAGTAAGTATACTCTGTTTGTGATGTCAGTGATGCCACCACTATTTCATGGTCGTCTCCCACATATAAAATTACATTTACATATCATTCGAACGCATGTAAATTTGTTCCATATAGTGCATTTTCTAGATATAATTTTTTTCTAAGAAAAATGACATGTGTTACCTGAATCGACATTGATAAGAAAGTTTGGTCAGTTTAATACAGTTTGCATCTTTTTTTTTCACAGGTGGTACAGGCTGGTGGCCTATCGTTGCTTCACTTGGTGGCTTCACGGGAGGCTCGGACACCGCGTTCGGAGAGTAATACCTGCCTGTGCGGTACTTGCCATTAGACAACATTTCCCCAGTGACAGTGGACAATACCGCGGATTTTCCCTCGATGTGCTGCAACCTCAACTTTACAATGTGTAATGTTTATTATTTATGTTTAATTAAAATCTAAAATAAAGCCCAACATATATTTTAACAATGGTTGTTTTGATTTTTTAAATGAATCTAGTGTATATTCTCCTGGGAGGGTGAGGTATTTATAAACTCACCCCCCTGCATTCCATGTAGTAGATCCTGCAGCCATCCTCTTACATTCAGTTAGATGGCCTCTCCTTGGTGAGGCCCTGCGGCAAACTGGTCTTGTCTGCACGACCACCGCCCCGATCCACCCCCCGCCCTATCAAAGGCAGTTCGCACCGGGGTACTTGTGCTGGCAAGTGGAGCTGTCAGGGAGCGATAAAGGCCAAGAGGTGCCAAAGACCATGTACACTTCAAAGTGGTCTATAGAGCATGGGTTGTTGTTCCCATGTCTACCTACAGACCCCGTGTCTCCTGCCAAGCATCCCCCCTCACGCTGGACGGCCCCCTGCAATCCACATAAGTGTGTCTCCATTCACGAGTCTTCCTGTGTCTTGTCTGCACGACCACCGCCCCGATCCACCCCCCGCCCTATCAAAGGCAGTTCGCACCGGGGTACTTGTGCTGGCAAGTGGAGCTGTCAGGGAGCGATAAAGGCCAAGAGGTGCCAAAGACCATGTACACTTCAAAGTGGTCTATAGAGCATGGGTTGTTGTTCCCATGTCTACCTACAGACCCCGTGTCTCCTGCCAAGCATCCCCCCTCACGCTGGACGGCCCCCTGCAATCCACATAAGTGTGTCTCCATTCACGAGTCTTCCTGTGTCTTGTCTGCACGACCACCGCCCCGATCCACCCCCCGCCCTATCAAAGGCAGTTCGCACCGGGGTACTTGTGCTGGCAAGTGGAGCTGTCAGGGAGCGATAAAGGCCAAGAGGTGCCAAAGACCATGTACACTTCAAAGTGGTCTATAGAGCATGGGTTGTTGTTCCCATGTCTACCTACAGACCCCGTGTCTCCTGCCAAGCATCCCCCCTCACGCTGGACGGCCCCCTGCAGACCGCATAATGCCACGACATATACACGTCATTCATTCACAAACACACCCCTGTTTCGAATTCTTTATAACCCACTTCATATTTCTAATGAGAACTTCTTTGCGCTTTGCTAGTCAACCCGTGAAGGTGCTGGTTATCTGCTCTTCGTCTCTGTGAACTTCCGTGACCACTTTGAGCAAACTCGTCAGTTTGCAACCTGTGAACTGCTCCCTGTTCTACGACAAGAAACTACTCTGATCCCTGCATCTAACTGTTTGTTCGTCAAGGTAAGTCCATGTACCATAATCATTTTGCGTCCAATTTTTTAATTTATATCTATTTGCTAGTAGTCATCAAATTGCATCCATGTTTTCTTTTCGTTCACGACAGTACATGCAAGGAACTAGTCACATGTTCTGAGTTTAGTCAAATTACTTTTTCTATTTTTTGAAAGTTATTGAAATACTTATCCGCATGTGAATAACGTGTATAGTTCCAAGAACCAAAACGGACCTTGCATTGAACCTTTTATGTGTCATTTAATGTTTTAACACATTGGTATTCATAGAGAATTGTTGATCTTTACTTTTCAGAACTTTCCATAATGCCTGCCTGTTCCATTGGCGGTTGCCCTTCGAAGACCCATAACAAATCTGAAGGTACTATAATGCATGTTTTCCCTAAGACAATAGATCAGATAAGAGAATGGGTCCGATATTGCGGATATCCAGCCTCTGAGATAGAAAGTAGAGTCCTAGAAGTCTTTGCGGACAAGAGGGGTGATCGATACCGCATCTGCAGCAGGCACTTTAGCCCAGACATGTACTCCACATCATTGCTAATAAGGACGAAAACACCGCGAGCGAGGCGAAAATTGCTCTCAACCGCTATTCCCACTCTATTCGTCCACATCCCTCCACTGGTGAGTCAAGTTTACGTATTTATCTCTCGGCATTGCGGTAGTGTGTAGCATTAGCTAACAATAATTTCCCCATTTATGTATCCACTCAATATGAAGGCTGAAGATTCTCCATCCGTGTCGTTATTGCAGTCATCAGCCACTTCAAGCGCCTATCGGGTAATCTTACTTAGCTATTCTGACACTGACTTGTTTTAGGCATGTAAATCAATAGTTTTAATTGATCGTGTAATTATTTTACCTAATGGTACACCACAGTACTCGTCCTCTAGTCTTTGTTTTCAGTTATAATTATTGTTATCCAAAATAATGCAAGTACTGTCTTTCAGGGAGATGCTGAGGAGTCCAACGCATTGACGACAACCGTAGATGTCACTCAGATGCTCGAGGTACGTTTCCGGACAGTTCCATCGATGGAGATCATCAGATCTTGCATTCTTGTAGCGTGATTGTTACACACAATGTTTCTTTCGTTTTTAGCCATTGGTATGTCCTTCTGTCGTCGCCCTCCTATGTGTCTTCTTTTTTCAATATTGTGTTCATTACTAATGAAAGTCCTATGTTTCAGGGAGTCGATGGAGCATTAGTCCAAGAGGAAGGGGGAGCATGCAGTTACGGGTCGGCGCAACAGCTTGCAGAAGTGTGCACCGCAGTTACAGCGTCCCTTGATGTTCTTATGCATTTCGAGGTATGGATACTGACAGATCAATCATGCGAGATCAAATGACGTGATTACATCCGCTATACTTCCTTCTTTATTAACGCAAGTACTATGTTTCAGGGAGCTGACGGAGCTTCTTCAACAAGAACATCACCCCTAGTAGTTGATGCAGATCTCTGGGTGGTGACACTTCCAACGATGGAGCAAATCGAATCATATTTAGATATCCATTATTTATTTTAGACAACTGATCATTTGTGCAGGTCTATTTAGATGAGCCGTTGACGCCTGCAGAAAGTTTATGTTCTTTTAAACAAAATACAAAACCATACTAATGCAATTACTGTGTTTCAGGGAGTTGCTGAAGCCTCATCTTCAATAATATCATCAATGGAAGTCTATGCGGAGCCCGAGGTATGGATCTTGACAGTTCAATCTAACTAGATCAACAATGCGTGAACTATTGTCGTTTGAATGTTCTACACAATGCGTTCATTCGTGTTTTGCTATTGAGATGTACGTATGGGTATTGGTCCCCAAGTACATTTTGTGTTTTCAATATTATTATACATACTAATGAAAGTTCTATGTTTCAGCGAGTCGATGGAGCCTCAGTGAGTGATGGATGTGCTTATCATGAAAGTATAGTCGTTGCAGCGCGAGAGGAAGTGGAGACATGCACACACGAGTCGGAGCAACAGCGTCCAGATGTTGAAGTTCGAGGAAAGAAAGTTTCAAAGAAAAGAAAGCAAAAGAAGGTTAGTGTCCTGTTCACTATATTATGTTGTCTTTCACTGTCAATAGTTCAATACTGTAAGTTGTGTTTAAACTGAACATCCCTTTTCTAATCTGTCCTCTAGTTGCGAGTGGGTGTAAGAACTAGATCTACACAGACAGTGAAGCGAACGAGAGATGTTGCTTGTCAAACCTTTTGGCAGGGACTTGAGACTGGAGATGCATCGTGCCAATGGGAAGAATATGAAGTGATTGACAACGGAGCTATACCACCACCAGCCATTGATAGTGAATGTCCTCCTGGTAGTTTGGATGCAGTCGTAGATCAATTCACAGAATCCACACCCGCAAAAAATAAGAGCACGCGAAAGTTGAAGACATTGTTTTTTCCTCCCATCTCCGGACAAGGAACAGATGTTGCAATGGAAGAGAATGAAGTGGACGACAATGAAACACCATCAATATCACTCAGCATAGCGGAAGACGATATCAGAGATTGTACCTTTCATGCGAGTGACATGTCCTCAACGTTACAGGCCGAACCAGCTGGGATGCAGAGTGACAGTATAAGGAAAGAGGCCAAATTCATTGTATTCGATAGCTGTTTGATGGATATTATTATGATGATGAAATGTGGGCATTGGGTTGGTGGGGAAGTATGTGGGGAGCCATTGATTAATGTGACTCGTGCAATTCGAGGCACTAACCTTAAAATACATGCCACCTGTACACAATATCATCCGTTCGCATGGTCTGCACAACCCATGCTGGGGCAACTGCCAGCAGGCAATCTACTTTGTGCAGCGGCCGCACTTTTTAGTGGTTCAAGTTTTAAAAAGTTACAGTATTTCTTTCAGTTTGTGGGAATCCATTTCATTGCGAAAAGTCAGTTCTACAAATACCAAACCGATTATCTATTTCCAGCCATCAGCGAAGCTTGGAGAATGGAAAAAATGTCAATGGAAAGTACATTCGCGGGCAAACGCTTCAGGCTAGCCGGTGATGGACAATGCGACAGTCCAGGATTTTCAGCCAAGTACTGCACCTACCACTTTCAGGACATGGAAAGTAAGAAAATTGTGAGTTCGGTGGTCGTGCAGGTGTCACAAAGTACATCCTCAGTGGCCATGGAGAAAGTTGGCTTTGTAGCATCATTGCAAGAACTACAATCGCGGGGAATGGTGATCGACCTGATAGCCACGGACAGACACGTTTCAATTGCCAAGACAATGAGAGAACAGTACAAAAATATAAATCACCAATTTGACGTTTGGCATCTTGCAAAATCAATCAATAAAAAATTGTCGGCTGCAGGAAAAAAAAAAGATATGCAAGGTATTTCACAGTGGTCCAAGTCAATCAGCAACCATCTTTGGTGGAGCTCAAAAACATGTGAAGGGTCGTTGGAAATTCTACTGGAAAAATGGCGGTCAGTAATGTTGCACTGTAGCAACGTACATCGATGGTCGACAAATGAGCATTTCCACAAATGTGAACATGGCCATTTGTCCACAGAGGAGGCACGGAAGACGAAGTGGTTGATTCCTTCATCACCCACTCACAAGGCCATTGAAAAGATTGTATTTGATAAAACTATAACAAGAGATTTGAGGGGACTCACGGAATTCTGCCACACAGGAGATTTGGAGGTGTTCCACAATATGTGCCTAAAGTACAGGCCCAAAAGATTGCATTTTGGCATGGAAGGCATGATAAATCGGACTCTTCTAGCGGTCTTGGCACATAACCATAATGTTGGCCGTCAACAAAGTAGGACGACCGGAACTTTAGGGACGCTTCGCTACAATAAGGCCTTCACTAAAAGAAGTAAACAATGGGTGATCAAACCAGTGTTTGAGGATATGCAATATGAGTTTATTGAGAGACTTATCGTAGATGTCCTCGATAGGCACATACATGGAGTGGTGAACGAACCTATGCAGGGGACAACTGCATTGCCACCCAACATTGCCTCTGTTCCATGTCCACCTAAAGCAGAGCTCATTGAGAAATACACATCACGGTTTAAATGATTGTAATTCGATTGTCTGTTCTCTCGAGTCTCCTCATGTTGCAGGCCCATTGCAATTAAACCAAACAGTAATATAAATCATTTTTACAAAAATTATAGAATGTTTCCGTATTACAAGCACATGGCCGACCCATAGGGACAATAAAAAAAAAGGCATGCAGACAAGATGCCCTTACACTAACTGGAGCTAACTAGAAATGTGTGCTCGCTCAAAGTGAAGGTCAGCTGCTTTGATGTTTTGCTCGGGTGGCGGAACGGCCCACGACCCAATATAAGGTTCTATTGTGATTTGACCTTGACAGGCCGGGACCATCCTGAAAGACTAAGAAAAGATAATGAATAAAATTTCAGAAACGAAACGATGAGCCACGTTCATTAGAAGAAGTAACGTCGGCAAAGAAGGAGTGGTGTTTCGGGTCTGCTCTACACAGAGACACAATGGAAAATGCAAATATAATGTAAGTAACTTTTGATGAGTTTATACCGCAATTTCATTACTATACAGTGGCTTTAAAGACGGGTTCAGTTGTACTTGTTCGTTCTATGTGGCATAGTGTTTTCTACCGCGCACTATCTGGAGGAGAAACATCTGCTTTTACTGAAGCACCTCAAAACCTTCCTCTTTGCTTCTGCTTTCTCTCTCCCTCTCCCCTGCTACAACTGGTCCACTGTCTGCGACCTCGGTCCTGGGCCCTTCCACTCTCCACCTGCACTGCCTCCCTGTCAACCCCTGCACTGGGGGACTGTCTCAGTATCCTACAGCCCCCCCTTCCCAGCACTTGTTCTGCACTTACCTTGCACTTGCCACCAGCTGGCCCTATTTATTTATTATTTTATGCTACTTACCTTGTACTCCACTCCCCCCCCCCCCCCTCCATGCCTCGCCACGCCTTTAAACACTTGTGTACACCCAGTAGCGCTGTCCTCGCTATGAAATGAATAATTTTAATAAGGATCTGATGGTGAGACTAATTTCATTTTTTATGTTTTTAGGTACATCATTCACTACTGTCTGTGTCACGAGTACCAGACACCGGCGGACGGCTTCTACAGCCGCCAGTTGCTTCTCCGCGTGAACAACGTTACCACCCTGACCATTTTATGGGACGATCGCCAAGTACAAGTATGCCCTTACGCGGTACTAACGGTTAGATGCAACATACCTACCGTTGTGGTGGCCTAGTGCCTCGTTGTTGGAACAGCCATGCGATTATCAGTGCGACAGAAGAGCTTATTTTTATCGTAAACCAACACCCTGTGTACTGCACACGAACATCGCTTCCCTCAAGACGAACTAATTTGGATCGAGAGCAAAGAAAAATGCAAATCGCTGAATATTCTCTAAACATTTGATGTCCAATAAACGTACTTTGCCAAATGTACAATCTTGCCGTTTGCTTTTAAACCACGGTTTCACATTCCGAATTGTGGTGCTGTATTGTGAGATGCTCTAAGACCCTGTGTACAGCAAAGGACCATCGCGTTCCTCAATACGAACTTTTTGGAACATGAGCAAATAAAAATGCAAATCGCTGAATATTCTCTAAACATTTGATGTCAAATAAATGTACTTTACCACATTTACAATCTTGCGGTTTGATTTCAAAGTACAGTTTCATATTCCGAATTGTGGTGCGCTGTATTGTGAGCTGATCTGTGTTGATTTCCGGGGTCTGTGTGGAGTCGCGTAGAAGACGCCTGGGCGCGTTTGCCTACGCAGCTCAGTCACGTCACGGATAGAGGCGGGGAATATGAATGTTTTGATAAAGTCTGTTTCAGGGGCGGGGGATTTGATTTAGTGCCGCAAAGGCAGGTGAGCCAGGTCGATGCGACGGAATGATAGGATTATCACAAAATGGAGGCTGATTTCGAGTGCGCTAATGGGCGAAAAGTCGGGTAAGGTCCATAGGAAAGTTTCCTACGATCTACCGATTTATGCTTACAAACACATGGCCGACCCGTAGGGACAATAAAAAAAAAGTCCCGGAACTATCCTTTAAGAATTTTCTGCCTTATCGTCTCAAACGTTATTGCACCCCCAACCCCTCCTTCAAATGAAGTTCTTTCTGCATGGTCCCTGTCTCTCAAGGTCAAAAAACAATAGAACCTTATACTGCCAGTGCGAGTTGTGGGCCTCTTCAGGGCGCCAGCTGAAAATCAAAGCCGCTGACCTTCACTAGAAATGAGCATACATTCTTTCTTTGCAACATCCCGTAGTAAAGCCATCTGTGAGAACTTGAAGTTTCGAATCCATCTGTGTAGTGCGCCTCAATGTGCAAATGCGAACTGGCTTCTCTCCCATCTGCAAAGGCTCGCTTGGCGCGTTCTAAGGCCCCAATTTTGTCCTCGTTGTCTGCGAGCTTTGAAGCCCCAAAGAACCATAACTATTGAGACTTTTAATTTTTTGGGGAAGGTCAGGGAAAGTATAAAGTACCCGAGGAGTTGAGTTGAAAGTGAGATTTATTGTTAGTTTGTTTTATTATTTGCAATATGCAAGCCTCCCCTCGGTTAACAGTGCCCAGCATTTATAAGAGATTGCGAAAATTAGTTACATCAACAAAAATATATTCATACACATATAAACAAGGTCAGCAATATGAGGTGAATAGAGAGAGAATTCAAAGATGACACCCAGGTAGTTCGGCACCCAGGGTGGTGAAGGTAGGTGTTAGGGTTAGCGTACTTTGTATGCACAGTGTACAATAAAATTTATTTGCAAAAAGACAATCGTATTACAATTATTTAAACCGGGATTTGTACTTGACAACTAGCTCTCCTTTGGGTGGACATGGCACAGTGGCAATGTTGGGTGGCAATGGATCAGTGCTCTGCACAGAAACGTTCAAAATTCCATATCTGTGCTTCTCTAATACAGCAACAATAAGGCTTTTGACAAAGTCGAACTCCATTTCCTCATAGACTGGTTTGATCACCCATTGCTTACTTAGGCCTTAGTGTAGCGAGGCATCCTTACATTACCCTTGTCCTAGATTGTTCACGGCCAAGATTCTCGTTATGGGCCAAGACGGCAAGTAGAGTCCTATGTCTCATGCCCTGTATGCTGAAATGCAAGCGCTTTGTCTGTACTTTAGGCACATATTGTGGAACTCCTCCAAACCTCCTGTGTGACAGAATTCTGTCAGTTCCCTCAAATCTCTTGATAGAGTTTTATCAAAAACAATCTTCTCAATGGCTTTGTGTGTCGGTGAAGATGGATTCAACCACTTCTTCTTCCGTGCCTCCACTGGGGATAAAGGGCCATGTTCACATTGGTGGAAATGTAGGTTTTCTGACCAGCGGTGCACGTTGGTACAGTGGTGCATCAGTGACCGCCATTTTTCAAGTAGTATTTCCACTGACCCTTCACATGTTTTGGAGCTCCACCAAAGATGGTTGCTGATAGACTGGGATCACTCTGAAATACTTTCCAAATCTCTTTTTTTCCCTGCAGCCGAGATTTTCTTATTGATTGATTTAGCAAGATGCCATACGTCAAATTGATGTTTAATATGTGGGAACTGCTCTCTCATTGTCTTGGCAATTGAAACGTGTCTGCCTGTGGCTATGAGGTCGATGTGCATAGCCCTCGATTGTAGATATTCCACTGATTTTATAAATCCTAGTTTCTCCATGGCCACTGAGGATGTACATTGTGCTACCTGCACGACCACCAAACTCACAATTTTCTTACTATCCATGTCCTGAAAGTGGTAGTAGGTGCAGTACTTGGCAGAACATCCAGGACTATCGCACTGTCCATCGCCAGCTAGCTTGAATCAATTGCCTTCAAATGTACTTGCTAGAGACAATTGTTCAATTTTCCAAGCATCACTAATGGCCGGAAACAGATAATCATGTTGAAATTTGTAGTACTGCATTTTTTAAATGAAATGGAGTCCCACAAACTGAAAGAAAGACTCTAACTTTCTAAAACTGGAGCCACTAAAAAGTGATGCAGCTGCACACAGTAGATTGCCTGCTGGCAGTTTCCCCAGCATCGGTTGTGCAGACCATGAGAACGTATGATGTAATCTACAGGCGGCATGTATTGTGACGTTACTGCCTTGTTTTTGACGAGTCACATGAATCAATGGCTTCCCACATACTTTCTCTCTGACGGAATGCCCACATTTCAGCATACTTAAAATATCCATCAAACAACTGTTGAATACTATGTATTTGCCCTCTTTCATTAGACTGTAATCCTGCGTCAAAGTTGTTTCGGCCCGTGACCTTGAGAACATACCACATTTGAAAGAAATATCGCTGCTATCAAGTTCTGATGCGTCTGTGAATGCTGCTGCCGGTTCATTCTCTGTCATTTCAACATCTGCTACCTCAACATTGATGGGAGAACACAACAATGTCGACAGCTTTTTTGGTGGCAATTTTTTGGGGGTGTAGATTATGTGAATTGATCTGCGACTACTTCAGAGCTATCTTCAATACATCCAGTATCATGTTGTTGCGGCGGTGCGGTCGTACTGTAGCAATGGTCCAATAAAACTTTGCTGGATTCTCCGTACACATTCATTTCATGTTCTGGCCATTGGACATGAGCATCCCGAGTCTCAACATGCCGCGTCTGAATTAATAGTTCCTCCATAGTGTAAATGGTCTGGCAAGCAACATCTCTCATTCGCTTCACTGTGTGTGTATGTATAGTTCGTAGACCCACGGGTAACTAGAGGACAGATTGGAAAAGGGATGTTCAGTTTAAACACAAGATAAAGTATAGTACAATTGACTGGAAAAAAACATAAAATAGGTCCCCAGCACAAAGAAATGTCTAAAGATATGAACTGTTTGTAACTAACCTTATTTTGGTTTCTTTTCTTTGCAACTTTTTTGACTCGACCTTCAACATCTGCACGCTGTTGCTCCGATACGTATCCGCATGTCTCCCCTTCCTCTTGCGCTGCAACGACTATATTTTCTGTATCCGCATAGACTGCACGGAATGAGGCTCCATCGACTCCCTCAAACATAGTATTTTCATTACTGTGTATCAAAATATTGTTAGCGGAAAACGCACGCGAGGACGAACACACATGTACATCTCAATAGCCAAACACGATTTAAACATTGTGTGGAACAATCAAACGACAAGTATTCGAGCTCTGATGACCTAGTTCGATGGAGATGTCGGTATCCATACCTCTGGCTCTACATGGACTGCCACGAATTATTGTATTGAAGAGGAGGCATCAGCAACTCCCTGAAACACAGTACTTGCGTTAGTATGGTTTTCAATATCGTAAACATAACACACACTTGGGGCCGACAGCACAGGTACATATAAAGAGATAACCACAAATGTTGCATTGTCTAAAAGAATCAAGGAATATTTAAAAATGATCTGATTTAATCGACTTATTTCTCCGATTTCTTTACATCTGCATCATCTAAATGGGATCTTGTGATTGTAGTGGAAGCTCCATCGTCTCCCTGAAACACAGTACTTGCATTAATAGGGAAGAAAGTATAGCAAATAGAATCACGTTATATGATCACGCTCGATGGAGCTGTCAGTATCCATACCTCGTGCTGCTGAAGAATATCTAGGGCTGTTGTCAATGTGGTGCGCACTTCCGAAAGCTGTTGCGCCGATTCGTATCCGCATGGTCCCGCTTCCACCGGAATTACTTGAATGTCAGGCTCCGCATCAAGTGCGTGGGTTGACGATTCAACAACTGCCTGAAACATAGTTTTGCATTAGTAAGGATTACAATATTGAAAACGCAACACACGCTTGGGGTCGACCGCACAGGTACATATCAACGGCTAACCACAAATGAAACATGGTGTAGAACAATCAAACGACAAGTGTTCCAGTCCTGATGATCACGGTCAGTTGAGCTGTCAGTATCCATACCTCGGGCTGCTGAAGAACATCTAGGGCTGTTGTCAATGTGGTGGACGCTTCAGCATCTCCCTGAAAGACAGTACTTGCATTAGTATGGATAACACTAATTATAACTGAAAACAAACACCAGGGGACGACAACTAAGGTGTATATCATTTGGAAAGCACTAACCAAACAATTGGTAAAATAATCACACGATACATATAAACTATTACTTGACATGCATAAAACAGGTCTGTAGCGGAATAGCCAAGTATGATTACCTGATACGCGCTAGAAGTGGTTGATAACTGCGAGCACGTGACGGAAGTAGAATGTTCTTGCTTCAGATTCAAGGGATAGTCAAGAAGTTGTAAAGGTAAATTATTGTTTGATAATGAAATGCCAATATTTAAAATTGCCATGTAAGGAGACAGAATACTTGAATAATGCGCAATATAGCACAGTTCCCTGTGCCCATATATAGATTTCGTTTGTGGGTTATGAAATCTAAAAATAATATATTGATAAATGTCATTATTCAAAAAGCTCTACACTCATATCAATGTCGAAAGTATTACAAATTGGAAACCACACCTAAAATATCAATGAATCCATTCGGCTACCTACACACTACCGCAAGGCCTAAAGCTAAAAACGGACACTTGACTCACCAGTGGCGGATTGTGTATGAATAGAGTGGGAATAGCGTTTGCGAGCAATTTTCGTGTCGCTCGCCGTTTGTTCTTCTGTGTTACCCAAGATGTGGTGTACATGTTCGAGGGAAAGTGCCGGCTGCAGATGCGGTATCGATCACCCCTCTTGTCCTCAAAGACTTGTTGGACTCTACTTTCCAGCTCATCCAGTGGATATCCGCAATGTCTGACCCATTCTCTTATTCGATCAACAGTTTTCGGGAATACATGCATTGTAGTGCCTTCAGATTTAGCATGGGTCTTCGAAGGGCAACCGCTAATCGAACAGACAGGCATTGTTGAAAATTCTGAAAAGTAAATATTATAAAACCTTGATGAATAAAAATGTCATAAAGTAAATGAACCATACCATGCTCAATGCAAGGTTTGTTTTGGTCGCCGGAACTATACCAGTTCATCATGTGCGGCTTAGTATTTGCATAAGTTACAGAAATTTCTGTTTCGTCTTGCACGAAAAGGAACCATGCTTACATTATAGACTGGACCCCCGAAGGATGCAATTTGACGACAATTGAAAGAGATGAAAATAAATAGATCTATTGATGGCATAACAATGGAAACTCAAGTCAATAGCAATGAGACCAATGATCATAGCTCTATTGGGTACTGTAATAGCAAATAGATTGAAATGTAAAAATGATAGAAATATGACTAGGATACATGGCCTTACCTTGACCAAACAGTTGGATTCAGCAGGCCGAGCAGTATGTTGCAGTGGAACAGGTAGATGGCCGCAGGTAGCACACTGACGAGTTTGCTCGAAGCGGTCACAGATAGCACGGCGACGAGCAGATTAGCATAGATCTCAGTGCTTCTCAGGTAGAAGGTTCACGAGTTGACTTGCAAAGCACAACGATGTTCTCATGAGACATATCAAGTGGTTTATAAAGTATTAGAAACAGGGGTGTGTTTGTGAATGAATGACTTGTGTATGTCGTGGTATTATGTTTATTGCAGGGGGGCGGCCTGCCTCAGGGGAGGCCTGCCTGGAGACACGGGGTCTGAGGAGGCCATGTGAGCGATGGCCCCTGGGCGTGGGATACCTTTTGAAGTGTACATGCTGTTTGGCACCTTGGCCGTTTGCGCCCGTCCCTTGCCCTTATGTGATAACTTTTCATGACATTCGCGTAGATGGGAACACTGAGCAGGACACGGGCATCCATTTTTGTACCCCCTTTCCACTCCATTTTGGTGACGAGGCCTGACTGCGATAGTACAGCGCGCAGAGCACATGGCCCACAGCCTCGTTCCCACTCTGACTGGAAAACTCCAGAGGTATTTGCAACAGCTAATACATGTAACACATCACTCTCTGAGATCACTGTCCTGCATGTGAACTGGCCTGAACCAATCACATGGCTCGTTCATCTCCACAAACGTGTCCTTGCCCACGCACCCTCGCCAGTGGAAAGTTACTGCCATTCTGACCCTGTGTCCCTGCAAGGTATTCTCTTCATGTGCCAGACCACTGACCACGCATGATGGCCACCTAGCAGATCCCCAACTAACATTAGACCCCTACTGCAGTATATCGTTGCCTATCAATAACAAATGCCACATATCAGAGATTCTTGTGAGCACAGACCCACACTTCAAACAGTGTATTATAGTGGTCAGGACCCTTGACCTAAGGCCTGTATAATCCAATGTTAATTGATAGTATTGATATATGAGTGACTTTTATAGAGACATAACCTACTGAAAGACTTTGAACAAGTGTTATTTAGTGCATGCATTATTTATAATATATTATGTTAGCTTAGATAGTGACCACCCCGCTTCACAGCGACCTGAACTTCACCCATTCCGAGCACAGGTGTCTGACGTCCATCCTTGAATGGAGACACACTTGATTGATTTAAAAAATCTAAACAACCGTTGTTAAAATATATGTGGTGTTTTATTTTGTAGCTTATTTTGATGACACAAAAATACAAAACTTTACACATTGTACAGTTCAGGTTGCAGCACAGCGAGAGAAAATCCCCTGTACTGACCGCTGTCACTCGGGAACGTTTCTCTTATGGCACGCACGGCACAGGCAGGTATCTTTCTTCGAACGCGGTGTCCAAGCCTCCTGTGAAGCCACCATGTAAAGGAACGATAGGCCACCAGCCTGTACCACCTGTGAAAAGGAATGAAACAAACTGTTTTTAAATGACCAAGATAAGTTTAATAAACGTTTGTTGTCAATGACCATTCTTGTAACTAATGGCATTCTGCTCGGACAAATGCTATCTAGAGACTGCACACTATTGAACGACTTTCATGCGTTACAATATGTATATGTAATTTTGGATATAGTAGAAGACCATGAAATAGGAGTGGCATGACAAGCCGAGTATACTTACTCGTTACTCGGATTACGAGGACGAACAGTTGCGCTAAATTCGTGCATAAGCACCATCATTATCCTCAACACGGACCGTGTGAGGCAGGCTGCCCTGAAGTCTGGCAGCTTGGTGATGCATTGCGGTCGTGGCTCGCCTTCAGAAATGTAGGCCACGCATTCCGAGTTTCCACAGCAGCAGCAGTTCTCGTCCTCGGTTGGCATTAGCTCGCACCAATTGCATGTGCACCAGGTGGAAACACTGTCCATGCGACTAGGTCCAGTGTCTTCATTCGTTGATTCGTCCTGCCAACTGCTGTCCGAAGCCCCATTGTTTTCGCGTGTTTCCCTTTCCAGTAGTTCCTACTCGGGCTCGTACATGTAGGGCATTATTGTATCCATTGTGTGTTGCACAAACTAAAATAATTGATAGCGGTTGTACTGGTATCTGTCCACACGGGCTACAAGCAACGAAGGTAGCTGACCAGAGCACAGAAACGAGTCACAGAATACTCAAAGTAACACAGAGAGAGGAATGGGATCGAAAATCTGCTGCTGTGTGTTGTGAAACGGTCTGTTTATACTTATTGAGGAAAGAGGCGTCCTGCCATTTCCATGGCGACACGTCATTAGCTGAAGCGCAGCAAATGTTGACACGAGACGTGCTTTGGTGTTGTGAAATGGGCGTTACACGTCTGCTGATGACAGGCTCAGGGGATATGATTTAGTGCCGCAAAAGCAGGTCAGCCAGGGCGATGGGGGAAATGATAGGATTATCACAAAATGGCAGCTCCCTGGTGCCTGTTTTCGCGTGCGTTTAATGGACGAAAACTCGGGTAAGGTCCATAGGAAATTTCTCTAAAATCGCGCGACTTAGGCTCAAAAACACATGGCCAACCCGTAGGGGCAATAAAAATGTTTGACCGAACCATTCCTTTAATGTCTCCTGTGTGCTTCTTCGTCCTAGTACTTTCGGCTTTATCCCCTGTCTTACAATATAGGTTTACTTTCAATAAAATGGTTCTGAACAGTGGGGAGGGCTAGGGATTGTTGGGGAGTGACAATACTCAATGGGCTCTACCCCATGTGATCATCCTTGTCCTCAGAGAGGGAGTCCTTGCCCGCCCCCCCGCCCCAACCCTGAGGTCCTACCGCATTAAACCAACCCCAGGGGGACTATTGGATAGCGGCTTCACCTCCCTAGCTTCCTGGAAAAGGGCTCCTCCTTGGTGAGAAGTGACAAACATCTTGTGATTCCTCACAGTACACTGTTAAAAGTTTGCCCAAACAGGCAAAAAGACAAAAGGGAAATAGTTTCTCAGTACCGATTGTCCCTGTAAAAAGTCAGGACAGGTTAAAGTTTGGGGGTCCATAGAATATGGAGGGCAAGATTGCCTAAAGAGAAGTCTTTCCTAACGCTTGTCTAGGCATCTGAGGCTGTAAGAAAATGTAGAAATTCTTCAGTCAGACAGGAAATGAGCCACACGCTACTAGCGCAAAGCAATTGGCTTATATTTTGCCATTGAGTGTTACAAATAAAATGCATTTACTTTCCTGTACCTTTGTCAATGTTCTAACCCCACTTTTGCAGTGTGAACTGTTAGTCACCTTCTATATAGTTTGCATCATGTGCGTGTTTATTCCATAATTGTATTTAATCCTTTTTTGCCTCTGATTTTTGTGACGGCGATGAGGTGTATCTGGCTGCTTTTTTCAATGCTTCATACTCATACGTCCCGTCCTCTTTACTTCATCCTCGTGGGCATCCCCAGGCATGGGGACTGTTATAGAACCTTTGGCAGCAAAAAAAGAGCTTACCCTTTAAATTTAGTATAGCTTGTGGGGCACAGCCCTGGGCGTGGGACCTCCCAGTAGCTCTGCACTGCGGCACTTCACATCCGTCCTTTCCGCATGGACGGGAACGGACCTGGCAGCTTGAGCTGGCATTATTTTTCAGTGCCACGCATGCTTCCCTGGTTTTTCTTTTGTGATTAATTCAAATCCCTTCAGCGCCTTGCCTCCCCCAGCCCATGTCGGTCGCAGGAGGCTTCATGAGGTGTGCATCGTGTGATCATTCCTTTCCGGCATCAGACCCCCATGCACTCTGCCTACAGTGCCTGGGGCCAGGTCACCATTGGGACATGTGCGCGGTTCCCTTGCGCCACGGTCGGCTCGCTTGCACAACGATCCTTGAATAGTCTGTCTTGCTGGAGGGAGATCTTCAATACTTCACCTCCAAACCATCTGAAGGACTTTGCGTCGAGTGCATCCCGCCACGAGAAGGTAAGTCACTTGTTCTCCAAGGCACCCCAGCCTGGACACTCCTTCCTGGGTTCGGCGGCTGGGAGGAGTCACCTAGACCCTGGGAATGGTGGTAGGCCCGAAGCTGTCAAGTCTTCCAGCCCCATTCCGAGGGACACAGGGGCTCTCCCGGGCCTGCCACCAATGGTGCATTCTTGCTTTGTTTACGCACCAGGGTACGAGGGGCTCTAGTTCCAGGCACAAGCTTGAGGCGCAGTCCCGCGCCACGATTACCAGTGCTACAGTTGAGTGCAAAGGGCCTCCCGGAGATTCCTCAGAGGTTGGTTCAGTGAGGGACAAATCGACTGCCAGTCAACTGACTGAGGGCCTACGGCCTACCAGAGCCCTCTCCTAGGTCAGCGCAAATGCTTCTGGGTCGGGTTGTAAACAGGCCTCTGTGATGTCAGACCCCACACAGCACCCCCGGCCTTCACATCTTACTCTCCAACACACAAAATGGACAAAAATGCGGCAGAGCCTGCACGTTCGGCTGCTATTTTAGACATGGACATTAAGCCTCGGGCGGCTCCATCGCCTTTGGAGTGGACAGCTCAGTGTGGATCCAGCCCGCATACTTCAGGGTTCAGCTTCGGCCCACAGTCTCCAGGCAACTGGTCTCCACAAGGGTACGTGTATACCAGCCAGCCCTTTGGGGGTACCCATCGCAGGTCCCTAGGTGTGCCGTACTGAACAGAAGGCCCAGGGCATCAGAAGCCTGGGTGCCCTACTCTTCTTTGTGCTCCAACCCCTCGGCATGCAAGGATAGGTTCTTTAAGAGCTTCCTACTTAGGCTGTCGCAGCAGATGGCGGGGTTACTAAAGAAGCTCATTAAAGATGTGCTCCCCTAGATGCTACCTCTCAAACTGCCCTCCCTAGGGATTCAGGTCACCTCAGTTGTTTGGCGGCTCTGCCACTGCTTCCAGTGCCTGCTTGTAGTACACCTCCTCCCCCACCCCCCCCAACTCTGCCCTTGCCGCAGGTTTCCACAGTGCCAGCTCAGCCTCTGCAGTGTGCGGACCGCGGAGGATGGGGGGGGGGGGGTGAGCCCTCTGGTGGCACTTCAGCAGCAGACCCCGGACTGTCCTCCCACTTCGCTGGACGACGATGGGGACGACAATGCACAGGAGGATGAGGCATCGGTCTCGGTTTTTCATGATAGTCTTCAGGGCCTACCTGAATTTCTGGGGGTGTTTTGCAGCCAGAACAGGCGCAACAGCAACCAGGGGTCCTAACGGAGGTCCTGGCCCTTTGATCAACATGCCACTCTGGCATCCCTTTGCAAAAGGACTTCCTTACTCTTGCTTTCGGCACCTGGAAAAAGAACAGGTGCTGCTGTCATCTCACAAGCAGCCGCACTCCTCCATTGTGGCTGCTGCTTCCATGTACTCTAAACCCTCAGGTTTGTTTGCGGCTGGTAATGCTTCCAATTGCTTGTTGTTGAAGTATAAGGTTCTTGAGTCCTTTGGGAAAAGGACCTACCTCGAGCGGGTCTTCACCTGCAGCAGTCTAATGCCATTCTCGCCACAGCGTATCAAAAGTAGTGGAGGGAAACAGGGAATCTCCTCCCAAGCTTGCTACTTGAAGGTCAGGCTGCCTTTAAAGTCGATTTGGTGGAGGCGCGCCCAATTGCGCAGGATCTCCTGGAGTCCTCCCATATCGATATGGCCAACAGAGGTCTACAACTTGGTGTAGAAATGAGAAGAACCACCTGGATTCATACAACTATCTGTCGATGTGCAGGTCAGAATCCTTGACCTCCCTTTTGAGGGTTCAGATTTCTTCCACTCGTCCCCAATGACTGGTTAATGAAAAAGAAAACATCCACACCGACGATAGTCTTTGGCAATTATTCAAAAGCCAGGACCCAAGCCTTTCCTCCGAGGTCATGGTAGGTCGAATGCTAAACCACGCTCATTTGATGGTTTCAAGGAGTTTTGCGATCGGAGGGCTCACCAACCAGACAAGTCGCAGAGCGAGCACAGAAGAAAGCCGCAGCAGACCACACAGGGTTTCATTCGCTACCCCCTCATCCACGCCTGCCACTGACAGTAAAAAACAATGAAGTTCAGGTCAGGGACCACAGTTCTGTGGGAGGCTGGCTGGCTGGCTCTGCTCATGGGCAATTGGAGGCATTTGGGTTCTGTTGGTGGTGTCGACAGGGTTCAGTCTTCCTTTTCCTTCTCCCCCACTGTTGATGCAGATAGGGTCTCCTGCCCTATTAGGGGATATCTTACATCTCTGGAACATGCAGGTGGTGGAGCGAGTGTCTCTTCCAGACAGGGGCTCTGGCCATTATTCCAGGATTTTTGAAGTGCCCAAGAACAACCACAGTGCCTGAGGGTAGTCCTGGATCTGTCTTCTCAACCTGTCGCTTCCTCTCGAACATTTCAAGATGAGAACACTGGCTCACATAGCGGAGTCTCTGTGCTCAGAAGACTGGATGTGTTCCTTGTACCTAAAAAGATGCATACTTGCACGTCTCCATCTTCCAACCGCACTGAAAGTTCCTGCGGTTCTCAATTATGTCACACCATTTCCAATTCAAAGTTCTCCCATTTGGTCTCAGTGCATCACCAGGTGTGTTAACCAAACTGATTAACGCAGTGGCGGGCCTTCCGTTGGAGGGCCACAACCTATACCCTTATGTGAACGACTGGCTGGTGAGGGCCAGTACTCCTGAAGAAGCGCTCTGCTAATCTCTGGCAGGCTTGAATGTCGTCCTACCTGGTGCTTTCCCCAATCAAAAGAATTCGGAGCTGTGCCCCTCGCAGGATCTTGTTTCTGGGGGTCAAGTGGGACACAGAGGTTGAGAAAGTCTTTCCCACGGCCCGACAGATTGAAATCTCTACAGAAGGAGGTTTACCATTTCCAGGCCACTGCTTCAACTTCAGTGCGGTGGTTTCAGCACTTGCTGCAACTCATGGCCTTGCATGTCCTGACAGTACCTCACGCCAAAATGAGGCTTCTTCAACTTAGTTTGTGATCCTCGTGGGACCAGGAAACATGTTCTGTCAGAAAGGCCGCTCATTCTGCACACTCTTCACCCGGACCTCCACTGGTAGCTCCTCGACTGCAATGTGGCCATGGGGGCTCAGTTTACGTAGGCAGAGTCCCATCTTGTGGGAATGACAGATTCCTCTGTGCAGGGCAACTCTGGGCGACTACTTCATTCACGGGTCATGGTCAGGGGAGGAGACCTTGCTGCACATCAACCTTCTGTAGCTCAGGGCAATGGGCCTGGCACTCAGTCTTTCTGCCGTTAGTCCGCGGTAAAACGGTCATGGTCAGAACTGACAATGCAACTACGATGAACAAGCAGGGTGGCGATTTCTATCTGGGAATGAGCCCTGTCATAAGGGATTTGGATCAGAGCATTTCATCTCCTGGGGGATAGCAATGCAAAGACGGACAGGTTAAGCCAGCTGGGCTACAAAGCGTACAAGTGGGAATTGCACATCCACTCCTTGTTGCCTCTTTCCAAGGTGGGGCTTTCCGGATCTTGACCTGTTTGTGTCCCCGCAGAACTCCAAATGCCCCTTTGCATCATGGGCAGGCCAGGCGTCAAGGCTCCTCGAGGGACACATTCCAGCTGTGCTAGAACAGCCAGAACTGCTGTATTTTTCCTCCCTCCCCAAGTTTCGGAACTCGGTGAGCTGTGCCCTAATTCAAATTGCCCCTCACTGGCCATTGAGGATGTGGTTCTCTGACCTCCTACAGCTCAGATCGCAAGGCCCGATTTCATTTGCCAGCCCTCAGCGGGGGCTTCCTCACTCAGCAGCACGGGGCAGTGGAGCACCCAGACCCAGGCAAACTTGCGCTTTATGCATGGCTCCTGATCAGCTAAAGCTTTGCCTGGCTCACTTCTCAGCTAGCAATTGGGACATTATCCAGGAGGCCAGGAAAGCTTCCACTCGCTCACTATACAAAGTAAATGGACCAGATTCTGCCATTAGGCGCAGGAGCAGGGCGTGGATACGCTCATGAGCCCCCTTGATGATGACGATTTATCTTTCTCTGCACATCTAGCCCACTCCGGGGTCAAAGTTGATACTTGCCGCACTTATCTGGCATCCATTGGAGCCTACAAAAATTCACAGGAGACTTTCTCGGCAGCTAACCCAGTGGTCAAAGCACACCTCAAGGACTTAACAAGATTTTTTCTGCTGGTGCACCGGCCCCACCACCTCTGGGACCAAAATGTGGTGCTTGCGGCCTTGCAGCGCATGGCTTTTGAGCCAATGGCTTCAGTCGACATCAAGTCGGTTCTGCTGGTAGCGCTCACCTCAGCACGTAGGATTAGTGAGCTGCATGCGCTGTCATCGCGGAAACTATTCAGTCTTTAACAGCAGTAAAGTACTTCTTCGCACCCATCCCAAATTCCTGCCAAAGGTGGTTTCACCATTTCATCTAATCAGGAAATATGCTTGCTGGTATTCTTCCCGATCCTCAGTCTGACGCAGAAAGAGCTCTCCATTCCTTGGATGTGTGGAGGGTACTCCAATTTGATCTCTCTGACAAAGCCTTTCAGGAAATCAGACTCGCTTTTCGTCACGTTTGGGTGGTCTTCCCCGGGCACACGCGCATCCGAGGCCTCCATCGCCCGTTGGATGGTCTTGGCCATTTGAGACATATGTGACCAAAGAAAAGGTGCCTCCAGGGATCCTTGCGCACGCTGTAAGGGCCAAGGCGATCGCAGAAGCTTTTCAGAGGCATGCTGTTAGGGGAGTTTTCCTGAAGTCCACTTGAGGTAAGACTTCATCATACTATCCCTATGGCATAGAGGTCCCCAACTCTTAGTATAAGCTTGTACTACTCAAGGAACCTTGGTAGAGTGGCAGAGCAGTCAGGCTTAACATAGGAGAAAGATGTGAGCTGTAGGTAAGTACATTGAACCCAGTTAGTACAGTAGTCCAAAGAAACACTTAAACCAATACACCTATATTAAAATACATATTTATCATATTTACTCAAGGAATGTCTTAAATACATGGGTCACTTAACCAACACACACAGGATTACTAATAAATACTTTTCAAAGGCCACTGCTTAGTTGGTAGTTGCTCGCGGGTACAATTGTTAGTTTGACACTGATGACCGTATCAGTATGACTGCGCACTCGCACACAGACAGTAATTGTATTTAGATAGCAAAACCACATAAGATATAAAGTCTTTTAGGAAGGAAAAAGGTTGCTTAGTCATACAGTAACAGAACTAACGTTCTAGAGGCGTTTTCTAAGCAACTGCAAGCTTTTGAAGTCTGATACATAGTGCTATGTAAAAGTCTGTTTGGAGAGAGCTCAGCCTTTCGAAGCAGCCGAACAGCAAGCGTTCCGGAGGATACTTTCAGTCTCTAGGACAAGATACTAGCAGAGTTACCACACCATTGGAGACCCTGTGAAAGGGCTCGAAAAAGGGGCACAAACCGACAGCTTGGGTCAGAGGTAACCTGGACACCTTTTTGTGCACTCCAATGCTTTGGAGTAACTTCTTGGTTGATGGTAAGCAATACCTTTTCACCCCACAGTACATTAGGTTAGAAGAAATGTTCATGGCTGGGTTCTCCTCTGTAGAGCAGCAAAGGACCCGGTCTTCAGATTCCTTGGTCTTGGCAGGTCTCTGAACGGAAGGTGCCGGCAGCAGTCTCAGAGAGGACATCTGGAACAGATTTCTTAGTCTTCTCTGGTCAGTCTGTGGTTTTGGTGCTTTTTCTGTAGCACCAACAAAAGACCCGATTTGCCCGGTCAATCTTCGATTCCTGGAGTCCTGCACTCTGGTGAGGGGACTTGAATGAGTCGGATCGTGTCGCTGGAGGTTCACCTGGAGCACAGCAAAGACTTGGGACAGATTCGGCCTTGGCAAGTCATTGCACTACAAATGGGTTGGATGTCTCCTGGTTTTCGCTGTCCAACTCTGGAAAGGCACAGCACCTTGGGAGATGGCTCAGATTGCAGTTTGTCTCAGGGCTGGTTGGTCGCACCAGCCAAAGGGAAGGAGTTGTCCTCTTCGGAGCCCCTCTGTCGCATAGAAAACCGGGTCAGGACCGCAGTGGTTGCTTCTCAGTGATGCAAAAGGTCTGCAGGCGTCTCTGGTCGTCTTCAGCTTTGCTTACTTCAGTTTCTGTCCAACGGGGACAGCCAGACCCCCAGTGGGCACTGGATCCATTCAGGCACTCAGGCGGACAAAGGGCAGAGGAATGAATAAATCCTCCCCAACTTCCTGCCTGCCCAGACACACTGGAGCCTAGGTGGGAACACGCAAGGTTTTCTGCCAAAAGCAAAACTCGCACATAGACCTCCCCTCCCATGACGGTAGAAGAAGGGCGAACAAAACATCCACACTAGAAATGGTGAAAAAAGAAAGGAGCCACCATGTTAGAACATAGGTGGCCCTATTGTGCACAACCGAGACTGTGAATACAGTCTGCGGTAGAAAAAAAATAGCACAATACTTGGTAGAACTCGTCCACTGCCACCAGCCATAACTAGAGGGTGATCTATGAAAAAATCACAGGAGCAGAGAGGGGGATACTAGGTGTCCCCTTGGCACTCCACATATGGTGGCGTGTGCCAATCTCTCATAGTATAAAGATTTTGGGGGGATACAAAGTGTTGCTCTATCCTTAAGTACTGTAGCCAGTAAGGATAAAGAATAGAATCTCAAAGGAGAACTCAAAGGGTTCCCAGCAACACTGCCCATAAGAAGCGGTGTACTGCAAAAGTAAAACGCAGATGCCTTAAGAGAAATGTGGAAAAGTAGACTCCATAGTAAAGGTAAAACACATAGAAGGGAATTCCAAAAGTCTGAGCACATAAGAATGAATGAGTGGAAAAAGGCTCCACTCATTCAAGGTAACAAGAAAAAGGTTCAGAAGTCCAGCAAAAAGTTCTGGGGGTCTCACTAGGAGAGGGGATGAAGCATAAAATCGATAAATCTCCTTAACACGCCTCCTGGGAGGTAATCAGTAAGGCGTGTACGTAGGCCATGCAATCCATTCTTGCATTCTGCAAACACTACTCTGGACACAAGTTCCAGTAAGGATGCAGTGTTTGGCGGACGATTCTGAGGAACCTCTTTGCCTCCAGCTAATTTGACTGCTACTTGGTTAGCTACGCCCAGTTCTCTTGTTTTGGTAGAATCACCCACAACGATGGAGGAAATGGTGCAGGGTGTATGATTAATAAGTTACTCTCCATAGTGAGTAGAGTACTCGGTCTTTAGTCCCCTTTCCTACATACGTCTCATCCTCCTTCCCTCGCTAGTAAGCCAAAAGCAAATGTATTGGAAAGTGTGAGGTTAAACTCCGATTTGCTGCGCTCGAGTATATGTGGATTGTTTGATAGACTGCTATGTTGGGTGCATGAGGGCTGGCCCACAGACAAAAATTGTATGCAAGTTATTGCCCCATTTCACATGTGCATAGTCTGAAGGCTATAGATCCCTCAATTTAGGTTCTGTTTGCTGTGTAGTAGTTGAGAATGGCAATTTATTACATTAAATCCTCATGAGAAAAAGACGACTTGTGTGTTCATTGGGTTTGTCATAGAATTAAGTTTTTAATGCCAATTCATGATAGGCACATGGTCATGAGTATTTCTCACGGACGCCAACGGGGCCAGGCCCCTCTAACTGGGAGTGAACCTTCACTCAACTAGACTTATTCTCAGGTTGCATGAAACATTTATACCTATAATAAAATGTGATCACATGCTCTACGAGCTCAAGCAAGTACATGTTGTTCTGGTGTAATGTTTTTGACGAGAGGTTAATTGTCCAGCTCTAAAATAAGAGCTTCCTTTGCTACTCCAAACACAGTATTAGGAGCAGCCAGCCCAGCCCAGCCTTGATAAAGACCAAGGAAAGGTTGAAACGCGTTGGCACAAGGGCACTTAGACAATGTAACGTTCATGAGTTGGCATTAAAAACTTAATTTCATGACAAACCCAATGAAAACACAATTTGTCTTTTTTTCATGGGGATTGAATGTAATAAATTGCCATCCTAAACTAAACAGCACCTAAATTGAGGGGTTCTATATCCTACAGACTATGCGCATGTGAAATGGGGCAATAACTTATTTACAAAAAGCTAATATATTTGCATAGCCAGGTGTACCAATGTGTCAAAAGGGGATTGAGGTGAGGCACCGGAGAACAGGGCTACTGGGCGTTCCCAGGACCGATCCCCCATGCGCTTTACTAAATTTAAAGGGGAAGTTTTCTTTTTTCACTGCCGAAGGTTCTGGTACCGTCCCCATGCCTAGGGACGCCCAAAAGGATGGAGGAAAGGGAATTAAGGACTAGGAGTACTCTAGTCACTTCGGTGAGGGACTTTTATTTCTTGGAAAAATAAATGTAGGCTGTTTTGCTGCCTCATTCGTTATTATAAAGAGGGGAAAAACAAGACCCAAGTTAACACCAGCGAGTACAAGTGATGTTATCCGGAAAATGCTAACGGTAAGAATAGAAAATCATACAAAAGTGTTGCTAGGCTTGGTTGTGTTAGTAGAATGACTTAACATTTATATTTGTATTATATTGCGGATTTAGTATGATGGTGGAAGGAGCAGGAAGCTCTGACCTTCCCTTGAGACACTGTATCCTCAACCCTCTGCATTCATTTTAGGTGGAGAACTACAAGACCTAGCTGGAAATTGCAGCATTGTGGATTATAGTGTGCAATGCTCGACCAACCAGTCATATGAATGTCAAGCAAGACTAGAGTTTCAGAATAAGTATGCAACCGCCAGTGGTGCTGAAAAGAGTTAATCCACGTGTGCGCTTTGACTGCGCAGCCAAACAATCAGCAGACCGAAACGTAGGAGGTTGGGAAAATAGGCACTCAGGAGTTTGCTTACACAAATGTCTACAGCTTTGTCTGCAGACACTCATTCAGAGTCTTCATCCCTCAGGTTGTAGATGTTACCTACCACTGCTACCTGCATGAAAGAGTGACCAAATCCTGTCTGATACAATGAAGCCTTGGAGAACATTATACCAGGAAGAGTGGGAGGCATCTGTTACTAAAACCCTTAGGAGGAAGAACCCACCCGAGAGAAGGTGCACATATTTTTGAAGTGTGACAGTGTCTGGAATGTATGCGAAGGGGCGGAGGGGAGGTGAGGGGAGTGGGTATGGGGAGAGAGGCTACTGGGGAAAATCCCCCAAAAAATGAGGGAAATATTAACACGCCATCTAACCTAATTGCAGGAAAACAAATGCAAACAAAAGGGAAGGCAACCCTCTCAAAATGTAGTTGCAGCGACAGCAGTCATGCTTAGCTTCAGTAGGGAAGGGGTGGTGTTGGGTCGGTTTCATTAGTCCACACAATTAACTAAAGGAAACAGCCAAAACTAGTGTCCTGAGAAAATATACACTTAAAGTTACTTATCGCCATCAGGTTAAAATAATTACTTTAGATACACGTAGCACATGCTGGAACCCTGCGGATGTAGCCATGGTCCGTTGATGCCAATCCAACCCCTTCTGCTAACCTGTGAGAGCATTGACTGGGGATAGGCTCTGCACAGGATGAGGAGGGGGGAGGGGCACTGGGCCCGATAAAAAACAAAACTAAGTATTTTGAAAGGACAGGAGTGGAATGTAAGTTTAAAAATACATTCAAAATTAGCCCACATGCAAAACTTCCACTCTTTGAAGCTGAAACTTCGGGAACCCAGGGAAAAGTCAGTGTCCAAGTACCACCTATAAAAGACACTTTCAGCAGAGTTTTGTGTAACTGTTCAAAGTTCTGTAGAAAGCCAGGTAAGTCCCAGTTCTATCACACATGTGCAGAAAAGGCTGCAACCCTCTCCAGCAACACCAAACAACATGCACTCACAGAGATCCAGAGCCAAATTCGAGACCCAACAACCCAGGAGTAGATAAAGCCTAGCAGGATTCAGTGCCCAATTGTAAGTCAATGGCAAAACACGGTTGAAGCACGCCTGCTGACATTTTTTACCACAGACCACGGGGACCTCTGAGCGCAAGTATTGAAGTTAAACCCCTGTTGGGAAAGATTTTCTTTGTGCTACCTTCCCTCCATAGAACTCTATGGATTTGCCTCGCCTCCCACCATTCCTCAACCTTTTGCTATTATTTTGAGCCTTTCCTGACTTTTGGAGGTATGTGAAACCTGTTTTCACTTCACTTACCTTGCTAAACTAATCTGATTTGGGGGCACTGATAGGTTCATATGGCTGTTAGTTCAGGGTCACTCTATACTCCATTGTGAAATCCCTTGTTTAACACTGCACACATCACCTTACAGTGAGTTGCGGTAAAGATACTTGTGTCCCTATAACTTGCTTTTGCAACATTTTATTTTTTGCATAAGTTATCGAAGACGGGATGGTGACAGCAGATGTTTCCCTACCCTATGTTTTAATATTCTTGCGTTCACCTTTGCATTTGACCACATATTGGCTTTTTGAGTATCATATACTCTAAAATGGCTGTGCAACGAAATTTCAGCCTGTCCTCTGATCATCTTGTATTTTGGCCTTCTTACTGACCTATCAAGGCCAGATTGGCCATTTAATGTAAGCCCTTTCCCGGGTAAAGTGACAGTATGTGTTTGTGACCGGATATGCGGCCTGGGGCACTGCGGTTCCACATCCTGGCCAAAGTGTCTGTTGCTGGGCAAATGTGAAGGCTGGAGTCTGTCCAAGATTAGACTGCACGTGCCATTTTGAAGGGTGTGGATCCGTACCAATAGTGGACTTATGGGCAACTCTGCTCGAACATTCGATAAAAGGAGGACTCTTGCATCCATTCTTGAGATTGTTGTCAGAGTTAATACCCCATCAAAAAGGAGAATCTTGCTGAAGACCCGGAACCCAAAGCCCTGCTCATTTGCTGATCTCTAGAAGGCCTTCATCAGTACTTCTACCTGTCGACTTGTGGTAACAACCAGTCTTTACCCCTGCTTGAGGATGCCTCCGGAAGCGTTCTGGTACAATCCTGTGGGCTGACGAGCTTTCTCAAGGGCTACCTTTCATTATTGGTTATTGTCTCAATTCTGTACTTGGGACTCCATAGGCTCTTGACTTGTAAAACCAAGAGGCCACCCCCTGCATTTGCATCTTTGCAGGACGAAGCGGTGCCTTGCAGGAACAGCTTCTTTGTTTCTGCCTTGAGTCGACTTTTGCAATTTGTTCTCTGTACCCACCGCTGATTACCTACATAGTTTCCTCGGGGTCCACATAGGTCGTTGACAATGTGGTGGTCCTTTCTTTATCGTGCCAGTGTCATCCAGCTGTCCAGTTCCAGAACAGGGTGCAGAACCACTGACCAGTGGGCTCTTAATTCCAATGCTGAAAGGAACCTCTGCACCAGCGACTCACTTCTCCAACAGAACCATGACAAAAGATATGGGGGCCTGGCAATTTCGGGAGCCTCTGAAGTGGTCCCTGGTTGAATTGGAGTACAGGGGGTGTCTAAATGCACCTGTTCCTATTCCCCTAGGGTTTGATGGGTGTAAAGCTTTTGCCCTGCTCTTGGTGGAGTTGTGGACAAGGATCCTCCCCTATGCTTCCCCTACGGTGTTTGGATTGGGAGAGGGTCTCCTGACAACTTAACCTCTGTTGTTTTTCCACTTTAAAACACAATCTGCTTGTTGGCTTTGACAACTCTTGCTCCAGCCTACTTTAAAGACTCAGTCTCCTGCAAAGCATTCTACTGGAACTTGAGACTCTAAAGCAAGGGAAGGACTTTAAAGGTGTAGAAGCTTATCATTATAAGGCAGTTTGTTTTAACTCATTTCTTACGCATTACTTCTCTAAGTTGGTGATTTTTTTACCTTGTTCTTTCTTAGCTTTGCTACACTACGGTATTCTTTTGCCAGTCTTATCTTTCAAAGTCAAGTGCACAACAAACGTGAATGTGTATACAGCAGTAGTGTATGTTTAGTGTGATACTTACCTGTGGTTCGTCCCTTGGTAAGTTTTTTTCCAGGCCTAAATAATTGTATTTCTTTACATTCTGGTTAACTTGTGTTGTTAAGGGCGCGATGTGTGTGTTTTATTGAACACTTAACCACTCCTACATCTAAGCCTTCATGCTCAGTCACACTACCTTGATAGTTTGGCTGGATATTAGTCTTCCCTGTTCACCAGGGTAGGGTGGCCTCTCAATCTGTCCACAGAACTGATTATGAAAATCCATTGTTACACCCACCATCCAAGAACACAAATGTAAGTACTCATGGTAGCTTCTGGAAATACAGTTTAATAATGTGAACCAACCCTGTGATTACAGACTTTTAAGGGATCTGGTAATGCAAGGAGTTTAACGATGGGCCAACGATGATCCTGACGCCGAAAAGAACAATTGCCCTTCTTTGGACTGGGGGCCAACAGCCAGAGAAAGGAATTACAAAAGTGACTTCAGGAGGACGGGAATACACAGCAAAGGTGGTTCTGGTTGCTCGACGAACATAGGCAGTGAACCAACAGAATATGGTCCCATGATGAGTACTACGTGGGGAGGCCAGGACTACCCAGACACAGATGAGAATGGGTATGGTAGTCCAAATATCCTTCCAGGAGTCGGGAGCAGCTTCCATCACCAAATCTGGAGCCCCAGATAGTAAAAATGGAACGCTGCAATAAAACATCCCAGAAGATGGTCCAGCATAGAGAGTGTGGCCTAGCGAATGAGGACGACAAGAAAGGTCCAGGAAATACATCAAGCAGCCGAAAATATAAAACTGAGCTAAACCTAGGACACAGGGTCCAGCCAACATGGCATGATCTGGTCTTAAAAAGGCAGCAATGGCCCAAAAATTCTTTAGCCGGTAAGTGAGCCTGCTTATCTTCTTTAAATCCAACTATCGAGGTTGGGAACTGTAGGCCTCTGCACTCATCACTCAGACACGTGTGAAGTGGTAGGGGAGCGATTGGAGGACAACTTCTGCTGAACAGCATTTTTTAACAAAGTGGTGGGGAGCATTGAAAATTGGTGATTGTGCACAATATTGCATGTGATGCCTTGCTTAATGTCGCTACAAGTTTAGCTCATGGTGTGTCCAACATATGTTTCCATTGTATTATGGGACATGCAGTCATCTAATGGTAAAAAACAGAAATTAATCTGCAAGCCTTTATCTCATAAAGCACACCAGTCACATTATTGTAAAAAACAGAAGTGGGTGAATAAAGCAGAAACAATACATATTGCATAGGTGCCATTGAGGATGCTTGTGGGAAAGGTTGGATTCATGGCGATACATGCATTTAGATCAGCTCTACTCTTGATCCAATGCTGGCTTTGTCCTTCGTATACTTTGAACTACCATGTGCACTAAAGATAACAAGAGTCTGAATAAGGTTTAAACCTTAGTGCCCTGCTTTCAGAGACTCCCAATGTGATCTTAAGATTTACAGGGGTTTGTGGGGAACCCAGGATACCACTGGACTCCCGAGTGCAGCCATGTATACAGATGCCCAAAATACAAAATCGGAGCACTTCATTGGGCTGTTTCTATACACCCTATGGAACCCAAAAGGGTGAAGCACCATTTTAATATCCTTGTGGCACAGCTGTGATCATAGGAAGGCATCTTTTGTCCGAATACAGAAATGGTTGAATCCCTCTTCATAGCCAGAATTAGACTGGGAATGTTTATAGGGCCTCTCCTTAATGAATTGCATATTGCTCTGACATACTGGCATGGCACGTTGAAACTGAAAAAATACCACTTGGCACTCATTTTGCACAGATGTTCCAGCCATCCGTCACTTCATGGTCACAGATCTGATCCTTGGGTCTCATCTTTTCACAATCATGGTGAACCCAAAATCCTAACAGTCTATACTTTGCAATGTGCAAATGTGTAATGGTAATCGCCATAGTGGCTTGTGTTCAGAAGTATTTATAATTTATGGCGACTGAAAAGCCTGCTCCCTTATGAAGCCTCCTGCTGCAATCACATGAAGTGTCCTAGGACAGGATTACATTATTACCCATGGTGTATTTGGGATTAGTTTTATTTATATGTTTTGCCCTTCTCACAGTAAGATGACTGTGTTTACAGCCTATTGGGTTCCCTTAATTGAGACTATGCATACAATCCTCTTGTCTCACTTAAATGAAACTGCTATCTGTTTATCCTTTCACCCATAATAGACTCTGGTGTAATTACTGTGGCTAACCAAGAGGCAGCATTTTGTTTATCCTGTCCACCACATTTGACATACTATAAACTAGTGTGGCTGATCTAATTAAGGTGGCAAAGTATAGGTATTGTTCCAGCAATAAAAGACTGCAGGCAGCAACTGTTGTATTAGTCAACATAATATTTACTAAACATTTTCCTTATATTTAATTTTCTTAACTTGATTCATGTGTTGTCATTTCAATGGAGGACTAGCATAAACTAATGCTGCCTAATGTGATTTTGCTGTAGATATTCTATTGGAAAAAGTATTGAACTGTTATGTTTGAATGCCTGTTTTTAATTTCTGCAGCCCTAACCCAACTGCCTGTATTCAAGTTGTTCAGGAAGTATCCATGTCACGCTACATTCCCCATCCTACCCTTGTAGTGTCTGTTACACTAACGTCAGTGAGAACAGAAACCGGTATCAGCTTGAAAATGCCACAGCAGGTGCGTTCTTCAGCAATAGTTTACCATAGATGCTAAAATGCCATTTTATGAGACCTTGTGGTTACCTCTTTTTGTACTTTTTAATATTGAACAATGCATGGCAAATTTTGAATCAAGTACTTTATACAAGTCTTGCCATCTGTTTTGACTTTTTTAATGATACTTCTAATTCTTTTATTAAAAACTTGTTCACATGAACTCTTTACTAGAACCTTTTTCTTCTTATTAGTTTGTGTGTGTGTGTGTTCTCTTTTTCGTTTTGGAGGTCCTACCTGTTCATTTAATCTAGCATAAAAATGATTCGACAAGTACAATAGGGAGTGATGAAAAACAGAGAAGACCTCAAATTTGGGGCAGTGGTTAGTGCAACCAGTGAACTAGCGGCTTAAGTGCTAGCTCTGCCAGGACAACTGGGAAACGCTCACATCCTGGTTCTAGAATGTCATATGGTGTGTCCCCATTGTGGCCCCCAGTGCCTGGTACATCATACAGTTCTTTCTGGTTGAAGTGGGTCTGCGGTGAGACTGGGAAAAAATGTTTCAGCACACAGGAAGTTCACCGCCATCGGACCAATATGGCAAACAAATGTTGTAGGCTGAGGTGAAGAGCTGCACCCACTGGTGGCTCCCCAACTGGACTGGAGATTTATAAAACTGAAGCAACCCCCCTGTGGCCCTTTAAGCAGGAAGATATGAAAATGTGGAGGATAAGAGCCCACCGTGGGTGCGCTATGCCACTGGATGCATGATTGAGCAGCTCTGGAGAAAGGGGAACGTGATTGCACACAGTGACATTGTTTTGCTGAATGTCGACCCTTTGGTGCCTCGAGACAAGTGTGGGGAAATCCCCGGGGGACTTATTTAGGAGTCCTCGAGACGACCACTGGCTGACCAGTTTGGGATTGACAATCCCAAGCCAGTGATAACCATATGGAGCCATATATAATGGGGGTGGAACAGTTTCAGACTCACTTGAGCAAGACCTGGTCGGTGAGCTGCAGTGAACCTCTTATGGACCTGTGCTCAAGTAGGGGTGGCCTGTTGACCTGCAGCTAATGGAAAGTCAGTAGGGTAGCGCTGAGAACATGTTTTTCCGTAGGGAGGAAAGGTATTTGGGTCACCAGATTAAACACTTCAACCTCTACAGCTGGCTGGGTGAGCGGGGTACGGGGTGGGGGAGCTCGAAAGAAGAACATGTGATAACTATTAGGACTAAGCTTTGACGTACATTCAGGGAGCTACTGTTAGCTGTACTTTGCTGTAGATTGAAAGAACCTAGCCTTCACAATATCATTTATTTTGAATAACGTTCTAGACTGCTAGCCTCCCAATAAAACCATACAAGCCCCGTCTTATCAAAACCTTCAATGGGTGCAGCAAACTGCACTTTATGCCTTCTAAAAAAACAAGAGCAGCAAATAAAGTTTAGAGGTCGTCTTCGACCCTGATGTAATTGGTTGTGGAGGGAAAATTAGCTCATGATACATAGGCAGAGAGTGCTAATAAATAAATGATGGCATTGGAACCAATGGCAAAACCTCATTTGTGTATAAAAATAAAAAAAACAATCAACACAAAACACCACACTGACTGCCTTTATGACCAAACTCTCAGAGGGATTTGAAGGTTAGTCTTTTCACCAAGACTTGACTTTGTTCTTCTCGGTGCTGAAAAAGGTTTTGGACCTAGGTGAGTGAGTAGACACTGAGAATCTGTTGTCTCCGGATCTCTGGAAAAGGCCTTGGATTTACATTTTCAAATCCAAGACCTTCAGTTGTACTATTACATGTGTAAATGTGAGGACATGGGAAACAGGCAACAAGAAGAACATCTGTGTCTCTGAGGCTTCATGAAGGGAGCTGAAGATCAAATACATAAAGCAATATTTTTCAGAGATATGTGCTGCTATAATGAATTATTTGACACAAATCCGATTCTCCTAGATGGAGTACCGGGTGGACCCGTGATTGACTGTCTCCCCTCAAGGCCACTCCTAAATATTTATCTGGATAACTGAACAGTGACATTGGAGAGATGACCTATCATGTGACCAATGCTTGACCTTCTGATGGAGAACTTTGGTTTCCTGTGGCTATTCCCTTTTGTCATGCCTTTTATTTGGAAAGGGGCACTGCACAGTGTCACAACAAAAGGAACTGAATATCACATTGCCTGGACCCCCTGTGGTTACGGATTGCAAGAAAGGGATAATGGCTGCTCCAGCAGGTGGTGAGAAAGCGCAACCAGGGCCAGGCCCTTGTGAGGAGTTGGCCAGTCCATGCAGGCCACTGATAAGAGAAAAGGAAGCATTTGTCGCAACGTTGCTGATGTTACAGGTGTACTTCTAGCTCTTGCAAGATGGAGGGCTTTTATGCAAATGTGCAATGAACATGTGTGCATTCTGGACTTGTTATGCCACAAGATTAACTCATTAATCCTAGGGTGTGCCGGTGGTCACAGCAAACATGTTTCTCTTTCTTGGGCATTTTATACCGCCCCATTTGGGTTGCATTGCTTTAGTTACTTCTGGGTTCATCAACTTGTGGCTCTTTAGATGTTTTGGGCTAGGACTCCATGAACCCAGACCATTGTTTGTGTTGTCTTGGGCTGATTGGAGTTGATAGTCCAAAGGATCTGGGTTGCAAAAGCTGCAGACACCAAACATGGGCAAACCACTAGTTGAATCTACTGATGCAGAATTTTTGCAGGGTGGCTGAATGTTTGTTTATAGTTGATTAGATGATTTGGGGTGGATGTTGGGTGTCATTGACAAAATGTCATTGTTATGATATAAACAAGAGATTAAGATAATTTTGCAAGCACAAGGGAACACTAATATGAGTTAATGGTTAAGAATCTCACATAAAATGTTAAGACATTAAACTTACCTGGTCAATGGACCAAAGTTCTGCACAAGCTGAAAGATGTTGATCTCTAGTATTCCCACAAAAAACACATTGTATGTGCAGAGTACAGGGTAGGCTGCATAGTAGATGCCCCCTCCTTCCCCTCTAATTTCCCTGACTCCTCACAAAACAGGGCTGGGGATGATGTCCTCATAAGTCACAAACAAAATACAATTGATGCCAAGTGTCTTCAGTGTCTGCTCCTAACACGGAGCAGCAAGCATTACTCTTAGACTTACTTTCAACAGTTCCAGGGTTCACCAGCAGGTTGTTGATTGGAGGAAACAAAAAATGGATGCAATGGAATTGGTAGATATTTGGCGACATTTGAAATGGGGGAAAAATACTTCACCCGTTACTCTCAATTGCATAAAATCTATTTTAAGATTGACTGGTGGCAGCTAGATACATTGACTAGCACTTGGTAATGAGTACAGACATAAACACAATAGATATATCTGATCTTGCCCAGGTAATCCTAAATGTAGCCCTGATGTGTTGCCCTTGCCGATTCGTAAAGACCGGGTTTGTCAGAATGTGGTAGAATCCAGTATTATGGAATACCTGTTTATTTAATATCCAGAAGGTCCTGCCCAGGGAATCCTTGTGGAAAGCCCTTTGGAAAAGCATGGTATTTAAAGCAGATATTAGTGCGCTAGCTTACAATCTTGATAGACTGATGTGATTGGAACAAACTGAATTGGGAGTTAAAGTAGTTAAAAAAAACAGCATAAATCAAATTGATTTAGGCAGTATGGCTTTCTATCGAAAAGGGCAATATTTGTTCTTCATATTACAAATGTAGGTAGAAACACCAGAGAAAACAAGGACCAGATTTGAGTGCTCATATAACCACACCTTAAGGAATGAAAACAGGATTTTGTTCCATGATGAAAGGGGACACTTTTGAGAGATTTAGAGGTCTTATATACAGGTGAGTTCTCGGACAAAGGGATACAGATTGGGTACTATTAAACCAGAATTCCTATGTTGGGTGTTCTAGGGACACTTTTTGGGGTCCCAAAACCTTTTGCTTTTAGGCTTTGTCCTTTTTGGTGCTTTAATATCTTTTAGGTGTCCAGCGGGATTTCTCCTGTAGTCCCACTGCCCTTTATATCTTCTATAAGGTATGTAGTATTTGGTCCCAGGGGTGTGCGAAGATTCCTACGGATCCCTCACTGGTGGCCAGGGGAAGGCAGACGCTTCTTGATCCCAACCTTGGTGGTGGTATACTGTGGGAGGATCACTTGGTAGGGGACACAGGCCCCAGGGTGGTGAGGAGATTCCTTGGGATAAGGCACGGAAATGTTCCTCCGATAGGAAGATTCTTCCCAATGTACCTAAAGAGTTAACTGCTTATTGTCGTTGTAATGTCTCTGACTCCTATATCAAAACTAGAAATGCAGACACAAGTCTTATAAAAACAGAACAAGAATTAACAAAGGAAAGATCATTTTGGGTATCCCAAATCAAACACCCTGCCTACTACCAAAGGTACATTGTACAGGAATCTTGAAATGTCTTTAATAAATTACCTTCCTCTATAACAATGAATTCTAACAGGCCTTCTCTTAATGAGTTCAAGGTAAATTAAATCTACCCGTAAAAAGAACTCAAATGCCAGAATATGGGATGAGGAAGAGGGCTGAAGAGGCATGCAGATGTAGCAGTTCGGGCAATTAAGCCTAGTGGCTCTTGCAGTAGTCAGGCAATTGAGCTTAACAGCCCACACCTGAAAATTATTTCTTAACCTGGGAGGCATAAAAGGCCCCCTAAGGAAAGGAGAAGTAGAGGAAACTGGATCGAGAGCTGTAAGGCAGGCTGTAGTAGTAGTAGTAGTAGAAGTAGAGAAGAAGCATGAGGCAAGCAAATCACAAAGAAGTGGGAGCACAAGAGGTACACCGGAACGTGGAGACAGCAGATTTCACCTGCAAGTTCTGAGAGAGTGCTGTTCTCCTAAAATCTGAAGTGCAGTGGCTGCACAGCAAAGACTTGCAGGAGACTGTTTTCCCCATGTAAGCCTTATGCAGAGCTTTGAACGTTCAGGAGACTGAAGCCAGAAGCAAGAGGCAAGCCAAGGGTCTCATGAGAAAAAGGAACTCTCAATTCGAGTGGCCGGAACAGAGACATGCTTGCAGGAGAAGGGTGTGGGTCCCCAGCGAGTCAGAAGCAGTAGAAGTGGTAGTGGAAGTCGGGAAAGCAGTGCAACCCGCAAAGCAAGTGTCTAAGAAGCCTGTGAGTGAAGCACAGTGTTCTAACACATTGCGTGAGCCTTGCCGGAACTGTTTCCAACTCCTTATTGAGTCACGTATGACTTTCATGCCAGCAGAAGCTGTTTTATATTCAAAGTACTGTTCACAATATTCAAAGTACTGTTCACAATGAAAATGTAGCACTTGTGTTTACTGTGAAAGACCTAACATTTGTGTGACCGCTAAAGTCATTGAAATCCATTGTTGAACTACTTAAAGGCTGTTGCTCTCTAACAGAGAGTGGTTGGATGTCTCTAATTAAGAAGAGGGAACACTCTCTAAACCTGTACCGAATACCTAATCTTGACACTAGCCGAGTTACAAGGTATAATGTCTGAAAACTACATCAAAAGGAGGTCAGGTGTGCCTAATTGTGATCCCCAAAAGAAGGCAGAACTTTATACTTTGCTGTTTCATGGGAATTCAATTCTCTCCATCTTAAAACCTTGCAATCTACTTTAAATTGTGTTTTCAACTAAGGGACTGAATCTTATATTGTATTCAGAAGTGACATTCTTTCAATTTCTAGGTTTAAACCATTGAAGAGAATAACATGCATTACCTTAGCCAAGAGGCAACCCCTTTTTATAGTGAAACCAACCTTTCCCAGAGTTGGAGGCATTCAACTGCACTGTAAAGTTAACGCTCAAGTGGTCTAAAATACAAGTGTTCCAGTATTACCTGAAGCTGAGAGAGTGGCACCGAGGCTTTTGGGTATTTACTTGGGGCTGATAACTAAAGAGGCTATAAATTGCTTGTGAAGAATATTCTGAAAGTAGATGCAACCCGTGGTGCCAAAGACTGAGGAAGCCAGAGAAGTGAGTCTTGTGGGCAGACAGACAGGAGAGGCAAAGAGGCTGCCCCTTTGAGAAAGTTATTCAAAGCAAGAGTGCCTTGACTACCTGAAGTCTTGTCAAAACCTGCCTAACAATTCAAAGTACTGAGCTGAACTATGGTGGTATAATACTATGGAGAGCTGGTTCAAAACCTTTTTCCCTTTTGTTGAACATTTTGAGTTGACTTTGAATCCTGGCGAAGGGACCTTACCTAGGACCGGAGAAGGCCATTCAGACACTGTTAATTTTGTTTACTATATTGTGTTCCTATATTGTTTTACTATATATTTTCAAAATGTTTGTTTAGTGTCAAGGTCAGTTATCCCATGCTAGAGAATATCCCCTTAGCTCTTACACTAGGCAGGGAATTCCTCTGTAGAGTAGGGCAGGTGAGGTATTTTATTCATATAATGTCCTTAATAAAATGGCATATTTAGCTAAATCTTTAAACAGTTGTCGCCTTGCATTACCGACCCCTCCCAGGTGCCTCTCAAACACCCAATTTCTACCCTAGAGTGATTGTGTCGCTGTCATGTGGTGTTAGGGAACAGGTTGGTGGTGGCTGTGCTTTTATTTTGGTTTCACCAATGGTGCAAGCCATTTTACCACATTGGTAGCCCAATGCACTGGTAGCCCAATGCACTTTTTTGGTAGCCATTGGGGTACCAATGTTTTTGTTTTGTTTAAAATCCTGTTATCGGCCATTTTGCTTTCTATGTCTTTCGTTTGTCTATGCGACCACGTGGTGGCCTCAAAAGGACTTTGTGACCATGTGGCTCTTAGGGATCCCAACATGGCTGCCTCAATTCTGGCCCTAACTGGTTCAGGCTAGTAGGGGTCCCTGGACTAGTCCTCTGAATTCCAGGGGGGTGGCTTTGGCTAAGTGGCAGCCCAAGCGACCAGCTAGTATGGTTGGACGCCTGAGCCTCTGCCCCCAGCACCTTCTTTGGATTGGCTTGGTGGCTTGCTGCCAAGCCCCATTCATTGGGGTGTTTAGGTTCTGCCCTGCCCGTAACTCACTCTTTGCTGCTTTGTCCCTGTAACTTGAAGGTGTTAGGTGTTAAGATGGATTTCTAAAATCTGGCCTGGTGGACAGATTTCAGGCAGCTACCTCAGTTAGTGTACATGGGAACTCTGTGAGGGGTTAGCCAAACCCAATCAAGGTAAGCGTGGAGAGGTCAAGGCTTCGTCTCAGGAGAGGTGAATGGTGCCAGGGTCCGCAATGAGCCCACACAGTGAAATACACAATGATTCTGCTTAGCCAGGTAAGTACAAACATACTCTATTTATTATAGGCCCCAAAACACACTAGAAAAATGAAACAAGCAGGTAATAAGATCACACAACACTCGGTTATAAAACATGTGTGCAGTCACCTTTGGTTTGTAGAAATGCATACAATTCACTTAAAAACGTGAAATAAGCAGAGAAATTATGCAGTAAGGAAAACTAGTTCACAAGAATGAAACCCCTAACTTTATAAGTCCAATCTCTATGCTTATTGGGGCTTTGTGCCCAAAACTCAGTTTCCTCTAGGAGAGGGGACAAAGTCAGGAAGAGTTCTTATGGTGGTGAGAAATGTTGCAGAAGAGGAATTTACAGGCAAGTAAGATACTTTTCCAAAATCTTAGAACCACTTTAAAAACAAACATTTAAAAAGCGAAAGAATGGAATAAACAAAGGTTTACTCTAAGGTTTATTATAAGGGAGACAGGAGTGGGTATAACTACTGCGATTTCTCGCCACCCTTGCTCTGATATTCCCAAGTCGCTGTGGATGTGGGTTCTCCTGCCATTGGGTGCAGTAGAAGAGGCCCAGGAGCTGCGGGTGCAAGGAAGAATCTGGTCAGGCCAGGAGCTGAGTGCAACTTTTTTCGACAAAGAAATGCAGCAGGTACCAATGTAGGCCCCTTCAGGATACTCTGCCAGATGGAGGGGAGCTGGTTCAAGTGACAGTCACCGCACGTGGGCGACAGCAGGCATCTCTCCAGTCGCAAACGAAGATGGCCTTACAAGCCAGGATCCATTGATGCTGGGAAGCTGAAACTTGGCAGGAAGGCGACTTGGAGAATGAGCTCGCGATCACAAAAGTACTGGGCGAAAACGCAGAACGGCGACGCTTCTGGCGCAGTAGCTCAATTCAGAGCTGGTTGGTCCACTGGGTGGTCAAGGGGCTATTCCGAAGGCTCAAAGTTGCAGGAACGCGAGAAGACTTTGAGACTGATTGGTCACACTAGTCCAAAGGTCGTAGCACCAACATGGTCCTTCTCAGATAAGGTAGTCCATTTCGCCAAGCCTCTTCAGGAGTCGTCCATGGGTCTTCACTCTGCTGCACGGCTGTACAGGATACTTGACTCCGTTGCTGATCTCTGGAATGGCTGCAGGACTCCTCTTTATTCTAAGTTTAGTTGAGTGATCAAACTCAGCCCTCAAGGATCTGCACCACTCAGCTAACAGGACCACTGTTGGTTTTACTCATGCATGCACACCAAACTTACTGGCACCAGTTTGTGGATTGAGACCGAACAATCCCAACCTGCTTCCTGGGTCCACACACAAATGGCATGCACCTGCCTGTGAAAGCAGCACCTTTCCAGGGCAAATTCATGACCATATTAGGGTTTCCCTGACCTGAGAAGGCCACGAAACAATATGGCCAAAGAACAAGCAAAACATGCTTTGGTACAGCCATTTTAGGGAACTACCCACGTTTAATAGCCAGATGCGGTAAATGGGAATGTGGGAAATTTCATATTTTAAGATAACTTTGGTGATACAATTTCTGAAGGGACTCACTAAAGTGTTCCCTCCATCTCCTTTTCAGGTTCCCGTTTGGGAACTCAATCTGGTGTTAAAATGTCTTGTATGCACCATTTGATCCACTCCATTCATGTCCCTTAAGGTTACTAATGTTCAAGATTATCTTGTTGGTAGCACTAACTTTAGCCCGTAGATTGAGTGAGTTGCAGGCACTATCATCGAAACCACCCTTTACAGTATTCCACAAGGACAAGGTCATCCTGAGGGTTACGCCTTCATTTCTGCCTAAGATCATTTCAGATTTTCATGTAGGACAAAAGATTATTACCCACTTTCTATCCTCCACCTCATCCTGGCAAGGAGGAAGAGGTTGCACAGATTAGATCAACGTAGAGCTCTAAGCTTCTACATTTCTAGAATGTCCACACTTACGTTTGGATGATCAATTATTTATAGGTTATACGGGTGACAAACTGGGTTAGGATGTAACAAAGCAGACCTTATCCAGATGGATTATTCAAGCAATTTCAGAATGCTACAGGGTGGTGGGCAAAGATCCTCCAAAAGGATTGAGGGCCCATTTCATCAGGGGCATAGCTACTTCTGCTCTGCAAAGAGGTGTTCCTATTAAAAACATTTGTGAGGCAGATTTGTGGTCTACAATACACACTTTCACAAAGCAGTATTGCCTTGATTCTTCCCTAAGTCAGGATGGAAGCTTTGGACAAGTTGTCCTCCATTCCGTTCATGGAAACCATTGATAGCTAAATTCTTACTCCCTACACCAAAGCAAACACTGCTTTGGTAGTCTATCAAAGATCAGGAATACGTGGGGGGACAAAATCCATTCGAAGAACAAGTAACTTGCCCCTGTTAGCGCTCTTTCAACTGGATGTTCCTCCCACATATTCTTCATTGCCCTCCCAGCCTACCATGCAGTAGAATTTCCCCTGCTATTACGGCTTTAGATCCTTCAGAGCCTAGTACGGTCAAACCTGTGTTGATGCGGGTAGTTCTACTGGAGAATGCCACGAAAAAACAGAACTGAAGCCAATGGGCGCTGCATGTGCTATGTAAGCCTTTGATTACCTCATCCTCGAGACGGGCGCCCTCGAGGGACATCGATTCGACTGCATCAACACACAGCACCCTTTGCCGAAATAATTTTTCCAAAGCAGCTGAAGCTGGATATTGACTATTAAAGATGAGGAATACGTGGGAGGAACATCCAGTCGAAAGAACGTTACCAGGGGTAAGTAACTTGTTCATCTTTCCAAATTGCAGAGATCCTGGCCTGCTGCAGGAGTTTTTCTGCTGTTTTGAAATGCCTCACTTGGCAATACTTGCTAAGTGCAGTGGTTGAGTCTTACACTGGTTTGAGTTTTTTGCTGTCAGAAGTCCATTCCAGATTTCTTGGCGTCTCTAGGTGACTCCCCACATATGCTGTGTTGATCCCTTCACTTTGGGACTGTTTCTGGGCTGCTTTACCACTGAATACAGATGTTTACCACCAGGATCTTATGCTTGGCTGTGGGGTGCTGTGGCGAATCAGAAGGAATAGGACTTGAAGTTAACTTTTCAAGTTCCTTTATTTTAACCAAAAAGGAAAATGTCTGTGCCTATTGCTAAGAGGCATTTCCCTGCCTATAAACTAAACTAAGGGTGCGTGTCAATTGTCACTACCAAAGAGTAGTCCAAAATCCAATTCACTATCTGGCCCTACTACTTTAGGAAAAGAACATAAAAATGAGCCAGATACATGGCCTCTCAGCTCTTGATTCGTCCCGCCAATGTTAGTTGGATCTTTCCCAATGAAATGGTCGTAGGACAAATGTTCGCTTTTGACAATTCCCAAAATACATTTTTTCTGATCCCTTTTTAAACTCCTTAGGTAAAATTGCAAGTCTTTATACAAATAAAATGTCTCACATTCTTGAAGGGGATACATTATTCCTTTAGTCTGTTTCAAATCAACTTGGATGTTTCCTTTCCCCTAGTATTATGCCTTGTATAGATTTATTGAACCCTAGAGGTTCCCTTCTTTTCATAGCTTGAACAATGTCCCTCATCACTCAAGGGCTTCCAGGCTCCTCTGGATTGCTTAATCTTTGTGATGATTTTCTAATTTCTTATTTCTCTCTCCTGGTTTAGTTCCAATTTGCCTCTCTCCACCTTAGAGCAGTGCCAGCATGCTTAGTCTGGTCCTCCCATCTCCTGGCGCTGTCTTCGTCATTGCTTCTTTTACAAGCCAGGTTGTCCTGCTTCTAGAAAGGCAGATTCTTCTTTGAGTTGTTGCTGTTCTGGTAGAAGCACTTGTGTGCCAGATCCTGAATCATACGCTGCAAAGAAAACGTGTACTCATCGGGTTGTTTTGCTGTTTCCAAGCAAGGTTCTCTGAATCTGATACCAAGAATACTTGACCCTGGGTCCTAGGTTATTATTTGGATTGACAATCGGGCATGTGGAGGGGGGGGGGTCCTCTTGCTTTCTTGAGCAGTCGGTTTTTCAGGGGCTCATCAACTGTGGTTCTCTATTGAGTCGACTTCTGCCAGGCTTCCTTCTAGGGTCTCAAATCTGACACTCTAGCTTTTCGAGGGGGGGTTCTCCAATGTGCTTTGGGATTGGTTGGACCTTGTCTGCACCTATGGGGTATAACACAGACATAACCGCGGCTCTACCTACTCTGTTTCACCTGTTGATTCTTATGTGACAATTTTACCTTCTCTAAAACTCCACCAAAATGACTATTGTTGAAGGTACTTACCTGCACATTGTCATTTTTCTTGTGCCCCCCCCCCCCCCTTGGGTCCCTATAGTTTTCGAGAAGCACCTGGAACGTTTTACCATGTACCTAGGGTTTGCTACAGACTTTTATTAAATTACTGCACTCCTACTATAGAGTAGTTGTACTGTGATGGTGTTAATAGCTATGGTTACATTGTTGCAATATTCTAGATGCATAATGATACAGGCCATGCAGGTCTTGTACTGAATGTCTGCACCTATTCTGACTTTTTAATTGCCCCTTGGATATTATTGGAAAATGAACCCCTCTCCAGGTAATGGGTTGAGTATATGGTTTACATGTGGGTAATCAATTCTTCTCTATACTAGAGGTTGTGGGAATTACTGTTCCTGTCTTCAGTTTGGGGTCCTGTGTAAATGCATTTTACTGGAGTGTAGGCATCCCTTTTTCTCCCCACCCCTTACTCTTGTGGTTGAGTCTACCACCACGTAGTAGTCAGTCCATTAGCTTAGGAGTGGGAAAGATCTATGGTATTTTTCTGTTTCTTTTGCATGTACTATTTGTACTATGTTTATTAACTCAAAGTACTTATTTGAACTTAGATACTTTGTGTAATTTTACAATAAGCTATTTATTTTTGGGGTATACCATCAAGGTGCATTTTCTGCAGGTGTAACTATTGGGACTTCTGGTACCTCCCCTCTGCCCTGGGGCCAAGCCTGTATGCTCTGCCGTAGTTGTCTTTTAAAGAGTTTGGTGCATCTTTTGGTGGGAAGCACGGTATTGCCAGTAGGTTAGATGGTTTTACATCGCTCAACAAAGGGCTGTAGTAAAATCGCCCTAACACGGTCCTTGTCCCGGAGCCAATTTGAATAGAACTTTCCTACTTTGAGATGTGGAAGACTGCAAACGTATCTGCCAGATATTTAATGGGACCACTATCAAATGCTTTTGATAATTTAAGCAACAATTTGGCCTTGAAGGTGAAACATTTCAATAGATGAAACTCCAACCATGTTTAATGAGAAAGGCGATAAAGAAGGGGTCACCAGGAATCCCACCCTGTTAGAAATAGTAATTATTATTATTTTTTTTTTTTTGGGAGAACCGAAAAGCAATATCTAGAAGGTACTTTCCGAGCCACCTTTTAGTGTCATTCATATGGCGATAAGAGACCTGGGGAAGTCTCCATCAGAAAAGTATGGATGGATTTGGAAAAGCGTACGCATTCCTAGCAGGCATGTAAAATTAAAAGCAGTAAACTAAGTGCATGGTCAAGATTTGCCATTCAAACATGCCTGTGACATTAACTGTGTTCTTAACCAGATAATCAAGTTTGATTACCTCCTCTTGATAGCCAGAATGGTTTCTGGTAAAGCAGAGCTCACTGACACAGGGGTCAAAGCCATTAATTGGTTGTGTGCAGAATGTGTGCTGAGAGATGCATAAGAGAATTTACCGAAAGGATTTCTCCCACCCAGAGTCATACCAGATTGGCCTCCGGTGGACAACAGATCACAAGAGTTATCCTTGTATATAATTAATTGGAAAGGCCGTATGAGCGAACTGAATCAGGTAAGGTTGTATAATGATGCAGGCTAGTCTGGGCAAAGAAGACATTCATCATTAAGGACACTAGGAGAGCAACTGTCCATTATAAGGCCTAAAGGCAGAGGCTATCTGGCACCTTAAGCACAAGGTCTTTTTACACTGCCTATGTGTATTCAGGTGATGCCCAACAGAGCAGGAGAGTACACTCTCTTCCACTTATTTATTTTTATTTATTTATTGGGTATTTATAATGCACCTCTACAGCAAATTGTGTTCCAAGGCGCATCAAGACAAGGGAGGGGGGTACATGGAAGATAAAAAACAAAGCAACAATGTTCCTACTAGGTATTGAGACATTTGTATCGTGCAAGTGCAATAACAAGAATGGAGGGGAGTGAGGATTGGGGGAACAGGGAAGTAGACAAACAACGTTCCTACTAGGTCATGGGAGCATTTTGGATCGTCTAAGTGCATTAACAAAAATTAGCGGAAGGAGGGGGAAGTGCAGGACGATGAGGAAGAAGTAATGCTCATGAGAGAAGGGGGTGAAGGGTACATAAGTGAAAGAGAACATGTTCAACACAGCACAAGGCTGGAAATGAAGAAACGACTTTGGAGTGGGTGCAAAATTTGGTAAAGCCTCCCCCTATGGTTCAGGGGGCTACATGGCATATGCAGGTACAGTAGGTAAGGTGCTACATTGGACTGCCTCACCACATAGTGCGGGAGGCTACATCAAATATGCAGGGAAGAGTTTTGGTGATATAGCTGTGGTAGCAGTAGCATGCTGTAAGTGTCCCGGTAGTTGGGCCCAGCGGCAAGCTTGCTTCAAGTAGGGGGATGGGAGATCCAGGCAGAGTAGGTAGAGCGAAATGCCCAAAGGTAGGAGAGTGTGTTCATTCGGAGAGAGCGTTGTATCCGGCAGCATTGGATTGGGCGGCGGCCATGTCCCAGCAAGGAGGTGAAAGGCAGAACATTGAGTATGATGTAGCAAAATATTGAGGCGGGCCAGGTTGGAACTGGAGAGTGCTGGGCACATCTTGTGGGACGTGCAGGGAACAAAGGAAGGAGCCATTGGCTGCAGGTTGGAGCGGGTACAGTGCAGAGGCGAAGCTGCAACATTAAGGTGGCAGGTATAGAGTGGGAGGGGGACCATCGGAGACCGGGGAGGAGAAAGTGCATGGCCAGCACAGCACAAGGGGCTTGCAGTGGAAGGAGGAGTTAGGCGCAGGATTTTCAGTGTTGGGTGCAGCATAAGGCTGAGACCTGGGGCATGGATGCGAGGTAAAACAGGTTGAGGAGGTAGAATCGCGTCCCTGCAAGATTGCGCACTACACTATTGTTGGAAGTAGGTAATTGAGGGCAACAGCTGCCTGCGAGTCACAAGTGGGCAAGACTTAGACAATCGAGGTGCAAGTGTGCTTCTGACCTTGAGAGGATGGAAGTCAGATGCTTTCAGTAAGGCCACTCATCACACCCCTGACACGGTAAACAGCCTTTCCGAGTGGCCTTTCCTGGCAAAAGGAGCCATTCACTGGGCAGTCCAATCACAGCACATAGATGGAGGCACTCCTCCCAGTGCTGGATGTTCAATAATGATTTACTTCTTGAATGGCCAGGCTTTATAGAGTGTAAAGCTGTGAAGAACTGTAGGCACTCACATGAGAATGGCTTTTGTTCTGTTTCTCCACTGGAAGCATGCCCTCGACTGGGCTGCCTGTAAAATGAGGACAGTAATGGTGGTGTGATGAATTCAAGAATGTCATCACTTATTTCCTTGAGAGAATCCCCCCTCCCCCTGCGTTGCCAGGGGACAGCATCCGCTACCTGATCCTGACCCTGGGGCGTAGCTATATGAGGGAGGAGCACATGAGGGGTGGTAGCTCTCAGGGAAACTCAATGACATTGACGCAGTAAATCTATCCTCCCTTTTCCTTAAATGGTGCTTCCCCAGTCCCTCATGCTTAATGGCATGTTGGTTACCCACAATTGTCATTTCAGTCTAAGGATGGAGTGTCTGGCCATCATGTTCCCAAGAGGAAGACTGCTGACCACTGGAATGAGGAGGCAGGGGGTGATAAGGCTTACTCGCCAGGTAACCCAATGTTCATCCCCATCAAGCTATCTAAAACATGACTTGCCATCTGAAACTATTGGGAATGCCTTTTCCCACTCTGTACATAACTTGCCAAACTTCCCTTTTAAAATTATTGGAAACATTACTTCAACCCCAACACATAAATTGTGAAAGTCGCCCTTAAGACTCAATAAAGAGACATCCTCAAACTCTGCCTGTAAAATAACACAAGTTGGCTTTCCTGTTGCTAATGCTGGAACCACTGCCATGAGGAAGACGAGCCGAGTAATGAAGATCACAAAAGGCAAGGAATGCATGCTGCGCTCTAGTTGTTAACAGCTGACTGCAGACGAGAACCTGCATGGGAGACGTCTATCCACTCGGTACTGACTGAGGGACTACAAGCCAAAAGTGAGATCTGTGGAGACAACCAACTCAGAAGAGGAGCTATGGGGTTGAGGGGAGGAGGAGGGGAGAGACAGCTGTTCCGGATAGCAGCCCCAGCGCTACTGAAGTTCAGGAAGGTGTGCAGCAAGCGCGCAAGACATACGAGCAGACTGGGAACCATATGGCAGAGGCCTCAGAGAAGAGACCGGGATGCCTGTGTGAGAAGCTATTCCTGATGCAGTAACCCGGTGAGTTCGGCCAAGGGAAGAGGGGACACTGGAGCATGCAAAGAATGGTGCCGAAAGTAAAAGTAATGATTGAAACATAACAAAAAGTGCCATATAATTTAAAGAAACTGAATTGTATAATAACAAGAGACTGTCAAAAGTTGCAAGTCTGTGCATTTATTCAAACAATGGTGCCGAAAGGAAACCCGAAGCAAATGACCTCTGAATGAAACAGAACGAAAGGTGCCAAATAATTTAAAGAAACCGTCTAGTGCCCTAACAAGAGACTGTCAAGTTTGCAAGTGTGCGCAGTGCAAGTATAAGAAAGCCTGACAGGAAAGTATACCAGACATCCTAAGGCACAAGTATATGAGAATAAGTGTAAAGACCTGGCAGGAGACTGGCCGTACAACTCACAAGTAAAATAACTCCTGGCAGGAGAGTATACCAGGCATTACAATGTCGTTGTGAGAGTATGAGAACAAGTGGTTTACCCTCAAACGAAACCCTGGCAGTCGAGTACCAGACACAAGCAAGAGGGGTTTATGAAAAAGGCAAGTCCTGGCAAGAGGACATTTCAGGCAAAGGACAAATTGGACAATGTTGTATGAGAGAATCCTGACAAAGATGAAAAGAGAGATAACCAAGGAGAGTGTATAAAACATGTCCCGGTGTAAGAGAAAGCCTGACAGGCGAGTACATCAGGCAGTACTTTATATGCTCATTCTATTGATAGAAAGGAACTCAAAGAACTGCTAATAAGTGAAGTGAAATCCAGGGGAAGGGAATTACCCTCTGGAGCTATGAGCTAGATTTACCTGGAAACTTTGTGTTAGAGCTAAACATTTCTTCTTGGAACATTTGTACACTTTTCAAGGCCAAAGACATTTCCCTTTCACTTTTGAGTTGATTTTATGATGGGAGGAGGGGGGTCAGAATAGTACTTTGGACACAGGACTTGTTTTGGGCATTCTGACAAAGGTCTGACCCGTTAGTTTTGTTTTGATACGGAAAACCCCTCTTAAATCGGGGACAAGAGGTGTATTTCCAGCCATTTTGTTTAATACGTCTATGGCCAAAAACATGAATCCACTGATCATTCACAGTGTTGTGGGAGGTTGAATTCCTCTTGAGGCTGGGTTCTTCCAGGAGCTAATCTGCATAATCCAGCATTGTATACCCTTCTCGATCTAGACTGCAATTACCTTGCCCTGTTGATAGAGGGCATTAGGGTATTCTTAGGACCAGGAAGTTTCTAGTCTGCTTTTGCTGGTCTGCAATGTGGCAATGTTCTTGAGCTGAGTGCCGCCAACATGTATTTATTTGTGGAGCTATGGAGTGCAATGACACCTCGCCACCCTTGTCGACCTTGTATAAGCGACATGACATTGCAAATACAACATAGTAAGACATTCCATGATGTTACATTGTGTGCTTGTATAACTAAGCCACAGTTATGTCCAAAAATCTAAGCTAGTAGGAGGCAGTGGGTATAACAAAATGACTGTCTGCCAGTCCCAACACTACTACAAAACTAGCAGTACTTACAATCATAAACATGAAGCGGGCACAGCCAAGAACTATACCTTCAAAGTTTGTGTCAGGAATGCACCTTTGAACTTGCCCTGTGCCCATGAAGGGTAGGTGCTGCAGTTGTCAGGAGTCTGGTGCAACAAGTAAACATGTATAGACTATGCTTTGGGCATGGAGCTTTATCAAAGGGTCGAAGGGGAGTGCCTGGTTAGCAGATTCCACTTTCAGGAACTGAATTCCCTGCATCATTTTATTTAAGAAACAAATCCTATGCATTTTCACCTTCGCCGGATGGGAATCGATCACCCGGGTAAGGGATAAATAAATATTCTAATGGGTTCCTTCCTCCCATGGAGTCGTCATCTTTAATATGTATCTATTAGGTCAGCTTATTTTCAGAAACGTCTCCTCTGCCTCTTCACCCCGCACCGGACATGAAGTCCGGGCCAGTATATATATTGAAGCCTTGTGACCTCAGTTCCTTTTTTCTGTGTGCACTGCACACGTTGGCAGCACTGCTTCCTTCAAAGTTTTTTTTGTTTCTTTTGACATTATGGTGAATCCGTTGAAGTCTTCAAGGTTTAAACCCTGCGTCGACTGTGGACGTTAGATATCGGTCTCCACTCTTCATAGGGTTTGTCTTTATTGCCTCAGTGTGGGGCACAACACACATGTTTTGTGAATGAGGTGAAGATGTTCATCTTTCTCAGTAGAAAAAGGTGACAAACGGACCTGTTTGCAGTTGGCCCAATCAACTGAAGATCAGTCCCCAGTCCAAAAGGGCAAAAAGAAAAAGCACTGCACGAGTTCTCATTCATCCGGCGGTTCTTCGAAGCACCATTCTTCTTCGTCATAGAAGAGAAGCCACCACTCCAGGGGCTCATGTGAAAACTTTTCCTAACCCAAGCCTCAACTGGAGGAATGGGAGGCCTTCAGTGTTATGATGCTCTGCATCTTTGCCAAGGCCTCAGCGCCGATTGTCTCACCCAGCAAGCGCGATCTGAGTCAACAGCATTCAGATGAGCCAGAAGAGACGCTGACGTATCCATCAATTGGGCGCCATTGAGCTCAACCATGTGAAAGACTAACAAGATCCCGTCTTGGGGTTTCATCGCTCCATCTTCAAACATTTTCCTCACTCAACCCTTCCACGGCACCACCAGCGACGACTGATGTTGGGACACCGGAATTTCTCAGGAGTATTTCCCACTCCCTAGGGGTGCATTCATATCTTGCTTAGAAGACAGTTGTGATAAAGAAGGGGACCTCCATTACCTTTGTTTTGAAACCCTTACACCCTAGGGAAGTTACAGACTTCACAGTGGAATTTTATGATGAACAAGGGGGCTTGGTGGAACTTGCTGCCGACTTCCAAGAGGCTTGTGGCCTCGACACCTCACCAGAACTAGGCATGCTCCCTGCTCCTACCCTAGGTAAGACTCAGGCAGGTGGTGGGTACCTTAGGGTTGTCCGCCCTCTCCCACCCACACTGGGACTGATAGATATTCTCGACAAGGGCCAAAAGAAAAAGACCCTCCTGCCATTCAACCAGGCAGTAGAAGCACCAGTTCTTGAGCTTCGGTCAAAACCAGCCTGATCGTTTACTGTGCACTAGGATCTGGCCAAAAAGCACAGGCTTGCACCCTCCGACCTGCTGTTCCTGTCTGCTCATTTTCAGTACGAAGGCCGATGTATTGCCACAGAAATTCCAGGCTTCGAAGGCGACTGCAAAGTCTCTGGGACTAGCGGGCCAACAGCAGCAACTTGTGGACCCAGTGAGCAGGGCTTTCTTCACTTGTGTCCACAGTAGAAAGGGTCTGGTTCCCTTAGGCAAGCAGATGAAGCACCGCCACAACCGGGTTTGGGCTAGGGGTGCCCCCAGTGGAGGCCTTTCAGCCACCACAGTACCTTTCACTGCTCCAGGTGCAAAGCACCTATGAATCAGACTTCCATAACCCCTACCCTGTGGGAGGCAAGATATTCCAATCCGGCAAGGAATGGATACTTACCACTTCTGATGCTTGGGCCTTTTAAGTCATTCACCTGGAATAGTGTCTCCCCTGTGCTCATCAGCTCTCGTACCATCCCCCAGATAGCCGGTTCTTGCCTGTGGAACCCCTCCTGCTGAAGGTGGTTCATTAGCTTCTTGTAAAGGGGGGGGGCATAGACACAGTACCCAGCTCTGAATGAGACAAGTGCAGGAATTGACCCCATCTTCTGGTGTCAAAGGATGGACTGGGGCTTATGTTCTATCTTGGATCTGAGGCTTTTGAACTTGCACTTCCACAAGGACAAATGCAAGATTGTCACTCTAGCCCATATCCTTCAGACCATCCACAGGATTCAAGGTGGGGGAACTGCGATTTACCAATTGAAGGTCCTGCCTTTCTTCAGCACCCAGGATCTTCTCCAAGCTGCTGGCAGTGATGGCGGCTGGCCTCAGAAGGGAGGTCATCAATGTTTTTCCCTATTTGGACGAATACCAGACGTCGGTACATTTGTACTGGACATGCAGCCTGTTTCACAGCTTGGACTTCTCCTTGAACTTCAGGAAAGTCTTGTGTTTTGCTATCCAACCCCTCTGGTTCATCAGGGTGGTCTTGGACACTTGCCTGGGCCAGGCCTTCCCATCCGAGGACCAAGTAACAAACTTCTCAAAATGGTGCGTCTTTTCCAACCACAGAAAGTGGTTCTTGCATCTGCTCTTCTACGCTCGCTAGGTCCTATGGCCTAGTAATGCCAGAGGGTTGGCTACACATGAGGTTGCTTCAGTGGCTTCTCGTTTGCCAGTGGACTGTTTCAGGGGTGTACCTCAGATCTTCAGGTCTCTGTGAATGTTTCCAGAGACCTGGAATGGTAGTCCCGGATAGAAAACCTGCTGAGACGAGTTGTTTTGGCAGCACTGGCCCTAACTCGCTCTAAAAATAGATGCGTCCCTGAAGGGCTGGATTGCTCACCTCCGGGATCTGATGGTGAATAACCTGTGGTCTCCATCAGAATGTCATCAACGCATCAATTTGCTAGAGTTGCGAGCAATCGTGCAGGCCCTGGTCACTTTCCTCCCTTCTGTACGAGGCAAGACTGTTGGTCCAGATGGACAACACACTAGCCATGCACTACCGCCAACAAATTGAGTGTTTGTGTTCTCCTTACCTCTGTGCAGAGAAGCAATCCAATTGTGGTTCTGGGTGGTGCAAAGAGGCATCGGGTGGAGCCGCGCTTAATCCTCTGGTGGAGGAAACGTTTCTGAAGACCAGCTGCACAATACAGGCTGTAAAGAAGTGAAAGCCCAACATAAGTCTGTGTGCGTGTATTGGTGGTGCAGGGAAGGAATAACGCCACTTTTCAAGGAAGACAGAAGTTGTACAAAAGGGGGGGGCAAAGTAAGGGTCATCACTTTTTCCAAATGTATAACTGCAATAAAGCCGGTCAAAAAACAAATTAATTTCCTCCAAAGAAGGTTCCCAGACGCAGTATAAATGAGGAATCCGGCAGTTATATTAAAACCTGTGGAAGCCCACATTGTTTGGCAGCTACAACCACCCCCAGAACCAGCATGTTTCAAGCAGCATGCAGATGTGTTTTTTAGTTTATTTTGTCAATGTTTTTTTGTTTTTAAACATTTGTTTGAGTTTTTTCAATTTAACAAACGGAAAAAGATAGCGTAAACAGAACGCCAAATCATACAACAAATCAAAACAAGGAAGAAGTATTTTTGAAAGGTAGCAACACATATACCAACATTACTGGTGCATGTACATTCAATGAGGTGGGAAAGAAGAAAAATACAAAAGACCCCAAGCATCAGAAGAAAATAAACAAAATGTATTTGCATCATATAAATATATATGTATAAAACTTGATTCAGGATAGCGTCCAATATTCCTTATAGGAATGTCTCTTGTTTATAGTGCAAACGATTTCCATTGGTGTGGAACTTGGGGGCTATAATAGTTTAAAGTTACAAAGGTTCAAAAAGGACCTCGTATGCGCTGATACTTAGTAAACGAGTCAGAAAGGGTGGCTGTAATCTTTTCCATGGCACATATATATCGAATTCTGGCCCACCACATGTTAAGGTAGGGAGCCTCCGTCTTTCTCCAAGATTGGGAAATGGTTAACATGACTGCAGTAAGCATATGAGGAGCCAATACTGAATGGGGAGTTGTAAAGACCTCTTGGTCATTAACATCCCCAAACAGCCAACAGAAGCATAAGGAGTTGAATGCCTACGATCTGGCGGATTAAGGTAACAGCCGCCCAAAAGGGCTTAATGATGGTGCAATGCCACCAGATATGTGCCATGGATCCAATCACCACACACCCCCTCCAGCAGTGAGGGGAAACAAGCGAATACATTAAATGTAAGTGGTCTGCATAGGGTACCAACGGTAGAGGGTATTTTCTAATATAGTGGTATATACGGATGCCCTAGAAGCCCTCTTCCAAATCGTTTTGAAGTATATGAAATTGTGCGACCCAGATACCTCTCCCAGGTTTTCATTCATGTCTCTGACTCCTCACCCTCTTGCGTAGCCAATAACGTACATATATTGGAGACCCTGTGACAGGAAAGGCTAAGAGATATCAATTTCTCAAACCCCTCACCCTCCCCCCCCCCCCCCCCCCCCCCAAACCCCCCTCCCTTTGATGTCAGGGTAGGACTCCCAATGCCTATTTATTTTTATTTATTTTATTCGGCATTTGTAAGGTGCTTATACATCAACAATGTGTTTCAAAACGCTCACAGGGCAAAAGGGAAGGAGTCAAGGGAACAGTGAGAAAATGTAATATGATTATAGTTATGAATAAAATACAGAAACTGTCCTACTAGGCTTTGTGACCACTCAGAGCATGCAAGTGCAGATGTAGAGAAGGGCAAGGAAGTAAGTGTTAGAGGTTCCACAGAGGGGTTCGGGGGTGGTGGCTGCCAGAGAGCAGGTTGCAAAGGCAACAGGTAAAGTAACGGACAGTGACCACTTGGTGAAGAGGGTTAACCAGCCAATACAGTAAGTGCAGGGCCTGTGAGACAACACAGGCCAGTGGTGCCGAAGGCAAGTGCTGGGGTGGGGAGGGCGTATGCTGTGGGCCATTGGACAGAAGGCAAGGTCCCAGGAGTACACATACTGGGGCAGGTCAACCAATCGCAGCGACTATAGGGTTTAGCACGAGAGGGAGAGCGGGAAGGAGGAGGAGGAGAAGAAGTAAGTCTTGAGGTGCTTGCGGGACTTGAGGTGATCTGGCTCAAGACGGAGGGAAAGGGGTGAGCCTGTTCCAGAGGAGGGAGTCAGAGCAAGAAAGGGAACGGCCGCCTGCTGTCTGCTTAGAGAATCGCTTGACAAGCCGAGAGTTGCAGCCAGAGGATCTGGAAGGAGAGTTTGGTGAGAGCAAGTTAGTGTGGTCCTCGTCCCCTAATCGCCTTATGGATAATGCAGAGGGGTTTCAATGTAATCCTAGCAGCAACTGTGAGCCAGTGGAGAGATTTTCGGGCTGGAGAGATACGGTGCCTGGGCTTTAGTCCAAGGATCAGTCTCGCAGCCCTATTCTGGATTAGTTGGAGGGGGCGGAGAGAAGGTAGATTAAGGAAGAGGCTGTTGGAGTAGTACAGCCTGAAGAGTACCAGAGCTCTGGAGACACTAAACTTCTGGGTAAAAGTGAGGAAAGGTGGGATGCCCCTGCGGAGGTCGAGTTGGAAATGGGCCTTCTTGGCAAGGTCCAAGATGTGAGGAATGAAAGAGAGGCATCTAAGAGAACTCCCAGGTTTCGAGATTCGGAGGCGGGAGAAGGGGGTGTGCCCATCGAGGGTGGCCAGAGGGAAGGGAGAAAAGAGACAACAGTAGTCCCGATGGGAAGAATCTCAGTCTTGCTGGCATTGAGACAGCTCATTGGAGGTACAACAGGACCGGAGACGGACGGGCATTCAGGAATGTCAAAGAGTCAGAAGATATGCAGAGAGTAGTCTGAAGAAGAGTTGGGTGTCCTCTGCATAACAAGAAGTGCAGGGAGAAAGTGGAGATAAGGTGAGCAAGAGGGGCAAGATAGGTGCTAAAGAGCCAAGGGGAAAGAATAGAGCCATGGGGAGCACCACAAGTGGTGATAGAGGGGGTGAGGAGAAAGAACCCAGAATAAACCTGGGAGTGACTGTCAGTGTGGAAGGAGGTCAGCCAGTTCACTGCCCGCTCCGAGATACCATGGATAATCCTGGAGCCATTTTGAGGATGGAGTGGTTGACCGTGTCAAAAGGAGAGGAGAGATCAAGTAAGTAGAATGATAGTGGATGTGTTGAAGTCAAGCGATGCGAACAATTCTTCACAGGTGTTCAGGAGAGTAGTTTTCGTGCCTCTGGATGCTCAGCATCCAGATTGATAGTCGTGCAGGCAACCAACAAGGTCAGTATGCTGGTTTGGTTAGGGAAGACCAACTTCTCCAGAAGTTTCCCTTCATTGATGGAGATGGGACGGTAGTTTTCCAGGCATGAGGGGTCTGCACTAGGCTTTTTAAGGAGGGGGGCGCACAAGGGAATGCTTGAGGGAAGACTGGAAAGACCCAGTGGCGAGAGAACGAGTGCAGGGCAAGGGAGCCAATATTGTCCTTAATAGTTCTGGAAGAATAGGGGGAGACCTTTTTGGAAGAGACCTGCATAGAGCGGACAACTCTAGTGACCTTGTCCGATGTAATAGGAGGCAAGGAGGAAAGAGTGGAGATGGAGTGGGGGGGGTCCATAGTGGTGGGGGATGGGGGGAGATAGTGGGAGGAGAAGAGAGAACTGAGTTTTAGCAGTGAAGTGAGTTTGCAGTGCAGAGGGCCAGGGAGGGAAGAGGTGAGGTGGAGACTGCTTGTTCCTTGCGGATTTTAAAGAGTTCAGCTGTGTTGTTAGAAGCTCCACAGACGCAGGCCTGAATGCGAGCCCTCTTCTTCGAGTGAATGGAGAGACGATATTGCCTTTGGAGAAGGCGACGATCCAGTTTATCGGACGATGAGGTTGAGGTCTGCCATTTCGGTTCAGCAGCTCTGCACTTGCGATTCAGGGCTGCTGGATCAGAGTCGTACCAAGTGTTACTCTTGGTGGCAGGTTTCAGACGGATCCTCATGACACGGGCAAGAATATTGAGTGTTAGTGATGGCGAGATGTAGATTGTTGAGAGCAAAGTCCATAGATGAGTCGGTCGTGGGAGGACGGGGGTGGAAGCAAAGGCAGCAACTGCTACTAGTTTCATTGGACGGATGTCCACAAACGAGGCTGGCAAAGTGGAGGTTCACTCAGATGGCCGAGACGTCCCAGGAGAGAGGGTTAGAGAGTGGGGCAGAAGATCAGTATGGATGAAGGCATTGAGAGTATGTTAAGTCGATTGGGTAGGACGAGAAGGGAGAATAGAGTGAGAGGTGCAGAGGTCACAGAGTAGAGTGGAGGCTGTGATTGAAGAATCCAGGTGGATATTGAAGTCACCCAGAAGGAGGGGTTTAGAGGTGGAAGAGGGGAGAGGAGAAATCGGCCTATACTGAAAGGAAAGAGATGGGGCATGGGGGTCTGTAGATGGTTGCAATGGTCAGCGAGGAAGTAGGAGAGATGCCAAGCTTGCAGACCAGGCTTTCAAAGGAGGAGTAGGGCTGGGTGGGTTTGAGGGAAGGTGGCACCCACTCAGGGAAAATCAAGGCTCCTCCACTGCCAGTACAGTTGGGACGAGGCTTCGAGATGATCGTGTAGCCATCAGGGAGATTGGAGTCAAAAGCAGTGACTGAGCTAACTTTGAACCACATCTCCGTGAGAGCGAGGAAGTCGAGTTCAGATATCTGAAGAATGTTTAATAGCAGAGCGAGCATTAAGTGTGGCTAACCAAAGCTGCACATACCTCTCAGATTCTGGCAATGCAAAAGTTGTCTTACATTGTTCAAAGGTGAGAGGAATTCCTCCATCACACAATTAACCCAGGTCCCGAAGTCCCCCCTCCCGCCAGCGGGAGAGGTCCCTACCAGTCAAACCAGGGGTGAACAGAGGAGTATGAAAGAGTCAGTGGAGAGTGGTGAATTGATGTTTACGATTCACTTTATCCCAGTAAGTCAACGTGGTCAGACTAGAGGATAGCAGAGAGTGCATATGAGACCAATACTGAGATGTTCTTGCTTGAACTTCCTCCAACGCTTAGGCAGCTGGGCATCCGAGTAATCGAGTCTACTCTAATTGCGGCGCCAGCAAATATTTATGTATATTGGGCACCGCCACACCTCCCTGCCGTTTTGAACGGGTAAGGACTTGCCTGGACACAGGGAGACTTCCCCTGCCAGACAAAGTCCCAGAACTTAGATTGCAAGGTTCAAATGGTACGATAGGGGAGCAGTAACGGAAGAGCCAAGAAAGCGTACGGTAGTCCAGGGGTAATATGTTCATCTTAATTGCAGTACACCTACCAAACCAAGATATGTCCGTATGCTTCCATCACTCCAATTCTTGGTAAAGGTCACGAAAGAGAGCTGGGTAATTATGCTGAAAGAGTGGCATGTGAGCGAGTAAGATAAACTCCCAAATACCTAAGCTTATCTTGGTCCATCGAAAGGGGTACACACACTGCAAGCATTGAAGGAGCGCTTGAGGTATCAAGATATTAGGGCTGCCGATTTCGTATAATAGTGTACCGAGAGACCTCATGGAACACTTTGTGCTCCCTAGTTACCACTTCCAGGGTGGACACAGGATCAGTCATCACAATATCGTCAGCATAAAGGGCCAATTCATGCATAGACCCACCGGTACAGATTCCGGTTACTAAAGGATTATTTCTTACACTTGTAGCCAGCAGTTCAAGAGCCAAAGCAAAAAAGGAGTGGGGCTAAGGGACAACCTTGGTGTGTACCTCGGTAAATGGGGATCGGAACAGAAAACCTGTGGTTCATTTTAATGGACGTACATGCGGCAGCAAAATTACCCAAAGTGTGACAAAATTAGGGCCAAAAATCCGTAACACTGCAGCCAGATAGGACCAACTAATCCTATCAGAAGCTGTAATCTTGTCAAGCGAGAGGAGAGCCATCAGTACCTTCTTCTTGTTACACCAATCCACTGCATAGACCTTAGCAATTCCACCCTTCCTTTCCTCTCCTCGTCACTTGAGCTGTGGGGTTCCACAGGGCTCCTTCCTGTCGCCTATCCTGTTCAAAATTTATATCTGGGCCCTGGTGTGTGATCCGCTCCTTCGGTGTCAGATGCTACTTGTGCGCCAACGACACCAGATATTGATTCGATTAGATCTTGATCAATCTGAGGTGTTGTCGTGCCTGCGGAAGTGTCTGGCGGCGGTGGGGGACTGGATGGGCCACAACTGGCTCAAGCTGAACGGTGACAAGACTGAGGTGATGGTGGTGGGCTACCCTCCTAATCCTAAACTCTGGTTGTCCTCTTTCTGGCCCTCTTTGGGTCCCTTACCTACCCCTGTCAAGAAAGTAAAACATCTTGGTTTCATGCTATCAGCCTCTGTCTATGGTCCAACAGGTTACGGCAGTGTGCCAGGCTGGTCACCTCCAATTAAAAACCCTTAGGAAGGTGCTGCCCCTGATCCCGGCCCCTCTGTCCCCCGGTAGTTGCCGCCTTGGTACTATTGCGGGTAGACTATTATAATTCTCTATATCTGGCGCAACCTAAGAAGCTGATAAAACGACTGCAGCGCTTACAGAACATGGCCGCTTGTGTGGCCACTGATGCCCCTTACGGTGTTCACATCTCGCCGGTGCTCCGGACTCTGCACTGGTTTCCGGTGGCCCAACGGGTGGAGTTTAAGGCCCTGTGTGTTCATCGTGCTCTTCACAATCAGGGAGCGGAGTATCTCCAAGCGAATTTTTCTCGCTATTATCCTACTCTCAATCTTTGTTCCGCCGCTGCCGAAATGCTTCTAGTACCTAGATACAAGCATGAATGTGTAGGCAGGCGAGCCTTCTCGATTGCCGCAGCATCTCTATGGAATAAACTTCCACTGGCCATCAAACAAATCTCGAACTACCTTCAGTTCAGAAAGAGGATCAAAACCAACTTTTTCTAACTCTCCTAGTTACCTGCTCTCTCTCTCCTTAAGCGTCATGATGCCTTTGTGCGACTGTGCGCTATACAAGTAGTGATAACATAACAGAACATTGATCACCCTTCGTATATTGTCCTGAGCCTGGCGGTCAAGGATGAAGCCGCATTGGTCCAGTCCCAATAGCTTAGGAAGTAAGGGGCAAGGCAGGAGGCTAAGACTTTAGAACAAATACGTGCATCATAATTTAAGATCGCTACAGGATCATACGCTCAACAATCTTGTGGATGTTCTCTGGGTTTAAGCAACAGTGTGAGATGAGAACCTGCCATAGGTGGGGGGTCACCGAATCGGTTGTAGAGAAATTGTTAAACAGTTGTGTAAGCGGCATTATTAGCTGAGAAAAAATACTGCTTTTCATCAAGGTGTTTCCAGGGGCACTCAAGGCGCACATGCATACTTCTGTCTGTGTGGTGGACTGAGAAAGCACAGAGGACAAGATGGGGGCATGGGTGGGGTTACATGGGACCAAAAGTAAAACAAAAACTGTTATATTGACCTTGTGACAATCCTACCGTGCAAGTGCATGACAAGGTAGTAAGTACTAGGGGCAGGGGTAGAGGGAGAAGAGCAAGAGTGTGGTGCCCACAAGGTTGAAGGCGGGCAAGTGCTGGGCGCGCCAAGGCGGCAAGGACCTGGGGAAGTAGGGGGGGATAAGGGAAGACCATGTTGGGCTAGTCCGGGAAAGGGAGCCTGAGGGCAAGTGCTGGCATGGAATGCTGGGGTGACTGGTAAGGGGTTGGTCAAGCCCAAAAGGCCCCAGTCACAGAGGGAGATTTGGCACTGGAGGGGGAGAGTGAAGGAAGAGGAGAAAATGAGTCTTGCGAAGTTTCCAGAACATAAGAAGAGCCGGCTCAAGTTTGAGGGGAGGGGAGAAGTGCCAGGGGGAGAGGGGAATGGAGAAGTGCAGGTAACTCAATAAGGGCAGCCAGCGGGTGGCTCATAAGTGTAGAGAGAAGGAACTGTAGGGTTGCAGTTAACAACCCTTAAGTGCTGGGGGGGGGGCAGAGGCAGTGCAGGGGCAACTGGACATGCAGGAGCCTGGGCCCGAGTTCAGAGGGTAGCCAGGTGACCAGCACGCAGAGCAGTCGGGGACATAAGCGGGGAGAGGAAGAGAGAAAGCAGAAGCGAAAAGGAAGGTCTTGAGTTGCTTCCGTAACCGGAGTTGGTTCTTGTCAAGTTTGAGAGGCAGGGAGGCTGTTGCATGGGGAGGCCCCAGCCGAGTAGAGATCTGCCTGCCATTTTCTCCCCCCTGCTTGGACAGTTGGAGGTGGATGAGCGGAGAGCTCAAGAAGTAAGATGTTTAGGAACAAAAGGTTGGGGGTAGTGCAGCCCCAGAAAGCCTTGCGGACGATGCAAAGGCTCTTGAACTTGATCCTTGCAGCTACAGGTAGCCAGTGAAGAGATTTCAGAGCTGGAGAGATACGATCCCTGGGCTTGAGGCCAAGGACAAGTCTAGCAGTCCTGTTAAGTAGTAAAGGCTGAAGAATAGAGGTAGGCAGATTTTGAAAGAGGCTGTTGGCAGTAATCCAGCCTAGACAGGACCAGGGTTCTGGAGACAGTGAACCTCTTCGGGGTGGGGGGGATAAGAGAGAGAGAAAGAGAGAGACACAGCCAAGGTTTTTTGCCTCACGAGTGGGTGAGGGGAGAGGACCCAAGGAGTGGGGCCAGAGAGATTGGGGGGGTGGTGCGGGGAGGAAACAAGGTGCAGGCCTACCAATGGAAAGTATCTGTCTTAATGGCATTAAGGCAGAGATCATTGGCAGAGCATCATGCCTGAATGGCAGTGATGCAGTCTGGTATGATGGAGGAGGGGGTAGAGGAAGGCAGCTTGAAATGGTGCTGCGCGTCATCTACGGAACACTGGAAATGAGGGGAGAATGTGAAGATCAGGTGGGCCATAGGGGCCAGGTAGATTTTGAAGAGCCAAGGCAATAGGATAAATGCCCCTCTCACACAACTCAACACCAAAAGCAACATTTGCATCCAGCCCAGCAGAGACTAGCCTTTTCATTTCAAGGTGCTATGCCCTACCTTAAGTCGAACAATTGAAGTAAATTTGCACGGCTAAGGTGAGGATGTCCAATTGTCATATTGCCAGGAGGCCAGCCAGTTCGACAGTCTGAGTGGAGGAGGAAGTTATCCACAGTAATTCGAAAAGGAAGCACATACTATGTGTACTAGCATATCCCAATAAGGCTCTTAGGGTGTCTCGAAGCAATGAAATGGAGGGTAAATAAGGGAACAGAAAAAGGTAATTCCAGTTGTTTAGTATATATATATATATTTTGTTTATATTGAGAGTTTTAAAGCTATATATATTTTATTATATGCTGCATCAGTGAACATTTTACTGGTCGATTAGCTTCAATGCTTATCCTAAGAGTGGTGTACTGTGATGCCGTCAGAGGTATCCAAACAGTTTAAATTTCTCTTCTGGAAAAACTCCAGAATAGTAATTCTGCGCTGGCAAGTAGGGAGGCCAGATGGTGGCCTTGCCTCGACATGGGGCAGCTCCCCTTGTGGAGATGGGACAAATTCTCTGGATTTGTCGCACTAAGCCTAAGGCAAGAGTGGCATAGTCAAGAATAGACTTTGTATAAAGGTGACAGTTGGTAACAGAAGGTAAGGGAATGGAGTCGTCACATTAAAAAAAAGGCCTGCCACCTTCATGTCAGAAAGGTTAATTGTTTGCGTCATGTCATGCTAGACTTTATTTTAGTTCAAAGAAAGACAGGGTTGTTCCTTAATTGGAATTAGGCTATCGCAGTACATAAATATGTGGCCTTCTGTAGTGCGAACATTTTCCCTGAGCTCTCTATGCAGGATGTGTCCATTAGAATACACGAAAGGTGGAGATGACTGTGCGACCAAACGGTATTACCCTAATTGGTTCTTTTCAATTGACCGTATGGTATATCTGTCCGAATTCGGCCAGTACCATTTGATCATTTGGAAACAACCAATTTGGGTAATCACTACCAAACATGGTGAGCGTGGGTTACGGGGGTGTCCCCCACTCTCCATGTTTAATAGTGATGGCCTTTGGAGCTAGTGCAGGTTTTCCCCGCTTCTGGCGATCTGATGCCGGGGCACGGGAGGGGGGGAGCAGACCCTGCGGCGTCAGATCTGTCCCACGTAGGAGGGACGGATCCAACACCGTAGGGTCAGAAACAAAGTGGATGGAGAAAAGGTAAGTAGGGGTGGGGGTTAGGGGAGTATGGAGGTCAGTGGGGGGGTTTCAGTTTTGGCAGATTTGGCCGCGGCAAATAATTGTGCCACAGCCAAACCGTATACATCCGACCAAACATGGTAGGTAAGGAGGGAAGGTCCAGATGTCTGTCCTTCTGCATGCAGTGTCAGACTGGTGCCGTTCTTGTGTGATCTGTTACTATGATTTGACTGTACACATGAGGCTATTTCATCTCTGAAAAGCACTTTATGCCACATCAGTGCCACTTTACAGGACTGAGGAGCAGCGAGGGAAGGGTTCAGGGCTCAAACCAACAAATCTTAATGCCAGTGTGCTCAAAGATCATTGCTGAGAGGCCAGTCAGCCAGCCTGTCCTGAGCCAAAGTGGAGCGAATGAGCATGAAACAAGTGAATCTACCCCAAAATGGACTTGCAAACAAGGAAACAGTTACTGGAAATCATTTTAATAAGACATTTGGGACTGGTTGTATGTCAGAAATGTGAATGTGAATTTGCCATGACAGCAACATCCAAAACGATGGTCTGAGGAATTAATTTTAAATTGCAACATGAACCATGCAGAAAAGAATAACTTCACATGCCTGACACTCAGACCAACCGGAGTACAAGGTTATACCAAGCCTACAGTGGTGAAATTGGAATGAAATTAATACATGTTAAAAAAAAAGAAACATTTTGATGCCAAGCAGTCCATAAAATTGAAATTGAGAAGTATACAATTATAAAAAATGAAGCAATCCTAAATTCTCTCGCTGTAGGCAAACTACTAAGCTATGTAATTTAATCTAGCTCTGCATTGGGAACAATGAATTATAGTATTGATGGGGCAGGCAACAGAGCTCTCCTCCATCAAATCAGAAGGTGAATGAGTGCACAGATATTATAAAAAAGAATGAAAACATGAGACCAACAATACAAATATATAATGATCGATATTACTTGATAGTAACCATGCACAAGGCAAATGCAATATTTAACAGTAAAATAGGCGACCCTAATTAAGGGATACCGTCCCTACACAATGATACATATGAAAATATTGGAATGGTAAAAGTTTGAATCATGAGGCATGCCACCAAGCAAGACATGTGGGGGGGGGGGGATCTGTAGGAATAAAGAAGTGTTATCAAAATAATTATAGAACATAAGCCAGTTGTGAGAGTAATCCCAAAGAAATGTAAAGCAGATGGAAAAAAAAGGATAATTGTATGTTGTGAATACAAGGAATGTACAAAACTTTATCTGGATCAACTGCAAGATGGAAACTAACGTTACTTGTTTTTCTATATTCCATTGTTTTGTTTTCTTATTTTGCCTTTTCAAACAAATCAATTGACGTTTATATTTTCTACTCCATTAATGAATATGTATATTTGTGTTGCTCTTCCTTTTTTTTTTGTAATAAAGTAAAAACATTTGTATTGAGTGATAAGTATATCTTTGCCCTGTGGAAGAGTCAATTTTGTAACACGAATACATGTAGTTACTGAAGAAAAGGGAATATTTTCATATGAACAATCTAGCGATTAATACTAATTTAGTCAATGTTGGGGAGTCTGGAGCGCAGTGCAGTAATTCCTGCAGACATATTTTCTATATTTAAAATAGTCATTAGAATTGAGCGCACTGCCCACTCTTTAGAAGGTTCTGCAGCACTTTACCATAAAATAGAACATGCCCAGCACAGGCGACACTACTTCCTTATTTGTAATAGTTTGAATCTGTCCTGTACAAATCCAGGAAGGTTCTGTATAGTGGGTCTGTGTGGTCTGTTTTGCACCATTTCTTTACTTTCCCTGATCTCTTGATGGTCAATATGTTCTGGTTAACCATGCATTGTTGGTTGGGGAGGCAGCAGGTACAAAATAAGTAATTATCTAGAAACATTTGAACTAAAAAGTTTAGTGGAGTTTTTCAGTATTGTCACACATTATTCAAAAGACCATCAACTTTCTCACTTGGAGATCTTTGCAAAACTAAATGTGAAGCCCTTTTTTGTTGATTGTTTAATTGATTTAGCACTTATGAATAGCCTTTTGTTTCTTGTAGGCCTGTGATGCAGAGAGCATTATGCTAAATCTTGCTGGACAGCTCATCATGCTCCAAAGGGATCGATCAGGCCCTCAGATCAGAGAGAAAGAGAGTAGCCCTGCACAACGGAAACTTGTAAGTACAAAGGTCTGGCTGGGCATCACCTTTAAACCTTCTTTGTAAATAATTATTTTTCTGTTGGAGGATTATTACTTTTGAGAGTTGAATGAGTGGACATTTTAATTGGATAATTGAAATATAATTTCGTTTTTGAAAAAAAAACATTTTATATTAAAGTATGCATGCATTAAGTTGCAATGCTTTTTAACAAATAAATGTTAAAACAAAATACCAGCAACCCGTGACCTATACCGAATACATTTTATTTCATACTGTCTTTAAAGCACAGAATTGTGACCAACCTGCTGTCCTCTCATGGGACTTGATATTTCCTAAAATGTATTCTTAAAACCTTGTGTCTATGAATTATCTCCTCCATTTGGTATGTTTCAACTGTTACCATAATAACATTTGATATAGTTTGGAACCGGATAAGCCCATTCAGTCATTCTTCTTGAAACTAAAATAATATTCTGTAGTCAATGGAACATTTTCTACCTAGACATTCAAATCTTTGCTCAATCCCACACTTGGAAACCAATCTCTGGTATTAAGCATGTTGTAAGTGTTATAAAAGAACAATTATAATAATTTGAGCATTCGGTCCCTAATTTGCAAGAGTCCTATAAAGATTTCACCAAGTGTCTTTAGTCCTATGTTTACTTGTTTGTTCTCGTCTGCTACTGAAAATAAATTGCAAAGAGGGATCCATGTGTAATTACTATATGTAATGGCATCTTCTTGCCTTGAAAAAGCTGTTGTGTGTGGCCACATGCGCCCAAGGTGGTAAAGAACAAAAGTGCTGCCTAGAAGTCGCAAGTCTCTGATTACACTTTGGTACATTGCAAAGCGGAAGAGAAAGGAGGCGTACCGTTTTTCGGTTCTCGCGCCTCTAATCTGCTCCTACATGGGTATGGAAACTAATACGCACACTTTCCCAGCGCTAAAGAAAAAAGGATTCCTCACCAACCTGCCTTTTTCATTGCACGAGAAGGGAAGAAAATAAACCTGTGTGCCCTGGGCTCACTGCACCAATCGCACACATGGCCCCATACCTCTCATTGCACCTAAGCCTGAGGCCACTCCAACTTTATCTGCAGCCCAGGTGTGGAGAGAGGCACACCAACTAAGAAAATAGTCTTCTCCTGCCTTTGTTACCCGAACTGGGAATTGAAAAAATCGGTAGAAAGCAAAAGAGAGAGCATTGAGGGAAGCGCAGCTAGAGGAACAACAAACTCAGAAAATGTCCACTGCCAAAGATCAAGCCACTCAATCTATGGAGCAATGGAGAGCATTTGTGTGCACCCAGGAACATGAAGAAAACGAGATTGACGCTCATTTTGAAGCTAAGAATTACATAGAGAGGGCTCAGTCTGCTAGTAGTTGAAGCTGTCAGTGGCGATCAAGTCCTTTCAGTACCATTTTATCTTCTGTTTCAGCATGGTCCAGCCCCTCAAATCAAAAAGGGAGCTATATCCGGTCCTCCCAGTAATCCACAGGGCCTCGGTCTAGCTCAGGGAGCATTTAACAGGAAAGTGCTCACTTGCCCCATGAGCACTATTTAAGTAAAGAACCCTCTTAACTACCATTGTGCCCTATGACTGAATGCACTCTCTCATGTATGTCGGCAACAGCCCAAGCCAGAGCATTGCCCTTCAACAGAAGAATTCTTCTTGGATAACTTTTTTCAGATTCTTACAAGTGATCACATCCCTCCAGGATCACTTTTAACACAATTGTTTCTGTCTCTCACCTGTGTGGCACTGGGACTCCCCAAAGTCCGGTCGCTCTTTGTTAAGTATATTGATACTCAGTAGATTTAATAAATGTAGGACGTCTGCCCACTGTGGTATTGCAGGTTCCTGTCACCTTATTGACTTTGCCAGCCTTGTTGCAAAGTGTTCATACTCCTTTCTATCTGTTTCACGCAGGACGCATGCCAGTCTGATTTTATCAGTTCCTCATATCTTTGTCCATATCTTTGTCGGCTTTCCATCAAATGTACATATCCTTTTCATTCAGTTTTACATATGGCATGTGCCCGTATGGTTCTTTCAGGCTTTCATGGTATTGTTGGCTTCACAACCTTTATATACAGTGTTTGTATCTTTTTCATGCTTTCCTACATGGAGTGTGTGCCTCTCCCTTTCTCTCAGGCTCTCGTACCTCGGTTGGCTCTCCCAGCCGTGGCTCTCTGCTTTTGTGTACCTTTTGGTTTTCGTAACCTTGTCGGTTTTGGCAATCCCAGAAACCAAAGTTCATAGGCCTCTCTTGCCTTCTCACTCTGGGAGTGTTCGCTTCCCTGTCAGTATTTTTCTCGGCAGAAAGGCACTTGCTGTGTGAAGCTCTGGGTCCAGGGCTCCTTTCCTTCATCTGGTCTCAGCGTCGGTTGCCGGATGCCAGGCCCACCACTGCTCTTCAGTAGTTGTGCCACCAGTGCAGACTGTTTTCTTCCTGTTTCCGTCCTTCTCCTGACCAGAGCCTCTTGCTCGGTCAGCACGGCCACCTTCCAGCCTCCAGCTAGTGGGTCTCGCTTCCTCTACGCCACCGCTGGTGCTGCGCCTTGGCGTAGCTCCACCCCTCCAGGACGTCTCTACAGAGGCTCGCTTCTGCGTAGCAGTTGCTCTCCTCCCTCTGTAGGAGTCTCTCCTCCCTTTGCAGTCTGTTCCGTTATTATACACGTCATCGGTACCAACAGATGTGTCCATCTTCGATTATAGCATTCAGACAATGTTCAGCATTATCTGAAGCCAATAGAGTACAAGAAAGTTGCACTCTGGTGGGGGGGGGGGTTGGTGGGTGTGTGTGTGTGTGTGTGTGTGTGTGTGTGTGTGTGTGTGTGTGTGTGTGTGTGTGAGAGAGATTAGGATTGAAGTGAATAAGGATGTTAAGGAGTATGCTTGCAAGTTTATTCCACTGCTTGGAGGCTTAACAGTAACTTTGCATTTCCCGGTGACGCTTAGTCCAGTGTGTCGATGGCACAATATTTGCCTTTGTGAATGGTGTCTTCGAACGTAGCCTCCTCCTGTGACCTCGAATCGTGCATGTTGGAGCATGTGCGCTGCACAGTAGTGCACACCTTTTGTTCTCCCACTTCTTTCTTGTGTGTTTCCTTTTAGTTTGCAAGCACCTTCTGCGTGTCCCCATTGGGTATTGATTTCTTGTGCGTCTGTTTCACAATGGATTGTTTTTAATACAATATCTTCCAAGTAGTCGTCGTGGACCGTGAAGATTCATGGGTTTTCAGTGTTTCATCAGCCTGGCCAATCTGTTCCAACATTGAAGTTCTCCTTAAGTTGCTGAACATTTCCCAGAGATCCACTCAATTCTGTTTCTCTTCTATTTCTGTTCAACTTTTTGTGGCAAATGGCCTTGAACAATTAATGGTTGCAAACTGTTTCACATGTAAAATAATGTTTTTTATTCACCATTAAAAAACTTCCTAGCACTCTTCAGATCTGTCAGCATCCGGCAGTCTGCAATGCCTCCCAAGGCCTTTAGCCTCTGTCTTAGTGTGCTTCATGTTCACCACCCCTTGTGAATTATACAGTTCTCTGAACAATGTTCGTCATGTTCTATTATTTGTCCTCTTTGTGCAGCCGATTTTCCTAAGGGGACTTTCAAAACCCTTGTTGTCATAAAGTAGCGCAGTTAGTACTCGGCGCTCCACCCTTTCCAAACCCAGTTCTGTCGGCAGTACTTCACGTTGGGAGTCTCACAACTCAACGTGCTTGCCTTTTTCATGCACCACTCCACACATTGGCAGCCTCTGGACTAATGTCAAGTAGTTGAGTTCACTTGCTTTTCCCATGTATGTATGTGGGTTTCATTGTGTAGATCTGCTCTCTGGATCCTCTGGCTTGATAATTCTTTTGAACGCAATCCCTGTCTCTTCTTCTTTCCCTGTATTTGTTCTATGTTAACCGTTCTCTCTTGCTCTTGGCTCCGTGGCATTCTGCATACATACCTCTTGCTTTACCTGAGCATAGTGCAACAAACATTTTAGGTGCATGGTAAACCAGTCTTTTGGCAAGTAAACTAAAAATGAAAACTGGTGCACACCATAAATTCAAGTGTTTCAAAGTAGTCATAGTTGCTACTAGCTCGACGAGGCTAAATGTAAGAAATTTCACAAATGATATCACAGCCATCCATAAATTAAAGTTAAACCTGGCACCAGTAACTGATGGCTTTCCAGCATTTTTCTGCAAAGACTGTTTACGGGACCCACTAAGAGACAGATTTTACTCCTTCATTCATAAAGGGAGTGGGGGGAGGTAATAAACTCAATGAAGTGTCAGTCCATGTCCTGACCCAGAAAGCTCTTCCCACTCCCCCTCTCCATAGTTGAGGCCTTAAGTTTCCACAAATCTCTGTGCATGCCATAAAATCACCTGCCCTGTTTGCTGGGAGTCACTAGTAAAGACATCCCCAGACCCAACTAGGATTCTGGTCACTCAACTCCCTAACTCAACAGGGACAAACCATATTAATTTCAATGGGACCACATTTCCTGGTGCCACTTTTCAGTGCAATTCAGTGCACCGTAAGAATCCGACACATCGGAAGTCCTACCTCTGTAGCCTCCTCATTTTCACAAACTGTACCTCCCCCTCACTCAAATATGAAATCAAACTTTAGAGAAGCACCCTTCGTGTTTAACTGCAAGGCTTAACATTGGCAGCTTTCAAACTATCTGCCCTCGAAGCCACAGGGAGTGACAAGGCACTACCACTCCAAAATCCTATAGCATTATCCAATTTTACCATAGCAGACCATGAAGGGAGAACAGGATTACTGGTCACCAAACACTGACCAGCAGGTCTTTTTAAATGATTCCGGACTACAAAGCTTCATGACCAGTCAGATCTTGGCAGGGACACTTCTGACCAATGCAGCCAATCGGTTTGGTACTCACCCACGTGCTATGTAAAGGCAAGTTTCTAGACATCAAGGAGAATTGAAGTTGGAATGAAGGCAGTTGCAGGAGGATCCGGAATGGATGGTGGTAAGTGGCCTGAAGTTCCTGGCAGGACTAAACTGATTGATACTGGCAAAGGCCCTGTATCCCTTTTCAGAGAGCGGGGAGGGCCCTGTATCCCTTTTCAGAGAGCGGGGAGGGCCCTGTATCCCTTTTCAGAGAGCGGGGAGGGCCCTGTATCCCTTTTCAGAGAGCGGGGAGGGCCCTGTATCCCTTTTCAGAGAGCGGGGAGGGCCCTGTATCCCTTTTCAGAGAGCGGGGAGGGCCCTGTATCCCTTTTCAGAGAGCGGGGAGGGCCCTCTATCCCTTTTCAGAGAGCGGAGAAGGCACCATACTCCTATACAGAAGGGCTTAACTTTCACGGTTACTTCTTGAGGTCTATTTGAAAAATGTGGGCTTTCAGTTCTTTGTTTTAAATTATTTTGGTTTGATAGTTTTTCAAGTTCATAAGGAAGGTTGTTCCAAATGTGAGAACCTTGTACTTCAAGAGTTTTTCCTCCAATTGATTTTAGGTTGAATCTAGGGACATCCAGTAGACTAACTTCGGAAAACCTGCGGTTTCACTTTGAATGCTATTGTAGGGCACTGGTTTTAAAATAAAGGCATATTTTGATGAAGATATTTAAGTCAAAGTTACTATTTTTAAATTAATGCAAACCTGTACTGGGAGCCATGGCAATCTGTGTGTGATTGGGGATATATGAGTAAAAGGGATTGCATTGACCTCTGTAATTGCAATTTGATTTTGAAGTACCTGGTATCTGTCTATTTCTTTTGGGCGCCTAATAATATAAAGAACATTCCTTTAATAACCATTGCACTATGGACCAGGTGCTGTTTGGACAGGTAGGAGCAATAGTTTTGAAGAGGAATGTATGTTAATTTATGGGGATTGCCAACATGAGTCAGCGTAACCAAGACGACTTCGAAAAACGGACACTCTTTTGATCTTTGTGAGGATCGAAAAGTTAATAGTCAATACTATACTTGAAAATTGATTCATTTGTTTAAATCAACCAGTGTGCCAATGATAGCTCGATTTTTAACCAGTTTACATTTAACCAGCTATGCACCATGCATTTTTGATAGTAGACGAGAGTTAAGGTACTTGGTGTCTATTGTGTTATTTTGCGAAACTTTGAGTATCATCCGCATAGGAAAAGGACCCCAGATTAAGATCCGCCAGCACAGCAGGTAGTGTGGAGTTTTTAAGTGTTATAAAGCTTTACTATTGCGCCAAGTCCCCACCATAGTGCTTGAGTGCCTGGCTTGTGTGGGAAGTAGGCATATTGTGTCCCTGCCAGGAATGATCATGCCCTTCTCAGAAAAGAGGCGTTTAGGATAAGAAAACGGGAAGGGAAAGTTTTTGGCATTCATCTGTAGGTGTAATGTATCAGGAAGAGGTGTGTTTGTGATAGTATGGGTGTCTTATGGTCTGCTCGAGTGCTGTAGGTCAGCTCTTAAGGAAGGTGGAGTCTGTGTTGTGTAAACAATTGGTAGGATGATGGGCAGTTTTCTCGTAAAACCAGTTAAGGGCCGAAGTGATTGGATGTGTGATGGTGTAATACATGTATGGAGTAAATCTAGGCCCTAGTTAATGTAATTATTGAAGGCTATAAAAAAGGCAGGAGCTATTCTAGACAGTCCTGAGCTATGAATGTGGATTCAATCATGGGCCTTAGTTTCTCTTCTCTGATCATTTTAAAATTACACTGGGAGTAGTAAAGTTGCCAATGTTGGGGTGTGTATTTCTATACTTTGACAGGGTAATGCTCTGGTTCTCTCTGTTTGACTCCTGTAACAGCCTCTTTTAAAATCTACCTGCCTCCATTCTCTGCCCTTTACGTCTAATCCAAAACAGGACTGCAAGACTTGTCCTTGGCCTCAAGCCTTGGGATCGTATCTCTCCACCTCCGAAATCTCTTCATTGGCTCCCAGTGGATGCAAGGATTACATTTATAACCCTCCGCATTGCCCACAAGGCTTTTTGGGGACTGGGTACAAAATAGCTTCAACTATCCATCCGTAAATACCTCCACTCTCAAGCCCTTTGCTCCTCTACTTCTAACTCCCTCAGAGTCAGTCGTTTCTCAAAGAAACGAGCTGGGGGCAGATCTGTCTTCGGCCGGGCCTCCCTTTGGAACAGCCTCCCGGCCACCTTGAAACTTGAGGAGAACCATCTCCAGTTCTGGAAGCACCTCAAGACCTTCCTCTTCGCTTCTGCCTTTGCCCCTCTTCTCCCCTGCTGATCTGTATTTCTGTCTTGGCGCTGTGCACCTGGCCACCCTCTGTCCTTCGAGCCCAGCTACCTGCCCACCCAGCCTCCCTCCTGCACTGCATTCGGGCCACCCCTTGCACTGGGATCTGATTATGTACCCATACAGCCCCCCATTCTTTTTCTGCACATACCAGATATTGCCTATCTGACTAATCATACACTTGCCACTTGCTGGCTGCACTACCACTTTTTCACTGCCTTTATTTGTTTGTTTATTTATTTATTTATTGCACTTATTTATTTTGTTCTCTCCTCTGTTCTGCACCTTCCACTTCTCCCGCTTCCACACACTTTTTCCCTTTATCTTGCACTTGCGCGTTCTTAATGTCACTGGACCTAGTAAGATTGTTGTTTTTGTTCTCCCTTGTTCCCCTCCCTTTGCTTGGTCGCGCTTTGAAACACTTGTGTATGAGCGCGATATAAATAAAATATCATATCACTGATGCAAGACTTCAGTTCCTGAAAGTTGCAGGGAGATGACGCAACGCCCCATATGACCTGTAATCCAGCTTGGTCGCTGGTCAGTGGTAATGTTATGTAAGGGAACAGCAAGTATGCTGAAGACTGGTTGTGTTGTATAAAGGTTTTAAATGTTTAAAAGTCAGAAATGCAAAGATTGTGCAAGTGTTTCATATCCAGGTTCTAACAGAAATCATCAGTACCTCTGCTGTTGTCCCTATCCTTCCAGCTTCCTCTGTCAACAAGATTAATGCATCTGAAAAAATGAAGGTACTGCCTGTAACCCGATAAGCATTGTGAACAGGTGCAGTTCAGTGTAGTGCATTTGGTACAGGGGACAAAGCAGGGGAGCCCCTTCTCCCTTCTTTCTTGCAGCCCTTTGCGGCACATATACAGGCCCGCAAGGTGAGTAGAGATAAACCTGTGTCGCTTTGAATTTAAACTTCATATGATTTCAAATAATAAACTGGTCTACATATCAAATCCCAGGACCTCCAGAACTGAGACTTCTAGCAAGTGTCCAGGTTTAGGGATAATATTACGAATTGAGAAATCTTAGTCATCAGACACTCATGGTTAAAAAAATAATTTCTAAAACAAACTTCGTTTTTAAAGGGCTGACAAGTTTATCAGCTACTGAGTATGGCAAGGTCACTACACCGCCTATGGAGACAAACATCACTTCATGGATTGTTGAAATGAAAGGGGGTGTGATAAAATGGGGCTCACTGGCAGTTTTTTTTGGAGGAGAGACTGGCAGCAATAATTGAGCATACTGCATACACAACTGGACTTCTTACACACTCCTAAAACCGCAGGCAACATTAGAGAACGTACAGAAGGCACGGTCTTGGAATATTTGGAGTTGTAGACTGCACAGTGTATCGTTGCATGCTGGTGAGATCACCCGTTACCTACTATGCGTCTCAGCTGCTGATCACTAACAAATGTCCGAAGATAGTACCCTCTAAATGGTGGTGGAATATGGGAACTCGTAATCCTAGATTTCCTTTTTCTCTGGTTCCTAGTAACACCTTTTATTTACAAGCAATAGGCATTCATCAACTCCATTTTATACGGTGTAGGGCTGGAACAACAACCCAATGGGGAAAACTATACTAATAGTGTCAGGATATGGGTTTGTTGAAATGGTGCATGGGCCCATTTAAGGGGCCACTGACACTTTGAAGATTCCCTGATCTAATGCATTCTTAAAAGATCTAGTGCCCAGCTTACTGCTTGATTTCACCCACCAGGTTTTTCCCGTTGTAGGTCAAATGACCTCCCCTTCACCCCCACCCTGAATGGAAAAAAAAGAAAGGCCGCTCCATAACCGCATGGAGCTGTCTTTCTGACGGCAAAACAACCGATTTTCAATGAAATCCCCTGGATGACATGGGGGTGCTTGGGGGAAGAGTAAAAATGGGGGGGGCTCTGGGGTGAAACACCCCGAATATTTATTTAGAAAAACTCATTTTAAAGCTCTCTAGAGAAAAAGTCCTTTACAAGGCTGGTTTTACAATCAATCGAAAGGTCATTGTAAATGGCTCTTTTTCACTGAAGAGCTTTAAAATGAGGTCTTTTCACATAGAACCGGTTTTCTTTGTCATTGCTTTGAGTTTTTATAGTGGCTTTGAAGTTTTCACCTTCCAGTATGGGGTGCTTTTCTGAGCCAGGTTAGTGTCTGCTTTTGTGTGGTTGGGTTCTTCCCATTGTTTGTGGTTTACACTTTAACAGGCTCTTGGATTTCTCCTTTTCTAGATACTGCCTGGGTCTGAGCGATAGCCCACAGCATACCTTCATATTTCATTGTTTCTTTCTAAGGCTATGAGTTCTAGTCAAGAGTCTACAGGTGCCCTGCAAGGTACAACCAGAGTAAACATAGCCCCTCAAGCAGCAAGCGCTCAAGGAAGGGAAGTCTCCCACATGAAGCCCCATATACACCACAAAGCTGGGTCACGGATAGGAAAATCGACAGGAGTCAATAAAGGTGAAATTGCAAGACCCCACGTTATTCAGAACAGTGCTGTCTGTGCTATAATCAGACTAAAAAAAATTGACATTTCTGAAGCCAGGAGGGGTTTGCACTCTTTCCAGCCTTTCGAAAAGACCCATGTGAAGCCCCAGGACGAGAAAGAGGATGAGCTAGCTGGTGTCAAAGCTATCCTGGACAAGAAGTTCGAGGCCTACGGAAGGGATCCCGAGGAGGCGGACGTAGAGAGCAATGGTGGAGCCGACGAGGAGCCACGGGCCGTCGAGGAAACGGAGGACTCTGCGCCCCAGCCGTCCCTCCTGTCGCAACCGATGCCTACGCCACAGGACAATTCAGGAGCAATCTTGATGGCATTGCAGACCCTGTGTACGGAGATAAGGACAAGGTTTCCCTTACCCCCAGCGGACGATCCAGCGGCGCCTGGTCATTGGGGAGCCCACCGAACAAGCAGAGGAAAATCCATCCTCCCCCTCCCTTCCATCCTTCACCTCCATCCCCTCCACCGAGGGATGAGACGAGAACGGAGATGGTGATGACAGGGATGGAGGACGATGGTGGTGACAAAAGGACGGATCTCCTGTCACCCCTTGCCCGGGCCTCTCCCCAAGGAAAATGGTCTATTTTTCACGCCATGATCGCTAGGGAATCAGAGCTTTTCCAGCTATGCCCCGGGAGGAGTGGTTCAAGCTCACTCCCCTCCTGGACTTCCTCCCAGACGACAAGAGGGCGGAAGCCCTTGAAATCCTGCAGGAAGGCGAGGTGGCTTCGGACCATGCCATCACAGTGGCCATGGGCATCGCCGACATCGGCTTTCGCCAGACGTGCAACAGCGTTTGCCGGCGCGGTTGGCTCAGGGCTACCGATTTCCTTCAGGACGTGCAGACCAGGGTGCTGGACATGCCCTTTGACGGGAACAACCTGTTCGGCAAGGCAGTGGACGAGTCACTGCAGGCCATCAAGGCGGACACTGAGACAGCCCAGCCCTTGGGTTCTCTCCATCAACGACGGCCGTCCTTTCGGACCTCCGCAGGCAAGTCTCAAGGTGCCTCCAAAGGATTCGGTGGCAGTTCCTCGTTGTACCACCAGGCAGCCCGATCCTCATCGCAGAAAGCCTACAGAGGCCGCAACAAGACCGGAGGACACCGTCATCGCCAAGGTGGCAAGGCCTCGGCGAAACAAGATTGAACCAGCCGTGACGTTGGGCCTCCAACCAAGCACCCCGTGGGAGGCCAGCTGGCGAATTTCATCAGCGTGTGGGAGTCCATCTCCACCGACCATTGGGTGCTAGATGCCCTGGGCCACTGGCGCACTCTGGAGTTCCAAAGAAAGTGTCCCCATTTACCACCTGTGGCCAGGAAGGAAAACCACGTGCCACAGCTGCTTCTGGAGGTACGAGCAATGCTAAAAAAATACCGCAATAGAACTCGTCCCAAAGAGGCTCCGGGGATCTGTAGTATACTCGCAGTACTTCCTCGTCCGAAAGAAGACCGGCGGCTGGTGGCCCATCCTAGACCTTAGCCGTCTCAACAAATACATCAAGTCCCAGAGGTTCCGGATGGTCGCTCTTCAGCACGTGTTGGGACAACTGGAGGAGGGCGACTTCCTGTCGTCGCTGGACTTGGAGGATGCCTACTTCCCCATCCCCATACACAAGGGGCATCGAAAGTTCCTACGATTTGTGGTCCAAGGGCAGCACTACCAGTTCAAGGCCCTGCCCTTCGGGTTGAAGTCGGCACCGTGGGTCTTCACCAAGTGCCTGGCACTGGTGGTGGCGCGGCTGCACCTGCAGGGGATCCACGTATACCCCATACCTGGACGATTGGCTCATTTTAGCAAAGTCAAGAGAACTTGCCGTTGATCACACAACAATGACCGTCCGCCTGCTCACAGATCTGGGATTCGCGATCAACTTCGCTAAGTCCCACTTGGTACCGTCGCAGGACTCCCTGTTCCTGGGAGCCAGACTCGACACAGTGGCACGGCTGGCTTCACCGTCAGAGAAGAGGAAGAAGACCATCCTGGGCAAGGTACAACGGCTGTTGGCCCTGGAAGTGGCCAGGGCGAGGTCCATCAAGTCCCTGCTCGGCATGATGTCATTGTGCATCTACCTCGTGCGTCTTTGCAGGTTGCGGATGCTGCCACTGCAGGAGTTCGACGCCGTTGGATGCAAGCAGCAAGCAGCTTTGAAGATGAGATCTCCCTCAACGAGACTTTCCGTCAAGCGATCCGGTGGTGGGGCAACTGCTCGCATCTCGCGGCGGGCATGGACTTCTAGACCCCAGCGTATCGGGAAACTTTGACGACAGACACCTCTCTGACGCAAGAGGCCTTTGGCTCCCGGAGGAGAGGTCCCTGCACAACAACGTTCTGGAGCTCCGGGCCGTGTTCTGGGCCCTCATGTCTTTCCTTCCGTCCCTCAAAGGCAAAGTGATAAGGGTCTTCACCGACAACACCACCATGATGTTCTACATCTGGAAGTGGGGGGGAGGGGCACCAGATCCCCAGCCCTATCCAAGGAAGCTCAGGATCTGTGGCACTAGCCCATTGCCCAAGGGATGTTTCTGGTACCCTTCCATCTGGCAGGAATAAAGAATGCCATCGCTGACTTACTCAGCAGGGAGCTGTGCTCTTGCCACGAGTGGGAGGTTCGGCAGGATCTGGTGGATCTCCTATTCCGACGATGGGGCAATCCCCAGATCGATTTATTCGCGACAGCGATGAACACCAAGTGCCGGAGGTTCGCCAGCAGGTTTCCCCAGCCGGGGAGCATGGGCGATGCATTCTCATTCCCTGGGACGGCCTGTTCCTGTATGCGTTCCTGCCGTTGCGGCTCATCCATCAACTGACGGTCCTGGTGCAGGGTGATCCTCGTTGCACCGGCGTGGCCAAGGCAGATTTGGTTCCCGGACCTTCTGGACATGTCAGCGTCCCCCTCCCACCCCCCCAGTCAAACTGCCAACAGACGCAGATCTTCTTGCCAGGGAAGGAGGCGCCATCCTACATCACGACCCAGAATCGCTGAACCTGCAGGTCTGGCTCCTGCAGCACTAGAGTTCAGAGGGTACGATATCCCGGCAGACTGCAAGGAGGTGCTTGCAAAGGCCAGGGTGTCCTCAACTCTTAAGTTCTATGGACGTAAATAGAAGAGGTTCTCTGTCTCGTGCCGTTCACGGAAGATCAGCCCTCTGCGTATTACGGCCCCTCACGTGCTGCCGTACTTGCTGTCACTGGCCAAGGCAGGGCCGGCTCATGCCTGCGTCAAAATCCATCTGGCGGCGATCTCCCGCTACACCAGAACTCTGGCGCGGTCATTGCTGTGGTCTCATCGTTGGTGAAGGAGTTCATGAAAGGACTATTCCGCTCGTTCCCGCCGGTGAAGGCTCCGGCCCCGGCGTGGGAGCTCAACGTGGTGCTGACCAGGCTCATGGGTCCACCATGCGAGCCGCTGCATTCGGCACTGTTGAAATTCCTATCGTGGAAGACCGCGTTTCTTGTGGCCATCACCTCCGCACAACGAGTGGGAGAGATCAGGCCCTCTCCTGTAAACCTCCGTATCTGACATTCCACGAGACAAGGGTAGTGCTGAGGGCGCACCCCTCCTTCATGCCCAAGGTGCTGTTGGACTTCCATCTCAACAAGCCCTTGGTGTTACCCGTTTTCTTCCCGTCTATTTCGTCGCTGGCTGAGAGGACTTTGCACTCGCTGGATGTGGCTAGAGCGCTGAAGTTCTACAGCTGTTTGAACTTTGGCCCTGTGAACCAAGGGAAGGCCCTCCATAAGGCTTCCATTTCCAGATGGCTGTCCGGCTGCATCATGCACTGTCACTGGTTGGCAAACCGACCGTTGCCCGGCCGTCCGAGAGCCCATTCAACCAGAGCGATCGCTGCTGCTACGGCGTTCCTGTCTGGTGTGCCCCTGCTGGACATCTGCAGGGCTGTTACGTGGGGGTCGACACACACCTTCACAAGATTCTACTGCGTCGACCGGGATTCCAGGGAGGAGTCCAGAGTCGGTGTCCGGACAAAGGTTGAATCCAAAAGGATCGAATGCCATAGGGTCGAGTCAGTGGGACCTAAAACAAAAGGGTTGATTTTTTTTTTTTTTTTTTTTAAATATCGTTTTTTTGGGGTTTCCGTATAGGAAAAAAGTATTTTTTTTTACCACAAAAAAAAAAAATCGACCCTTTTTGTTTTCGGTCCTTTTGATTCAACCTTATTGTATTCCGATCCTTTTGATTCTAACCTTTGACCTATAACCTCCAGAGTCAGCCAGGCAGTGCTGCGCAACCTGTCTGCTTGAAGGTGAGCCTGGTGAGGAGGTAATAGATGCTTAATGTTGGGTTTTTGAAATGCTTAATGTTGAGCCTTGCCACCTCCTGTGGTTGTGCATGTGTGTAGTGCTATGTATTCTTGTATTCATGAGCATGTGAATCCATGCCAGACCCCATGCTGGAGAAGGAACAAGTTACTTTCCTGTAACTGTTGTTCTCCAGCATGGATCTGGCATGGATTCGCATGTGAACCCTCCCTCCAACCCCTCTCTCTTTTCTTGGTCCTACTGCCACTTTACATGCTTCCAAATCTGAATATGGCTGCCAGAGGAGGGGCTTAGGTAGAGGGCAGGCATTGGCTGGAGGAAGCATGACCCAGAGACCAGTGATTGGTTATTAGTAGAAAGACAGTTCAGAAACAAAACTGAAACTGATTTGTTTTCTTTACTGAGGATTCCCAGCCTGACGACGGGGAATATTCATGAGCATATGAATCCATGCCAGACCCATGCTGGAGAACAACAGTTACAGGTAAGTAACTTGTTCCTTGTCAGCACAACTGGCATTTTGCTGTGCCTGTTGGTCCACCCAAAGGGCAAAAAAAGCAAAATAGCTGGGAGCAGGGTTTAAAAATGTATTTCTCATCACCAAATTGGCTATTGTTTGGATTACTAATGTGGAAAAAGTGTCTATTACGCTGGTGTGACCAAAACAAATTTATAGTGATTTGGTTTGGATGCAAGAATGGAGGTGGTTTTCTTTCTTTTCTTGTTCTAGAAGTCTTGCTGCCCAATTTCGATTCTAAATGACTAAGATATTAAAGAAAATAATATTGGCAAATAATGTCATATGATGTATTGTTTACATTATTAAACCCGTTATGAGACCTGCATATTCCAATCTGAGGATCTTTTATGGCAGTGCAGTCCTTGCTCTAGGTAATCATTGGTTTAAGTAACTTTAAAATCCCAAGATTCTGAAAGTTAAAATTAAATGCTTTAAGCAGGGTTTCCCTTTTCACTTTGATCCTGGGCATGTCTTATGCGCAAATCAATGTTTGTAGGCTTTATTTAATTTGTACTGTTAAAACACATTTATTTGAGAGCATCTTTGTATCTTCCTTTTTGAAAGGTAATACATATTTAGACACCTGAAGCTGTTTACCCTTCTTAAGGCTGAAAACTCTTGGTAACTTTACTTCTCCTACTTTCAGCTGCCTTTCTGTGCTCCAGTGGTATTGGCGCAGTCAGTGGAAAATGTTTGGACTACCTGCAGGGCCAACAAGCAGAAGCGACATCTCTTGGAGGCGCTTTGGCTCAGCTGCGGTGGATATGGCATGAAAGTTTGGCTTCCTCTGTTTCCCAGGGATCACCGCAAACCACATTCCTTCCTTTCGAGGCGGATTATGCTGCCTTTCCACATCAACATCTATCCATTGGCTGTGCTTTTTGAAGATGCACTGGTCCTTGGAGCTGTGAACGAGACTGTGCTCTTTGACTGCTGGAACTCTCCCAGTAACGCTACAGAACACTTGGAGGTCATCTTCCCTTACTCTATTGTGGAGAGGACCTCACAAATCTACCTCCATCACATTTTGCGCCAGCTTTTGGTGAGGAACCTAGGGGAACAAGCCTTGCTTTTAGCCCACTCCTGTGCCACCTTACCATACTTCCCTCATGTACTGGAGCTGATGCTTCATGAAGTATTGGAAGAAGAAGCTACCTCACGGGAGCCTATTCCCGACCCTCTGCTACCCACCGTGGCAAAATTTATCACAGAGTTCCCCCTTTTCCTGCAGACTGTGGTGCACTGTGCACGAAAGACTGAGTATGCCCTCTGGAATTACCTTTTTGCTGCTGTGGGAAACCCTAAGGACTTGTTTGAGGAATGCCTAATGGCTCAGGACTTGGACACAGCAGCCTCTTACCTTATTATCTTGCAGGTAACTATATACATTTTTAGAAAGTCTATCGAAGTTTCATTGCAAATGATTTTCAAGTGGGAATGTCTTGATGTAATCAAGGAATGTCTAATAATCAAAACAAGTTAAACACAGTTTGAGATAAACTAAAGCAGTGTCATTAAACCAGACACTAAGAAGTGAGGAAGAAAGAAATGCAGAACATGTTTTTTTAGAAACACCACTTTGTTGTACACTTTGTAGCTGACATTTTTGAATTGATCCATTAACATTTATCCAGTGTTTATTTTTGGTTCCTTGTAAAATGCATGCAATAGCACTAATAACAAAGAATGTTGATGCCCTTGTGTGAAACTTATTCTGATGTCAAAACTATCCTAATGATGGAAACAAATATGTCTGACACTAACTCATTTTCAGGAGCTTCTCTCTTGATCAATCTCGCTCTCAATACACCTGGCTTCCCTTGCCAACTTTGAGAAAAAAGGACAGTTTAACTGTCTCCCTGAAACAGCACATGAAAACATCAATTAGTGACATGTCGCTATCCTTCTAGGGGATTGGGGTTGGAAGATCGAAGCCAAAAGTGTTTGAGAGAGAAAAGACAGTTATTTTTCCGAAAAATAACTGTCTTTTCTCCCCTGAACATTTCTGACTTTGCCCTTGGCCCCACACCCTTACTTATGTGTCGGCGGCACACCTCCTTGTGTACCACTGTCACCAACATCCCTCTGCGACACCGGTTCCCTTCACTTGAGTGTATGGGAACTGGCACCCCCCAGTGTCCGCTTTTCTTTTTTAAAATGTTTTTAAAATGTTTTTTGGAGTCGGGGACACCCCTGGATCTCCCACTCAAATTACAGTGAAGAAGGGTGTAGGGGACACCCCTGCACGCCCCACTGCCCTTTTTCACTGTAATGTTTTGTATGGCATATTTGTTCACATTTTTAGGCTATACAATCTACTTTGTGGATCCACCTGAAGAAATCCATCAGAGGGGGGGGGGGAACTAGTAATCGCCCCGGCTATTAATTGAGGACCAGCAAAGGCACATGACCAGTAGTGGGATTCTGGGCTGTAAATTACAGATAACCGAGAGTTCACTGCAACAAGGTATAGCAGACCCCTGTAGAGGTGGGTACTAAAGCAGAGGTTCATAGCTCACTGAACTGATCTCTTGGCTCTGAACGGTGGAATAGAGGAGGTGAGATGCTGAAAGGGAGTTGGGGTGAGATAACAGCTGAGCAAACTAACTTGGAGCAGGCATTCCAGAAGCAATGAGAAAGGTTAATGAGAGAAGAGAGCTGTGGACAGACAGGAACGATTGTTATATATTTCTGAGGCTTGTGGATCTGCTTAGAATCACATGCTTTGCATAGGTTGACACCTAATGGTGGTGCAGAGTATTGCATGACTTGTTCTGCGCTGCCTTGGCCTTCTAAATCTGATTCGAAGGCGCCAGTGGGAGTTTCAGACTCGTCATTATACCGTAGGCCTCCCACTGTTTGGTACGCTCTCCTTCAGCATCTTATGCTTAAAGAGCTTAGACAACGCACACCGCCTTTCTGGATGATCACGCAGTAGTTACACACTCGATGAGTGTCCTTCAACAGAGGTTTTCTGTTACAGGATGGATGGAATTTAAATGGAGTTCTTTCCATCTTTGTTTTTAAATATAAAGGCAGCTAGACAAAGAATAAGCATAAAAAGAAAGTATGCATTCTCCAAGGAAGATGTAAATAATCAGTCCCCTCAATCTCCCTACTGCAAGGCTGAAGCTTGGTGTAGGGTGAAGCATATCATCAAGCTGTCAATGAATTAATTGAAATTCGCCAGCCGATGGATGTTGAATGTTGCTTGAGGAACGTGTATCGTGGTTGCGTCTGTCGAAAGGCGCAAGAAATATATAAGTAACATAACTGTTTAAATTAGAGTAGCAAAAGCTACAGACTCTGCATACAATCGACCGATCACAATGGTGGAAGAAACAATCTCGGGGACCTCGACGTGCGAAGCACCATGGGTACAGTACACGTCACACTAGGGATAGTTTTACAAACACGCCAGTCAACCTCCCTTTTCGAACTGCAAAAAACGAATTCTGCAATACCGTGCACCTACCAATAGATGGCCTATGTAAAAGCATGTGAATCTAAGCAGCTACAAGCATCAGAAATAAGATTACAGTAAGTAATGTATGCTGTATATTACTGCCGGACAGCATTTGAGCCAGTGTGAACAACTTTGGGGCTCCCAGCTGTATCGCTGTGACCACCATAGAAAATGACAGAGAGAAAGTCAATTTGCAAGATACTCCAACTGACTTGCTTCCAAGGTGGGATATGGGTTACCGCCACATCGGGCTGATAGAAGGTTGACTCTTACAGGATAAGGAATTGGTCCTGAAGAAATGAAAAAGATACATCATCGAAACTGGTCAACCTCAGAATCTATGGATGTCTCGAATGCATAGGAGACACATGCCAAGAATAACTTACTTTTAACGCCTATGATCTACATGGTGCAACAATGGCTTTTTCTATTTAGTATATCGAGTCTTATGAAAAAGTTCCGTAACGAAGTTTGAAAGATGTCTACTGGCAAAAAAGGATGGTGATATCTAAACACTTGAGACATCAGGAATACAATGAGTCCTTTATATTTTTATCAATTGGTTTGTAATTTACACTTGCTCTATGCAAGTATATAGATGAGTGGGGACAGCACACACTACGGAGGGTGAATAAAGCACCTGAAATCCCCCGTTGTATGCTCTCCCAAGAACAATCATTTTTATGCCTTTTTTGTTTTTATGCTCCTAATTGGGAAAGCCTCATAACACTCTGGCAACACTGATCAATAACTCATTGTAGGGTTAGGGCCATTTTTCCCTCCTTGTCTATCCTCTTTAAGAGAGGCGGTACTCCACTCTCAAACTAGGGATAAAACACTCTGTAGGGTAAGGGTGTTCTTCCGGCCAGGGTCAGAATAGGTAACACAATACCAGTATTGCCAAACTGAAGAAATATTAGTAATAACCATAGTCCTGTTCCTGTTTTGTGTGATTACATAAATATAACCTTTCTATAAATAGATAAAACATCATAAAAACTGAAATGACTGAATGCCAATCCCTTTCTAACATCACAGCTTTCTAGCCAATAAAGAGGACTAGTTTCAAATCATTATCTTCTCAACCTGCATGCCCAACTCAAGAATCTGGCCATATGCAATGCCACTTGGGGATTTGATTTTGACCTTCTCATTAGTAGGCCTCCTTTGCAGTGCACATTTCTACATTTCTAAACAGTGTAATTGGGAAAACAATTTCTTGGTTTTATGGACAGTGAGTCAAATTTAAAATGTGCTATGGCTTCTCTAGTTGGTGAACCGAAGAACATTTGTTCTGCATTTCATGCTCAGTCCAATGAGATGAAAATTGAGGGATACCCATGTGATACTTAATATATAAAGCTTTATCATAATGAATTCTCAAATCCAGGTAGCTCTCACATTTACTTGCAACCTTATCCAGATAGCGTAGGAGTAATGAATTTGTCTTGCTATTAGACACCCATTATCTCAAGCACCACAAGACGTATGTCTGATTTATTTCAAGCTATCTCCCTACCACAATGCATAATTGGTTGACCCACATATATGCCAAATACAGAAGCATAAACCTCTGTGTTACATATTATTCCATAGGAGTGATCTTGCTCCCATATGTCAGTGTACATCATTCATAGGCCCTCTATATTTTCTAGTTTAGGTGGGAGCCATAACCTTGCCTAATAGAGTAAAGGCCTGAATTGAGAAGTAGATTTACCCAGATGCCCCATGTATCAACAAAGGAATTGTAGGTGTACTAATGAGTCATAGGAGATTCTTATACAAATGTATTTTCAATTCTTCCAAGGGTTTATGCATCACTGGATGCCCAGAATTTCAGGTTATTCTGTCTGACATATTAAGTAGTCAAAATTAACTACAAGTCCCAGGAGTTCACCATTGAAATAAATGTCTGGTGCAGCACGACATGGATTTGGTTTTACCAACATTGACCTTCAGTATTTTAACTGTACACTAACTGGTGAAAGTGTCTAACTGGCATTTTAGGCCACTTGGTGTCTGTCTTTGATATTAGGCTGGTATCATCCGCAAATAAAAACACACCCATCTTCTCCCCAAGAGAGATGGAGCTTCTGCATCCAGGTTTGCTATGTTAGTAGCATCTAAAGGGAGAAAAGCCAAAGCACCGAAATGCACCCTTATTTGACACATTCCAGGACTGGTAAGGGTTTAGTCCTCGTCCCCCTGCCATCCCATTCTTGGGCCCCATCACACCAACGCAAAGTTATTGTTGTAAAGGAAAACCTGGCTCTGTGACGTTAGATATGACGCCATTATGTTGTCACATTACAGAATGATTGTTTCCAATCAATAAGCCACGAATGCCAAGTGTTGCCGTGTTCGCAACATTACATGAGATTGTTGCAATGTATTGACTTCCTTGTAACTAAAAGACTTCGAACACCAAGGGCTGGCATCTGCACAAAACTAAGTGAGATACTGCTACTGGGACTACCACTACAGTTGGTTAATTAAAAGTAAATTAGAGGAAATTGGTGTTCCTGCATTATGAGATTAAAACTTAGTTAAAACATCTAGACAATTCCATGGGAAATAAATGAGATCTAAATTTTACAGTAGCCAAGCAAGCCACAACTAAGCTAATGACTCAATTCTACTTAACGTGAATAAAAGACGGGCAAAGTAGTTAGAAGGCAAGCCATTTTTAGGTTTACATTAATATTAAAAACTTTTTTTTTTTTAATTAAACATACAGATTTATAACTTGAAATCACACTAGGTGTCTTGGAAAATCCCCCAAGTGTAACATGGAAGAAATTAGATTTTGAGTTAGACGAAGTTAAGGGTGCCCCTTCTTTTCATAAATCCCCCAGCTTCAGAGTAGACTCCCTTTTCATTTTGCCTTTTATTCATCCTAGGTGAGAACTTTGGATTACCGCTGAGGGCAGAGAGTGGGTCAAAACCCGAAGGGATTCCCAATGAGAATGAACTGCTCTGTCCCAGTGTTTGTGTGCACACTGTGGTTTGCATTAGTGCCCCTGTGTGCACCCTGGCTGTTTTCCCCATGAATGGAAGTACGTGTAATGGGGAAGAGAGCCCTGTCGATTCAGCCATCTTCCGCTTTGGGGTATCTTGTTTCTGGCGGCTAGTCCATTAACTGGGCGAGCTGCGTTGCCAGGAAGTGCCCCTTAATCGATGGGACACCCAGCCCTTCCATACCCAAGGATCTGTGCTTAGAAACCTCTGGGTATTAAGCGCGTTCAAAATAACCAATCCTATCATATCTCACCATGACCCTTCTCTGTAGTCTGGGACACCTACCAGACCCATACGATCCTGGTAATCGGCTTCTAGAGTTCCTATAGGTCTCTGGATCAAAGTTCTATGGGTAATGCATGGAACACATACAATGGTCGTGCGAGTAGTCATCTTCACTGCTTGGATCCTACCCAGCAAGGACATTTTTTGTTGATCCCATTGCAACACTTGCTCTTTAGCTTCTCTTAATAAATCGAGGATGTTTGCACATCTTAGGGAATCATATGAGGACGTTATTTTAACTCCCCGATAGGTAATCTTATCCTTGTCCATTTCAGGGCAGAAACATTTCAAAGCAATCCCAAATTCAGTTGAGTCTCAGTAATATTCAGGCCCACTGATTTATTCTTGGTAACCTGAAACCCACAGGCCCCACCAAACACTTGTAGGGTATCTAACAATTCCAGTAAAGAGACTACTGAATCTGCAAAAAAAACACAACAGATCATCTGAGTACAGCATTATTTTGTGTGTCGTCTCTCTAAACGTGATTCCCCAGATCCTTGGGTTCTCTCGAACCCGCTGCGCCAAAGGTTCAATGACCAGGGCAAAGATAAGGGGCGAGAGTGGGCAGCCCCGTCTCGTACCACTTTCCGACTGGATTGTTTGAGACCACCGTCCTTTAACATGAGTTTGGTTTTAGGAAATGTATACATGGCCATGATGAACATCCATATGGCCGTCCCAAAGTTATAGTTTTCCAGTACTGTATCTAGGTACTCCCAATCCATGCTATCAAATGCCTTATGGGCATCCAGGATCACAAACTGGTCTGTTATTTACTGTTTTGCCTCAATAAGGTCTACTACTCGTCGAATATTATCATGTACCCCACTGCCCAATATAAAGCACGTTTGGTCCTGGTCTATGAGCCTGGGTAGGACATTGGTTAATCGATTAGCTATAATCTTCCCATACATTTTTACATCTGTGTTCAGCAACGCAATCAGCCTACACGCTGAGCAATCTTCCCCGGTTTTGGAAACAGCGTTGTTTTAGATTGACATGGTTTCTGAGAACAAGCCCTTTCCCCGAAAGCTGTTAAATACCTTGGTGAAGTGTGGAGATAGTACCTGTAGACACCTTGTAGACCATGGCTGAGTGCACATTAGGGCCAGGAGTCTTCCCTGACGAGAGGCTTTGAATGGCCTTTTAGACCTCGATTTCAGAAATGCCTGCTTATGCCTCCCTGTCCTCAGCAGAGAGTCTAGGGAGTCTCACCAAGTCTAGAACGCTTGCCCGCTATGCCTCATCTCCCCGTAATCTGGACCCCACCTCCCTAAAATATTTCTCCAACAGCACCATTTTGTCTTTCTGCTGTGTTACCCTACCATCCCTCAAAGCGTGCATGTAGTTGTGCTGAGCTTGCATGCAATGATTGGCTGCCAGCAGCCATTGGCCTTATTGCCTTTAAAATAATAAAATTGCTTTGTTAAGCATAGTCTGTGTTGCAGCATCCATCAGATGGGTCTCTGGCACCTTCTGGGCCGTTTGCAGTTCCCTCAGGGACCTGCACAAGTTTTCATCTTTGTGCACTCTCTAGACAGCTGACTTTTTCTTCTAGAGGTATTCCCCTTGCTTTGGGGACCCTTGTGTATTATAATGTTTGACTAAAGAGAGCTACTTTGAGGACTGCTTTCCCTGCTTCCCATAGTACGTCAGGGTCGATATCGGTTTCCGCAAAGTAATTGGTCAGCGTATCGGTTATGTAAAGCCTCATGGCAACCTCTTTCAGTAGAAAGTCATTAAGGTGCCATGGTTTTCTTTGCCATGGGCAGGTGGGCACCCAGGTCCAGCGAGACCCAAACTGAAACATGATCTGATAACGCTCTTGAAAGAATTTCGATTTTCGTGACCAAAGAAATGCGATCCCAGGAGACCAATATCATCCAGTCTGGAGAACCCCTTCTGTACTGGAGAGTAATATGTGTAATCCTGCTTGTCTAGATGAAAGAATCTCCAGGTCTTGATTACGGACAGGTCTCAGAAGTTTTGTCATGGCCAGAAAGTTCCGCTTATCAGTACCTGTCGGGGTGAAGTGTTTTAGATTTAAGGGGGTCCATGACACAGTCTCCTGCAATTATCAGTGATCCATCAGAGAAGCCCCTTAGTCCTTGTGTTAAGGTATCAAAAAACATCTCAGTCCCATATTCGGCCCGTATATGGAGACCGAGGTAATCTTGTGAGTTCGCAACTACTCTTTTAGTACTGTAAACCAGCTCTGGCTGTCCCACACAATATGAGTAACTTTCAGTGAGAGTCCTTTATGGGCTAATATAGCAACCACCTTGGTTTTTGTGCCGCTGGATGCGAAGTGTGCTTTGGGGTAGGCTTTACAAACCATACGTGACTCATCCCGGGGCAGCAAGTGGGTCTCCTGAAGGAACACTAATGCCAGGGAGAGCGCCTCAAGCCTTTGGAGAACAATGTTCTGCTTCATTGGGGGAATTAAGCCCATGGATTTTCAAGGACAAATATGTTCCCTGAGGGATCACCCTTCTATGAGAATGGTCTTGTATCTGTACTCCAGAGGGAAGGTCTGTGCAATCACCCAGCATTTCAAATGGACACGTGGGTGTCTATCTTGAAGGGGGAGGTCCGGCGCCTCGCAATATCCACCCTAAATTAACAAGACATGCCCAAATCAAAACTAAATAAAAACTAAATCACCCCATCCCACTCCCAACCCATCGCATTCACACAATTTCCAAAAGTGCAAACCGTTCCCAACACCAATATCTCCTGCACACTGACGGGCATTGTACCGGAATGACATCCCTGTGGGCCTTGATCATCTTACTCCGCTCAATATGCAGGCCCCGAAACTTTCAATTAACTCATCCAAAGTGCATAGGTGACCCAGTCCCTAACCATGTACCCATGATCTGACCACCCTCCTCCCCGAGCAAGCAAAACATCCAGTCAAGTGAAATCTTACCTCCCACTAACCGTGAAGAAGGCATCTGTGCTCCCAGCTGTCTTCCATGTGCTATTTCATTGTTCAGCGATCGTCTCTTAGGCTTGGGACTTTCTTCCTAAGGTTGCCCCGTGGTCCCTTTAATTAAATTTCCAACTCAAGCATACCTTTTAAAATCTATGTATGGATGTTTGGGTTGGAAATTCAATGCGTCGAGGAAAGGGTTACATTTTGAAAATGGGAGTTTGCGGGGGGATCCCCCACCAATAAAAAATGAACACTACACAAGTTAGAGGGAGCTGTCCAGTGCTGAAATACATTGCAACTGTATTCAATAGATTTTAGCACTGGACAGTTCCCTCTAACTTTATAACATTATGCATGTTTCACCGACTTTCCATGCAAAAAATGTCAAGTGTTTTTATAACGAAACCCTATTCGATGAAAGGGTTTCGATGCATAAACACTTTGCACTTTGTGTGGCAATTTGAGGAAACATCTTTCAATGAAAAGGATTCCATGGAACATAGCCTTGATGGAAAGACATGTAACCCTCTGCATCCCTTTTGTTTAGCAGCCGCCATTTTGTTTTCGGGTCTCAGCTTCCTTTCCTCTGCTCCTTTACTCCTGCAACTGCTTCAGTCCTCGTTTTCTTGCAAGTGCAGTCGTTCCCATGGGTCTGTTTTAATTTTTGGGCCACATTTACATCAATTTACACAAATTTCAGGGTCCACTGGGAAGTCGCTCTCCGACCTCACCGGAGACCAGTCCTGTCGATCTGCCACCTTGCCACGCCCCATAAGAAAAGGGCCAAGAGTTGAACTTGGAAGTAGCTCCTGGGTGTCAGGATTTTCCACTGACCAGCAGTTACTCATTGTGACCGGCACATTTATAAGCCCCTGTATCAATTGCAGTATTGCTATATCTTATGCTCTGATGTCTGCATGTTAAATCCTCTGTCTCTTGCCATATTGCTTTTAATATCTTTCCCTTTTGAATTCTCTTTACATTTTTCCTTTTGTTTCTTGTACATTTCTTTTCTGTCAGATCTTTCTTCTTGCTGCTACCTCTGAATTAGTCTTATTTAGTGTTACTTCATCACTCTGCCTCTACATCTGTTTTTACATTGATCTTTGTTCTTGCCACAACGTTTTCCTCTGCTGGCACCTCTTGTCCTGTGATGCGATCTTGCTCATGCTTTTCTCTGCTGCTCCTGCAGAATAAGGTCTAATACATAGCGTGTCACAAATATAACTTCAAAATTTAGATTAAACTATACCTTTTTGACCACTACATATGTCCATTCATACTTTTTTAGAGGTTTCTATTGCACTTGTTATGCAAATTCCTAGACACACAGTTAATGTTAGATAGGTATATTTGGTCTGCGTCACCGCTTATAGTCCACTTAGCAATCTGATAAAGAAGACCATCAAACAGCACTGGCCCCTCATCAAGAACATCGGATCGCTTCAAAAAGTTCCGCTCTTCGCGTTCAAGAAGAACAGAAACATCAAGGAAGCACTGGTACATACCTTTGTGGTACCACCCAAGCAACAAAACACCTTGTGGAATTTGTCTCCCATCCAAGGCCATTATCGATGTCGGAAATGTACAGCATGCCAATTCACAGAAACAACCAAAGTGTTTAAACACAAGGACATCACCTGGATCTTATGAGACCACGCCAACTGCAACACGAAACAGGTTGCCTACATAATATGCCCCTGCGCACTCCTGTACGTGGGCAAAACCATGAGACCAGTGAAAACAAGAATTTGTGAGCATTGCTCGTGTATAAAAAACAGGGTGTCAGATAAACCTCTAGTGGAACATTACACCAAGAAGAACCATACCCACATGGATTTGAAGTGGCTGGTGATACAAAAAGTGACCACCACCAAAAGGGGTGGGGACATTGACAGAACGCTTACCCAATTAGAACAAAAATGGGTTCATAAACTGTGCACTGTGAAAGAAGGCCTAAACATCACCCTCGAGTGAAAGCACTTCTTATAATTACTGTCTTCATCATCAATGATATCTCCATATTAGTATTTCGTTAATTTAATTGAAAATTATAATGTCAAAACGGGCATCTGTCAAGTACTGTAAAAAGAAAACGGAGTCCTGTTTGTTTACATCACTAGTATGCACACCGTTGCTAACGTGGTAGCTAACAGATATGTACTCCTCACATGTTGACCACTCTTGTGTCCATCTTCATACCTACCTTAATCACGGCATTATCAACTTGCTGAGTTATTATCACTAACATCATCTCGCTGCTCATGACTTGCCATAATAATGTACATTCAATATGCCTCCATGTACATTTATCCTCTGAGCTCCCAAATTGGCCGCCTCCACAAATAATACAATGTGCATTGAATCCAGCATTATAATGTCAACATAGGCAGTCTGCAAGCAATGTAGCAAACAAATGTTTGTATCCTCTTCACTGTGATGTATACATACCGTGGTTAACTATGTCATCATAACCTGAACTGAGTTGAGCATTATGATATCCAAATAGGCATTTGTCAAGCTCTGTTAAAAACTAAATGTGTTCCACTTTGTTCAGCACTACAATGTGTACACACCTCTGCTAACATGGTCACTGACGGATTTGTACTCCCCACATGTGCGACACTCTTTCGTCTATCCTCATGCCTGTCTCAATCACGGCATGTCGCACTTCGCGAGTCTATCACTTAGATAATTTTCAGAACACGCAAACTCGTTGCACAACACTTGTTTAAGTAGTGCACATTCATTTTGCCCCCGTCAACATGTATCCCGTGCATCATTCACCGGCACAGACGGGGACAGCGCATCCTCGCAGCTCCCAAAATGGCCGCCTGTATAAATAAAGTCTATCTCCATGACAACGGCACACATCTCGAGCCACGCTGGAGAATGCAGACAGACCGCCGACTGCCCCCTCTGAGCAGCACACCGTAGAACTTCCTACACAGGTAAGATCCCACAGACAATTGACACGTGTGTCACTGTGCCCACCTGAATGCATGCCATTCACCCTCCATTTTAGAGCGGGAGTGTGTGTTCTCCCACGGGACACCCCAGTATTCCAAGGGTCACCCGCCGCACCCAGCGCATGCCAATTACACCACGGGTGCCATTCGGCAGCGTGCACATCACCCTCGGCTTTCCAATCACTACCTCCAGGGTCCACGCTAGTTTTTTCGTCCGCGTGACGCCTGAGCACTCTGAGGTCAACCAACCGCGCTGTCACGCTTTGTATTATAACATTTTTGGGTGCCACTTGCGTGCAAGTCACCCACCACGCACCTGATGAGCATCAATTAGGCAATGCATTGCCACCACCATAATGACTCCCCACGGACACATGGGTAACACCAGCACTCTTGAGTGCCCCTTACACAAACTCTGCCCCTCTGGCATTCCATTGGGGTCCAGCCATGCAACCACCGTGAGCACACCCTTGCATGGATTACCAATCACTGTGTAGGGCACTTTTGGCTCCTGTTCTGAGTACCTCTCTCTGTTGCTTCTACAGAGACTTTTCCAACTGACTCCTCACAGAACTACGTCTGTATTCAATACGCTGCCTCCTGTTAGTACTCATACTACCTACAGGGACTATAGGTAACAATCTTCACCTATACCACTGAGTAATACAATATGGCTAACCATAAGCCCCTCTGAGCATGCAATGATCTCTCTCGACGGGCTCAATGGCGCCTTTGAAGATGAATTCTACTACCTTCCTCAGTGTACACAGACACTAAGATGTTCTGAGCCATTGTGCTCCCTGGATCCGGTAAGCACCGGAATCCGTTTGTTTGTATTAAGTTACTCTCTGTATTGCTAGACTACTTTAGAATTAACTTACTCCTGACACATTCTCTGTCTGTTTACCTCAACAGACCACATAGGATGTCTCTTCCATAAGAATTTCCTGTCCTGATGAAGGCCTACACTACAATAGCTCACCAAGCTAATCTTGAAAATGGCCGAAACACTGTTGTGTTGACTTGTTTGTTGTTTCAACTCTAGATTGTTCCCACGCCATTGTGCTAATCATCTGACTAGTACTTTACTAAGTTCTCTAGTTTCCTTCCCAAGGAAACCCTAGAGAATGTACAAGCAAAAGAATCTAATACATCAAATATTTGTCATTTGATCAATGTAACGTAGGCACTAGACCTTGTATGTTTAACATTGAATATCCTATGCTCTATAAATTGAAGTGTATCGTAACACTTACTGCACATGAATTAAATCTGAACTGCAGTAAACAGACTACTCCGGAATTCTGTGTCCACCAATTCTGTTGAGACCTGTTCAGGGTTCAGTAACTCTATTGTCAGCATTGAGACCTCCATGACCTTGCTCATTTGTGTTTTGTTATAACTGTACCTACCTGGAGAGAGCAAGGCATTAACTGGGTGCCCCTTTAAAATTGTCTTATAGACACCATCCAGGCGCTAAATGGCTCCCAGCAGTTTCAAACCTGCAGTGTTATTGACCATTTAAGAGCTAATGTTTTATTAAGAGGTGGTAAAACCCTCAGGTTGGCAGCCAAATATATCTGCAAACTACGAACAATTTCCTTAGGTTCAGTTTGTCATTGCTGCCTCTTGGGGACTTCTGAATGCAGTCAATTGTACACAAAAAGAAAAAAATGTATAATCCTGTTTGTAGTTGTCCTTCCAGCTTTCCTCAAGTGGCAGTTTGGGATCTTTATTGCTGATCATTCTGAAATGTTTTTTAATTTGCAATTCTCTGGTCGTGCTCCCAATGTATATTTTGTAGCATACACCTAATATAAACCTATCCGCTTCTGCAATTGAGAAAATATCTGATATTGATCCTTTGTCCATTGAAGGTTTTCAGGACATATTTGCACATTGTCCAATGGACCCATGAAACCAGTTTATTTACATAGTCCCAACCATGTAAGAGGATGTTCCTGTACCCTTATATAACTTGATTCAACGCAAGGGCACCTGGCAAAGCCCTGAAAAACCCAGGTGGGCGTACGTGAGTAAACAAAACCAACATTTCAGGGTGAGAAGGTCACACCAATCCTACATATCAACACATATCAAAGTCACAAGTAAATGAATTTCTGGACTGAATGTATTTAATAACATTTGACAAAAAAATATAATAGGGATAGAGATCCCAGGAGTGTTTAAAATACAATACAAGTGCGAATGATTCAGTCAATCAGAGCTGGATTTAAATGTAATCAACATAAACAGAAACTGCCAAAGATTAGTCAGTCGGTTCAATTGTGCAGTTACAGAATGAACATAAACATGGTTTCATGGACATTTGGAGAAAAAACAAACAGCAATGCTTAAGCTGTGCATTGTTCAGATTGTATAATCGTCGACCCAATGGTGTTTCGGCCTAGAAAAGAGCTGTAAAGTGCAGCTTTGTGGGCAGGCCTTCATCAGGACATGTGATGGGGTAGTCCCGGGGTCTCTATCAGTAGCTTATCCAGTGCATGGATGAGCAGTAATATCCATCATGGGTGTAGATATCTGGATGGCAAACGGTATGCCAGGAAGGGAACAAATATGTGCCTCGGGCAGTAAGAAGTGTCTTCTTTGGTGCAAGCGTTGGAGACACCCACTGGGCTTCAATAGTGTCTTCTATAGTTTAAGTAGTGAAGACTCTCGCTGTGCTTCACAACTGCTAAGCCTGGCTGTCCATATGTGACATGACAAGTACACGGTTCCTTCCGCGATCGTCTGGGGCTGGTTCATTATGCCATTTTGGTGCATTATGGTATGATTGAGGGACTAGCATGTATAAAGTCCTTGAGTTTTGTCAATGTTTCCTTAAAATTTCAAACAGTATATTATTCTCACTGGCATACTAAGTAATGAATTTAACTGTACCTGGAATAATAGTTTTATATTGTGTTTTTTGGAAAAACTATTTTCTTGTTTTATTAACTTTTTGGGCTGCATTTGTAATGCTGTTTCATATCCTTGTCAAATTCTCTTTTTAAATATTTTAAATTCAGTGTCTAATTGTTAGCTACAGTTCCTATGCGCCCTGCTGAATTCACCAATAGGTATGTTACCTGTTGTACATTTTTGGCGTCAACTGGTAGAGTAGTTAACCTCTGTCTCGCAGTATGTTTAGCTTGTATTTAAGTCTCCTTAATGAGGCGATATGTCCCTCAGTGGTGTGCCCACCCTGTGGGCAACTGCCCGCCTCCCAAGTTAAGGGCCCAAGCAAAGCGAGGATCCCTTAACAATGTTGGCAGGCTGTTAACCACAGGGTGAGCCTAGCCACCAATGGGCATTAGCACCCGTGTAGCATGCTACGCGGGTGCTAATGATTTTTGGTTATTTTTAAAATGAAAGTATTTTCTTTCCATGCACGGGGGCCCCTTGTGCCATCCCGTTCACGGAGAGAAAATACTCTACCAACATAGCCGCCATGAAATACGAAGGAAGGCCTCCGTATGAAGCCTCTTCCATTTCTATGGTGGCCAGAGGGGGCACGGGAACAGCAGCTGCATCGGTGGGACTTTCCGCTGCAGCGAAAAGGTAAGTGGGATTGGGGGGGTGGGGCAGGATTTTAAAAAGAAAACATGGGAGGGATTGCGGCCGGCCAAGCCGCCCATCAGGCACCCTAGAACGCAGGATTTCACTGGTAGGGTCAGCCTCTTTCCTAGCCACCTGATTGGCTGGCTCCCCTGCCCACAGTACTTATGTATATTTTATGATCAATAAATAATATTTTGTTTATTAATGTGGTGAACGTACTGTATACCAAACGTATGTCATTCTAAATTGTTGTCTAGTGCTCAAATACGTTTACAGTATCATCCCAAATAATGAAGAATCTTTAGTTTTGAGAATTGTATGTTTAGTTTGGGTTACAATAAATATATATTTCTTTTCTTTGCCAAGTGTGACCTTGTTGAACAGGAAACAGAAATTGTCTATCCTTATACATTTTGTTTGTTCATGGTGACACCACTGGTGCTTCATAGTGGACAATTTTCAGTTTTCTGTGTTATAAATTTGATGATACTAGGTTGAAGTGCAAGAATACACTGATTCAACACATTCCTTGTATCTTTTGATTTAGAAAGGACAAAGGGTTTGGTCGGGCTGTTCTACAGAACATCTTTGGCTGAATCTACAATTCAGATTAGGTGTCCTCCATCTGAGGTCATAGCTGAGCGTGCATATAGGCGCATTATGGGGTAGTGTCAACATGCAGTGTTTATTTTTCACTGCATGCTCATTCCTGTCGCTGCAGGGAAAACGTCCACCAAATGTGGAGGAAAAGTGGAATATGGTATATCTTTAACTTTTCACTCATCTCCTTGTCTTAATGATTCCATCATACCAAGGCAATGCAGTGGTAAGTCAGATAATTAACTCTTGCCAATGTACGAGGAGATATTACGTAACACAATTGTTTGCTCTGGTGCCACTATCCACAGATGTTAAGTAGTCACTTGCAAGTAAAGCTATTAAAACCCTTTTCTGTGTGTTCCATATGATTTATTGGTTTCAAGATGAGAAACACACGCCAGAGCATACATAGAAAAATAATAGAACTAGAATCTATTTGAGGTGTGGTCAATTGATACAATTCGATTTCTAACATGATTATAAGATGTGACCACACAACTCTTGTCATTTACCAATCGCAGTGCTGCATTATTTGCAAAGTTAGAATTAAGCAATTGCAACACAAACCCATCAAAGGAGATAACCTAGGTCCTGGGAACTTGGCTCATCAAGGTGGAATATGAGCAGATGCTTGTACCTAGACCGTAAAGAGTATTTCAGGATTACTTTTAATATTTTAAATGTTATGTTACTGCAGCTAACCTCGAAATCAAAAAATATTTTACTTTCTGCATTTTAATTTTTAGAACATGGAGGTTCCAGCGGTAAGTAGGCAGCATGCCACCCTTCTCTTCAACACTGCCCTCGAGCAAGGAAAGTGGGATCTCTGCAGACACATGATCCGGTTTCTCAAAGCTATTGGTTCTGGAGAATCAGAGACTCCTCCTCCAACCCCCACAACTCAGGTTGGTTAGAAATCCTAAGCAAGTGCTTAGTTTGCAGCCCATGGTAGCTTTTGGTGCACCTAAAACTGTAACCTTTTGCCTTTTTTACAGGAACCATGCTCCACAGGTGGCTTTGAGTTCTTCAGGAATCGAAGCATTAGTTTATCTCAGTCTGCAGAAAGCCTTACATCCAGCAAATTTAATTTGCAGAAAACGCTGAGTATGCCTTCTGGACCCTCTGGGAAAAGGTAAGGCTTAAAATTGAGTTCAGAATTAAAAAGCTTAATTGAGAGAGGGGTTATTTTGGATCTTTCAAGCATTCGCTTGACATTGTAGATGTGTGTTGTCTGCTTTCCCGCAATAGACATCAATGGGACACATTACATTTTGTTATTGTTTTTAACCTTTTCTGGCATTTGGAGGTATGCAAAGTCTTTTTGCTCCACTTAGCTTGCTGTTTTGGGGGCACTGATCAGTCCCCATGGCTCAGTGCAGGAGCGCTTTGTTCTCCATTGGAACATTCTCAATTCATTTTGACCTGCACAACATGGTAGAGACACCAGATTTTTGATTTTAATGAAGTGCCCCGGATGGGCTAGTCAAAGTGGATGCTTTTTATAGCGTTATCTTTTTTATAGTCTTGTTTACCGGTTAATGTCAATTGGAGTACCAAATACTCCAAAATGGTCATTCGAGGGGATTGGGTCCTCCGACGTATTCCATATCTATGACATGTAATCACCACAGCTGTGCTGCTTCGGAAACTTTTTTCGGCGTCTGCGTCGATGACGCCGATGCGCTGTCGTCGAGGACCTCCTCCGATGTCATCCGATGTGATAAGTAGGACGCACGACGCCCATAGCCTCAGTTCCGTTTTTTCCGCGAACCTGTTGCTTCGTGAATCTCGGTTAACGCCTCGACTCTTTGGAGTTCTGTTCTTCTCGGTTCTTCAAACCTGTTCGTTTTTTGTGAAAATCCTTCGTGTGAAGATGTCTTCTACTTCGTCTTCGACCCCCGCGTCCAGGTTTCAAGAAATGCGGGGAGTGTGCGTCTAAGATGTCGGTGACGGATTCGCACGACGCCTGCCTCTGGTGCCTCGGGGAGGCCCACGACACGGATGACTGTATCGACTGTCAGTCGCTCACGTCCAAAGCCTTACGCGAACGTAAGAAGTTGTCGGTAGGTCAGGTGTCCAAGCCCCGGAAGTCGAAGTCTGCGGGGCTTTCGACGGATGATTCGAGGGGTGACTCTCCGCGTCATCGTCGGAAGTCTCGTGGGTCTCCTTCTAGGAGTCGGTCTCGCCACTCCTCAGCCTCTTCGAGGCATTCTCGGAAGCGCCGACACCGGTCGTCTTCCAGGTCCTCTTCAGAGGACTCTGCCCGGCACGTCGCTTACCCTACCAGCCGTGCGACGCCGGAGGAATGGGCTTCCTTTGGGAAGAAAATGCTGGCGATTCTTGAGTCGCAGGGTACTAAGCCGTCCGCGCCCCCTAGTGGGGTCGGTCGTGAGAGGTCGAGAGACACCGCTCGCAAGAGTGGTCGGCACGAGTCACGGGAGAGGTCCCGTTCGGACAAGGAGACTCGTTCTCGACGTACCCGTTCCAGGTCCCGGTCCTTGACACGTTCACCTGTGAGGTCGTCGAAGGACACGCTCGGGGCTCCGGCTTCGAGGGCTGTGTCGACGCCGCCGATGCTGGCGGCGCTGCATCTGACGTCGACGCCGATTTCCTCGACGCCGATGCCTGTTCTCTCGGCGCCGATGCCTGTTCTCTCGACGCCGGCGCCGATTCGCACAACGCCATCGACGCCTTTCGTGTCGGAGGTACCCCGTGGCACGGGGGAACCCGCTAGGAAGGCTCTGGTTAAGAGCAAGCACTCTCGGGTGCCTTCTTTCCACCACCTGGAATACATTTCAGAGGCGGATGAGGATTCTGATGGCCTGGTTCCTAGTCAGGTTCCCGATGAAATTGTCTCGGGCCATAGTCAGTTTGACGATTTGAGGCAGTCACTGCATGATGCCAGTGGACTGGACACACCTCCGGAGGTGGAGTTTTGTAGGCCTGAGCCTGGCTCTCATGCCAATTCCGTACCGGCGCCTTATGGCTAGGCTTTCTGAGTACTTCTGCTCCCCCAGGGGAGTTTGTGCAGGATGATCTAACGGACATCCTTGATGTTGGTCCCCCAACTGACCCGGTACTGCCGTTCCATATGGCTTTACAGAGAAGGGTGGCAGCGGCTTGGACTGCTCCGGAGAGTCTCCCGGCGGCGGGCAGATCCTTGTCGCGAAAATACCGTCCAGCCAGTAGCGACCCCTGCTACTTGACCTGGCACCCTACTCCGGAGAGTTTGGTGGTGCAGGCGGCCACGGCCCCGGCAAAGCAGGCGTCGTGCCCTACCATCCCTCCTGATGGGGACGACAAACGTTTTGATGGCTGGGCGAAGAAAGTGTTTTCTTCTGGTGGTATGGCACTTCAGGCGGCCAACTCCATTTGTGCCTTGTCTCGTTTCACACACACTCTGTGGAACTATGTTGCGTTAGCGGCTGAACATATTCCCGAAGGGGACGAACGGGATGGTTTCCTTGCTATGGTCCAGGATGGTAAGGATGCCATGTGTGAGTCCGTTCAGTCGGGTTTGGATTTAGCTGAATGCGTCAGTAGGTCCATGGCGGCGAGCACCGTGATACGCAGGTTTGCGTGGTTGCGGAAGTCGGGGTTTGCTCCTGATGTGCAGTCCCGGCTCCTCAACATGCCCTTTGACGGTGAACACCTTTTTGGCAGCAAGGCTGACGAGAGCCTTGAGAGGTTGCAGACCTCAAAAGCTGCAGTGAAGTCGTTGGGCGCTGCAGTTCGCCAACCTCTGCCTTTTTGTCCTAGGGGACAGCAGTGGAGGGGTGGTTCCTTTCGCTATTACTCGTCCTTCAGTAAAGCGAGAGGAGCTGGCAGTCAAAGAGGCCAACGCAGGGGTACCAGAGGTGGGCGACAGGGTACCTGTGGTGCCAAGGCCGCTCGGGCAGTTGCCTCTTTGCCCTCAGGTAACGCCGCAGCCGCTACCACTCAGTCATGAGGCCATGCCCCTTGGTTCGCCGGTTGGGGGAAGGCTGGCGCAGCATCTTGTAGATTGGCAAGCCATTACTTCAGATGTGTGGGTTCTGGAGATCATAACCCACGGCTTCTGTCTTCCCTTTCGGCACAGGCCTCGCGACAATCCACCGGGGAACCTCTCTTTGCAGAGTCCGGATCCGCTCCTTGCGCAGGAAATTCAAGCCCTGCTGGAGAAAGGCGCCATAGAACTGGTGCCTGTAGCGGAGAGGAACAAGGGATGGTATTCCCCTTATTTTTTTATTTCGAAGAAAGACGGGGGATTGAGACCCATCATGGACTTGCACGGTTTAAACAAACTCCTCAGGAAGGACAAGTTCAAGATGGTTACTCTCTCTCAAGTCCTTCAGGCCCTTCAGCTTCAGGACTGGTTGGTGTCACTCGACCTCAAGGATGCTTACTTCCATGTGCCGATCCATCCCAAGCACAAGAAGTACCTGAGGTTCGCGGTTGGCGACTCGCACTTTCAGTTTCGGGTCCTGCCGTTCGGATTGACCTCCACACCTAGGGTTTTCACCAAGCTCATGGTGGTGGTGGCAGCGCATCTCAGGCAAGGGGGGGATTCACGTCTACCCCTACCTGGACGATTGGTTGATCAGGGGGAGCTCTCCCGAGCAATTCCTGGATCATCTGTCAGTCACCTGCCACTCCCTTCACAGGCTGGGCGTCTCCCTCAATTTAAAGAAGTCCCATTTGACGCCAACACAGCGGCTCCAGTACATCGGAGCAGTGCTCAACACTTCCCTGGGGCAGTGTTTTCCTCCCCAGGTGAGGGCTCTTCACATTCAGCAGATGGTGCACAAGTTTCAGCATGCCCAGACGCTCCCAGCGTTCGAGTTCTTGAGGTTGCTCAGCCTCATGGCATCCTGCATTCTTCTGGTGCCAGAGGCTCGCCTGCGGATGAGATCTTTGCAGTGGGCACTCAAGACCCAATGGTCGCAGTCCACTGGCAGGATGTCGGACCCGGTTCAGGTGCCGCCCTCGGTCGCCCGGGACCTTCTGTGGTGGGCCGTCAAAGGCAACTTGATGAAGGGGGCTCCATTTTGGCTTCCCTGGCCGGAGGTGACGATCGTGACGGATGCATCCTTCACGGGATGGGGAGCTCATGCCAACGGGCTGACAGTCAGCGGTCGTTGGTCTCCGTCGGAGTCCAGACTCCATATCAATCTGTTGGAGCTGAGGGCCGTCAGGCTAGCCCTGAAGGCTTTTCTGCCGACTGTGCGAGGAAAGAGTGTCCTGATCCTGATGGACATCACAGTGACCATGCATTACCTCAACAAAAAGGGGGGGGCAGGGTCACTTCCTCTGTGCAGGGAGGCGATGCAGCTCGAGTTCTGGGCCATCCAGCAGGAAGTTTCGATCTCGGCAGTTCATCTGGCCGGAGACGAAAACGTGACGGCGGGCGCTCTGAGCAGGCAGAGTGCGAGCTCTCACGAGTGGGAGTTGGCTCAGGAGATTCTCCTGGAGATCTTCGCCCTTTGGGGGACCCCTCAAGTGGATCTCTTCGCCTCTAGTGTCAACCGGAAGTGCGAAAGGTTTTGCTTGCGGGAATTTCCTCCAAAAGGACCTTTAGGAGATGCCTTTGTGGTGGAGTGGTAATTCCCGCTGCTGTACGCGTTTCCTCCAGTCCCCGTCATCCCGCAAGTGCTGCGGAGGTTACGGAAGTTCGGTTCCCGGATGATCCTCATTGCTCCGGCGTGGGCTCGGAGGACGTGGTACCCGGGCCTTCTCGACTTGTCCATCTGCCCTCCACGTCGTCTTCCCTACCGAGACGATCTGCTCTCCCGGGAGGGGGGGGTCAGGTTCCACATCCAGAGGTCAGATCCCTCAACCTTCACGCTTGGCTTCTGAAAGGTTGAGGGATAAGGATTGGGACCTCCCTGAAGACGTGATGGAGGTGTTGCTTTCGGCCCGAAGGCCAGCAACAAAGTCTGTGTACCATTGCCGTTGGCGTAAATTCTGCGACTGGTGCAGAGTTCAGAATGTGGATCCTTTTGCATGTGACATCCCCATGGTTCTGTCCTTTTTACTTTCTTTGGCCCACAGGGGCTTGCAAGTGGGTACCATTAAAGGTTACCTGGCGGCGCTGTCCATCTTTAAGCGCTCGTCTGAAGAGTGTTCTTACTTTAAAATCCCTTTAATTTCACAGTTTCTGAAAGGGCTCACTAATGTGTTCCCTCTGTCACCTTTCCTGGTGCCCGGTTGGGATTTAAACCTTGTTCTTAAGTTTCTTATGGGTGCTCCGTTTGAGCCTTTACATTCTTGCTCTTTGAGACTGTTAACTCTGAAAACTGTGTTTTTAGTTGCGGTTACTTCCGCTCGCAGAGTGAGTGAGTTACAGGCACTTTCAGTTAAGCCACCCTTCACTGTATTTCACAAGGACAGGGTTGTCCTTAGAGTTTGTCCTTCTTTTCTTCTGAAGGTAGTGACGGAATTTCATTTGGCCCAGAAGGTTGTTCTTCCGGCATTCTATCCTCCTCCGCATCCTGGTAAGGAAGAGGAGAGGCTCCATAGGCTTGATCCTAGGAGAGCTTTAAGCTTTTGTTTCACGCATGTCCCGGGTCAGAGTGGACGATCAACTTTTTATTGGTTACGCTGGAAAGCGTTTGGGGCAAGCTGTGACGAAACAGACTGTCTCGCTGGATTATTTTAGCCAACTCGGAGTGTTACCGCTTGGCGGGTAAAGACCCACCGGCTGGCTTGCGGGCCCATTCTACCAGGGGTATGGCTGCATCTACTGCCCTGCAGAGGGATGTTCCTATTCGCAACATCTGTGATGCAGCCACCTGGGCTTCAGTACATACATTTGTACGTCATTATTCCCTTGATTCCATCCGAGGACAGGATCTGGCCTTTGGCAAGGCGGTCCTTTGCTCTGCTATTTGATTGGCTATTCTAAGTTTTGATTCTAAATTCTTTCCCTTCTCCTTGCTCTGGTACTGCTTTGGGAGTCTGTCATAGATATGGAATACGTCGAGGACCCAATCCCCTCGAAGAACAAGTTACTTTCTTACCTGGTAACTTTCTTTCGATGGGATGGTCCGACGACTTATTCCATATCGCTCCCGCCCTGCCTTCCCCGCTGCAGAATTTCTTTTGCGATTGCAGCTTACGTTCCGCAAGGCTTTGTGTCTGACTGGCAGTTGACTAATGTCACACGTCCTGGGGAAAAAACTACAACTGAGGCTACGGCCGTCGTGCGTCCTACTTATCACATCGGATGACGTCGGAGGGGGTCCTCGACGACGGCGCATCGACGGCATCGACGCAGGACGCAGACGCCGAAAAAAGTTTCCGAAGCAGCACAGCTGTGGTGATTACATGTCATAGATATGGAATACGTCGTCGGACCATCCCATCGAAAGAACGTTACCAGGTAAGAAAGTAACTTGTTCTTCCACAGGATTTATGCCAGATTTTTGACCATCTTGTAGTTTGAACTACTTCCTGACGTGGATTGGTGCATTTTCCGTATATGGTAAGCCCTTTCCCAGGGAAAACTCCAGCGTTCACCAGCAAAATATGGGTATGTGTGGGTGTGGCCAGATGTGGGGGATAGGTATGTCTGGACCCAGTCCACATGTGTGCTAGTTTGCATCTGTTGCTGGCAAGATAGCGTACAGAGGCTGTCCATGATTGCACAGCCCCTGCCAAGTTTGCATGGTGCAGATCTGGGCTCAAGTCGAGGGTACACGCGGGGGGCGGAGTCCACCCACTTTATACAGAGGGTGGACTCAGTCCCCCCCACCTAAAATGAGAAACATTGAATAACCTCTTTGAATTTATGAATTAAAGATGACCTCGGGGATCAAACCGCAGTCATAAGGTTTGTAGGGTGGAGACTTCACCACTGCACTATGTAACCTGATGAAAATTAACAACCAACTAAAGGTTAAATGTTGCATTTCAGTACTGCAAGTCCCAAGGAAAACATTTGTATTGGTTCTTGGAGTTTAAAACATGCACACCTTTTAATGTTTTCAAAAACACTATTAGAGGAAAATATCCTCTCTTGGTTTTGTGTGTGTTGATTTTATGAAAGGCAATTGTCATTTATCCCGTGCAATTTGGGGGTTATGCAAAGCCAATTTAATGAAATGTCTATATTTCACCTTGATATGCTAATTTCTGGTGACGTCACATCCAATTGCGTTTGTTGAGGAGTCCCCCCACTTTAATTTTGAGGACTTGACCCCTGCAGATCCTTACCTTTGTTGGGCTGGGGCCTACCACAGCCTATATTCTAAATAAAGGGGTTAGCAGGGACTCTTGCAGCCATTTTTCAAATCATCTTTGGTGCCAAGACACCTGTGAAGGAGAGCAGCCTGACCAAGACCTTGTAGTTGGAAGCTTGCTAGCAGCACTTACTTCACTTGCCTGGCAAAGCCCTGTCTTTCTGTAGACCTCTGAAGACCTTCATCAGTGCTTCAACACCGGGACCAGTGGCAACAAGTCTGGACTTCTGTTTGATGGTCCAGCCGTTGGAAGCGCTCAGAAGAGTCTTGTAATCCTTCTGTGGGCTAGCCAGACGTCATCCTAGGCTACCTTTCTGCAGCTGTCACCATTCCAAGTTAAACCTTGGGACTCCACTTATGGAACGAGAAGCATTTTCCTGCAGTGCATCTCTCTGCCATGAAGAGACGCCTTGCTGGACCAGTTTCTTTGTTTGTGGCACAAGGTTCGCCTTCTGCAATTTCTTCCAGTGGCAATTGCTGTTTGCAGCCTGTATCACGTCATAGGAATCCTGAGGTCGACAGAGTGCCGGTCCAGTAGTCTGTGTCCTGAGTGTCCAGCTGTCCAGAACTGGTCCAATGGAGCTTGGAAGTGCGAACTGTCCGTACCCAAAACTTAATGCTGCAAGTGACTTCTGCGCCAGAGGTCTCAGGACTTTCTTAAATAGGGCACGAATCAGGAAGCTCAGTGATTTCACCAAATCCCACTGTGAGTGACGTTTTTTACTGTTTTTATTTTTTTTAATTTTTTGTCATGCATCATTTGGCATTGTCCAAACAGTTGGTAAATGATAGGAACTGCACTATACATGATACAAGAGGATCCCCATCATATGAAAGGACTGGGGAGGCACAACATATAGGTTCAGCTGACCTGAGCACTACATTTTTCCAGATAAGAAGTGTATAGGATCTGCCTACACTTTGGGGTCAACTGAATTTGATAGTGTTTTTTATACTAGGTTGAGGGGTGGTGGGGTGAGTGACATTATTTGTGTTGAGTAATCTTTGTTATTGCAAAATTCTGTTCAGAGGCCTTTACAAGGGATTAATAGTATCCCCCATTAGAAAGCCTCACCAAGTTTATGATCTGTACATTGCTCTTTCTGTTAATGACCTTGAGATGTTGGAATCATCTGCAATCACTGGTCATCTTAAACTTGGTCCCTAGATGAATGTTGTGCTCGGTGCTATCACTGAAGAAAGGCTGTGGGTTCGCAAATACGGTCTGTGCGCTAGTAATCACTGATTGAAATAAAAGTTCTAACAAAAGAATTTGTAAAATATCAGCAGCATTACCACCTACACAGCCAGACCACCCTGGCTGGAACTGGAAATTGGTTGAAGATGGGGTGAGGCGGAGATGCGCTAGATATTGCAACAATAAGACACACAAATAATATAGTTGATGTTTAATAGTAGCAGAAACAGCCGACACGTGTTTCCACACGCTGGTCGTTCTCAAGGCGTATGCAGAGTGACTTTGTTGAAAAAGCGTGAAGGGGTAATCCCTCAAAAATGAAGGAGGCGATGTGAGACTCAATCGGACATCGCATCCAAATAACAATCCCTGCCGTAATGGCCGCGTAAGTATATTACTCGTGAATCGAGCGGACAATTAACACGGAGATCCCCGAAAAGCTTGCTTGTGTATTCCTAGACTCACCTGGAAGAATTGCCAATTCATAAAAACCTAAAACCCTACTTGGAGACCGATTCAGCTTCTAGCTGATTTGTGTAACCTGAAGGGCCCCAGAGCTCTGTGATTGCACAGGGATATTCGGACTTCTGACAAGCTGTTATTTTACATGGTTCCTGGCAAACGTCCTGGGCCTCAGTTGCTAGTTCTGTGTGCCCCTATATATAGATGTGCTATTGAAGGTCGCTTGATTGTGGGGTGCTTCATCACCCTTGCCTATAATTCTCCTGGCAAGCATCCTTACACACGCGGGTACTGCCAAGTGGGCAGCAACTGCCTTACAGCTCCATTTATCCTTGGACGCCCTCATTAGGGCTGCTATGTGTCCCCTTAGTTTCTGCTCTTGTCATCTCTTGTATGGATTACTGTAATTCTCAATTTCTTGCTCAACCTGCCTATATTCTACAGCATCTTCAAGTTCTTCAGAATTCTGCTGCCCCATTGGCTACCTCTACTCTTCGTCGTTCTCGCGTCTCTCCCTCTCCTCGAAAGCTTCACTGGCTCCCTGTGGCCAAATGCATTTGTTTCAAAACTGTGTTTGGTACATCGGGCCTTCTATGGCCAAGGAGCTGAATATCTTGTTGCTAAATTCCAACCTTATGTCCCGGGGCGAGCCCTGCGCTCTGCCGGACTTCTCCCTTCCTCTTTGGTCAAATACAGTCAAATTGGTGGCCATTCATTCTGTGTAGTCGCATCTGGGCTTTGGAACTCTCTCCGTTCTTCTCTTAGAGCCATAGGTGCCCATCTTGCCTTTCGTAAGCCCATGAAAACCTATCTTTTCTAAATGTTCCTAGCTCTCTGTCTTGCAAGGAGCGCCAAGATTCCTTTAGTCGAATGTCATGCTTTATAAATAACCTACAATACAACACTGTGGCTTACCCTACTGTTGCTAAATTTAGGTCTGATGCCTGTTAGCTAAGGTCTTCTAAACACTACCATAGGTTATCAGGTTAGTTGCCTGCCTTTCCTTCATGCCCTCTTTGGTAGTTCTGATGGTTTATTGTTCTCCAATAACTCTGGACTTACCAATGAATACATTTTACTCTATCCTGCCCCATAACACCCATCTGTGTCATTTTGGCACACTGACATGAATAGAGCTGGAGGGTGTTCTGTGGAGCGGGGCCTACGGTCTTCAGAATGTTTCTATAGCCAGGACATTTAAAGATCTACTAGAAAAGGAGATAATGGTCTACCAATACTTGAGCCTCAATGAAGGCGAACTTGTAATCCTTCTTTAACTGGAATTTTTCACATAGCTTTCAGTCACACAATTAAGAATATCCTTATTGATTTTTAATGTGAAAACTGTACCCACATATCACTAATTCTTAGAAATGACGCGTATGCCAATGCCCTTTTGGTATATGGTGGGTAATTGTCTATGAAGTATTTATGTATGCCCTTCTTGTTTTTGTATTGATCTATAGGTGGAGCAGAGATAGTGATTGTGCAGAAAATATGTACATTGATATGATGCTGTGGCGACATGCTCGTAGGCTCCTGGAGGAAATACGACTGAAAGACCTTGGCTGTTTTGCTGCTCAACTTGGATTTGAACTAATTGGCTGGCTGTGCAAAGAGCGCACCCGTGCGGCCCGTGTCGAAGACTTTGTGATTGCATTGAAAAGGTTACATAAGGACTTTCTTTGGCCTTTTCCAGTCATTCCAGCTTCCTCCATTAACTCACCTTTCAAGAATGGGAAATACAGGACAGGTATGATGGGGATGTTTTTTTTCACTTTTTTGTTGACATATGTAACTTGGTATGGTGTTTTCTTGTACAGTTTAGTGGTTGATAAAATCGAATGATTCTTATTGCTTTTACTATATATGTTGATTTCATGTTGGGTTGCACTATTTAACAGTATTTTTTTCACATCTTGGCTCTGATCTAACAAAATTGTTATACTAGATTAGCCATTTTTCATGCTGTTAGAAGCGCATATAATTATGCTCTTATGTTACTTTCTCCCAATTCCTAACTTGTCTGAACTGTCCGCTTAAAAGTGGTGGTTTCAGTATTATTTTTTTTTAAAGTTTATGAAAAGCACAGTGAGCATCATTCTCTTCACGACTCAATTTACCCAATCTAGATCCATTTGGGTCCCTATATTCAGCAGACTGATATTGAATAGGGCTCCAGGCTAAACTAGAGGAAAATGTAGCTGCTTATACGCCTCGGTATGTAGTCAGATTTTTCTTCATCTCTTGCCATGAGCCCTTCTGACATGCATAAGATGGAAAACATTTTGAAGGTCTAAATTCTATCTGTTGGAGGGTATTGACAATTAAAAGTTAATCTGTCGGCATGCTAAATACCTTGCTATAAAAGGTTCCATCGACTGTGACTCCTTTTGTATACTTAATTACATGAAGGATCAGCTAATGATTGAGCATCAACAGCTGGTTTGCATTTTCCGAATTGTATGTTAAAAATAGATTTTGTACCAGAAATTTGACCTCTTTAAACTTCATGATATCCAAAGATGCATGCACAACCTCATCATCCTACTAAACTACCTTACTGGAAACAGAATCTATGAACTGCCGGTTATAGTAGCAGTGGCATGTGCCCTCAAGTTTAGAGTAGGTTTCTGTAGCAAATTTATGAACTTTGCCCTTCTCCCATCTTGCTGCAGCTTTTTCATACTGAATCCTTCAATGCTTGGAAGCATTGAAATACAAAAGGAGCCAAATAATAATAATCACCTCACTACCACTGCAGCGTTTTGCTCCCAGGGAAATATTTCTTTGAAACAAGATTCGTCTTTTTGTCCTAAGAAATGTTTTCAATGATTTTGCTTTTTGGAACAAACTGGAGTTCTGATATTTCATTTTGGGGGAGGCTGGAATAGCTGTTGTAGGACTACAGGGATTCTGTTTGGCCGAGGGAGTGGTGTCCAGTAATACACTTGCTAATTTAGCTGGGGGTCACTAGGCATTTCTCTGCCACTGATACTTATGACAAGGTCAGTACCCAGACCTTGTCAAGAGGGGATAGGAACCCCTCTCAGCAGTTTGGATTGGGTGGCCTACCAAAGAGGGACAGTCCTATCCTAGAGGGGTGTGGTGGCAATTGGGAGGGCCCAAAATCCTATTCCCTCACCATGTGTCAGTTTATGTGAAGCACCAAATTGTATCACCCATCACTATGACCCCAAATGCTGGTCATGCTCTCTTCTTCCTAGAGAGACCACAGATTCTGGAGAAGAACACCCACGAGACTGAGGCAGCAACACCCCACACAAGGACCCAGAACGCTCCAATGGGTAGAGAGCTAAATGGAGGAAAGGAGGAGACCCAACTTCCGCATCTGAAGGTCTATGTGAGCGACGGAGAACGAAGCTCCTACACGGCAGTCACACTGCATGCATAAGTCAGCCCGATGAGACCAGGGAGGCTCCCCTACACCACCAGGGACATACAATAAAACTCACCCAACCATAGCAGGACTTGCCTTATTGTGTGCCAGGCCAGATCAAACTACCAACTACCAAAACTGTGACATAGTACAGATGCCTCATGCAGAGAAAGTGGTTGGGCTTCATACACTATAGAAAGGCTGCTGTATCTAAGATCACCTGTGCATGAAAGATAGGGCCCGATTAGATGGGGACAAAACGCCATTCTGAGGATTAGAAGGGGGTTAAGGAAGCTCCCAGGAAACAGGAATGTTTGGGTGAGGTATGAGTAGGAGGAGGAAGTGACTGACCAAATGACTAGCAGGAGAAAGAACAGTGGAGTGGATTGTGGAGTCAATTATGTGAACAGGTGAGGCATTGGTTAGTGAGTGCACGTGCAACTGTGTTTTGAGTGTGCGTGAAAGAATAGCAAATGTGTTTAGGAGCAGTAGTGTAGGGATTGAATAAAATGTGCGTGTGAGTGAAAGGGTGGTGTTTGAGTAGAAGGTAGGGCACGGAGGGTAGTGGTGTGGAGCAGCAAATGGTGATGTGGAGGCCGTAATTTCATCAAAGGATGGAGGGAAGACTTAGAAGGTGCCAGCGATATCAGAGGGACCGAGGATGAATGTGCAAGCAACAGAGAAGGTGGTTGGAGGAGGGAGAGTAGAAAGAAGGGAACAGAAAGTGAAGGGGAGAGAAGAATGCGGGTGTTTTTCGAAAGACCACAGAATCAGACAGAGTGTATGAAAGGCACAATCTAATATCCCTGTTTAGATAACCCCTGGATAATGGAGGGCAGGTCTAGAAAGTCCCAGTGGGAGGTTAGAATGGGATGGCGTTTGCCTTTCGGTTGTCAATGTTTGTATAAGTCAGAGCCTAGACAGTAAGGGGTCAATATTCTCTATATTCTAGCCTGGGGAGTAGGGTCACTTGGGTTAGGGAGGATTTGTGCTTTGTAGACTCGATGGACGACCGGAACGGCCTGGAAAATCTAATAAATACCCTTGAACTGTCAGTGTTTTTATTGTGCCATCTCGGACATAATGTACAGCATTATGTAGCACTGAATTGAGGGTCGTGGGGCTGTTTTCTCCATAAGGGTTAACTCTACTAGCGCAGTGAGCTAAAGTGTGGTTGGGACTCTCCCGGGGCCCATCCACCCAAGAACTGGTCAATGGGCTGTGTTCATGCTGTTAGAGGGATTTCCAGACCTATTTGTGTCTACTAGCTACAGTGGTTCCTGAATGTGGCCTCACAACCTCTCTGAGAGCCCGGGTACACTTTGCGTCAGGCTGGTGAGAACTTTGGGAGGATGGGTAGGAAACATCTAGCCAGAGAGGTGTGATAAATGCCAGCTTTCACAGAGAGTGCTGTTTTTGGTTTGATTTTGTTTTGTTGAGAAGAGTTCCAGCGAACGACCAGTACGGAAGTCCTACAGTTGCTGCCACCTGATGAGTTACCCGTATCTGTAACCCGTATCTGCTTCAAAGCAGGCAATCCTCCCCCTTGATGGAGCCATACGAGCCTCCCCTCCCTTAAGTGTAGGGTGAGGGTTCCAAATAATATCCTGCCTCCTTGCTCTAGAGCTGAGAGCAGTGCTCCTCCCCCAACTAGGTGAGAAAGCCTCACAGGAGAGTGACAGACTGATTCTCCAGACTGACCTGGCCGCAAACAAAGACAAAGTAGTACGCTGGAGTACTTAAGTACTTACCAAGTCCCTGAGAATGAGTGATCTAAAGGAAATTTTCCTGGGTATGAACGCCTTAGGAACTTGAGATACATTTTAGGAATTGAACATTGGCCTGTGGACAGAAGATCCTCCAAGAATCGGTCACTGAAGTTAAGCCTCCAATCAGGAAATGTGTTTCCTAGAGAAACCTTCTGTTTTGTTGTTTAGCTTTCCCGTTGAGTCATGTAGACATTTCTCACCCTGCCCCTATCAGCTATGCCTTGTGAGGAGGAGGAATACTTCAGGTCAGGGATACTTAATTTTACCAAGACTAGCTTGAGGAATAGAGGGCGACGTACCCTACTCTGACTAGGGATTATCTTCCTATCCACTTAGCCACTAAAATCCACTAGGTTGACCACTTTGTATTGATCGTCACCATTGCCAAGAAGGCCCATTCGGTTTATGGTGAACCAGTGTCCTCACTACCCTCACCCCGTGTTATTTTTCTGTAGACTAAACCTGATTACAAATCATGTTCTCTGTTTAGGAGTGCTCTGTTGCTCCCTCATGACTTGGCACAGTTGTTTGCCGGCATCATAGTCTCTAGACCAGACACCTTTCTTGCAGGGTTCTGTGAATTGGACCATGTAGCTAAGCTTTATGGCATGGAGACAGTTGCTTCATTATTAGGCTGGTTCTACATCTCACCTAAGCAATCGGAATCCAAAAGAAATGCATGCTAGGATGCCAAAAAAGCTTTTAGCTGTGGGACTGGTTGTTCCAGTCTTAACCAGTAGACTGGAGTGGGCCTTATATACACAAAGTGAGTAATTGTTATTATGTAGCCTTATGCACAAGTTTTAAAGTGAACAATACCACCTTTTATTCACTCGTTATGTTCGTTGGCTGGATGAATAAGATATAACACTGACACCCAGGGTTTAGGGGTGTGAGACTGTAAATATAAAGTAAATGTTTTCAGGCAAAATTCTCGTTTAGACTAAAGTAATTATGATACAGAAACTGCCTTGGGTATTAAGACTTTCATAAGATAGCATTTGGTGGCTTCCTCAGAACCCGGAGCGGCAACATCTATTTTTAGCTTATGTGGGAAAGGTCACAAAGCAATGCAACGTTGTGCGCCAATCGGTGTACAAGGAAAGTGTTGCATAGCTGTGGTGTCCAGTCATTTGGTCGACTACAAACTGGTCGACTGCAATTTGGTCGACGCCATTTGGTCGAAAACCAAATGGTCGAATTTTTTTTTTTATATTATTTATATGTGTTTTGTGGGTTTTCGTGTCGAAAAAAGAAAAAAAAGAAAAAAAGGGGGTGGGGGGGGGGGGACCTCCCCAAAAAAACCAAAAAAGGGGTGAAAATAAAAAAAAAAAATTCGACCATTTGGTTTTCAACCAAATGGCGTCGACCAGTTTGTAGTCGACCAAATGACTGGCAACCGACTTGAGCTATCCTTGTTAGCAATGCTGTGCTGTGGTTCTAGAAGTACTGACTGTTTTTAAATAAATTAGAACTATATGATTACACTTGGATTGGTCTTTTCACAGGGATCAAACAACTTGCAAGGGCCAATCAATGAGGGGGGAAGATAGATGTGGATTAAAATTGATTGGTGTTAGGAGCTGATTAGCCTTTGTGTCAATAAACCAGCCAGGGAGATAGACTCCAGTAGCCAGCAGATTGACAAAGCAAGTAATATGGTCAGCAGACAAGAACTATTCACATGGGTCAAACACCCACATCCCCTGTTAAACGAGGTTCTATTTTATTAACTCAGATAAGTGCAGAATCCATTCCAGGCGAAGAGAACAGGGAACACTGAACTGATGAAAAGCGCAGCGCAAAAGAAACAAACACCAAGAGCTAACCCGAGCAGCGCGAGTACAGGCTAAAGGGGAAGTGATGAGGGGCACACCGCAACCTTTGCAAACATGGCCGCCGCCTTTTCGACCCAGTCTGCGCTATCTACATCGCACTAGGAGGAAGGAAGGACGATCCACCCTAAAGTATGGAGCCCCCTGATTGGCCTCTGCTTTCTTCAAATGCTGAGACACAGCTGAGCCGTTAGGCGAAGCCAGGCCCGGTATTAAATGCCCGGGGTTCAAGCCCCCCGTCTTCTCCCTGTCAACTCCATGGCGCTCCAGCACACACCTGCCTGCCTTCGCCAACTCGGGGCTCCTGCTCTGCCCCCGAGGTAAGCTGAACTACCCCATATATTACCACCTGCCCAATTACTATCTCACCTGCTCCCTTAACTGTGTATTCACCCTTGTGTGCTATCAACCACTTCCCATTCAGCTTTGAGTTGCGACCTGCGCATAACCCACCCGGACACGATATACCCTTCAACTACAACTATCCAAACATCCTCCTTCTCTCTCACCCGCTAGCGGATCACGCCAACATAAGCATCTGATCATTGCCTCCATGCTGCCCCACTGTGGCAGACTCCTGCATCAACGCTGATACTACGCTTTCACCTTATCTCCATTGTTGTACTGTCTTTCGCTTTCTGCTGTTTATCATAACATGCTCAGTCTCAAAGCACACCCACTCTGCCCTGCTCTCCAGAACCACCTATGCCAACAGTACACCTACAGTATTGTTATTCAAAGTGTACTGTTAGCGATTCTGTTTTCCCTCATGTACATTATCAATGACTGGATGACTATTGGCTTGGTCCATCTCTCCATATGGCAAAGGCAGCCCCTTATACTTGGAGCTGCGGCTCCCCTAGTGTGTATCCACTTTAACCATTACATCCCATGATGCATGTTCGCTGTAGCCCCGCAACAAGAGGTTCGGCTACCTAGTCTGTATTTACACTACCTACAGTATCTTGTGACAGCGCATCGATGCCCCCGGGCTGTGTGCGCGCGCTTTATAAATGGTAATAAATAAATAAAATTGAGCATTCCAGATGGACAATTGTTCAGGATAAAGCAGCAGATCTGTCCAAAAAGAAAGTCCAATTCCAGAAATCCCAAAGTAGATGGGGGAAATCCAGTCCTGAACAGTGTCCAAGTTCAAAAGCAATTTGTGGAACAAAAGATCAAACCCCAAAACCAAGGTCCGTCAGCAAGCCAATCCAGGTACAAAGATACCACAGCATCAAAGAGCCGTGAATACCAGAAGTAATCCAATGGATCTGGCATCAAACGCTACTCGTCCCGATACTGAACAATTTCAGAGGGTTGGAGCGCCGAATGCCAGGGGGCAAACTTCTTTCTGCCGTGATTGACTGCATCCTCACGGCATGTCACATCTGCTATGCACACTCGGGATGCTAGCAAGTGTAGTTTTCTGTGACTCATTCTATCCCAGAGCTGCTAGGGCAGGCACCACGTACATGGTGCCCTGTTAGCCCCGTGGCGCCGGACAGTGAAACATTCCTGCTAGAATAACCCGATTACTTATGTTTACAGCCTTTTGTGAAGGCTTTACATTTAAACGAAATGTTAATTTACGATTAATATGAAATAGTTGTCTTTTAATTGTGTATTAATTGGATTCCGCTCTGACTTGCTATAAACTTTTTAAAACAAAAAAAAACGACAGTAAATTGAAGTTGATCAGTAGCGGATGCTGTACCAGTTAATTGTAAAAGGTATGTTCAAAGAATAAAGGACATGAACGTCAGCATCGATTTTACATGTCCATTGCAGTTTAATCGTGTTCCCTTGATCATCCGGAAATACTGTTTGTCATAACTCGTAATATGGCGTTCCAGCTGTTTGTCATAACTCGTAATATGGCGTTCCAAGGGCTGGAAAGGGGGTTACACTTGAAACCATTAACATACATGTAGCTGCATAGATGGGTTGATGCATGTGGGCTGCTTGTGGTCACATATGTGATGTGACCATGGCACTGAAAAATCACTCATCAAACTTGTAGTGGCATTCAGAAAGGAGACGGCTTGGATTATTGAAATCCCAACACTTTTCATCCAGTGTCAGTCACAGTTCACTGTATATATAAAAAGGTCTACTGCTTTTATATGTTGCATGTTTAATTTGCGTAGGGGTCACAAAGGCCTTTCCAGTCACCACCATTTTGAAACTTTACATCCGTGTGGCTCTATGGGCTGAAATGTCCATAGCTGTATGGCATCCCCCCCCCAAGGAGGATACGGCTTTCTAACATGGCTATCTGCTGCATTCATTTAGCTAAGAGTTACAATAGACAAAGGAGCCAATACAGGTGCTACGTAAGCCAAGAGCATACCGCTTTAATACATTCCAGGCCTGATTCGGAAGTGAGTGCTAAATAAGGACATTTTAGATTAGGACACCTTTCTTATTTGCTCTGTGCCCTGATGGAATATGAAATTGGTGGGGGATTACTGTTGTCCCACAATTTCAGAAAGATCGTTCTGTCACGGCATAGCAATATCACGTACAAGCACATTTTTCATAATCTTGATTTTATGAGGGTGTTGCCTTCTCCTAACACACCTTTAGCTCCATTTGTGTGCAAAAGTACGGTGCGATACAGGTAGTCGTAACTAACAATGTGCACAAGGACAATAGTGAAGCAGCGACGAGGGCATATATCAAGGGTTCCCTGAAGTACACCACTACTATTTTGTTGACCTGCTACTCCTACTTAGTATTTATGTAATATTTGGTGAAAGATTTCACATGTAGCACGATATGCCCATGAATGAATCATGCAGCTGAAAATCTCCCACCATTGTCAGAGACCATTTACGTAAATACTGCCACTTTAATAAAGTTCTGCTAGTAAAACTCATTGGTTGCGCTTTTCTAAATTGAGGTCGGTGTGAAGGCTTTTACGAAAATAGTGTTGACATGAATACCTATTGCTATGCTTTGCATGCCTTTTAAACGCACAGATGCATGACATTCACTGACAAAATATCCGCCCCCAACCCCTTAAAAACCCCAAAATATGGGCACATCCTTTTAGTTCAGTCTCTCCGCCGAACGAGTGGTCCTTTTTTCTTTGAGCCTGACCTCCAAATCTGGTCCTAGTCTGTGCAGTAGTTGGGTATCTCATGGATTTAGAAAGGAAAGATATGAGGACACCCTTTGTTAGCACAGTTTGTCTTTGAAACATGATTTGAATTGGTTAATGGTTTATTTGGCTGTAGATTGAGCTGCAACTGCCATGCTTCATTCTTGTGTTGTGTTGCAGCTGTTGGGGAGCAGTTTCTGCAGTCTCAGTCTGCTGAAAATTTTCTCTCTATGGACATGGACACTGGGCTTTCCAATGCACCTCGAAGCCACAGCTGGCTCGGCAGCGTAACCTCCACGCAGCGAGAGATGGACAGTGCCTCCTCCAATGGACCTCGCACACAGGATGCTTTCCTCTCACCATTATTAAATAAAGGTAGCATGATTTCTGTTGATTTCCATGTTTCTGAAAACATGAAATGTTAATTATTTAACTTAAAATTGCATTATTTATTTTAAGTTTTTTTTTTTTTGGATCCTTGTTTTTCCATTGCTTGCAACCAACCATGCGCTGGAATGGTAAGTCCACAGTCGGGCAATCTTGCTCGATGATCACCAGCAGGCATTCCCCAGGGTGGGCTGCCATTGTTTCCTTTCCTGGGGGTACTTTTCAGGCTACTAATGTCATGCAAGTCTTAGAAGTAAACCGAAAGCTAGCTAGCAATGCTATGATCAGTCAGCACATGTCTTTTAGCTGTGTTCCTTCATCTGGAACCATGCAGACCTTCTTTTAGCAATGGCCCCATCTACTTGCGTACTGAGACCATCTTTTATGCAAGCTATCATCTCTTTTTTTTTTTGTTGTTGTATGAACGTAACTGTTGGTGGGTTTTTATGTTTGCCAAAATTAATCTAAATGCGAAAATTGTAAAACAAAAAGTAAAATTAGCTTAAACGAAAAATGTTAGGGAAATAATTAAATTTTCATCTAAAGGAATTGTTTGGATCTTTTGTCAGACAATAACGGGTATTTTTTATTTCTTTAAATTTTATGTTAGAATTAAACATTTTAGCAAAAATCATACTTATGTACAAAAGATAATCGTCCACAGGCGGTCATCTCTAATTAACTTATTCCCTTTCCCTCCTCCTTCATATATCTCAAAGGAGTAGTTACACAGAGACTGGATAGCTTGGCCTTTAATATTAGTTGCACTAAGTCAATTGAATACAGTCAGATGTTTGAGCCAATGTTTGTTTCTTTTGGAACCTTGAGCTTCATCAGATTTGGTTCCAACACTCTCCAATAGAATTGAACCACGGCTATCAACGACGACATTTGATGACCGCTGATCATCCGTTGCCACCAGTTCTCCTCCAATGGCATCCTGAATTTGGCAGCAAACCGTCCAAAATGGTCTCTTCTAGCCTTGGTGAAATACAGACAGACCATTAAAATATGGTTAAGATTTTCTTTCTTTTTGGGGTCCTTACAGAATCTACAATGACCCATTCCTTTATTGGGTTTAGATCGAGCTATGAAAATTTCGTTGGTCTGGCACAGATTTAGTTGCAGCCTCACAAAGGTGCCCCTTATTTTGAAGTTTGGGCATTTCTTTAGATACGGCCTGGCCGTACCTTGTTTTCATCCCTCCATTGCCAGCCATGTGTGTAATGTTAGTTTTCCCACCTCCTCTAGGGTTTGGATCCAGTCAGTCTCCATTAATTTAATTTTGGCCCTGGTAGGGTTCGTCGCCAGAGTCTCAATTGTACAGGATCAATCTTCAAGAAGTTTAATGGCATACGATACCCAGGTGTTCAGATGTTTAATGGATTCTGATGCTAGCACCCTTTTGATCCCCTCTATCATATAGGGCGCGTTCGAGCAATTACATTTGCAAAACAGACTCAGCAATTTCCAATCCGCTGCTGATTTAAGTGAGCGTAAGCCAAATTCTTTTTGCACCGCCTGTATTGGAATTGATCGAGGCAGCCCCAGCGTTTTTTTTCCAGAAGGCCCTCTCCATTCGAGGCCAAAGTGTAGGCGAAGTCCCGCAAAACACTCCGCCCCATACATTAGAACTGGAACGACTTTTGCATTGTAAAAGTCAATAAGGGGCTTCAGGGAAAATTTGCAGTACTTTCTCTTTAGTATGGAAGCCTGCGCAGCCAGCATATCGGCTTTTTTTAGATGTTGCCCAAATGACTGAGTCTTTATTGCTGGTGGTAATCAATATCCCCGGGTATTTAAAACATTTAACCTGTTCAATTTCAATAATATTCAAAAACCATTGAAGTTGGGTTTTTGCTTTATGGTTCATTTGTTCTCCTAACACCATGATCTTGTTTTTTTTACTATTCATTTCCAGGTCGTTTAGTCTTGCATATTTATGTAGCTGATCTAGTTGCCTTTGTAGCCCCAGAGGTGTATAGTGCAGCAGGACCAGATCATCTGCATACAAAAGGTGCGTTATTCTCACGGATCCCAGCTCTGGTGGAAATCTTCTGCAATTGCTCATAAACTCGTCCAGATCAGCGATGTAGAAGTTATATAGCGCCGGGGCTAAGGCACAGCCCTGCTTTACTCCTCTATGCGTCGGGATTTCGGCCATAAACTCACCTTTCATAGAAAGGCGGATACGTACAGAGGTGCCTGTGTAAAGACTTTTGTTCTGTTCTAGAAGATCCGGAGGGCATTGTTTGGCTTCCATTTTGACCCAAAGATGTTCACGGTTCATACTGTCAAAGGCCTTGGTAAAGTCTACAAAAGCCTTGTATAGTTTGATGTTAGACTCTGGCCTTGTGTTTCAGGAGATTTAGTAGCAAAGCTAGCGGAGCGGTGCCTAGACCTTAGTAAATCCTGCTTGAAAATGGTTGTTTAGCCTTTTAGCTTGCAACCAGTCCGACATCCTTTTCCGTAGCAAGGTGGCATATAGCTTCCCCAGGACGTCTAAGAGGGCTATGGGTCGGTAGTTTGCTGAGTCTGCGTGGCTGCCGCTTTTGAAAATGGGGATGATGTTCACTGTTTTCCATGAAGGGGAGATGGATTCCGACAGAGTACATTTTTAAGCACCAGATTTAAGATCTGGGCCCATTGTTCTGGGTTTTCTTTTAGAGTGATGTTCGATAGACCTTTGATGACGGGTGCCCTCGAAGTGTTTAGCCTTTTGATAAGAGATGCCAGATTGTCCTAATGGTAGCTTAGGGTCCATGCCTCTCCTGGGTTGACCTCGTGTTTGTATTTCCCTCCAAGTGGAGCATACAAAGCTTCAAAAAAAGCAGACCATCCAGCCTAGTTGCTTTGCAATGTTGTTTGCTTCTGGTTAAGAGATCTGATCAACGCCCAAGTGTCAGCTGTAGATTTATTATTCATAGATTGTAACATAAGTTCTGCATCATTTTGATATAAGATATTTCGATGGCTGATGCACCATGATCTATAATTGGCCTTCATCCTCCTGATTTCCAGATCTTTCTGTAGATGCAGGGAGTTTACCCTTTTGGCGTAGAAGTCGTCTCAACTCCTTCCTTTTGGTCACCAATAGCTTATCATAGGTGTGGGGATGAGGACTTCGCTTCATCTGGCCATTTTTTGATGTCCGAAAGGTCTCCAGAAAAACGGTGTAATGAACGGGAATCCTGTACTTGCTCAAGAAACCCTCTTTTGACTTAGTTGCTAATTAAATCAAAATTTGGTTGATAGTATATGGGGTTAATTTGCGACGGTAGCCATTATTTGTCACTTCCATTTGGGTGTTAGTTTGTGTTTTTGGTCCTATAAGATCTTGATGCCAAACCAGTATTAACTTATTGTGGTCACTTTTCTCAGAGGTAACTACCTCCAGATATTTTATGTTCTTCCACAGATTTCCAGATGCAAAGATAGTCAATTACTGATGTCAATGATCCTCTTTTCCATGTTGGACATCTTATTTCATTTTTTTCCTGAATTCTATTTAATATGTGGAGGTCTCGGCTCAGCATCAATTCGGCCCATAGAGCCGTTTTATCTGTATGCCTGAAGGCCAATACCTCAGTATCCCAATCTTGGAGTTGCTTCATAGACGGATAGGCCATGTTGAAATCGCCACAGAGAATGATAGCTGAATTTGGCCAGATAGAAGCTTCAATAGCTTTGGCCAAGTTATCCCTCATCTCAATGGGGGGTTATACCCTTCACGCTCCAATATATATTGATTATAATAAGGTAGTCTGCCAAGGTCACACGCTTTATCATCTTCGAGATTTGTTTCCATATTACATATTGGAGAAAAGGGCACATCTTTGTTTAATTGGCTCATATTGGGAAGACTTATTGACCAGAGTTAGCATGCCCGCACAAGGTCTACCTGCGTGCCCTTGGATTGCAGGGTTTGCAAACACAGAAAACCTGTCCAAGGAAGGTTCCAACTAGAACCAGGTTTCTTGGAGGCATATGAAGTCCCACTCATCCCAGCAGGGTGCCTCTGTATCCAAAAGATGGTAAAACCCTTGAGTGTTCCAGGACATCAAGGCTACCCTCTTAATCCGAGGATTTTCTAGAAGTTATGGTTGATTTTGGGTCGGGACCAGCTCAGCCAGAAGCCAGGCCCACATTGACTCCACCATGCATGATTTTGCTGGCTGGATCTGCTGAACAGTTCTTTTGGATTTCAACCGTTCTAGCTCTTCCATGTATTTGGAAGATGTTATTTAAATCAGTGATTTTGCTATTGATGAATCTTGTGATACCTGTGACTTTGTCACACAGACTCTTTTTAGGACATCATTTAAACAGGGATGATGAGATTGGCTTTGTGTTATTCCTTGTAGTCACTACAGTCCTGTTTTTGCGGCTGCTCTTTCCTGATGGTTACTAGTTTGCTCCTTCGGGTCAGCTAGACCAGTAAGTTCAAAATCCATGGCTATAAAATTTGGTATAGCTGTCAACAGCAAGTTTTTATCTATTACAGATCTCAAGTTTAAGTATAGCAAGTCAGCTCTAGTCTCTCTCCTAAATTCAATCACTAACAGGTATTAGGTAGTTTCTCTACTGTGCTTTCTGCAGCACTGTTTGGTTGTCGTCCTCTAGTTCCTTGCATGTGCTTTCTGTCCCCCAATCCACCAGTGTGAATTAGGTTTATTTTCTCCACCACATCTCATTGCTTTTAAATGGCCCTATCAAACTGCTTGAAAGAATTAGCCATATAAATCCAAGCTTAAGTCGGAATGCATCAGGCTGTGTTTTAAATCGGTAAACCTTTTTTCGTTGGAAACACAGCTTGAAGCTGCCCCTTGTGTTTCCTTTTATGATATGAGTAAGCACAGACACCCCTGAGGAGCTTTCCAAACATACAAGTAATATGCATTGGCCTAGTCTGCGAATCCCTGGGCAGTTAGAAAAGAGTGTTTAAAAAACAGTTCAACTTCGTTCAGGATATATGCACATTTGCATGGCCCATTTGACCATTTCAACTTCTACTGCAGTGTTGCCTATACTGTTCTAGTCTTTTTAATCCTCTCTAGTTTTTTTATCAGTCTTGAGGCATCTAACAAAGTATTCTGAATAAAGAATTGTAACCAGATCTGTAGTCTCTCGCCTAATTGAAAAGCGCAATCTTTTTTTTACTCTTCTACTCCATTTCAAAGTCCCTTTCAGATCAGCATCAGCTAAATTAAGGGTTTGTTTCAAATTGCAAGAAATAATCCTCTCGCTTTCATTAAAAAGTTTGAGTCCGCGTTTATCTTTCGTCTTTTTGATTTTCTTTACTTTTACAGAAAGGGGTACCGACCATGGGAGGTCCCAGGGAGGAGGGGCGGAGTAGTAGCGGGGAGGAGGGGCGGAGTAGTAGCGGGGAGGAGGGGCGGAGTAGTAGCGGGGAGGAGGGGCGGAGTAGTAGCGGGGAGGAGGGGCGGAGTAGTAGCGGGGAGGAGGGGCGGAGTAGTGGCAAGGAAGGGGGAGTGCCAGTGGAGCAGGAGGAGAACTAACAGAGGGTGGAGTTAAGATGAGGAGGAGTGAAAAATTGAAGGAGGGGCAACAGAACGGAGGAATGATTGAGTGGGAAGTAGCCAGAATACAGCAGGAAACAGAGTAGGCATGCGAAGATAGGCTAACTCAAGCCAGAGTAAGTGCAAGACACTAGCCAAATCCCTACTAGAAGACTAAACCTTGACTAGATTAGAGACAGTTAGGACGTCCCTGAGGAAGAGGACAGAGTACCAGCTGTAGTGCAAGACCGTTTCTATACAGAAGGGATCAACATTCACTAGCATGAACCTGAGGTTACGGATGTCTGATCAAATTCAGACCAGAGAGAGGTGGGAATGACCATAGGCGCCACAAAGAAAATAAAACCCATTTATTGGTCTCTAAGACCCGAAGTGATTTCTGTGCCATCTGTGACAACAGACTTTCTAATTGTACTAGCTGTGGCGGAGCCGTCAGGCTTAACTCAAGGGAGGGAGGAAGCTGGTAGTGAAGTACAGCTATTCCACACAGTTAACAAAAGTAAACGCCCCACGCTGTTTTTTTTGTGGAAAAATACATTTTTTATAAAAAATGTCATAGAATTTCTTGGGTAAAATAAGTACTATAGTTCAGACATTATGCACAGTAAAATCGCTCTACTTGTATAAAAACAGTCATGGCATTTGCAATGTGATGCAAGTTAACTTATCCAGAACTAAAATTACTTCATGCCACAGGATAAGTGAAAAAAGGTCTCCTTTATATTTAAGGCTTCTGGAATTGGTCAGGTTGACCATTTCGAATAGTTGGGCATTTGTTTGTCTAGTAATGGTTCTTGACTAACCACATTGAACAAAATGTATGGATGTATGTATGTTTAGACAATGTGCGGGTGCTACCCTAAGTTTTCCAATAAGTTTTGAGGGAGGTCTACAATAGAATCTCTCCGTGTATACATTACAAGCACAATCGGCACTTTCAGGCGGAACTATGTTTTTTTTTCATGTTTACAGGCTATTTAACTAGATGAAAAAAACGCTTTAAAAGAATCTTTATTCCCCTGATAGTTGCACTGGATATCTCCGTATATTTAGAAACTGAGTTGGTTCCCATACAATATAACATTTGGTTAAATGTGCTGGAGTTTTGGTTTCCCATAAATGTGAGAGCTGGACTGCGAACCCCAAAAGATGTGTTATGGGAAGCAGAGGAGGGGACACGTGAGTGGAAATGAAGCATTTTTATTTTTTTTTTTAAAAAGTTAAGATTTGAATCGGCTTCATTTATGGAATGAAAGCAGTGGATTTCCCAAATACATTTTAAGTAAGATTAGAGGCATTTGAGGAGTGGTTTTTATCCCACTTTTCATCCCACTTGCTGTCGGATCCTGCCTTTGGGCCCATGCGATCAGGTATTGATGTGCTAAGGTGTCCTTGGGCTGTGAAAATGTCCTGAGTTTGCCTGAGAACGATTTACGAAATTTCAGATGGATTTGTTTACTTTAGGAGATACAGTGGCAAAATAGAACATAGATACGTCTGCTTTCTTTATGTATTGCAAATCAGCAGTGGAATCCCTGAACCATTTGTTTTATTGCTCATTGTACAAAAATGTAAGGAAAAAATATCTGTCACCTTATGTTGGCTGTAACCACATCTACAGTGCTCGGGATGCTGTTATATTTCTTAAACGGTCGACCTGCCAAGATGTCATTTTGTCTTTTGCAAACATTTTAGACACTTAATGGTACAAAAGGGCTAATTCTTTTTAAACATTCATCAATATCAACTTAGTTTTTATGGATTGTATTAATCTTTATATATCATAATGTGCTATTTTATTGAAGGTATTGGTTTATATTTGATATTTTTGTGATATTGGTGTTTTGCTTTTATGGATGAATTTATCAGAATATACATGAGGACGTGTCTGTTTGTCTGTCCAAAAATATCAGTCCACTATTTGGTGGTACACTGTACACATAGGCTAAGGGATGGAGTGAAAATGGGAACCCTAGACCACACATGACCGGAATCCATGTGTCAACACTAAATTGTCAAAGTAATTCCTAAAGCCTCTAGGACATAGTATTAGCAATACAGATGCACTAGTAAATGTAGCACCTTGAGGAGGGACAAGGGGTTAATTACTTGAAAACAGACAACAAAAAATTCAGAACACTCCTACACCTATTAACAAATCTGACCTATTTTAAAACCAGTTGGTAATCCCAAAAAGGGATATGTGAACCAGAGCCTGCTGTCTTATTTCTATTGACTGAGAGCACAGTTTGAAGGAGTGGAGCTCTACTTGATTTACTTACATATAACGCAACTGAAGTATTCATCCATAATAAACCAGGCAGATTAATAGCCTGGTTGGATAAAAGCGAGACGCTGAGACAAGTGATCCGAGAGATGCGCCGTGAGGATGGCGCACTCGAGGACACGAGGAGTAAACAAATGCTTTCAGAGATACTACTGCAAATTGTACACCGATACACCAGAAGTAGAAGAAATTGACATGAACGAAGTGCTGGAGGACATTATCCTACATAGGCTAGAGGCGGCAGATGGAGAAAGGCTTGAGGCACCACTGGAATTAGAGGAACTGGCATATGTAATCCGTAACCTACCCTCTAACAAGGCGCCGGCGGCCTCCCGAGTGAATTTGATAAGACATACATGGCAGACCTGCTTCCACCAATGTTGACCATGTTGAAGGAGGCGTTCGAACGGGGTAGGCTGCCGGAGACTTTGAGAGAAGCGGTCATCGTCGCACTCCTCAAGCCGGGCAAGAAGGATACCGATTGCAGCTCATACAGGCCGCTGTCAATGTTAAATCAGGACAGTAAGATTATCACTGCTGTGATGGCTAATAGATTGAAACCATTGATCAGTGACCTGGTACATCATGACCAGACAGGATATGTCCCTTGGCGGTGCATTTCTGATAATCTCAGGAGATTACACCATGTTATAGACCAGACCGCTGGAAGCTCTAAGGAAATGGCGATAGTCTCGCTGGATGCAGTAAAGGCTTTTGACTCCACTAAATGGCCCTGGTTACTAGCGGTCCTAAAGAAGTTTGGAATAGGGCCAGTGTATCTGCAGTGGGTGAAACTATTGTATAGTGCGCTGATTGCCAGAGTCCGGACGGGGTCGGTGATATCAGAAAGATGGATGCTGGGCAGGGGTACTAGACAAGGCTGCCCTTGGTCCCGGTGCGGTTTATATTGGCACTAGAACCCCTGGCGGCATAACTCTACCAATATGGGGAGGTGGGAATCACCACAAAAGGTAGGCAGCACTTGATGTCACTGTATGCTGATGACATGCTGTTTTATTTAAGCTACCCGGAGAAAATCTGTAATATATACTAGAGGTTCTAGATCATTATGCACTAATATCGGGTATAACGGTCAACCCGAAGAAGTCCTTGATATTCCCACTGGGGAGATGCATAGGGATACCCCAAGACAGGTTGCCGGTGTTACAGGTTGGATGGACAGTAGACACCTTCAGATACCTGGGGATAAATGTGTATCACAAAGTGGGGGACAAACATAGGAATAACACACAGCAATTAGTAGAAGGGATTCAACCCAATATGACATTTTGGACAAGGCTGCCCCTAACCATGATGGGAGATCAGCATTGCTTAAGATGATAGTACTGCCCAGATTGCTACACAACTTTGCAAATGTCCCGAACCTGATACTCAAACGCTGCTTTAAAAAAATTCACAAGATGTGCAGATAATTAATCTGGTATAATACTAGAAACCGGGTAGCCCTATGGAAATTACAAAACCCACATGATCGGGCACAAATTAAACTACCCAATTTTGAGGTGTATTATTTAGCAGGTCAATTAACGTATGTAGCTAGATGGCTCTCCGAGGACACCACCTCGGAATCCAGACTATTGAGGGCGGAATGTACATCATACTTCTTAAACAAATGGATGTGGGTAACTGAACCCCTGAAGAGCAGCAGAGCGGCACTACTGACCCTGGGCAGGAAGATCCGGCATAGGACCTGTACAATGCTGGGAAGCAGGACACCATACTCCCAGCAGGTCCCTTTGGTGACACTAAAGGGGATAGACTAACAACTGAGATGTGCCATAAGGGAGCACTGGGAGCCGGTGGGGGTGACAACAGTAGGGGATGTTTGGACAGGCGATGGCAGAATAGAATTTGATAGCTTAAGCGAGGACACAGGCCTACACAGCGGGCAATATATCACGTATGTAGGGCTGATGGCTATGCTAAAAAATACGTGGTCAGAAGTAGAACTGGCCCAGCAGCCAGACGAGGCTATAGAAATGTTCCAAATGGTATCAGATGGGGGCCACAAGGTCTCTAGAATCTATGAAATACTGCTGTCCAAAGTGGGAAAGGAGGTGATTCAGACGAGACAGGACTGGGAAGATGAAAGCGGGTAAAAAATAAGTGACGGGCTGTTGGAAAGGGTACAAGAGTACCACAAAAAGGTATCGAGGAATTCCCGATTACAACAGATTCAATTGTATATTACCCATAAAGCGTATATGACCCCCAAGAAAATTGCTAAATTCACAGATGCGGCTATAAAGAGATGCCTGAAATGCGGGGTAGAAAATGCCGGGATGGTACACATGTTCTGGGCTTGTCCTGAAATTGCAAGGTATTGGCAGGAAATAGCAGATCGACTGGCATCCAAGGGGATCGAACTAGCTGTAGACTCCTTGTGGGCATGCATGGTGGGGTGGGGGGCTTCCCTAGACCGTGCAAACTCAAGCATGTGTGTAAACTCAAAGACCTGGCCTACATTTTAGCAAAAAGGATAGCCATGGGTTGGAAAGCGCAGATGGAGACCCAAGGTAGATATCTGGTGGAGGGACCTTCTGCAGTGGGCCAAGGCTGAAATGGTGGTCTGGAGGGAAGCAGCATGTAGAGGAGGTGAAGGGGAAACAGAATTATTTATGGCATGGCAGCATCTAATTGCATCCCTAACGGGCCTGGGACCCGAAGAATTGGACACTGATAGCTCCCTGGATTATGGAGAAGAAGAGACAGTTGTGGACTAGTGGACTGTGTTGGCCTTTTATAGTAACTTTGAAAAGGGGGATGTTTGGGTTTGAGTAGTGTATGCACCATGTTAAGGTGTACTGTTTGTTCTGAAACCAATAAAATATTTAAACAATATATATATATTTATCCATACTCCTCAAAGATGACCCATTGAATTATAGGCCCATCACTAACTCAGCATTTTTGAGAATCCTAGATAGGGTTGCCTACAAGCAGATAGCCAATCACTTGGAAAGCTTTCCCATTCTCAATTGCCGTTAATCGGTCTTCAGGGCTGGGCACAGCACAGAGACTGCCGTACTCGAACTTAAATCTAGGCTCCTGACCAACATGGACAAAGGACAAGCCTCCCTGCTCATACTGTTAGACCTCTCCGCCGCCTTCAACCTGGTTGACCACCAGTTGTTGGTCACCAGGCTCGAAAATGAGGCTGCATTCTCTCCTGAGGCTTCTCGCTGGGTTGCCTCCTTTGTCCAGAATAGGGAAAGTTGTGTATGTTCAGAAACAGCAAAGCAACCATGGGATCGATCGAATGGGGTCCCACAAGAAGCAAGTCTGTCTCCATGTTTTTACAACGCCCTTCTTTGCAATGCTTGAACAGGAAGGCATTTGGTTCACCAATTTTGCGGATGATACCCTGTGTATCATCCTCTTGACTGGTAACCATGTTCAAAACGAAGCAAGGTTAAACAAACCATACGTCTGTATTGAACACTTGTAGATCATGAATGGCCTTGCCCTGAACAGGTCCAAGACCGAACTCATGATTGTGGGGCCTCCCAACATGCTTTCTAAAATTGATTCCTTGTATAAAAATGTTCAACTTGGTGATGTTAACATCAATACCCTCAAGAAAGTAAAGTCTCTGGGGGTTATGCTGGACCAACACCTCTCCATGAAGGCCCACGCGGGGAACGTAATCTCAGGTGCAGCATATTATCTTAGAATCTTTGCGCATCTGCGTCCCTTGATCTCCCAGGGCAATGCAGAAACATTGGCACAGGCGATTGTGGGAGCTAAAATTGACTATTGTTGCAGCCTCTTGATGGGCATTAACAAAACCGAAATAAAGCACCTCCAGGTGATCCAAGATGGGGCCGTAAGGGTAGTAACAGGCCTGGCTAGGCGTGATCATGTGACGCCAGCCCGAAGAACACTGCACTGGCTCCACGTGGAGGTGAGAAATCGATATCGCCTTCTGTTGATCACATTCAAAAATCTATTGGGCAAGATGCCCAGCTACCTGAATGATCTCACACATGATAAAGTCCTCTTTGATATCATTAAGATCTAATCAATCCAAAATGTTGGTGATTCCCAGAAGCAAATCTAAAAGGGTGGCCAAAGCATCCTTCGCAATAGCTGCTCCGGCTGCCTGGAATGGTTTGCCATTGGATCTGAGGCTCGAATCCAATATAGAACCCTTTAAGAAAAAGCTAAAAACCTGGCTGTTCGACTAGTCTGACCCTCTGGAGATTTGATGTTGTACTTGTCCTCTGTGTTGTCCACGCCATCATGCCTCCGGGTTCATCGTGCGCATTACAAATAGATTAAAGTAAAGTAAAAGAGATTGGAGGTGCGGGGGGGGGGGGGTAAATCTCTCTCCTCCGCAGGTGCCTCCCTCTGAAATAGTCTCACTGCCCCCCTCACGGTTGAGCCAGATCTCCTTAAATTCCAGAAGCTCGTCAAGACACTCTGTTTCACTTCTTCCTTCCCTCTCCCCTGCTAACACCCCCGTCTGCAGCAGTGACTGGCTGCCTGGTTCCCTCTGAGTTCTACAAGGCACCAGGCCGCGGCCCCCAGTCCACCCCCCTTCCTCGCACTTCTCATATGTTCGCTCACCCCTGCACCCCATGCAATCCCTGGCCCTGGCCAACCTGGCTTCGCCTTAGCACTCGCCTAGCCCCTATGGCCCTCTTTCCCCCCCCCCATTCACTTCACCCTCCCCTCTTTGCCGTACACTTCCCTCCCCAGCCTAATACTTTGCATTTTGCGCAATCCTGCACTCCCCCTACCCACCCGCCTCTCACTCGCACTTCTTGGTACTGCACTTGCACGAGCCGAATGTCTCAAGGCCTAGTAGAACCATTTTAGGTCTTCCTCATGATTTCCCAAAACAATGGGATGGCCCAAAAACAAAATGGAGAGCAGGATTAAAAACATACGTAAGTACCCCCAATGTCTACCAGTAAGGTGCATTGGGCTACTTATGCTGTAAATCTGCTTGCGCCCCTGGTGAAGCCCAAATAACTCATAGCGGTCACCAGTCTACTCTCTAAAACCGATGTGGGGGGATTTAATCGCCCTACAGCCAAAATATGGTGCTTAAAAAGCACTCCTGTTGTAGTAGCCATATGGGATATGATACTACCATACAAAGAGGCCAGGAAGTCTAAAACCAAAGGGGTAAAAGACAAAGTGTAGGGGGCCCTAAAAGGGACAGCAGAACACCCAAAAATATAATTCTGCCCTAATAAGCCTTTTACAAGATTACTTTATTTGTGGAAACCACTTTTAATCCTATGGAAGCAGTCCTTCTACGCCAGGATCTGCATTAAGAGTTTCTTTATCAAATGTACCCTGTTGTAATGTTTCCAGAGTGGCTTGCTCAACACATTCTGTAACTCATTGACTGGAATATATAACTCATTGGCTCGTGGCAATCCTGTGTTCGAGCACTGCTTGCTGCTGCAGCCATTATGATGAGGGAAGGGAAGCCTTGTTCTTTCTTCACTTCATGATTTCAATAGAAACCTAGTTTTTAGTGCTGGATGTTTTTTTTACCTGGTAAGCTTGGAAACCAATGTGCATCATATGTGGATATGGCTTGGCTCTGGGTTTGGAAGCAGAGCAGGAATGAGATGCTTCCCAGGGATTTAATAATGGAATTCAAATCCTGACATTTCCTGGGAAGGTTTGAATGTGGTGACCACTTCTGATTGGGTTGGTGGTAAGATGTATTTATGGAATCTGCCGTGGTGGTAGTTTTTAGGCTACCCTAGCTATGATCAAGGAGCTCTGCAAGGTTAGCCAAAATCCAATCAAGGTATGTGAATGTGCAGTCAAGGATGGGTCTCGGGAGAGTGAGTGTGGGGTCAGGGGCCCTCGAGTCATCACAATGTTACACAATTCAGCTTAGACAGTCATAAAAAGTTGTTTCATTTTTCATTGTGTTCTGTACGCATAAAATAATCTATCGGGTACTAATGTGTCACAATTCTATAATAGTTTTCTGATGCTTGTGATTCTGCTTAGAATCACTTGTGTATGTAGTCTGACATCTAGTGCTAATCGTGGAGTAGTCGGTCTTGGATAGAAAAGGGACTTCGACCTGGGCGTGACTGTAACACTATCTGTAACATGACTTGTGTACCGAAAAACATTGATTGACATGTTGAGGTCTCACCAGATAGATTTATTTTTTCCACCTATCTAGTTGGTCGCTCATTCCGAGCTTGTAGTTATATTGCTTTTGTATGTTAAGCGGTTCAGGCTTACTTTCCTCGACTGTGCTTCTGCTAACGACTTGGCGACTGGTTTCTTCATGGTCTTGGCCCTTGTGCTTGGCCTCAATGTAGGGAGAGTGGAGCCCTGTTATTACTGACTTTCATCTGAGAATGCTGACGCTTTGACCCTCTTCTTTCTTTCTTTCCTTCTGTCTGGCTGCTGTTTCACTCCGGTATGGCGCAAACAGCCTTTAAATTCTGCCTGCCTTGCAACTGGAAGTTTCCATGTAAAGGCACTCATCGCAAACTGTGCCTCCCTCGTCACCATGGCGTTGCAAGGCTGTATGCTTTTTCTGTCCAAAACCTTAACACAAGTGCACAAAGCAGTGGCCTACGCTACACAGGCTGATGGTCACTACCCCACCGACACCATCGCCTCGGACAAGGAGTGCATCGGCAGCCACGGCTCTCAATCGGAAGCTGTAGATTTAACAGTGGAACCTACACGTTCCCGCCTGTCTGTCCCCAACAAGCATGCCACCAGCAGTACGATGGGGAAATATCACCCACGATACACCAAAGCACATAACCCCCAAAAATTCCTTTGTGGCTCTACCGAAAAAGCCTTCAATGCCTGCAGACCTGTTGCAAGTTTCGATGGGGCCTTCTGAACCTCGTGGTTGGACACCCTCTGCATCTTCCATCGCAGCCTGCACAAAGTCTTCAGCAGGCAATTCCATTAAATGATCAACCTCCGATGTGGTATGATGCAAGTTATTTATAACATGCCTGTACACAATTGTTTCTATGTGTGACTGAGGAGGGAAGACAGAAGTAGGACAAAACACTGACCTTACTAGGCCTGGTCATTCAGATCATGCAAGTGAGAACACAAAGTGCAGGGGGGTGGGGAGAGGGAAAAAGAAGTGCCAGGGAAAGGGGCAGTTCAATCAGGGCAGCACGACTCGGGGTAACTGCAAGGAGGCAGGGGACTGTAGGGGTTAGTTACAGCCCCTAAGTGTGCGGTAGGCCCAGAGGCAGTGCAGGGACTACTGGTCAACACTGAGGGTATCAAGGCCACCAGTCAGTGCAGCAGATGGGTAGGTCAGCAGGGGAGAGGGAGAGAAAGCAGGGTGAAAAGGAAGGTCTTGTGCTGCTTCCAGAACTTCAGGTGGTCCAGCTCAAGATTGAGGGGCAGGGAGGCCATTCCAGAGAGAGGGCCATTCCATTCCCCCCAACCCCTGGAGGTGGCTGGGTGAAGGGCTCGAGAAGGAAGGGGTTTTGGGAGAGTGGGATGTACTGCAGGCCCTGACCCCAGAAAGCCTTGTGAACGATGGAAAGGGTCTTGCACTTGATCCTTGCAACTACCGGGAGCCAGTGGAGAGATTCCAGGGCTAGAGAGATAGTCACTGTGCTTGAGGCCAAGGACATGTCTTGCAGCCGTGTTCTGGATTGGTTGCAGAGGGGGGAGAGTAGAGGAAGGCAGATTAAAAAATAGGCTGTTGCAGTAGTCCAGCCGAGAGAGAACCAGGGCTCTGGAGACAGTGAGTTTCTGGGGGAAAGTGAGAAAAGGAATACCTCGGAGGAGGTGCAGCTGCTACTGGACTTTCTTGACAAGGTCTGTGATGCGAGAGAGTGGAGTCGAAGATGACACCAAGGTCTTTTCCCTCGCAGGAAGGCAAAGGAAGAGTGCCCAAGGAGTGCAGCCAGAGTGAGAGGGAAGCAGGAGCAGGGGTCCCAATGAAAAGGATATCCGTCTTACTGGCATTGAGGCAGAGCTCGTTGGGTGCACACCAATTTTGAATCGTGGATAGACTTTCAAAAATGAGCGTGAGCAGAGGTGGCTGAAGGGAGCCTGAAAGAGCAGAGTGTAATCTGCAAAACACTGATAGTTGGAGAAGGTGGGCCAAAGGGGCCAAGTAGACATTGAAGAGCCAGAGTGAGACGTTCAAGCCCTGGGGAACGCCACATGTGGGGAGAGGTGGTGGTGAGAAAGGACCCAAGTTGGACCTCGGAGGGTTGGTCCAGGAGGAAGGACAACCAATCCAGGGCCTGATTCGTGATGCCCAGGTACAGTCAATTGATCAGGATGGTGTGGTTGACTGTGTCGAAAGCAGAGGAAAGGTCAAGGAGGATGAGGACAGAAGAAAGGCTTGAATCTAGATTAATTAGCAGATCTTCACGGGTGTTCAAGAGAGCAGTTTCCATGCCTCTGGCTGCTCTGAAGCCAGACTGATGGTCATGGAGACAGCCAACAGATTCAGTGTGGAGAGTAAACTGAGAGATGGCCAGCTTTTCCAGGAGTTTACCCAGAAAAGAAGAGATAGAGATCAGGCGATAGTTTGCCAGACGGGTAGAATCGGCAGAATGTTTTTATGGAGGGGGTGCACAAGGCAGATGCTTGAGATGGGGGGCAGGGGGTGAGGGGGAAGTTCCAGTGGCAAGAAGGATTGCAGAAATCGGTCAAGGCTGGAGCGAGGGTGTCAATGTGGTCCTTGATTGGTCTGGAGGAGCAGGGAAGAACATGTTTGGACTACAGTTTCATAGATCAGACATGTCTAGAAACCTAGTTGGGTGTAGTAGGAGGGAAAGAAGGGAGGACGAGAGGAAGAGGCTTGGATGTGGGCACCATCAGCCTGGAAGCCATACCTGACTAGGACTTTGTGGAGGACATTCTTAAAGAGAAGGTCCCGGTCAGCCATGCTATCAACTCCTAAATTCAGTGAAGACACGCCTGGTAGCTTCCTGACTGACGCCATTACTCACTCGGGCAGTCAACCCCTGAGTGAAAAGATGTTCCGCCCAGTACGCTCAGTCCCTCTGTACATCAGAGGCCACATGCTCCCTGACTCCCTGGCGGGAGTGGCACTATAGTCTTTGGATTCTCCCCCTGACGAGGATTGCAAAAATATTGTATACTCTCAGCGAATGTGTCACCACCACTGCTGTGTTTTATACCCGGATCGCCTGCAGAACGTCCCAGAACCGACCAACTCCTAGCAGTGGTCACAGAAGGTTGCGAAGTAACGCAGAGTTTCCTTAAAAAAAACACCTGGGATTCAGCTGAAACAGCAGTACCCATACTCACACAATGTACTCTCCTAAAGCGCCACGCCTGGCTGAAGAATTCAAGCCAGAGACTCAGGCTTCCCTCATCAATAAGCCGGTGGAAGATTCTGCTCTTTTTGTTAAGGTGGTCGATGAGGCCCTGGAAACTGCTAAAGCACAACTTTTTAAAATCCTTTAGTCGGATCTCAGCCAAACCTTTTGCCCAGTGAGGGGATTTCAAAACCCGCCGGTCCTTTTGCCTGCAGTCATTCTCCTGTTCTTCCCAGGGGCAGTATGGGTCGGGGGGAGCCCCTTGGTTTATTTTTATTTATTTCAATTTTTATAAAGCGTCACACAACCGTGGGCCTAAGAGTGCACATAAAAACTACAAACAGGAGTGGGAGCAGGGGAGAGCTAATTAAGTTCAGCCTGGGTTCCAGTTGAAGAGATGTTTTTTTTTTGAAGAGCCAGGTTTTCTGCCATGCTTATATGTCCTGACAGAAGATTCCACTGCAATGGTGCTTGAACATTCAGAGGTACCACTATGCACCTAGGTTGAATGTGTACGGCAAGCGGCGGAGCGAAGCTTCCTTCTGCCTATCTTAGGTTTTACTTTGCCAATGAGGTAAGTGCGGCAGGCATTGATTCGACATTTGAAGGACAGTCTGGATCTTGTGAGTAATACTGTGTCGAACAGGCAACCAATGAAGGGCCCTACTGGCCTCTGAGATATGGGTGCATTTAGGCAGTCCCTGAATGGCTCGAACCACATTCTGTGCAACCTGCAGGGCTTGAATGTTGGTCTGTGTGGTGCCTGCCAGGAGACTGTTAGAATAGTCAAGTCTAGAGTTGACTAGTGCAGTGACGAGCATGGCACATTTGTTGGTGGAAATAAAAGAGCGAATATAATTAATTTGCTTAGTAATAAGGTTCCAAGATGAGCGGAATATAGGATAAATGAGGCCGCATGTCAAGGATGGCTCCCAGTGTCTTCACCTTCCTTAAGACTGGAATGGTATTGGTATCAATAGTGAAGTTGGCATAGGCAGGATCAAATCTGCCCAGACATGCTTTTGAGGCTACAATCGAGAGCTCAGTCTTTTTACAATTAAAGGCCTGTTGATCCAGAGAATTATTGGCCCAGTGATTAAAATCACCCAGGATGGTTAATGGAATTTTAGACTGTGTAATGTGAGTGATCAATTCCACGATTTGTTCCTTTTAATGTGGAATATCTGGGGGAGAGTGGGGGGGTTGTATAAAGTGAGCACATTGAATCAGGGGTTCTCAGATGTTTTTACTTTGACCCATAGTGATTCCCAGGGGGGACTATCATGTGAAATGACATGAGTCAAGGTGATCCTTACACATTAGGACCACCCCTCCCCCTTTACTACTTTCTCGATCTGCTTGAAAAATCATGTAGTTGGAGGGAGAGGATAGCATTGCTGGAGATGACAGGATTTAGCCAAGTTTCTGTAAGGGCGAACATATCAGACTGTTAATGGTTTTAAAGATGTGGTACACTCCAGACCAGGACTCTTTCTACTGGCCAGGGATGCGGCGTACAATTAAAACGCTTTTAAGTTTGTTTCATTCAGATTCAATCTTTGAGAAGGCAGCCAACCTGTCTCACACCCCCTTAACTTACAACCCGGGTTGCAATGGACAATGAACCAGGCCGGTGTGTAATAATGAAATATTTATTTGAATTTTGAATAAAAATCAAACGCATTCAATATAGGGCAGCAATCACCAGGGTGGTGATAATTACACAGTAAAATGATAGAATACACTTAGTTTAACCTTCTAACCTAAGATACATAATGCACAATTGAAAGAAAGCAAGATTACTTTTGGGTAGTGATTTTAAATGGCACCACAGTTAAGCATTCCCCCTGCAACACTCCCCCAAACCTCTGTTAACCAGAACAGTAGCAAGGAGTCGGGTATACAATGCAAAAATCGGATTGAAAATCCGACCTACCACCCCTGAATGGGAGACCAAAATCAGATTAATCTCCCTTGAAAAATTAGCAAAATGGCACTCGGAATTACTGAACGGTGGTTTTACATGTGCTGTTGAACGGATAAGGCAAGAATGTGTGTGGCTGCATCAAAGAAGCAAGAAAACCCGCAAACTACAAGGCAAGGTACTAAACCACGGGTATACAGTTTAGGAAATCGACTTTGGAAGGAAAAGCCGTGCAGCAAGAATCACCCGTGGCAAAATTGTAATTGCTTCGTTTCACGGGTTTAAAATAGCAAAACTGCTTGGAAAATGAGCAAAAACAGAGATATTTGGAAATCTGTTTTTAATGCTAAGGTACAAAGGCACATAACCGTTATGATATGAAAGTGAAAGGGTGACTTTTGATGGGTGACAGTATGGGATTCTTTAAAGGAAAGGAAATCTGGTTTAAAAAGGGAAACAATTTTGCGGGCAAACTCTGTTTTCTTAGCAAAATGATTTTACTGAGACTATTTTAGTGACTAATTAGTAAAAACACTCTACAAATTTGTTTTTTTTCCAAAAGCAACAATGAGCGTGAATTTTCAACTGGGAAATTAATTGATTTACTTCAAATACTAGGGACTTACACAGATAACTGAATGAGTTGCAAAGTATTGTGCTAACACAGAGGCTAAAAGATTTGTCTAGGGACAGGATACAAAGAGGATTCTAGAAATTTTAAGAAGTTACTATAACACTTATAGGATTTCCTATAGGGTTGGACAAATGGCAAGGTAACAGATAAGAATGCAGCATTTTGATATAGAGCAGGGGTAATACTTACTAAAAGCACTTGAAAGGGGTACTTTGGACAACCAGCCGGGCCTCGGGACACAGGACAAAGAGCTGGTCACTTGGGCAACAGCTGGGCTCTCCTCTAGGGACTAGGGATGTAACGGTATTACGGTATACCGTTAAAGATACCGTGAACCAATTAATTGAACAATAATAACCGTCACATTGTTTATACCGTTCAAACCGTTAAGTGTGCTTTTCAATCTGATTTGGAAAGGCTGCAGTAAGCAAGTGCTGCACAGTCATGGTCTTGCACTGTTGGATGTGCCGTCTGCCAAGTAGCTTCAGTTTGAGCAATTTTTAATGCCATTCCATAAAACACACGTGCCTGACACAAAATCAATGTTAGCAATAGGAAGAATAAATACAGTGCCAAGGAGGAAAAGGGTTTGCTTTTTTTTTTTTAAAGCGCTCACACAGCCCGCATGCATGCCGGCGCTGAAAGAAATTGTTTTTGTTTATTTAGTTGTGTAATTGTTTTTGTCTTAGTTGCGTATTTATAACACGCTTAAACACCCAGAGGTTTCTAAGCGCGGACCCGGGGATCGAACTTGTGTTGCTTCGTGTCGTTTTGCTTCCATGGTGCGCACGTTGCCGCTGAGCTATCCTCCCGGGACTTGGGTTGGCGGCTTTGGGGTTTATATATTTATAATGGATAATGTTTTCTAAGCAAATGACAATGGGGGATTTCCCTGGTTCTATCATTGAATTAACATATAATAAGTCACACTGCGAAATTTACTCATCTCTGTGGGTATTCCCTGCTGCCATACAAAAGGGTAATATGTCTGTGATTACTGAACACCTTTTGGGCCGGAAGTAAACTAAAGGCTGTAACGTAAAGAGAGAGAGTGTGTGTGAGTGCGTGCGCACAAGCGTATACTACCATCAGACTCCATTGATCTGTGGCATGCAGGTTATCAAGATGGCAACATGTTCATCTTCACCAGTAGCCAGTGGGGGAGCTAAAAGCCTAAATGACCACTTAAGAAAAGCTATTCAGTTTGATTTGCCAGTCGCAGCAGGGCTCCCCCCCCTCCTCCTCCTCTCCACACGTGTGTTTGTGTATGGTGGAAGCAAGGGGTGGCATTTCAGTGGAAAGTATGTTGAAAAGCCCAATTCTGGCCCTGAGTGCCTGGTTTTGTTTGTGATGAATAATCTGACAATTTATGACCTTTTAGAAAAAATTTGTTAAGATTAGTTAACTCCACCTGCTATACCGCGATAACCATGATATACCGTCATTTGGCAAGAAGGTTATTGTACTGTCATAAAACTAATACCGTGACACCCCTACTAGGGACACAGCGGGGCAACTGGGGTCTGGTCACAGATAGCGGGTTGCAGCAGCTGGGATCTCTCTGATTTATTAAGATTTTTGTAGGGTTTTAATTCTGGATAAGTGGTTCTGCCTGAATCTGCTACCTCTGAGTGGGCACTGTCATCTGGAATATTGCAGGGTGAATGTGGGATGTCTAGATCTCTGGATGTTGATTTTTGAAGGTAGGATTCTTGAATGTTGGATTTTTTTTTGAATGTCCTGACTTCCCTCTAAGCTTCCTCCTTTTATAAACCGAATGACAGAGTGTTTTTACTATGTGGGCAGAACTAAGCTAGACATACCTCTAAAATTGGATAGGTCAGCTTGAGGATGTTACTGCCTCCCTGTAAGCAGATTGGACAGTCAGTGACTCAGTTTTAGTGTGGTTGTTTTTTTTTTTGTTTTTTTTACAATGTGCTTTGTTCTACCAAAGTTAATTTTGCCAACATCAGTTATGACACAAAATGCTTATATTCACAAATGTCATCAGGAAAATTAGATGGGCAGATTCCGTATTTTGCAAGGAACATTCCGGTCCAAACACCAAGTTTGTGTGATATTGCTTTGTTCTCCTTTCATTCTTTCGCAATTTCTATGGAAAATATTTTATCAAACATCCTACAAATAGATAAACATGAGCCTAACAGTGTCGTGCATATTTGCATTTAAGTTTCATAACCGTGTCATGTACACTTTTTCCAGAACTGTCACTTTACTGTCGTTCGTGCCCCCACATGCTAGAATAACACATTTTATTTTCATGGCGCACAAATTACATTCAAGCTGTCAAAATGTTACATTAATGCTTCTTTAGGTTACTGAAATAAATACTTTGATATAAAGTGTTTTCAATCATATGGACCAGCTTTGTTTCCAAAAGTAGGCTGTCCCTTTCAAACCCCCAGCCAAATGTCATGCTCTTCCCAGGGTTGCCATGGATTTGCCTTTGATCCTAGGCAGTTGAAGCTGAGGAGAGGTGTCAGAGGAATTCACACTTGCCTGTGACAAGGCCAGTTCCCCTGATCTATTGTTCCTGGCTGAAGAAATGCCATCAGTCTGATGAAAGAGACCAAGGTGGAGAATCTAGCGGCTTCATGTGCCCAGGGGGCTGGTCCACTTGGGGAAGGTAATTCTGTTCCCGTGGGAGGCAGGGCACCTTTGAAGTCAGTGCCTGCCAAACCTGTTCTGCTGGTCTCAGTTATTTTTTTTTCTTCAAACCGAAAGTCTTTTTGGGAATAAATATCTTGTATATGTTAGAGCAAACCCACATCTTCCATCACATTTCTGTGCAAGCACAGGCCATCGTTTTAACATTTCACTTTCAAAAGGCATTTTCCTGCTTGGCAAAAGCACCGTTTTACACGTGGGTTAATTTTTCTTACCAGCACAGCGACCCCAGGTGAGCTGTAGGGTCCCACTAGCCCATTCTCTGCACCATGCGGCCTCGGACCCCCACAACCCCTTAGACCTGCTCCGTTCCCCGTGGCTTCCCCTTCCCCTCCCTCCGCCCGCCTCCCGGACCTCCCTCCCCTGTGATTGGCTATTCGGGCCATGCTGTGTGCCTGGGCCTGCAGCTTCACCTGGGAGAACGCCATTATCAGCACGGCAACCCCTGGTGAGCTGCAGGAACCCACTACCCCATTCCCTGCAACATGCGGCCTCTGACCCACCCCCACCCCCCCGACCTGCTCCGATCCCGTTCCCTGTGGCTTCCCCGCCCTCACCTGTGATTGACTGATTGTCTGGTCTTAATTGACCCAACCAAGGCAGCCCACTGCCTGGCAGCACTGCGGCTAAGGGCCCTAAGGCAAAGGGCGGCTCCTGCACTGCCGGCTCCAAGATGTCTGCCGGTGTCCGCAGGGGAAGCAAAGGAAGCCAGCAGCTAACAGACACCAACAAAAACTGTAAGTGTGGCATGGGTGGGGGAGAGGGGGGTAGAGCAATCCCTCTACTACAGAAAGCCCTCGCCACTCTACCTACCCCTCCATAACGTTGACTATCATAAATATTTCACTACACTATGCACTAACATACTGTGATGTTATGCTGCTTGGCATTTGTATAGCGCTTTGTATATCATTGATAGGTCCGCACAGCCAATGTTAACTAGTGCCAATGTTTACTAACCTATAGAGAACGGTCAAGATCAGCCTATGTCACTTTTGAGATAGAATTGTAAATGTCAGCATATGCTGCACTTAGTTGGAATCCTGAATGTAGCCTGCCTCGCATATAGATAGAATTATGAATGTTAGCAAATGCCACACTTAGTTGGAATCCTCAACGTAGCCTACGTCGCATCTAGACAGAACTGTGAATGTTAGCATGTGCACACAGAGGGAACTCCTAAGCTTAGCATGCACCACATCTAGATAGAATTGTAAATGTCAGCATGCCGCACTTAGTTGGTATCCTCAAGGTAGCCTGCGTCGCATCTAGATAGAGATGTTATTCAATCATTGATATAAGACTCTCCTGCCAAGCCTAGACCAAGCGTGCAATTATGAATCAATAACCAACCTACTAACAATTTCACTCCTGCATACACCTCTCAAACCAAACACAACCACAAGCCTTGAACGCAGCAAACCGCACAAACTTCACTACACTGCAACAACAAAACAAACCACACATAGACTTGCACAACAGCACACGATGACTAGTAACCGAAAAACACCCCAAGCCCAGCCAACGGACCCACTGGGCTGAGGCTGCCAACAGCACATCACTGCTATCTTGCACTTTTCCAGCTCATTCGCACTAACTCACACCCCCTCTCCCTTTTTCAGAGCCGCCAGAGCGCCAGGGGACCACTCCAGTGGTGATAGTGCGTAGTACAAATATCCTTTAACATTAACATCAAGAAAGGCAGGAATACTAGGAGGCATCCCAATCTGATTAATCTAGGGTGACTAATTATCTGAGCTCGACAATGGACGATTGGGACATTGGCTCTCTTCACTTGCTTTCTTGGGCATGTACTTTACCATCTTTTTATTTAAAAATACTTTTAAGAATCTGAGCTTCCCATTGGTCATAACCATTTCCAAAACAAAGAATCCCATACTGTCTTCAAATTTCACAAGTGTCCAGTGTGTAGTTGAAGTTCCTATCAGCACAGCAAGGGCATAGTTTTATTTCCTCATCTACATTTTACTGATCGCAAATACATCATTAGCAATAAGCTATACAATCTTTCTATTGGTATATTATTGGGCATTTTCTTTTTTGAGAATCCTCCAAAAGGTCATGATCTGTATGTATAGATTATTTAGTTGCATTGTAAGTAAACCAAGAAAAGCTCCTTCATACTGTTCCCTCAGTTAGTGCAAGTGTGACATTGGCTCTGGTTCACATCTCCCTTTTTGGGATTACCAACCGGTTTTGAAGTAAAGTCCATTTTTCAAATCGGTTCTGTGGAGGGTCAGAAGAAAGATGTTGGCTTTTTGAGGACATGTCATCTTGTCTTTATTAAAGAAATATATGAATAAGGCCTATCTTTCCCCGTCATTGTGGGATGTTCCCTACCCACTTTACTAACTAAAGGTGCTCGTCGGTCGTCTCTGAATAAGTCTACCGTCCAAAAAACAAATACTATCTGTCCCTATCACTTATGGAAACAACAAAAAGGGCAGGAGAATGCCTCACTTCTGCTGGGTGCTTTCCGCACTTGTCTTCTTATTTTGGAAACAACTTCTTAACTGACCATTTTTCAATATTCTTGGCGACTCTTATCAGTTCGTGTAACTTTCCTCAGGTTGGTATACTTTGCACTTTAGGAGTGTCTTTCCTTGACTCATATTGATTTATCTTAAAGGTTACCATGGCCTTCTGTTCCTCGTACATTTTCTTTCAATCTTGTCTCCTGCTTTTCTGGATTTGATGTCCCCACTTCCCAGTGTAGAGAGAAATAGCCGCTTTATTATTCACTCTTTTGGGTATCTCTATTTGCTTTCTCTCATTGCAAGTATTCAGATTTGTTAATGATGGTTCTAAACTCTTCTCACTTTCATTGAGAGAATTCCTGATTGATATTTCACTTTCATTTACCTCCCTTCTGGGGAACATAATTATTCTCGTGCTCACATTAATACAGTTCAGATTTATCAAGTTTACTTTCACGTTTTTCTCATTCCTACTGAAATGAGTTTTCTGGTTCAAATCGTCAGTTGGCTTCCCGTTGCTCCCATATCCCCTGTTAACTTCCTTATCAGGGAACGTCTCTGGGGATCTCACAGACCGTACCTGATATGATATGACATTTATAACGTGCCTATTCACAAGTGTTTCAAGGCGCGACAAGGGAGAGGGAACAGAGGGAAGATCGACAACGATCCTACTAGGCCAGGTGTCATTCAGATCGCGCAAGTGCAGGGGAAGGGGGAGGGGACAGTGGAGAACATGGGATAATAGAATAAATAACAAAGTAAAAGTACGGCCAACTGGTGGCAAGTGCAGACATCAGCTATCAAGTGCTTGTAGTGGGACTGTAGGGATACAGAAAACAGTCCCAAAGTGGGGGTTGCCAGAAGGACATTGCAGGTGTGCGACTGGCGGGGGACCAAGAACAGAGGGTGGCCAGGGAACCAGTGCAATTTCAGTTTCAGCCAGGAAGTCAGCAGGGGAGAGGAGAAAAAGCAGAAGCAAAGGGAAAGGTTTTGAGGTGCTTCCGGAACTGGAGATGATTCTCCTGGAGTTTCAGGGAGGGAGGGAGGCTGTTCCAGAGGGAGGGCCCAGTCAAAGAAAGAGATCTACCACCAACTCGTTGCTTGGAGAAGCGACTGACCCTGAGGGAGTTGGAGGCGGATGAGTGAAGAGATCGTGAAGGAATATATTTAGGAAGAGAGTTGAAGGTATTGAGCCCCCCGGCCCCAGAAGGCTTTGTGGACAATGCAGAGGGTTTTGAACTTAATCCTCGCAGCCACTAGGAGCCAATGCAGAGATTTCAGTCCTGGAGAGATGCGATCCCTGGGCTTGAGGCCAAGGACAAGTCTCGCAGTCCTGTCATGGATGAGTTCCAGAGGGCGGAGAGTAGAAGAAGGCAGATTTAGAAAGAGGCCATTGCAATAGTCCAGCCTAGAGAGAACCAGAACTCTGTAGACAGTGAGCTTCTGGGGGGAAGGAGAAGCAAGGAAGAATACCTCCTGTGGAGGTGAAGCTGGTAGTGTGACTTCTTAGAGACATCAGAGATGTGAGGAGAGAAGGAGAGTGTGGAATCGAAGATGACCCCGAGGTTTTTAGCCTCGCAGGTGGGAGCAGGAGAGCAGCCAAGAGAGGCCGGCCAGAGAGTGACAGGAAAGGAAGGAGTGCGTGTGCCGATGAGGAAAATCTCAGTCTTACTGGCATTAAGGCAGAGATCATTGGTGGCACACAGTTCCTGGATGGCGGACAGACGGTCGGAGATCAGAGAGGGAGAAGAGGTGGCTGAAGATAGATTGAAAATGAGCTCTGTCATCCGCATAGCACTGGAAGTTGGGGCATAGTGCAGAAATGCAGTGGGCAAGAAGTGCCAGGTATTGGTTGAACAGCCAGGGAAAGAGGTTAGACCCCTGGGAAAACACCACAGGTAGATATAGATGTAGAGGAGAGAAAGGACCCAAGTTGAACCTGGGAAGGTCGTTCAGAGAGGAAAGAGGTCAGCCACGCCAGGGCCTGACCGGTGATGCCCAGTTTATCACGGAGGCGGTTGAGCAGAGTGTCATGGTTGACCGTGTCAAAGGCAGAGGAGAGATCAAGTAAGATGAGGACACGGGGGGTGTTGGAATCCAGGTTGGAGAGCAGGTCTTCACGGATGTTCAGGAGAGCAGTTTCCGTGCTTCTGGCAGCTCTGTTCTTTTCGTCCACTGCACTGTTGAGCCGTTCTCCTCAGCGTCCTTGTTAGGCGGTCTCTGCTCTTCATCTTTTCCATATTTAAAAGGGCAACCATGCCGCTTGCTGTGGCTTCCCTATGGTGTTAACAGCAATGTTATGAGTGCAGGCTGACCAACACAACACTCTGGGCCGCGCCACCACCACCTCTCAAAGCCTACTTGAATCGGTTTCTCTCAGGTTTTCGGTACGTTGGTCTGTGTGCTGCTTCCCAGCAACCGCAGATTTCGCAGGCTCTGCGTCATGCTGCGGTTCCGCCTCCTCCCAGGTTCACGTTCTCAGGGAACATCCCCTACTTTGGCAGATGTTCCTCTTTCCTTTTTTCCCTTCCCTCTTCTCTCCCTCTCGCTCTACCTGATGAATGTTTGTTTGTTAATCCACTTGTCACATTGAATTGGTTAATTATGTTTAAAGAAACAGTTCTCTTTGTTCTGAATAATAGCATCTGTTTGCTGCTTCTTCAGCCCAGTCTTGGTACTTAACATTATTGGACAGGTTCGACAGTTCCATGTATGCTGTAATGTTTCTTGTTCCATGGAGTTCCTCAAAGCAACGGGAGTCATTGTCCCCAGGGGCTGGAGTGTCTCCCGGTGAGGTCCCTTTTGCCTCGACCCCCTAGGGAGGGTGTTGGGGAGCCGGCTCACCTTCCTAGCCTCACAGGTGTGTGCGGGGGCTCCCGCATGGGGAGAAGAGACTAATCCCTTGTTGTCAGTTCCTACAGAATCCATAGACCTAATCACAGCTCCCTTGCAGCATACCTCTTTGCCAATTTGTGGAATCTGAAGTTGTAGAGACTGCAGATACGATTTTTCACAAATAAATGGATAACATGTCAGTGACCCATTGGCTATTTCAGATCTGGTGTCTTCCCTGAATTTACCGCTTTACCACTGTAGAAAACTTGACATGCCACAGTAACCAAAGCAATTGGACGAACCCATGCTTGTTCCTCTTGAGTCTTATGTGGCCTTTCACAAATAATGGTTTAATGAACCATTTTAAATTCCAAAAGTCTTTTCTGAAACCAAGTTAATATTCAGTTGGCTCTTCTGTTGCCATGATGTGAATGTTATTTGTGGCTTGTGTGAGAGGAAAGGATTGAAATGTTTGTAGTTCTGTACTCTAAGTTCTTTAGAGTATTTTTGCAGCTTATGTATCTGTTTGAGTCCTCCTTGGAGAATTGTCAGTGGAGCTCCATATCCACACATAGCTATTGTTTTGTGAAGGTTTCACAGTGCTCCTCTCCAATTATGTTTTGGGGTTTTACTTACAGCATATCCACACCTGCATGATTAGGTTTATAGAGGCCTCTTCCAAGTAATATGTATTTGTATGGCTGTGAAAGCTGCACACAAAATTCCACAATGCGTAATCCAGGGCGGAAAAGATTCTGTATAACCAGTTTCCTTTGATTGTGGCTCTGGTGTTCTACATCTCATCCTACCAAGAGACTACTGCAAGGCAAATATTATAACAGTCTGTTAACTGGTGGTGATCCTAGGCACTTTCATATTGCCCTAATCACCCAGCACCAGCAAAGACTGCCGGGGCAAAACCTGAGGAAATAAGGTGAGACTGGGGGACACAATCTGTAGACATTGCTGGCTATGTGGAAGTAAGGAGCATGCATTGTTACATGTGTGTATTTCATGTTGACAAGGTGACAAGTTTATTAGTAGTTTACGACATATTTTTAGTAGGACCAATCAATATTTGATTTACCATAAAGTTAACTTTTACTTTCAATTGAATCTTTGCAAAAGACTGCCTTTTTTCATTCGCTGTCGGTTTGTCATCTTTGTTGACCACAGGTGGTGTGATTGTGTCTGTGTGTACAACATGTACTGCAAATGTTTTCTCCTTCGAGTGTTAGGGTGGTAAATCATTGTTCCAAGCTATTCCACAAGTGTAGAGATGAATGAGGTTACAGTACCAAGAGGCTCCTTTTGTGTACCATTTGTAACTAGTATTGTCTTTTACCAACCCCTCCCCCCTACCCTCTACCCCTCTCCATTGGCAGGTGGCACTTTAGGAAGATGAATTCATCTAAAATGTTTGGTGCTTTGGTTTAGGTTTTACATGAATGTCATAATATTTAAATGCTTGCAAGATCCTTTGAAATCTGCTTGCGAGATCAGATTGACTGCAAACATTTTGCTTTCAAAGTACCTTTATATTAAATGATTTGTTGGTGGTTTCCACAAAAGTGAAAAGTTGAGCAAGCTGTGTCATAGGCATCATTAATGTATGCCCAGCATTTTATTGGGTTATGCAGTCATGGACCCCAACCATCTGTCTACATACTGCTTTCCTGGGGTTTATATATATTGCAACCTGAATAAATAACTTTCTGACCATACCTGAATTATCTTGATTTCTTTTTTAAGGTGATGAATGCAGTATTGGATCTGCTACAGACCTGACTGAAACGAGTTCTATGGTGGATGGAGATTGGACAATGGTTGATGAAAATTTCTCTACTCTAAGTTTGACACAGTCAGAACTAGAACATATCTCCCTGGAACTGGCCAGTAAAGGCCCACACAAATCACAAGTTCAGCTACGGTAATGTGAGACGTTCTTGTATGCATGCACATATGCTTACCTTCCACAACCTTTTGGATGATGCAGTATAAAGATACTACAGAGCGTGTAAGCACATCAAATGCCATTCTTCGCAACCCCCAAGAAATCTAATTTTCAGGCTAATTTCATATGTCTTGTTGGACAGTATAGATATTTTAATAACCCCAGCTAGGTTTCCATCCCATCTCTTGACACACAGGCCATGTGAGCTCCAGCTTTACACATGCATGCTCGTCATAGCTGCCCCCATTTGATTTTCTGAAGCTTCTTGAATAGAAATATGGTTATTATAACTCGTGCTACAGCTAGGACTGGGTTCTGCAACCTTTGGATCTCCAAATACTTGGGACTACATCTCCTATTAATCCTAGTGCGTATGGTCCATGTTGAACGGGTCATAAGAGTTGTAGTGCAAAACATCTGAAGAGCCACAATTTGCAGACCTCTGAGCTAGAAGGTTTCCGCAGGCATTAATTTCATTTGTTTTCAAAGACTATTTAGTGGTCTTTTTTTCCTTTCACCTGAAATGTATTAATTTTTGTTATTGTTAACCCCCATTATCCCCAAGTAGTGTCTGCATTATTTCTCCCTTCAAGAAGTAGTTTTGTTACCTTCACTGTATCACCTAAACAGTGTTTTTGAGTGTAAGCAGCAGAATGTTCACTACAAATGTATATTAAATTAAGATTTTGGAAGACCGTTCAGTCATAAAAGGGTCTCCGTAGACGACCTAAAAGACTGGTGCTCGCACTCTAATAATGACTGTAGTCTAGTGGGATGTGGGTCTAGTACTTTACCTTCATTCTTAAGAATGTGTAAATATCTCCCCAGAGGGTCTTCTAGCTGCAATTTAATTCTCTGATGCACATCGGTATTATGGAGTCTCCTATATATGTAGCTCTTTGTATGTATAATTGAGGCTTAATTGTTTATTATTCTTTAGGGCGTTGGCTTGTATTTTTCCCCTGGATGTTCTATATACTTTGTTTCTTGTTTGTACAATTTGGTGTGTTTTGATTGTGCTTGTTTTGTTTTGCACCCTTTAGCCTTCCGGTACCTCAATGCGCATTATAAATGATTAAACAGAAACATAAAGGAGCATCATTTTTCTCCCTTCAAAATTGTCACTGCCATAATTATATTCTTTTTTGACCTGTCATCTGGTTATTCCATGGATTACTCTTATGTCCTGTCCCCTTTCCTCCATCCTTGTGGATGTCCCACAACATTGGATCGGTACCGGAACCTTAGGCAGCGAATAATGAGCTACCCCTTTAAATTTAGCATAGCGCATGGGGGCACGGCCCAGAATACCTTCCCCCTCCGCCCCCTCCCCCAGCACCTCACCTCAGTCCCTTTTTATTGTACGGACGGTGTCGGACCTGGCAGCTAGGCGCAGGAACATTTTCAACTTTCCGTGTGCTCTGTTCTTTTGTTTTGTGAAATTCTTCACCTCCCTTCAGTGCCTTGCCTCCCATGTTGTATGTCGGCTGCTGGAGGCTTCACGAGATGCACATCCTGTGATCGGTCGTTCCCGGCCTCGGACCCCCATGCGCTCTGCCTTGAGTCCCTGGGGCCTGACCACCGCTGGGACACGTGCGTGGCTTGCTACAGCTCTCTCGGACACTGAGCCTTGAAGAATTGTCTTTCGCGCTGGAGAGAGATCCTCCCGGTCATCTAAAGGATTTCGTCGCCAGGACCTTGTGTCCGGAAAAGGTAGCTCTTTGTTCAGCAAGCCCCACAGCACGGGGACTCCTTCCCGAGTCCTCCTACAGGAAAGGGGACCTTGGAATTTGGATCTGGCAAACTAGAGGCCATTACGGATACCGGCTCCCAAGCCGAGGGGCCAAGGGGCTCTTCCGGATGATCCACTGAGGTGCGCTCTTGCTCTTCTGCACTGGAATGCAAGGGTCTGTCGAGTTCTGGTTCCTGGAGCCAGCAGGATGCCCGATCCCTTAGACTACTGGCTCCATAGCTGAGGGTGTGCAGCCTGCCAGAGCCACATCTTAGATCATTACGCAGGGCGATTCGACTACTTACCTACTGGCTGATGGGTGTAGGCCTACCAGAGCCATCTCCGAGGTCAGCGCTTCTGCTTCAGGGTTCGGGGTGCAAAGAGTCCTCGTCCTTGTTGGAACCGGCACGAGGCGCGGGTCCTGCACACGCTCCCCCCACCCCCCAGGGTGTGGCACCAGGCCCAAAGATGATGGACAAGCATGCGACAGAGCCTGCAGGGCTGGCGGCCATCTTGGGGCCTCAACCAGGGATGTCATTTGGTGGTCGCCAGTTGTCACATTGAGTCCCCGGAGGTCTCCCTTGCTACCCCGGTTGTCTCCCATGCTAAACCTAAACAAAATATTTTTTTATTTTATTGACACGCCTGTGTTTTGGCCAGCACCGTTTTGTTCTTTGTTTCTGGAGTGGCTGGCTTTCTTTTTCAGGTCTATTAAAAAAACAGAGGTTCCACAAGTGTAACACTTTGAGCAGTGACCCTAAATAAGAAAGAATAGGAATAACAAATGTCTTTCTGGAATTCTATGCAATAGTTGCTAGACTGATTAGTTTATTTCAGGAACACTTCAGGGGGTGAGTCACTGATTTAGTCTGTTCTTAAACACCTCATAGTCACAATGCAGACAAACTTCAACAAAGCATTTAAAGTAGGATAAGCATCCATTTTGGACGATGTATTTTGCTCTTCTCAAGTTGCTGTTATAGCATGTAATTTTCTGCCGTTGTCAAGACATTCCATCTCGGTGTTCTCGGTCACTTGACAAAATCCTTGTGCCTAAATGCTTGTGTACAGTGTAGAAATGTTTACCATAATACATAAAGTAGCCCCTGATTTCGATTTCATTTTGCCACAATTAATGATTTGTTGCAATGCGTCGATCATTCCTATCTCCATGGCATGCTGTTCATGATGTTGGTTTGCATGTGTGGGGTGACAAGTGCTCAGAGTTCAGGATGCCGTGTGATTGCGCTGCTTTCCCTGTGCTAATCTAAATTCTTTAATACACAGTTAGGAACCTTCCCAATGGTATGTATTTTGCTAACCTCTGAAGCCTGAAAAGTATTTTAACGCAGGCTTGACATGTAGCCAACTTTGGCCTGCTGTTAAATCTCAGTTAGATAGATATATCCAGTAAGATAGCTCTGTGGGTTGAGCGCTCGCTGCTACAATTTGTGTGCGATGTGCAGGTTCGAATCCCGGCAAGGCCAACTCAGCCTTTCATCCTTCTGAGGTTGATAAATGAGTACCAACATAGGTTGGGTGATATTGTATGCATATTTGTTCTATAGAAAGCACGTAAGTGCTATATAATAACACCTCATCATTTGGCCTTGGATGTCTGCTTGAATTCACAGTAATTTGGTAATATGGGCCTATCAACACTATTAACGATACACATGGTGATCTATTCTTGTATGAAATGTATATCGCATTACAGCGATATCGTAACCATATTTTTTGTAGAGTACTTAGGAACAATGCTACTTCCTGTTTTGTCAAGGGGTGAAAGGTTGTGTCCCATTGCTTCCCGTGATGTCACTTCATGGTGAAGTCAAATGACATCACTCCCTGTGATGTCATCACAGGTCCAGGGTCGTGTGATGTCACTTCCGCTACCCCTGACATTTTGGTGAAATGACGTCCCTGGCCTCAACCGGCTCCTTTGCCATCAGAAGGGGGTTCTAGTCCTCTTCAGTGACTGGTGTCAGGCACTGTGGCGCATGGGGGATGGTCTCCGCAGGGTTACATGTATCTTGCTTAGCCTTTTGGGTACCCACCCAGGCTACTCAGTGCTTCAATCAGGAAAGAAGACCCAGCGCGGTGGACTGCCGGGCCCCCTGTGATCGGGATCGCTTTTTTGGGCACGTTGTCCTCCTGTAGCGGTCCCCCAAATGTCGGGGCTCCTCAAGGGCCTCATCACGGCAGTGGTTCCGCAGGTTGTGCCTCCTAAGCCTCCTCCCTGGGTCCCCTTCCGGTCCCCCGGGGAGTCCCAGTAGCTTAGCCTGTCCCACTTACGCTCCAGGCCCTGCCGGTGCTTCCGAGCCTTCAACCTCCAATACCACCATGCCTCCTCCCCGCAGTCACCTGTCGATGTCCAGCTGATTTTGGGTTCTGACCAGGGGGGAGGGACCCCTTCAGCTCCTTTTATGTAGGAACCGGACACCCCTCCATCTGGCAAGGCGGAGGGGGTTAGGGATATGATGACGCCACTGCACACGATGAAGAGTCTTTGGCATCGGTGAAGACGTTTCATGACAGTCTTCAGGGCCTTGCAGCGTTTTTGAGGGTGCCCCAGCCAAAACAGCCCCACACGAGCAGCTAGGGCATTCCCCTTCAGAAAGATGTCCTTTCAGTGGCTAGAAAGGTCTGGCAGAAGCCCCGGGCCAACGCCCAGATGAACAAGAAATTTGACAGCCGCTTTAGGCTATTGGGTGGGGAACCAGTTTTCCTGGCCTCTCACCGTCAACCACACTCTTTAGTCATGGCAGCGTCCTCTTTGTATTCCAAGCCTTCCTCATCCACGGCAGGTGCCACCTCCAGGTGTCTATCCAAGGAGGACAAGGCCCTAAAGTCTTTCGGCGAGAGATGTTAGCTCAACGCCAAGCTGCACCTGCGACAGGCCAATTCCGACACCCTCCTAACCGCAGCAAACCAGAATCTGTGGCGAGAGATTGGGGAAGTTCCTGCCTGACCTCCCTCCTTTAAAGCCGGGCTGGCAGAGGCTTGCGCAGGATCTCATGAAGTCCTCGGTTTCGCACATCAACACTGCCAGCAGAAGCCTCTGCCTGGGGGTCAAAATGTGGCAGACGGCATAGGTGCATGCCACAAATCCTTGTATGTGCAGGAGAGGATTCTAGACCTTCCGTTCGAAGGGATGGACTTCTTTAATTTGTCCACTGATGACGAGCTGACAAAAAAGACCTCAACGCTGACCGCAAAGTCCTTGGCCACCCTGACCAAACCGGGGCAAAAGTCCTTCCCTCAGACATAGGGCAGGCTGTTGACGCTCAAGGCAGTGCTGTTGGTAGCGCTCATTTCTGCACGCCGAGTCGGCGAGCTGCAGGTTGTCGTTGTGCGAGCCCGTCACCACCTTCCACAATGATAAGGTCATTTTAAGCACTCATCTAAACTTCTTTACCTTCTGTTCCATTTGAACCAGAAAATCTTCCTGTCGATGTAATTTCTGAACCTGCAGTGGCTGAAAGTGCGTTGCATTCATTAGATTTGAGGCGAGTACTCAAGTTCTATCTCTCCCAGATGAGATGTTAACAGAAGTCTGAGGCATTGTTCGTCACCTTCGGGGGGAGCGGTGGGGGGAACCTTGGGTCTCGGCACCCAAGCTTCCATTGGCCGTTAGATGGTGCAGGACATTTCAGAGGCTTACATGGCCATGGGTAAGAATGTTCCGGTGGGGATTCATGCCCACGCGGTCAGGGCCAAGGCTACAGCAGTTCCCTTTCAGAGGCACGCTTCCTGGGAAGTCATTAACAAGGCGGCTACTTGGGCCCCTTTGTCTGCGTTCTGTAAGCACTATTCCCTGGATACCAGCTCCAGGCGGGCTGCAGAGTTCGATCAGGCAGTTCTGAAGAACCTTTTTGATTCTTAAGCATGAGGCAGGTTGTCGCAGCTCCACCCAATTGTCTTGTTCCTTGGAATCACCCGCAAGGATGGAGGAAAGGGGACAGAGACGTATGAGTAATTAAAGTTGGTCACTGTAGTGACTAGAGTACTCCTAGTCCTTAGTCCCTTTTCCTCCATACATCCCACCCACCTTCCCCCGCTGGTGTGCCAGGGGCTAAAATGATCAGCGACGCCAGGTATTCAAGCGTCCGATATATAAAAAGGGGACTGAGGTGAAGTGCCGGAGGGCAGCTTCTCAGCATTCCCACACCCGAGGCGGCACGCTATGCTAAATTTAAATGGCTAGCTAATTTTTCGCTGCCAAAGGTTCCAGTACCATCCCCATGTTGGGGATGGGGGGTGCACACAAGGATAGAGGAAAGGGGACTTAGAGTACTCTAGTCGCGACAGTGAATAACTTTAATTTCTAGCATAGTCTACATTTTGAAGGCATACAAATCTGAATGCATAGTCACAGTGCCACATCAAAATGTTGATCTTAAATTCCACCCTTGTTTTAAAGCACTACCCGTGGAATTAAGTGAACAGCCTGTATTTATTTCTTATGCTTTAAAGTTACAATTGGCATAAAGACCCCAAACACAGCAGGTGGGAACACTACCAAGGAAATCTAACAACCGCCACACCAACGGGAGAACTCTCCTTTCCTGAGGTTCTGCATGATCTCACCATTTTTACGTGGAAGTGGTGATGGAACTTCATGGCCAGGGAGCTGCAGGAGAGAGTGTTAGTGAACACAGTACAATATATTCAAAAAAGCAAATAAGGAGGGTTTACATCATGAGTGAATATGTAGTTGCACGTATTTACAATATAGTGTGTTTGTGCAGTATTGTGTATGGGGCCAATTGTACTTTGGTACTAGTCCATCATCCTCCTATCCGTGAAGCCTGACTGTTCCGCTATTAGTCATTGAGAGCGTTTTGGTCTAACTTGGAAACTCAGAATGAACTGTGGGAAAACCTCACTAACGGGAGGCAAACCTAGTGTTGAGATGATTTCCAAAATCAGCCCTGGTGGGAGGATTTTGTGAGGTCACCCTATTATGATGAACTGGGAAGACACTGAGAGGTTAGGCAAACCCATTCGAGGTGATGTAGTAGAGTGGCAATGCTTAGTCTCCCTAAGTGTGTGAGTGCCTAGGGCTGCAATGAGTACACACAGAGTAAATCCAGTAGTTCCAGTTATACAGGTAAGTATATAAAATATAATTATTTGTTCGCCATTTAACTTTAAAAACTAAGCACATTAAAATACCAGGCAAATATTGTCACGCAAAACAGTGTTGACGCACAAAAACCCTTATAGAATATAAGCATGTGAATCAGTGACCAGTGCAATACAGATAAGTAGCTGAGATGTATTAAGATGGAAATAACTTTTAGCATCAACACACAACCGCTTCCCTAATTCTTATAAAATCCAACCCTAAAATGGCCCGGGGGCTTGTTTCCAAAAGTGACCTGTTCCGAAGCATATACTTCTTCAGGTATGTTTATATAGAAATAGCAGTGCCAGTAGTTCTGATTAAGAGTTCCCAAAGTAAGATAAAGTTCAAAGTAAAGTTCTGATGAGTACTTAAAAAAAAAAAAAACAAATGGGCTTAATATCACAGCCGCCATCAGCTTGTCTTCGGGACGTTGTAAAAGTAACCAATAAGCCATTACATAAGAAGATACAAGGATACAAAGTATCTTAACTTCACTGTAAGATGTGTGCAATTTGAACAATACAAGAATACAGTTTCTCGGTACTGATAGTCTTAAGGACTTGTCAGTTTCCCGATAAGAATGAGCAAAACGGGCAAGGGAAGCAAAGCAGAAGGCTTTAATTACCTCCAAAAAGTAAGCACAGTGTTCAAAACAAGCTAGAAGAAAGGGTGTCTTATAGGAATCTATGGCAGGAAAGTTGCAAATGAAAAATCTTTCCTAACACCTAGTCTAACTCAGCAAGAGTCCAACCTATGTAATGGAATTTACCAGAGTGCACTGCCAATCACTTAATCACATGGCACAGAGTAATCCAGTGGAAAATGGGATAAAAAACAACCTGGCGTGGATCCAGCAAGACTGGGGGGGGGGCATGCCTACTTATCCGTCTGATCCTGCGTCTCCAATTTAAAATAGGTAAGCCATGAGGAGTCATTTAAAGCAGTATGAAATCGATGTTGCTTAGGAAACTAAATGCTGCTATGATTAAATGTGTTGCCATTGTGAGGCATACCCTGAAAGTAGACAAAATTTACTTGTATGCACTTTTTGAGTGGTGCCATTAAAGAGATTACTACATTATTTTAAACAGAAAATCAATGGTTAAGAAAGAAGTTGTCATCTGCTGTCTTTTTGAAACCAATAACAAACTGCCATTCTAGACATTCTGCTGTTAACAATGTACTTGACACCTTTAAAGATTTCTTTGCTGCTGCTTCCCAGCTAGGTTTTTGCTTTACAAATTCCATTCATGCTTTAAATACTAAGGGTGAATGTATTCACAATAGTCAGTGTTGTGCACCTCAACCTCATTGAAGATCTAGTATTTGCAATATCCTTCTTCCCACCATAATGCTGTGTGCTTACTCAGGAGTTGGGTATGACCAGTTGAAGGGGGCGGTGAAAGAATAAAATTCAACCAGCTAGTCGCACTTCATTGCACGATGAGCTCCTCATTTTATGGCCTTTTTGGTCAATATTCTACTGAGTGATAACCGGATTTCCTCTGGCCATCTATAATTCTGGCTTGTCAATATGGCTCTTTCTTGTGGTTGGCAGGAGTCAACATAATGTGGTAAAATCAAATGGGGTCTTCCTGCTACATGATGGCCCAACTGCCTTTTCAAAATGTGAGTGGTCACACTGTAAGCCCAAATAGGTACAACTGGATGCCCCAGCCACAAGCCAATGGTTCAACTTCCTTCTCCACAAGTTTTCATCCTTGTGGGATCCGCAGCACACCTGTGTCTGCCTCTGATTTTCATTTGGGCTTTCATTTCATGTTCACCAAAATATATACTGCTTTTATTTATTTTTTATATATACCGTGCACAAGACAAAGCCCGGAGGCATAGGGGCGCCAACGAAGATAGTACCAAAGAAAACATGAACCAGGAAGAATCAAGAAAAATCATGGGAGAAGATCATGCTATAGCAGTACAGTTATTTACTCAAAAAGTTTTTCAGCCTCAGTTTAAAAAGATGTAGACTAGTACATGATCTGAGATCCAAAGGAAGGCCATTCCATATCTGTGGAGCTGCATACAGAAAAGATATTTGCTATTACATAAGTAAGATGAGTTCTTGGGGTTTCAAGAAGGCAGGTATTGTTAGATCTCAGAACTGTGCGAGCTGCTAGGTGCAAAATTCGGCAAGCCAAATACTTGGGAGCTTGCCCAGAAATGCAATTGTGCGTGATGCACATGACGCAATAGGTGATTTGGCTGCAAATAGGGAGCCAATGTAAGGCTCTCCTGGCAGCCGTGACAGTGTTCTCTCCTTTGCAAACCTGCCACAATCAGCACTGCATTATTTTGAATCATGTGTAGACGTGTCATATCGTGTTTGGAAATTCCCAGCAGAAGACTTGAACAATAATCCAAATTGGCGCCTATAATAGCTTGTGCAATTCTGGCGTGATCAGCCGATGAAAGAAAGGACTGTAGCTGGGCCAAGCGTTTCCGATGGTAACAAGTACTAGACACAAGACCATTACCGCCAACTGACCACAGCAGCCTAGACTTTTTCAGGCATGTGCATTCAGGGAAGTCTGAGATGGTGCAGGTAAAGGGCATCACTTCAGGATCCCAGCAACGTGTCTGTCAAGATCTCCCTCTGACCACATGATTGGTACTGCATGGTGGGAGACTCACAAGTACAGGTCTATTTCAGATAAACATTATGGACCCAAACAGGCAGACACCCAAAGCAACCAGTTGCTCGGCCAATAGTGCAAGAGAATGGACGGATATACAGTGAGTAGCTGAGTCTCAGCTGACTGACTCACCAGACCTCCTCTTCTCTCTCCAATGTGGCAGCCCCTCTAACCTCAGGTGTCTGGAGCAAGGCCAAGCCCAGTCCTGTGAGCTTATATCTGCCTGCGCTGTCATTGTTCTTCTCAGAACCTGCAGTTTCACAGGGGCCCCAAGGGAACCCAGCCACAAAAGTGCTCAGTGAAGTGAGGAGGCCAACAGTATTTTCTATATGGTATTTTTACTTCCTTGTTTCAGTAGTGCACAATCATTACTTCCAGGACCTAGCATCTTGACCTCTACTAGCAATCATGCTGGTTTCCCAAGTTGATGTTATGTAGGGTAGAGCTGATGAAATTAGCCAGTAGCACTGCCACACTACATTCTTATTCATTGAAGGAAGGATTGGGGAAAAAGCATGGGTATCACAAAATGAGGAGACCACAAATAGTAAGGATCCAGGTAGAGCGTTACAGGTCTCTCTTCTGTTATGTCCATGCTGCTTGTAAACCAGATTTGAAACTGTGGTTGCCTTACAAGTACAGTGATCCAGTTAATTCGATAATGTCAGATTTCACATACTGAAAAGGTTCTTATTGTGCAAACTATGCACAGTTAATATTAGTTATTAGAACACCCTATTGATGTTTTCAGTGATGTGATTGATCAATCTGCGGGCTCTACGAACTGGTAGAGCCCGCCGATTGAATAAAGCCTGGAAAAAGGTATGCAAAGCTATCCTACGCTGCGCCACCATTATAGCCCCTAATTTAAATCACCACTGGCCAAACAACATTCAGGTGAATTCAACACGGCACACAGAACTGAAACAGGTAAAGTTCTGTGTGCCGTGTTTCCTTCGAAGCGTGCCTGGAGTGGCCACGCCCCATCAAGGAAGTAAACTTCCTTTCGTTTTCACTTGGTTAAACCGTCATGTTATCAAAAAAGACACATTGGGCTGCAATACAATGCTACAAAGCCACCGAAAAAATGTAAGTACCCAACAGTTATTAATGAAACCTAGAGCTACATACTAAATATGGGTAAAATACAATATTGGACAGTTTTGAATTAGAAAATGGCATGTGGCTAGTGCAACCCTATATTTGCATACATAAAGACACACACCTGCAACCTTTTTGCTAATTTAATACTCCACCCACGCACTGCTAATTACCTCCCACAACCCTATAAAAAAGCCACAAGCAAGTGAATGGCTGCAGCATTGCAGCCTGTACTGCTACACTGTAGTTTGACTGAAATGGCACATAGATAATTTAACCTCCTCGGAAACAAATCCTAGAGGAGTGGCTGAAGAAAGAGGATGATGAAATGAAGGAAAATATTGAAATGCCTAAAAGACACAATTGTCTCTCAGATGCAGATTTAAATGCCCTAGAGATCAACAGATGTGAAGCCAACACATAAACTGCAACCAAATGGGCAACCAGTATTTATTCTACTTTAATTAAACACTGACGGGGTTCTAATAGCTTTATCAACCTGCACCTCGCACTGTACCGGGCGTTATGGTCCCTAATGCCTCGGCAAAGGCCTTTGCTTCGCTCCAGCCTCTAACTCGGTCTTCAGGGCCCTTAACACTCGGCATGGCCCTCGCTGCAGGTCTATAAAGCTATAATGTTCCGCTGTTTCTAAAATCGGTTTCAAAGTGTTGGGGTGATCGTGAAGGGTCCTCATGATTACGAGGGGTTAATGTTGGGTGCGCCGTATTGATGACGGGTGGGAGCAAACTGGGCGCAATGTTGCAATGTCGTATCTATCGAGTGTAGTTAATAATGGGTGGGATATGTTACTTTTTAGTGTTACTCTTTGTCTAGAACTGAGTTGCATGCGCATTGACAATTGCAGGGTTAAAAACGCGACTGTAACATGAACACAGTTTACACGGGGTGCTCTGAAACACCTGGAAACTGGGAGACAGAGGGTTTCAATGAGCATGCGGAGGGGGTTGGGGTCTGTCCTGCAATTACGTAGTAAAGAAGGAATAACATTTAGAAAAACATGTATATAAAAAAGGAGTTTAAATCACACAGAGAAACATATGAAAGAAGCTTAAATAAGGAGTTGATATACATCTGCACGTAGTGGGGTTTTGTGAGTTTATTCAGACTTTGCAGTTAGCAGTAACACAATGCATTTTTTAGGCAGCTGGGATATTCTGGTTGTTCGGGACTGGTGGTTTGAAGGGGAAAAAATGAGTAGTCAGTAAAGGGTCTTCTTAAGAGCAGGATGAAGGTTTATGATTAAACAGTTCCACAAAAAGGAGCAGATGTAATCAATGCAAGAAGTAAGAAGTCGCGTAGCGGGGTTTTACCATTAGCTTGGGCTGGTAATAACGATGGGGCCCGAGGCAATGCTATCCGACGGTCAATTTTCACAGGTTGAAACTAGAGGCTGTACATGCTGAAGTAGTGGTTGCATCAGTTAGAATGTCTTAAGAGGATCCAGGACTCTGGTGCGGATGGAATCGCAATTAGTTAAATGAGAAATCGGTTTGTTCAGGCCTTCCTCCTATCGCTTCAGTATCCGAGCAGACCATGTGCAATTACACATAAGGTTAAAGGCTAAGCCAGTTGTTACTAAGTAATGAATTATGTTATATGTGAATGGTTGATTGTACATGATGTCACGAACTACCACAGACCAATCCCCAGTAAAGGCGGGCTTCGAATATGATCTGAAGATGGTCGTAAAGATTGTTGATGACCAATGAGAGAGAATGTATTTGAAAAAAATGTAAATGTTTTGTCGAATCAGGTTTATGGGGTGGGTGGTACTAAAATATCTGAGTGTTTTTAGTGTTGCCAAAATGTATACAAATGTAACAATTGATGTAGTCTTTGAGACTTGGGTTGGTTCCACGTGACTATACAACTGCTCCCTAGAACCTTTGTACAATAAACCTTGCTTTACATACAAAACGTGCACTTGTTCCTCAGGTGGTGGACCCCGTTTTGGGCTCAGGTAAAAAGGGGTCTGCTCCTACAAAAGTCTTGAGGTATTCATGTATTGCTGTCAAATTACTTTAAATGCACAGTAGATTACATGCAAAACCTTTAGGTGGTTCTGATTGAGTAGCTAGCTTTTATGATATTTTTCTGTAGTACATGGATGCCGCCAATAAATCAGTGATGCAGCAGCAGAAACCAGCGTAGCTTGCAAAGGCAGCAATTTAAACTAAGGGGCTATCCAGGAGACCAAAATCTCAAAATGCAGACTGGTTTCATTGGTTCCTTAAGCTGTTTCCCATAGCAATAGATGCTGAACACGAATGCAGGGGGGCATTTATGACCGCCAAATGAGGGGTGGACACTGAAAAACAGATATGATGTTGCCGTGTTTCATAGTTCCTCGCCATGTTACCTTTGAAACATGAGGGAACAGCTCTTAGGTTTTGGCCATAGTCTGCAAAGATGTTTGGTCTTGCTCTTATGCAACAGCCATTCAAAGTGTTCAATTGGCAATTAATTGGTAGCATGTGCCGGGGAGGAGACCAAAAACTATTCCAACATAATCCAATTAAGTTTTACCACGGATTGTTTAAATCTGCTCTGGGGTCTTCATTTTTTTTTTAATCTCTCAGTGGGATTTCCATAACAGCCAGACTAACTCCATCCAACCTGCTTCATTGTCACGTTTGCCCTATTTTCTAGTATTTTTTAAAATATGATTGTGATAATTGAAATAGAGATCTATCCAACATTGTTATTGCAGTATACAAACATTCTTTGGACTTCATTTATTCCTTTGTTAGTGACTAATACTTTGTCAAGTTTCAGTTACGTTTTCTTTTGTCCCCTGCTGCTCTCTCCCCACTGCTCTCCTTGGTGTTCTGTCTCTTAATGTATACACCTGCATCCCCTTAACAGGTTGCTGGTGTGCTCTCTCAATTGGGTCTGCCTGACTTTGATTAAGGGGACATGCATGACTCTTGCAACACTTTGCAGTCATCTTCTTTGTCCCAGTACTGTAGTGGTGAAGTGGTGTAGTGTTCAGTACTCGTCGCCTCTTCCTCATCACAGTCCTGTCAAGTGTCAGATGTGGGTAAAAGAGGGGAACCACTTTATAGTAACCCATAAATGTTGGTGGAGGCCTAGATTGTTCCTCAAAGAAAAAGGGGATACCATGTCTCGCCTGTGTGCACCCCAATCGCCAAGGACCTTCCACCCAGGTGATCCTCCCTCGCTTCTCCACCCCCCAGGGTCGGGATCCAAGAGCGGTGGCCTTTCCCTGGCCACCTGAGAAGAGGATGCAAGGGGTCTAGAAGTGGAAATACCCTCAAGCTTCTCACAATGGTTAGTCTTGATGTGGGACAGGAGGGTGTAGATGGAAGAAGGCACTTGGATGTGGAATTCAAGAAACGCCATTTATAAAACAAAATTCTAATGGATGTTCCACAGATTCTTCATCTTAGATATTTATTCCCTTGTTTTGCAGCTCTCAAACTTTTTCTCAGCAGGGGGCATAGTGGCCAGAAGCAATGTCGATGTGGTTACAAATAGGGCGCCCGGTGCCCTGTGACCTCCGTTCTTTTTTTTTTTTTTTTTTTTTTTTCCTGCATTCCGAGCATGCTACTCAGAAACTTTGCTTCAGAGAAATCTTCTGAAGCAGTTATTTTCTTCAAAAATGCATTTTAGTGGAATTTGTCATCATGTCTACTCCGAAACCCTTTGGTTTAAAAAAAAATGGTGTGATTGCAGAACAAAAATGTCACTCACTGATCCTCAGAATTTTTTTGTTGCCTCGGTACCGACCACATAGTGGTGTGGCAGTGGGAGACAGGCCAAAATAGGGGGAGGCCCCAGGCAGGGCCACAGTTTTGAGCCAGGGAGTTAACAGACCCCATATTGAGGAAGCCTTGTGTATGCGGACTGAGTCTCCTCCACTGGCAATAACAGGCAGGCTAGATAGAAAAGTGAGAACACAAAAGAAAGTACCAAAGTCTTTGCAGAAATCAGGAACAGATTTATCACAGGCAAATAAGTAGGCTCATTGCCAGCAGAGTACATTAGACACACTGTACATTGATGATTGTCTGCACTGGGCTGCAGGCACAAGGAGGGGCATTGATAGCAGGCATACCTAGAGGATGAGATGGAGAGCGAGCGGCACAGGGAGAGCGAGCGGCACAGGGAGAGCGTGAGAGAGCGCGAGAGAGAGGTGCAAGGAGGGAGCAGAACAGAGGCCCTACTGGGAGAAATGTAGAGCAGTTTGGGAGAGAAGAGGGGGAAGGATGGAGAAGGGAAGACAGGGTACTTGTTGAAGTGACCTCCTGAGCTCTTTTGACCCACCCCTGCCTCAGTCAGCACACCGCCACCACCAGCCAATAAAGAGAGCCCTACTGTCCTCGTGCCACATGCTTATATAAGGCTGTTGTTCCCACCCATTCCAGCCCAACTACTCACCACCATGATAACTAGTTTCTATGTGGTTCCCAGGGGAGGGCAGCAGGCATTGGCAGGGCAGGTGGGCACACATTTTCAGATAATTATAGGTTGTAAGACAAGTGTCCTTCCAGAGCCTGCCCACCTCAATGATGGATGCAAGTAGAACTCATTTTGCAGGGCTGAGGGAGGACAGGATAAAGGGGAAATGAAAATTACTGGGACAGGTCATTGGCACACATTCTCAGGAAGGGTTTAAAGCGTCAAGTGCCAAGCTTCATCTGTACCAACAGGTGGAACCAGTTCCTCGAGGGAGTCGAGTCCTGGGGAAGGATCATGCAGAAGACGCAGAACAATGTAGTCTCTCTGTCTCTCTGTCTCTCTGTCTGTCTGTCTGTCTGTCTGTCTGTCTCTCTCTCTCTCTCTCACACACACGAAGGACACACACACACTGCCAATCTAAGGACACACTGTCTGCTATCAATGCAATGCAAGACCACAGGGTAAAGGTGGGCAATGTCCAGGGTGCCACAAAACACACGACTATAGGGATCAGAACGCAAAACGCAGTGAGCAGGCAATGTTGAAACCAAGTGCAGTGTAGCATTAGTGAAGTACCCAAATACTGATTAATAGGCAGGGAAAAGGAAATAAACAATCATATAGATTGCAAGAAATCAAGTACAGTGTAGCATCAATGCAGTAATCGAATAAAGGCAGGGAAAAGGAAATATGCAGTCACATAAAGTGCAATATGGTAAATACATTTGGGAAAAAGCAATACATTGGAAAAAAATGAAATAAAATAAAATACACGCAACCCACAACAAACTCAAGTGGCAAATGTGTAGCACAGGTGAAGGCTCCCAGGGGTCCAGAATGTCATTTCCACAGTTGCGGATTGCAGCTTGTGTTGGGTTAGAACACCAAAAGCCTTAAAGGAGAGAGCCTCCAAATTGGCCCTAGGTCCCTCATCTTAGAACTCTCCAAGTACCGCAACATCAAAGATCTGATCCGACGAAAAGAGCTCATTGGCCAATAAATCACCAGAGAAGGAGAAGAAAACAGTAAAAAAAAAACATAAGAGATCCCACTCGAGGAGACTCCTGCCCAGAGAGACACACAGTTCCCGTCTAAATCCACCTCTGCAAAGAAGTTGGAAGAGTTTTGCATCAAAATGATAGAGGTCTTGAGATAGCGAGTCCACCCGTTCTCTCTTCCTATGGGAAGAAGACCTTCGAGCCCACTGCGCCCAACAAAGCTGGCAGGGTTTTGACTCACCAACCACTTGTGTGCCCAAGACAAGTGAAATCCTCGATCCACCTGCCAACGTCATTGGTGGCTGATGCGTTTTTTGAAGTTCCATCTGTGACTTTGACGTCCCAAAAAAATTAATGGAAGACAGCAGAGGATCCTTTGGGTAGATTAATCCCAAAATCTACAAGGGATTTTATATCCTCTTTACAGGGCATTTTTAATGAGGATGACATTGCTGTTCCCTTTGGACACGAACCCATGGGCCTTCCTCAACACCCTGAAGAGTTTCAGGATAAGGAAAAGAGGCTCCCTGACTTAGCCTTAGCCCTGCATGACCCAAGTGGCTTGGACACCTCTGCTGAGGTGTAATACCCACAGGGGAGACCGTAGAGCCCATACAAATGGAGCCCATACAAATGTGGTATATATGTGAATGATGGCTAAAGTGACTGATTCCTTAGGTTGGGGCCCCCCATCTGGTGGATGGCACTTAAAGCAGTTAATGCTTCATGTGCACTGTTGAATACACAGATACTTTTAGGTCTGTGATAGCTGAGGCAGCCGAGCACATCCCTGAGGGTGAAATGATGAAAGGTTTCCTCAACATAGTGCAGGATGAAAAGCAAGCAATGCACCAAACGCTGCAGTTAGGACTTTTGTGTCGGGAGATCTGACTGCGAGTTCTGTCATGCGATGATTCGCCTGGCTCAAAGTCGGGGTTTGTGCAGGACGTCCAAGCGACGCTTCTGGACATGTCCTTTGACAGCCAACATCTATTTGGACAAAAGGCAGATGACTGCCATGTCCAACACTGCAGCAAAGTCCTCTAGTATGGCGATAAGGCAGCCTGCTCAACCTTCCACTTTATGGAAGGGCAAACCTTTTTTTTTTTTTTTTTTTTTAAATTTTATTTTTATTGGTTTTACAAATAATAGAAAAATGCAAACATTGCTTAAACATAAACACGGTTGCACATCCCTCAGGGGGGCAAGTCGGGCACGAGATGCAAATCAAAACAATATACCAAGAGTCTTTTAGTCGTGCGACAGTTCCAGTTACCTGAGTATGTTTCATTGGCTGTTTGCCGTACTTCCTTCCCACCCTCTCCCCTCCCCCCCACTTGGTTTGTTGTACGTCACAAATACAATCATCAAACATTGGTATCGGTATCGTGCGGTTGGCACAGGGCTAAGCATTGCAAGATATTGGCAGCCGGACTTAGGTGACTCGCTGTTTGTATTTTGTATTGTCCTTTGGGCATGGCATCATTCAGTCGGGCTTTGAGGCTCCTCTGATTGGGGGGCAGAAGGGGGTGAGATATACGTGTTCTTGAAGTCCATCCATAGGGTTTCACATTTCGCAGATTTATTGTGCAAGGAGGCGGTGATCGTTTCCATCACATAAATGTTTGTAGCGATTTTGATCCACTCGGCCTTCCCTGGGATCAGGGGAGACTTCCATTTGGTCGCTATGAGGGCTCTTGCCGCCAACAACAGCTGGGGGGCCAGGCCTTTCACCCGGAGCCACTCTTCCTCGTCTCTTTCAAGGCCGAACAAAACAAGGTGTGGGTCGAGTTCCCTGTGAATGTCATCTATCTCCTTAATCCATCCCAAAACCTCAGTCCAGAACACTTTGATGTGCGGGCAGCCCCACCACATGTGCCAATAGTTGGCATTTTCTCCACACCTCCTCCAGCATTTCGGGCTCATGGATTGGGACATTTTAGAGAGTCGAAGTGGGTCATAATGCCATCTATGTAGGAGCTTTATTGCATGAAGTTTGTACTGGCTGGAGATGGAGGATTTGGGTGCGGCTCTGCACATCAGGTCCCATTGGTCGGGGAGTATCTCTTCGCCTAAGTCTTTTTCCCATCTGGCTCTGAGGGGTTCAGTGTTGCCACCTCCTGCTGCTAAGAGTGTTTGGTACATCACGGATATGAGGCCTTTCATTTCTGATCTGGAGTCCAGAAGTTTCTCAAAGGCGGTGAGTTCTCTTCTCAATTTTACTCTCCATTCAGGTTTTGTCAACACCCCTTTTAGCTGGATAAAGTGAAATGTCGATAAGATACCTATCCCCAGCGCCGTTGTCAGGTCCGGTAGTGTAATGAACGAGTCTTTTCTCTGAAGTTGTCCTACCCTTTCGAGGCCCGCTTCGTACCATGACTGGAATCGCTCCAGGTTCGGAATATGGTCATTTACGCCAGGAGACCATAGGTGACTGAGCGGGGATGGCCAGGTGGTGACTTCTCGCATCTCTTTCCCGGTGCGCCATATGTTCCATATAGTAGTCAATATGGGATGTTTTCTGATTTTCCTCTGCACCCGTTGGTATGGGGACCAAAGCCATTCTGCCACTGTGGCGGGGGACATATAGTGGTTATCCATCTGGACCCATTGCAGGTGTTTGTGGTCCCTAAGGTGTGGGATTAGGACGCGCAACTGGGTAGCTTTATAATAATTCCTTAGGTCAGGAAGACCCACCCCTCCTCTTTCTGTGGGGAGAATAAGGGTGTCATATGAGATCCTCGGTCTCTTCCCCTGCCAGATGAACCGCAACATGGTCCTTCGGGCCTCGACAAAGAATTGATTGGGTATCACGATCGGTAGCATCTGGAAGGGGTATAGAAAGCGAGGGAGGCACACCATCTTGACGGCATTAATACGCCCCAGCCATGAGATCGCCAGTTTACTACATTTCTCGAGATCTCTTTCAAAGCTTCGGAGAAGCGGGGGGAAGTTGGCCTCGTAGAGGTCACCTAGGGTTCTAGTAATCTTTATACCTAGGTATTGTAATGTCACGTGTTCTATTTTAAGCCCAAGGGGGAGGAACTTTGCCTCATTTTCAACCGGTGCACCTTGGAGGGGAAAGAGGATGGACTTAGACATATTCACTTTGAATCCAGAGAACCGACCGTATTCTTCTATTAGGGCTATGGCATGAGGGATTGAGGTCATAGGTCTGGTTAGATGTAGAAGGATGTCATCAGCGTACAACGCTGCTTTGTATTCGGTCCCTCCCAGCCGTATTCCCTCTATTCGGGGGGAGTCTCTGAGATTTTGTGCCAGAGGCTCCAGGGAAAGTGCGAACAGGATCGCTGAGAGCGGGTATCCCTGTCTGGTCCCCCTTTGCAGTTCAAACCACCTGGAGTATTCTCCGTTAACGAAGATTGATGCTTTGGGAGAGGCATATAGTGCTCGTATCCCATCGCGGAATTTGGGGCCTATTCCTACTTTCTGGAGGACTGCACTCAGGAAGTCCCACTCCACCCTGTCGCAAGCTTTTTCCGCGTCAATCGAAAGGAGGGCCGGGTCGTCTTGAAGACTGTGCCCGGCGTGGACAAGGTGCAGAGTCTTACGCATGGTGTCGGCACCCTGCCTGCCGAGAATGAATCCGACCTGGTCGGAGTGGACTAGTTTGGGCATTAAAGTTTCTGGCAGCCAATACCCTGGCATAAATCTTCACGTCCAGATTGAGGAGGGAAATGGGGCGATACGATCCACACAGTTTGGGGTCTCTACCTTCTTTAGGGATGACGGATATGAGGGCTTTCTTAAAGGAATCTGGGGCGGTCCCAGAGCTCACTATCTCGTTAAAGAGTTCCGTGAGGAAGGGTGACAATTGATCGGCGAAGGTCTTGTAGAAGCCGGCCGTGTAGCCATCTTCGCCCGGCGACTTCCCTAATGTAAGTCGTTTGATTGCATCTCTCGTTTCGCTTTCAGTTATGGGGCTATCAAGGAGTTCGGCTTCTGTTTGCGTTACTGTAGGGATGGTAATTGGGGACAGATAGGACGCTATGTCAGAATGAGCCGATAGCAGCTCGGAGGTATATAGATTTTCATAGAAGGTGGCAAAACGCTCGGGTATTGAGCAAGGTAGGTGGGTCGTGGGGCTAGTGGGCTCTGATATCTCCTTAACCTTGCGTTCCTCTCTCCGTTCCCTGAGCCTGGCAGCTAAGAGTGCATCGGCCTTGTCACCTTTTTCATAGTATGTCTGTTTCAGAAATTGCAATTTCCGCACCACCTGGCCATGTTCTACCAGTCGTAGTTCTTCTCTTTTGCGGTGGGCCATATCCAGTTTGGCGGAGTCCATTTCTGTTTCATTCCTCAATTCGCTCTCCAGCTGGTATATTTCACTGCGTAGCTTGTTCTCGACAATCCTCCGCTCTCTCTTTTTAGAGGAACCCTCGCGTATTAGCACGCCTCTCCACGTAGCTTTCCCAGCTTCCCAGATCACTTGTTTGGAGACCTCTCCGTTATCATTTGTCCTGAAATATTCTTCAATCTCGGTCTCCATTTCACCTCTGAAAACCACATCAGTCCAAAGGGACTCATTGCAGCGCCAAGATCCTCCGGCGACAGGCAGATCAGCCCAATCGACGTCTGCCAGTACCATATCGTGGTCTGTCCATGTAATTGGAACTATACTGGAGTGGCTTGTGGACCTCGCAAGATCAGACGAGAGGAATATATAGTCTATGCGCGTGAATGTGCCATGAGGGTTCGAGTATAAAGTGAAGCCCTTTTCGTCGTGGTGCTGTGCTCTCCATACATCACGTAGATCGTATAACTCCATCAGGGCTGCGAATTCAGTGCGGGCCCCTCTGTGCTGGTTCCGCGTGTCGGGGTTGCCTGGTCTCCAGCCTACAGATGGGTCTATCCACTGGTTGAAGTCGCCTCCTACCACGAGATGGCCTGCAGTTTCCAGCACTATTTTGGGAATCGTTTTCCTGAGGAATGCAGTCTGTCCGGTATTGGGCGAGTACACTGTGGCAATCGTGACCTGAATCCTTGCAATTTTTCCCACAATCAAGAGGGCTCGTCCGCTCACATCTGACCAGGACTTCTCTAATTCAAACCCAACTCCTTTCTTAATGAGGATTCCGACCCCCCCTTTCTGAGCGGGCCAGAGCCCCAAAATTCCGTGCCTCCCCTAGTCCCCAGAACTGTCCGCTCCTCACCCCTCGCAAATTTCGTCTCCTGGATGAGGAGAATGTCTATGCCAGACCTTCGAAATTCTCTATGTACCAGTGACCTCTTGGTAGGAGAGTTCAGTCCCTTCACATTGATTGACCCAATTCTGAGAAGACCCTTGCCCTTGACCTTCTCATGTGATGCCATTGGCGGTTTGTAGTCTGGAATCCTTCACCACCAGAGTCCGGAAAGACCTGCGGGTACCCTGTGTCATCGCAAATGCGACACCTTGAAGCGAGTGCAGAGTTATTTGTACATTTCCCAAGTGTTCGTTACCGCTCTCCCCATTTCTCATGTCCCACCATAGTCGGTGGCGTTCGTTTGAGCGTAGGAATAGGGTGTGCTGCGTCGGCAGCCGTTGACGGCGTCCGGAACGGACTAGGTGGAAACGTACGGTCCGTTGGCGGACCATCAGTGGGAACCGTTGTCCCACGGTCCCAATCAGATTTCCCATCACTACTTAAGGGTGAGCCCCCATCTCCTTTCCCCCTCCCCCAAACGTTATACAGTTTCGACAACAGTAACAACAAGCAAATGAAAAATTCCAACGTTACGTGTGGTTTGCTGGTCTCTCCGCGGGAGTTCACGTCACTTTTCGGCCCGGAGGGATGCCCCGCCAGCGGCGGCATCCATTCGGCGGGGTCCGCCATGTAACGATCTCCGCGGGAGACAGCGCCGCTTATTGTGGCTATGGCTGTGGTCAGCTCAAATTTCGCCTGGGTCCCTTGGCTCAGTCCTGCTCGGGAGTGTTGTTGGGGTGCCTATATTTCCTTGATCCCTTTACCCTCTTGCGCCTAGGGCCCTGGAGTTCCCACTGCATTCCCGGGCGCTCGCCGTCGTCACTCTCCTTGCTTCCCTGATTCGCTCCAAGGAGATCGGCGATACAATCTTTGATTTCTTCTTCGGAGCGTAGGATCAATTTCCTGCTGCCATGCTCGAAGGTAAGCGAGAAAGGGTATCCCCATCTATACCTTATGTCTTGGTCTTTCAGCCATTTCGTCAGGGGGCTGCAAAGGCGTCTTAGGGCTAGCGTCAGCGAAGAGAAGTCCTGAAAAATGGTGATTTGCGCGCCCCCCATCGTGAGCGGGCCACCAGACCTGGCTTTTTCAAGAATTCTGGCTTTGTCTTGATATCGGTGGAATTTGGCCAGTACAGAGCGTGGGCCGCCAGGCGGTCCTCCAGCTCTGTGTATGCGTTCAGTCTTAGGTTCATCAATGTCTTCATCAGCGGTTAGTATTTTGATGATGTCATGAATGGCGTCTCTGAGGTCTTTCTCAGTTTCACCATCACGTTCCGGAATGCCGAAAAAGCGAAGGTTATTTCTCCTTTCCCTGTTTTCCAGGTCATCCATCTTAAGCCTTGCCTCGACCTCCCTTTTCTCGATGTTGCAGATTCGTACATCCATCTGAGTTTCAAGGGTGTCAATTGAAGTCTGATTATTCTCCACGCTTTCCAAACGTTCCTCGAAGCTGTCCATTCTCTGGGTGATTTTGTCGATTTTGCCGCCAAGGTTGGCACCCATGTTTTTTATTTCAGACAATAGAGTGGCAATGTCTCCTTTGGTGGCCGCAGCACCTGCCTCCGATGGGTCCGTGGCCATGGTGTCTATGGTCCCAGAGGGTGCGGGGGATGGTCCGTAGGCGAATTTGGCCAGTTTGTGGCGCCAAATCCCGGGTTAGAGGAGGCACACGCCCCTGGATAGGGGGCCCTACCCTCTGGGAGGATGCACGGGTGGCAGGCTCAGTGTTGTTGTTTGTTCTCGGCACTTCGTATGATGTGGGCCAACTCCTCGGGTCAGGTCAGCGGGGGGTCACGGGGCAGGGTTTTACTGCTATGCTCACCCAGGGTTGGGGTCACCTGTGCGTTCTAGGCGACCTCCGTTGAGACCTTCCCTGCCAGATTGCTGGGAATCCGTTGCACGTAGAGCGCGACGTTTGGGAAGTGTTTGGTGTCCCCAACGCAGGGTTTACATGGTCCAGAAGCGTGCCTAGGCGGGGGTTGTCCCGTATGTAGTGCTGGGCTAGCGGGTTACCCTTGTCCCTTCAGTGTAACGTTTGGCGCAGGGAGCGTATGCCAGGGCAGCCAGCAGTTAGAAACAATGGTCACGTGGAGATCAGTCTTTTATGTAGACCGTGTTATGGATTGTGTCCTTCACTGAATGCGGCGTCTCGCGGCCTTCTCAGCCTCCAGGGGGGTCGTCCCCGCCTCTACAGCAAGGAGGGGGGCCTGGGGCCGTGCACCGTGGTTCAGGGCTCACCGCCGGGATCTGGCGCAGCCCGGTGTGTAGAAGCACCTCGCCACCCCCGGTGGGGCCGGAGGCAGCAGCACCAGTATAGGGGTCCGGGTCCAGCAGGTAGCAACTGCAGAGGTCGACGCCCTGCTCTATTCGGAGCGTGTCCGGTTCCCGGGGCACAACTCACCACACGCGCCGTCAGCAGTGAGGAGGGTGCGCGTGTTACGCGGTGCCGCCGGGGCACGGGCCCTGGCGCCGCGGAATCTCGCGGTGGGGGTCCTCACTTACCCCGTGCTCGTATGCCGGTCCTGGGGGGCGTCACCTTTCTGGGATCCCGCACCTGGTCTTCTCCGTAGGCCCGGGGCGCGGGCCGTCACCGCCAGAGAGGTCCGTCACAGAAGCCGCCGCACTTGAGTCTCCTGTGGTGCAGCGGGCGGGCGCTCCTGAAAACACCTCGTTCTCGGTGAAAACGGGCCCGATTTTCGTCGGGTTTCTTCTCCGCTGCGGGGGGGTCTCTTCAGACCAGAGGATTTCGCACTTTCGCAGTGGGGGGGGTCCGTCAGCGGGGGCTCATGCCGCTATTTTGGGACCATGGGGGCGGTGCTCACACGGAGAGGACGTTCATCCGTGCGCCCCCTGGTGGCCAGTCCAACCTTTTTGTTTTAAAATTATGGATGAAAAGGTGAACAGCCTGTCAAGGTCAAAGACGTTTCTCTCGAACTGCCAGAGGTAGAAGAGGTAAGACAAGAGACTCCTTCCGCGTCTGTCCCCTCCAGTGCGGCCCCTGCCACAAAACCTTAACGACTTTTGCCACACTACACCGGTAGGAGGGCTTCTGTCACAACATTTGCATGAATTTTGCGACATTACTTCAGACCCATGGGCACGTCAGGTAGTCTCCCAAGGTTACTGCCTCCCATTTATAAAGCACCCTCCAGATTGCCCCCTCTGACCAGACCACCACCTGTTCCAGACCCTAATGCATCTGCAAGAGGTTTCTTCTCTTCTGGAAAAGGGGGCCATAGAGTTGGTACCTATACAGGAAAGGAACGTGTACTCCAATCATTTTTTGGTCCCAAAGAAAGACCGAGATCTGCACCCATCTTGGACCTAAGGCGCTTCAACAAGTTCCTCAGGAAAGACCAATTCAAGATGGTAACAATCTCGCAGGACCTTTCAGGCCCCAGAAATTCAGGATTGGTTGGTGTGACTCGACCTATAGGACGCTTACTTCCATGTGCCCATCCATCAAAAGCACAGGAAGTACCCGAGGTTCATCATAGGCAACACTCACTACCAGTTTCGAGTTCTGCTTTTCGGGCTTACCTCCACCCCGAGGGTCTTCACCTAGCTGTTGGCAGTAGTGCATTCTTAGGAAAGGGGGTCCATGTCTTTGCCTACATAGACGACTGGTTAATCAGAGCACAGCCCCCGGATGAAGCCCTGGATCAACACAATCTCACTTGTCCCCTTCTCCACACGTTGGGCTTCTCCCTCATTTTAAGGAAGTCTCTGTTAACACCTTCTCAAACATTGACATTCATCTGAGACAACACGCATTCTCTCTCTGGCAATGCTTTCCCTCCCTCGGAGAGGGCTTTACACATCCTCCAGATGGTCACCAAATTCCAGAACACCCACTATCTGCCAGCCCTGGACTTTGAACAATTGCTCAGCCTCATGGCATCCTGCATTTTCCCACAAGGGTGTTTTACTTCCTTCATCTGGCATGACAGGGCCTCCAGGCCGCTACCATCAAAGGATATTTAGCAGCGCTTTCTATTTTCAAGCACATGCCAGAACAATGGTAATACTTCTCAATCCCCTTGGTGGTGCAATTTTGAAAAGGCCGGACTAACACTTTCCCTCCAACACCGTTTATGATACTGGCATTGGATTTAAACTTGGTGATAACTTTTCTCATGTCTTCCCCATTTGAGTCGTTACATTCATGTCCTCTGAAGCTACTATCTTGGAAGACGGCCTTTCTGGTTGCCATTTCCCCAGCCAAGAGAGTAAGCAAATTGCAGGCCCTGTCCTGTAAAACGCTTTAGTCTTTTCCAACGACAAGGTGACTCTTAGAGTAGCCCCCCTTGTTCCTTCCGAAGGGTGTATCAGAGTTTCACCTGTCACAGACAATCCGTCTGCCAGACTTCTATCTGCACCTCCTTCATCCAAAGAGGAAGACGAGCTGCAGAAGCTCGTCCTCAGGAGGGCTTGGATTTCCGAAATCATCAGGACATGACAAATCCAGCCTGGAAAACAAGCTTTTCATTGGTTGTACAGACCCGAAAACGGGTAAAGGAATAACGAAGCAAACCATATCTAGAAGCATAGTGCTTTTTTTGTTTGTGGTACACCATAGTGTGTAAGGAAATCCCATGAATCTTCAGGAAACATTCCAGTAGAGGTTTGGCAGATACCTCTGCTCTCCAAAGAGGGATACCTGTAGAGGATATCCCTCAGGCCGACAACGTGGTCCTCGATGCAAACATTTGCCTGGACACACTGTCCACAAATGAATCTCATTTCGGCAGGGTTGTCCTCCAAGAAGTGGTGTCATAATCACCATGCAGTTTGCTACATCCCTCCTCCGTAATGGCCTTAATGCTGTGGGAGACTATCTGAGATAAGGAATCCGTGGGAGGACACAATCCATTAGAAGATCAAATTACTTAACCCTGATAATATTCTTTCTAGTGATGATCCTCCCAAAGATTCCTCATCGCCTTCCTAGCCTACTGCACGGTTAATGAGCTCCCTGCTATGATTATAGAATGACTCTCCTTCAGCATTCAAACTGTTAATGTTATGTCTTAATCTTAACATGGCTGTGCAATGGGGAAAAAACGGCAACTGAGATCTTGGGGTGCCGAGCGCGTTTTGTACCCTCATCGACATCACATCCTGCCACAATGACGATCCTATGGCCATCAACTCCAGTGCGCACAATGTGAATGATCTTGAAGTTTCTGCTACCGATCCTGAAGAGCAGAGATTGTTAATGGTTTCTTAAATGCCTGAAAAGTCTCGTTAAGGTCAAAGAACATAAAAATAATCAAGGGACTCTCATTTTATTTGTCAGTTCCTGTTGTTCTCAGGCTGATCGCTCTCCCTAATCTGAAATCATAAATCAATTATCACAGGTTAGTTTGGTCATCAAAACTACAAGTAAACCAGTCTTAGTCTATTAAACAATGAAAATGTTTTCTTTTATAAGCTTTGTTTATAAACATTATACTGATGACTTAAATATAATGGTCTCCTATGCTGTTTGTTTGTGTAGGTATTTGCTGCACATCTTTATGGAAGCTGGCTGCTTGGAATGGTGCGTTATGATTGGCCTGATTCTGAGAGAATCCTCCATAATTGTTCAGGTTCTGAACTTGATGCAGGCTCCTGAGATTGCTGCAGAGATGCTCCAGAGCATAAAAAATGGTTTACAAGCAGTGGAGAGTTGGGCCTTCACAGACTGGTAAGTGATCATCCTGAAAAATTGCCTCGGCTGGTAATGTAAAGAGTGCTTGCTTAACTATCACACTGTGTGTAGGAAGGAGTTTACATAAAATGCCTAAATGAGAAAAGGGGTGGGGCGCTAGGACGCCATCAACCAAGATGACAACCTTCTATGGAACTTGTAAGGGGCTTTAATACATCCTTAATTCTCCTGCCTCTTACGATCCCATTCTGCACTGGCAGCCCAATTCAGACACCAGAATGATGCTGGAGTGGGAAAAAGGCAAGCGATTTCCAAGCTTCAGTTTGCCTCTTCTCTTACCACACAGAACGGACTCATGACTGAGCTTGTACCATTTTGAAGCCACTTGCCCATAGACTTGTGCTTTGGTGAGTGCGGTATGGACTGGTTTAGCAGTGGCGGTGGGTGACGACAGAGACAAAGGGTACCTCCAGTGAATACCAACTGCACCCGACACAGGGAAGGAGTTGGCAGGCATGCGCCTAGATTGAAATAAGCGCTGGGTGTTGCAGTGCTGCAGAGAAGTGACTGTGCTCGAGTATTCTGCATTTCCTCAGTGATGATAGCCAGAAATTGGGTTTGGGATTTGCAGAATGCAGAGTCAAGCCATGGCGATGGATGAGGGAGGTACTCTGAGGACCCCTAAGTCACATGTTGACAGATTCCCCAAGACTGCTGCTGCCAATCATCCCAGTGACACCCCCTGGCCTGCAGACCACAACTCCCAGCCCCACTCTGATAGAAAGTGCAGACAATACCTCAAGCCCAGTGCAGTACATTGTCTGCCTGCAGAAGTAGTCAATTCACCAAGGTAACACAGGCTGAACTCCTGACTGCTCCCCTGGAGTCATTCTGGCAGATTGGCATTTGGCTCACCAGGCATGAGCCACTAGGGCTGCATAAGTGGATATTATCTGGTCTCCAGCCTTTGCAAAAGGCTACTTGGACTCTTATCTTTTAAGAGTCTGTTTTGCTCAGCAGCATACTTCAAGACACTACTAGACAAATATAGAAATATGCTGTAACTCATGAAGTCTAGCACAAAATATCAATATCGTTATTGAAATGCCTTGAACAGGGCCACCCTTTTGGCAAGCTACAATTGCCATCAGTGGGAGGAAATGTCCGCCTTGATTTCCTCCGCACACAAGCCCTTAAAGAGCCAGTTAGCTCGGGTGGCAGCAGATGGGAGTTCTGTCTCAGGCTGCATGTTAAAGACTAACTCTGATGCAGCGGATAATGCAGGAAAGTTAATCACTGAGGGCACTGTTATCAAGCGTCACGCTTGGCTTAGACAGTCAGCTTTCAAACCTGAAACCCAAGCAACCCTAACAGATATGCCTGTGGAGCCTAATGTACTATTCGGCAAGGCAGTTGAGGAAGCTTTGAAAACGGCAAAAGATGAGTACAAGACCCTGAAATCTCTTGGCCAACTCGCCAACAAACCCTCTGGACAGAGGGGTAACAACAATGTTCGCCGCTTTCAGGGCCCAAATTCCCAAAGGGGTTCCAATTATTACCAAACCCAGGGAACTTCATGGGGTAACAACCAATCCTCACAGGGCTACCCCAGAGGGGAGCGAGGGGTCGCACACAGGGTAGATGCAGCCCCGCCAGAGGTGGTACGCCACCCAACAAGCAGTGACGTTCCGCTTCAGGTCCCCTCCCATGCATCCCCAGTAGGGGGGCGCATTTCCACCTTCACCAACACATGAGAGGAGATCACTTCGGACAGATGGGTGCTGTCCACGGTATCCGGAGGATACTGCATAGAGTTGCTAGGGCGCCCCCACAACCATCCTCCATGACAAAGAGTACACTCGCTGGAACATCAAAAGATCCTCCTCGTGGAGATCGCTGTTCTGCTAGCAAAGGATGCCATAGAAGTCGTCCCGGTCAACCAGGTAAACGGGGGTATTTATGCAACCTACTTCCTTGTACCAAAAAAAGATCTGACAATGCGCCCAGTATTAGATTTGCACCCTGAAAACAAGTATGTCAAGCCACAAAAATTCTGCATGACTGCACTACAAGAGGTAATCCCTCCACTAAAAAGGGGGGATTACATGGCAACATTGGATATGAAAGATGCCTATTTTCAGATTTCAATGTTCCCAGCGCACAGAAGATTCTTGCGTTTCAAGATAACCAACCAGCACTACCAATTCAAGGTGTTGCCCTTTGGAATAGCCTTGGCTCCAAGGGTATTCATCAAGGTACTGGTGGTGGCCGCAGTGCACCTACGCAGGGAGGCAATCCCATTGTACCCTTACCTGGATGACTGGCTCATTACATGGGAGTCCCCCCTAATTTGCAGACTAATTCAAAGAACCATCAACCTCCTCTTCCTATTGGGCTTCTCGATCAACGAGAAAGTCAAACCTGGTGCCAAGCACCTCAAAACAGTTCCTAAATACCCAAGAGGGGTTGGCCTTTCCATCAGAGAAAATTATTAAAAATGTGTTGCAAATTGCTCAGTATCAGGCGGGTCGCCAAATAAAGGTGTGCAAAGCTATGCGTTTGCTAGGCATGATGGCGTCTTGCATTTACCTGGTTCCCCACATGCGACGCATGCAGGCATGGTTGGCGAAACGGTGGTCTCAGGCAAGTGGTCAGTGGGACGATCTGGTGGTCGTTTCGCCAACCCTAGTACAGAGTCTTCGCTGGTGGACAAGAGAGAATCTTACGAAGGGGAAACCCTTCTACGATCCAGAAATACAGGCCGTTGTCACAAGACACCTCCCTGGCAGGGTGGGGAGCTCACTACCATCACCACACAGCTCAGGGTCTCTGGTCTCACACGGTGGCTCAGAACCACATCAGTCTGCTAGTACTTCTGGTTGTCTTCAAAGCACTTGGGTCATTCAAACCTCTCCTATCCAACCAGTCAGTGCAGATCCTAACGCACAGCACGACTGCAATGTTTTACTTAAACAGGAGGGGATTTGTTCTCAAAATCTGTCTCCAAGCTTGCCCAGCAAATTTGAAAATGGGCACTCAAACAGGGCAGTTTTACCTGTCATCCCAACATGTTCCAGGGGAACTCAATTCACTAGCAGACGCTCTGAGCAGAGATCCCTCCCAGAGGAACACGAGTAGCGACTACACAAAGAGGTCGTAGGAGACCTCTTCTCTCAGTGGGGTTTCCCCACTATAGACCGATTCGCCACAAGCGAAAGTAGGCAATGCCCAAACTTCGCATCCAGGTTCTCTCAGCCAGGCTCCAAGGGGAATGCCCTATGGATGAATTGGTCAGGGATATTTGCCTATGCTTTTCCACCAACCCCTCTGATGAGGAAAGTGGTGAACAAGGTCCACAGGGAACTGATGACACTCATCCTAGTTGCTCCTATGTGGGCGAAACAACCATGGTATCCACACATGCGCAAACTTGCAGTGTGCGATCCCATCAAACTCCCGTGCCGGTACAACCTACTCTTCGAGCACGAGGGGCTAACAGTGCATCCTCAGCGCAACTCAATGAACTTGGCAGGATGGCTCCTGAAGTCATAGTTTGGCCACCTCAACCTTCCACAAAGATGCATGGACATCCTGAAAGAAGCTAGAAAGCCCAACACTAGACACTCTTAGTTTCACAAATGGAAGCGTTTTGTTATCTGGTGCCAGTCAAAGAATATCAACCCCTTAGAATGTACTCCATCTCACATTCTAACATATATGCTCCATTTGTTAGACTCAGGGTTGGTACTTACCTCCCTAAAGGTCCTTTTGGCGGCCTTGTCAGCTTACACATCCTCACAGAGTTAACTCTTGTGGTGGAAGATACCCATTATTAAAACATTCATGGAGGGAGTAAAGAGACTTCACCCCCCAATTTCTAATCTGCCACCAGGTTGGGATCTTAATGTGGTACTTGCTAAGCTCATGGGACCCCCCCCCCACCCCCTTGAGCCGATGCACAAGTCTAGTCTAAAACACCTGACTTATAAAACTGCCTTCTTAGTGGCTATCACTTCCATAAGAAGAGTAAGTGAAATTCAAGCTCTGTTCATGCAGGATCCTTTATTTTCTATTCATAAGGATAAACTGGATTTGCGAACCCACACTAGGTTCTCCCCTAAATTTCTAAATTTCATGTAAACCAGTCCATCAAGCTACCGGCTTTCTTCCAGGAACCCAAAAGCTCGGCTGAGATAAAACTCTAGACACTAAATGTGAGGAGAGCGGTCCTCTACTACGTAGACAAGACCAGACAGTTAAGGAAGACTGATCAGTTATTTGTCTCCATCGCACCAGGCAAAGGCGGCGACCGCATTTCCAAGATTGCAATCTCTAGATGGATAGTCAGTTGTATCCAACTGTGCTATTCTCTATCAGCTAAAACATTGGGGGGGGTCATTCCGAGGTTGGAGGTAAGGAATTACCGGCACCGGTAAGGGTGACGATGCTGGTAATCCCTTACCTCCGTATTCCGAGGTCCCTTTTGCAGGTCCTTCCTTACCTCCTGCTTTTAGCAGGAGTAAAGTACGGGACTCGCAAAGGTACTTCGGAGGTAATTACGATACCGTAATTTACGGTGCCGTAATTACCTCCTTTCCCATTCCCATTGAGCCCTATGGGGCAGAAATGGGAATGGGGAAGGGAAAAAGGTGAATGGGGAATTACCGGTCCCTACAACCCTGGAATGGACCGGTAATTACTCCATTCACCATGCCGGATTTGGGACGGTTTCGGAGGCAACCATGGAGCTAATTACTCCATGGTTAGCTCCAAACCCGGAATGAGGCCCATTGCCTTTTACTCCCAGGGCTCGCTCTACAAGAGGCACAGGAGCCACTCTGGCATTCCTTGCAAATGTCTCGCTAGAATTTGCAAAGCAACAACATGAAGCTCTGTTCACATCTTTACTCAGGACAACTGCATTGACACTCATTCCAAGAAAGATACACAAGTGGGACAAGCGGTTCTAAGACCTTTGTTCGCTCATGACCCTTCTCCCATCCCACCTCATTCTTCTAACACTGATTGCTAATCTATGCACAGCATGTGATCTAAGCAGATTTCGCAAACATCAGAAGGGATACATTACTCACCGTAATCGTATTTCTGATGCTTGTATCTGCTTAGATTGAGATGCGCCCGCCCTTCATCCCTTCTGAGAAAAGGCGCATGGATGCTTGTGGTCTTATTTATCTTATCTGCTTGGATACTCTCTACTCAAGCTACTCCTCATGCTACCTCATGTCAGAAAAAATGCAATCTGAGGGTCCTACACGTGTGGGGGATCATGGGTACAAGGGACGTCACACTAAGGATAATATTACTGGCACGCCCTATTCGACGTCCCTTCTTGAGTTTTGAAAAACAAACTGTAATACTCTGCAGCTTCCACTAGATGTCGGCCTATGTAGAGCATGTTAATCTAAGCAGATACAAGCATCAGAAATACGATTACTGTGAGTAATATATCCTTTATACCGCACCGGGCAACCGCAGGCATCGGGCGCTAACACAAACACCAGGAGGACATTAGGAAATGGGACACATGATTGGTTCCGGTCAACCAACTGCTACATACCAGTTTGAACCCTAAATTATTTGAAAAGCAAGGTTTTCAGATGAGCCCGGAAGCTGTTAAAAATGTTTTCCAGACAAAGCGAGCTTGGGAGCAAATTCCACAATTGAGCTGCTCTCGTGGGAACGGCTCTGCTGAGTCCCCCAGCCCTTTTAAACCTGAGAGCGCAGATTGTTCCCAAATTAGCTGACCTTGGTGCACGCTTCAGACTATAGAGAGCAATGCGGGACTTCAGGTATACTGGGGCTGTTCCCTGGATGCATGTATGCACTAGGGTGGCTGTCTTGAAATGAATACGGGCAAATATGGGCAACCAATGTAGTGATGCCCTCTCTGAGGAAATATGTTCCTGTCTAGAGATGCCCTTGATGATCAGAACTGAATCGATTAGGAACGTTTCCAATCTTTGTAAGCACTTTTTGCTGGCTCCTAGAAGGGGAAAGTTACAATAGTCAAGACGAGAAAGTAGAATGGCTCGGCCGATAGAGGCACAATTTATCTCTGAGATGAATGGCTTAATATTCGTGAGAAGTCTTAGCTAGTAGTTGCAATTTCTTGATAAGTACTTGGTCTGTGTCTTGGAGCTAAGAGAGGCATTTATAAATACCCCCAAGGTCGTGACTTTTTCGACAACTATAATGGGGCAATCTTTAACACAAACATCGATATTCGGTCACCCAATTGTGCTCTTGCCTCTTGCCCCTGGGCTGCCAAACACCAAAAGTTCAGTTTTGTCTCCTTTTAGACAGTCAATTGTCAGTTTGCCTATCCTACTTTATTTTGCCAAGTTTCTGAGATTGGTACTGCCGTTGTCCACCCCAAACCAGATGTTAATGCTAATGCACTTGATACCCTCTGTCACCCTCGTTGAAAAGGAAGACCTATGTGCTCACCAGCCTTCTGGATCCCAAGGTGACCCTGCTTTCTTTTAGTGTTGATCTTTATTGAACTTGTGACAACAGAAAATGAACGATATCTTGCATGCAAATCACAGGTTTACAATTCAAGAAGCACCAGACAACACCCTCTGACATAGTTGCTAGTGTCATGAGCGCTACTCCAGAGGAGCCAAGACTGGCCAGCGTCCCCGGAAGCAGGCTCATCATCCACACCCCTGGTTCCAGCAGACCCCTACAGAGGCCCTTTGGACCATGTCCTGGCGCCTCTGGCGCCAGGCTCATAAGGAACCACAGTCCCGGCGCCATGGGCGCCGGGCTCATATTCTTAAAGTGTGCAGTAGTGATTGGGTGGACTTACCTGTGGCAGACCATGCTGCATACTCACCTAGAACAATCCAAGCTGGGTGAAGTCCCAGCCACTGGCTGGGAGGGACCAATCCTCTGTTACAGGAACTCTTTTCTTACCTGGGTGGGGCTGATGCTAATCCTCTGACACTGGAACTCTTTTCTTACCTGGGTGAGGCTGGAGGAAGAATATGCATCAAAGCACTTCTCCACTATTTAAACCACGCCCGATAGAATTCACGTGCTTCGCGTTATTCTGCAACAGCAGCAGGACGCTCACCGAGTCGGCTCCTGCATTCCAGGTCCAGACACACCCTCAGCTTCTCGAGCAGCAACCTGTGGATGAGGAAAAGGCACAGGAACATCTACTCACCAGAATTGAGCCACAAGAGTCCAGTCTCCGACAACCTGCAAATAGACATAAGGTTAGAAAACGGGCAACACGCTTGCAGCTGCGCTCGCTTACCTTATCCATCCGTGATCACACCGGAGTTCATCGCGGCCTTCGCTTCGGCAGCATCCCAGCACCTGGAAGACAAAAGACATTGTTAGTGGTGTCCGAGCCGAAGGGTTCGCAACTCAGTTATACTTACGCGCTTCTTCACGCGCAGCAGCGGCAGCATCGCCCTCAGCATCTCGACACCTGAAAGACAGAAAAGGACATTATAAAAGGATGCTCCTTCAGAAGCGGCCTCAGATCTTCTATACCCACGAGCCTCTTCTTGCACAGCAGTGGTGGTGTCGCCAACAGCTCCTCGGCACCTGAAGGACTATTACAAGCCACAAAAGGACACTGAGCCTAAACACTGAAATCATCCAGTGACGTAACTGGATTCCACGCGCCCCTGCACCAGAAGCAGGATGGAGAGCTCGGCTTTACTAAACCAAAGGTGAGAGTTCATGGAGACCAGTCGATAACCAAGAAGTGGGAAAAGCAGAAGATTGGTGGGAGAACTTATCCAACCAGCTTGTAATTACCCCTTTTTCTTCCACCTGCAGAAAACTCACCTTACAAGCCAGACAGTCAATATTCGGAGGTCCCGCCCAGAGCGTCTTCCGAGTTCTACGCCTCATCATAGTCATAGAAGCAACTGTAGCAGTCCAGTTTGGGTCAGCGCCTCCGTGGGAATCAGGTGAGCGTTACAGCTAGACCTCCATGCACAGTGACACTGGTGGTTCGGGCCACTATCGCAGGGTTGCAGCTTTCTCATCTGTGCATCCTTGCAGGGAATCAACGGAGCTAGATGCTTTGGGCTAGAGGGTTTGCCACAGGAGTATTAGCAATGCATTCTCTCGATAGAAAATGCACTTTTGCCCGATAAACCCAGTACATTTTTGATGCGGCCAATGAATCTGGGTATCCTCTGTCTCTGGACCTTTAAAATCCTTGGCAGTTAAGGTCATAGTAGAGAGAATTCAAACATGCTCTTAAATGCAGCCTGTTTTACCGACTGTCCATGAAGCAAGCTCCATGGGTACTTTCAATGTTGTCCAGCAGCAATTCGTTGAGGTTGTCAAATTTTACCCAGGATGTTCAAGCCAAGTTTCTTTTTATTTTATTTGATATTTAAAAGGTACACAAAGCCCAGAGTCGTCTAGAGGCTTTAACTTAAGAATGTGGTTACAGTAAGTGCTTGAAGAAAACAGGTTACAATAGTTACAAACGAGGCATACATTGGACCTGGATAGTGCAAAAAATACATACTTGGAAAAGCTTTCCTCTTGTTGCGGGGAACTACTTCACGAGTATAGATGAGGGACATAATAGGTACGTTTAATACATACTTGGGCGAACTTGCCTCTTGTTACGGGGAACTACATCAGGAGTACGTATGAGGGACAGAATAGGTACATTTCACACAGATGCGATAGTCCAGCAATGGGCAAATACATGGTGCCTACTCCATGTTGCAGGCAGCAGCAGACAGATGCAAAAATGAATTGGGGGCACTAACAGACTTGGAAGAATGGGATGCGGTGGAGAAATCAAGGGCAAGAAAGGGGGTGGGGGCGCACACAGCATCACAGGCGACCAGGGGGTGGGTGGGAAGCGTACCTGTAGCAGACTGGGAACTGACAGGGGCCTTCGAAGTGGGCCTTTGTATAATGGGCCGGCTCCCACCCCCCTCCTCCGGTTGCTATGATTGGTCTAACTAGACCAGGGCAACCAATGGGAGGGTGAGTGGAGCCCAGACAGGAACAGCTCACAAATTGGAATGTGGAATGGCCATCTTGGAAAAGCCAAAAGGACATGTGGCACACAATGCGAGGCAGTCAAAATTAAATGAAAATCCCAGGAAATGGGTTGTTCGACAGTCTAGATTTGTGTCTGTCGGAGGGTTGGAGGGGGTCAGAGCCTTGAAAAATGGAGATGAACCAAAACCAGTCAGCACCGTCCACTTTCTCCTCAACTAGGGTGGGTTACTATTGCCTCCATTCTGTCCTCTTGAGTCGAGGCCAACAAGCTGGACATATGCAAGGAAAAGGATCACTTAACCTATGCAAGGAAGCATGCTCCTTTGGTTATGAGTGACAATGGATTGTCACAGCAGCTCACTTGGCTGGCAGTCTCAACACTGAAGCTGACGCTGTCATCTTTTGGGAGTTTCACGCCAGCGGAAGCTAAATGGAGAGATTGGTCTTCTCAGAGTGGTGGTGTCGTAGATTGACTTCTTGTCTTCACGAACAGGCAGTGCGATAACATCTGCTAGAGGGAGTCTCCATCTTTGTGCTCATTGGTATTTGCACTGGTGATTCCCTGGGAATTTCACTTGTTGCATCTGTCCCCAACTATTCCTCTAGTGCCGAGGGAGTTGAAGAGGAGCAAATATGACCTTTATTGCTCATAACTAGGCGTGGATGACCAAGGATGAGTGCGGGGGAAAGGGAATGGCGGCCCAAAGTGAGATCAACAGTCTTTAGCCATTTCTATCTGCAGTTAGAAGACGCAGACAAAGAAAGCAGTGCTAGGGACATAGAAGTCATGGCCGAGATTGTGTTGCCCCGCTTAGAGCAGGAACAGGCGGAGATGCTCGATGCCCCACTCACTGAAGAGGAACTGAAGCCGACCATACTCTTGCCTTCTGTTAAAAACGCCGGGGGCAGATGGCCTCATGGCAGAATTCAGCAGGGAGTATGTGGGTGACCTTGCGCCTCACCTTTTGTAGAAGCTGGAAGAAGCCATTGAGGCGGGTCTGCTGCTTACAAGCTTGCAGGAGTCTATTATAGTGCTGATAGTTAAGCCTGGCAAGCCACCACGTGAGTGCAGCTTATATAGGCTGCTCTCAATGATTAACCAAGACTGTATAGTCTGCGACGCGCGTTCAGTGCCCTGGTACACCCTGAGTAAACAGGCTATGTTCCTGGAAGGAACACGTCCTGGAACTTGCGCAGGCTGCTTCATGTAATAGTCCAGACTGGGTGGGGGGGGCAGAGGAAGAATATGCAGTGCCCTCGCTAGACGTGATGATGGCGTTTAACTCTGTGAGATGGGACTGGCTACATACAGTGCTGCAACGCTTTGGGGTTGGGCTGCGATGGTTGTACCTGTTATATAAGAATCCGATGGCCCAAGTGAGAACCAGGAAGCCTATTTCAGAGACGTGGGAATTGTATAAGGGAACCAAACAGGGGTGCCTGCTCTCTCCCATGTCCATCTTGGCTCTGAAACTGTGCGGACATCAAAGAGGCAGACATACCAGTAGGAGTTGCTGTTTGCGGACGACATGTTACTCTACGTACAGAACCCAGACGTCAATTTACCAAATATGCTAGAGGTCCTGGACGGCTTCACAAGGTTGTCTGGCATAACCATAAGTAATCGAGGTTGTTCCCATCAGCGGGCCGGGCTGGAGCAAAGGTGCTTACCAAACTTGAGGTTGCAGGGGGCTGTGGACACCTTTTTGGTACTTTGGAGTATGTTCACCCTGATCCCAGGAAGGGGCATGAAACTAACACACTGAGGGCGCTCCACGGGATTGCGAGATCCATGGGGTTCTGGCGGAGGCTCCCGCTGCCAATGATGGGGCGCTCCTCAAAGAGGTGGTGCTGCCTCGCCTATTGTGCCATTTTGTAATCATACCTTATGAGATCCCGGGGTTGTTCTTTTGTAATCCTGACTCCGTGGTCGGGGGATTTACCTGGGAGGGCTCATGGGGGGGGGGGAAGGGGGTGGAGGTATAGAATCTCATTGGGCACTCTGAGTAGGGACTATAAGGACAGGGGAATCGGGCTGCTGCACTTTGAAGCATATTCTCTCGCAGGCCAGCTTCAGTTCATTATGACTTAGCTAGCAGATGAGGCCGCACTAGACACTGGGTTACTGCAGGACAGGGTCAGACCATACTATTTAAAGGAAGTGCTCTGGGTGGGATATCCGCACTGGGGCGGAGATTATGGCATAGACTGTGAAAGATGGTGGGAAGGCAAGATCTGTACTCCGCCAACATACCTTTGACGGCAATCTGCTGGAGGAACCAAGAGCAGGTATGTAGCGTCAGACTCTACTGAGAACCGAACAGGGTAATTAGCCTGGGAGGGACTTGTGCCAAGACAGCATATTGATGGGTTTCCCTGAACTGACAGATATGATATCCAGGGGTCCTTTTTTGACATACCATAAGGCGATCATAATAGCTGAAGCCTAATTTCCGGAAATGAAGAGGGGCGTAGAATGGGACACCATGATGGACTCTCTTTATGACCTAACGGATGGAGGCCATGTGATCTCTAGGCTCTACAATATTATACTGGACTCACTCAGTATATTGGAAGTTAGATTAAGGGTCAAGTGGGAGGAGGATGTAGGACTGGCATTCACAGATGGGCAGTGGGCCATGGCATTGATGTATATATGGAAGGTATCCAGGAATGCTAGATTTAAACAGATACAACCATACGTCACACACAGGGTGTACTTGACCACGCACACCATTTTGTAGTTCCTGGGAGCGGAAGAACAGAAATGGGAGTTTGCAGACATCCTGCACATGTTCTGGTCATGCCCCGTGATCAGGTTCTTTTTGCAGAATATTGCGAGTGGAGTCTGATGGGGAGGGATAGCCATGCATGAGTGGCCCCCTGAGGCATGCCTGCTGGGAATGTGCCCGCGTCGGAGCACTGAGGGATGCCTAGCTAAGATGGAAGACCTCATCTGTGTTTTGGCCAAGTGCAAGCTTGCATTAGCGTCAGTCAGCTGAAGGCCCGCCAATTTAGGGGCATGATCGAGGGACTTGAGGAAATCGGCGGAAGCAGAAACAGTAGTGTGGCACAGGGCGGTGTACAGGGAACAAAGTGAGATTGGCGATATCACAGCATGGAGTACATCTTTCATCATTTTGGATCTTCATCTGGAAGCGGTCTCATTTGCTGTGCACCGCGACAGACTCCGGAAGCCGAAAGTGACCTCTGCACCCACAACTCCTGGGCCTTCCTCAACCGAACCAAGGGCGGATTGAGTTGATTACTCACCTGAACTTTACTGAATACTTACCTAACTTTGGGAACTTTCTAAAAGCACCACCACAGCACACTGCATCCGTTCTAAATAGACTTACTTGAAGAAGCTATACTTTGCAACTTGTAACTTTTGGGCTCAAGGCCCCATACTATCTCAGGGTTGGACATTTTAACATTGGGGGAAGCTGTTCTTGCATTTATTTTATGCATGTTTCCTTGCATCTGATTACTCGCATGTATTGCACTGGTAATTGACTTGTATGCAATTCTATTCCCCTAATGCTGAATGTGTATATATATTATACATGGTTTTGTAGTGAATGCATGCTGCTTAGATGGCAAACTATTTGTGGCCTTTGCACACCACAGAAAAGGCAAGGTCCTTTGAAAACAGTCTACAAGCGGATTGTCTTTGGTATCAGAATCTGCTTAGATTTGGCTCTGTGATGTACCTAAGGCTTTAGGCATAGTAGCGGGCCTTAGGGCATAAAAGACTAGTGGTCTGGCAGCTATTTCTGGCCTTCAGAGAGGGGTTCTCCTGCTTGACATCTATCGGGTAGCATTGTGGACGTCCCTGCATATTGGTTCTCCAAAACGTTCCGGTGTAGATGGTCTTGCTTGTGCTCTTCCCTCCTCGTTTTCGGTATGGCTTTGGGAGTCTTTCAGTAATCTGTGGGAGGGCTGTATAAATTAGAAGGAAATTTATGTAATTTCAGTAATGCTATTTCTGAACATTTCTCGCCTCCACACCCATTAGCTTCTCTGATTGCCCATGAATACAGATCTATTTTTGATGTTAGTTATGCTGCCCCTCACATGTTTCACCTGGGTCAGAAGATTTGGACTGCTGTAACGGGGCACCAACCGTTCTCTAGATATGCACTGAGAATGTCTCTTCTAGGTTCAATGAGTGCCTGTGCCTCAGACCCATGAATGTTCTCCGCAGTGCCATCAGATGGCTCTTGGAAAAATCATCTGGACCAGATTGCATATGAAGAATATTTCTGAGATAAAGTTTTAGAGGAATTAGTGTACCCAGCAGGTTAGTAAATTGTTCTTGGAATCTTCTGTATCCCCAAGTCTCACTGCCCTCACGTGCTCCCAACTTCTAGGTTGTCAAAAGCCATCCTTTTTTCTCCCCTTTTGAAAAATCACTGGTACATGTTGTGAAGTGCTGTGGCAGAAATGATGACAAAGTGACAAACAACCTGCAGCATCTGAATTGAATGCATTTAGAACATTTGGATGGACCAAATTCATAGCATCTGCCAGGTGTTATTCATCCATAATTATCTGCACTGTCCAACATTATTGTTGATTGTGTTTTGGAAATGTAAGCATATTTCAAAGACCTTTGAAAAATAATTTGAGTTTTGCACTAGATTCCAGTATTTAGCTGTGACACTTTTCATGTTTGTTTCTCCACAGTCCAGGATACAAGCCATTTTTAAACATCATCAAACCTCAGCTGCAGAAACTGTGTGAGGCTGCAGAGGAGCAAGTTCCACAAGAAACCTTTCAGCCTGTGAACTCTTGTAAGACAATGGAGCAAGCAAGTCCAAGGACCGAGGAGAGCCGGAGCTCTGTTAGCTACAGTGCTATCCCTCAGTGTGACGCGAGCAGCAGCCCCATCCTCAGCCACGAGGAAGACCGGTCCCGAGAGCTGGGGACAGAACCTTTTCAAGAAGGGAGTTATGACTGCAGCATCTCATAATCCTGGCTTGGGAAGGAAGAACAGTGTGTGCAGTATTAATGACATCACATCTAGCCAAGAGGACACTGGAATTCTCCAGGTCTTTCAAGACTACTCATCGAATGAACCTCTGCATTGTTTTAATTTACTAGGGCGTTTCCTCCACCCTACTCAATGGACAGAGAGTAGGGGGAAAACGCAACGTTGGATCCGTGTCTGGATCACTTTGATTTAGTGTTTTTTTTTTTTTTTTTTTTAAATAACCCTAGCGGGGAATTGAAATTAATAGCTGGGACTCTGTCTCTTTATCAGAACAAATGGGGTGCTTTGCATTAGCATGGCTGCAACACATGGCTCGTTCCTAACAAGTTGGCTACTGGAACTCTGCTTCATAACTCAAATGAACCTTTACTCTACTACGAAGGTCCTGCAATGGAAAGGAAAAACGTTTTTGACATGTTGCACTTGGCATTATGCTTTGTTGTGAGAGTACATGGTCATTATTGTGGGAGCCCTGTTACAGAGTGAACTATTCTGCTAAGAAATCCTACACAACATTTAGTCTTGAACCTATGAGATGGCCTCCACAGGCCCTTTGCTGGTTTTACTTTGGGCCATTAACTAGTGTAGGCAATACATGCACATACAATTAGCAAATTTCCCTGTTCAAGGTTTGGCACCAAAAGCTCTGGTGCATTGCTCTGAAAACCAAGGCGTGCACCATCCTATGACCTATGCAGTGTAGGTGGAACCTAAGCCTAACGGCTAAATACTCTTTCCTATATCTCAGCCACCATCCCATGTCCTGAGAAATATGCATGTAGGAAAAAGTCCTAAAATGGTGACAATATATAAAAGTTCAGTTGGGAAAATGTCTTGAAACTGTGAATATGCATTTTTGCATTCTACCATATTTTACCAATGGTGCCTACCTTGTGATTTGACCTCTGCCCTCAAAGCCATGTCATCCTTTTCAGAATGTAACTAAAGAGTCTCCATGTTGGCACAATCCTGTGTGCACTACCCTTGCTGCTTACACTATGTGATCCCTTATGTAAGTTGCAGGTCTCCAGCTGAAGTTAGAGGCCCAGGACGAAAACCAATTTGCGCGCCTGAACATACCATAGATTCTACTTTAGCTTTGTTTTCACTGTGTTTTTTTAGGTGTGCAGATTTGCATAAAAGTAGCGTATGCTTATTTAAAATTCTTCAGATTCTGGACTCATTGGTAGATACTTGGTCCCTGATAATGTTATGACCTTGTACCTAGCAATGAGGACTGGAAAGGGGAAGTCTATATTCCCTTTGTCTCACCAGATCCGGTAGATGTACTCCCAATTGTATTACAGCCCCTCGCTCCATAGACTGAACAGAGTACTCCAATTGGCTTAAGCTAACTTCAGTTTGTGTTTTTAACATGCTTTGGATAGATCATAATTGTTAATCTATAACCGCTATCAAAATGCAAAACTTTTATGAAAAGTTCAATAGCATTTTACTTGGAAAATCCCAGACTGAATTAAGGAAAAAAGGATTACATAAATTGCCAAACATAAGATAAACTAAACATTGGTCCAAGAACAACCATGAACGAAACATTTAAAGAAACAACAAAAACACCCTGCATTTTTTTACTTTAGAAGGCAAAATTATTACAGCAGCAAAGATATTGATGCAAAACATACACATGAATCAAAACACATTAGTAATGACTTTGGGAACATAGAAGCCCTTTGGGTCTCTCACCTACCAGACAGCACGCAGAAGTTGACGTGCACAGGACCCTGCGATACATGATTGGGAGCACAATGGAGTCGACACTGAAATAAGTGTGTAATGGGATCGGACCATAGTAGATAGATGGACAGACGGGGTGGGCCAGAGTGGGCAGTTTTATCACACGTGTGGGTTATATGGATAAGGGCATTGCAAAGCATTGGCAGTATGTAGGTGCAAGGTAGACTGATAAATGCAGGGGAGCAACTGAGGACTTTTGATCTTTGTACAATGTGGACGGGGCTGCTAGATCCAAGGGGGTAACTGGAGGGATATGGAATTGCTGTCCCCAAAACACTGCTTATTTTTATTTATACCGCACATTTTACTTTTTGTGTAAGAAAACAAAACATTGGATATTTTCACATATTTTCACATTCATGCATACACTAGTACTCCATATTGTTTTTGTTAGCTGCCTTCTCCCTTAATTGATATAGTTTTGGAGAACTCCTCACCCATGTGTCTAGTAAGTGATGCAAGCAGTTACCTCTTGAGCATCTCCAGAGCTGAGGCCTTACCTCGCTTTGTTAGTGAAGTTATGATTTGTATTTTTAACGATTAAATGCAGGTGATCATTTTCAGAAAAAGACCATCAGAACGTGCATGTGGTTCCCAATTTCAGATTTGAAGTCCATCATAGCTTTTAGTAGTGAAGTTTTGGATTTCTATCTGGATGTAACCTTTTCATCTCTATTGAGACCGGTGTCTCCATCTACTGTCTGATTAATATGATGGTCTCAGGTTGATATTCGAAAATCTCTTGCATGCATATTTAGAAAGAAAATAAGAATGTTCCTGAATTCTCTGTTTTTGGGTGAGACCACAAGTTAAGTCTGCTAGTAAAAGGAAATACAGCTCTCTCCACTTCAATTTACTGCTGCTTCTTTTTTCAAATTGAAAAATAGCTTCCTTGAAGGAGAACTATGTTTACATAAATCAAATTCTAGAGGATGCCAGAGTTCAGCTTGGCAGAATGCACGCAGTTCTTCTTCTCCAGAGCAGGTAGCATTAATGTGCTCAAGCTTGGAGATTTTACTCTTTGCTCAATTATTTTCTCTTATTTCTCCAGTGGATTGCAGGTTCACTGTGAACATGATTTCCCAGAATAATTGAGAGACTCCCATTATCCCTCAATTGTTTTGACATAGCCATCCATGCTATATGGTGATCTCATTGGTGATCTATGCTGCTGATAGCAATACCCTGATAACTGTCTAGTTTGCGGATGAAAAGACCATGGGCCCACGTGTATGCCGAAGGCTTCATCCCTTCATGGGATTGAGAGCTCATGTTTTCAATATGTCAATGGAATATTCCAGCTTCTATTCAAGAGATACACCTGTGCACCATATTGAGTGATGCCAAAGGTCCTCATAATTCATTTGTGATTTACAATAAAAAGGCTTAACATGTGTGTCTGACTCCAGGCACGCCATACAGCCTATTACTCTAACCCATAGATTTATTTACAAACGCTCCTATAACGAAGCTGTTCTGATCCTCCTAGCCCAAAATTGTGTGACCAATCTAGTATTTCACTCTCCTGGGTAAGGATCCATACATCCTTTGTACACGTTATGTATCCTCCCTCCATGCATGGAAGATTTCTTCACGCCTGTCTGGAATATTGTAGCAGGGAGGTCAGGTTCTAGAAGACGTGTGCTACGAAATTCAAACTTTTTCACTCCTGTATTGCTTTTTTAATCGATTCCTCAAAAAGGACATTGTATAGGATAGTTAGTTTTAATAGGTGTTTAAAGCAGAATATTCAGCCTCTTCATGTGAGGTGGAGAATTGCATCTTGTATTTAACCAAAAAGGGTTTCAGCCTATCAAATGTAACGCTGTAAGATTTTCTTTTTGGGGGGCATAATAGGGGTCTGTAAATGCACTTTGGGTAATGTTTTCCGAGGGATGATCGTGCATCACAAAGGCCATATCTTTGGGTAAGAAAATGTCCTATGTCGTTGAAGAGCCCTTTTTGAACTCTAACGGAAACCTTTCACTTATGTGTGTTTATTTTTATGCAGCCCATCACTTCATCAAGAAGAGCCAGTTAACATCATGCTCTGCTTGATTAGAAAGCTTAGACAACATCCAACAATACAATATGTTCCTCAGAACGTAGCTATTCTGGTATTCCTATCCACTGGCTGCAGGGAAGACTCTGTGTAATGTTGAATTAAAGAAATTGCTCAGTCTGTGCTTAATCTCCCATGGGAAGGGAGAAACCTTCATGCAGGCTCTTTTGCAGCTTCAATTACCCATTTGGTCATCTTGTGCACAGTTAATTATTTAAAAGCCATCTGATTGTAGGATCGAGATTAATTCTAAAAAGAACCAATGGTTGCATGAGGCAGAATACATGTAGCCCTGCCTTTTTTCATTCTGATGAACTGGTTCCATTCCCTTCCCTTCCCTTTCCTGACTCCATTGATCTCTTAATGAGCCAGTATTCTAGAGGATTCTTTGAATTGAGAGAGCCTACATTCAATATGTAATGTGTTCTTATGCAGTGCCTGGGGTTTGCTTCATTGTAAGGTTGTATTTGGATCTTCAAAGTTGCGGTCAAACTGCTTTCAGAGAAAGTAGAGAAAATCACCCGAGTTGTTTTTGAGCTATTGAAACCGAGACTGGTCATTTCTAGTAAATTATAAATATTATTTGAAATACCATAAATCTTGTATTAAAGACATTGTACATATAATGTATGCTTTTGTGAATATTCCTGTACAGATCTTCTCCAGGTTGCTCTTCACGCTCTTGGGACTTGTACTATAGGTTTTCGGACACCTTTGTGTGTTCTGCATATGTATAGCATAATTGTAAAAACAAAAACGCACCAGCCGATTGCACCTTGCAATGGAATTGGCTCACTCGAGTGTATTGGCTTCTGCGTGAATTGCAGCAATGTCCAATAGTGGCTTGATTTTAAAACTTAACTGCCACAGAAGCAGAGGTCTCAAACTCTGACAAGAAATATATTTTTAAACATGTTACCTTAGGTTCTTATTTATTGCATTTGTAAACCTTTTTGAGATTGTGAATGAATTTTTGTGTAAATAGTATCTGCTATCATGTACCAGTTCTGTTTTCAACACGGTAATGTAAATTGTGCAGTCTTAAACTTGTCGTTTTCTTGGACATTTTAGAACGTGTGAAAGGTGTCATAAAATAAACTTTATTTTAATTATCACGTCATTATGAAAGTGTGGCTGAAAGTAACATGCACATTAATATTTCAGGTACTTGTTTTCCCTTTCCTTGGATCCAAATTCTTTTTCTGAATGCCTATAACAGTATTACAATTTAAATATTTGTTTTTTTGTATTGTGCAGCAGTTTCAACAAGAATGCAACCTATTACTTATTTTATACCAAACTATTTTTATAACAGAAATGTATTTGATTATCACATGGACCAAATTCACATTTGTGGCGTTTGAAGAGCATGTTGACGTTGCCTGCTTCATAGAACAGTTATAAGATTGTACAACTTTTTGTTGGAGTTAATAAAAAGAGGATTCTGAGCTCTGTATTTTAGAGTGCAACATTCTCAAAACATAAGTTTGTTGAATGCTTACCCTTGTTTACTTGGACAATACATTTCTGTTATGGATGATCCTTTTCCATAAACCTTAGGAATTCTGTTTGGCGGGAAAAGGCTACTAGTCAAAGGAAATCTTAATTTCAGTTGGAGCTGCGGAGGCGTTATTTTTTAATTACATTGCAACCATTGACCGTTTTGTACATTACCACTTTAAGTGCAATAACATATCAAGTAATAAAAGGATGAATTCTTAAAGTCAAAGAATGCGATTTACTGGCATGAATTTTGTACAGTGCAGAGCATATTTTTCAGGCTGGATTAAGGAATGTCATTTACAGATATGTTGAACGCTGTGTTATTCCAGTCTTCATATCACACAAGTTGCAGATTTTGATGCCTTTTATTGGACTAACTGAACAATCTATGCAGAAATGTACCAAAACATTAGCTTAGCCACAGAACTCTTCATAAGATGTTGCAGAGTGAAATGATTTTTGAAGGAAAGCCACAGCACAGATCATCTGCAAAACGGGAAGAAAAGAACATTTCTTTGGCTCGAGGTACAAAATGAATGGGCCTGCATTTGCTTTCTTATCTAAAAGGCCATAACTCCCAGAAGTATGGAACACAAGGGGTTGAAAACAGTACACCCTCTGAGAGTTGCATTTAACGGGAAAAAATACTTTTCACATGTAACCATTAAGTTAGGGGCAATCAGTCTTAAGGTGGGCCTGCTAGCTTTCTAAAACTACTAATGTTATTTTAAAAGGTGTATTGAATTGAGAGGTTTTTAAACACATCCGGAAATGGGGTCCGTTTGTATTTAAATCAGTCTAAAGTGTTTTTCAGCCTTTCAGTAGTATCAGGAAGTTTTAGTGACTCTAATGCAGCAGCTAGGGCTTCCAGGGTGATATACAATTTGGCACAACAAGCATGTGATTGAAGGTTTAACTGATGCAGTTTCCAATGTTAGTTCACTATGCCTGAAGCTTCACAATGGTTTCCTGGCTTGCATGCAGTGTGGCAAATGAAAAGAAGTTAGCCATTTTTGGATGGTGCAGTGTCCACTGTTCATCTGCCAGGTAATGGGCGCCAAACATATGAGCTTCGACACCCAAGATTTCCATTGTGGGTGTCGTGTGCTCCTCACGCATTAGAGATCCTGAACAGTAGTGTTGGTGAGAAATGGTGCTAGAGGAGAGTCTTCTGACTTTGTTGTTATGTTTGCACTACTGGACCTGGACTCAACTTTGGCCATAGTGTGTCATAAATCCCATATCTATGCAAAGACCACTGTCTTTTAGGTTAAGCATCTTCAGGTACTTCAGCTCCCATGTCCTTCTATGTATGGTATTTGAGAGGCCACCTTTTAAAACCATCACCGATAAATCCTACAATGAATGCCCATCCTGTGTAAAGTGTGAACCCACTGGTGTGTTTGTGTTTTCAGATGGTCCATCTATGTAGGTTCATCCTTTCATGCAGATCTTTGCAGGTCGCACACACGTAATTCCCTTGAATGCATTTGTTTGCATTGGATGAGGTGTACAACATTGGATGATCTGCAGTTGTATGTCCCTTTTATCTGTATTGTTCGGTTCTGCTGGGTTGCTATGGCAGATCTGGTGCAGATGTGTTGGCATGTTTTGCATCTCCTGATGTTGCAAGTGTATGACTCCACAGGATTCTAGCAAAGAGATCTGATATACAGGTTAAAAAGTGTTGTTGAAATGCAAGCTCCCTGTAGAACTCCATAAGGAATCAGAGCTGAGTTGGAGGAGGCATTATCCCAGGAAATTGAGGATTGTCTACCGACAGAAAGGATTTAATCCAGCTTGTCACCTAAGGGGCACAATTCCCTGTATCTGATAATGTGTCAAGCAGGCAATCATGGTCCAGATCAAAGTCCATGGACAAGTCAAGAAGGACCAAGAGACCCTTCTTTCCTTGGTCCGCCATCTCCAGCATGTTAGTCTGTAAATCGAGGAGAGTCCTCTCTGTACTGTGATTAGCTCTAAACCCAGATTGTCTGCTCTGAAATATTGATGACAGCTTAAGGGTGGTTCTTTTAACCACCTTATCTAGGAACTTCAGCAGAAAATGTGTGTTGGTAATGTGCCTTACATTTTTTGCATCTTTAGGGTCCAGGCCAGCTTTTTTCACAAGGGGGGTGATGGTGACAATCTTTCGTTTTTTCTGGAACTGAAATATGGCCAAAAGAAGAGTTGACCCAATCTAGAGAGAAAAGGAGCAAAATCCCTTTCCATCTCCATGATAAATTTCACTGGGATGATTTTCTCATGGCACGAAGTATGGTGCATAGAGGACAGCATTGACTCCATCTCGAGAATGGTTACATGTTTGAAAACAAATAGAGGGTGTATATTCTGTTTGTGAATGGCGGCTGACTGGGCCTGCTTGCCTAGTCCTTGCCCTAGATATTTTTCTACAGGGTGTATTAATCTTATTTGCGAATGCCAGCTCAATATCCTCAGTCTTGATCTGAAGGCTGGATGGGTTGCACTAATGCCTTTGGTTTCTCTAGAATCTTCAAGATCTCAGAGCTGCTTTGAGTTGCGCTTTGCTCCTGTAATTATTTCATTGATTAAATTCTTTTTTGCTTAGATAATTTTAGCTTTGTAAACTGCCTGAAGTACTTTCCATTTCTCCTTATTTGGGGCTACGAGATGTTTTAGCCAAGCATATTCTGCACTTCTCTTTTGCTTTTCCAGGTTTGAGAGTTCATGGGTAAACCATGTTTTATGATGTCCATTTTCTTTCACTGGTTTCCTTGTCATAGGGGCTACTTTGTCCAGCATTTTAGTCGGGACGTTATTGTATGTTTCCACAAGCGTCTCCGGAATATTGGAGTCATCAGTGGAGAGCATGATTTCCTGCAGGCAACTCTGAAGATGGTGGGGCTTCACCTTCTTATAGTTGCGATTGTATCCCGCTATGGTTGGATTTGGGACGGTTTTTGATATATTTCGGGTGAAATCAATTATACATTAGTCTGGCCAGATGCATGGAGTGGTACACTTCATAAAGACTGAGATTTCTAGAGATCAGATTCTAAAATATTTCCAGATATGGCAGTGGGTTTGTTGTTCTCCACCCATTTCTAAGAGTTGTTCTTCCAGAGCTATAGCTTCTTTATCTCTCAGATTGTGAAGCCATCAATTTAGATCACCCACTAACAGCGTGTAACAGTTTGGACCATTAATGGTTTTTAGAATTTGGAGTAAATCCTTTAAAATGGTCAATTTCCTGGGGGGAGAGGTCAATACACCAATACAAGATTAAGGCTACTACACGGGGATGGGGTGAGTTTTAGATGCAATACCTCGCAATTATCGCAAATGCTTGTGCTTTCAAAAAACTGGAAGATTTTTTTTTTTTTTTTGCAATAACTGCCATGCCACCCCCATGTTCCGAAGTTTGATTTTTGCAGATGACAAAATATCCATCTGGAATTGCCATTTCAAAGGTACGACCACTAGCATCAGTTAACCAGTTTTCAGTTAAACAAGAGATATCAAGGTCATGAGAAATAAGATCTTCATGAATAACTAATGCATGTTTGTTTAATGATCTTGTGTATAACAGAGAAATGTTTATATCCTGTCCATCCGCCAGTTCCAAAGCACAGCCTGGGACCAGGGAATTACTCAACGGGGTCCCTGATTGACCGCTTTCAGGAATGTTTTGCTGCTTCGTTTGTCTGAGGCTCTGGGGTTACTTCAACCACCAACTTTGGGTCATTGAATGTACTGTAGTGTGGTTTTAATTGCCACCACTGCAGTCGCGGGTATGTCTTAACAGCACAGGTTTGTGTTGAGTCCTGCCATAACCTGGCAGCTGCTAGTGGGAGGTGGAGCTATATCTAATTTCACAGCAATATATTTATCGACGATTGCAAGTCTCCTAGCGTTTTGAGCTGCCAGAAGCAGGTCGAGATCGGAATAATAGCCCATAGCTAAGGCGTGGCTCCTCCTAGTATAGTATACAATATGATGGGTTACAAAATATACTTACTTGCGTGGAGTCTCTTGAATCTCCTGACAATCCGACAATTCCGGATGATGACCGACAAAGACCGGTTTGTTCCTGTTGCGCTGATGTGCCTGGAAACTGACTAAATATGCTCGGGCTAATGGGATCTGTAGCTTCCGGCAAGATTGTGCGTTCAAAGGCATGCAATGTTTCCATTACCCAAAATCGAATGGAATCGAGGCTGAGTACCACAAAAGGAAATACACCAAACACGGGCTTACAAAGATACACAGATCTTTATTCTACAACTGAACAGCTTTCAAAGGAACAAAGTATCAGATAGCTATCTGGCCCTCATTACATCACAGCGAATACCAGCCCTTTCGGTGTGAAAAGTGAGTGGGGCTGTACATCAGAACGCTCAATCTTTTTATACAATTCTCTAACATGATGTCCAGCCCATCTACAGGTTAATCATTCCTCGGGCCAGGGCTTCGTGCCGTGTTCACTTCTAATTTATTCACCTATATGCATATGGATTATTCCTAGTTTATACACAAATAAGTCACAATGGCAACAGTGTACCTTTTGAATTTAACATTAAGCCTTTGTACATGTTTCATACAATGCAGTTCTACAAGTGTTCACATTCAGTATTTAAACAACATTGTGCTTAATATATGCTTGTGGATCAGTTCCGTTGGCACAGGTAATCCTTGATCTACAGGTCAACGAAGGACAAGTGCTCCTTACATGACCCAAATATTTGGCCTGCGGGCAGTTTAGACATTAACTTACATGTAGAGGTCAGGACGGCCAAGTTACAAACAGAAGAACACTGTCCACCATTTTAGAACACAGGGTGACTTTGGAGTGAGAATCAAAATAGCGGATGAACCTAAAATGGCGGCTAAATCGATCTAAGATCAGAATTTTGTAACATGGATTTCTTCGCAGAGCGACTGGGCTTAGGCCAATATATACAATAAAGGAGGCACGATATAATATCCCGTTTAACAGTAAAGCTAAATCCTGTATTAATTGAACAGTATAAACTCCACACAATTATTTTTACCTTATTTAGCAATGAAGATGGAAATGAAATTCAAATCTAATATGAGCTTTATTAACCGTTTTCACACAAGCAAACTACCTAGTACTTCAATAAATGCTAATTCTCTCTCAAATGGCTAGTGTATTTGTATTGTAGCAGGTTTTCTCTGGGTATTTTCAAAGCCTGGTGAAATTCCTTGTCAATTTGTCTGGCCGAGTAACCTTTTTGCAGGAAGGATGTGTGCATTGTGGCAAGTTGGCTGTCCCTTGTTTTCCTGTTGGAGCATTTGTGTTGGTATTGGATGGCCTGGCTGTAGATAATGGACCGTTCGTGTGGCTTGGGTGGAAACTTTAAATGCTCTACATTTTCATTGTACAATGCATTACATGCAGTTAAATATAAAACCTTTTAAAAGCCTATTCTCGCATAAGTAAATCAGCTGTTCTTTTCTCCAATGTAAATGTCATGAGTGCTCTATGGGTATATTTGTACACAATCCTTAGATACTTTGGCAAATCCCATATCTATTGCCATTCCATTAAGTTTAAGGGAATCTGCTCTTGTATTCAACTAGACCCATGATAAATAATTGGTGCAGACTGTATAAGATGTAATTGCAGTGCTTCGACGATCTGTAACATTAAGAACCAAAAAGGATCGCACTTTTAAATCTGCAAAATGGATATGGCCTAGATACCGCTCTGGAGATGGAATTTGTGCTGCCCTTTCATGATATGAATTTCGTTCTTTTGTGGCCTCCCATGTCTAAGGCAACAGTCCCTTGGTATTGCTATGCCAAAGGTGCCAGAGCCATTGGAGCCTTTTGGGAAAACGAATCCAGCAAGGAAGCAAAGCCTGGTTCTGAGTTTCCCAGTCTTCCTATCAACACATCCTGTGCCAGAGAGAGCCAAGAGTTCCACGCATCTAGAGCTAGGCTGAAAGTCGATTTGTTTCTGTATTAATCGAGGTGAATGTTGCAAGCCTGCCTACACACCCTGTGGTTCTAATGCAAATTTTGTCCTATAGTAGTGCATAGTGGGTGCTGATTCCCACTAACTCCATATGCAGGAAAGGTAAAATATCTCAAAATGCAGGCACACAGTGAAGGTACCGAAGATTGCAACAAAGGATGACTTCGGGAAGTGATTAAAACTGGGCTCGACATTTATTACAGCTAAATCATTGTCTGAGTGCTTGGACCTCAAGGTACCTTTCTTAGTGCACTCTGGTTATTTGGTAGACATCCCGGTAAAGTAGCTTGATATTCTCTTCTTTGGAGTTATTAGGATAAAGGGTACAAATTGATGGAAAAATCCAAAATAGGAATACTGCTCACTTCTTGGGGAAAGTGATTACATCAAAGCCTACTTATTTTCAGGAGCATTTGGAGGGTTAGGGGGCTCTGCTAGAAGCAAGGGGACTGACGAGCTCTTTTGGGTCACCTACCTTAACAGCCTTGCTTCCGGTTTGTAAATGGCATAGTGGTGATCACCATGGTCTCAACACCTTCTCAAACCCTTTAGCACTGAATCCCGCTGTGGGTGAGGAAAGAGATGGAATGAATTGCAATTTTTATTTTTTTATTTATATACTTTTAGTTTTGTAAAAGAAAACAAACTTTTTGTCACTCCCATTCCCAATCCCCTATCCCCCATCATTAAGCATTTCATGTCTGGAGCTATGCGGACGTGGGATAATCTACAGTTCTGCAGTTGTATTATCTGGGAGTTCCAGTCTTTCCAACCTTTGTGGTAATATCATGTCCATGAAGTTAATTATGCCGCAGGTTAGCTGCACATTTGTTCCCATAATAAAATGGGTCCACCATTCAACCATGTTACCGTTTTTAGGGGCAAAACGTTCTAGATGCAAGGAACGTTGGCCAGAGATCTGCGGACATTCAATTATTAGATGTTTAGTGGATTCAGGCTCCTTCTGGCAGAAGCGACATTTGTCGTTCATAGTCATTGAGTCTTTTATTCTCGACAGCCGCTCCTTTGTATTATAAAGATTAAGGCGTAGGCGCAAGAACTGATTCCGATGGTAATTGGATGGGAATCTAGCCAGATACTTTGGCAGTACACCCATTTTTTGCACGCTCAGGCCTAAATCTATTGCTGAAGTTAATGCGACACGTTCTTCCGCGTTTTTTATCCATTTCAATTGTTTGAATTTATCTTTTGCCAGTTGGAGTATCTTTATAACCAAGGACATTTTTATGTTCGCTTCTTCTAAGATTTCTAATAGTTTCTCTGCCCAGCTGTTTATTAATGACGCAGATGAGTCCTGGTTCTTATTGGCTAGAATAGAGTACGCCTTCAATGCTGGCGATATTCTCATTTTCCTTAGAAGTGCTATGGATTTCCACAATACTATAGTATGTAGGGAGTCCAGACCCAATTCGTGCCTCAATGTTACCATTGAGACACATTGCGGAAGATGGAGAACTTTGCGCCAGAAACAGCCCTCTAGTTGCGTCCAGAAATTTGCGCTGATGTTCCACCCTATTTCGCTGCCAAAACATACTGCTGGTGTCACTTTTTGCAAGTAAAAGGTCACCACAGGTTGAAGTGAAAATTTTCCATAGTTTATGTGCAGTTTCCGTCCTTGCAAGGCAAACATTCGCATACAGGTGTGAATTTCATTGGTCCAGCTCCATTCTCTGATTGAGATGTTAAAGGAGACGCCCAGGTATCGAATGGCATCTGTTCTAGACAGTATCTCACTGTCTATTTTCCAGTTGAAAAACACTTTATTTTTTTTAGTTTTCTGTCCAAAAGCCATCACTTGAGATTTGTTCACCTTAATCATTAGGTGATTAGCCGTTAAATAGGTCTGTAGAGCTGACATTGATCTTTGTAGGCCTATTTCAGTGCTATCGAGCAACACTGTCATCTGCATATATTATGTGGCTTATGTGAGTTCCGTTTACTTTAGGGGGAAAGCACCGTGTTTGTGAGAGTGCCTCAGGCAAGTCGGCAATAAAAAGTTTAAACAGCAGGGCTGAAAGAGGGCAACCCTGTTTTACACCCTTTGTTGTTTCTATTTCGTCTGATAATTCACCTTCTGCGTTTAGGCGCACGCGAATGCTAGTCTTAGCGTGTAGTGCCATCAGCGGTGATAATAACTCATTTGGGCAGCCCCACGTCTTTAATTTTTGCCACAGGAGGTTGCTATTGATGCTATCAAAAGCTTGTTTTAGGTCAATAAAAGCTAAAAACAATCTTTTTTTGTGTTTTAAAGCATCTAGTTTGGCCAGATTTAATAGCAGTAGATTGAGTTCTACAACGACTCCTTTAGTAAACCCAGTTTGTCTCACGTCGTAGATCTTATTATTTTCAGCCCATTTCAAGATTTTTCTTTGCAGGAATGTAGCAAATATCTTCCCCATAGTATCCAACAGTGCTATGGGCCGATAATTAGCTGGGTCTTCTCGATTTCCTCTTTTAAACACCGGGACTATGATCGCTTTAGTCCAAGAATCAGGGATTTTTGATGTTTGGGCAATTTGGTCAAATAAGACTTCGATGAATTGTGCCCAATTTTCTTTGTTCGTTTTTAGCATGATGTTAGAAATCCCGTCAGGGCCTGCAGCTCGTGATGATTCCAGATTTTGAATTGCTTTTTTAATTTCACCAACTGATTCAATGACATTCCAGTTACACTCTTCCAGTGTGGACTTTGGAAGGCTATCGGCGTAGTCATTGTTGAATACCGCGTTATAATGTTTCACCCAGGTGGCAGCATTCACGCCATTTGCTAAGTAGTTTGTTTGTTTTAGATGGCCGCTATTTATGATTTTCCATATGTTTCAGCTGTCTTTTTGAATTAGTAGGCGCAACATTAATTCCACTTGTTCCTGATCTCGTATGATGTTAAAGGACTTCATCCAATTACAGTACTGTTGACGTCTTGTGGCTATTTGCTGTTGCAAATTAATGCCGCCATTTTCCTTCAACCATGTGAAGTTTAAGTCACCACAGACTAGTATAAATGGCTAGTCGAATGATGCATGGCATCTATCTATTTGCATGGTTACAGACGCCAAGTATTCTGCGTCTGAAATCATTGCTGGGTTCCAGTAGGTGTTTAATAACAAAAGATGTTGCTTTTGTATATTTCCCAGTTGGTCGTAAATTGAAGATCGAAGAATGATCGCTTGTACGAATAGATTATGATTTTGGATTCAGATCACTTCCCAGCCTGAGGAATTTTTTATCATTGCAAGTAAGCCGGAAAAGGGCGGCAAGTTTGATTTTTTTCCGGCCTCATTTAAGTAGATTGTATAGCCGTCACAGGATGGCGTCTTTCTGAGCCAAGTTTCTTGCAGACAGATGAACAGACTTTTAATGTCTTGAGATTTTCCTTCTTGAAATAAATGGGCCAAACCTCTGTTGTTCCATGATGATAACAGTTGGGTCATGCATCTTGACCCTTCGTCATCCTATAAGTTGCGTCTTTGTCTATTTGTGTCAGTTGCATACACCGACTGTTGTTTTAGCAGATTCCTCAAGCCTTCCCTTTTAGCAGTGTTGGACGTGTGATGCGGGCCTTTTTCGTTGGTCAAGTTGGGAGAGGATTGTTGCTCTTCTGCAATTGCTAGATTAAAGCCAAAGAACAATAGCTTGTCCTTTGCATCGAGTAATGGTCTCGCTACAGTTTTTGACCTCGTCCAAGATTACCCAATCTGATCTTGACTTGTTTTTGTATTCCACAATTCCGATGTCATCCAATCGGATATTTCGCAGTACAGGTACATTATGCAGCAGTCTCATCACGTTGGCTCTATTTAGGTTTATTTCATTTCTATCCACCAGGATGTTTACCAGCTCCAATTTGCACCCACTTCCATTTGATGACACCTGTTGCTCAGATCTACTTCGATTACTTTGCTGTTTCAGGTTTCTCAATTGCGCATTAGTATATTTGGGGTTAGGTTTTAGTACTGGCTTTTCAGGCGCTCTAGAACGTTTGCTTTGTGCATCAGACCTGTCTTTAGAAAAGGCAGGTTGGTCGTTTTCACGTTCCAAGGACCGTACTCCAGCTGGGCCCAATGGATAACGTTTGTGTGGCGCGTTGCTGTCCTTAAAGGTTAATTGTGTTGTTCTATCACCTTTCCTTATCGATTCAACCCTTGCGCTTAAGTCGCCTTCAAATTCGTTGTCATCTTCTACTGTATTTGTAGATAGGTCACACAGATTTATTGAATCGTCTGTGGATTGGTCGACAGATGGGCTGATGTCGTCGCGTCCACGTTTCATGGTATTACTAAGGGTGGCTGCTTTATCGTCCGATTGTTGTCAGTAATTTGTTCATCAGATTTTTTTTTGCGCCGATGTAGTTTTTACTGTTCCAGGGCGTGGAGGCGTGGTGAAGTTTCTTATACATTTTTTAGCATCATTTGTTCGTGGGTGTTTTGGTGCCGGACCTTTTTTTGATGTTTTCAAAGTTTTGGATTGTTTTGCCTTCGGGATAGCAAGAGTCTTTGTTGATTTTATTGATTTTGCTAATCCAGTGAATGTCGAAGGAGATTTTTTTTCTCTGCCACTGTTGTGTTATTTGAAAAACCAGTCTGCGAGATTGACTTATCATTATTCGCTGCTGTGCTAGGTTGTCCAGAGGGTACCTCATTATTTGCAGTTGTATTAGTTTGAACATCAGTTGGTATAGAAGAGCTCTATGTAGTTCTTGTTTCAATGTTTGCCAATGCGACAGGAATTGGAGCAATTTCATGTTCCTTGATTGTATTGATCATGCTAGTGATTTTTGAACCACTGATCTCTTCTTCTGCTGCTTTTAACTCAGTTGCACTGAATGGCAACAGGAGATGGTCAAGTCGCACATTGGGCGATGGATTCGTGACCTGATCAGAGTTGTGTGGGTTGCAGCTGCAAAACTCTCATTGTGTTACCTCGGGGCTGTACAGCAACATTGTGCCTAATCCACTTAGTACATTCCACTAGAGCCTCGGCAAGATCTACTTTTTTGTTATTTCATTTAAATGAGAGTGCCATTGGTGTGTGGAAGCAGCTTCTAAGTCTAGGCGACTGCTTAGCTGCTCATTACATTTTTCCATTGCCGTCAATTTGTTGTTCAGCAGTACCAGGATTGAATTTTGATCACGTACTGTATCATTTAGTCCTTCGTACAATTTCATGTATGGCATTAGTGCTATAGATGTTGCTGTTAGGACATTATTGTGAATCTGAATGCCGGCTGCGATAGAAATATTTCCTATCGTGTTTGTGGAATTATCCACTGAGTTACTTGCACTAGTTTCAAAATGTCTTTTTCCTGACAGATTGTGTTCATTTTGTCCTGTTTGAGATTCATCACAGTTTTCTTTTTCTGTTCTCGATTTGCATCGACTTTTTTGCTGGAAGTCTTCTAACACGTCCAAGTTGAAAACATCGACTATGGCAGTTGAGTCATGCGAGGCCACATCTTTATGGAGAGAGTGATTTGTTTCTTTTCGCTGGGTGCTCACTTTGCGGGCTGGTGGTCGTCCCTTATTATGATCGTTGGTGAAAGTGTTTATTTAGCCGTTCACGCATAAGGTTAAAGTCTGCTTTAACGCGGGCTGTCAGCCGTGCTTCGCGAGCGACATCATCATGAGACATTAAAGTACTCATTTTAGGTGTCAATAGAGGTCGCTGCGAGGGCACCGCATGCTCCTTTAATTTTAATGCGTCGGATGTCTGTCGATTCTTCTCATTGATTGCTGCGTAGTCGGCATCATTATTTAAGGTGCGCGATAACTTTACTTCTAAGGCACTCGATTGAGATGCACCCTTGTGTGTATCAAGCCTCGTATCAATCTGTGTAATGATTTTTTTGTTTTCCTGTATGTTGATGTGGCCATGCTGCACAACATTTTTTTGTCAATGTATCGGACTGCTTGGAGCTTGTTTGCAGTAAAGGTGATTTCAAACTTCCAACTGATGGAGACCACATTGCCAGCAGATCTGCGTCAGTTATATCAAACAAGAAAGTTTCCGATGCATCTAAGTATGCTGTAAGTGGAGGCCGTAACGGGTCTTCTACAACGAGTTGGGATTGATTTGCAAGTTCACACGTTGTGTGTTCGCTTTCACTCATTAGTAGACTTCCTGTAAATGCATTTAGATTAGGAGTCAGCTTCGTCTTCGACGCTGACTGAGACAACATTTTTGAAAACGGCTGGGGAGCGGCATCAATGTCAATATCAATATCGTTAATGGCTGCCGCTACCATGCCTGCAGACGCCGAAGAGTCAACGGTGAAATCGACAACCTCGGCTAACTCAGCCAGCTTGTTAGGCGTGTCTGCCGGTGCGATACACAATCTCTTGTTTCTTTTCGGCTGCGAGTTAGCTTTCTCCAAAATGACAGAACCGATTGCACGTGAATCGTCTCCCAATGGCGGCGCATCAACAATAATGCATTGTTCGCTTACCTTGGATTTTCCAGATTTGAAATGCTGACTCCGCAGCTGTAGTAGACGATTTCGCATCTGTGTTCTGACACCTAGTTGTGATGCCTCCAAGTCGGCTGGAGGCATTTCCATCGTCTTGAGCACTGAAAACTCTAGGGGTGGAGCGAGAGCGGTCTGAGGCGGACTGGGCAGACTGGACTCACTGCCGGACTTGTGGTTGTGAGTGCCTGCTGAGCTTGATGCTTCTCCACCTCCACGCTCCGCACAGCTCCAAACAGACTCTAAACAGATTTTGCCACCGCCCTTTTCTCCACACCGGGCTTATCGCTGCAAGGGTGGTTTGTGCTTCGCTTTGAAGCGTCTGGAAGTCACTTGATCAAGCACGTGATCACGCTCAGGCTTCGCCTCCTCCAGGAAGCGAGCGTTGCCTCTGAGCGCCGGATTCTGGAACAGCAGGTGGGGAAACGTTCTCCTTTCACAGCGCTTCTCCTTGCAATTTTGACCCCTGGAGCCAGTTGTGTTTAATGAACACACTTTGACCTACAGGCCATGGGTGCCAGAAAAGACAGATACAGTAACATTTTGCAAATAGCATTCAGGCTCAGTGGGAAACGGGTACCCAAGCCCGGAAGAGGGAATAGCTCAGTCTGTCCGTTGGAGAGGGACAGCATAAAGGTGCAGGAAAGGACTGCACACTGATTACGAATTGACCGAGCAATACGCAGGTTCAGGAAGTGGGAGGGATGGAGGGCCCGGCATGCAGTCTGTTGATGGGAATAGCATACAAGTTCTTAAACAGACTAAATGCATGCTTGGAAGAAGGGTGGTGCCTGTTTTCAGGACCAACAGTTTTAGAGCGGGACTGACAATTCAATTCCAGGGTAACAAGACTACAGTTACATGGGGAATACAAGTCCAATGGAGCCCATGTGTTTTAGGTAACAGCAGGACGAGGAAATGGGGAGTGAGGTTACCGGGTGTTGCAGGCTCTTGGATGAGCCTTTGGGAAATGTAGGCTTGTTAGGATACTGGGTCACCTACAGGAGGGGCTTGAGGAAGCCCCCAGATTTGTCGGCCCTGCCTTCAAATTGCATGTTTTCTGAAAATCCTTCAGAAGGGAAAATATTTGACTGCAGAGAACACTCTTTTAAGGGGACACTGTAGCTAGAAGGGCATCAACTCCAGTACATGACGATATGATCAAATATATGAAGATTTTCGAATTGCAAGGTTTGTATAACTGGAGGGATGACTTCTACATGTAGGCAGGACATTCCTTTGGTTATCTGCAAGCTGGACCGCCTACGTTGGCAGCACCTACGCTCTTCTCCCTGCCCAGAAAGCAAAGTGAGAAGCCTCTCTGATGGAGCAAAGACACCTTAGTCACCTGCTCCTCCTCCACACTCAACATACGAGTGCCAGTAACACACATTAGGGTGCAGGTCTTTGTAGAATCATGAGGATCCTCTCGCTTCTACCACACTTGCCCTGACCGCCGCCCTGTATTCAAGGCTTCTGCAGAAACCCATGTGAGCAGCAGGCTGCAAGTTAATTGGCCATGGGTGCCAGAAAAATATGTAATTGGCGGCCTGCCTAGTAATCTGCTGGGAGCTGCCATACTCTGCCCTCCTTGTTCTCCTTGCGCAAAAGAGGAGGCGGCGGGGAGGTACATCAACCCCACTGCAAAGCATCCAAATCCACTGCAATCTTTCATGATATCAGTGTATCTGCAACTTTCAAAGTTTTTGAAGCATCTTTACAAATACAGCTGAAAGCATATTTTTCCAACAAGAACTGTATCCCAAAAAGGATTGCAAATAGAAGCAGGACACCATGGTTGTGGAAGCCCCGAGTGATCTGATTGCTTTACTGACATGTAATTTCATGTCTAGTAATGTCAGCCATGCTCAAAGTGCCATATGAACCGTAGCCCCAGCCTTGATGCTAATGCAAAGTGCAATGCAAATGTTTCATATTCAGTAAACGTGAGCCACAAACATTAATTTAGAAATATTGAAGCGCAGTACATTAGAAGGTTTTTTTTATGCAGTAGTCTGGGCCACATGCCAGTGACCTTGAGCCTGGTACATTAGTCCTTTTCAATAAACAAAGCAGTTTATCGCTCTCTAGGCTTTTGTTGGGACAAAAGCCAATGCTCCAATAAATAGAAAACAAGAGATAACAATCCAAAAGATGTACGGCGCCGCAGATGAACTACAAAACTCTGTCCTTGGTGTAGTTTACACAGGATAGATGCTGTCCACTGATACTTTTGTAATGTTTGGAAAGCTTTCTAGTGCTAGATGACGTGGTCGGCCTTGCTGCAATTTACATAAAATCAATGCTGATAACTGGTATTACTGCTATGGCGCAGGTTTCTCCACCTCCTCTATGAGCAGACAACTTTGGCAGTTGTTGGCGTGGAACAATGAACGTCCGGAATAGTATAAATAAGGCAGGCACCTAGCTGTTTGTGGCGGAGCTAGCAAGAGGACGAGGGGGTAGAAAAAGGGCTGGAGGAAGCAAAGTCTGTCCAGAAAGGAGGGGTCAACTCCCTCCTTTTTTCCCTAGCTGGAAAGCCACTAAGTTGGATTTATGTCTGTTAGTCCCCAAAAGGACTCTGCCTATTGACTTTTGAGCAGAACTTTGATTTTGATTGAGCTTTATGGGGAATAATTTTCTCCCCCAGGACAAATCAGCTCACCACCTAAGAACAGGGCCTGTTCTTACTGGGCTACATGCTGGCACCATGTGTCCCAGTATACAAAATTCTTGAAGCATTTTATCCTATTTTGTATGCTTTTCTGATGGTGTTCTGATAAGGTGGTTTTTTGATATTTTTGCCAATTTTGTGGCATTTATTCCTGAATTGTGTATACTGATTAAGGCATCCATTCGAATCCAGCTCTCATCTCTCTACCTTCTACAGTTAGTGAGTATGTTATTTATTTCTTCATTTGTTTAGCGCACCCAGCCCTGAGGCATCTGGGCGCATTTCTTACAGATACAAGTGTTAGGCAATCAAACACTTAAAATGGTACAGCAGGTTCATAGAAAGTGCAGCATAGAAGTACAGGCAGACCGGCATAAGGATGCAGACATTACTAGGTCTCTTACGATAAGAGCCAGGTTTTTACATTTTTTTTATGAAGTAGGAACGTTCAGATCTTAATGTTAATGGTAAGCATTTTGGCTGCTAATGCAGGGAAACTACTGCCACCTGCCTTCTGAAGCTTTCATATGAAACAATGTGTTTCAAAGCGCTTCAATGCAAGGAAGGGAACAAGGGAAAATACGACATTCTTACAGGCCATGAACAGTAAGGATGTGAAATTAACTATCGTACTCGGCCTGACGACATTTCAAATAGTGCAAGTGCTAAGACATAGATAAGGAAGGGAGGGGGAGAGTGGGATGGAAATGGAAACAGACAGGCGACTACTGTACTAGGCCTGATGACATTTCTGGTAGAGCCGGAGGAAAACAAAAGGTGAGGGAGAGTGGTGCAGAAAGGGAGGGGAGGAACAAAACAAGTGACTATCGTACTAGGCCTGACAACGTTTCAGATAGTGTTGGAGGGAGGGGGGCAACAGTAAGGGGGGATAGGGGAGCAAGAGATGAGGTTGCTATCATAGTAGGTCCAGGGACAATTCTGATAGAGTAAGTGCATAGAAGAAAGTAAGGGGAGGTGATAGGAAAAGGGAGAGGGGAGGGGATGTGAGAAGAGAGAGTAAGCAGTCAAAAAGAGTGGAGAAGCAAGAGAGGAGAGCGAATACAATTGCACAAGTCAGTAGTAACACATAATGATACAAGATGAAGATGGAACAGCATGATTCAGGGCAACCATGAGTACAAGATGAAAAGGAAGTCCAGCATGAGAGTTGAGAAAGGGTGACGCACCGTGAATCAATGAAGTCCATAAAAGTAAAATCCAGCATTGGCCACAAGACGGTGATGGTGAAACCAGAATGTATCAGGACAGACTCCTGTGTGCAGGAAGGCGGGGTGCACAAGGGAACACGACGGGGGGACCAGAGAAGGTTGGGATGGCCTGTTGGGACAGAGGGTGTAAACACATGTTGGTGCATGCTTACCTGCTGTTTTAGTAGGGGGTCGGACCCTGGATCCTCCTGGTCCGGACAGATCCAAACAGCAATAGCCCTTTTCTTTGACTGCCCTTCACTTTGGACGCCCGGGCGAGAGACGCCCTTCATCTAAGAGTTAAGAGCAGGCAGGAAGTTAAATCACTTTAACCTGGTGATCCTGAGGCAGTGTAATTGTGAAGACCTGGTTGGACGGTCTGAGATGTTTCGTGAGAAGTTGTTCATCAAGCATCTAGGCGCTAAATTAGCAAGGCATTGTGTGTAAGTGACAGCATTTTAAATGCAATTCTTTGGTTAACAGAGAGCCAGTGCAGGTTATGTCTAGACTCAGACATATGGTGAGATATAAGAAAGTTCAGCGCGGCTCTAAGGGCATTATGTTGGATTGCTTGCATCTTTTTTATGTTCTGCTAGTTGGTTCCTAGATGGAGCACATTGCAGTAGTCTAATTTTGATAGGACTAGTGCTCTGGCTATAGATATGCAATAGGTTGTAGTCAGGAACGGTCTCCAGGCATAGATTCATTTACAGGTGTAAGCCATAGAGGAAGCTCTCGCATTAATTTGTCTTGTCGGAGTTAGTGCGGAGTCAATATAGATGCCTAGCGTTTTCACATCCTTGGAGACCTTTATAATGTTGCAGTCGATGTTAAATGATTTAAACTGTCTATCTCATCTGTCAAGTTTAGTTTGGGAACCTAAGAGGAGTAGCTCTGTCTTGTCATCATTGAGACAGTCTGTGCTTAGCCATCCAGGCTTGTATGATGAGGTAAATGCCATTTAGTACTTTTGAGTCAGTGTTGTATTCGCCAGTGATGGGAATGAGTATCTGGGTGTCATCCGCATAGTTGGTGTAGGTGACACCCAAGTAGTCTGTCATCGAAGAGAGGCTTTGTGAACACATTGTATAATGTTGGTGACACGCAGGATCCCTGAGGGACTCCGCATATGACTGGAGCAGGCTCCCAGAAGCCGAAGGTGCAAAGACCCTCATAGATATGTTATCCAGGAATGACTGGATCCAGGTATTGGCTTTGTTACAGAAATGTGCTGCTGATGAGAAGTGGTTACATAAGACTTTATGATTTACTAAGGCAAAGGCAGCCAATAGGTCTAATAGTAGGAGGGCTAGTTTACCTTTGTCATTTAAATCGTCCATTTGGGTCTTTGAGTCAATCAGAGCCGTGTCCGTACCATGTCTTGCTTATAAAACCAGATTGCCTAAGACCAAGGACGTTATTATTTTCGAGATGTTCTTGTATCTGCAGGTAGGCTGCTCTATCAAGAAGTTTCCATAGAAATGCTACTGTGGTGATCGATCTGTAATTAGTGGGGATGTTTGGATATAGTGGTTTTTGTGTTTTGGTTTTTTTTTTATAGATTTTTTTTACATTTTTTTAGTAAGGGTAGAACCGAAGCATCGTTTAGGTTCGTGGGAACTATACTTGTTTCAAAAGAGGCGATGATTAAAGTGGTGATGAAGGGTGCCAGTTCTTTAGCAGCGTCTTTGATGATGGGAGCAGGGCAAATGTCTCCCTGACATCTTAAGGGCTTTAGTTTAGTAATTATGTCCTCAACCTCTTTGATGGAGAGAGGAGAGAAATTGAAAAGTTCATGCGTATTAGGTTGAGGTGAGGACGGCGGAGGTTGAGGAGTGTCAGAGGAGAGGTTGTTTTTTTCGATTCATGTTTGGCTTGTAACATCTTTATTTTATCTAATAGTGCTGAATGTTAGTGCACCATGTGATTTCTTTGGTGCAGGTGTCCAATGGTGAGGCGGGGGATTCCAACTCTTTAAGTATATTGAACAGTTCTTTGGTACTGGATTTTGCTTTGGAGATTCAGTCGTTGTAAATGTCTTTTTTGCTCTGGAGAATGGCCTCTTTGTAGTTGAGGGATGCTATTAGGAATTTGTCTTTGTTGAGGGCTGAACGAAGTCTCTTCCATAGTGTTTCTACTTTTCTTTTGTTTTTCCGTAATGTTCTGAAGTGTGGAGGGAACCAAGAGTTTAAGTGGGCGCAGGGTTTGGCTTTACACATTTTTAACGGCGCTATTGCGTTAGTGGCATTAAGTAACGTCTGGTTGTACAAGTCTACTATGTTGATAATCGGTTTAAGTAGTTGTTCCTAGTACACATGGGTGGAGCTGTAGGGTTCTGTTGGTTAAGGTGACTCTCCTAATAGTGAATGTGATAAGGTGGTGGTCCGACGAGGTGCACAGTGAGTTAGAGAGTATGTTTGTGTCGCAGTTGAGGTCGGCCAACCAGTCTAGTGTCCTTTCTTTGTGTGTAGGTTTGGTGATACGATGTAGAAAGCCTAATTCTGATATGGTATTAGGAAGGGCTAGTGTGTTGACATCTTTGGGGTCCTGGAAGCCTAAGTTGAGATCGCCTAATAGTATAATTTGCGATCCTGGTTTAGTATTAGAGGTGAGGAGAAGTGTAATGTCTTCTTCGAAGGTAGAGAGGGCCCTGTTGGTCTATATATGAGGTGGATGGTAATCGTGTAAGATGCTGTAATGGGTAACTTAATAGACAATGATTCTGCTGAAGGAAAGGTTTGGTTTGGTATGGGCCTAAGGCCTAATATAGTTTTGGCAATAAATGCGATGCCTCCGCCTTTAGAAGACTGTCTAGTCTAATAGAATATTCATCTGGAATGGCAAGAGATAGTAAGGGCCCTGCCACAGAATGGAGCCAGTTCTCTGCTATGGCTAAAGTAGTGTACAATGATACCTTTCCTCATCAAACAAGCCTTGACAGCTTTCCACGCCCCTTTAGGGCGGGATATCCGGTCCCTATGATGTCATATCCGGGGCGTGGCCCCCGGAGGCTTCCCCCGGAAGTTCTGTCTGGGCAAAATCCTGCCCCGGAAGTGATGTAGGTGTGTTTAACAGGCCCTGGGTCCTTAGCGGGGGTGTCCCACCGGATGTGACATCATGGGGGCTATCGGGAAGGTCCCCCCAAGAGTTGGGGCCCCAAGGGGACTTCCTCCGGATGCCCCCCAAAGAACCGGAAGTGTGGAGCGGGGTTTTGAAGGGTGGGGCGTGGCGTGTAGGGTCTATATATATATATATATATATATATATATATATATATATATATATATATATATATATATATATATATATATATATATATATATATATATATATATATATACAGCAGTGTTTTGGCTGTAGGTCTAAGCCCATCTTGAGGACCGGGTTGAAACTTTGATTAAACAGCATCAACGCGACCGGGCAGGTGTGGTAAGGTATACATAAGATTGAAGCTAGGGGGGGGCGTTGACTAGGGGTGGCGGTGTTAAAGCGGGTCTTGAGTATAGTGTGGCAGGGTGTCTACACTTATAATAAGACAGGTAAGAATTAGAAAAAGAAAAAAATCAACAACCAAAAAAAAAATCGAAAATATAAATGTAATTATATAAAAAATGGGTAATTAGGAAATATTAATTTTTCATAAGCATAAAAAATTAATTTTTATGATCATTAAAATTAATAATTTTTTTATGCTTATGAAAAATTAATATTTCATAATTTTTCGGCCATTTATGCTGGGGAGAAAACTTTTTTTCCATATTTTTATGAAATATTAATTTTAATATATAATTTTCCAATCGCTTATGCTGGGTAGGAAACATTTTAAAAAAAAAACAATTTTTTTTTTATGAATTATAATATTCATAATAAATGTTGGGGTGATGGATCTGAGTCCAACAGGCTTGTGAAGCAAGACCCTGTGGTTCTGCAAGGGTCCGTGTGTGGATCCTGGGCCATCAGTGGAGGTCTCTGTCCTTTTCAAGGCACTCAGGCTGCAAAATGGCATGCACAAGGGTCTGCGCAAGCCATGTTCATCCCACACCCCAGCCAGCCATCTATATATATATATATAGAGAGAGAGCTCAAAAGCAGATGTTGGGCCCAGCCCTGTGGTGTTATAGCTGTAATCTAACAGGAACAGGCCCAGCAGACAGGCTGTTGAAGTACATTTCTGAAATTCCAGGGGAGGCCGGAAATGGCCTCGGTGCCCGCAAGGCCTGTTCTTGCAGCCCTCAGCAGAATGTGTAGGGGGGGAAGTGCTGTGGCCTGATGGATCACTTTGAATTTCCGGGGTATGCAGCCACACCCAGGCAGTCCCAGGCAGTGGAGGAGCCCTTGGAATTTCCGGGAGGATGGTATCCGGCTGGCCATGCATCCCCCAGCCCTCCCCTTCCCCCAAGACCCTTAGATCCAGTCTCAAAGCCCTAGGACCTTATCTTGAGCGGCAAACGCTGGTGACCATCTGGAGTTAATTTCACAGATAACTGCAAAGCCCGCCAATTTTGAGATACCATTATAAAGAGGGGTGGTTTAACTGTTGTCAGTCCTTTTTCGACGCCTGTTAAGAATTAACCATCTGCAGACCCAGTGTGTGTGTGAAGTCATCGTGCTCGTTACAGCTACCATGCAGGAGCAGGATCAGACAAACTATCAGGTAAGGGGTCTATAAACTCTGACATGCTGCAGCCTCCATTAGTTTTATGTAAAATGCTAACTTTTCCTAATTTATCTACAGGACCTCTTCCCAGACCTTTCACTAGGGGCTGTGCTAGATTTTAGTCCTCCCCAGGTACTATCTTTTATATTCAATTATTGACATGCCACTGTGTTTAAAAATATATACATGTGCATAGGTACAAAATATGTTTGTTTGTTAGACTCTGGGGTAAATTCTGGGGGCCGCTATGTTTAAAACAATGGTCAGCGTGTGATGCTTTAAAGACATATGTGTAGTTGCACCGTATTAGCTTTTTAAAAAACAATTGCCAGTCTGGCCTGTCTTTTGAAAAAATAATAATAATAATAATGATAATAATAATGTGGCCCTTTGTATTGTGCATGCATAGCCATGGGCCCCGTGGAGGGGTGTGCTGAGGTGCCCCGGTTTTGCGGGTGTCTTTGTCTGTATTTGGGGCTCTGGTTCCCCTTTGCCATGATTATGCGCCCATTGGAAACTGCAGTGTTCCCTGTTTTATCTTGTTGCTGTAGTAGGGTCCTTTGTGCTGTGTATGCATTGTCAAGGGTCCCCGTGGAGGGGTGTGATTAGGTGCCCCGGTTTTGCGGGTGTCTTTGTGTGTATTTGGGGCTCTGGTTCCCCTTTGCCATGATTATGCGCCCATTGGAAACTGCAGTGTTCCCTGTTTTATCTTGTTGCTGTAGTAAGGTGGCATTGACAGGAATGCACAATCTTGCACATTCTAAATGTTTATTTTTTTTTTTACAATTAAGAGCATTTTAGTCTGTGATGAATGAATTATAATGGGTGTTTCTTTGTGCCATAACACTTAAACCCCCCAGTATCCTCCAAATGCTCCTTAGGTGTAGCGCCTAGACACCCGCTTTCAAGAGCTATGCCTGCTTTTCATAAAAAGCAGGCATAGCTCTTGAAAGCGGGTGTCTAGGCGCTACACCAAATGCACCTTAAATGTAGCGCCTTGAAATCCCCCTTTCAGGAGCTAGGCATCCTTATGAGGTCCTGGGGTCCCAGCCTGTTTAAAGCACTGTGGCCCAGGCACCACAGTTGCAGCCTGCACTGTTGTAAGTTATTTATATTAAGATGAGCGCTGTATGCAGCGGTCATCCGCCCTGAGTGGCTGCATTAGCATCTACATGGTGCGGATGGCTGCTGTAAGCCCCAGACCCAGGGGTGGATTGGCCTACAGGAAACTCTGGAGAATTTCTGGTGGGCCCCTGCACCATGGGCCTCTTTTGTATTTTATTTTCACATTTTCTCTTAGGAAATGGTTTGGGATTGCTGCAAATGTGTAATATGGGGTCACCTTGAAAATTATTTCCAGGGCCTCTTTTGGTTCCCAGTCCACCCCTGCCCAGACATCTCAATGCGAATCCACGCATGTATTTCTTTTTAAAACAAAAAATGTGCATCTGTATCAAGAGGCGCACGGTTTGCCTCTGGCTTCCTGCTGCTGGGGGCTGGTGAACAAAGGCCCAGCAACAGGAAGCCAGAGCCGCAGGCAAGCGCATTTCAATAGATAAGATAATCCTTATCTATTGAAACAAGCTTGCCTGGGGCTCTGCCATCATGCAGAGCTGAGGCTGTTCGCTGTGCTCGTCCTGGAGGGGTGAACAGGGCCGAGCCATCCCTGTTCACCCCTCCAGGGCTAATTTAAAAATGGGCCCCCTCCCTGATCCATGGGTTGGGGGTGGGGGGCCTGTGTGCCACATGTGCTCCAGTGGCCGGGGAGCTGTGGAAATTCGCAGCTCCCCGGACATTTTAAAAAAAAAAAAAAAAAATCATTCCTGCAAATGAAGGGCGCTGCAGCCGCAAACAGCAGCTGCAGAGCCCCAACTTTACAACAAAAAAAAAATAAATAAAGTGGGGGCTGCTCGTAAACAAACAGCATGGGATGGGACGCCTCCAGAAATGAGCATATTTAGTTGAATTATGCACATTTCATTAAACTGGCTTTGCATAACCAGCCAAATTGCACAGCACAAATGGCATTTGCCTTTCATAAAATCAATACACACACACAGCCAAGCGCGGATATTTTCTTCTGATAGTGTTTCTGAAAACGTTAATATGTGGGGATGCTTTAAAATCCAAGGCCGAATACAAATGTTTTCCTGGATCTTGCAGTACCAAAATGGGACATTTCAACTTTTAGTTGCTTGTTCTTTTTCATCAGGCTCTATAGTGCACTGGTGAAGTGTCTGGCGGCAAGCCGCCTGATGTTCGATCCACGAGTTCGACTTTAACTCAAATTCAAAGTGGCCAGTCAATGTTTCTCATTTACCATGATTTGAGCCCTGGTTTACAGCCTCTATAAAACACACGTGAGGAATAGCGCATTCATTTTTAAAAGACATGCATGTTCTTTTAAGACAAAAATAAATAAATAAATAAATAAAGGTTTACAGAAGCTTCAAAGCACCCGCGGGTTACAGGCATTCATTGAAGTATACACCTCTGTTCTTTATAAATGAAAGGGCTGATGGCACACCTGGTTTAGGCATTTTATTTTACAACAGTCGCATATTTACGGCTCCATTTAAGCCATTAACTTTTAGAAGGCTGTTTTGAAATAACGCCGGAAGGCATTTGCACTATGTTTGATGTTACTGTTAGAAAAAGCTAGCTCAAGGAAACAGCACAATGGGGTATTTTGGGTTTTTAAATAATATTTATTCAACAACAAGGCTGGTCAGAACTATTAGCCTCCCCGCCCAGGTCACCATCGAGTTGACCCCAAAGGGGTCCCCAGCTAATAAGGGCCGGGTTTGGGCATTTGCAGTATGGGAGGGCAGAGGCTTATTTATTTATCTATCTATTTATTTTATTTATTGCTTCCAGCCGATGGTTATGCTGTATGGGATGCCGCCTTGGAGGATGCGTGTATAAATTCCGAAGCACTTATCGACCTCTTGGCAGAATACGGAATTCCTACTATCGATACAGCCGGTGTGTACTTTTAATACAGATGTTACTAGTAACTGTTGTTAATATACATAATGTAGTTTTATGGCATGAGCATAAGATGCTTATAGTTATTTAATATTGGGTATTTACAATAACATATGTTGTTTCCTTATTTTCTATCGGTGATCCATGCGGGCGCCGCTTCTGCAGATGTGCGAGAGGCAGCAGGGCTTGTAGCAGGTAATTATTATTTCCACTTTAGATATGTTCATTAAAGGTCGAACCCTGTTTTTATAGGGGTCCTGATGTTTTCCACAAATTGAGTCTTTAGTGTAAAACATGATTATGTATTTGAAGCAGAGGTCTGCCATGTGACTCTTTGATGTAGACCCTGGTGGTAAATGTTTTCTTTGGTTTTTATTGCAGATATACATCGTGTAGGACCAACGCCTCCACTGTCCCCGTCAGTTTCCCAGTCCGCTGGACCATCAGCCTCTGATGCCACCCCCAGGGCTCACGCCAGATACCCAGCACCTTCGGCTAACACGTCATTAAAAAGGAAGCACCCTGCCAAGGGTCCAGAATGTAAGTATGCATAAAGCATCACGGAGAACCCTGCCTTTCTTTTTTTTTGTTTGTTTTTGTTTTCCTTAACAGGGATTGTTAATATTTTAGCGTGTCTTTGTAAAACCCCATAACGGCCCAATCATGTTATTCTAGAGTGTTGCACAGGTCTAATTTTTTATCAACCAGTTTCTTTTAATATTTTAAAGGGGCTTGTATACCTTGAGTTTTATTTGAACAATGTGTAGTAATGTATTATTTGGTCTTTAATATAAAACTAAAACAGTTTTTTTTCTTTTATTTTAGGGGCGTGTGCTGCTGTTGAGAAAGAAGTTATAGCGCAGCCGTCCACTGTGACCCCGACAGCTCGAACCCCTACAGTTGCAGGTCACCCGCCTACACCGCTGTTGTATAAAGCAGCTGTTTGTAATGATGTGTTAGATGGGGCAGTAAAGCTCCTTTTAAACGAAAAGCAGGACTTAGCGATTAAAAGGGGTCGTGTGTCTCAAGGGTCTGCAAACAAGTTCATTTTAAATAAAAAGCGGGGTTTATCACTTAACCGGGGGCGGGTGGCTCAAGGGTGTGCAAACATTGTAGTATCCATTAACCCCCAATGTGTTATTGTGCCCAACAATCATATAGCCCAGACTCTTGAATCACCCATATCCGTGGCACCTGTGAATGTTGGATCTCCCCAAGAGACACAGATCGGGGGTGTGATTACACAGGGCCCGGGGCTCCCGGTAGTGGGCTCCGAAAACCTTTTAGACAGAGGGACGGTTAGCCCGCGTCCGTGGACACCTAGCTGTGGTGAGATCCCACCCCCTCATTTGTACTCCCCAACGATCCCCAACCGCATAGTCTATGATAGTCCGCCACAGGGGTCCCCGGCTTGGGGTGAGATCACCCCGCCTCCTGTGTACTCTCCAGCAATCCCCATCCGCATAGGCTCTGGTCATCAGATCCTGTGGCCCCCAGGCTGTAGAGATATAACACCACCCCAGGCATACACACCTACGGTCCCTTACACCGAGAGATCTATTACGACTTCTGAAGCTGTAGAACGTGTGGTTGTTCAACCTAACACCCGGGTCGTCCTAAAGGCGACGCCTATTATAATAATTTCAGATTCCCCCATAAAAATAGGGTCTCAAAACTGCGGATATGCATCCGTCATCCGTGAAACAGGATATTCCCTCAAACCCCTTGATCTGTCCTACAGGGGGCCCAATGGTATAAACCAACAACGTCATACACCGGTCATTCCTTGTACAGATTCTAATATACACCCCTTAAATACCACCGATCCGGTGAATCTCAATATAACCAACGGTTTTGTAAATATCCGTGCTTCTAAAAAGGGACACGTTGTAAAAGAGTTATTTCGGGCCCCCGGTTTAAAAAAACTGCGAAAGGAAAAACACTTATCAGGCCCGCATAACAGCTCTAGATTATGACGCCAGGCCTGGCGCTTGAGACATCTGTTTGGTAAAAAACATCTAGTAGACATGCGTAAGCGCGTGTCTAAGGCCAAACACGCCCTTTTCGCTAGGGATTCTAAAAACAGGGTGAACACCATAGCTAAAAAAAGGATGAAAAAGAACACACCACCAACTCTTAAAAACAAACTTAAAAAGAAATGGGCGCTACAAAAGCATATACAGCCCCGGCCTGGTTTTCCAGAACCCCCAGAGCTTTTAAGCATCGGGGTGGACCCCGGGGTGGGTACATCCGAGTCCTGCTTAAATACTGCGCCCGAGACACCGCGGCCAGTGTTGGAAAACACAAACACCCCCTCAAACCCTGATAAAAAACGAGATTCCGCTTTAAAAGATTTACCGGCACGTCGCTTAAAATGGCTTCAAACCCTCAGGCAGAGGAAAATGTTTCTCAAACGCCTGAGAAAAGCTAAAATGATAATCATGCAGCGCGTCCTTAAAGATTTAGAGGCGCAACCCCAAAACACACCCCCTCAGGATGAAACTGACACGGTTTTCTTGCAGAGTATGGGTACATACCAGCGAGATCTACCAAAGTTTCGAAGCATTGAACACTATGAGGTGTTCCGCTTTATAAGTCTGGATAGGTTAAGATCAACCGGACAAGCTCTCTTAATGATCACAGAAACTACTGAAAGGCTCATCTCTCAGATTCTTGAAACGGTTGGGCCTAACGATTTTGTCCAGATACGCCTAGACAGTACTGTTTTAAACAGGCCTCTTTTCACCAGGCGTTCGTTTCGGCAGACCTTTGATGTTTTGCAGTTTCTAGAAAACATTGGAAAACTGCTACAAAGTAAGGCGGAACTGGTCGTAACCGAGCCCTTGAGACTTGTGTCGGTGGTTGTCAGGGCTAGAGAGGGTGGTGTGTACAGACCCCTGAAGAAAACCCTTTACAGTATGGTGGTTTCCAAGAAGAAACGCTGGCTCTTGGATTTTAATTACGGGGACCTGAACATATGTATGGCTGCAAGCATTATAGGCCTGCTAGAGCCTAGAACCGTTACGGATGGATACATTCAGGCAAGAGCTATGGAGGTTCACAGCGTATTGGGTATACCACCTGATGTTATGGTTGGTTTTAATGATCTGCGTTTATTTGAGGATCACTTTGGTGTGCCTATCAAAATCCTGTATAATGAGGACAGGGTTTGGAAATACTTCCCGGCAGGTGACAATGTGAATAAGAACACTATATATATTTTACACCACGAGCAGCACTATTATGGAATCTTAAACCTTCAGAGTTTCCTAGGGGCTCGCAATTTATGCCCGCATTGTTGTCACATACACAGCAATAAAACCGCTCACAGGTGCCACTTACACTGTAACATGTGTCAGAGAGACGGTTGCGTGGTGACCAGTGAATCAGGCTTTAAATGTCCCCGTGTAAAACCTTTGCCCGATCCAAAGACTGTCTTCAACAACACGTTGAAAAGGCGGCTCAAGGTACAGTCGTATGTCATCTAAAAACAGACTGCAGTTCCTGTGGCCGTTTTATAAAGGCCAATCATGAATGTAAGGGTCGGATATGTCCCCGCTGTGATGTAGAAGTGGTCTCCGTGGATGAACACCAGTGTTATATGACACACCCGAAAGAAATAGCCAAAACCGAGAATTACATAATCTTTGATATGGAGTGCATGCAGGAGACTGGCATACACATACCCAACTATATCTATGCCAGGCATCTGACTCGTGACGACAGTTGGTCATTCGCTGGAATTGACTGCGTCAGCCGCTTCATTACAACATTTTTGACCAAAAAATTCCACGGGGATAGCTTTTTGGCACACAACAGTCAGGGCTACGATGGCTTCTTCATAATACAACAACTGATTAAAGAGAGAGTCGACGTCAAGCTGATAACTCAGGGTGCAAAGTTGAAACTCCTCGCTGTGCCAGACCTTAAAATCCGCTTTATCGACAGTTTGAATTTTCTACCCATGAAATTAAGCAAACTGCCTAAGGCTTTTGGCTTCCCTGGGTCCAAAGGGTATTTCCCCCATTTCTTTAATACAGTACAGAATCAGAGCTATGTGGGAGCCATCCCCCCTATGGAGTGTTATGGGTCGGAATACATGATGCCTGATGACAAGGAGGCGTTTCTTAAATGGTATACGGAGGCCCGAACACAGGTTTTTGATTTTAAGAGAGAACTAAAAACCTATTGTCGTGAAGACGTCAATATTTTGAGAACAGCCTGCAACAGTTTTCGAGACGGCATCATAGACATGACCCGACAGGTCCACACTATGGATGATCCTGAAAACCCCGAGATGAAGATACATTTTGTTACATATGTAGATCCCTTTACATTCATCACCCTGGCTAGCATGTGTATGCATATATACAAGCAACTGTTTCTAAAGTCTGAAACAATAGCCCTCATACCCTCAGACATGTATCATGGACGCCAGAAACGATTTTCCACACCCTCCATCCAGTGGCTAATGTATATGTCTGAACAGATCAAGACACCTATACAACATGCCCTGCGCGGAGGAGAGAAAAAGATCGGACCCTATTTTCTAGACGGCTATGCGTCTTTAAACGGTGTGCAGATGGCCTATGAGTTTAATGGGTGTTTTTATCACGGGTGTCCACAATGTTATAAGAAAGATGACTATAACACCCTGACGGCGTGTACGTATGATCATCTTTACAGGAGAACTCTTTTAAAAAAGAATTTTCTTGAGACCAGGGGTCTGCGCGTTATTACGCTTTGGGAGCATGAGTGGACCGAAATGTTGAAAAAAGATTCTGATTTAAAGATTTTTCTCAAGCATAAGAATTTACCAGAACCCCTAGAACCGCGTGACGCTCTTTTTGGAGGTAGGACTAATGCCATCAAGCTCTACCACGAAACAGCCCCTGGTGAGAAGATACACTACTTAGACTTCACCAGCCTCTACCCCTTTATCAATCATTCAAAACCCTATCCTTTAGGACACCCACGGATCATCTATGAAAATTTTGGGGATATTAAGCAGTATTTTGGACTGATCAAATGCCAGGTGTACCCCCCTAAGAAGCTTTATTTTCCGGTCCTCCCTCAGAGGATTTCTGGTAAGCTCATGTTCCCATTGTGCATGGCTTGTGCAGAGTCAAAACAGACTGAAAAATGCACACATAGCGATGAGGAGCGTTCGATCACGGGTACCTGGTGTACCGTCGAGTTAGAAGTAGCCTTGCAGAAAGGGTACCATCTGGGGAAGATTCATGAAATATGGCACTTTGAGAACATTACGGTAGAACTCTTTTGCGAGTACATTCGTATGTTCCTGTGGAGCAAACAAGAAGCTTCAGGATACCCCGAGGGCTGCGATGACCCCGCAGCCCGCCAGAAGTACATAGATGACTATTACACACATCAGGGTATCCGTTTAAGACCAGAATTCATCGAGAATAACCCTTCCAGACGGCAGCTAGCCAAGCTGTGCTTAAATTCCTTATGGGGTAAATTTGCTCAGAGAACAAATTTACCAAACACATCTATTATAACCGACCCTGATAAGTTGACAGCCTATCTTTTTGACGCAGGTTATGACATTTCAAGCCTGCAGTTTATAGATGAGGAAACAGCATGCCTCTGTTGGAAATACGCTGAGGAGTACCCTACGTGTTCCAACAATATAAACATATTCATCGCCTGTTTCACAACCGCTCATGCCCGTCTGGAACTTTATACAATCATGGATGCCCTCCAGGAGAGGTGTCTGTACCACGACACCGATTCGGTTATTTTTGTTAGCGCCCCCGGCCAGGAGAATCCCCCACTGGGTGATTATCTGGGTAATCTAACAAGTGAATTAGCTCCTGGTGAGCACATTATAGAATTTGTTTCTGCAGGGCCCAAAACATATTCCTATTGCACATCCTCAGGGGCGGTCTGTATGAAAGTAAAAGGCATCACTTTGAACGTCAGCAACAGCTTGAAGATCAATTTTGACAGTTTGAAAGAGCTGGTGCGTGAGTACACTTTAGAAAACACCATCAAATCTATTGTGGTGCAGCAGCCATCTATAGTGCGGGAGCAAAAACGCTGGGAGATCAGCACCCAGACACTGCAGAAGACTTTGAGGGCGGTGTTTGATAAAAGGGTGCTCACAAACGACTACAAAACATTACCCTACGGTTACTGAAAAGGAAGCATCGTGTATGATGGACACGCGCCTTCAACACCCTTTTTCATGCGTGCTAGCGGGTCCTTCCAGCTGCGGTAAAAGTTATTTTATCAAACAGCTCCTAGAAAATGCCCGCACCACCATGTCGGCCCCACCTGATAATGTCATCTTGTTTTATTCGTGCTGGCAGAATTGTATAACGAACTGGCCTCTAAAATACCGCATCTGAAGTTTGTGGAGGGGTTACCAGAGACTCTGAATGATGATCGGTTGCTACCACCAAACCTTATTAACATGATTATCGTAGATGATCTCATGATGGAGGGCAGTCAGAGCCCCGAATTGGAAAAGGCTTTTACACAATACTCACATCATAGGAGCCTTAGTATCTGCTACATTGTACAGAATTTATTCTACAAGGGCAAGGGCAACCGCTCGATAACTCTAAACGCCAGTTATATCATTCTGTTTAAGAACCCCAGAGATAAACAACAACTCTCGGTTCTAGCACGCCAGATGTATCCGGGTAACAGCCGATTTTTTATGGAGGCCTTTGAAGACGCTACCCGTAAACCTTATGGCTACTTATTGGTGGATTTAAAGACAAACACCTTAGAGGACTACCGACTGCGCACGGGTATTTTCCATCCGGATTTACCGGTCGTCTACATACAGAAGCCCTCTAGAAAAACCCGGTGAGGTGCAAAACAGACCTCATTAGTACCAGCGACCGACCATCATGACGGCACGTATACGCCGGAACTACGCTCTCCTTAAAATGCTAGTAACGGCACCGCCCCAGCAACGCAGGGCCATTCTGTGCTCGGCTTCTGATGATCTAGTATCGGCTATAGCCGAGATTGCCTTCAATACCGTCAGGGGGAACGTACCGCTATCCGGCCGTCAACTAGGTGTCTTAAAAAAGAAGCTAATCCTCAAGAAGCTGGGTAACAAGCGGGCCTCCATAAAAGTTAAAAGAAAGCTTTTAAAACAATCTGGAGGTTTCATAGGAGCACTCCTAGGTCTTGCATTGCCTCTGATCACCAGGCTTCTAGGGGGCGGTTAATGGAGCACAGTCAGAAGATGTATCTTGTTGACAAGCGTCAGCTGGATGGTCTGAGCACCCATAACAGGGAAGAGCCTGATATTCGAAAATCAGCAACCCTCCGGATCGATTCTGAAATGCAAGATGTCCTACGTCGGCATGATTTATCAGACTACGACAAGGTTACCCTCTATTCCGCGATTCTCCAGAAATACTTAACACATTTTAGACAAGCCGCCAATGAGAAGAACAAACTAACATTGTACATGCCCCCTGAAGAGCCTACGAGTCTCGGCAACACAAATCCCGGACACCCCGTTTCTGATCCCCTGGTCTCTGAAATCCTGAATACCATTAACCCCCGTTATCGTAAGAATGCGGAATTATTGTTGAACAAGATGACCGGTGAGCAGGGACTGGTACCCTGGAACGCAAAGGGGGAGTTTGTATTTAAAGGTACGCCTGTCAAAGGTTCAAATGTCCATGATTTAGTTCGCAGCATTACCAACCCACAGACCTTTGGAAGACACAAAAAGCCTAGAGGCTGGGATCTGTTCATGCAATCTGCTGCGGACTTAAACATTCCGGCCACTTTAGTGGGAAACATGGGGCATCGCGAGCTGCTTGAGACATTGAAAGACACTGGTGTTAAAACCACGTCCGAGGATGTTGAGTCCCTAGATATTTCCGTAAAGAGAAGAAGAAAGAAAAATAAACCCAAACGCGAGGCCTGGTTTAGTGTGTAACTGTGTTTTCTCTTAATTTTAAGAACAGTTTTTAACCTTTGTCATATGTATATGTATATGGTTTATGTATCTGTTTGTTTTTTTATAAGTATACGCACACCTGTTGATTAAACAAATGCGCTGTTTGTAATAAAATACGTGTTTATGTAAATGTCTTTATATCTATACCCACTACAGTCTGTATAAACAAAGGTTCTGTTTGTAATAAAAGAATATTATTATTTATACCAACCATACGTTTTGCGTCTAATTATTTCAAGCATGGCTAGTACAACATTTTGTTTGTTTAAAAAAAAATATATATATTAAACATGACACAAGTAAGAAGGAGACGGTTGTTTAAAAGTACAAGATGTTTTTATTTAGCCCTGTACACATATCTACTGATTATTAACACACTTACATTTCTGGCAAAAACTATATACATTTACAGGTGGCCGGCGATATTTACGTTTGTTCACAAAAGCCGTCACCATCCGATCATTCTGCCTGAGATCAAGAGAGTAGGTTTGCATAACAGCCCGCAGTGCCTGTTTCTCAGACATTTTAGATACAAAGTAGCAAGCATGCTGCCCACATGTCACGGCTTCAGAATGCTGCACCTGTGCTCTATTATAATGTACTATGGGTGCTATATGTTTAACATAGCCCTGTACACATATCTACTGATTATTAACACACTTACATTTCTGGCAAAAACTATATACATTTACAGGTGGCCGGCGATATTTACGTTTGTTCACAAAAGCCGTCACCATCCGATCATTCTGCCTGAGATCAAGAGAGTAGGTTTGCAGAACAGCCCGCAGTGCCTGTTTCTCAGACATTTTAGATACAAAGTAGCAAGCATGCTGCCCACATGTCACGGCTTCAGAATGCTGCACCTGTGCTCTATTATAATGTACTATGGGTGCTATATGTTTAACATAGTCCAGTAGATCGGCGTCATATATAGGGTGGCTTGGGAAACACCCCAGACTATCAAAAACAGTTATTGCAACAGCGTCTATAAACATAGCTATCCAGTGTGTTCCTTCTTGATGCTGGGGGTCGGTGTTCACAACAAAGCTGATGGGCAGCTCCCCCGGTATACCCCGTGGAATGTTATCACACGAATACACGCCTCGAAATATTTTCACAGCATGTTTGTCTTTTCGCAGGAAACGCATGATCTGGTAGGTATCCATTACATATCGTACAGCACCTGTCGCTGGTTGTTGAGTTCTATGACAGAGTCAAATAGGGCCATAATAATGAGATTCACAGTACTTGGTAAATTTGCAGCAAACCGGACCTCAAGTCGTAAATTACCATTCCTAATCAGATTATAATGTCCTGATGATGCATTATCGGGTCTCAAATTAAAAGCCAGCAAGGTGTAGCCACCATCATAGTCGTCACGTGGTATCACAAATCCTTTATCGCGCATGTGCTTGCCGCTGATGGAGACTAGTCCCAGATAGTCCCTAATTGTATTTTTCTGTTGAAAACTAGGGCTGTAGGCTTTGGCGGGGATGACGACCCCATCCTTAAAAAGGGCGGCGTAGTTAATGTTGTAATGTTTAAAATTAAAAGGATTGCTTGCGTAATCCCCTGAAAAAGCGGTGTTATCCACAAAGCCAATAACGATTATTTTAGGTAGCTGTCCCAAGAATAAGTTATCTTGACTGGCGACACGGCTGCCCGCTGGTACACTGAAGATTTTCAAGGAGGTCCTCTCCACCGGGTATTTCAAGTTAGATACTTGTAGAGCATCAGCATGCGCGAGTCTGACCGTCGGTGACACGTTGACCCTTTTAATGAATAAACTCGCTGATACTATTACCAGTTTGTAGGCTTCGGCATCATCACTGTTCAAACAGAAAGCATCTTTATTTCGCGAGAGTTTAATTTTCAGATCAACACCATTCACCATCAGCTTCTCCTGGAAAAACAGATCCGAGTGTAGACGCCCTAGTAAATCAAAGTTTCTGCTACCTGTCGCATACGCTGATCTCTTTATAAAGCCCTTGTTGTTTCCATTTAGAGCATAATCCTCCATATGCCCCGCCGTGTCCTTATAAAAAAGCCCTGCAGTAAGCTGGGTGTCCAAAGTGTCATTGCTGTAGTTCAGAATGCTTTCAATATACGCTCTATAGGCATACATATTGTCGCTCTGTGTAATCATGCGATCACCTAGAGTGATGTCCACCTGGTTGAAAAGGGTGGCCACCGGATAGGCAATCGTGGCCACCTTCGCCGCTGCACCGATAGCCGTCCCATCCTCTTTTGTTATTCTGCAAGTTAGGTAGAGCAAGGTGTCATTCAAATCCAGGTACGTCTCTGTTGAGCCCGATATGTAAAACTCGATGGGGGCTAATGGTGATAGTGCCGCTAGGGGCGCAACTTCCATGAAAAAACTGTTTTCGATGCTTGTCTGTGTCGGGGGCACGACAAACAGATCTAGTTCCGATTTCACACATTCCCCCGAGGCACAGTGGATAAAGGCCATCTTTTAGAAAATATTGATGCCGGGTCTGTTTTTATTTCACTTGACCCGTCTGTTCTTTGACGTGCGCTTTCTCTTCTGAGCGGCTTTGGTGGTGGTTCTTCGTTTTTTATGCGGCTTCGGAGGCCCCCGCCGGCGCGAAGCTCGCCTTTTTCTTTTTGCAGGGCTTTTACCCACGTAAACCAGACCAGAGCCCTCTTGTGCTGGTGGGTTGAAACGATTTGCGATGGAGGTTGTTGCAGTAGACACCACATCCTTAGCAATGTTTGTAGCAGCTGTTTTCATATGCGGCTTGGCTAATTCAAACCCTTTGCGCAGGAAGGGCATGGCTCTCCGAAAAAGACTTCTAAAAATACTTCCTAGCCCCTCACCATACATCACAGGCGCACCTTGGAAGTAGGGCTGATTTCCATAACCGGCCTGTCTGCGGTAATAATCCCTATAAGCGTGCGGCTCCCCGTAATTCTTCATGATTACCATGTTCTAATTGTCTCTCTCGCGTCTAGGGCGCAGGTGTAGTTTCACCAGGACCTTCCCGTATTTAAATGAGACCAGATCTCCCTGATCGTCCCTTATCTGGATGTTGATGGTATCAAAATGACACTTAGAAACAAGAATATAATCAGGCTTCATGTATTGTATATTAACAATGCCGTTATTTTCGCCCTTGACTTGTGCGGTCCGCATCAGGCGGGCGTATGAGTCACCAACCCTTTGGTATTCTACTATATCGCTGTAGATCATGAGGCTGTAAAATCCACCATCAATATCTGCACGTGTTTTGTCCGTATTTTTAGTATTATTTTTTATATGCTGAACGTTCCCCAACACCATCGAGAGTTTCCCGCTACATATAAACTCCACGGTAAGATCGGGTGATCTTACAAATACTTTACGGCGTGAGTTATTTAGAAACAGGTGTATATCTGCATAGCGCTCGAGACTCGCGATTGATTTGTTGATAGTATCTAGCAGCGCCTGTATTGTGGGGTAGAAGCCGTGAGGAAAACCCACATTTATCAATTCAGCAGGTTCTCCACGTCTGATGGTATACCAGGAATCTCTTTTGTCCAGGGTGTCCCAGGTATGGGGGTACTGAATCTCCATCAACCCCGCTTCCCACGGACCTTGTAAATTAACGGGTTTAGCCAGTTTAACAGAATAATCTGATATTTCGTTTTTGGGGAATATATCTAAAGAGGCGTTACTGGGCAATGTGATATAGAAGCCGGTGTTTTCCATCTTCTTCCTCAGGGATCGTCTCTGCTTTTTAGATCCTCTAGAGAGGCCGCCTTGACCCAACTGTTGAATTTCTCAGGCCATCCGTGCCATTTTACCAGGTGCTGTTTCTTAGACCCCTTACCTTTACTCTGAATAATTTTCTCAACCCTATAAAGACGCTGGGGATCGTCGATCACCTTTTGTAACTCCTCTGTGTAGAAATTACCGCTTACAACTTCACCAGCATAATCATTCAGCTGATATATGTATACCCCCTCTTTCACAGATGCTTTTGCCACTATGAAAATTTCGTCAGTAAAGGACTGTTGGTAGCCTTTTGTAAAGACACCTTTTAACTTGGATACTCGGACGTGGTCCCCTACGCGAAAGGATGCTTTCTTGATCTTCTCCGCTAGCCGTCCAGCATACAGGTTTCGCCACGCTGATAATGAGTTTTCAGAGGTTATAGCCCGGGGAGGCATTTTAATAGACCGGTGGTAGCTGTCATTATACACATCGATAAAAGTCTGTAATATATCCACATAGCGTTGTGTATTATAGGCTGTGAAATATCTCCATAGTTTAGATTTTAGGGTTCTATTAAAACGTTCAACAACCGCTGCTTTAACTTCCGTGTGGGTTATAAAATGATGCACGCCGTGGTGCTTTAGAAGGCTTTGCAGGGGCCTATTCAGAAATTCCTTACCGGCATCAGTTTGTAATTTTACAGGTACGCGACCCTTGCTGAAGATATGTTTGAAGGTCGCCGCCACTCTTGAACCAGTCTTATCCCGCAAGGCCTCTGCAAATGCATATTTTGATAAAACATCCATCACCGTCAGAATGTAACGCGCACCATCGTTCTGCTTTTCAAGGTTAGAAACATCCGCCAGGTCTGCCTGCCACTGCATACCTGCCGACGCGACCATGGTCATTCTTCTTTTAAAACGTTTTCTAGCATTTTTATGAAGGTTATACGTCTCCTGGCCGGATAGCCATGTCTTAATAGCTCAACGCGTGATGGGGTGTTTATCGCGCTGTAATTTTCGATAAAGCGCATCAACACCCCCATAACTCCCAACACCAGATTTATCATAATAGCATTCATGCAATCTTGAACGTGTGTTGTTAGCCATTGATGCACTACAAAAAAATAAGCAGACGCAGGGTTGGCGTATGGCGTTTTATTTAATTTTTCTTTATACTGTTTGGTATACATGTATGGGGTGTCGAACAGTTACCACCCCTGATATTTTATTGGTCGCATCATATAACAGGCTATACACATCAACGTGGTTACCCCGCCTGTAACTCTGTAGACACCAGACACTTGTAGCATTTAATAGTTCAGATAGGTCAGAGGCCTGTAAAACAAGACCTTTAAGGCGTAGGAATCTTGCATACATTTCAGCCATGTGGTGCCTCAAAACAATTCTAGGGCCCATGTATAAAGAACCCCAGTTGTATCGGAATACAGAACCGTATTCATCACACGCCGACATCTTGATGGTGCTACAAATTACACTTTGACACAACCGTGCATCTTGAAATCTCGGTACATCAAAACGCCACAGCCGGGGTGGGGTGTTTACCGCTATTCTCGCCTTCCGCATAGCGTATAAAAGTTTTTGCCCACACAGTCGTACAGGCATCAGATAGCTCTCCACACATCCGGTTTTTCCTCCAGAAACGTTACCCTAGAAACAACGGTACACATATAAGGAGCAGTATTATTGTGTTTTCATCTTTTTAAAAAACAAGCTTTTGCGGAACCGGACACCTCTGCGGGTTACTCCTCAACCTGTACAGGTTAGAAAAGTCTCTCTGTATTAAACGGGTTATATGGTTTCTAAAGATCACGGGGCCTGCCAGGCGTAAAGATTTCATTTTTTTCTCAGGCTTGCGACACGTTTGAATTTCCAAGATTGTTTTTGTTAGCAGGCCCCCCACACTCGCATGTACACGCATACCCATGGTTTTATAAACCCTTTTAAGCATCTGATAAACGTTATATGACTTCAACATCTGACATATCGCCCGTATTGCTACAGATTGATAATTCGGGAGTAAACAATCATGAGCATCCTGTTGCGGGTATCCGTATTTATGCCCTTCACACCATCGGTAATAGTCCCGCTTCAAACACGTTTTCACAACAGCCGCCGCAAACGCTTGAACCGGTACAGTCTCCAAAAGGGTTATATTATCATCTTCTTCCTCATCAGAACTTTCAAAACGTTTCAAAGATTCGCATTTCTTACACTTATCACCGACTGGGAATGCTGAACTTTCGATCCTTTTTGAACAGCACACGCAATAATAATTGACGGCGTTAAATGAGTTGTTCAGGCCCACAGCTCCGTTATGGTTATCTTGCGTTTTCTGCAATTCAAAAAAGAAAGAAGTTTAGCTCTTGAGCATGTGTTTTCACGTTTTTTTTTTCTTTTCACACACACTCAAACACCCACATCGTCATACTTCATTACTTACCATAGCCAATGTTTCAGAACCAACATCTTCCAGCATAGAGGAGCTAGTAACGTCCATAAACAGCTTGTCTTCATCGGATGCTGTGTCTACCGTCGAGGTTATTGCGGCCTCTGGAAACAGTTGCTCTAAAACATTCAGATCTTCATACGGGTTCTCCTCCAGAGCCTTAACAGCCTCATCCATATCCACATAGTCTGCATCGGTGTAGGCGTCATCCACACCGGAGTCGATGACACCCGGCTGTTTCCCACTCCCAAGATTCAACATATCAAAATGCTCACATAATGTATCCATAGCCGCTGCGTCATCAGGACCCCCATCGACGGATAGCGCCGGTGCCGGCGGACTTTCAGGGCTGTAATATTTTTGAAGGGTTTTCAAATCCTCAGCAGCTGTATTGTCCTTAGAGTAGTAGCTGTAGCGCTTCATAATTCCTGGTATTGAGGTCTTTTGAGTTTTTGTTTTTTCCAAGGCTTCAGGAACGGCTTGTACATCCCCCAATAGGTATCTGTATATATACACCCTGCACGCCACGCCCCACCCTTCAAAACCCCGCTCCACACTTCCGGTTCTTTGGGGGGCATCCGGAGGAAGTCCCCTTGGGGCCCCAACCCTTGGGGGGACCTTCCCGATAGCCCCCATGATGTCACATCCGGTGGGACACCCCCGCTAAGGACCCAGAGCCTGTTAAACACACCTACATCACTTCCGGGACAGGATTTTGCCCAGACAGAACTTCCGGGGGAAGCCTCAGGGGGCCACGCCCTGGATATGACGTCATAGGGACCGGATATCCCACCCTAAAGGGGCGTGGAAAGCTGTCAAGGCTTGTTTGATGAGGAAAGGTATCATTGTACTCTACTGGCTAAGAAGTCCAGGTTTTTGGGTGATATGATGTTGGCGATATCCAACGCGTGAGCTGTTAAGGAGCTAGCATTTATAGGAGCGCCTTTGATCAATGCGGTCCAGGTGTGCAGATTGCTTTTTGTATGAGGTGCATTTTCCTTGGGAAAAGAAGCATTGTTTGCTGTGCTAATTGTGGTGTTGCCTGCTGTAGTACTTGTAGATAAACCTTTGGCGGTGTTAATGTATTTGGAGTTGGGCAAAAGATGAACTGGTGAGAAACTGGAGCCCAGTCTTGAGTTCCTGATTTTCTGTGGGCAGGGTTTGTTTGGTATTGGTCTTGTGGCAAATAGTTTGACCCATTGGGCCGGTGTGATAAGGTGCGGATTACTTGCCATTGACAGTGTGGTGTGCGTAGATTTTGATGCTACTTTAAGCAAGAGGGTAGAAATGCAGATGGTGGTATACTTTCATATGGCGGTAGTCTCAAGGACATAGTTGGGGAAATGCTGGGAGAACTAGGCATGGCGTCAAGGTCAGTGTTTGGCGAGAAGAGGTTATTGCCAACATTTTCAGAAGCCATTGTCGGCAAAATCATGGAACTGCGTATAGTTTGAAGGCACAGGATAAATATGGGAAACACGAGCATGATTTGGCAATGTATGTGTAAAGCTACACAGTTATTACAGTTGGTATACAGGGATAATGAGTGGGCTACTGGTTGATGGTATTGGTTATAGTATAGGAAGACATGGGGGCCGTTGGCTGGACTGTGCTTATATAACAGATTGTCATGCTCACTGGCTGAGTTGGCTAGAGTAATCATGCACAAATGTGTTAGCTAAATTACAGTGGCGTGAGACAGTCATTACTAGAAACTTGCAATTTAATCCAAAACAAAATACAAGGCATGATAATGGTGCGAGACAGTTATGCAGAGTCAGTGAAGTGTGCAGTCATCAGGGGATACTTACAATGCTCAACAGTACATGTAAGGCAGCAGTAATTGGCAGTAAGTTAGATTATGAGCAGGTTAAGCTATGTTTTAGCGTGTGGGTATTGACAATAATAATAGCAATGCTGCTTTATTACATATTTCTCATAATTAAAAGGTGTCATTTTTACTAGCCGTTCCTGGTGTGACATACACCGTTCTAGCTTATCTTAAAGATCAATAGCTGTCGGTAATTCATAGGGTCACTTCTGCCCCCCCTTTTTGAATATCGGAATTACCACTAATCGCTTCCAGGAAGGGGGCAAAGGTCCCTGTGACTTAATGATGGTCATTTAAAAGGCTAAACATAAGGATGACTGTCTTCTTTTGAATTTGAAAGGCATATTTGTATCCGTCGGAATGAAAGGTATTCGTGGTATGATTTCATAGCATAATTGCAGCACCTACTTTCTGTTTTAGCTCGTAAGGAGGCGTTCGTCCTTCAGCGTTTCACTCTTTAGAGACTGCAATGTTAAGTCAGTGATTAACTGTTCATTAACAATGGAACCGGTGTGCCCTGTGTGAAGAGAAGTGGGGGTGGAAAGAAGTAACTTAAAATTATTCAGAGTGTTTGCGATAGTGGAAGGTGAAGGTGACCGTGTAGAACCGTGCTCATTCTGTTTGTTAAAATGATAGCTGTTGTTGAAGTGGAAGGGCCCATAGAGGTGCACTTTGCCATTTGGACAGCAGAGGGCAACCTATAACTGATGAATTGCATCAGCTGAGTACAGAAACATACCTAAACATCTCATTTAGATATAGGTATGAGAGTGTAAGATGCATTAATTGAGTGTCCATGTCGGAGTGTTATCAGAGGCCTTTGAAAATAAATATTAAGTGTGGGGCATCTATTTGAATTATTGTGTATATAGGGTGCATGTATTTTTATACATGACAATGGTTACTGGATGGCATGAGCAGTGGACTGTCAATAAAAATATAATGTGACATTGGTAAACCTCTCCTGTGTTGGCAGTTGACCAGCCGCCTACTGCAGGGGGGTGTTGCCTGTTCTCTTTACTGGTGTACAGAGACACGTGCATGCTTTTCCCTACCCCTACAACAACCCCTGCCGGGGAAGTTTTGGACGCTCCCCTGGGGGTGAAGGGTAGGCTCTTGCAGTAGGGGTGATAAATATCACGTCGCTTCTAAGCCATGCCTACAGAGACCATCCAGATTTCTCTGTGTAAAATAGCAGCAGAACCTTGGATATGTGGGATCAGGTTAGTTATGTTACTTGAATGAACTGGAATAAATCTACAACATTCCGAACCAATCAAGGCCCACACTCCTCCCTTGGAGGCTACAATCGTGTCTGGTGCCATGCAAGTCTGCAATACCCAAAGCTACCTGTTTTTGAGTCATTAAAGACAGTCATTTTCCCCTTATTTCACTGATAGACATAACTCTAGTATTTCATCACGCTTCAGCTTGATAACTTCACCAGAAATTAGGTAGCCCCTATGTTCAGCAAGCTCCCTTCTGTATTGTGGAGGTGAAGGTAATTTATTAAAGTGGTAAACAGTTAATGCATATCTCATATAGCAGCTGCCAGACTAATTTCTTGGAAGCCAGCTGTAGGTGGAAGTTCCGCTAAAGTACCAGGATAGGTGGGACAGCCTGATACAGTGCCTAGAAACATTTAAGGATGAAAAGTGCAACATTATTAGTGACTTTCTTTTCAGTACACAGAGTATATCTGCATTTGTTAACACTTATAAACAATGTGCCAGTATTTCATAACAGAGAAGGACTTTTGTGGGGCGAAGACAGTCTAATAGCAGCAGGCTTCTTATGAAGTTGGCAAATAGGCAAAAGTTCGATAGCCCAGTAAAACCGGGGAAGGATTGGGGGCCTGCATGAGGACCAGAAGTTCTGTAGACCAGCTTGAATAGCTGCAAATATCTCACCAATGAACTGGAACATGTTCCATTAGGAAGGCAGAGTTGATATTGTGAAGGTTTGCACAAAACTAGCTATCAGATATATTCTGGCTATAAACATACTGCAAGAGAACCTGGAGAAATCTCTTCTTACTTTATATCCATTGATGCACATCAGAGTTCTTCCGATGATGTCATGAAGTGTTGAAAGCAGTTATAGCCTGTATGAGATCAAGATGATGGGATGAAGAAAAGCTGTGCTGCACGGTTCAGTTCTGTCCTGTCTAAGAACAGATTGCAGGTGCAGTTCAGGAATCAAGTCTGTACAATATTTCAGAAAGTTAATAGGTGGCGAACATTCCCAAAAGTAGGAAGAACAATACTACCGTTCATAAGGAAATATTATATGGTCCTCAGGGTGTGCAACTGATGGAGTGGGAAAATCATTAGTATCCGTACATAGTCAACAAAATCAATATGCCAACAGTGAGCAAGAATACACTGATGATGTAGTGCGGGTGCTAAACGTAGTGGTAGCAGAGGAGTTATTTACAGCTTCTTTGTCCAATGTGGTGGGTCAGGAGGAGGACACACTCCGATTTTCCATTTTACTGTGATTTTATATAACAGTGTAAACTACTAACTTTCCCTAAACTATAGATGTTCCCTACCTAACAAACTAAGGTGCTCGTTGGTGTAAGTGTTAAATTAGATTATGTCCACTGTCCAAAGCTAACCTATTCTGACCCTACCACTATTATAAGAACTAAAGTACAGGAGACTGACTTCCTTCTTCTGTTAGGAGTTCTCCCCAACTTCAGTTCAATATGGAGTTCGTAAATATCTGTTTGCCATCTCTCATCAAGGTATAAAGTTCAGATACTGGATTCTACCAGCTCTTAATATGTTCCTTCACTTGCTTTCTCCTCGTTCATGTTCGTCTTTCATCTCCCTTTCTTTTCTCTTTTCTGTCATAGAATGTTTCAACACTTTTTTCTTTACTTTCTGAAAAGTTCTTCCATTCTCTTGACTTTTCATCCTAATCAACACAAGCTATAAAGTCCCAATATTCTTTCTCACTTCCTTTTATAAATTCCTCTAGACTGGGACGAGTATGAATGTTCCAGTAATGATTCTCACTTTCTCTCAGTATTTTCAATATTTCCTTTTGAGTGGGACGAGTATGATCGTTCCAGTATTCATTCACACCCTCTAGTACCCCCTCCCGGGTCTCCTGTTTTCCCTGATGCCTGTGTTTTGTGGGGGTAATATCACCAGGTCGTATTTGGACTGGGACCTTTTTCTCTTCATGTCTGAAATGGCTGCTTGCCTTTTTTTTTTAGCAACGTCTGCGACTGCTGCTTCGTTGATTTCACTTGCTTCCTTCTGCAATAGCTCTTCAGCCCTGGTATCAGCGTTGTTTATGGACCCATAGGTCCACCGCATCTCCTCTGCGTTCACATCACCTTTTTTCCCTCCCTTTGAGGTGAGGACGTCTTAGTACGCCCTCTCTGCACGTCAGCGTTCTCCGTCTCTTCCTCTTCCCAACACTGTGTGTTGATGACTTTCTTCGGGTTCCCTTTTCCACTTGGTACGCTATGAACCCTTCAGCATTCAATGTCCTCCTTTTCTCAAAACCTTGCTTCGCTGCATTCTCCTCGTTGCATCCAATACTGTGCGTCCAAGTGGCTCTTTGCGGGGTTATGCCAGCTGGTTTGAAACTCATCCCGTCTCTTCTCAGGGCCTCACCTTCCAGTTGTATGGCTTACTCATGGGGCTTCCCTGGTATGTTGTACAAGTCCTTCTTTCCTATCGGATTCACAGTCTGTATAGTTTGATCTTCGTACCCGTTTCTTTTAATCTTTCTCTCATAAACATAATGGTGCACTTGTTGACAATACCACATTTTATTCTGTTCTTCATATCTTCCTTCATGGTAGCTTATTGAAGAGGGTGTAGTGATCTTTGACTTGGGGAGTTCCTCACTGGAACGAGAGTCATTGTCCCCAAAGAGGGAAGTCTCTCCTGGCGAGGTCGGCTTGCCTCCACCCTAGGGAGGGTGTTGAGTATTTGTTTTATTTTATTTAACCATTTATATAACGCCTTCGGCCCATAGACGAAATGGCACTAATACAAACAGGGAAACAATAACCCATGCAGCTCAAAAACGAAAAAAACAAAACTCATATGACTGATAAAGACAAAGCCTGCACATATGTAAAACACATTTTCTCAGTCTAATTTACTCCACCATAATAAAACTCAAAAGGAAACTACTTAAAATAAAACCCAAAAGAGCTATTCCAACACAATGCTTAAATTAGAGTCAAATGATGTACTTCTCAGGCTCCTGCAAGTGCTCAAGAACACAGGAAGGTTACTTCTGCTGCAACTCACGATGATGGGCTCTTCCCAAAAGAGCACCAGTCATCGATCTGTAGCGTGAATAAAACCTTGTTCAGTCGATCTCCACATCCCCTTCCCAACTTTCAGATGTAACCGAGCCGAAACGTTGTTGCCGAGTGCTGCTCTTGGTACATTAAGGGGTTTTTCCACATTAGTAATAATGTTCCTCCTACCCAGAATTGGATCATAGAGCTTTTGACTAACTTCCTGTGGCATTTGCATTTTCCTTAGGCAAAGATCCCTTGGTTTACCTTGTGATGTAAGAGAGCTTTGCTTCAAACTATCAGTCTTTAATCCCAGGATGAAGCTTTACTTGACCCAGTGGAGATCCAGCCACCAATGACTGAGTTGATGACGGAGACCAGGACTGGGAAAGCATAGGTTTACTTCCGATTAGTTTCGGGATAGTAGGGCCACAGTTTATCGTTGTCACCGGAGTCATCTCACTGATCCTTTGGTTAAGGGAATCAAACCACTGCCGGAATTTGTTAATATCACTCACTTGATCAAGTTTACTTATAATGCATTCTTTCAAGAGTTGCCAATCAGAAACATCAGAGGCATCTATAACATACGGAAATGGAATCTTCCAATACAGACCTCTTCTCCTAGATTGACACTCTGCACACAAAGAACAGCTTTCAGACATAGACCTTGGGTCCCTGAAAGGGGAACTGTTAGTTGGAGTTGTTATCGCAGAACTGACATTTCAGCTTGTGTTACACACTGTTGCAAACTTGGTTTAGTTTAAACTAACATATCTGTAGAGCCTATAGCCCCTTCTAGAGAGGGAGTTTTTGACACATATGGCCCCCGAGACTGATGCCAAGATAACCCCCACTCTCGGGATTCCCACCCACATGTAGCTTACTAGCTTCTTTGCAGGTGACATATTTTCAGATGGCTTCTGGGGTGCTTACTGAGGGGGCAGCTTTTCAGAGAATGCAAGTGGACCATGGAGCAGATCAACCTCCATTGTTTCTATTTTTGACTCTAACTCGGTCTTCTTCTGGCACCCTGCTCCATAACCTCCAAAATCTGACTTACATTTACTGACAAAGGGGTAAGTGCAGGCTTATTAACAGTAAAGTCGCATGGTCACCTCCCTAGCCTCACAAGGAAAGGCCCCCCCTTGCAGAGAAGTGACAGAATCCCATGTTTCGTCACACCACTCACTCTGTCACTTCCACCAACATAACTCTAGATGGTGGGGTTATTCTGCTGTCTGGTGCAATCAAGGTTTTCAAGAAATGCAACAGAAATGTCACCATCCCGGGCAAGGGTGTTGGGCATACCTGTCAAAGGAGCAGTATATGTACCTTGAGCAGCAGGGGCATGCAGCAAGTGTTCAACACTTGTGCTCTCTGCGATGAGGCAGGAGAATCAATTGAAGGCGTGCGTAGTCTGTGCTGGGATTCGATCACAATGTGGAACAGTTGCCATAGACCTGGTCGCTGATGCAGCAGGACCAAGAGAAGTAGTAGACTTGGGCACTTGGGCATGGATGGTTCAGGTAATGCAGTCTCTCCAGAAGGGATGGTAGATATAGAGGTCTCTGCCTCGGGTCAAGACAGAATTTACTTACAAGAAACATTTTGGAAACGTTGATAGAGATGATTAAAATCAACTTGCACATAAAGGATTGTCAGGGGCAGGGGTTGCGGAAGGTCAAGTCCTCACAGCCTGACCTAGATTTTTACCTCAACAGATGGGGCCAGTACTATAATGATGGTGAGCTGTGGTAGGGAAATAAGCAGCAAACAAATTAGGATTAATCGGAAAAACCATCCTAGTCCCAAAAAGGTGTAAACTACTGAGTGGGTCAATCTAGTAAGGTATGGCAAAAGCATTCTTGGCACTACTCGGTGGCCTTAAAGACTGCCCTATAAAATATCACTTCCTAACTTACAAGTTATGCAAGACAAGTACTCTTCTTGTTCAGGAGCTAGATGTTGTAATACAGCCAGTCTAGAGCGGGCACTATCGATGACTGGTATGCTGCCACACAAATAAAAATGTGTTATTTATATAGCGCCTTAATCCAAAGCGCTTTACAGAGCACATATTTGCATACAATATCACCCAACCGAAATGGGTACTCATTTATCGACCTCGGAAGGATGAAAGGCTGAGTTGACCTTCCCAGGATTCGAACTTGCGACCTGCAGATCATGCTCAGATCGCAGCAGCGAGCGCTCAACCTGCTGAGCTCTCTTACCGGCATAATTATGAGGACGTAAATAAGGACATCATTAGGAGTCAAAGGGCCTTGGGCCACAGTTCTAGTCGATTAATCAACTAGGGTCTTTCTTTGAGCAACGTGAGAGGCAGATCATTTGTGTGCTTAGTATTTGACTATTTTGAGAGCCGAACCTAGCAACAATGTATAGTGTAAAGCAGCCACAGAAAGTTCATTGCATGTAGGGTACCAACTGAAGTCAAAAGCCATGTTTCTAAGAAGGACCACCCAGGCTAGACTAAGGTACTGACCCTAATTGGGGAGGAGGCAGCTCCCCCTCTCCCAGCTTAACTGGTAGGACCTACCACTCTTCTAACGCAATTAGGTAGCTATCGGACACTTCCCCCTTAACAGTACCGATTTATGCTCTACTACAATGGTTTAATTGGTTTTGTTTGTTCAGCTTGTGGGGGTTCAAAGCGTGTACCACAAGTCACATACACATTTTTAATATACACAATCCTTTCACCAGATACGGTTATACCCGATAACCTACAGACTTACTCACTGGTCAGCGATACTTGCAAGAGTTCCTTGTTACACATATTATAAAGGGATCGGGAAGAGAACAAAACAGAAATATTTCATAAAAAGAGAGGCATAATATGCATCCCTTAGCATTGTCCCGTAGCATCGTCCTGTTAGTAATGTTGGACTCTGCTAAGTGAGAAACTATGTAGTAAAAAGGAAGCGTTTATTTACTAATACAAATGCCTTAAATACAATCCCTCTTAATGATTCGGTGTCCCAACAAATCAACCCTCTTAAAGGGTACAAGTCATATTTCTGTTCTCAAACCAATAACATTTATAATCATGGGATTCAAAACCAACAAAAAGCCCTTTTAGCCCAATTCTATCTGAAAAGGGCACACAGCCCTATCCGTGTGTCCATGCTTCAACACCAAGCAAGCTCAAAGATACTGCTCAATTCAAAGTTCCAAACAAACTAAACCATAAACCATACACCAAGAAAGCATCAATGAAAGGAAATGCAAAAAATGAGATCACACTATTCAATGTATTAATCTGAAAAAGACAAGCATTATGGCACAGAGTTCATTCAAGGAAAACCCCAAATGCCAATTGACTTATAAATTGCAGCCTTCTAAAAGAATAATAGCGTTTCTTGCAATCTGTCTGACGGGTCTGTCTGACCGCTGTCTCAACTTGTCTCATCTAGTCAGCCAACCAGCTAGCCTTTCATGGTATTTATATGAGGTCTAAATGGAAACCCTGAAGTACTCTGCTTCTAATGCAAACCTGTGTTACATGGACATTAAACCCTGCCCCACCTGTGTGATGTGGGTAAACATCCTACAATCACACGTCCCCAGTTGCCCAGGGCTACAAAAACCAATCTTAGTTTGTGGTGGCATATCAGCTGCTCGCAAGGCACTCAAAGTGCCTCGTCTTGTTATCGGTCCTCAGAAGGTGCTCTGAGTGGCTAGCCACGTTATCATGTTATGGCGCAGCAAGATTCTCCAACAGCATCCTGCTTCTAGGTACGAAGTCCAGGCCTTTTTACACAGTGCCCTGGCTTCCTCAGCAGACTGCTGTTCGATTCTTTTATGGGGAATAAAACCAAAGATGTTTGCTGGTTAAATATGTAAGTATATGTAGAAACATGCAGAACCAGATATGTAAGCATGTTTGCATGCATGTATGAGCAATCAAGCTTCTACCTGCTTTTATATAATGAATGACTGCATTATGTAAAGGCTTTCAATCAGGCACACACCCAAGTCTCGCCCAGCATGTAGTGCGCAAATGAAATCCTTATTTATTTGTGTCTAAAAGTTCAATATTCTGAATGAGATTCCACTCATATCACGCCCTTCTCAAAAGACCCCCCAGGTTGCACTGAACCAGGAATCAGGCTAGTTATAAAGGTAATTATTTATTTATTTGTTTAGAATTTAAAATCACAATATATTTTTAATAGGTAACAGCAATCACCAATGGGGTGACAGGAACAATAATAATATTTTAATGCACTAGGAATCAAGTAATGAGCACCAAAAGAATGCAGCAAAGAAAATACTTTTGGTTTGGAATAGATAGCACTATGGTTAGGGGTTCCCCCTGCAACACCCCTCAACCCACCAATAGGCAATTTAAACAGATGTGAGGAGAGAGCAGGTACTCAGGAATAACACAGAACAAACAGAATATCACTCCTACCTTCCCCCTTTAAACACCAGAAAAAACGGATTAGACTTTTCAACTGTGAGATGGCTTTGAAACTGGCTGAGCAAAATCACTAAATATGTTCAAAAATGCTTAAATTATTATAAATTCCTATGGCAGCCGCTTTGAACAGATGCAAGCAAAAGCAATGATTTAGTCAAAAGAAAACCATTGGAATCTCAAAGGCAAAGTAGGAAATTATTTAAAGGTAATTCACACGTGTAAAACTTTTTCAAATGTAAATTCGAGGCAAACTTTTACTATGTGATTTTTGATCAAACACGAGTCAACAGCACTGTTTCGCAATGCGATATTGAGTTGTGGATGTAGCTAAGGATGTTAGGTATAAGTGGGAGTTGCAATTTCGTTTCTATCATAAACAGTTTCTGAGTGAGGTATGAAGATTTTAGTGAGAGGTGTTTTTCGGAAATAGACACGAATTTGGACAAGAACTTAAAATCAGAAAATATGGTTTATGCACTTACTCAAGATAAGAGCGTTCAAACTAGACAACCAAGCTGGGACAAATTAAGCTCTTAGACTGATTCATGACTTCAGTAACAGATCCCCATCACCTTCTCCGGTGGAACCAGTCCAAACACTTGCAGTGGGATTTTTGGATCAGAGTTACACAAATAAAAATGACTATGAAAATGACACTTCGCAAATAGACAAAATAAGATGGCACTAAAGATTTGGACACTGTTACTGGTTATGAAATAGGGATAGTTCAGAGATTAGAGTGGAACAAGATAAGGCAAGGTAGACAATAGTTCTCAAGCGTTGTTTATATACTCGCAATCCCCTGGGATTTAAGATTTTAGGCCCATCAAGATTCTGGTCAATGGATCGAGTCTATCAAGCAAGGACAGCACATCAGTCTCAGGACAGGATCAGCTAGGCCGGTCACCGGAACTGCACAGGATATGCCCTTCTTGTTTCTGGGCATTTCAAATCAGCGGGATGGCGAGTTCATCAGGCAAGCATCTGTGGTAGCAAGCCAAATAGTTTCAGGATGTTAGTGGCAGGATGCTTTCCCCCACCACAGCACTACACTGGGTTGTGAGGATAAGTTGAGGATTGAGGCCTTGCTGAAAATGGTTCAGCTATTGCTTGGCCTGGTCCTTGGCATCTAGATCTGTAAGGATGTTAAGAGCTGGATTTTGAATGCTGGATCAGAGTGCTTCGCTGGAATCAGAAGAGAGAGTGTGTTTGTGTTGTCAGCAGTCTCTATTTATCCTTTCAAATTACATCACAAAAATGGGTGTGTGTGGGCCAGCTTAACTAAGCTTGCCCCTGTGAACGGGGATTGGATCAGAGCCTCATCTCTGCCTTGCATCTGAGTGATTGGCTCAAGGACAGATGTCAAATTTATGGTTTGGTTTTTACAATCCTTAGAAACCTTCCCTTTTGTCCTAAATACATATTTATACATGCGTAACCTCTACAAAAATCGCACACAAGGATTACATATGTTATGGAGTATCTGTTTCTCAAAACCCCACAGCTGTGAGATCTTGTTTTGCCTTTTTGCAGCATTTTGTCCATTTCACCATGAACACATTTTTCTAACTTTCTCCAAATTTCCACAAATGTGTGTTTGCCATAGGAATGTGTGTGCAAAGTTGAACAATTTTAGCATCAATACAGTTCCCATAAAACCACATATATTGCCATTCCTGTTCAGAATATGCTACACAGTTCCAACTCGTTTTGGAATATAGGGCCAAAAATTAGACTAACAACTCTGCCCTTTTTATATTTTTCACCATTTCTGATAGTGAGTTATAAGTCTCTAAAAACTGTTCATTACATATTCTTAAAAGCAAATGGTCCGCGATTTGTCTCTCTAAGGAGCTCAACGAGTAGCCCCCTCCTTTGGGATTTCCTTCAGCAAGCCAAGTTTACAACCTCTTCACACGTCCATATCTGCCATTGTTCAGTCTCTGGCTGCAGACAAAAGTCTGTCCTACCCCACACTTATCATATGTCAGTATCTGCTGAGTGGAATGCCCTCCCCTTGGGTGGAAACCAGTTTTTCAACTTCTGGCAGGCCCAGCCAGGCTAGTTTATTCTTCTTTTTTTTTTAACTTGAAATCCAACATGAAACAAACTTGTTCCATCAGCTGACATAGGTAAATTACATTCTTCGATTTAACCTGTGGGATCAAAAACAACTGAAATCTGTGTTCTTTTCAGCAACAGTCCTTTTATATTTGCTAATCCGGCAAACTTTTAGTTTTAGGCCACTTTGAAGTTTAATCAGGAAAGCGTAATTGACAGGGGCCCAAAAAAATGTGAAAAATGTGAAAAATGTGAAAAAAATAAATAATAATAATCGATCCTTTGAGCTGTCGACCCTTTGGTGTCGCTCCTTTCACCTCTCAACCCTTTTACTGTCGATCCTTTGACCTAGAACCGTGTGGCTGCATACAGATTTTTGACAGGAACTGTCATTCAGAGGCAATCCAGTTTTCCTGAGAAGGTGTATTGCTCTTAACATTTTATGACTTTGTACATTCACAGTGCTTTCTTAGGTTAAATGAATTTTAGCACCAAGCAAGATTTTGAGTGTTGGACAGTGTTTTGTACAGGCATTTTGAAGTTTCAGCAGCAAAGTAAATGTCATTTACAGGCAAATGTTTCACTTGCAAAGTGCTGCTTCTCCCTCTGTACTCCATGATTACTTGTCATGGAGCCCACTGGAACTTTTTCTGCAGTGGTGTGCTCTGTTCCACCACACATGCACCATGGGTGGCAGGTTGTGCAGCCACCTTTTTGTGTGTTGAAAACGTGGTTTTGGAGGTTTTGGCGCGCCCAAGGGTTTTGCCGCCATTTTACTGTTTATTGCACCATAGGTAGTAGAGTGATGCCGCATAGTATAGCAGAGTGGGTCAATACATCCCACAATACACACCTCACTAAGTAGCTGCTTTGCAAATGTAAAGCAAGTGTAGGTTAATACAGGCTTCTAGCACTTTGAGCCATTCCTGCTGTTCAAAGCACTACATGTACAATTGCAATATAGATTGCTCTCCAAGTGTATAGCGCATCACATGTCTCTAGGTGCTACATTTTTACACTACCTTCTATGAACAGGCCTTGTCCAGCCTACGCTAGTTTACTTGAGGGGAATTGTGACATGTCATGTATCTCATGTGTATCTCATGTGCTGCTTTGGTACCCTGTAGGACCGAATGGGTGTCCACACGTCATCTCCCCTAGATCTCATGAAATGGTGGGATTGACGGAATCATTCCTCTTCTTTTCCTACATCGGTTGTTTACCACTCCCTGCTCACCCCCTCCCCCCCCCACCCGCACCCTGTATTGTATTTCTAGGCAGTGTCTAGTTCTACATAACTCTCTTTTAGGGTATTCAGCTGTACTTAGCGGGACTCGCACCAGTCACTAATGAATGCTCACTTTGTGTTTCCACAATTCGGAATTCTAACGTGTATCCCGACATTCTGCACAGCCCGAAGCATTACTTGTGTGTGTCTGACACTGCTTTGTTTTACACTTAAGGATCCTATGACTTGTCAGGCATAACAAAAACTAGAATGTCATTTGCATCCCATTGGATATGTTTAGTCTTAGAGGAGTGTACACCTAAATTATCAACCATTTCAATCGAATCATCAATATTGTTGGATGTGCCAGAAACATTTACTTCAGCATAAAGCTCCTCTTCCATATCTATATCAGGCAATGCATCTCCTGCATGTATTAACTCCTTCTGATTTATGAGTCCAGTAGCTCTCCCCTGACCAATATGTTCATTACTTGTCTGTGGCACCCGCCCTTTCCGCTTGCGGCTCTTTGAGGGGCCATTATTCCTGTGGCATCCGATTGGTATGCATGCATGTGTTCTGCATGGTTGAGCGGCACATTGGAGTGCAGCAGTTCCCTCCAGTCGTTCCTCCTCTGCACACAATATTTTTTCTGTGCTTGAAATTTGTGAGCCTGGAAAACACCCCTTTGTTTTGTCTCGGCAAGTCAAAGGAGAAAAGAGGATCAGGCCTTGTTACTTGGATACTCGCTCCACACAGTAGGTACCAAAGCAAACAGTGTTCTTGGCTGTGCGTAACGACGCAGAAGCCTCTAAGGTAGGCCTCGGAACACGGAACTGTTTGCAAAAAGACTCGACTGGTGATGTCACTTGCCAGTTAAGGACCCGAGGCTGGATGGCCAAGGTCAGGGATGTTGGAAAGATGTGAAGGTGACGAATGGGGACCAGAGGGAATGGAGGAGGCACCCCGATAACCGGGGCATGGGCCTTCCTCCTTCCGCTCTCTCGTCCCTCCCCCTCAGGGTCAGGGGAGAGGGCGGCAAAGGAATGGGCGCCAAAAGCCCACAAAAGCCGGCGAAGGGCAACAAAAGAAGAGGGAGGAGCTCGGGCTACATAAGGGGCGGGCGCCCGGCACAGGAGCACTTGCAGCTCTTCCAGCACCGGGCGCCCGCCAACACCGGAGGATTTTCGTTTCGACTTAGTTTTCGTTTGGACCCAGGAGCGGCAGCGGCGGGCAGCAGAGAAAGCAGCGCACAAGCGGGCACAGAGCCGCGGCGGCAGAAATGGAACGAACAACCGGCGCCGGGATCGCTCTTCGGTCGGCTGGACCTGCGGCGAGCACAGCATCCGCTCGGCTTAGGAAGCGAAGCTCGGGGAGCCTGAAGGGTCGAGCACCGGGGTAAGAGGAAGTCTCCACGGGCTACAGAGCACCAGCGGCCTCTCCTCCAGAGCATACAGGGCGGCGAAAGGGCGCTGCCAGCACGAGGGGACGAGGAACCCTCCCCGCGCAGCGGAACATCAGCGGCCCCTCCACGAGCATTACGAGGCGGCGAAGGGGCGTTGCTAGCACGAGGGACGGTGGAAGTCTCTCCGTGCAGCGGTGAACCAGCGCATTCCGGGTCAGCATCAAAAGCCTGGGCCCCCTTCACCTCTCGCATTCCGGGTGAGCAGTACAGAGGCGGCGAGGGGCAGAGAAATTCTCTCCGGAAGGAGGAGTGGCAAAGAGGCTGTTTTTTTCCAGCGCCGGTACGGCAAGGAAGGCCACGTCCTTGAACTGAACAACGGCAGAGCCCCACTGTAGGACTTAATTGAGCTACTTTGTCCAATAAGAAACATGGAGGTTCAGACGAAAAGCCACGAGGAACAGCAGAAGGACAAACTGGAAGCATTTTTGATCATGGCAAGGAGGGCTGGGGACAAATATGGTACCAGCTGGATGCAGCTGATGGCAACACAGGTCGGAGCTGAGGTTGCAGGGCGCAGCCAGAGGTCGGATTCACCACTCTTGTTCCCACCAACACCCGTGGAAGAGGCATGCGTTGAAGTGCATTCCCAGGAGGGAGAGGGTCAGGACATCGAGGAGCTCGAGGAAGAAGACGAGCCAGTGGGCAAGAGGAAAAGAGTGATGAGCAAGAGGGCGAGGGACAGCCAGCAGCAGACGGAGGCGGCTCAAAAACGGAAGGCCAACCCTGAGGGAAAGGGGAGGGCGCAGGAGGTTGAAGCCACACCGGCACCTGTCCCTGCTGAGGCTCCAAGGCCAACGGGAGGTCCTCGCGGCGCACCTGTAACCACACCGGCGGTAGCAGCTGAGGGTCCAACCACCTTGGAGATGGTGAAAGGTATGTTCAAAGAATGTATGGAAGCATGGGGGACTGGTGTAAATGGGCAGATACCTTTTTGTAATACTAATGCCTTGAACCTAGTGGGTAAAGGGGCTCAAAAGGGAGGTGTGGTCCCGGAGAAAGAAGGTCGGTTGGGGAGTCAGCCCATGATAGGGGTGAGTGGGTCGGTAGTAGGGGTGAACACGGGGCAGACGGGGGGTGCGGGTCCAGCGGGTCCTCCACAGGTGCTAGGGCAAGAGCCAGCTAACAATACCACAATGTATGGGAGGCCCATGCCAGGGTTTGCGCCAGCCAGAGTGGCGATTAACGCGCTGGCTTGGCACATCCCTCTGGCATACAAGGAACGGGTATGGAGGAAGGAGTTTATGGATGTTCTGGAGTTGGTAGGGATGGTCCCCTCAGGACAGGGTTTCAGTGAGCCAACTGAAAGGGAGAAGAAGGAGAGGGAGAGGCCAAAAATTGAGCTCAATATTCATACCTGGTTGAGGGCATTCCGGGTGTATGCCACCATCATGTTAGAAAAATTCCCACAAGATGGTGTGGCTATGATAGCGTACGAGCAGTATATTCATGAACAGTATTTGAAGCTTGGGGGAGATGCATGGAGCAATTATGATAAGGGTTTTAGACTCAAAATGCAGGTTTGGCCAGCAATGACCTGGGATGAAGTGGATGTGGGAGGATATATAGACACAAAAACGGTCCCATCCAGGCCGGTGGATGAGACTGTTTCAAGTGAGAGAGCAACACAGGGCAGGAGCAAGGGGTCCTACTCAAGGGGGAGGGGGTCCTTTCGAGGGAACTCTTGCTGGAATAACCGTTCCAACTACCAGGGGGAGTTACCAGAATGTTGGTTGTTTGCTGAAGGGAAGTGCACATATGGAAATTCATGCAGGTTCAAGCACACAAAGGGCCCGAGCGCAGGGAGGCACGGAGCCTCCAGCTGAGAGAGTAAGGCAAAGGGCAGCACAAAAAGCAAGGAAAAAAGCAAGCAGGATTAAAACGCAACTACCAACGCCAATACGTTTACAGGCTACGATTCCATTTTTGAATGCATATTGTGACAAGGGTGATACAAAGTTGTTGTGGGAAGGTTTCAGGTGGGGTTTTAAGATTCCTTTCAACGGGCAAATAGGACCAAGGGAGGCTTGTAATTTGAAGTCTGCTTTGTCAATGCCTGAGGTCTTGGCACTGAAAGTGGGAAAAGAAGTGCAGTTGGGGAGGGTGGCAGGTCCCTTCACCACACCTCCACTAGAAAACTAGGTAGTGTCTCCTTTGGGCCTGGTGCCAAAAAAGGAAGTGGGTCAGTACAGATTGATACAGCACCTGTCATTTCCGCAGGGGGAGTCAGTGAATGACGGCATTTCAGAAGAACAATGCAGGGTGCATTACGCGTCATTTGAAGATGCAGTAGAGTTGGTAAAAGCGTTGGGTGAGGGGGCCCTCATGGGGAAGGCCGACATAGAGTCGGCGTTCCGCTTGCTGCCGATTCACAAGGACAGCCAACATTTGCTGGGGTTCAAGGTGTTGCAGGAATACTTCTATGATAAATGTTTACCGATGGGGTGTGCAATTTCATGTGCTTATTTTGAGAGGTTCAGCCGATTCCTTGAATTTTCAGTAAGGCAAAGAGCCAAGATCGGGGGGATATTCCATTACCTCGATGATTTCCTGTTTATTGGGAGAAAAGGAACACAGGATTGCAAGGAGCTCATGGGGGTATTTCAAGGGTTGATGGAGGAGTTTGGGGTTCCACTGGCAAAGGGGAAAACTGTGGGTCCGGTCACGACACTTGTATTTTTGGGGATTGAAATTGACTCGGTGGCAGGAGAATGCAGGCTGCCAGGAGATAAAGTAAGGAAGTTGAAGGAGGTAATTGCAGGGATGTTGGGCAAGGAGAAAGCCACATTGAAGGAACTTCAGTCCCTAGCAGGCAACCTGAATTTTGCGGGCAAAGTGATCCCGGCAGGTAAAGTGTTCACTAGAAGCATAGAGCTGAAAACAGTGGGCTTGAAGCATGCGGGCCAGCATGTGCGGCAAGGAAAGGGGGTTAAAGAGGATCTTAAAATGTGGAATACCTTTTTGGACTGCTTTAACGGAGTGTTGATGTGAAAAGAAAACTTGGGGAATGGAAATGGCCAGAAGCTGGTTACCGACTCATCAGGGGCTCTAGGTTTTGGTGCCATCTTGGGTAAGAGATGGTGTGGGCAGGCTTGGCCGGCGCAATGGCAGGCAGAGGGGATCACCAGGGACATTACGGTACTGGAGTTATTCCTGATAGTGGTGGCATTCAAGCTCTGGCCGGAACATTTGCAAGACAAAAAGGTGATGGTTTGTTCTGACAACCTAGCGGTAGTTCAGATTATCAACCAAGGAACAAGTAGGAACGACAGGGCGCTGGGGCTACTCAGGGAGCTAACAAGGTGCTTGCTGCAGCTGAATGCAGAGGTCCGGGCACGACATATACCCTGGGTTAAGAATGTTGCCGCTGATTCTCTTTCTCGTTTACAGTGGGGAAAGTTCCGGGAAAATCGCCCAGAGGCGAGCACAAGGATGACACCCTTCCAGACACAATGGTGGGGATTGGTTGGGGAGATCTGAGCTCACTGATCGACACGGCACTCGCACCAGGCACAATGCGAAGATATAGAGGGTGCTGGGATCGATTCATAGCCTTTCAAAACAACATCTTGCCCGAGAGCGAGAAGGAAAAGCCAGTACGGGCCTTTGTGGGATGGTGTTGGCAACAAGGAAGGTCCAGATCTTGGGTGGTCTATCATCTGGCGGCAGTTGCGCATTTCTATAAATTGGGGGGCAGGCCCGATCCCACCAAAGAGCATTACACAGTCATGGCAATGAGGGGATGGGCCAAACAGGTGACAAGTAAACCCGACGAGAGATGGCCCATAGATGTGGGCAAATTGCACAAAATGATCAGGAGCTTAACGGTGGTGTGTAGGGATGTTTATGAAAAAGCATTGTTCACAGCAGCCTTCTCACTGGCATTTTTTGGGGCCTTAAGGGTAAGCGAGTTGGTGCCAGCCAACAAGAAGGGTAAAGGTTTAAGTTTCCTTAGGAGCTGCGACATAAGGGTACAAGGAGAGCGGTTATACTTATTTCTGAGGAGATCCAAGACTGATCAGACAGGGAAAGGCAGAAGCATTGTGTTAGGGGGTACCCAGGACAGCCCGGTTTGTCCGGTAGGATGCGTAAACAGGTACTTGAGTTGGAGGATTCACACGGGGGAGGAGGATCCTTTTCTGGTACATAACGATGGGTCAGCTTTAAGCCCTTTTCAGTTCAGAAAGGTGATGGACATGGCACTGGTGGAGGCAGGGTTCTCGAAGGGGGTCTACGGGACACATTCCTTCAGGATAGGTGCAGCCACATCGGCGGCAGGGATGGGCCTGGGAGCAGAGGCAGTCAAACAGATTGGGGGCTGGAGGTCCGGTTGTTTTAAGCGATACGTCAGGCCTGAAAAAATGTAAAACTAACGGTTCCTTCCTCCTATCTCCTCTCGGTAGCATCATTTAAGGGAAGGCGACGGTCCGCCTGGGTGGTGGGCCATTCGTTTGTATCAAGGGCCAGGGCAAGCTAGACAGCCAAGCAGGAGGAGTTGACTGCCGGGGAATACCGGGTGCAATGGCATGGAGTGCCGGGTATGAAATGGGCATAGCTGCGGGGGCACGTGCGCAGACTCTTGAGGGAACATCGGAGGCCCGATGTTTTGGTGGTGCACCTCGTGGCAATGACTTGGCTGGTTTGGGGAGGGGGATCTTGCTCAAGGAAATGTCTTAATTACAGGAGTTAGCTGCGGAATTGGGGGAGACTGAAATCGTGTGGTCAGAAATCATCTCGAGGCACGAATGGAGGGGCGCTGGGAGTGTCAGGCGGCCGTGGAGAATTCAAGGAGGAAGTTGAATTGGGCTATGGCTAAGTTTTGCAAAGGAAGAGGCTTTCAGCATATCAGACATGGTTTGATCAATCTCAAGAACATGCAGTACTACTTGAAGGATGGAGTTCATTTGTCAGAGCAGGGAATGGATTTGTTTTTCTGGAATATCTGCACAAAATTGCTGGAATTATAAGCAAGGAAAGGAGGGAGCCACGGTGGGCGGTAACCCACCTTTGGCGTGGCGGGTTGTGGCAACCTATGATAAGACAAAGAGTCCGAATGAGCCATTGCTAAACCGGAAGGGGCGTAGCCCAGTCTAGACAGCGCCTCCTGGGAGCCTAAACGGCGGGGGTGGCTGGCGGTAGCAATTGGGGCTCAACTTCCCCCCCAACAAACGGCGCTCCCCCAGTCCGCAAAGACCTGCAGGGGCAGGCGGTTCTCAGACTCGAAGGCCTTGGGGGAGTTGTGCCTGCAATGGACATGGAGGTAAAGGGGGAAGCAGGACGAGGAGCAGTCGCCACACTTTTTGGAACTATGTTCAATACCTGTTTGCAGTGGTTATGTATATGTAAAAATAAATCTGCGGCCTTGTTATGCCAAACTAAAAGAAATGTCTCATGCAACACTTTACTGAAGGGAAAAGGAAAGGGGCTCGCAAATGAGAAACGTTTGATGCAAATGGCATAGCTAATGGACAGATGCCCAGGTTATGATTCTTCACGCTGTTTGTGTCCAGGTGGAGTTTCACTCATAAGCCTCAAGGTCAAGAGTAAATACACCAAAGTCTTTGTGTGAGCTTTAGAAAACTCGGCTGCGGTTTTGCTTGGCACAAAAACCGATGCTGTTCTCCCCAGCTGCAGGGCAAGGTCGAAGGCTTCCCACATGTTGCAGGAAGAGGGGCACGTTGGCCCGGATTTCTGTGCTGGGATGTGCTCGACTCTTCTCTGATGCAAGTTCTCACAGACGTGGCAAACGGGGGGGTCAGTCTCTCCACGATGGACGCAGGTGCGCGGCGGCGTAGCTGCAGAATGCAATGCCTGCTAGGCCGCGATGTCTGTGGACTCTGGGCGCTTCGCTCAGCCTCTAGTTGCCTGGCGATGCTCTGCATGTAGGGCTGTCGGCTGCCGCTGCCCTGGAGCACGGTAGAGATCCAGGCCTCTTCCTAGCGACCGGGAGACGGGTGGGCTGCCTGATATGATGAAAGCTGATGCAAGGAGGAGACGGACGTCAGCTGTATTGGGCACGTGTTCTTGTATCTGCTACATCCGTAGACGATGCGATGCTACTAATTAAAGCTAAAGCAGGGTATCCTGTACTGTTAGATTTGTCCCTGAACATAAAGGGGACTTTCCCCAAGATCACACAGCTCTCCGAAGTTTCTGAATCATGAGACTGAACTGTGGGACATGTTTCACTTGTGCGCTGGTGTCAAATATAAACCAGTGACTCTGTTAACACGTGCGAGCACCTTCTGTCCTGGTGGGCCTGTGACTAGGCCTGTCCCATGTGACACTTAGAACTGTGAATAACAGTCCCCGCAAGTTAGGGAGACTAGCAATGCACTCATTGCATACACGCTTGCATGCTAAATATATGTATTGTGCCAGGAGTAACCTGGCCAAACGAAGTCTTTCTTGCCTCCTCTATCTCGGAGTTTGTTCAATGCTCCCGTGGCCCCTGTGACGGCTGGAATGTTGATTATGGTCTGCGTTGGTTGCAGATGACGAGTGTTTTCTTCTCCCCTTGCTCTGGCTCGAACTCCGAGAGTAGCTCATAAAGCCCCGATTATTATATGCACATTTCAAATGGATTTTAAGGTGGTTATTTTAAAAGCCTTTACTATGGTTTCTTTTCAGAGAATAACACAGTTGCAAATTAAAACCGAGGCGAGGTGACTCTTTAGACCATACGCACAACAAACATAAGACAGTCGTACGTGTGCTTTGCATTACACCTACAATCAAAATGACTGTATATTAGACATGCTTGAGTGTACACGTCAGTGCATGTAATTGAATACACTAATTTAGCAGTGTGCTGCGGCACAAAGCTCAACTTCACATGTGTCCTGTGTTGCATAAGGATTTAACAAAGTACGCATTTTAATTGATTTCTCTACTCATCAGAGAAGTCGTGATTGATACCTTAAGGCATCTTTAACAGTGCAATGTTACAATGTTAATGGGCCTCCATAGAAGGAGGAGTGGAATCATTGAGTTTCCCTTCTGTTTCTGGAAAGCTTAATTCAAAATGTGTGCCGCATTGTCTTCTAGGCACTATATTTCCTGTCAAATTGATTGCATGGGTTGATATGATATAATAGGTTATTTCTAACGCGCTTAATACCCAGACGTTTCTAAGCGCGCACCTGGAGATCAAACCTGTGTTGCTCTGTGTTGTCTTGCTTCTAAGGCGAGCACGTTGCCCCTGAGCTGTCCTCCCGAGACAGTTGTTGTCTTTTTATACATATGCAATGCCCAATGTGGATGGCAATATTTACAGGCCTGGTCAAGCTTTGAGGAGGCTGTTATAGGTTATTGATTGGAATAAATTGACAATTGCAAAAATCAATTTTCAAATGGGCACGGTCATGTCGGTAATTTGTTGTATATGCGACAGCACTTGAATGATGCGCTCTGGTCCTGTGTGGTCATAACTAGTTCTTGCACACACTTACAGGAACATGTAGCATTCACAAGTTTTTTAAATCAATGACTCAACACTGAGAAGCCTCAGAGACATCAAATGGGTTAAAGCTCTTTCTAAATTCTAGCAGGACGTGACTAGTAGCCGGTGTCATTTATCACAACAGGATTACCAAGCTAAGCTGAATCCTGTCACCAATCACAAAATGGTCAATCAATGAAGTTCTGATCTTTAATACCCGGGTATCACTGTACTAGGAATTATAGTGCCTTGTTAGCATACATAAACCTAGGAGTTTCTAGGTGCTATGCACGCCACATAGCAGGAACTCCCTTTCATTTGTGACCTCTGTTTTCTGTTGTGCTTCCACGTAAGTATCCCTTCTGTGTGTGTTGCATGCAGGAGGTTCTGCTTGGAGCAGTGCCTAGCGAAGTATTATGTGAGTAAACTAGTGCGTCTTAATTTAAATTGAATCTACTTAGTTGTACAAGTATAGCTTTGTCTACGGCTAGTAAGCGACTGCCCGAGTTCTCTTTAGAAGGCAACTTTTATTCCATCTGCCATATGCTGTGCATGGTGGCAAATGCTTAACGGGTTCTATTTTAGGTCCATGTCACCTCTACTTCCCAGTGTCTATTCTCCACCTGCAGGGGGAGTGTCCTAGATCCAGCAGGGGCTGTGGTAAGAATAGAGGTAGTGAAACGCACTGTGTATCAGCCAAGAGAATATGCATATGCCCCCTGCAGTGGTCAGCTATCCTCAGTCAACCACACAGGAGTGGTTTGCTGATATCACATACTGTTATTTGCTTTAGACTACCCATACCCCACTAATGAGGAAACATTTTGACACGCCTTCCTTTGGTTGTGTAATATTGCTAATATCACATAGATTACATGGACCCCATTAGGTACATATATGGTATGTACTTCTAATATGGGATCTAGAGTTGATGAGAGGCAGATTTTTGGGATGCAACCACTATCACCGTACTGCATTTACCAGATGCGGCCACCATCATCGTACTGTACTGCATTTACCAGATGCGGCCACCATTACCGTACTGCATTTACCAGATGCGGTCACCATCACCGTACTGCATTTACCAGATGCGGCCACCATCACCGTACTGTACTGAATTTACCAGATGCGGCCACCATCACCGTACTGTACTGCATTTACCAGATGCGGCCACCATCACCATACTGTACTGCATTTACCAGATGCGGCCACCATCACCGTACTGCATTTACCAGATGCGGCCACCATCACCGTACTGCATTTACCAGAGGCAGCTTCTTGGGATGCAGCCACCATCACCGTACTGCATTTACCAGATGCGGCCGCCATCACCGTACTGCATTTACCAGATGCGGCCGCCATCACCGTACTGCATTTACCAGATGCGGCCGCCATCACCGTACTGCATTTACCAGATGTGGCCGCCATCACCGTACTGCATTTACCAGATGCGGCCACCATCACCGTACTGCATTTACCAGATGCGGCCACCATCATCGTACTGTACTGCATTTACCAGATGCGGCCACCATTACCGTACTGCATTTACCAGATGCGGCCACCATCACCGTACTGTACTGCATTTACCAGATGCGGTCACCATCACCGTACTGCATTTACCAGATGCGGCCACCATCACCGTACTGTACTGAATTTACCAGATGCGGCCACCATCACCGTACTGTACTGCATTTACCAGATGCGGCCACCATCACCATACTGTACTGCATTTACCAGATGCGGCCACCATCACCGTACTGCATTTACCAGATGCGGCCACCATCACCGTACTGTACTGAATTTACCAGATGCGGCCACCATCACCGTACTGTACTGCATTTACCAGATGCGGCCACCATCACCATACTGTACTGCATTTACCAGATGCGGCCACCATCACCGTACTGCATTTACCAGATGCGGCCACCATCACCGTACTGTACTGCATTTACCAGATGCGGCCACCATCACCGTACTGCATTTACCAGATGCGGCCACCATCATCGTACTGTACTGCATTTACCAGATGCGGCCACCATTACCGTACTGCATTTACCAGATGCGGCCACCATCACCGTACTGTACTGCATTTACCAGATGCGGCCACCATCACCGTACTGCATTTACCAGATGCGGCCACCATCACCGTACTGTACTGAATTTACCAGATGCGGCCACCATCACCGTACTGTACTGCATTTACCAGATGCGGCCACCATCACCATACTGTACTGCATTTACCAGATGCGGCCACCATCACCGTACTGCATTTACCAGATGCGGCCACCATCATCGTACTGTACTGCATTTACCAGATGCGGCCACCATTACCGTACTGCATTTACCAGATGCGGCCACCATCACCGTACTGTACTGCATTTACCAGATGCGGCCACCATCACCGTACTGCATTTACCAGATGCGGCCACCATCACCGTACTGTACTGAATTTACCAGATGCGGCCACCATCACCGCACTGTACTGCATTTACCAGATGCGGCCACCATCACCATACTGTACTGCATTTACCAGATGCGGCCACCATCACCGTACTGCATTTACCAGATGCGGCCACCATCACCGTACTGCATTTACCAGATGCGGCCACCGTACTGTACTGCATTTATCAGATGCGGCCGCCATCACCGTACTGCATTTACCAGATGCGGCCACCATCACCGTACTGTACTGCATTTACCAGATGCGGCCACCATCACCATACTGTACTGCATTTACCAGATGCGGCCACCATCACCGTACTGCATTTACCAGATGCGGCCACCATCACCGTACTGTACTGAATTTACCAGATGCGGCCACCATCACCGTACTGTACTGCATTTACCAGATGCGGCCACCATCACCATACTGTACTGCATTTACCAGATGCGGCCACCATCACCGTACTGCATTTACCAGATGCGGCCACCATCACCGTACTGTACTGCATTTACCAGATGCGGCCACCATCACCGTACTGCATTTACCAGATGCGGCCACCATCATCGTACTGTACTGCATTTACCAGATGCGGCCACCATTACCGTACTGCATTTACCAGATGCGGCCACCATCACCGTACTGTACTGCATTTACCAGATGCGGCCACCATCACCGTACTGCATTTACCAGATGCGGCCACCATCACCGTACTGTACTGAATTTACCAGATGCGGCCACCATCACCGTACTGTACTGCATTTACCAGATGCGGCCACCATCACCATACTGTACTGCATTTACCAGATGCGGCCACCATCACCGTACTGCATTTACCAGATGCGGCCACCATCATCGTACTGTACTGCATTTACCAGATGCGGCCACCATTACCGTACTGCATTTACCAGATGCGGCCACCATCACCGTACTGTACTGCATTTACCAGATGCGGCCACCATCACCGTACTGCATTTACCAGATGCGGCCACCATCACCGTACTGTACTGAATTTACCAGATGCGGCCACCATCACCGTACTGTACTGCATTTACCAGATGCGGCCACCATCACCATACTGTACTGCATTTACCAGATGCGGCCACCATCACCGTACTGCATTTACCAGATGCGGCCACCATCACCGTACTGCATTTACCAGATGCGGCCACCGTACTGTACTGCATTTATCAGATGCGGCCGCCATCACCGTACTGCATTTACCAGATGCGGCCACCATCACCGTACTGCATTTACCAGATGCGGCCACCATCACCTTACTGGACTGCATTTACCAGAGACAGCTTTTTCATTGTGCACACGCAGGATTTTGAGGCAGAAAATAACCATGCACGAATATCTTTATTTTGTTTAATGTGAACTACATCCAAAAAACATTTTCTTTCACAAAAACATGTTCAACACAAAACACCCATCAGCCAATGCCCAAAAACATTAAAAAAAATCCATCATTACACTTCATTTAATAAAAGAAAAGGAAAAAAAAGATTGTTTAAAATTCTACTAGACGAAGGAAACACATTTTTCTAAAAACGTAAAGCTGCCAGTGTCCAACAGTTACTCCGAGATGTTATTATTAGCTGCCAGACATACCCAGCAGACAGGTTTTTTTTTAAATCACAAAGGAGAGAGTCAAAGTGCGTCGCTCTTTGAGGGAGTGACATTCCAATAACATATGCACAAGTGTTTCGACCTTGGTCGCAGAGTTACAAAACCTACATGTTCTGAGCCGGTGCTCAACTCTCTCCCGAGCTCCCAAAACTCCCCTTGTCGGGAATAAGTTTAATTGCAGGTGCAGCAATTGATGTCTCTATGAAAAACTCGGAAACTTGTACAGATAGGATGGTAAAACCCCTAGATGTTAACATCAAGGGGCTCAAACGTCAAGAGTTTGAAACTGCGCACCTCTTCTATGGTGTATCCCGCGCCCACAGCTTCTTTTTTGTAAGCTGCAGAGTTGTCAGAAGGAGAGGGAGATGCACATATCTTGCCATGATACTAGTACAATCAATGACCCATTTTTTAAGTGAAGAGCAGAGTTTCCCATCTTCAGCTGCCGCAGTTCCCACCACACAGTTGGTTTGGTCCCGGTCTGTATTTTCAAAGCCAAACGCATTTCTTTCCATGCCACATGCACGGCAATTGAGAGGAGGCCCCGCTTCTACCTCAATGCCACAGCAGGCACACCAAATGGCAATTTCAAAACCCTCTGCCATAACCTTCCTTCGAGTTTGGCCCAATTCTCGCTCGGGAAAAATAATGTTTCTGCCCCGTACACCATAACAGGGAGCACCTTTTTGTTATGTAACTCCACAACCAGGGCCAGCGGGAAATAAAAAAACCTTTTATTAACCATAGCGGCCTGGGCTGCCAAAATTGAAATCTTGCTCTTCTGTTGGGAAAGAGTTTCGCTACAACCGAGTCCCTCAAGCGAAATCCCAAGTACACTAAATTCTCAACTTGCTGCAGCATCCAAATCTCCAGGAACCACCTTAATGTAGGATAATGTTGCCTATTCCCAGATCTGACCTGAAACACCTTTGATTTGCCAATATCGATCACCAGTTTCTTACATCTTGTGTAATCCGACAAATCCACCAGTTGTCTTTACAGACCAACTGGAGTATAGTCCAGCAAAGCCAAATCATCTGCATACAGGAGAGATAGTTGTCTCTCTGGGTGGCTATGAAAGACGGAAAGCGTCTGAAATATCAGAAATCAAAAGATTAAAAAGAAGAGGCACTAACACGCATCCTTGTTTAAGGCTGCAAAAGCTTGAACTCACTAGAGTGTACCTGTAGCATTCCATCGGATCCGCACTGACTTGCCGGTGTGCAGGGCGATTGTCATGCTTAGGAGGGTTAAGGGCAACCCCATTTAAAAAGCTTCCACCATGAAGATCCCTGTTGACGCTGTCAAAGGCCATTGAAAAATCAATAACAGTAATAAAACCGCTGTTGACTTCGTCCTTGCTGTGTGTTTCAAAAGATTCAAGACCAATCCATTTGCATTGGTCCCTGTTCCTTTTAGAACCCCTCTTTAATGAGGATCAGGCCTCCCAGCCCGTTTGGCCAATAACGAGTCTCGTAATACATTGACGCAAACATTCTTAAGGGCACGTCCAAGAGGGCAATCGGGCGATAGTTTGTAGGGCCGTTTCGTAATCCCTTTTTAACAATTGGGACCAAGATCATAGTTCACCATGAGGCTGGTATCTTTTTTACCCACAACAACCTTCTCAAAGATTTCTAGTAATAGGACTGCCCAAAAACTGGGGTTCCCCTTCAAGGCCATAACCAACAGCCTGTTGGGGCCAGACGGAATAGGACGAAATGTCTGAATAAAAATGACCGACCTCACCAAAAGACCTAAAAAACACACCACGAAAAGTTCTAACTACCAAAAGTTTGAACTTTTCGTGGTGTGTGTTTAGGTGTTTTGGTGAGGTTGGTTAAAAAGAAAATGTTAAAAAAAGGCTGCGGGGGTGTCCCCTGTAACACCCCGCTCACTAGACTAAATAGTCTAGTGAGCAGTGGTTGTGGGGACCACCCCTGCAGCTCTCCCGACAGAAAAAAAAGACCGGGGGTGTCACCCGCAACCCCTGCTCACTATACTACATAGTATAGTGAGCAGGGGTTGCGGGGGAAATCCCTGTAGCTGCCCAAAATAAAATAAAAAGAAAAGGTCCCTGCGGTGCCGGTTCCCGATCATGGAAATGAAAGGGAACCGGCGCCGCAGGGACACAGCGCGAAGAAAGGAAAGGTAAGTAGGGTGGTGGGGGTATGTTGGGGGTGTGGGTGGCGGTGTGTTGTGGGTGGGGTTGTATGTATGTATGGTTTTGTATTGGATGTTCGCATGGGAAATGTACAAACATTTGTAGTGCGTACATTTCCCATGCAAACATTTCCGTCACTGATTTTTCCACCGGGGAAATATCACGCAGATCCAGGCCAGACACCCTGGAAGTAGAATTATGGCTGATAATACCCATACGATCTTCAAGGTCAATACTCAGGCACCAGGGCTCATGACTAAGCGCCTCCAAAGGAAACCTATTTTCAGCTGAACCCCCATAGATCAAACTATAATGTGCCGCCCATTTGGAAGCCGTAATTGGGTTTACCTGAGTCTCAAGTTGAGTATCAGAGTTAATAATACTCCAAAAAGAACAAGAGTCCTTTGCTGATATTATGCTGAGCATCCTCTGTGCATACCTCAACTGGGTACGCTAGTAACCTCTTAGCCAACTTCCGTAGGCAAGTCTAAGCTATCTGTGCTCAGCTGTATTAATAACAGAGGTATGACGCAGGGTTTGACGAAGTTCCCCTTTCCTACTCTGAATCACAGGGTCATAAATGTCGATGGGCCACCAATGTCTTCCAACGAGGCTGCATTTGCTTAAGGACTATATCTAGCAAAGCCACATACAACACTCTCCTAAACAACTCGTACAAATTAACATCATCCAGCAATCCCACGAAGACATTGTTAAAAGACTTGATGTTATGATCATTCCATGTCACACGATTGCTGTTGGGGGTTACTCGCAAGTCCAAGAGCAAATGGCTTGTTTCGGACCTCCTGTCCTGTACTCTCCAAAGCAAGTAGAGAGGCAAGTGGTCACTGATAGTGGGAGGCTTTATATCAAGTCTCACGACAGATGTAAATATTTCCTGAGATGCGAAGAAATCATCTAGGACATTCTGCTGTTTATCTCTGTCCCAGGTATGATGTGGCGTCTCATCTCCTGGAACATTACCATTTACGATACACATATCACAAACATCTAATGGAGACGAGGATGCCACCCCTCTCATTCTCACTGCTGTGTTAACCTTACGCTCAGAGTTGCCACTCAAACTGTCAATTCACAAAGTGTTCAGGTGCACACAGAAAAATAGAGTTCACATTCCTGGTGCTTACCAGCTGAACAAAATCTCTTCGTTTGCATCCAAGTATTCTTCCCCACTGATTTTGGCCGGGTTCCAATAGGTGATAATTTGTAGAGTATGGGTAAGGTCCAAATAAATCCAGCCATCCCACTCCAAATCCACCGCCTGAATGTAAGTGAAAGGATAGGAGAGCTGATTCTGTGAGTTAATTCAGTTTATTGAAGGGAGCCCGCACACGGCCGACTCAACGCCGCCAGCTAACTGCCTCTGCTGTCACACGATGCCTCTCACTCAAACCATGACACGCGCGCGTGACAGCACGAGGCCAAACATAACAACTAGTCCCCACATATCTTCCCCCTTATGAGAAACAAACTTGTACAATACCAAAATATATAATCTGATCCCTATCAACATGAACAACTCTGGCCATCCCCAACGACCCTGGACAAAGCCTTGTTCCCGGTTCTCTCCCCTTCATGGACACGAATGGAGAAACCCCTGTCACTGAATGTGGTGTAGTTATGTATATATATTTTTCTTTTTTTGCGGGCTGGGACTTTTCCCCAAGTCAATAAATTTAACACTTCTCTCCATGGCTGATTCATTCTCATGGTCATTTGCAATCCTCCTTTAAGGTATCTATTAACTCTCTCAACAAGACCATTGTCCCTGGGGTGGTACAACGCAGTTCTAATATGCTTTATACCATAACTACTCAGAAACTTTCTCATAGCCTCCGAAACAAACTGTACCCCATTATCTGACACCAACTTTGTAGGTACACCTTCTTTAAGAAACACCTTCTCCAGAAATGCAATTAAATCCTTTGCCGTGACCTCCTTAACAGCATCCCATTTCAAATGATAATCAACAATCACAAAAAGAAACCTTAAACCACGTCCTAATCCTGACATGGGACCCATGATGTCCACTGCCAGTTTTGACCATGGCTGGTCAGGTACCGCAATAGGAACCAAAGGAGTTCTCTCACTGTTCTGCTCTTATCACTACTTTGACAGTCCACACAATCTTTTACCCATCTCTCAGCCATCTTATCAATACCAGGCCACCAATAGCTCTGCCTTAATTTCCTTTTCACGGCCCCTTCCCCTGGATGCCCCTGGTGCGCAAGTTCCACCAAGCTCTGTCTAAGACTCTCCAGAGGAACCACACTCCGTCCTCTCCTTAGACTGCCTTTTTAAAATGTTAAAGTCTTCCTTTATCTCCCACCAAATATCAACATTTCTATCTAGACTCTTCTTGGGAGGCCATCCCCCCTATTGTCCACTCTTTGATCATCTTCAGTTCCTCATCTGCATCCTCTTCCCTTGGCCACTTTTCCTGACTAACAGCATCCATCATTTCTGCTACTACTTCAGCAACCACTGATTCACTCGCATCCATATATTCTTCCTTCCCTTCCACCGGAAGCCTGGAAAGGCAGTCCGCCACCACATTTCTCTTTCCTGGAAGATAACTCACCTCGAAATTGTAACCTTGAAGTCCCAAACCCCACCTACTTATCCTTGGTGACCCCAAGGCCCATCTTCCACTTTCAAATAGCTGGACCATAGGTTTATGATCAGACCTGACAATGAACCGCCTCCCCCACAGAAAATATTTGAAGTGAACAACGGCCCAATACATTGCTAAGGTTTCCCTCTCAATCACAGAGTATTTGCATTCTGCTCCTCTCAGCTCCCTTGATGCAAACGCTATCACTCTTTCCGTGTTGTCCTTATCGTATTGTATAAGAGCTGCTCCCAACACTCTTGCATCCACCACCAACAGAGTCTTGTCATTGGGGTCAAACCTCCCAATCGAAGGCGCTTCACTTACAGCTTCCTTAATGCTTTTAAAAGCTTCTGTGCACTCCGGAGACCATACAAACTTCGACCCCTTTTTGAGTAATATTCTCAAAGGAGTGGTCACCATAGCAAAGTCCTTAACAAATCTATGATAATACTCCGCTAGCCCTAAAAAAGATCTCACTTGGTCTTTGTTAGCCGGTACCAGCACCCCCTTAGCCTCCACTAAACATCTCTTTGGTCTTACCCCATGCTCATCAACCTCATGCCCCAAATACTCCACTTGTTCAACTGCTATCTTACACTTGTTCCTTTTCATTGTCAACCCAACCTCGGACACTCTGCTCAACACTTGAGTCAATATATCATCATTTTCATCTTTGGAGCTAGCATATATCACCAAGTCATCTTGGAACACCACTACTTTTTTCACTCCCTCCACTATCGTGTCCATCACTCTTTGAAAAACCGCCGCTGCCGAGGCAAGCCCGAAGAGCATTCTATAATACTTGAAGGTTCCAAACACTGTTACAAACGCTGTCAAATGCTGACACTCTTCTTTCAGGGGAATCTGGTGATACGCTTGAGACAAATCAATTACTGAAAATACTTTAGCACCCTCGAGAGTTGACAGCTTTTTGCCAATTATCGGTAGTGGATGTCTGTCAATCAAAATGTTTCTATTGATGTCCCTCAAGTCAACCCAAAGCCTTATGTCCCCATTCGACTTTGCTGCCACTACCACCGGTGATAACCACTCCGAGCTTTCACTTTCCTCTATGATGCCTCTCTGCAAAAGTGTATCAATTTCTCTCTTCAACTTTTCTCTGAGGTCTTGTGGCATCGGCCTCACCTTGTGTATTTTAGGAATAGCCCCTGCTTTTAAGTGTATTTCATGTTCAAACCCTTTTAACATCCCCAACTCCTCTTGAAACACCTTAGGAAATTCCTTTTCCCATTTATCCTTGATCTCTGCAATGGTAACAGGCTCTTCGGCACTCGCTTGAATTCTAATTCCCAACTTCCTCTGTTCGCCCCATCCTACTAAGGACGAACCCTGTTGGGTCACATACACCTCTGACTTACAACTTCTCCCTTTATATTTTATGGCAGCAGGAAATTTTCCTAAAACCTCAATTTTCACGTTGCCATATGCATATGGTTCTATCTTGTGTTCCTGCAAGTCACTCACATTTCCCTTCAGACAGTCTTCATATGTCCTTCTTGACATCAAAGTCCATGGTGAGCAACTGTCCACTTTCATCGTTACAACCCCACCATTAATCAGGAATACATCCGTCGGTGCATTTCCTCTATTGGACACCTCTGCCACCTCCAGCACATGCTTGAATTGAGTACCTTGCATCACTGCCAAATTCTCTTCCTGTTCTGACATCCTTGCATTGGACTCCATGCTTTGAACTTGGTTTAATTCACGACATACTCTTGCAAAATGTCCCCTCTTTTTGCACTTGAGACAAGAAACGTTTCTCGCGGGACAGAATGCGCTCGTGGAGATATGTCTGTTACTGCCACATTTATAGCATTTGACTTCCTTATTTGTATTTGCTTTCCTGAATCCTCTCACTGCTGCCACTTCTCCTTCTTGTCTGTCACCTTTCATTGTAGACATATACTTGTGGGTCTGCTCCATGGCTCTGGCTGTTTCCACTGCTGCATCTAGCGATACATCCTTAGACAATAGCCTTTCTTGTATTTTAAGATTGTTAGTACAACGTACTAACTGGTCTCGTATGAGAGAGTCTGTCAACGGGCCAAACTCACATGTATGGCTGAGAGAACTCAATGCTGCAATGAAGTTTTCCACTGGCTCTTGTGAGTCCTGCACCCTTTGGAAAAACTTGTGTCTCTCAAATGTGATGTTCTTCTTTGCCTCAAAGTGAATCTCCAACTTTTTCTCCGCCACAATGTATTGGTCTACATCTCCTTGACCCTCTTGTGGGGGTTCTGGCAAGCCGTCGTACACAATACGACCTTCTATATCCAGAATATGGAGAGGAAACACCTCTTTTCTTGCAGGAGCAAATTTCTCCCCACCTATGGCAATTAAATAGGTGTCAAACAACCTTTTCCACCTGTCCCATCTTATAGGCGGAGCACCTGGCTCAGAGAGAAAGGCTGGAGGTGGGGACATACTTGCTGCAGCCATGTTTATGGTGAAGAAGCTTTGCTGATAGTTTAAAACGAACTCCCCTGGTGGCACCCTTGTAGAACAAAATGTAAATTTCACTAGCACTCTTGTATTGCACTATAGATGAGTGGCTGTGCTGTGTGTTCCTTTATGTCTCCGCAGAGACCCTCTACTTGCTGTGTCCGTCCTCCCAACAGTCTATTCAATGAGGCAATGGCCTTAATTATCTAACTCCAAGCCCAACCTACATCCAATGGGCTCCTACAATCCTTTTCCTTGTGGACAGTTCCTTTAATAGCACCCAGTTGAGCGGACCGCTCCCATTGGTTACCGGCCCCTTCACACCTCCCCTCCTTCAATGCCAATCATTTCAGATCAAGGAGGGGCGGGACCCAGTCCACGTTGTGAGCCGTGGGAGCGCGGCTGCCTCTGGTGCCCAGCGTGGGCTGGGGAGACTGTCCCCCTGCAGTGCTGCTCCGTGCACCTCTGCGTGCTTCAGAGCATGAGAGGCGCGTGAGGGGGAGGAACTTCTGTGACGCCGCGGCCGCTCCTACGCCGCCAGCTGGTCAGCTGCTGCAGATCGCGGTCCGTGTGTGCCTCGTTCTCTGCCGTGGCTGGCTCCCAGATCATCGTCGCCACTGAAAGGATGAGGAGAGCCGATTCCGTGAGTTAATTCAGTTTATTGAAGGGAGCCCGCACACGGTCACACAGCCGACTGAACGCTGCCAGCTAACTGCCTCTGCTGTCACGCGACACCTCTCACTCAAACCATGACACGCGCGTGTGACAGCACGAGGCCGAACATAACATCAACAACAAGTCCCCACAGTAAGCATTGGGTTGGGAGACTACAGAGGGAACTACTGATAAGTCCATCCTTATTCCACATAACAGGCCAGAGGCTGGGCAGCCCTTGTCAACTTTTTAGGCAGGATTTAGCAGAAGGGTGAAATCATCTAATGTAGGTGGTTCCTGGAGCCACGTTTCCTGAAGACAAAACCTATCCATCCTGTCATATTCGCACTTAGATCTTGAAATAGGTGAGCAAAACCCCTTGTGTTCCAGTAAAACCACATTAAGTTCTGTTAAAAAAACAAGCTTCCCGGTCTAATCAAAGCCCCCTGGGGTTGCGCAGGAGGCAGGGGTTTTGACACAAAGGGGCTGAGGTCATACCCCCCCAGGTCTAATATGATCCGAGACCGCCAAGATCTGATTTAAAAACCGATGAGTGCAGCTGTAGAATAACCTTATCCAAGCGTTGATCATTCCAGAACTACACCTGGATAATATCTCCTGAGCTAATATGAAAAAGGTCGCACACTCCTCAACATATGCAAGACATTAACTCTATTCAGGACAATAGTTTCACAATCCGGGAAGATCTTTTCTAGAAGCAGTTGGCTAGAAAGCTGGCAAAGTGGAGGCAATCCCCTCTGGCCCCTCTGCCACTTCTGTAATGGCACCTTTGGAGCTAATCTAACGCCTTCTTTCGTCTAAAGTAACAAAGGTGGCACCACAATCAGGCCCGACCTGATTGCTCATTACAGCCAGTTGGTGGGGGAGTGAAGCTTCACCCCTTTCTTCCTGGATAACCCCCTGAGCAGTAGATCTTGAGGGGGAAAGCCCGCGCAGAACAAAAGCAGCGGTCTAAATTCAGCAGCCCGAAGGTCACAACCTACTGAAACCCTAATGTTAGCAATGGCAGGTTGGCGGAAGAGGGCATATTCACCACACCTTCTGCTGCCGCCAATTCTTGACCCAACCCGGCGTTTACCTCCGACATGTGTGCCGGCATTATTAATTCACCCACACCACAAACCAGGAGGGCTAACCCGTTTTGGTTAATCACACCCACAACCTCCCTTACCTCCGCCAATAGGAGGCACATACAAATACTCACACTCTGATGAGGGACCCCGTGGAAGAAACCATTTTCTTAAAGATGCATGAGAGCCGCTAGAGTTTTTATTTTTCCCAGCCTTTGTTTTTTCATTTTTTGTTTCAATTTCCTGCATCCCCATCCCCCTTTCTTCGTTTTCTTTTGGCTTTTTTTTTCCCCCCTGCTGAAAAATAGGGAACTCATCCCTCGGGTTGGTTCCACATGCTCCCGCCACCACAATTACATAAATATTAGACTCCGTCCCCTGGTTCCCCCTCTAAGCAGGTTCCTGCACCACCTGGAGGACACTGGCACTGAGAGGGGAAGCCACATGAGCGGATAAATCATCAGAGGCCAAGAAACTTTGCTTGGTCGGTTGCAAGGAACAAGGGCTAGGAAAGTCCTCAACAACTGTGACCACTCTTGTTTCACCACAAGCAATAAGGTCATCACCATCACTGTGGGAGGAGGCGGCGCAACCACATTACAAGTTGGTAAGGCGGCCCCCACAGAACACCCAGAGCAACTATGTCGACAGCGGTTAGTGTTTTACCCCTGCTAATACGATCTTCAATGTAGGAGAATCTTATCATTCAAAGTTTGTAGGGCAAGCGCGTGCTGTCCAAGGGTCCCATCTACCTTTTCATTGGACTCTATCAGGGCTTTCAGGGCTAGGTTTAAATTAGAGTGCAGGGCAGCAAGGAAACCAATTTCTGAGGTGGCCTGCAGATTTCAAACCCACTTTTTTAATAACAGGGGAGTTCTTGCTGAAAGAAGCATCTCCAAAGTTTAAGGATGACTGGACAAAGGGGCCAGTACCCCTCATCCCGTCAATGTCTCTAACACAGCTGTCTGGTGAAGATGGTATCGGCCCACTCTTAACTAAGGAAGCTGGATAAAGGGCAGAAGCAGCTCCCACCGAATGTCTCACCACAGGTGCAGTGGGGTGGAACAATTGACTGGTGCTACCACAGAAGAGGGGGTTCTCCGAGCCCCCCGACCCCATCAACAAAACTATCGGGTAGAAAAGCCAACGGCCCACCGTTTGGCAACCCCTTCAAGATTACAGCGCCGTAACATGGGTTACCTGAGCCCACGTTTGTGTCAGATGGTTTTAGAATATCCGCAGCTCCCCTTCCGCCATTGGTGTCCTTCACATCGTGTATCGACAGTATTGACAGTATTTCCATGTCCGTTAAATCCTTTAAAAGACCCAGGGAAAGGGAAATGGGTTTTAGGCCACCCTAGCACTGTGAGATTGCACAGAGAAATATGGCATCAAACCACCCCCATTATCATCACCATTCTCCATCACCAAGTTCACCGTGCCCATCACACCCACAGTCCCACCGTCACCTCATGGCAGTTCAGTGGCGATGGCTCCCTACTTCCATGTTTCAAATCGTTCCTTTTAGATAACATCCTTCCCTAGATTGAGGACCTATTAATCACTGAATGCAATACCCTCCTCGCCCCAGGAAGCTTAATTCAGAACGATTTGGGGTTCACTGCAGTCTTGTGACAATTCCTGGTATCAGCCCATACTCGGTCCCAGTCTGAGAACACAACCAGGGCTCTGGCGATGCACGTGTGGCTAGAGGCAAGCTAGGTCCTGGAGACTAGATACTAGATCCTGGGATGCCACAGAGTTGTGACCCCCAGACCCCTAGCAAGGTATGGAGTGGAAACACGGCAGAAAACAGCAAAATCCAGGTCGCTGGCAGGGTAAAGCAGTTTTCCCGAGCCCGCCTTTGGAGCGACACGTTCTAACACCACGTTCCAATAGCGGTAACGAGTGACTGTAAATGCTAGGAGGCACACAGCACTGAATAGCATCCCAAAAAAGAGAGTGTTCAATTACCGCTGATGCCAGTACACCACCGATAGTAAAATGTAGAGACAGCTCCCCACTTACTTTCCTCAAGTCTTTTGGTATCAGGTAATATTAACCCCACCAAAAATATTGCAATATATATGGTCGTCGGGAATGGCCATAGGCAATATATTTTTAGTGGGGATAATATATGCGTTCAAGAGCACCATAATTCAATACGTGGATGAAATTGTAGTGTGCAGTGAGGCAGAAGAAAAATGTAGAGAAGACTCTCAAACTTATGACAATACTTGCAAAAAATATTACAAATTAGACAAAGGAAAATTACAGTAGTGTCAAGAAGTATTATACATAGAACAGTTAATTTTGCATGAAGGGAAAAGCCATTATGAGAACCGTACAGCCAAACACGGTGAGACAGATGCAACAATATTTAGGTCTGTGCAATTATTGCAGGACCTGGGTCTTTGACTACAGTACATATATTCAACCACTTTTAAAAGTGTTTAAAGAGGCACAGGTGGCTAAAACTAAACTAGTGTGGACAGAAGACATTACTGAATTATTAATTGAATGTAAAAAAACATGATTAGTACAGCTCATGTATTAGGCATTCCAAATAACAGAGAAGAATTTTAATTATTTTCCCATTCAAAAGGAAAGGTCATGACAGCAGTGCTTACACAGAAAATGACATTAGGACATGGCCATAAACCATTAGCTTATTACAGTGGGATTATAGACCCAGTTATGAAAGGACACTATCCTTGTGAACAATCTTTTGCAGCTGCTACATTTGCCATAGAAACGGCTTGAAGTATAACTATGGGATGTTCCGTAACTCTATTTGTAGAACATGCATTATTTGCAATTCTAGAGAAACCCAAAAGTACGTTAACCACTCAAAGAGCATCGGGGTATTAAGCAATTATCTCAAACCCTGCAATAAAAATTGTGAGGTGTAGTATAGTGAATCCAGCAATGTTCATAGCGTTACCAGTGAGAGAAGATTATGTGCATGACTGTGCATGACTGTTATAATATTTCCCATGTTACAGAGAATGCTCTAGGAAGAGGGGAAGTGGTTTTAATTGATGGTTCATCTAAAATTGATCAACAAACTCGTGTGAGGCATTCAGGATTGACAGTAGTAAAGGTAACCCGAGATGGCACCTTTTGAAGTGCTAATGAGCAGATGATTGCAGTCAACCTATTCAGCACAGGCTGCACAATTAGCCGCGCTTATTGATGCATTACAAGGTTTTGAGGATGAGGAAGTGATGGTGTAATCTGACTCCACCTCTGTGACTGTGACATCAACAATACATGCAGGCTTAGCATGGGCAAAGGGGAGGGGCTTCCTCTACGCAGATGGCACTCCAGTGCAACATTCCGGGCTATTAGACAAACTCATTGAAACCTTAAGCTTTCCAGCAGCCATAGCCATCGTTAAATGTGCAGCGCATTCAAAAAGAACAGACTTCATCTCTCACGGGAAGGAAGCCGCAGACTCGGAGGCCATACGTGCTGCATATTATTTAACTATGTTGTTAAAGAAGGATTTAATTATGTCCATTATACAGTTAATTGAGATACAAGGACGAGCATCGCAAAAAGGAAAGGAGCTATGGAAAAGGCGGGGTGTTCTTTATCCCCCACTGAGGAAATTTGGAGACGGGACAGTACAGGAAAGACAGTTATGCCTCTAGCATTGTTGAGAGTAGCATTGGAGCAGCTCCACTATCTTGTGAATGCGACTCAATAGAGTCTAGCTGTTACAATAGCAGAAGACTGGTTCGTACTGAACCTCAGTGAGCATTTGGCACAGTTCAGTGTAAACTGTATTGTGTGCCAGAAATCTATGTCAGGGCACACACTGCGAATGTCGAGAGGAGTAATCTCCAGACCTAATGGCCCCTTCCAACGTTTGCACGTAGATTATGTGGATATGTTCCAAACATGTAGTGGTTATTGATATGATAGTTGTGGTTTGTCCTTTATCCAGATGGGTCGAAGCAGGTCCGTGCATGCATACTGATGCTGCAAGTGCTGTAAAGTTTTTAGTCCGAGGTATTTCGAAGGTCGGGGGTGTGCAAAGTTTTGCGATCCGATAAGGAACCACACTGTGAATTTTTACTTTTTGAAAATATAGTCTCGCTTTTAGGAATCAAGCATAAGTTTGCTTTGCCCTATCGCCCGCAAGCCAAATGGATATGTGAGAAATTAAATGGACTTCTGAGGGAAAGAATATCAAACCTTAAAATGACTTAGAAGAAGGGGTGGCTGCATTGCCTACCCCTTGCATTATATGCATTACAAAATCAACCTGGTTCAGATCACCATTTAAAGCCCCATGAGCTGGTGGCTGGATGCTGAATGAGAACTCCTCTCACCCCACCTCCTCCCAACAAGGGCAAATGCAGATTGCCACAGCTTATGGAGGGCTTAGGCGATGAGATGCATGATTATTTGAAAACTATGACTCAAAGTATTTCTTTTTATTTCTCAACAGATCAAGCGTCAACAGGAGGTGTCAAATGTAAACAAAGAAGGCAATTTGCCTATCAATTTGGAAAATGCATTAAAGACATTACCAGTATATATAGGGGACCAGGTGCTAGTATGCAGGTTTGTGCGTACGTGGAGTACCCCGCGATTTGAAGACTCGCATGAAGTGGAGGACATAAACCCTACTGCTGTTAAACTGAAGGGAAGAAGGGTGTGGATCTACCTGCGCAACATCAAACCCTATAAAGGTGACGCACCATTGACCGCTCCTGCACCCACCGACAGTGAAGCAAGAGAAGAGCAACAAAAAATGACCACTCAATCAATGGCCAAAAACCTGGACAAAGAAAGCGAAACATTTTTAGATTAGGGTTGAGTTATGGATGAATTCATCTGCAGTAATCCTGAAACAGTTTCCCTAGACTAAGATAGAGAAGACTATGAAATAATCAAAGAAGGAAAATAATATTTTGAGCTTTTATGTTACCAGTTTTGCATACATTCTTACTGGCTGTTTTTTCCTATATACTCTTCAGTCTTATCCAGCTTTAATACAAAGAACTACGAACATTGTGACATTTTTCATAGGTCTGAGGAATAGCTTCATAGTTTAAAAAATTGCTTTGGCAATCATTTTACAGTTCTTGTTATAAATGTATGACTTACAGTTAAAACGATAAGAATTGATATATTAAAAATAAAGGGGTAACAATGCAAATGTTCCAAGAATTAAGAAATGAAGTCCCTGAAAGAAAACGTACTGCACCAAAAATAATACTTGCACTTTTTTGTGCCATTTTGATCATTGCCACTGTCTTTATTACATTGGCCTTCACACATATCATAGGTAGCAGTATTGTTCCCATTAAGCCCAAGGATGTCGCGCTATTCCCTAACATTGCTAGACATTATTTTCGACATAAGAGAAGTACTGAAGAAGATAATGAAAGTATAACCACATAGTTAGATACATCAGCTCATTTAGCTAATAACCTATGGTACCAGCACATGAAAGAGGTGGGAGAAAGAACGCCAGAAGAAAGTTGCTATGTCTGTTCCTTAATACCGTATGCCATGAATATAGCAAGAAGATTTATTGCAAGAGAAATGTCCACACATGATGCAAAATGCCTCGTTCATCTGGCAGCATGCACAACCAGAGGACAATTTGAAGGAAAATGGCCAACTCTAAGATGGCGATCAAGACAGACCTTTCCATATGAAGATTCATATGTGAAGACAATGAGAATGGAGACTGGAATGGGGTGGACAAGTAAGAAGCTCATGTAGCCGTCCCAGTATGGAGAATGAATACAAATTATCGAGATGAAAACATGCACGGCTCAGATATGACTGAAAAACCAGGAGAGCCAGGATGTTGGGAAAGAACACAACTGCTGGTGTATGGGCATGTAGCTACAAGTACTAGATGGGATGAAGGACTACTATCATGCCCTGCACACTTATTGAAGAAAGAAAAAACCCATCAAGTGCAAAAAGTGAATGACGAATGCTTAGAATCTTGGGCCAGATATGCGAAAGTATTAACTTGGGTCGATAATGAAGCAGGACCAGTGTATATATTACCATTGAAGAACACTACAGTATGCTCCAAGAATGAAGGAAAAGTCCACGTTGGAAAGAACAAAGGATGTGGAGAAATAGTAGAAGTACCATTAAGTAATGGAGGAACTGCAGTATTGATGGATCGATATTGGACTTGTGGATCACGAGTCTAGCAGTTGCCTAAGGACTGGGGAGGGATATGCTCAATTGTAAACATACATGTTCCAGCATTAGTAAATCCCCAAAGTGACCTGCATATTGAGGAATTTCCAAAGATGAGCGAACACCAGAGAAAGAAGAGGTCGCTCCATCTACGTCGATTGAAGAGAGAACATTACTTCTCATCGAAATCAATAAATATTCCTGATTAACAAACTATTCAGCAAGACTGCCATGATAATGACATCTATATTCATGCCAGGGCTTCAGGCTGCAGGGAATGCCAATTGGCTCAAGATCACAAGATAGGAGCTGTAGCAGACAATTAATGCAACAATAAAAAGATTCAATGCAATCAGAGAAGAATTATGAGCCATCAGACTGATGACCCTGCAGAACAGATATTTTCTGTACCTGATAACAGCAAATGAAGGAGGCGGGTGTGCCATGGTTGGACCATCTCACGATGGAGAAAATGGGACCCTGACAGAGGCAATAATGAAGCTGATGACCCTGCAAACACAGATGGAAGATGAAGCTCAAGAAACAGCAGAAGACAATTGGTTTTCATCTTTGTTTGGATGGATTCCATCTTGGTTGGAACTGCTTTTAAACTACTTGGAGCAGTAATACTATTAGTAATGTTGGGATTCTGTCTCGTAAGGATCATCATGGGACAATGCCAGAAATCAGCCAAGAAAGCTATTGTAATTAAGCAAATAATTGACATTAACAGCCCTACTGGAGAACAGATGCCGACAAAAGAAAGTACTTGAGAATATAAAGAAGAGTTCTCTTGCACCTCAAGGAATGCAGTTCTATTATCCCCAGGACCGGAAGAAATATGTGGGAAGATGGATATTCTGTGTACCAGCAGGAGATTGTCGTCTGATGACCTAGAGTGTGGATGAACATATAAGCAATGCTGGTCACCTGAAGGCGGGTGACAAAAATATGGGTCACAAAGAAAAGAAAATATGATGAGATGATCAAAGAAGATGAAGCAGGAATTGCAGAAGAAGGTGCAAAGAGTTTGGTCGAGAATGCAACCAGAGGGGAATGTAGAGGAGCAGGTGGACACATTCTGCCTAGTCACTGCCCCCTCACTCCCATCCTATTAGAATGACAGATGAAGAGCCACGATTAGGAACTTGTATATGAACCCCTGAAATATTCCTTTTCCTTGCAGAGTCTATGAAAGACAAAATGCACTTAGGCGACCGTTCAGAATGACGCACCCTCATGTTGAAACATTGGTAGAATGCTACCAAGAAGGCTGTCCCTTGCAGAGTAGCCGGAAGGCAGCCATTAATAAAATGGTGCGCGATAGGATGTACGTTAAACAAAGTCAAATGACAGCAAAAGAATGTCCCAAAGAAGATATTTGAAGCTATGCTGAAACTATATCAACATTCTTAAGAATGACGATGTAACTGAAGCACCAAGAGAAACATGTACTCCATGATGCAGTACTTATGAACACAAAGAACAATGAAGTGATTCACTGGTCAATAACTGTAAAGACGATGAAACGCAAGGTAGAAAGAATAAATAGAAGGTATATTTTCAACGTTTAGAATGACCAATAGAAGAAGATGGACGTCGGCTTATGTCAATTAACTCAGCTACCTCAAAATATGAGCCCAGGATCTTAACGTGTAAAAATGATGAAAAAGCTGTTTTCCCTTTCAAAATAAAGGAGTACATTGGCTTGGAGCTAAGGATGCTATTTCAAGAGATGGAGGAAAAGCACAAAGGGAGTCTAAGAGCAAGCCATGTGCAAGGACATATTTCCCAAAGATTAGGAGGATCGAGAACTTTTACTGATGCCAGTTAATATGGGCGAGAGTGAGCAAGTCTGTAAAGGCCAAGAGGTGCAACTACACCCAGCATAATTGAATCAAATGGTGTTAAATGCACTGTCTATATGGACAATGTCATGATCTTGTAACACGTGATGAAGAGCTTGCAAACCAGGGCTATTCATTGAGTCTGAAGCTAAGATAATGATGTGCCTACACTCCCCCGAATGTCGCGAGACAGTGCAGACTGGCAAGGTCAGCCTTCAAACAGAAGACACTGGCATGAGGCCTACCAATGAGAGAGGGTAGACTAATTTGGAAACAAGGGGAAAGCTGACATATCGCAAAGCACCTAGGTTTTGTTTTATGTACGTGCTGATAGCAAGATGAATCTCCAAGGTTGGATTTGGTTTGCCAACTGATTAGAATAGCCTGCTATGCACTTTTATATACAATGTTACAAATTATTATTCCGCTGCCATATTCTTTGCCATGATGAGTGCCTTACACCATGTGTATAGAAATAGCTCAGGGTGTGTCTCACAGACAAGAGAACACCAATAAGGGACTAACATGCATATTTTCTATATGTAGACATGTTGCCCTAATCCAATCCCACCCCTTGATAGATTTTTGCAGCTTGCGACGTAGGATGACATCATAGATGATGCTTCTAGCATTATATATGCTGAGTATAAATGAAAAGATAGTGTGATCCTGAATGAATAGACTTGATGAGTGTGCATTTGCTGTGCTTTACTTCTTTGAGATGAAAGCAGTATTTTACCTTCTCCTTTGAGTCTGTCTGGTTCTTTGGTCTGGAATATTGTATTGGCAATTCCATCTAGCACACAGATGCTTCAATGTGCTAGAGCACAGTCTCAAATCTACTGTAACACTAGTTTCCTTTTCATGAGGCATTGCTCATGCGAGTGAATTTTTCCCAAGTGCACTACGAATGTGTAAAAAAATGGTCTTGCGTTTCCTTATGGAAAGGCCATTTAGCTATTGAAATGTGCTTATTATAGACTTACCCGTTCAGGCTGTGGCCTACCATTAGCCAGCATTGTCTTTTTAGGACTTGCCTAAGCCATATGTTATAGGTGCAAATGCATGCATCCTTATTCTATTCATATAGCGCTGCATCCCATGTGTTGCAGAACACTGAAATCACACGTGACTTTAATTAGGGGAAGTACTCATTTTAACCATCTAAAATGGTGAAAGGCTGAGTTTGGTGAAAACGTGACTGGTTTCAAAACTGTTGCTTGCACACAGATATGGAGCAAATGCTCTACACGCTGCTATTTCTAACTGCACATGCATGTGGCAAGGTTTGCATGTATAACACACTGACCTACATTGAAAGGGGAGTACCTTTTATTCCTTCACTATTGTATGTGTCTATGTCTAACATAGGGTATTTGTTTGGTTACAACTACTTGCTGCTTTTATTTTCATTTGCTGTATTTATTGTACTATGCTATACACATTAATTCTACCTATTTAATAGTTATCCCCACCTAAGGGTTTAGCGGTCTATTGGGGAAATCTATTTTACTGCAGAGCATCTCAGTCTGATTCTGAAGAAGGGTGTTCCAAATTTTCTCTGAGCATCATCTATTTGCACCTTATCCAGATTCGGGGGAGAATTCGAATGGGGCCGCCCATCAAACTATGATATAGGTGTTCTCCCAGGATATTGCTTAAAGTAAACAAGGAAATCCTTGCCCCCTCTGTTTTGATAGAGGGTCCTGCCTGTGCTGGCTTTTTAGTCTGACACCTGTTGTTTGGCAGATTATTTAATCATCAAAGGGATGATTTTAGATACTGTTCTATGTGCACAAGCCATCTAGTGTGTGTACCACTTAGGAGGAGAGACCCCTCTGGTGATGCTTGTAAGCCTAGGTCAGATTGAATGGACTAATGTTATTTCTTGAGTCTGAGAGGCTAGTGTCGAATCACTCTGCACTTCTGCCTTCTGCTTTAATGTTCATCTAAGCAGTGGTCAAATTGGTACTTGAAAAGTAAGTATTCACTTGAATCTATCTTCATGGTCAATTCCATTTTGGGATGAAATCCCAAAGCTTTCCCATAGGTCCATGGACTCTTCATTGCATGCCCATGCCAGGCAATTCCTGGTGGAAACTGAAGTCCATTTGGGAACCAGGATATGTAGCGCTATCTGGACAACCAGAGTTCTGGCTCGGAGTTTGGCATATTTGCATGCTAGTCTGGTGAGCACGGTAAATCATACATCTGAAGATACCCCCAACCTTTACGCAGGGAATCTTAACATAAGCATACAGTTTCTGTAGGTAAAGAATCCTGTGTTCTTGGTGCTTGTAACTTTATGATAAAGTCCTGTTTGACCCTATAAACGTCATATGTACACAACCAAGAATTGACCTTGTCAATGCACAGCAAGGGAATATACATGTCATCTGGAAGTGTTGAATATTTTACATCAGCCATTATTTCTAAAATCCCTTCTGGTGCGCCACTTCCAGAGGGAGTAGTACCTGCAACTGTGCTTGTTTCTGAAGTTGAAATACTCATAGTATGCAGTGCAGATGTTGGTTCCTGCTTACTGCTTAAAATGTTAGGTATAGTTAATCTATTGCAGTGCTTCCAGCTGCAGTGGAGATTTATTTGAACTGTATTTTTTCTAGCTAAGATAAGTACAGCTTCTTTCTCGGCTGATTTTCGAGTGTCTTTTTTAATGAATTTTATTTTTCTAAAGAATTTGAATAGGAGACCTTTTTTTTAAAAAAAAAAAGAAACCCCTCACCACTGAATGGAAGGCAAAAGACTTAATTGGCATGGCAAGGCATGTTTATCTGTCCTATGACCTAATGCAAGTTGAGGTACATCGCTCGAGCCCCAGAAAGGATAGATGGATAGGTGCCTGAGGCTTATTAAGCTCCATTTTGGGAGCCAATTGTTGCGGGTACTTAGAAGGACCACTGAGGCTAGACTAAGGGTTATGGCCCTTTTGAGGAGGAGGAAGCCCCCCACTCCCAGGCTAGCTGGTAGTAGGACCTAGCCCTCTTCTAACACAACAGGGTAGCTTTCGGACACTGGCTCAGAGCCTGGAGAACGTCTTCCCCATCTGATACCAGTACCAATGTATGCTCTGCTACAATGCCCACATAAGGCCATCCTCTGCCTTAGCCTGCCCACATCTCCACTTATCCGGCAGCAGCCTCGCTAGTAGGGCAGGAGCCCTCACTACCGCATCGCGGCCTGGAGTAACGGCCATCATCGAAGTGCACGACGGCACCCGCGTCACCCCTGCATCAGCGCAGCCCATCTGGGTAAGAAGCAGCACACAAGGATCCCCAGCACTATTGTTGTGCCTCTGCGTTGCCTAAATCTTGCATTGTATCCACTTCCGCACTCTCCGAAGTCCGACCGCTCCATGAGGAGAGCCTCTAAAATGGTGGCCGCAACGTTGTTTACACGTTGCCTGGTTACTAAGTCAGCCCTGATTGGCTGAGCTTTCATTTTCTGCAACAACCCGAAACCGGAAGGCGATAGCCGGCCTTCCCAACTAAGACTGCCCACATAAGGCCGTCCTCTGCCTTAGCCTGCCTTCACCGGAATGCGCCGGAGAGAATGCCCGTTATCACAGACACAAACCCTTCGGTAAGAAACCCCATCCAACGCCCCTCTTTGATGATTCGTGCTAACTGCAGCACCTCGCTAGTCAGCAGATCACTAACACAAGCCTGCTTATCACTTACTATCAGCCTAAAATCTAAAATGCCCGAGCTAAGCCTGCTTGGCTGCGTACGGACACCATATATATATGGTATTGCTCTAGACGTCCTCCCGGCCGACGTGAGCTATCTGCATGTTAGTGAAGAGTAAGTATTCTTACTTGCCACATGCCGCCTCATACCTTGATCACACAACGCGAACACATCCGACAGTCCGCAATAGAACTGCCCTTGCTGCCTATCCTTACTAGTCCACCTTGCTCTTGTGAAAGTTTTACTGGACCACGTCTACAATCGAATGTATTTTGAATTAGAATTACCTTTAAACGTGATTGTCTCATGACCGATCTGCAACTCAATAGCCACTCCTTGTAATTGATTGCAGTCATAGACAAATCTGTTATCTGCTTGTACTGATGCTGATATGCTGCTATGATGTATCGCTAGGCATAGGTGGCGCCATCCTGGGATTATCAAATCTAACCTACACTGATCTCCCAATTGCTGATGTATCTGTGTTTAGTATTCTAATTGTTGATGTATCTGTGTTTGGTTGCTCCTAGCACTAGGTGAGCCCTCGCTAGACTATTGCATTTAGCCTACGCTAACCTCCTAATTGCTGATGTATCTGTGTTTGGTTGCTCCTAGCACTAGGTGAGCCCTCGCTTGACTATTGCATTTAGCCTACGCTAACCTCCTAATTGCTGATGTATCAGTGTTTGGTTGCTCCTAGCACTAGGTGAGCCCTCGCTAAACTATTGCATTTAGCCTCCGCTAACCTCCTAATTGCTGATGTATCTGTGTTTGGTTGCTCCTAGCGCTAGGTGAGCCCTCACTAGACTGTTGCATTTAGCCTATGCCAACCTCCTAATTGCTGATGTATCTGTGTTCGGTTGCTGCTAGCTCAGCACATAGACATATGCTGCTACACCGCCTTATCTCACATACTACACTCTGCCACTATCACCACACCCTTATTCGATATGCTGCTGCACCTTTATACTATCGGCTACCTCACTGCACTCTGGGCCACAGTTACTCTCCTGACAGGACCAGTGCTAGGTGCTTTATTACTGCCATATACAACATACATGACTGACGTGGTTCACACCTCCACCATGCCGCTAAACCTGACTTTTGCCACTGAGCCATTAGTCTATCATTCCACTGCACCTACTGCACTCCTTAAACCGAGACTTTGCTCTACCCAAAAGCCCAACTTACTGCACGACACTAATCCCTACCTCAACTCACCTGCCTTATGGCTACAACACTTTGCCACTAAACCCACACCTAATCAACCATGCCCGCTATATTTGAGAAATATCAGATTACGATCCAGATTCCTGCACGTACCTAAACGTCAACCCATCACCCACACTAACCTTTCTAACACCAGCCAAACCCATCATGCTCCGATACCACCTGACAGCCTTAAGACACCGCCCAAAAATGAAGTGAGGGGTGCTCTTATCAATGCTAGATCCCTCACCACCCATACCCTTGATATCGCTGATCTCATTACCACAAAAAACCTCGACTTCATCGCCATCACGGAAACATGGCTTCATGCAGCCTCTGGCCCTCTTTTGGCACTTGCCATTCCTAGCGGTTACTCCATTATCAGAAATGACTGCAACTCCAACCTCTCCAGAGATGGCGGAGTCGCATTCATCCACAAAGATGACATCAACATAAGACCGATCCCTAACACACAACTCAGTTCTGCTGAGTCCATTTCAGTCAAACTCTCTTTCCCACAACAGCACAGCTACTTTGCTCCTCATTTATAGACCTCCGGGTCCACTTGCTACCTTCCCTAATGACATCTCTACCATCCTGGCAGACAATACCAAACCTAACTCCCAAGTTCTACTCCTGGGTGACCTGGCTTTGGTGAACAAAATATACATCCTCATTCAGGCATGGATGGCCACCCCTGGCCTCTGTCTGAACGACGATACAACTGAAATCATGCTCCTCGGATCAGACCATAACCTAACTAAACTCACCCCTGACTATGCATCATTTAATATAGACAACAATACTATTAAGGTTATGTGAGAGGTTAAAACTCTAGGATTCTACCTCGACTCTGCTCTCACCCTTAAAAAGCAAGTGAACTCCCTCGCCTCCACAACTACTTACACCTGTAAACTTATCCGTGCTGTCAGACCATTCCTATCCAGTGCCAGCTGCCTTACCATGGCCAATGCTCTTATCATGTCTAGACTGGACTACTGCAACGCCCTATACTCAGGAACCAACAAGTCTGTCTTTGACAAACTCCAAAACTCCAGAGATTACAAAATAACGCCCTAAGAGCAGCTCTGAATATCGCACGCAGAGAACACATCTCCAAATACCGGACTGAGGCCCACTGGCTAAAGATAAAGGATAGAATCCTCCTCAAAACCATTTCTCTCACATCAAAATGCCTAAATAATCTTGCACCCCCATACCTAGCTGAAGAAATTAACAGGAGACCTTCAAACCGACCGACGAGATCTGCTAACACTTTCCTGCTCGAAGTCCCTAGATTTAAACTAACCACGGCGGGAGGATCTAGCTTCCCTGTTAGAGCCGCACAATCTTGGAACACACTCCCACTTTACCTCAGACGACCTTTACCCTATAGTAGATTTAGAAGTAACGCTCTCAAATGGCTGTACACTAACGATATGTAACCTGTTCCTGATACGCCTATGTTAAGATCGTCTTCCGCTAATGCTGACCCAATATGACCCTGTATGTATTGTATCACTTGTTGTAATCTACTTCTGCTTGTAATAGCCTATGTCAGACATTGTAACTAAGCTGCAAACTTACTTGTACTGTTGCGCCCAGCTGCCTAAGGGCTTGGCGCGCATTATCAAATAAATAAATAAACAAACAAACAAACCTTAATCTGGGACTACTAGATCCTAATGATTCACATGCTAGCGAGATCGCCAGCAATATCTCAAATCTAGGATTCTCTGATCGCTTCCTTGAACCTACCCATTCTAAAGGGAGGACGCTCGATTGGATTGCCGACTTAAACTGTGACACGCACATCATTTCTAACGACCCCTGCGCTTGGTCTGACCACCACATAATCATCTTTGATATACCAACCATAGATTCCCACATCAAACCCATCATTGCGCCATCCATCCCTACCAGAAACAAAAAGGATATCACCAAGGCCAAACTTCTCCCCTTGATCCTGCCCATTCTCAATAATCCTGCCCTCTCACCCGACGACCCTACGGTCATGGTGGACATCTTCAATCAAACCCTGCTCAAAGCTATCAACACCATAGCACCCTTCAAAACCAGGAAACCTAAACAGTGTGCACATCGCAACTCTTGGTTCACGCCTTACCTTAGAACACTTCATAAAGCAAAGCGGAGCACTGAAGCACTTTGGAAAAGTCTACCCTGCGAGACTAACAAAGACAACCTCTTTTTAGCAACCCTTAATTACAAGGAAGCAATCCTACAAGCCAAAAAACAGACGTAAAACCAACATATCTTACAGGCTGAATCTAACACAAAGGAGTTATTCAAAATTATTAAAGAACTAGAAAACCCATCGTCCACCCCAGATAACTGCAATAAGGACAGCACCTGGTGTGAAAACATTCAAAAAGCTCTCCTTAATAAAATATCCACATTGCAGGCTAAAATTAATATTAAACAAAATTGCCTACAAAACAGCAATCCACTGTGCCCTAAACCTAGAAACCCCCCATTCACACACCCTCCTTTCAGCTTTACCCCTCTCACCATTAATGAGGTGGAAAGCATCATCAGTAAAATGAAACCTTCTAATTGTCAAGGTGACTCTTGTCCCACACCTATCATTAAGGAATCTGCACATGAGCGTGCACCCTTCATCACTGAATTTATCAACTCCTCATTCCTCTCGGGCATTGTTCCCGATAATCTTAAGGACGCCTGGGTCATCGCACTGCTGAAAAAACCAACGTTGGACCCTAGTATCCCCACCAACTACAGACCAATCACCACGGTCCCCTTCTTATTGAAAATATTGGACAGGGCAGCGTATTTACAGATTCAAAAATACTTAGACAACAACAACTTGCTTGGCTCAAGACAATCTGGTTTCCGCCCCAAACATGGGACGGAAACAGCACTACTAGATTTGAAAACCCACATTGAGGACCTAAAAGATAACGGCAAATTAGCCCTCCTATTACTCCTAGATCTATTGGCAGCTTTTGATCTTGTCAACCATGAAATCCTCTGTCGCCACTTGAAAACTGCTGTCCACTTTTCCACTAAAGCTACCAAATGGATCAGCTCCTTCCTGGACAACAGACAGATGAGGGTATTCTCACCCAAAGCTGTTGCAGAACCCATCCCGGTGCCATGCGGGCTACCCCAGGGCTCATGCACCTCACCTATGTTATATAATGTCTTCACTAAACCACTGTTTGATGTCCTTGATTATCTGGGTGTCACCTACACCAACTACGCCGATGACATCCAGATACTCATCCCAATCACAGGAGACTACCTAGTGGATACAAAAGCCTTGAATGACATTTATCAAGTCATCCAAGCTTGGATGGCCCAGCATGAGCTATGTCTTAACGACGATAAGGCAGAGCTCCTCATCCTGGGCTCCCAACAACGACTGAACAGACTTGACCCTGCCTTCAAGACGTTCATTATCGATGGTAACACTATTAAAGTCTCCTCCGACACCAAAACGTTAGGAATTTACCTTTACTCCACCCTATCACTCAATAGACAAACCAATTCAGTTGTCTCGGCATCCGTTTACACATGTAAGGTTATTACAGCATGTCGCCCCTTCCTCACCACACAGAACTGTACTATCCTAGCCAGGACACTGGTTATGCCTAACCTAGACTATTGTAATGCCCTATATCTTGGGACTAGCCAACATAAACTTAACAAGCTTTAGGTTACACAAAATAATGCAATTAGAGCTGCCCTCAACATCTCCAGATCCTCTCACATCTCCGAGACTAGGAGAAGCTTACACTGGCTATCAGTGACGCAAAGAATTGCGCTGAAATCTCTTACGCTCACACACAAATGTCTGAACAACCAGGCCCCCACCTATCTCTCCACGCGCTTCTCGCACTACACACCTACCCGTCTACTCAGATCGGCTCAAGCACACTCTCTGACCATCCCCAGATACAAACTGCAGAAAGCTGGGGGAATCAGCTTCCCTGCCCTTGCGTCCAAACTGTGGAATCCTATTCCCTTACCTATTAGATCCGAACATTCTCCTACCATGTTCAAACAAAGAACCAAATTATGGTTAGTTTCCAATGTTGTCTAAATGACCAAATGTATTACAGTACTTCCCCGGCGCATCTACTACCTGCGCCTGTATATTCTCTTGCTACTTGTAGATACTGTGATATGCACACTGTAAATATGTACATCTACTCGGTGATTGTAGATACTCTTGCACATAATACTGTTTCTATGTTAAAATGTAACCTGTACTGTAATATGCAGCCTTTGTCAAGATATGCGCCCGGTTGCCCTCGGGCCTGGCTGCGCTATATAAATAAATAAAATACAAATACAAATGGTTTAGTTGGGTTTGTTTGTTTGGCTGGTGGGGGTTCTAAGTGTGTGTCTCTCCCCAACTCACATACACATTTTTAATATACACAGCCCTTTCTCCATATAAGGTGATACCTGATAACCTACAGAGCTACTCACGGATCAGTGATACGTTCAAGAGAGTTCCTTGTTGCACATTGTAACACTCACCTGGTATCCACGGGGACGTCACTCAGCCTGTTCTGACCTCTTACGACCTTGAACCCTTCCCTGGAGTCTACTCGACTGGAGACTGGGCCTGAAACACAGGATTGGTAGAGTTTAACTCCCCATTGTCTCTGTGTGCTTGAACCCCTTCTTCGCCGGGTTCCAACCCTTCCCTTTGATCCACAGCTCACCTTGTTTTCTTGGAAAGTGTGCTCTCCGTCCTGCTTTCAGCGCAGAGGCGCGTTGGTTGATGCGGGCTCGTTGCTGCCTAGTTACTTCACTGGCAAGAGTCTGACAGGTAAGTACAATGAGTCTTTTGAACAGTTCTCTAACTTCGTTCCTTTCCTTCCTTAGATGATGGCCAGCGTCCGGAGATGGCGACGTGCTGCTGAGATGATAAGCGCTGAAGGTGAGTGAGAGCGCGATGCGACCCTTTCGTATTTGTATTGAACCGAGTTCTTTTTCTGTGTCTTTTAGGTGCCGCGATGTTTTCAGCGTGGATGCCTGTTATGAAGAAGAAATGCGTTGAGTAAGCGCGGTATGCGGCGCCTCTAGATGTTTCTACGCTAACCTGGAGTGTCTTTTCCCTCTTGCAGATGGATGCGAAGTTCCGGAGACAGAGTTCCCCCAGAGCGGCTGGGATTCAGGTAAGCGTTTGAAGCTCGTACAGTCTTTAAAAATAAGCGAAGATTTGTTGAATGCTTACTAATGCCTATTTTCCGTTCTTTTCCCTTTTCCTTAGGAAGCGGCATGCCGGGATGAGAATGACACCGCCGAAGATGCCCGCAGAACAGGAGGAGCAATGAATGATGGGCAGAAGCGCCGCAAGGTAAGGCTGTTCCTAACGGTGTTCTTCTTCTTGCAGGAGCTGAGCGCAGAAGAAAGATGCAGGCCTACTGGGGACCGATCCGAACACAGTGAGTGTCACGCTGCAGGTGCAGAAAACGCAAAGCATGTTTCTCAGCCTGGACGTGGCTTAAATAGTCTCTGGGTATCCCAGGTGTCTCTGGGCTGAACCACACCCAAAAGACTAGACTGCACATGCAGTTCTGGGAACCGAAATATGTGGGGGCATCCATCTTGTCCCCATCAATGCACTACAAGTCAAATCCCCAATGTTATCCTATGGGAGTGAGTGAGTCTGGTGCCACAAGTGCCAAGTCTGACTCCAAGGGGGTCTTTGGAGGGATGGAGAGGCCCTTGAGGGACATGTAGGTGATTGTGGCCTGCCTCCAGCCTGACATCTTGGAGGGCTGGGGACATGAGGGGCAGGAATCATGACAGCTTCCCCCCCCCCCCCCAAGGCCCCTCTCAAGGTGGCTTTTCTGTCTGGTCCTGGTTTGTTTGGATGGTTTTGATGAAATCGTCTAAGCGAGGTGTATGGATGTACCCTTCCAGTCCACTAAGTAGTATAATTTGGATCTGACGTACTTTGAATCCAGGATGTCCTTGACTTCAAATTCTGGCTCCCCGGTGACTACTACTGGCTGCGGTGGCGTTGCTACCCGGGTCCCAGGTTGAACAGGTTTAAGGAGAGACACGTGTAACACAGGATGAATCTGCATGTTTGACGGCAAAGCTAGTCTGACCGCCACAGGATTTATCACGGAGGTGACGGTGAATGGACCCAGGTATCTTGGACGGAAAGTTCGGGTTCCTTTAATGGACACGTGTTTGGACGCCAGCCAGACTTTGTCGGTGTTGATCAGCAAACTTCTTTTGGCGATTCTAAGCTTGAAGTAGGTGTTCAGCTGCCCTTTTAAAGGTTTGAGAAATGGTTGTGGGCAAGGTTTTGACTGCTGGCATTTCCAGGGTTGTAGGAACGTCCAACTCAGAAGTACGTGGGTTCCTGCCATACATGGTATAAAAGGGTGTCTGCCCATTGCTGATGTGTAGGGAATTATTATAAGCATATTCAGCTATCCATAATAGGTCGAACCAGCTTCCTTCAGCTTGGTGTAACATGCAACGCAGATACTGCTCGAGCGTCTGATTTGTCCTCTCAGTTTGACCATCCGTTTGGGGATGGTGACTGGTGGATAGCTGGATGTCGATCTGGGCCATAGAACAGCATTTTCTCCAGAAGTTAGATACGAATTGAGTACCTCGGTCTGAGACTAAAACTGAACGAAACCCATGGAGCCGTACGATGCCTTCAAGAAATACCTTTGCCAGAGTGGAAGCATTTGGGAGCCCCTTAAGAGGAATGAAATGTGCCATTTTTGAAAATAGGTCCACGACCACAAGAATAGTGTTAAACCCTTGACTGGGTGGTAAGTCAGTAATAAAATCGAGGGACAACGTGTGCCAGGGTGCTGGTGGGATTTCCAATGGTTGTAATAGCCCAGCCAGTTTCTGCTTGGATGAATTGTTTTGAGCACACACTCCACAAGATAGGATGAATTGGATAATGGATAATGTCTTTACGCCACGTGGGCCACCAATAATTTCATTTTACCTTGGCTAGGGTTTTAGCGATTCCGGGGTGGCCCTCGATCAAGGAATCCTGATAACCGGACATGACTTGTTCTCGTAGTTCTTGGTTTGGTAAGAATAAACGATTCCTAAAGTAGGGCAACTGATCTTTTATCATGTAATGTTCTCCTTGTGCACTCCACGCTTGTAATTGCTCCGGACTCATCAGGTTTTGGATTTCTTCATGTAATTCTTTCTGAGTTATGGTTGCTGTGATTCCTAGGAGTTTGTCACTCGGGGTGATTGTTATTGGGTCAGGGGTCTGATACCCTTGCTCTTCCACCCCCATACGGGAAAGGGCATCGGCCTTCCCGTTTTTCACCTCTGGTCGAAATGTAATCACGTAGTCATATTCAGCAAATAAAAGAGCCCAAAGTAGTTGTCGTGAGGATTGGGCCTTTGCCGTTTTTAGGTACTGGAGGGTTCGGTGGTCAGTTATTACAGTGATTGTGTGTCTGGCGCCCAAGAGGTAGTGCCGCCATGCCTTAAAGTCTGACTTAATGGCCAGGAGTTCTTTGTCTGTGATAGCGTAATTGAGTTCAGGGGGTGTGAATTTATGCAACCAGAATGCAACAGGGTGTAACTGGCCCGTTTCGGGGTCCTTTTGTGAGAGGACGGCTCCCATAGCCATGCTTGAGGCATCCGTTTCCACCAGGTATGGGAGATCAGGGCGAGGGTGGCGTAAGATTGGGGCAGATGTGAATCTTGCTTTGAGTTCCTGGAAAGCTTCCTCAGCTTCTGTTGTCCACTGGAAATTTGTGTTGCTTTTCCTTAGAATGACTTGATAGGATGCACGATTTGTGAAAATCCTGGGATGAACCGGCGCTAGAAGTTTGCAAAACCCAGCATACTTTGAACCCCCTTGAATGAATTTGGGGATGGCCAGTTCAGGATAGCATCTACCTTGTGTACATCCATTCGGATTCCATTCGGGCTGAGAATCGAGCCCAGGAATTCCACCTCTGAGATGTGGAATGAGCACTTTTTGAGCTTGGCGTAGAGCTGGTGTTGAGGGAGTTTTTCCAATACGGATCAGACGTGTTTAACGTGGTCCTGCTTGATGCGGAATATACTAGAATATCGTCGATGTACACTAGAGCACAGACATCAATCAATTCCCATAGGACATCGTTCATGAAGTATTGAAATGCTGCAGGCGCATTGCAAAGGACAAAGGGCATTACTTGATATTCGTACAAGCCGTATTTGGTGCGAAAAGCGGTTTTCCATTCGTCCCCCTGTTTTACGCGAACAAGGTGACATGCCCCCCTCAGGTCTAGTTTTGTGTAGATTTGGGCATCTTTGACTTGATCAAGCAATTCAGGGATCAGTGGCAGGGGGTAGCGTTTTTTACGGTAATCTGGTTCAGTGCACGATAGTCGATGCACGTTCTCAAGTCCCCCTCCTTTTTCGGTACAAAGAATATAGGACTGGCTGCTGGAGACTTCGAGGGACGGATGAACCCGTTGGCCAGGTATTGGTCAAGATAGGCCTTTAGGTGCTGGTTTTCTGGTTCCAAGAGTGCGTAAATTCGCCCACAAGGGATTTGTGCGCCGGGTATCAGGTCGATTTGGCAATTGTATGGTCTATGCGGTGGCAGGGTATTAGCCTGTTCTTTCTGAAAGACCTCTTGAAAGTCCTGGTATTCACTTGGTAGGGTGCCGATTGCCACAGTCGCAAGCGTGGAGGTTCTGGTGTCTATTGGTTGTTTCTCTTGGCGATAGCATGTGTGGGCGCAAGTCTCGGGAAAGGCCAATGCTTTTGCTCGCCAATTGATTAGAGGATTGTGAGCTACCTACCATGGCATTCCCAAAATCAACCGGAACTGTGGTGCCTTAATGAGGTCGAAAACGATAGATTCTTGGTGTCCATCCTGGCCCAGAAGGGTTAAAGCTGCAGTGCATTGGAATACTGGACCAGAAGCTATTTCCGTGCCGTCGACAGTGGTAACAGTGTTGGTGGTTGATTTAGGGCGTAACGGAAGCCCCATCTTTGCCGCAAGATCCTGGTCGATGTAATTCCCAACGGCTCCACTGTCAATGTACGCCCTTACTGCGTGCATCCGAGGTGGTTGTTGGTGATTGATCAAGACCACAGATATTGCAAAATGGGAGGTCTGTAGTTCACTTTCTTCGCTCGACAAGTGGACCCCTACACTTGCCGGGCTGGGGAGAATTCCGATTCCTTGATGGTATCTTCCTTATCCGTGGCCCCTACCATCCTCCTCAGTGGCTTCACAGGGCACTCTTTAAGGAAATGACCTGACCTTCCACAGTACAGACATAACTGCTGCTGTCTCCTTTTATCCCTTTCCGCTTTAGTCAAGGGGGATCTGACCCTCCCGATTTGCATTGGTTCTCCTGAACCTTCCGTTGTGCGGCCAATATTGTCCTTTGAACGCACATACATAGGGCGAGGGTCCAGACTGGTTCGATCTGCTCTTTGGTCCTGCAACCTATGATCCAGTTGAATAACAAGGTCAATGAATTCTGAGCAGTCTTTCGGGGGGGGTTCACTACTTGTGCGAGAACATCCTTGAGCTCCCCCGCAATCCCTGATGAAATAACGTGGTTCTCTTCTCCACTGGCCATTCTGCTTCAACTACGAGTCTATTGAACGTGGCTATGTATGTTAATATTTTTTAATTTTTTATTTATTTATACAGATTGTATGGTTTCCGTATTTGAAACCTTTAACCTGATCATGTCCATTCTTCCGTGGTATATCTCCAATTTAGTGTGCGGTGTCCTACTTGCAGTGCTTGGTATCGCCTTATGATACCTGGGTCGTGTTGTTGATCGCCTCTAGTTTCTTAAGGATTAAAATCACTAGTCTTATGAGTGCTAATGTCATTTTCATTTTTTCTCCTTCTCCAAGAGTCCTCCACCACTCATCAACATTCCTTGTCATATGGCTTCTAATGGTGTCCCCCAAGCACTGCTCTCCGTCTTTCCTTAGACCGGTACACTGTAATGTGAGGTGTTTCAGAGATTCTATCTCTCCTTTTATTTTACACATTCTGCAGCTTTTGCGGATATCCAACCTTTTCCTTCTTTTTAATATTTCTCCCGTTGGTAAAATGTTCAATCTGAATCTCAGAAAAAGGTCTCGGAAGTACCAGTTAGGGAATAAGGTCAGGTAGCTCGTGATCTGATTCAGTTTTCGTGGTTGGGCCCAGAAGTCTTCATAGCCTTTGTATTTGCAGTTGTCTTCTTGGGTTTCTATCCAATCTGCCATGTATAGTTTCTTTTTAGTTTTGTCTGGGTTGATCCACAAGTCTTCCTCTGACTCATTGAGGTTCACTAGGATCCCTCGACAAATCTTTTGTCATTCTGTTAAGATTATATCGGATTGGTCTTTTAGGACTTTTTTCAGCACCCTAAATCCTCCCGTGGTGTTTTCCTCAAGACATTTTCGATAGAAGCTTAGCATTTTCCATACCGCTATTGTTTTAAGTGATGTCAATGCCAGTTCTCTCCTTATTTGCTGTATTGGAACTGATTTAGGCAGCTGTAACGCTTTCCGCCAAAACAGGCCCTCCAGGATTGACCATATTTGAGCTTGTAGTGGAGTTGGTGACTCTACACCGTATGTTAGTATTGGCACCACTTCCATCCTATAAAAGGATACTAGAGGTAATAAGGTGAATCTGCAGTATCTTTTACGCAGAATTCTCCCTTGGGCAGCTAGATTGATTGCTTTCCTTTTTAGCCCCACTATTCTTGGCATGTTGTTTTTTGTGTTGTTTATACAGGCTCCCAAGTACGTGAACGCTTCCACTTCCAAGATCTTTTTGTTTTTCAGTGACCATCTTAGTTTTTCCCTTTATTTTTATTATCTCATGGGCATAACTTCAGAATTCTCGATTTTTCTGGATTTATTACCAGATCATTGGAGTCCACGTACGATTGTAATGTTGTAAGCTGTCTTTGCAAGCCGATTTGGGTTTGGTCCATCAGGACGATGTCATCTGCGTAAAGCAGCCTCCCAATCGGCGTTCCTGCTATTTTTGGTGGAAAGCAGAGGGTAGACTCTAATGAATCTTCAAGATCTGATGTGAACAAATTGTACAATTCCGGTGTCAGCGGGCATCCTTGTTTTAAGCCCATTTTTATCTGAATATGTATGTTAATAGGTCTTGATTCACTTGGCGTAGGGACAGAAGTTTGTTGGCTAATGCCTGTCCATGAGTACGATGGGCGAACAGCTTTTCCATCTCCTGCTGAAAGCCCCTGAAGTCATGCAGCAAAGGATTGTCTTGGGCCACAAAGGGTACAGACCAGTCCGCGGCGCTACCACTCAGGTAGGATAGCACAATAGCGACCCGTGATTGGTCATTCGGTCCCTGGTCTCCAAAGGAAGTGCAGGCGGCACTGGTTCATGAACGTTGCAAACCTCTTGGGATCCCCCGTAAATCATTCGGACGGGGCCAAGGGAACTGCCCCAGGAAGGGTTATCTGAACGGGATTAGCTGATGGTGCTGGCATTGAGGGCACGCTTCCCGGCAATGGTGCATGCCCTGCTTGTGACTGTAGAAGTTGCCGGCTTAAATCATCAGTGCGTTCTTTGGCTACTATCAGCTCTCTCCTCAGGGTGTTGGTCTCCTGCCTGGCTGCATGTACTTCGGAACGTAGCTGCCCCAACATGTGGGCTAACTGGTTGGTTTCTGACGTTTCCATGACGCCCAGGTGGATTTTGATGTGAGGCTTTGTGGTCTGTAACGCTCACCTGGTATCCACGGGGACGTCACTCAGCCTGTTCTGACCTCTTACGACCTCGAACCCTTCCCTGGAGTCTACTCGACTGGAGACTGGGCCTGAAACACAGGATTGGTAGAGTTTAACTCCCTATTGTCTATGTGTGCTTGAACCCCTTCTTCCCCGGGGTCCAACCCTTCCCTTTGATCCACAGCTCATCTTGTTTTTTTGGAAAGTGTGCTCTCCGTCCTGCTTTCAGCGCAGGGGCACGTTGATTGATGCAGGGCTCGTTGCTGCCTAGTTACTTCACTGGCAAGAGTCTGACAGGTAAGTATAATGAGTCTTTTGAACAGTTCTCTAACTTTGTTCCTTTCCTTCCTTAGATGATGGCCGGCGTCCGGGGATGGAGACGTGCTGCTGAGATGAGTAGCGCTGAAGTTGAGTGAGAGCGCGATGCAACCCTTTTGTATTTGTATTGAACTGAGTTCTTTTTCTGTGTCTTTTAGGTGCCGCGACGTTTTCAGCGTGTATGCCGGTTATGAAGAAGAAATGCGGTGAGTAAGCGCGGTATGCGGCGCCTCTAGATGTTTCCACACTAACCTGGAGTGTCTTTTCCCTCTTGCAGATGGATGATAAGTTCCGGAGACAGAGTTCCCCCAGAGCGGCTGGGATTCAGGTAAGCGTTTGAAGCTCGTACAGTCTTTAAAAATAAGCGAAGATTTGCTGAATGCTTACTAATATCTTTTTTCTGTTCTTTTCCCTTTTCCTTAGGAAGCGGCGTGGGAATGACACCGCCGAAGATGCCCGCAGAACATAAGCAGCGATGAATGATGGGCAGAAGAGCCGCAAGGTAAGGCTGTTCCTAACAGTGTTCTTGTTCTTGCAGGAGCTGAGCGCAGAAGAAGATGCAGGCCTACTGGGGACCGATCCGAACACGGTGAGTGTCACGCTGCAGGTGCAGAAAACGCAAAGCATGTTTCTCAGCCTGGGCGTGGCTTAAATAGTCTCTGGGTATCCCAGGTGTCTCGGGCTGAACCACACCCAAAAGACTAGACTGCACATGCAGTTCTGGGAACAGAAATATGTGGGGACATCCATCTTGTCCCCATCAATGCACTACAAGTCCAATCCCCAATGTTATCCTATGGGATTGAGTGAGTCTGGTCCCACAAGCGCCACGTCTGACTTCAAGTGGGTCTTTGGAGGGATGGAGAGGATGGAGAGGCCCTTGAGGGCCATGTAGGTGATTGTGGCCTGGTTCCAGCCTGACATCTTGGAGGGCTGGGGACATGAGGGGCAGGAATCATGACATACATATTATAAAGGGATAGTGAGTAGAACAAAACAGAAATATTCTTAAAACGGGAGTCATAATATGCATCACTTAACATTATCCTGTAAGTTTCTAACTTACCAGAGTCAAAAATGACTATGGCCCTCATTACGACCCAGGCGGTAAGTAATTGAAATTACCGCCATGGCGTAATGAGCGTTAACGCCATGGTCCGATGGCGATAAGAGCGCCATATTACGACCCATCGCGCACGAGCATTACGCCATGGCGGTAACGTAAACTACGCCATGCCGTAAATAGCCCTTACCGGCCTCGTTAACAGCGCAGGGTGACCTACCGCCACCCATCATTGCGCCGACCGTAGTCAGCAGTCACCGTAATTAGCGGTGACCGCAATTAGGCGGAACCGGAAATAGCGTAATCGCGGCGGAACGGGAAACAGCACAGCGGCCATCTTAAAAAACACAATCCATTGCCATCCTACCCAACCACACCACAACCAACCCTCAAACCCTGTCATTCCCATAACCCACCCATTTCCACACCCAACCATGCCGAAAGTTGTGAAGAAGGCATGTGACAGGCAGCGGCAGGAGCGCTACAGTTGTGAGGAACTGCAAATGCTTGCAGACACGCTCCAGGAGAAGGCCGATGTTGTCTTCTCCACTGAGATGACCCGGCCAGCCATAGGCCGCAAAAAGGAGGTGTGGGAACTTGTGGCACAACGTGTCAGTGCTGTTGGAACCACCCCACGCACCTCCAAACAGTGCCGCAAGAGGTGGGACGACCTGCGGATCAGGGTCCAGGGCATTATGTCTGCCAACCGTACCCTGGCCCTGGGAACTGGCGGGGGAGCACACTCTCCACTGAAGATGCAGCCATGGGAGGAGACATGTGCCTCTTGATTGGCATTGAGTGCATCGAAGGTGTCGGCGAGATGGAGAGAGGGGCCCCGACATCTGGAGACACAGGTAGGTGCCTCATATCCAGCCTTGCAAGGCACCCTGATACACTTGCACGTGACAATCACAATGTGGCAGACGCAACACATCAGCAGATGAGCCACACCCTGCGCACATGCAGCATGTACACTGTACAGTAGGCAGACACACACCTGCATGCAAAACCGAACCTAAAGGGAGGCAACCTGTATGTCACGGGCTACTAACTCCACCATCTATCCATTACACTCTTCACAATGCCTGCTCAATGTCCGCTGAACCATCAATAACAGTCACCCTCCTCTGCTCCGCCACAGGCTCGCAATCGGACACTGGCAGGGACGACAGCACCAGCACCCCAGCCAAGAAGGCCAGGAAAGTGGGAGAAGGGAACCATGCATCCACCTCTGCTGGACCCAGGCCGAAACCACGCCAGGCTGAAGAGGCCAGGGCAGCAAAGTCCCCCGACGAAGGGGTCGTGACAGCGCCTGCGGCCCAACAACACCCACTGTTGCCCACTGAGGGCAATGTGTAAGCAGGGAGCAGTACTGTTGGGGAGACTGCAGCCATCGCTGCCTGCTCCGATAGTGATGTGGAGGATGACACTGGACTTGCCCACAACACGCAACTTCACTCACCACACCTATCCCCAATCAGCCATCATGGAGATGACACCCAGGGCCAATCGCCTGCTAATTCATGGCCAGCAACTCCAAGCCCAGTGGGAGTTGGGGAAGATGGGAGTAGTCCCATTGGTCCCCCATTGGCACCCTCCATTGGGCCAGATTTCCAGCTGTCGCTGGAGCAGATTGCCAACAGGCAGGAAGTACTGGGCACACTCCTCACGCAGCATGTTGCAGAATGTGGAAGTGCCAGTGCAGCCATGGAGAGGAGTGCTGATGGCATCAGGTCTGCCATCCAAACTGCCAGCAGGGACATATGCACCGAACTTGCTGCAGTGCGGCAGATGATGAGCCAGCTCATCCAGAAAATTGTGGACACATGCCGTACTGAGCAGCCCGGTACATCCTCAGCTGCAAGTTCAGCACAAGCCTCTCCCGTCCGCAGGTCATCCAGGACCCTGAGGAGCACAGGCAGGGGGGCCCCAGGTTCCGGGAGAGGGGGCAGTCAATAGTGTGCAAAACTATACACACTTCACCACGGGCACTGTCACATGTTTGCAGGGTGTTCAGGGGGGAGGGGGAGGGGGGAATTGGGTGTGTTGGAGTGTTCAGGGGGGAGGGGGAGGGGTTCTGTTATACCTATTCAGAAGAACAATACACTTTTTCATTTCTCACAAACGAAATGTGTGGACATTGCTCATTGCGTATGTGTGCTTTATTGTTTTACAGTCCACAGTGTTGACATACCAGACACACACAGTGCCCCAAGTACCATCCATATGTTACACACACGCTGTGTGTGCTAGAAGTATCGGTCAATGACATTCTGACGCATTATATGCCCTTCCTGTGCATCGCTGCCTCCCTGAGGTGCTGCCTCATCCCCATCATCATCATCATCCCCATCATCAGGTGGTTGTGGTTCTGCGTCAGGGGGCAGAGGCACGTTTCGTCTGATGCACATATTGTGTAGCATGACACATGCCATGACGATCTTTGCAACCTTCTCATGGCGGTACAGGAGTGCCCCGCCAGACCTGCTGAGGAAGCGGAAACGTGCCTTCAGTAGACCAAAAGCCTGCTCTATCACCACACGGTTACGTGCATGGGCACGGTTGTAGTCCTCCTCATGCTGGTTCGATGGGTTCCGCACTGGTGTGAGGAGCCACCTCTTCAGGGGATAGCCCGCATCACCTGTAAAATGTGAGAAAGGAATGTGTCAGGAACGAGATTGATTTGTGAACATGACGCACAACCATGCCTTAATTCCGACTGTTAGTGTGCACCAATTAGAGTTGTGCTAATGGATTTACACTGTGCAACCAGTATGTGTTCATGGCTCTCATGTACTGTTTTGCATGCAAAAACACAATGCAGGGGGGACGATTGCCTTGTGAATGGCCATCCACTGTGTCTGTTCAGGCCGTCATTCATGTGACCTTGCACGTGTCCTGTGAGCTTGAAGCTCACATGATAGCAACATTGATGTCTGGCTCATTATGACCCCAGTGAGCATTACTGGTGTCAATGGGGACAGTTTGTGGGTCTTGTAGTGGTGCATTGATGTTCCTGTCTGTCATGTGCCTCCTTTGTGCGCAGTTGTGGGGGACAGGCCTTTCAGTAGTTGGTGCATGGTGATGTGCATGTTGGTGGTTTTCTTTAGGGTCAATGCGGTCACAATTTGCACAATGCACTTGCAGATGGTTGTGTCGTTTTTGGGATACACTTTCATTCACATGTTGGGATGATTAGGTCAGGCATAATGTGTACACTACTCTGTTGACGTCAGTGCTGCCACAGGGAATGATCTGGCTACTGCTAGTTGCACCCATGTGACGTATGCATCACCTGTCATGATCTCTGCTTCCAAAAGGTCAGGGTTTTCCCAACTCCCTTGGAAGCAGATCCATAACCCAGGTTCCGAGTGCCAACCAGTCCCAATTGGGACCTTTTGGACCCAGTCCTGGCGCCAGTGGCACCAGGCTCATAAATATGCCCAGTCCCAGCGCTGGAAGCGCCGGGCTCATAATGCTTGGGTGGACTTACCTGCAGCAGACCATGCTGCTTACTTGCCTGCCAGTTGAGTCTCTGATCCTCTTCTGTTTGGAACTACTTTTCCTGTTGGGTGGGGCAGGAGCCACTCTCTAGATTCAGAACACTGGAACTCTTCTGGAAAGCAGGAACTCTTTTCTTACCTAGGCGTGGCTGTGGAAGGAGACACCTAAGCACTACAGGAGGCTATTTAAACCACACCCGATGGATGAATCTTGCTTTGCGTTATTCTGCATTCTCAGCAGCAGAACGCTCATCGTGTCTTCTGCATCTGATCCTGGGCCTAAGGAAAAAGGCTTACCATTCTAAATCCAGTCTTCAGCAACACCTATAAAGACAAGAAAGAACAGGTTAGCATTACGGTCTTCAGTGACAGCTCTTCACTTACCTGGTCCATCGGCTGTCACCAACGCCTCGCGCTGCATTCCGGCATCTGAAAGACAAAGGCTTACCTACTCTTCGTGCGCTCCGGACCTCGCGCTGCATTCCGGCATCTGAAAGACAAAGGCTTACCTACTCTTCGTGCGCTCCGGAGGTCTTCACACTGCATTCCGGCATCTGAAAGACAAAAGCTTACCAACTCTTCGCACGCTCCGGAGGCCTTCGGCGCTGCATCCCGCATCTGAAAGACAAAACAAGGTGCGTTTAAAGACATTGGGGAACTTTAATACTCACGTGCCATTACTCCTTTCCACATCTAACCCAGTGGGTATTCCGGCACCCTGCAGCCGCCCCGAACTTGTACCTGCAAAATAAAAAGACAGTTAGAGCGCATCGTGAAGCAGGCAACAAGCGCTTACTTACGTGCTTCCAGGCGCTTCTATTCATCACACGGGCTCCATCTTCAACTCACTTCAGCCCGCCATCCGCCATTGCCGGAACCCTGCAAAACAAGAGACATCATTACTAAAGACTTTAAAGACATTAGAATTACTCGAAACTTACCGTTCGTGCAGTAAACGACGGACAGCAGTCCTCTGAACCCCAGCCCAGCGGCGAAACCACGAGACGACGAGGAGCACGGACAGGGCCTGCCTGACCCTGTCCCCACACGCCGCCTGACCCACGCATGCCGGGCGCAGCGCGGCCTGAAACCGAGGCTGAGCCTCGCTAAAATCAGCTGTAACCGCCGGCAGGCGGATCACGCCGGCGGCCAGCGCAAAGGCCACTCTAAGGCCTGTTGAGGACTGCTTACCCCCTCACTCACTCTTCCACACCGTGGGGCGAGGGCAGGAGCCCCCCCAGCACCCCAGCCCAGCGGCGAAACCACGAGACGACGAGGAGCACGGACAGGGCCTGCCTGACCCTGTCCCCACACGCCGCCTGACCCACGCATGCCGGGCGCAGCGCGGCCTGAAACCGAGGCTGAGCCTCGCTAAAATCAGCTGTAACCGCCGGCAGGCGGATCACGCCGGCGGCCAGCGCAAAGGCCACTCTAAGGCCTGTTGAGGCCTGCTTACCCCCTCACTCACTCTTCCACACCGTGGGGCGAGGGCAGGAGCCCCCCCAGCACCCCAGCCCAGCGGCGAAACCACGAGACGACGAGGAGCACGGACAGGGCCTGCCTGACCCTGTCCCCACACGCCGCCTGACCCACGCATGCCGGGCGCAGCGCGGCCTGAAACCGAGGCTGAGCCTCGCTAAAATCAGCTGTAACCGCCGGCAGGCGGATCACGCCGGCGGCCAGCGCAAAGGCCACTCTAAGGCCTGTTGAGGCCTGCTTACCCCCTCACTCACTCTTCCACACCGTGGGGCGAGGGCAGGAGCCCCCCCAGCACCCCAGCCCAGCGGCGAAACCACGAGACGACGAGGAGCACGGACAGGGCCTGCCTGACCCTGTCCCCACACGCCGCCTGACCCACGCATGCCGGGCGCAGCGCGGCCTGAAACCGAGGCTGAGCCTCGCTAAAATCAGCTGTAACCGCCGGCAGGCGGATCACGCCGGCGGCCAGCGCAAAGGCCACTCTAAGGCCTGTTGAGGGCCTGTTTGGAGCATCAGGAGCCAGGGGCCACAAACTCTGCCCGTGCTGCTCCAGGTGGAGTGCATAGTCGAGCTTAGAGCCAGGACCCCTTGCCGTCCACCTACAGGGTAAGCATACTGCCCCCCTCCTCCACTATCCACTCCCGACCCTCGAGCTAGAGCCCTGACCTAGCACCTCCTAACATTGCTACGCCCAAGGTCCCACATGCACCGTTGTGCTTCTGAACTGCAACAAAATACTTAATGCACAATCCATAGCCAACCAACCATGCTCTTGCCTTGCTCTGCAATATGCTGCCATCTGACAATAGCACCGTTACCACGGTCGCCCAGCGACCACTGTAATACTGTGTAGTCTCTGTGTTGTGCCCTATGGTCATATCTAGACCACACTACTGTGTTGTGCCTTATGGTCGCATAGTGACCACACTACTGTGTTGTGCCTTATGGTCGTATCTAGACCACACTACTGTGTTGTGCCTTATGGTCGTATCTAGACCACACTATTGTGTTGTGCCTTATGGTCGTATCTAGACCACACTACTGTGTTGTGCCTTATGGTCGTATCTAGACCACACTACTGTGTTGTGCCTTATGGTCGTATCTAGACCACACTACTGTGTTGTGCCTTATGGTCGCATAGTGACCACACTACTGTGTTGTGCCTATGGTCGTATCTAGACCACACTACTGTGTTGTGCCTTATGGTCGTATCTAGACCACACTACTGTGTTGTGCCTTATGGTCGCATAGTGACCACACTACTGTGTTGTGCCTTATGGTCGCATAGTGACCACACTACTGTGTTGTGCCTTATGGTCGTATCTAGACCACACTATTGTGTTGTGCCTTATGGTCGTATCTAGACCACACTACTGTGTTGTGCCTTATGGTCGCATAGTGACCACACTACTGTGTTGTGCCTTATGGTCGTATCTAGACCACACTACTGTGTTGTGCCTTATGGTCGTATCTAGACCACACTATTGTGTTGTGCCTTATGGTCGTATCTAGACCACACTACTGTGTTGTGCCTTATGGTCGCATAGTGACCACACTACTGTGTTGTGCCTTATGGTCATATCTAGACCACACTATTGTGTTGTGCCTTATGGTCGTATCTAGACCACACTACTGTGTTGTGCCTTATGGTCGCATAGTGACCACACTACTGTGTTGTGCCTTATGGTCATATCTAGACCACACTATTGTGTTGTGCCTTATGGTCGTATCTAGACCACACTATTGTGTTGTGCCTTATGGTCGCATACTGTGCCCTGATTTTGCTGCCCACATTGCATTCTGTTTCTAGTTGTGCCATGTTGAACGATACCCTCGCCATGCCTCAACAATCCACCAGCTCACCAGCTGCCCCACTGGCATTCCTCTCCAACATTCCTCCCACCTACTTCCTACCATCATTCTTCACTGAAAGCATCCCCACAGCACGTCATCCTCCACCCAGCATAACTTCCTACACCAGACCCATCCACACCAGGAACCAACTCCTAGGTCTCCGTTCTAGATACCCTAGACTCACCCACCAAGCACCTCCCACCACTCTTAACACGCCTAACACGCCATCCCTTACAGTCAAAACACCCTTACCTAAACCCACCATGCCGCACCCCATCCCGGCGACACCACTCAACACCACCCCTACCTCGGCCCAACACACACACAACCTACAGTGTGCCCTCATAAACGCCAGATCCATCCCTGCCCATGCCATTGAAATTCACGAACGAACTAATTAGCTTGGACCTCGACATCTTAGCCATCACCGAGACATGGCTGCACAGCGCTGCAGGGCCAGCCCTCAACCTTACTATCCCACAGGGGTACGCCATTATCCGGCAAGACCGCCTCTCCTCAGTAGGTGGTGGGGTAGCATTCATCCTGAAAGATCACCTCGAGGCCAGACAAATCACCTCCAATCTAGGTGACAACATAGACTCTCTAGCTATAAAAATTGCCCTCTCCCCTAACTCCACCATCACCTTCAACCTAGTCTACCGCCCGCCCGGCCCCCTAACAGAGTTCCATGAGAACCTTGTACACCGCCTAACAGAAAACCTAAAACTCACCTCCAAAAGCATCCTTCTAGGTGACCTTAACCTGGGGTATAACGATAAAAAGGACAAGCCTGCTAAATCTCTTGCACTAGCCTTAAAAGAACTAGGCTTCGACCAAAAAATAACCTCACCCACACACAACAAAGGCCGTATCCTGGACTGGATAGCTGACCACAACTGTCACGTCGACATTAGCTCCATCACCCCGACTCCTTGGTCAGATCACCACCTCATTCACTTCTTTATTCCCGCTGTATCTAACACAAACAAACCTAACCCCATCCCCCCAGCACTGGCAAGATGTGTAAAAAATCTCACTAAAGATAAAATTACACCCCACCTTCACATCCTCTCCACAGACCTCAAGTCATCTGACCCGTCAGAATTAGCAGATATCTACAAGAGCACCATAAGCACCGCCATTGACGCCATTGCCCCCTTGCAGACCAAAAAAGCCAAAACTATCAAACACTCAAATACCTGGTTCTCCACTGAACTCAAAGAACTCCGCTCACAGAAAAGAAAAGCTCTAAACTCCTGGCAGAAATCGCCTTCCCCAGCCACCCTATCCTCCTACAAAAAAATCACTGCCCAATACAAAAAAGCCATAATCACAGCTAAATCAGTCTCTTATAATGATAGAATTGCTAATGCAAGCTCCGAATCCAAAGAACTCTTCGCCATTTTCAATGAACTCACCACACCGGCCACCAAATCACAAGACATTGTTAAAGACCAAATCTGGTGCAACTCCATACAATCTGCCTTGTTAAATAAAATTGAACTCCTACAAACAAAAATTAAGGAGCACCACAAAAACCTATCACTGCACCTCAAATCTCCCACCACCACGAGCCACATGCCCACCCCTAGTTCGGGAACCACATCCACCAAAGCCCCCACTACCCCGTTCAAATTCAGGGAAGTCACAGAACACGAAGTTATTGAGATAATGAACAAGATCAAACCATCCAATTGTAAAGGAGACCCCTGCCCCGCCAGCCTGATCAAAGACTGCACTGAAACACTCGCCCCTTTCCTTAAATCTTTCATTAATGCCTCTTTCAAAACCAACACTGTCCCTGACAGTCTAAAAGAAGCCTGGGTGCGCCCGCTTCTAAAAAAAACCACCCTCGACCCTGAAGTAGCTACCAACTACAGGCCCATCACCACTGTGCCTTTCCTGCTCAAGATACTGGATAAAATGGCCTACACACAAATCCAGGATTATCTCGAAACCAACCATATCCTAGGAAAAAGACAGTCAGGCTTCCGACCAGGTCACGGAACTGAGTCAGCCCTACTTGATCTGAAAATACAGCTTGCTGACACTATGGATAAAGGCAAACCGGCACTCCTTCTCCTACTGGATCTATCTGCCGCCTTTGACCTTGTCAACCACGATATCCTAGGCATGCACCTAAAAAATGAAGCACACTTCTCCCCGGAAGCCATTGCATGGGTGGCCTCATTCCTAAATGGCAGACTCATGAAAGTCTTCTCAGACACTGCCTCGGCAACCCCTACCACCATCCACTGCGGCGTCCCACAAGGCTCCTGCACCGCCCCCACTCTCTACAATATATTCACCCTTCCTCTCTTCAATGACCTCGACTGTCGTAACATAGCGTATACCAACTACGCAGACGATACGCAGGTACTACTCCCTCTAACTGGGACCTACGAAGAAGATGCGACAGCATTAACCAAAATCTACACAGCCATCCAAACCTGGATGGCGGCCAACGGCCTCTGCCTAAATGGGGACAAAACCGAAATCCTCATAGTAGGGACCAATGAAATTCTCAACAAACTCCCCCCCCAATACAAATCCTTCAACATCGACAACTCCACCATCTCAGTCTCCAAGACTGTTAAAACCTTAGGCGTTCACCTAGATGCCTCACTATCTATGTCTCGCCAGGTCAACGCCATAGCCTCTTCCTCGGCACTTACCACCAAGATGATAAATGCTGTCAAGCCTTTTCTCTCCGCCAAAAACTGCCTGTCCATCGCCAGAGCCACTATAGGTACAAAACTAGACTACTGTAATGCCCTGTTCCTAGGCACCTCCGCCCACAACCTAAAAAAACTCCAAATCACGCAAAACAATGCGCTCCGGGCAGCACTGTCCATTCCAAAAAGAGAACACATCTCGCAAGCAAGGAAAGATGCCCACTGGCTACCCGTGAAGGAACGCATACTTTTCAAAGCCATGACCATCACACATAGATGCCTATCCCTGGATGCCCCACCCTATCTCGCAGAAAGAATCACACCGAAAGCCTCCATCAGACCCACCAGAGCTCACCGCACCAACATGATTGATGTCCCCACGTTTCAAAGATCCAGGGCGGGAGGAACCAGCTTCCAACACCTCGCACCTAAAAACTGGAACTCCTTACCTACCTCACTAAGGAACGAAAAATCATACCATACCTTCCGTAAAAACCTCAAAACCCTCCTATTCCGCTAAAGTCTTCCACATGCACTCTCATGCTTGCATTGTAACCACAGCATAGCATAACCTCTAAGCTCAATGTTTATTACCAATGTGAAATGTACTCGGTAACTCGGTTTACATCTGTAAACACATTCCTATGCTTGTGTTCATGACTAAGTCTGCTGTAACAGCGCCACGATGCCCCAGGGCAGTTCTGTGCGCTTTATAAATGCAAATAAATAAATAAATAAATAAAGAGGCCTGCTCCCCTTATCCAGTGAAGAAACTGGTTACAGCACCCGGCCTCGAGGCAGATGGAGAGCACGGCGTTCACTTACCTAAGACATCTTACCCTTCGAGCCAGACATACAGTGCACAGAGGTCCAGCCCAAAGAGCCAGCCGTGTGTTACACATCACCTTTGAAGATACGGTATACGCCCAGTCAAGACCGGCACCTCTACGGGAATCAGGTGAGCGTTACAGAACGCAAAGCCTACCACAAAACTCCCGTCCAGGCGCTATGGAAACCTCGGATACCGACCAGCTAGCCCAGTTACTTGGGGAACTAAGGGCAGAAGTGCATGCAGCCCGTCAGGAAACGAACGCTCTAAGAAGGGAACTGATTATTTCCAAGGAGCGAACAGATGATCTCGCTAGACAATTGCTACAGTCACAAGCCGGACAGACCCCGTTACCCGCATCTGGGGGAAATCTTCCTTCCACATCCTCTATGAATCCAGTGCAGATCAACCTACCTGGGAATGTACCTCTGGCTCCGCCCGAACGATTTTCTGGTGACCCAAAGAGGTTTGCAGTATTTATCAATCAGTGCCGGTTGCATTTCTTATGCCGGCCATCAGCCTTTCCAACTGATCAAGCTAAAGTAGCTTTCGTGCTTTCGTACCTTAGTGGCAATGCGGTAGACTGGTCGATCCCTCTAGTAAATCAAGATGATCCGGTCCTCCATGATTTTCAAGCTTTTCAGCTCAGTATGGAAAAACTGTTCGCAAGACATTCACAGGGGCAGCCCTTGGACAATGAGCTTCTTTCGTTGCGACAAGGTAATCAAGACCTTTTGGCTTATATTGCGTCTTTCAACAGACTGATAGTGGAAACTCACTGGCCTGAGGACAAAAGGATTACGCTGTTTTATAGAGGTCTACGCGGAGAGCTCAAATGTGTGTTCGCCCAAGTAGTGAATCCCCCACAAGATTGTTCGGACTATATAGACTTAGTCGTTCAAATAGATCACAGACTGCAGAACAGGAAGGCCGATCGTTCCAAGTTTGATGCTCGAGTATTTTCCAAACCGCCAACTCCTTCCAAAGGAGTAGACTCTGGGGAACCCATGCAAATAGGGGGTCTGAAAGGTCCTCTAACACAAAAGGAGCGGGAAAGGAGAAAACAGTTGCAATTATGCCTCTATTGCGGAAACTCAGGGCACTTTCTTCGAGACTGTCCGGTGAAACCTGCCAAGAAGGCAGTAGGAGCTGCAGTTACCAAAGTTACAAACTCTGAGCAGGGAAACAACCTCGCCCGACAAGAATAGAGGTCCTCTTGCCGAGCGTGAAAACCAGTTCCGTGACCTCGCATTTCGTGATACCTATGGTCCTCATCAGCCCTGATAATCTGGATCGATTACATGCAATTGAAGCTTACGTCGACAGCGGTGCCATTGGCAATTATGTGGATCATGAAATGGTTTTGAGGATGAATCTAACTCTTTGTCCCAAGGCTGTAAAGGACGTCATTACTACGGTGGATGGTACGGAGATAGCCTCCGGGCCAGTAACTCATACCACTCAAGAAGTGACGCTAGTAAGTCAAGATGGACACCATGAGAAGATCGTGTTCGATGTGATCAAGGCCCCTCAGTTTCAGATTATTCTAGGAATACCTTGGTTAGAGAAACACAATCCTCTGATCGATTGGCGAGCAAGAACGGTCCAGTTTCCAGAATGTGTCTCTACTTGTCACCCTCCACCTGGTGTTGCACTGGCAGCAATTTCTTCAGAGACTCCCCAGTTACCTCCCGAATACCTAGAATACCAAGATGTTTTCCGGAAGGATCAGGCTAACTCTCTACCTCCTCATAGGTCTTATGACTGCCAGATCGACCTGATACCTGGATCTACTCCTCCTTGTAGTAGAATTTATGCCCTCACCGAGCCTGAGAACCTTCACCTTCGACAATACCTGGATCAATACCTGGAAAATGGGTTTATTCGTCCTTCCAAGTCCCCTGCTTCTTCAGCTTTGTTCTTCGTTCCAAAAAAGGAAGGAGACCTTAGAACTTGTATAGATTATCGCTCCCTGAACCAGATCACCGTTAAGAATAGATATCCGTTACCTTTGATCCCTGAACTCCTGGACCACGTCAGAAAAGCATGCATATATACAAAGCTGGATCTTAGAGGAGCTTACCACTTGGTAGGAGTAAAAGAGGGCGATGAATGGAAGACGGCCTTCCGCACCAAGTATGGGCTATTTGAATATCAGGTCATGCCCTTCGGACTTTGTAATGCCCCGGCCGCCTTTCAATATTTTATGAACGATGTCCTCAGAGAGCTCATAGATGTGTGTGTTGTTGTTTACATTGACGACATCCTCGTTTATTCTTCATCGGAATCTGAACATCGGAAACACGTGAAAATGGTCCTCGAAAGATTGCGTCAACACAAACTTTTCGCTAAGTTGGAAAAATGTGTTTTCAACGTGACTGAAGTTGAATTCTTGGGATTCATATTATCACCTGGCGGAGTGCGTATGGATTCAAAGAAGGTCGATGCAGTTCTCAAATGGCCATCACCATCCTCCGTAAAAGGTGTGCAAAGCATGTTAGGCTTCGCTAACTTTTACCGCAGGTTTATCCCCGAATTCTCTCGAATAGTCCAGCCCATCACTGCCTTGTTAAAGAAAAACAAACGTTTTGAATGGTCTACCGAGGCGGAACAAGCTTTCCAGGATTTGAAGACTAAATTTATCTCTTCACCAATCTTAAAACACCCTCGCCCCGAACTCCCCTACATCGTGGAAACTGATGCTTCAAGCCTTGCCATGGGGGCAGTTCTATCACAAAAGGACCCGGTAACCAATCAGTTGCATCCCGTGGCATTTTGGTCCCGCAAATTCTCGCCTCCTGAAATCAATTACACGATTACTGACAAGGAACTTCTGGCTATCAAGTCTGCCTTTAAGGCTTGGCGGCATTATCTGCTGGGGGCCCGACACACCATTACTGTATTACGGATCACCGAAACCTGCAATATTTGAAAACCGCAAAAGCCCAATCCTCTAGACAACTCCGTTGGGCATTATTCTTTGCCGAGTTTGACTTCATAATTACCTATCGACCGGGTACAAAAAACGGTAAAGCTGATGCCCTTTCTCGGATGGGAGTGTAAGAACACTTGATCAATCCTAAACCTGTACCAATCATTCCCGAACAAAGAATTCTGGGTGTAATCGCCACAGAATCCATAGAGGAAGTTAAGGATAAAGCCAGGCAACTTGTAACTCCAGCAGACATACAGAATTGGCATCTGCAGGGAAAGGACTTTGCAGTAAAGGACAACTTATTGTATTTCCAAGAACGATTATACCTACCCAGCACAGATTTACAGAAAAAAGTAATCTCTTGTTATCACGATTCTTTCATGGAAGGACATCCCGGTATGGCCAAGACCTCAGAAAAGATCAAGCGCTACTTCTGGTGGCCGTCTTGGAAAAAAGATATCAGAGACTTTATAATGTCCTGTGGAGTATGCGCCCAAAACAAGAGTCAAAAGGAAAGACCAGCAGGCCTCTTACGCCCTATTGACATCCCACCTCGCCCTTGGCATACGCTTTCTATGGACTTCATCACCGATCTACCTCCATGCTCCGGATACAATACGATTCTAGTAATCGTGGACTTATTCTCCAAGATGGCGCATTTCATTCCGCTCAAAGGCTTGCCAACAGCAGCAACTCTGGCCCGAGAATTTCTCGAAAACATCGTCCGACTGCACGGTTTTCCTTCGGTTCTAATTTCGGATTGAGGTAGTCAATTTATTTCTCATTTTTGGCGAAGTTGCTGTCGGTCGGCTCAAATTGATGTGAGACTATCGACCAGTCACCACCCTCAGACCGACGGACAAACCGAGAGGACCAATCAAACTCTGGAACAGTATTTACGCTGCATGCTGCAACAAACTGAAAAAACTTGGAAAGACATCCTTTGGATAGCCGAATATGCCTACAATAACTCTGTCCATTCGGGAACTGGGAAAACCCCGTTTTTTCTTTTGTACAGCAGTCACCCTCGAACCTCGGAGTTGGATCCCCTCCAAGATCTTGAAACACCAGCAGTAGACTACCTGCATCCTACAATCACCCAAGCCTTTAAGGAAGCTGTTTCTCACCTTCAAAGGGCTAAAGAACAATACAAGAAAGGAGCAGATCAACATCGGAAGGAAGCCCCTCAATATCAAGTAGGGGATCAAGTCTGGTTATCCACCAAATATCTACCTCTAAAAGGGCCACGCACATTCAACCCAAGATACCTTGGTCCCTATTCCATCACTACCATAGTAAACCCAGTAGCGGTCAAGTTGGACTTGCCCCCGCACATGAAGATACATCCGGTCTTCCACGTCTCTCTATTAAAACCCGTGCAACCTCAAACCCGACTAACCAAATCTCCAAAACCTATCCTAGTTGATGGAGAACTCGAGTTTGAAGTCAAAAGCATTCTGGACTCCAAGATCTCCAAATCTAAACTATTCTACCTAATTGACTGGAAAGGCTACGGCCCCCAAGAGAGATCCTGGGAACCTGCTGAATATGTCCACGCCCCTCGCCTAATCAAAAGATTTCACCGAACATTTCCTGACAAGCCAAAACCCCCGGAGAAGCCCGGTTTGGGAGGGGCCTTGAGGGGGGGTACTGTCATGATCTCTGCTTCCAAAAGGTCAGGGTTTTCCCAACTCCCTTGGAAGCAGATCCATAACCCAGGTTCCGAGTGCCAACCAGTCCCAATTGGGACCTTTTGGACCCAGTCCTGGCGCCAGTGGCACCAGGCTCATAAATATGCCCAGTCCCAGCGCTGGAAGCGCCGGGCTCATAATGCTTGGGTGGACTTACCTGCAGCAGACCATGCTGCTTACTTGCCTGCCAGTTGAGTCTCTGATCCTCTTCTGTTTGGAACTACTTTTCCTGTTGGGTGGGGCAGGAGCCACTCCCTAGATTCAGAACACTGGAACTCTTCTGGAAAGCAGGAACTCTTTTCTTACCTAGGCGTGGCTGTGGAAGGAGACACCTAAGCACTACAGGAGGCTATTTAAACCACACCCGATGGATGAATCTTGCTTTGCGTTATTCTGCATTCTCAGCAGCAGAACGCTCATCGTGTCTTCTGCATCTGATCCTGGGCCTAAGGAAAAAGGCTTACCATTCTGAATCCAGTCTTCAGCAACACCTATAAAGACAAGAAAGAACAGGTTAGCATTACGGTCTTCAGTAACAGCTCTTCACTTACCTGGTCCATCGGCTGTCACCAACGCCTCGCGCTGCATTCCGGCATCTGAAAGACAAAGGCTTACCTACTCTTCGTGCGCTCCGGAGGTCTTCACACTGCATTCCGGCATCTGAAAGACAAAATCTTACCAACTCTTCGCACGCTCCGGAGGCCTTCGGCGCTGCATCCCGCATCTGAAAGACAAAACAAGGTGCGTTTAAAGACATTGGGGAACTTTAATACTCACGTGCCATTACTCCTTTCCACATCTAACCCAGTGGGTATTCCGGCACCCTGCAGCCGCCCCGAACTTGTACCTGCAAAATAAAAAGACAGTTAGAGCGCATCGTGAAGCAGGCAACAAGCGCTTACTTACGTGCTTCCAGGCGCTTCTATTCATCACACGGGCTCCATCTTCAACTCACTTCAGCCCGCCATCCGCCATCGCCGGAACCCTGCAAAACAAGAGACATCATTACTAAAGACTTTAAAGACATTAGAATTACTTGAAACTTACCGTTCGTGCAGTAAACGACGAACAGCAGTCCTCTGAAGTCAAGAGGCCTGCTCCCCTTATCCAGTGAAGAAACTGGTTACAGCACCCTTCCTCGAGGCAGATGGAGAGCACGGCGTTCACTTACCTAAGACATCTTACCCTTCGAGCCAGACATACAGTGCACAGAGGTCCAGCCCAAAGAGCCAGCCGTGTGTTACACATCACCTTTGAAGATACGGTATACGCCCAGTCAAGACCGGCGCCTCTACGGGAATCAGGTGAGCGTTACATCACCCCCCTGTATCTGCCAGATGAAATATGCATTGGTACGTCATTCAACACCCACTTTGCATTTCCATGCTCATGACATTAGACTCACCGAGTAGGTAGGATCTTGGGCCTGCATGTCGCTCCATGTAGCGTGGTATTGTGGAGTTCCGAAGGACCATTGAATCATTGGTTGATCCGGGGTATCTGGCAGAACAATGTGTGATGATCCTGTTGGAGTCACAGACCATTTGCACGTTGATTGAGTGGAAATGTTTACGGTTGCGGTACGGTACCTCCATGGCATGTGGGACCACCAATTCAACATGGGTGCAGTCAATGGCACCAATGCAACCAGGTATGCCGGCCAGTGCATGGAAACCCACTTTGGTGTTGGCAATCTCCTGGGCAGACCGTGGTAATGAGATGTGGTCATCTGTGTGCTTGAGGAGGGCATCGAGCACTTGCATCAGTGTACGCGAGAATAATGGTTGTGATATGCCATGCAAGTGCCCCACTGTGTGCTGGTAGGTGCCTGTGGCCAGGAAGTGGAGCACGGACACTACCTTCAGTAGGGGGGGGGGGGTGGCAGTGGGTGTTTCAATCATGCTGACGATGTCGTTGTGTATCATGTCCACAATGGTGGTGATGGTGTCCCGGTCCAGTCGGTACAGGGTGTGGATCTGCTCAGCGGTGAGGTTGAATGGACTGGCTCTGATGCGTGGGATTGGGGGCTGCCTGCGTGGTGGCACTGGCTGTGCTGTTGGGGCTTGCTGGGCCTGCCTTGCCCTCCTTCTCCTCCTGCGTCTCCTCTGTGCAGCCTGTTGTTGTTGTTGTAGTTGATGTTGTAGCACTCGCATTGCTATCAGGTCCTCCAGCCCCAACATTGCTAGTCCTATTGGTATCATTGTGGAGTGTGACTGGGTGTGGGAAGGGGTGGGGTGTGCTCTTTTTGTACTTCCTGAGTCTGTATTGCCTTCACATGTGCTGTTTCTGTGCACCTGTGGCAGCTGCATTCACTTTACATGGCCCTTTACGGTTGGTTCGCGATGGCGTAATTAGCACCATGGCGGTAAGGTACTTAACGGGCTGGGTGATGGCGTTAGGGGCATGTCCGCTTGGGTCGGCATTCACGTACCTTTCCGCCATGGCGCTAAGTACGGTGTGGATGTTCGGGTGCGCGCGCCCTTGGCGCAGTCAGCGGCAGCGTTAGCTACGATGCCGCTAATGACATCGTAGTTTACGGTCACGGGTCGTAATCGGCCCTAGCGGAAGACGATGGCGGTAATCGTTTACCGCCATCGTTTTTCGCTTTGCGCCAGGGTCGTAATGAGGGCCTATGTTGTAAAAAGGAAGTGTTTATTTACAAATATAAAAGCCCTCAATACAATCTTCTAATGATTCAGTGTTCCAACAAATCAACCCTCTCACAGGGCACAGGTCATATTTCTGTACACAAACCAATCACATTTATAATCATGGGCTTCAAAACAGACAAAAAGCCCTGTTTAGCACAATTCCATCTGAAAAGGGCAAAAAGCCCTATCCATGAATCCATGCTTCAACACCAAGTAAGCTCAAAGATACTGCTCAATTCAAAGTTCCGAACTAATCCAAAAACCATACATCAAGAAAGCATCAATGAGATGAAATGCAAAAAATGAGATCACATTATTCAATGTATTAATCAGGAAAAGTGAAAAGACCAGCATTATGGCGCAGAGTGCATTCAAGGAAAACCCTCAATGCCAGTTGACTTATAAGATGCGGCCTTCTAAAAGAAGCATAGCATCCCCTGTGATCTGTCTGACGGGTCAGTCTCGGCTTGTTGGATGCCTCGTGGTCCGTTGGCAAAATCTTTACATTAATCCTAGTAGACGCAGAATCAGCTGACTGGTGTCGGATATCAAAAGCAAGATATGCCCAAAACACATTGAGGATATGAATGAAAATGAATACGAAGAAAATTTAGGAGAACACGTCACATTAGCCCATGAAGAAGAATAACATATATCTGAAATGCGTTTGCAAAAAGATAGTTTGACATTAGAAACCTTGTGGTTGTGAACTAATTTTTGATGTGGACAATGAGACCTGTATATACAAAGTTCTGATCTGAAAGTAGTACATTAGAGGCTTACGCTCTGAACTGTATTCGTAGCTGCATCTCTATTTGTATTTTTACTTTGAATTAATTTTGAATTTTCTGAATTTTTTGAATCATTATTTGAATATTGGACTTTTAAAATTGCAATTTAAAACTCACACCCACACAGGAAGGGTGGAGGAACTAAAGAAATTTAAAATGTATATGTTATGAAAAGAGATGACATTTCTCATACTTTTTTTGTTAATAGAGGTAATATGCTTTTGTAAATTTGTTTGAGTTACCAGAATGTTATAAAGGGGTCTTCCCTGGGTTGAGTGCATTAGGATTATTTGTTGGTAACAATGGATTTAGGAGAGTGAGCAGTCTCATCTAGTCAGCCAGACAGCTCGGCTTTCATGGCTTTTATAGAGGATCTAAATGGAAAGCCTCTAATTAGTAAACATACATGTCACTCGGTAGGCAGTTACCCCGCTCTAATACAAACCTATGTTACATGGACATTAAACCCTGCCCCACCTGTGTGATGTGGGTAAACATCCTACAATAGCATGTCCCATTTAGCAGGGGACTACAATAACACATCTTAGTGTGTGGTGACACATCAGCGGTTCCCAAGTCACTCTAAGGGTCTTGTAATGAATGCTCAACAAGGCGCTCTGAATGTCAAAGCCATGTTATCATGGTGTAGGGGTGGTCAAGGAGGACCCCCTTTATTCCGAAGAATGTATATTGCACACACCATATTGATGATGACAGCAAAACTGCTATAGTGTTGCAAATCCATGTGAATCACATAGGAAAATGCAATGTTAAAACTGTAAATAAAACACTAACACGAAATCATACAGGGGGGTGTTTTCTTTCAACGATTAGTTGTTACACAGGCATTCTAAAAGTAGCAGGACCATTTTTGATGAGAGAGAGAATTGGTTACCTGTAATAAAGTCGCACAAACAGGGCAAGGTTCACAGTGCTTGCAAGAGAACAGATGTTATCTGGCCCTTTCTATTAAGATCTTTAGGTGGGATTAGTCATTTGTTTGGTGGTAGTAAATAGGGCCCGAAGCCAGGGTCTGATGGTTAAGTATTTTTCCAGGTCATCAGAGATGGTATGAGGCTGCATAAATTAGATTAAGGTGCCAGAAGTCTGTGGAATGTAAATGGCTATCTATAGTTCAAGGAAAATAATGTTTAAGCAGGCCTTCCTCTATTTGCTAAAATACATCAGTGAGACCATGTGCAATCATATGTAAAGTTAAAATTCTTAGGCCAGTTTTTGCTAGTGTTGGGAAGGATATGGTATGCCAGAGGTCTGGGGGTTACTATGAGCTCACCCCGTTCAGCTCCCCAGGGCCTGACAACCCTGCCCCCAGAACAGAGGACTCAGCCAAGGGCAAGTTAGAACTGTTGTTCATTACAAAAACTGACCGGGATCACAATTCCAACAAACAATATTACCCCTTTTTTATGCAGAATGGCGTCAGAACCTTGGCCTTCCCCCAAAAACCTATCAACTGTATTCATTGGGTGCTCAGAGTGGTAGATATTATGGATTACCCCTATACATCTTAGTCTATTGGTCCTTTCATGTCAGATGGCTGGCCTGTCTCTTCCCCATGAAACTATCAATCACATTGTTGCAGGGTCACAGGATTACCATTGGCCGTTTAAGGTTCAGGAAAGCCAGCTGCATCTCAGGACACTCTGTAAAGATAGAGCAGGGGTCTGGTCACTCCACTCTCAAAGATGGCCTCTCGCTCTCACCATAGGACCCAATCATCTGTGAGGCTTTCCTAGAGATAGACATCTCCCCCCAGATGCACTCTCAGCAGTTTCTTCTGGTGTCCCCTTACAGCTGTCAGATGGGAAGTCTCAGCAGCCTTGCTGATGGTCTGTCTCTTCTCTGTCCTCCTGTCTTTCCCTTTTTTTGTGTCCCTGTCCTAGTGCCGTCCCCCTTATATAGCAGCAATAACACCACCAATATTACAATCTTGGGGAAGTACCCTGCAATAATCCCTGCCACTAGGATTGGACAGTTACCCTTCTCTCTCCTCCTAAACCCAGCCTCCAAGTCAGGATTGGTTTAGGGGTTTGGGGCAACATATGGCAATTCCCATTCGTCAGCATCCTTTGTTCTCCTTGTACCTTTTTGGCAAAAACTAGTTATGTATCACAACTTTCTAGCAACTGCCAGACTAAACATATTTTCTGTTTCTGCTAATCATGGGGAATTGGATAAGCCGATCACCAAATCTGTATCACGTAGCACGGCCATGTGGCACCTTTCTACTGTTTCCTTAAAAAGCACAACATTTATGAATATGTAAGTTATTAAGCATATCCCTAATTTTAATTTCCAACCACTCGCCAACTCTCACATTTGGAACATGTTCAGATCAGCTGGAATCCTAGTTTAACTGGCCCTTACAGTTTCAAGAGTCACAGGAAGATTAATTTTATATCCCCAAAATCGCCTGGAACTTACATAAAGATGATACATGGATGAAATCAATCTGACTTATGATGGCTGAGAAAAAGGCCTAAATAATAATAGGTCCAAGAGAAAAAGTGCTCACAGAATACTCCCGATTTTTTTATCAACCTCTGTATAAAGAAAGAATTACTTATTCATGCTCTGTGTCGAATCAATCTTGTTCTTTATCTAAAGTTGTACAGTTCAACATAAAATAGACACTCAAGAGATAACATCAAAAACGGTATTTGACCGGAAGTACAGAAAAACTTTTACAACACACGAAACCAAAAGTTTCTTGGCACAACAATCACTTTGTGTGTGTAAGACAAACTCAACTTCAGGTGTCGTTTGCCATGAAGTTCACATAAAACTAGCAAACACATAAACAATTAGACATTTGTAACATCACATATAAATTTCAAGGACACAAGTAGTTTTTCTGTGTTAGGCAGCGTGAATATACTGCTGTTAGGGGTAATGCGTCTACACCACGGTGTTTCAATCGTTTCTAGGTGGGCTTGATGTGCCACATCTGGTGTACGGCCTTCAACAGGATAGGGGTCTGTACTGTATGATGTCTGTGCTGCAGGGGAAAGGGAGACTGTTGTCAGGGGAGTATTCAAGCACCAATTATTTGAAGGAAAGGAATGAATCATGCACTGTGTAGTATCAAAAAGACACACAGCTTACCTATGGGTGTATTAATTCCACAGGTTCTGTTGTTGGGAGATACACTAGCCACACGGGCTGGTCTCTATATGATCCTGTTTTCAAAAAACAGAAAAAACAGGGTTTCTAATTAACGTTAATGTCACCTTAAAAAGTGGTTCAATGAAGCTCGACCAAAGCGGGCACTATGTACATGAAAGGAATCTTACCTCTCAAATAAAGATGAAAAATCACACTAATGTCAGCCTGGTTGCTTTCTTATCTCAAATGGCCCCACAGGAAGAACCTAGAGGGAGCGAGGGCATCCGATTACTATTGCTCGCATGACAAAACTCATAGTTCTGTATGTGTGCCGGGAGCGAGATGTGCAGAATTACCTGTCTGACTGCAGAGCCTGCACGCCATCTGCCGCTACAACATGCGAGTATCCTCAGAATGCTGAGTCATTGAATGGTTCACGGAGGCCTGGCAGAAGCGTTAGTAACGCTGTTGCTAGGTCGCCGTGGCCTTTCATACAGCGGCCATCTTAGATGGGGATCGTAAACCGCAGATTCCGAAATGAGCGACAATATCTGCTTGATCGCGACTCGAAACAAAAAATGAAAGTATTTACATTAGACCCCATAGCTAAGGGGTTATAAATGGGTAATTTAGAACCCAATTTTTATGTGCGGTTGCTATGGCACCCAATCTTTTTTTGTGAAAATGCTGGTTTTGGATATACAGATGTAGTTGAAGATCCAGGACAAGTCTTGCTGCCCCAACTTTCAATACTGGGGGCGGGAGAGACCTCATCAGACAGAGTAATTGTGAGTTTGACTGAATAACCATGCCTGACTCGTACACATGGTCATACGTCACTGTAGTGTGTAGCACCTGAGTGTAAATACACAGTCATCACCATTGGTGTATCGTTGCATCTCATAGCACAACAGAGCTGCATATAAGATATATACATGGCTTGATACAAGTATGCATATTTAGTTAACATTGTGTCCTGAGCACATCAGGAAGGCCTATGAGCTATATACATGGCTTGATACAGACTATGCATGTTTGGTCAACATTGTACAATTGGTTCTGTTAAAGATAGCACTCTATACAAATGTGTTGTAAAGACATCTCACGACAGATTATTCAAAAAGTGATAGTACATCATGTAACTCTTTGTTGTTGCTCCCACAGTGTACCAATGTGAGGGGTAGTTTAGAATTCTATGGTGAGATAGACAGAGTTCAACACACTAAGGTTAGTGAGGTGTAAAGGGGAAACATATGGTAGGTCTCATAGGAAAGAATTCCACTTAACTGAGACGTTGAGCCCAGCCTGTACAGTGTTGAGTTTATGGACCCAGCATTGATAGTTGTGTTAGTGTTTTGTTCAGGTCACCACCACGTTTAGCTGGTTTTACCTTTTGAAGGACGAATCATCTTAAATCAGTGTCCTTGTAGTTCTTGTGGATGAAATGTTCCACTAGGGGCTTGTCCGCAACCTTATTCCTAATGCAGGAGCGATGTTCTGAAATACGCATTTTGATGGCGTGTATTGTCTTACCCACATAAATGAGGCCGCAAGGGCATTGTATGACATATATAACCCCCTTCGTATTGGAGTTGGTGAAGTCTTGCGTTGTCCATTTCACTTTATCGTGTTCAAAAGATCTTTTTTGTAAGGTCAGAGAACAGGCAACACCGTGTCCACATTTGTGGTGCCCAACTAAAGGAGGTAAATCCCAGAGCGTGTTCGGTACCTGTGTGGGTGGTTCTATGAACGTGTGCACCAATGCATCCTTTAGATTCTTGTTCTTTTTGAAGGCAAAACGCGGCACATTGTTTAATGTGCCAGGATTTTTAACGAGGTGCCAGTTCTTCTTGATGGTTCTCTGGATCAATTGACTCAGTGGTCCAAAGTTGGTGACACAGACTATCCTCCCCAGATTCTTTTTGGGTTTGTTTTCCAGACAGATTTCTCTTGGTGTATGTCTGGCCCTCTTTTTAGCTTGGCTGATAGATTTTTGAGGGTAGCCTCTTTCTGTTAGACGTTTGGTCAATCCATCGCGTGTTGTTGGAATGTGTCTAAATCTGTACAGTTTCTTCGTATACGTAGAAATTGTCCATATGGTAAGTTATACTTTAAACCCATCGGGTGATAACTTTGAAAGTGTAATAGACTGTTGCGATCAGTGGGTTTACGATATAGTTCAGTCTTAAGTAGATCGCCTGTCCTGTAGATGTGAAGGTCCAAGAAATCTATTTGGTGGCGGTCCCAATGTATCGTAAACTTGATAGGTGGGTTCCTGGCATTGATCCACTGTGGAAACTTTGTAGTTCAAGGGGTGCGCCTTTCCATACAATGATGATGTCATCAATGAACCGTTTCCAAACGGAGATGTTCTCCAGGTAAGGGTTCTCAGTCTTGAATACATTGTTCTTTTCGTAACTCGACATGTATAGATTTGCAATGTCCGGGGCAAAAGTGGCCCCCATGCTCACACCCTTAGTTTGCTTGTAGATTTGATTCTGAAACAAAAAGAAATTTTCGGACATGTCCAATCTTGTGCACTCCAGAATGAAATTAGTTGGAGTGGAGTTTATGTCTTCTCTGGTGTTCAGGATGTCTCGTATGGCCTCTAGTCCTTCTTGATGCGGTATTGATGTGTATAGAGCCTGTACATCCATCGTTGCAAGGAGGCTGTCGGGCATGAGAGTAATGTTATCCAGTATATTTATAGTACTGGTGGTATCCTTTAAGTACAATGGCATCTTGATTACAAAGGGTTTTAAAAAATGGTCCGTGTACAAGGAGAGTGGTTCCAGGATATGATATGATATGGCATTTCTAACGCGCCTATACACAAGTGTTTCAAGGCGCGACGAGGCAGGGAGGGGGAAACAGGGGGAAGACAGACAACGATCCTACTAGGCCAGGTGTCATTCAGACCGCGCAAGTGCAGGGGTAGAGGGAAGGGAAAAAGTGCAGGGGGAAGGGGGTGGAGTGCAGTACAAATAAGTAGAATAGAAATAAAATAATAAATAAATAGGGCCAGCTGGTGGCAAGTGCAGGGTAAGTGCAGACAAGTGCTGGGGGGGGGCTGTAGGGATACAGAGACAGTCCCGCAGTGCAGGGGTTGCCAGGGAGGCAGTGCAAGTGAAGAGTGACTGGGCCCAGGACCGAGGTCGGTGAGAGTGGCCCAGTTGCAGAATCAGTGCAGTTTAGGTGAAGAATTTAGCAGGGGAGAGAGAGAAAGCAGAAGTGAAGAGGAAGGTTTTGAGGTGCTTCCGGAACCGGAGATGGTTCTCCTCAAGTTTCAGGGAGGCAGGAAGGCTGTTCCAGAGGGAGGCCCCTGCCGCGTAGAGAGATCTACCCCCAGCTCGTTGCTTCCAGAAGCGGCTGACCCTGAGAGAGTTGGAGACGGATGAGCGTAGGGCTCGGGAAGGAAGATATTTAGGAAGAGAGAGTTGAAGGTATTTAGGCCCCAGGCCCCAGAAGGCCTTGTGGACAATGCAGAGGGTTTTGAACTTAATCCTCGCAGCCACTGGGAGCCAGTGTAGAGATTTCAGTCCTGGAGAGATACGATCCCTGGGCTTGAGGCCAAGGACAAGTCTCGCAGTTCTGTTTTGGATGAGTTGCAGAGGGCGGAGAGTGGAGGCAGGCAGATTAAGATAGAGGCTGTTACAGTAGTCCAGCTTTGAGAGAACCAGGGCTCGGGAGACAGTGAGCTTCTGGGGGAAGGAGAGGAAGGGAAGAATACCTCTGAGGAGGTGCAGCTGGTAATGTGACTTCTTAGAGACGTCAGATATATGAGGAGAGCAGGAGAGTGTGGAGTCGAAGATGACCCCAAGGTTTTTTGCCTTGCAGGTAGGAGCAGGAAGAGGGCCAAGAGAGGCCGGCCAGAGAGCTGCAGGGAAGGAGGGAGTGGGTGTGCCGATGAGTAGGATCTCAGTCTTACTAGCATTAAGGCAGGGGTCATTGGCAGCACACCATTCCTGGATAGCAGACAGACAGTCAGAGATGAGGGAGGGAGAGGAGGGGGCCGAGGGTAGCCTGAAAATGAGCTGGGTATCGTCCGCATAGCACTGAAAGTTGGGGCAGAGGGCGGCGATGCGGTGGGCAAGGAGTGCCAGATACTGGTTGAACAGCCAGGGAGAGAGATTAGATCCCTGGGGAACGCCACAGGTGGAGAAAAAGATGTCAGAGAGGAAGGACCCAAGTTGGACCTGGGATGGTCGATTGGAAAGGAAAGAGGTCAGCCACGCCAGAGCCTGACCAGTGATACCCAGGTTATCACGGAGACAGTTGAGCAGGATGGCATGGTTGACAGTGTCAAAAGCAGAAGAGAGATCAAGCAGAATGAGAACACACAGAGTGTTAGAGTCGAGGTTCAAGAGCAGGTCCTCACGGATGTTCAGGAGAGCAGTTTCCGTGCTTCTGGCCGATCTGAAGCCAGATTGATGGTCATGGAGACTATCAACAGCTTCAGCATGGAGGTTAAGCTGGGAGATGGCCAGTTTCTCCAGGAGCTTGCCCAGGAAGGGAGTGATGGAGATTGGGCGATAGTTAGCCGGACAGGAGGGGTCGGCAGAGGGTTTCTTAAGGAGAGGGTGCACAAGGGAGTGCTTGAGGGGGGATGGGAAGATTCCAGAGGCGAAGGAGTGGTTGCAAAAGTCAGCCAGGGCAGGAGCCAGGGAGTCGATGTGGTCCTTGATAGTTTTGGAGGAACAGGGGTGAATCTGTTTAGACGAGACTTTCATAGATCGGACTTGTCTGGAAACCTCGTCAGCAGAAAAAAGGGGAGAGGCAGAGAAGGAGGGAGGAGGGGTGGCTGCAGAAGGGCCAGAGGAAGAGCAGGGAAGAGAGGGGGGAGGTGATAGGAGGAGAGTGAGGACAGGATGTCCTGAGTTTTAGAGATGAAGTGGGAGGCCAGTGCAGTGCAGAGGGCCTGGGAGGAGACAGGAGAGGTAGAGACTGCAGCAGGGTTGGCAAGCTCCTTGCAGATTTTAAAGAGTTCAGCCGAGTTGTTAGATGCCGCAGAGATGCGGGCTCTCTTCTTGGTGAGAACAGAGAGATGGTATTGCCTTTGGAGCAGGCGGCAGGCCGGTTTGTCAGAGGATGAACATGAAGCACACCATTTCCTCTCTGCCACCCTGCACTTGCGTTTTAGGGTGACGAGATCCGAATCAAACCAGGAGTTACATTTGGCTTTGGGCTTCAGGCGGATTTTCATGACAGGGGCAAGGATATCAAGAGTATCAGATATAGCAGAGTGGAGCAAGGAGAGGGCTGTGTCAGGGTGGGAGTTAGCCGAAGGGGGAGGGGAGGCGAGAAGGTGGCAGCGAAAGCCGCAACTGACACGCGCTTCATGGGTCGGATGACCGAGAAGGTGGGTGGCAATGATGAGGGTGGCTTTGCCTGCGGGGTAGGGAGGGTGAGGTGGGAGGATAGGAGAAAGTGATCACTCCAGAAGAGAGGAGTGGAGAGAGGGACAGAGAGGGGAAGGTCAGAAGAGATCAGAGCATCAAGAGTGTGCCCTGCAGAATGAGTAGGCCCAGACGGGAGAATAGAGAGTGAGAGAGAGCCGCAGAGGTCACGAAAAAGTCCAGTGGGGGGACAGGAGGCATCTAGGTGGATGTTGAAGTCCCCAAGAAAGAGGAGTTGAGTGGTAGAGGACAGGAGTGAGGAGGAAAGGTCAGCCCACTCAGAGAGGAAGGAGGAAATTTGAGCAGGTGGCCGATAAATAGTAGCCACGGTAAGGGAATGGCTAGGAGAGAAAGAGAGTCGGCAGACAAGACATTCAAAAGAGGAGTAGGTCTGCGTAGGAGTGACAGTGGCAGGAATCCACTCAGGGAAGATAAGGGCAACACCCCCCCCCTGCACGGTTGGGCCTGGGCACAGAGAGGATCTTGTAACCTTCAGGTAGGAGTGTGTCAAAGCTCGTGACAGAGCTGGCTGTGAACCATGTCTCAGTGAGACCGAGGACGTCAAGGTCCAGTTCCTCAAGAAGGCGACAGATATCAGAGGAATGTTTGACAGCAGAGCGGGAGTTGAGAGTGGCAAAGTGGAGAAGGTTGCCATCCTTGAAGGACTTCCGGGGAGGGGGACAGATCAGAGGTACGCCCTGCGGAGGTGTAGAAGAAGGAGGTGAAGAGGGAGTGCGAGAGGGGCAGGGAGGGAGGGTAGAGGCAAGATAGCCAAAGACAGGGGGGGGGACAGCAGGGGAGGAAAGGAAGTTGATGAGGCGAGGGAAGCGTCTATCAAAGAGGTGAAGGTTGGCCTGAGGGTCTTGGACCAACACAGTCCAAGGGATTCACATGCCAATACTATCGGTCTGCCCGGTGGTTTCTCAGAGTTCTTATGCATCTTAGGTAGAATGTAGAAAGCCGGAGTGCGTGGGTTTGTTTTATTTAGGAACATCTTTTCATCCTTGCATATCCACCCTTGGGTGAGGGCATGTTGTGTGAGGCTAGCGATTTCCTCTTGGAGATCCTTTGTGGGGTTATGGTCTAGGGTCTAGGGGTAGATACGCTTTACGATCACTCAATAGTCGCAGGCATTCTATGTTGTAGGCAGACGTGTCCCAGACAACTATCCCCCCCCCTTTATCTGCGGGTTTTATTGTTATTGACCTGTCGATTTCCAGGTTTCTCATAGCGATCCTTTCTTCTTGGTCCAAGTGATCCCTGTAGAAGTTGTCCTTCTTAAAACCAGCCATTATGGTCTTGGTGACCACTTTCTCAAAAGTTATGATCTCACCCGGGGTGGAGCCTGGAGGGGGATAAAAGTTGGATTTCTCTTTTAACCCTGTGGCGTTATCCGATTTCTCACGAGGTTGTTCTTGGTCGATCTCTCCACGTGAAGGTAAGTATACTTCAAAAAAATGGTTCAATCGTATATTCCCGTAGAATTTTTGTAACTCGATCTTGAAAGGTCGTGCCCTCTATGTAAGGACGAAGGAAAGCCCCTTGCCAAGGAGTCTTAATTCTGGAGGAGTCATCACACGGGTGGAAAGGACGAAGACTGGTATCCCTGGTTCTGCCCTTGGTTCTGATACCATTGGCGCGTTCTCATTCGCTGTCCTGGTTGCGTGGGTCGTCTCCTGGGTCTTCCTCTTTGACCGCCTCTGGGAGAAAAAAGGGTGTGGTAATTGTTGCCCTGTTGCACCGGGTAGACTTGATGAGCTCCCACTTCCACTAGACGAGGTTCCTGCGAAATTCACTGATCTATTCCTGTGGTTGAAGTTCTGATTTGCTTGCAAGTCTGTGTAATAGGTAGGTCTCAAAAAGGGATATGTTTTTTACTCTGAATAGTTGGCCAGATCTTTCTTGAATTTATCAACCTTCCTGTCTAAAGTCAGATTTTTGAATTTGGTGATTTCGATTTCCAATTTTTCTAACTTGTCCTTTACGTCCTGGATGGATTTATCCTCGAGAAACTTTTTTTCCAGCTCCAATAGTTCTATGCCTTGCTTGTCACACTCCTCTTTGGCCGTGTCGATGACTAGAATCAGCCAATCGTGGCTACATTTATTTCCCACCCCACTGAAGTTTTTGGTAAACTTCGGGTTATCCGTGAAGACCCTGGGGATGTTTCGTACTTGCATGCCTTCCGGGATTATGCCGGCCTTCAAGTACTCAAGCATGAATTGGCCGTGGAGTTCTGTTCGTATTATTCTTTTTTTCTTTTGATTTAAAATCTCTAGTTGGTCTTCAGTTAAACCTCTAGTGATCACACCCGTCTCGTTATGGAGTGTGGAGATGGTCCCTAAAAGTTTTTTAAAATAGTCATCAGTATACGAGACTACATTCACCTTATCCATGGGGACAGGGAACATAAGTTGATGTAAAAAAGATGCCCACAGCCACGGGCTGTACAGACTAGATTAAAAGAATTAGGGCTCCTGGTTGGGAGCCTATTCTACCCAGGAGGGTTACTAGGACACAAAAGTTACAATTGAATAGGTCCAAGAGAAAAAGTGCTCACAGAATACTCCTGATTTTTAATCAACCTCTGCATAAAGAAAGAATTACTTATTCATGCTCTGTGTCGAATCAATCTTGTTCTTTATCTAAAGTTGTACAGTTCAACATAAAATAGACACTCAAGAGATAACATCAAAAACGGTATTTGACCGGAAGTACAGAAAAACTTTTACAACACACGAAACCAAAAGTTTCTTGGCACAACAATCACTTTGTGTGTGTAAGACATACTCTGTGTCGAATCAATCTTGTTCTTTATCTAAAGTTGTAGAGTTCAACATAAAACAGACACTAAAATAGAATGTCTAAAATAGACATTCTACCTAAAATGCATAAGAACTCTGAGAAACCACTGGGCAGACCGATAGTATTGGCATGTGAATCCCTCCTGGAACCACTCTCTTTGTACACGGACCATTATTTAAAACCCTTTGTAATCAAGATGCCATCATACTTAAAGGATATCAACAGTACTATAAATCTACTGGATAACATTACTCTCACGGCCGACAGCCTCCTTGCGACGATGGATCTAGAGGCTCTATACACATCGATACCGCAACAAGAAGGACTAGAGGCCATACGAGACATCCTGAACACCAGAGAAGACATAAACTCCACTCCAACTAATTTCATTCTGGAGTGCACAAGATTGGCCATTTCCGAAAATTTCTTTTTGTTTCAGAATTAAATCTACAAGCAAACTAAAAGCATGAGCATGGGGGCCACTTTTGCCCCGGACATTGCAAATCTATACATGTCGAGTTATGAAAAGAACAATGTATTCACGACTGAGAACCCTTACCTGGAGAACATCTCCTTGTAACGCTCACCTGACTCCCACGGAGACACTGACCAGGTCTGGACTGCTGCGGCCTCTTCTAAGGTGATGCGCAGAACTCGGAAGACCGACTGGACAGGACCCCCAAATCTCGCTTGTCTGACTCGCAGGAGAATCCTTCTGCAGATGGAGAAAGAGGATTAACTACCTGCGGAGTAGCACGTCGGCCTCCCACTTCCCTCTTTCACTCTCCTCAGACCACCGCCGAAATTCCCCGTTAACTCTCACCTTAAGGTTTGAAAGGACGAGCTCCCCATCCTGCTTCTGGTGCAGGGGTGCGATTATATCCAGTTACTTCACTGGTGTTCGGATTGGTGAGGATCCAAGCTTACTTGACTTTCCTGGCAAAGTGCCGTAAGTATACTGTTGTAAAAGTTCAAGAGTTGGCCTCCTTTTCTATTTGCCTTTATATTCAGTAGTCTGTCTCTTATCCCTTTTACCACAGGTGCTGAGTGAAGATTTCGCGTAGAGGAAACAATTTGCCGAAGGTAAACTCAGGTGAGTTTATGATGGGTGGTTCCTTTAATGTCCTTACATTCACCCACTAATGCGTTTTTCTTTTTTCCCCATAGGGGCCGGGGTACGGTACTGCCGAAGAAGCGGCGCCGACCCGAGATGAGGAAAGATTCTCCCAACAATAATCAGGTAAGTCTTATGGCGAAAATCTGGCTTTCCTCAATATGTTCCTTTTGCTCACCTTTTGTTCTTCTCTTCCCCCTTAGGCGCAGGTATGCAGTGGATCGTGCAGATGGTCGCTAAGGAGCACGTAGATGCCTCGTGAACAGGTGAGTGGAACGCGGCGCTGCAGCGAGCAACGCGATGCATCGTTAAAATTAAATGTCTTCCCTTAGGATTGCCGGCGTGATGACTCCGGACTCCGGGTAGAAGCAGGTAATACTCTTCTGTTCACCTTTTCCCTTCTCTTCTTTCCTTTCAGGTGTTCCAGGATGGAGGCGGGCGTGGCTGGAGTCAGGATGCAGGAGCAGACACGGTGAGCGTCCAGCTGCTAGGTGCAGAACAACGTGAAGCGTGAGCTGCTGTCTGGGCGTGGCTTAAATAGCCCCCAAAGTAGTTCCAGGTACGTATTCTTCCCCGGCCACGCCCGAGTGGCAAAATAGTCCCACAAGCAAAATAGTCCCTTTCAGGCCTCAAAGAGGTCTGGATCTGGCAGCACAGTCTGCATCAGGTAAGTTCACATAAACACTCCCTTTATGAGCCTGGCGCCTATGGCGCCAGGACTGAGGTCCAAAATGAGCCTGGCGCCAAAGGCGCCAGAACAGTGTCCAAAGGGCCCCTACTAGGGGTTGCTGGCCTTTTCCCCGGGAACATGATGTCTGCTTCTGGGGACGCTGGTCCTGGACTGGTTCTCCGGGAGTAGGCATCATGACAGCACTCCCCCCCCCCCCCAAGGCCCCTCCCAAGATTGTTCTCTCCGGGGGTTTCGGTTTGTTTGGGAAATTCCGGTGGAATTTTTTTTATTAACCGAGGTGCATGTACATGGTCACTAGGTTCCCAAGACCTTTCCTGAGGCCCGTATCCTTTCCAATCTATTAGATGGAAAAGTTTTGATTTTGACACCTTAGAATATAAAATGTTCTTCACCTCGAATTCAGGTTCTCCATTTATTTGGATAGGTTCTGGTGGCTTGATTAATCGGGTTCCAGGTTGTACTGGTTTCAAAAGTGATACATGAAAAACAGGGTGAATCCGCATATTGGCTGGTAGGTCGAGTTTGACGGCCACCGGGTTGATTATGGCCGTAATTGAGTAAGGCCCCAAATATTTTGGGTTAAAAGTTTGAGGTCCTTTGAGCGATAAGTGTCTGGTAGCCAGCCATACTTGGTCTCCTATTTGGTATAGAGGTGCCTCACTTCGATGGAGATCAGCATTCTTCTTGTATTTTCTCTTGGCTTGCTGTAAATGTGTAGTTGCTTCTTTGAAAGCTTGAGTTATTGTAGAATGCAGATGGTCTACTGCGGGCATTTCGAGACTTTGAGGCAGTCAAGATCTGAGGTTCGAGGGTGATGCCCATATAAGGTATAAAAAGGACTTTGCCCAGTTCCAGAATGTACCGAATTATTGTATGCATATTCGGCAATCCAAAGAATATCCTTCCAATTACTTTCATATTGATGCAACATACACCGTAAATATTGTTCAAGGGTCTGGTTAGTCCTCTCTGTTTGACCATAGGTCTGAGGGTGGTGGCTGGTTGATAATCGTACGTCGATTTGTGCCAGCTGACAACACTTTCTCCAAAAATGGGAAATGAATTGGCTTCCCCGGTCAGAGACTAGTATGGACGGGAATCCATGTAAACGAACGATATTTTCAAGGAATTCCTTGGCTAGGACAGAAGCTGAAGGTAAGCCTTTTAATGGAATGAAGTGGGCCATTTTGGAAAATAAATCCACAATAACAAGAATAGTGTTATATCCATAACAAGGAGGCAGGTCCGTAATAAAATCCAGTGACAAGGTGTGCCAAGGTGCCGGTGGAATGTCTAAGGGTTGAAGAAGGCCAGCTGGTCTTTTTTTTTTTACCTTTATTTTGGGCACAAACACCACAGGACATCACAAAGGATTTAATGTCCTATCGCCAAGAGGGCCACCAGAACTGTCGTTTAACCTTTTCTTCCGTCTTGGCAATACCTGGGTGCCCCTCTATTAGAGTATCATGATAACGAGAAATAACCACTTCTTGTAATTCTTTGTGTGGTAGAAATAAGCGCCCTTGGAAGTAAGGTAGATCATCATTGACAGTAAAGTAAGAGCCCTTTTGAATCCAATCCTGCAAGGCTGTAGGGTCCAGGAGTTGTTTAACTCTAGCTTGAATGTCTTCCAGTGTTTGAAAAAAGGTCATGCCCAGAATTCTTTGTTCGGGAATTATCGGCATAGGTTCTGAGTTTGTATCTGTTTCTCCCATTCCTATTCGGGATAGAGTGTCCGCTTTGCCATTCTTGCTGCCAGGACGGTAGGTAATTACAAAATCGAATTCAGCAAAAAACAAAGCCCATCGGAGCTGACGTGATGATTGAGCTTTGGCAGTTTACAAATATTGTAAGTTCCGGTGGTCAGTGATCACTGTGATGGTATGTCTAGCGCCAAGAAGATAATGCCTCCAAGCCTTAAAAGCGGACTTAATGGCTAATAACTCTTTGTCGGTGATTGCATAATTGACCTCAGGTGCCGAGAATTTTCTGTACCAAAATGCTACGGGGTGCAGTTGGTTAGTTTCGGGATCTCTTTGAGACAGGACAGCTCCCATGGCTAAGCTGGATGCGTCGGTTTCGACTATGTATGGGAGATCTGGACGCAGGTGTTTCAATACCAGTGCAGAGGTAAATTTAGCTTTTAATTCCTGAAAGGCCTGTTCGGCTTCCTCAGACCATTCGAAGCATTTATTTTTCCTCAAGAGTGCAGTGATGGGTTGTACAATACGTGAAAATTCCGGGATAAATCTGCGATAGAAATTGGCAAAGCCAAGCATGCTTTGAACGCCTTTCACATAGCTAGGCGATGGCCATTTGAGGATGGCATCCACTTTTCGCGAGTCCATTCGGACTCCTTTAGGTGTCATGATGAAACCAAGAAACTCGACTTCTGTGGTATGGAAAACACACTTCAAGTTTTGCAAACAGTTTGTGTTGGCGCAATTTCTGAAGAACTGCCCTGACGTGCTTTTTGTGATCAGATTCCGAAGAGGAGTACACAAGAATATCATCGATATATACGACAACACAAACATCGATGAGTTCCCGAAGGACATCGTTCATGAAGTTTTGGAAGGCAGCAGGTGCGTTGCACAATCCGAAAGGCATCACCTGGTACTCGAATAGTCCATATTTGGTGCGGAAGGCAGTTTTCCATTCGTCACCTTCCTTTACTCGCACCAGATGGTAAGCCCCCCGGAGATCTAACTTGGTGTATATGCAGGCATCCTTCACCTGGTTAAGAAGTTCAGGGATCAGAGGCAAAGGGTAACTGTTTTTAACAGTTATCTGGTTCAATGCGCGGTAGTCGATACAAGTTCTGAGGACGCCTTCTTTTTTTGGCACAAAGAACAAAGCCCAGGATGCCGGAGACTTTGACGGGCGAATGAAACCATTGGCTAGGTACTGATCTAAATATTGTCGCAAATGAAGATTCTCGGGTTCAGTAAGAGCATAAATCCTGCTACAAGGGGGTTGTGCACCGGGCATCAGAAGGATTTGGCAATCGTACGACCTGTGAGGGGGTAACGTGTTGGCCTGTTCCTTTTGGAAGACGTCTTGAAATTCTTGGTATTCCGGCGGTATTTGCAAAGTGGCAGGGGTTACTGTAGCCAGGCCTATATTTGGAATTCCTGGATAACAGGTTTGTGCACAATCCGGAAAGGTTATCCTCTTTGCTCGCCAGTCAATTCGAGGATTATGTGTTTCTAACCAAGGGATTCCTAGAATTACCTGAAACTGTGGAGCCTTGATTACGTCAAACACAACAGCCTCCTGATGCCTGTCCTGACCCACTAGTGTCACCTCTGCAGTGGAATGTGTTACCGGCCCAGAGGCGATTTCGGTTCCATCTACTGTGGTGATGACCTCTTTACTGGTTTTAGGACGAAGAGGGAGGTTGATCCTGGAAGTCAATTCACAATTCACATAGTTTCCTATAGCCCCACTATCGATGTATGCCTTTATTGCATGCAACCGCCCAGGCTGTTCGGATCTACGAGGACCATTGGCATGATGAAGTGCGAGGTCTGAGAGTTAGTTTTCAGGCTCGGCAAGCGGACCCCTACGCTTGTCGGGCGTGGTCGTTTCGCGAATCAGGTTCCATATGGTTCTTATCCGCGGCTGCTACCGCCTTCTTGGGCGGTTTTACTGGGCAATCTCGTAAAAAGTGTCCAGAAGCCCCACAATAAAGACATAATCGCATCTGCCGTCTTCTTTCACGTTCTTTTTGAGTTAAAGGTCCTTTAACCCCTCCAATTTGCATAGGTTCAGAAACATCGGCACCCTTGGGGTTAACGTGAGTCTTGACCAACACCCGTGTCTCAAACTTGGACCGATCTGCCTTTCTGTTTTGAAGCCTGTGATCTAATTGGACCACTAAGTCTATATATTCCATGCAGTCTTGGGGGCGGATTTACAACTTGGGCCAGGACATCCTTAAGTTCTCCACGTAGACCTCGATGAAATAATGTGATTCTTTTATCCTCTGTCCGCCCAGTCTCCACAACCAACCTATTGAAGGTTGCGATATAGGCTAAGAGATCCTGGTTACCCTGTCGTAGGGACAGAAGTTCGTTGTCCAGGGCCTGTCCCTGAGAGTGCCGAGCAAATAATCTTTCCATGCGTGTTTGAAAGCCTTGAAAATCCCAGAGTATTGGGTCATCTTGAGTAACCAGTGGAACTGACCAATCGGCAGCACAGCCGCTGAGATATGATAATACAAAAGCTACCTTGGTTTGGTCATTAGGAAAGGCCCCAGGTCTGCAGAGGAAGTGCAATCGGCATTGATTCATGAATACGGCGAATCTTTTGGGGTCCCCGGCAAAACGTTCAGGTGGGGCCAACGGCATATTTCCAGGTAGATAAATTTGCACTGGGTTACTTGAAACCACTGGGGCGGGAATACCCCCTGAACCTGGTAGGGGAGTTTGTCCAGCCTGAACTTGCAATAGCTGCCTGGCAAGGTCATCAGTTCGTTTCTTAGATACAACTAGTTCTCTCCTGAGAGCGTTAGTCTCCTGATGAGCGGTTTGCACTTCGGCCCGTAATTCCCCCAATAGGTGGGCCAACTGATCAGTCTCGGAAGTCTCCATAGCGCCTGGGTGGGAAATTGTAGGAAGGCTTCGTGTTCTGTAACGCTCACCTGACTCCCACGGAGACGCTGACCAGGTCTGGACTGCTGCGGCCTCTTCTAAGGTGATGCGCAGAACTCGGAAGACCGACTCGCTTGTCTGACTCGCAGGAGAATCCTTCTGCAGATGGAGAAAGGGGATTAACTACCTGCGGAGTATCGCGTCGGCCTCCCACTTCCCTCTTTCATTCTCCTCAGACCACCTCCGAAATTCCCCGTTAACTCTCACCTTAAGGTTTGAAAGGACGAGCTCTCCATCCTGCTTCTGGTGCAGGGGTGCGATTATATCCAGTTACTTCACTGGTGTTTGGATTGGTGAGGATCCAAGCTTACTTGACTTTCCTGGCAAGGTGCCGTAAGTATACTGTTGTAAAAGTTCAAGAGTTGGCCTCCTTTTCTATTTGCCTTTATATTCAGTAGTCCGTCTCTTATCCCTTTTATCACAGGTGCTGAGTGAAGATTTCGCGTAGAGGAAACAATTCGCCGAAGGTAAACTCAGGTGAGTTTATGATGGGTGGTTCCTTTAATGTCCTTATATTCATCCACTAATGCGTGTGTCTTTTTTCCCCAAAGGGGCCGGGGTACGGTACTGCCGAAGAAGCGGCGCCGACCCGAGATGAGGAAAGATTCTCCCAACAATAATCAGGTAAGTCTTATGGCGAAAATCTGGCTTTCCTCAATATGTTCCTTTTGCTCACCTTTTGTTCTTCTCTTCCCCCTTAGGCGCAGGTATGCGGCGGAACGTGCAGATGGTCGCTAAGGAGCACGGAGATGCCTCGTGAACAGGTGAGTGGAACGCGGCGCTACAGCGAGCAACGCGATGCGTCTTTAAAATAAATGTCTTCCCTTAGGATCGCCGGCGTGATGACTCCGGACTCCGGGTAGAAGCAGGTAATGTTCTTCTGTTCACCTTTTCCCTTCTCTTCTTTCCTTTTAGGTGTTCCAGGATGGAGGCGGGCGTGGCTGGAGTCAGGATGCAGGAGCAGACACGGTGAGCGTCCAGCTGCTAGGTGCAGAACAACGCGAAGCGTGAGCTGCTGTCTGGGCGTGGATTAAATAGCCCCCAAAGTAGTTCCAGGTACGTATTCTTCCCCGGCCACGCCCGAGTGGCAAAATAGTCCCACAGGTAAAATAGTCCCTTTCAGGCCTCAAAGAGGTCTGGATCTGGCAGCACGGTCTGCATCAGGTAAGTTCACATAAACACTCCCTTTATGAGCCTGGCGCCACTGAGGTCCAAAATGAGCCTGGCGCCAAAGGCGCCAGGACAGTGTCCAAAGGGCCCCTACTAGGGGTTGCTGGCCTTTTCCCCGGGAACATGATGTCTGCTTCTGGGGACACTGGTCCTGGACTGGTTCTCCGGGAGTAGGCATCATGACACTCCTTATGGAAACGGTTCATTGATGACATCATCATCGTATGGAAAGGCACACCCCTTGAACTACAAAGTTTCCACAGTTGGATCAATGCCAGGAATCCACATATCAAGTTTAGGATACATTGGGACCACCACCAAATTGATTTCTTGGACCTTCACGTCTACAGGACAGGCGATCTACTTAAGACTGAACTATCTCGTAAACCCACTGATCGCAACAGTCTATTACACTTTCAAAGTTATCACCCGATGGGTTTAAAGTATAACTTACCATATGGACAATTTCTATGTGCATGAAGAAACTGTACAGATTTAGACAAATTCCAACAACACGCGGATGGATTGACCAAACGTCTAACAGAAAGAGGCTATCTGTCTGGAAAACAAACCCAAAAAGAATCTGGGGAGGATAGTCTGTGTCACCAGCTTTGGACCACTGATTCAATTGATCCAGAGGACCATCAAGAAGAACTGGCACCTCGTTAAACATCCTGGCACATTAAACAATGTGCCGTGTTTTGCCTTCAAAAAGAACAAGAATCTAAAGGATGCATTGGTGCACACATTCATAGAACCACCCCCACAGGTACCGAATACGCTCTGGGATTTACCTCCTTTAGTTGGGCACCACAAATGTGGACACTGTGTTGCCTGTCCTCTGACCTTACAAAAAAGATCTTTTGAACATGATAAAGTGAAATGGACAATGAAAGACTTCACCAACTGCAATACGAAGGGGGTTATATATATCATACAATGCCCTTGCGGCCTCATTTATGTGGGTAAGACAATACGCGCCATCAAAATGCGTATTTCAGAACATCGCTCCTGCATTAGGAATAAGGTTGCGGACAAGCCGCTAGTGGAACATTTCATCCACAAGAACCACAAGGACACTGATTTGAGATGGTTCGTCCTTGAAAAGGTAAAACCAGCTAAACGTGGTGTTGACCTGAACAAAACACTAACATAACTAGAACAACGCTGAGTCCTTAAACTCAACATTGTACAGGCTGGGCTGAACGTCTCAGGTCAGTGGAAATCTTTCCTATGAGACCTACCATATGTTTCCCCTTTACACCTCACTAACCTTAGTGGGTTGAACTCTGTCTATCTCACCATAGAATTCTAAACTACCCCTCACATTGGTAAACTGTGGGAGCAACAACAAAGAGTTACATGATGTACTATCACTTTTTGAATAATCTGTCGTGAGATGTCTTTACAACCCATTTGTATAGAGTGCTATCTTAAACAGAACCATTTGTACAATGTTGACCAAACATGCATAGGCTGTATCAAGCCATGTATATAGCTCATAGGCCTTCCTGATGTGCTAAGGACACAATGTTAACTAAATATGCATACTTGTATCAAGCCATGTATATATCTTATATACATCTCCGTTGTGCTATGAGATGCAACTATACACCAATGGTGGTGACTGTGTATTTACACTCAGGTGCTACACACTACAGTGACGTATGACCAGGTGTTCGAGTCAGGCATGGTTATTCAGTCAAACTCACAATTACTCTGTCTGATGAGGTCTCTCCCGCCCCCAGTATTGAAAGTTGGGGCAGCAAGACATGTCCTGGATCTTTAACTACATCTGTAGATCCAAAACCAGCATTTTCACCATATACGATCGGTTGCCATAGCAACCACACATAAACATTGGGTTCTAAATTACCCATTTATAACCCCTTAGCTATGGGGTCTAATGTAAATACTTTCGTTTTTTGTTTCGAGCCGCGATCGAGCAGATATTGCCGCTCGTTTCGCAATCGGCGGTTTACGATCCCCATCTAAGATGGCCACCGTATAAAAGGCCACAGAGACCTAGCAACAGCGTTACTAACGCTTCAGCGAGGCCTTCGTGAACCATTCATTGACTCAGCGTTCTGAGGATACTCGCACGCTCTAGCGGCAGACGGCGTGCAGGCTCTGCAGACAGGTAATTCTGCACATCGCGCTCCCGGCACACATACAGAACTGTGAGTTTTGTCATGCGAGCAATAGCAATCGGATGCCCTTGCTCCCTCTAGGTTCTTCTTGCGGGGCCATTTGAGATAACAAAGCAACCAGGCTGACATTAGAGTGATTTTTCACCTTTATTTGAGAGGCAAGATTCCTTTCATGTAAATAGTGCCCGCTTTGGTTGAGCTTCATTGAACCACTTTTTAAGATGACATTAACGTTAATTAGAAACCCTGTTTTTTCTGTTTTTTGAAAACAAGATCATATAGAGACCAGCCCGTGTGGCTAGTGTATCTCCCAACAACAGAACCTGTAGAATTAATACACCCATAGGTAAGCTGTGTGTCTTTTTGATACTACACAGTGCATGATTCATTCCTTTTCTTCAAATAATTGGTGCTTGAATACTCCCCTGACAACAGTCTCCCTTTCCCCTGCAGCACAGACATCATACAGTACAGACCCCTGTCCTGATGAAGGCCGTACACCAGATGTGGCACATCAAGCCCACCTAGAAACGGCTGAAACACCGTGGTGTAGACGCATTACCCCTAACTGCAGTATATTCATGCTGCCTAACACAGAAAAAACTACTTGTGTCCTTGAAATTTATATGTGATGTTACAAATGTCTAATTGTTTATGTGTTTGCTAGTTTTATGTGAACTTCATGGCAAACGACACCTGAGGTTGAGTTTGTCTTACACACACAAAGTGATTGTTGTGCCAAGAAACGTTTGGTTTCGTGTGTTGTAAACGTTTTTCTGTTCTTCCGGTCAAATACCGTTTTTGATGTTATCTCTTGAGTGTCTATTTTATGTTGAACTGTACAACTTTAGATAAAGAACAAGATTGATTCTACACAGAGTATGAATAAGTAATTCTTTCTTTATGCAGTGGTTGATAAAGAATCTGGAGTATTCGGTGAGCACTTTTTCTCTTGAACCTATTCAATTGTAACTTTTGTTTCCTAGTAACCCTCCTGGGTAGAATAGGCTCCCAACCAGGAGCCCTAATTTTTGGAATCTAAATAATAATAGTCCTTTTAAATAGCTTGTGAATGTTCATGTGGGACAAATGGTCATGGTTCTGCTCCTGGCCATATGTTTTCACTGGGTCAACCTGTACCTTTATCAGTCTCCTTTGTGTTGGTAGATTGCTCTTTGATGTGGGTGCCCCCATTTTCACACAGCCAAGGATGACTTTCCTTGAAGTCCATGCTTTCAGAGCCAGCAGGTCTGGAGAACACTGAATTTTAACACCTTTAGCAGGACGTTTTTATTGCTGTTAATTAGATTGGAGATGTGACATCCAGGCTGGAAGTGGGAGTTGTCCTTGTGAAGTTTTGCCCACAGCCAGAAAAAAGGTCTGCCTTAGGCTGACATTTTTTCCAGGAAGACAAAGTAGCTCTTCAAATGTCACTGGAGTTTTGTGGGTGAAACATAATATACATTGCTCTTCGTCAAGCCACACATCATGTTTTGTTTTCCTGACGTTCTTCTGTGAGCAGTGATATTTATTTCACTTTTACTTTTTCCAAAAACGTTTTTATTTGTACACAAATGTGCAGGCTGTTTTGTTTTCAATGTTTAAAAATCCTGTTTTCCATGTGACGGGGATCTTTGATCCCTCCTCCTTTTGTAAATTAAAATTATGCTTATCCATTGGTAATAACAGGTAGGCGCCTTTCCACAGGGCTCTTTAATTTTACTTGAAAAATAAGAACAAATGCCAGGCTGTTTTTGTTTCAGTGTTTAAAGTCTTGCTATTCATGTGAAAGGGACTTCTTTTGGGGGCCTTTAAATAAACCCTACATGCCCCCCCATTCTTCCATGACACTTCTTTGGAGAAAAGCAGGGCAGAATGGGGTTTCATTAGGTTTCATTTCCTTCATCAGGGAGTGGGCACTCCAGTCTCCCCTTCCATCTCTGGCTCGGCGGGTATGGCATGGCTCCCTCTTTTATTCCTTCTTTTGGGAGTGGGCACTCTAGCAATCCCTTCTATCTTTGGGTTGGATGGCGTGGCATGATACCCCCTTTCTTCCTTCCTTTGCAGGTCCCTGGGGTTCTCACCGGACTCCACTCTCGCCTCTAGGCTGGAAGTTAAGGAGGTTAGTTCTCTAATAAAAGAGAGAACAAGAGTTGACGAAACTTTTTACACACATTTTTCCCCAGGAAGATTTACATAGAATTTATAACAATATCATCATACAGTTACAACATGACATTTCCATTTCACAAAACGCATTTTATTTATTGTCTTCATTTGTACAATAACACCAAGTACATTACTTCCTGATATATTCCACAGCCAGGTTAGTGGCTGTGTAGTTATGGTTAAGTTGCTGTTTCCATTGGAAGAGCACTTTTTGGGCGGCTTATAACTCCGCTCCCCCTGAACGAATCTTCACCAAACTTTGCAAAATAAGTATATTGCCCACTCTGAATTTTTTTGCATAGTTCGGTGATGTTTTGTCCAGGGTGGGAAAAGTTATAGGGGGGGTTCCAAAACATTGTTTTTTCCCATAGACTGAATGGGGGGAAAACTTTGCGCACGGCTACAGGTCAAACTGCTGGACGGATTTTCATGAGATTTGCGGCAGGTATAGGGGCTTGGTCCAGAAAACGTGCTTTTATAAATTTGGTGACAATCCTTCCAGTATTTTTCTTTAAAACAACCAAAAAGTATGTCTCAAAAAATTACTGATATCTATGTCCACTCCGCAGCCACACTTCCCTGTTCGCTCCGCGGACAAGATAACGATCGGCTAATGGGTTCGCGTCATGACCACGGACACGCAACGTTTCTGCCGATTGGCTGCTGTGAGACGTGTTCTGCGTCAGATTGTTTGGCTGTGCCCGACATCTTGGATCCGCCGATAGTTGAGCAACAACCAGCGTACACATGCTATATTTATAAAACTCTTTTGCTGTGTCACAGAGCGTTGGGACAGGTTCAGACAGTAACACATGGGTGATCAATGCATTTGTTCTGGGGGTCGGTCTTCACGATGTATTTTCTATGGCCACCTTGTACGCACAGAAAATGAGGGGTGTAATAACTGTAGCATTTTAGTCCATGCAGTGCACAGGAACCTTGTTACTGTTGTAAGGACACGTGTAGTGGTAGCGAACATTGAAATTGAGTACATGCTGTAATTAAATATTTTTTTCCCTATGAGTGTGCTATTCATTTGTACGCCACCATGGGTGTGACATGCTGCGGTGGTTGTGGCCAGGGCGTACAGCCATGGGTGTGACATGCTGTGGTGGTTGTGGCCAGGGTGTAGAGTCTTGGATGCATGGCCGTAGGCCGTAGGCCGTAGGCCGAAGGCCATACTTCCACACTGTACGTCCTGGCCACTACCACCGCCGCATGTCACAGCAATGGATACACCTGTAGTATTGCTTATCTTGGCCACTGGAGGTATAAGCCACTGCACACACATACATTGTAATATCTGGGGACATACAGCTAGGAGAGTAGCCTCTGGCCACAACCATTGAAGCATACCACACTTATAGATACACCCGTACTACCGAACATGAAATATCAGTTCACGAATATTCTTTGATGCGAACAGTTTGCTGTGTGACTTTGCCAAAAATAATGGAGGCTGTGAAGAAGATGTAAGTTTAATGTTGACTAATTGTGACTATGTAACTGAAGTATTATATTTTTGCGGAGTTGTAATTTTCCTCCAATACCAGAGAGTGTACATTGTTCGCGTTTGCAAGCTAGAGTCACCGTTGGTGAACGTTATTTCTTTTTCTTTGAAATGTTCTTTTGGTCTTGTTTTAGTTTGCACGTTCTTTTGGTCTTGTGTAACATTACGACATGTAATTTTTTCTTGCTTGTCCATTCATGCTGCATCCATAACCAAATGACCATGTCACTGTGTAGTTGTCCTTTTTTTAACCCTTACGGCGAGTGCTGTTTATCTGCGTTTGTAGGGTGTCATTATATGTCCCCATGGTGAACTCTAATACTTCTTTAAAATGTCATGTTTGGCCACTTACATTTGTGTAGTATTTTCCACAATCTTTGTGTCTGTTTTGGAAATTTTTCCTAAAGGTTGGGTATTGACACACGTTTTGTCTTACGTTTTCCGCATAGCCATATGATTCCGTACTGTGAGTGCCATGGTTTCCAGATGCCGAGTGACGGCTTCTTTCCACACCAGAGCCATCTGCTGGTGACCGGGTGCCTGTCCACTATAATGTTATGGGATGACAGGCCAGGGCCGCTCTGTCCCTACGCTGACCTAGCGACAAGGAGCAACTTATTATCATTTATGGTGGTGTAAAGCAGTGGTGATGCCGCCGTGTTGGAAATACCTGTGCAAACAAATGGAATGCTTCAACAGAAACGCATACTTTGCGTATACGAAATTAACTGCATGTGTCTCTCCATGGACATTTTCACTGTTGGCCCTTGGAGTCATTGCTACAAATTATTTGCAAATGCAATTAGTCCGTTCATCTCTGACAGTTGTTTGTTAAATAAAAGTACTTTCCAAATTCTAAAATGTAACAGTTTTCTTTTAAAATCACGTGTATCATTTTGAAATGTACAGAACCACGTTATACGTCGCTGTACATTTATTTACAGGTTCTGCGTCATGGTACATACTGTTACTTTTTCTTTGCTGTCATGGAAAGCGAATAGGGGCTATGTATAGAACAACCGCCTTTCCTTTCGATGGTGGCCATCTTGAAAAAGGTTTTTGTTTATCCAGAAATCCTATTTTTCCATAGCAAACGTTAATACTTTGCACATCTACACTCTTCCACATTCTAAAATGTTACCGTTTTCTTTATAAATCACCTGTATCATTTCAAAATGTAATGTACCACATTATACCTCGCTGCATGTTTATTTACAGGTTCTGCATCACGGTACATACTGTTGCTTTTTCCTTGCTGTCATGGAAAGCGAAGAGGGGCTATGTATGGAACAGCCGCCTTTCCTTTCGATGATGGCCATCTTGAAAAAGGATTTTGTTTAACCATAAATCCCATTTTTCCGTAGCACATGCTAATGGTTTGCACATCTATACTATTATTGTCAAATCTTATTGCGTCTATGTCCTGTACTGTGAAAGGTGGTTCTTAATGCAATATTTACTTTGTTAACGGATGGCTTTTATTTTTTGATAGGACAGCTAGATAATAAGGCCATTTGCGAACGGGAATTAGGAAAGACATATCAAACAATGATATGGGGGAGCGGGTACCGGGTGCAAAAATATTGTGCGTTTGTTATTTCTATGGTTGGGGCAGTGTTTGTCATGCTCCTTCATTACAGTAGTGCTGTTGTTTCTTGGGGAGGATGGATGGCCTTAGCTGATGTCATTTTCAGATAACTAAAACTTTTGCTGAAAGTATGCAATGTGCACTACATTGTTAATGGATAACGACCAATACGTGTTGGCGCTGTGCAAGGCACATGTTGCAGGTGGACGTTCCTATATCAATATGAAATCTGTTTCCACATTGTCCATGACACAAACATCTTATTGTTAAGTGTTTACGGATTCTGGGACACGTTACCGTGCTGTACACCAGCATATTGTCAAGTGGTATTCTCCGCAAGGTGTTTAAATAAGTCAGAAATTGCTTTACATTATGGTTACGTGGCACTACTGTAAACCGATCATCTTTAGAAAAAAAACTTTGCAAGAGGGACGGTATGGTTAAGTTGCTCTGCTGAAAACCTGTGAAATTCAGTTAAATAAAAACTTTGTTAAAGGGACGTTATGGTTAGGTTGCCCTACTAAAAACCCATAAAAATCCATTTTAAAAAACGTTGTTAAGGGGACGTTATGGTTAAGTTGCCCTACCAAAAACCTGTGCACTTCACTAAAAAAACTTTTCAAACATGCCATTATGGTTCAAAGTAAAACCGAAAAACCCCTGAAATTCGCCAGTTATGGTAGGCTAAGCGACCATAACTGCCCGCACCACTGTCCTCTGCTAACACTAAGACCCAGGACATGAAAGATGGCATCACAAATGTCATTAATACTAACATCACTGATGACATCACATGTTATGGTAAGCTAAGCAACCATAACGCCACCACCATGCACTGCTAAGACTAATACCTAGGAAATCAAAGATGACATCACAAATATCATTGATGACATCACTAATGACATCACATGTCTAGCTCCCTCTTTTTTGTTCACTGACATATCTAAGCCAGGTGGCTTTCTTCACTGTCAGTCTGGAATTAAAAAAGTAAAAAGTACTATATTCGTAGACCTTACCCTTCTCATATGTTCTTACAACACTTTCCTTAGGGTACAGTTACATCATATGATACATGTGCACGGCAGAAGAAGGAATCCTGAAACACAAGAATCTTTTCTGTGCATAAAGTTAATTAGTTCGGTTATGAACACTTTCTGGTAATACTGCAGTTTTTTTTGCTTACTTTACGTTCCCTGTATATGCTTCTATTTGTATGCATTCTGGTCTCTTTATGTTTTGTGTGTAATAGTACAATTATGCAGTAAGGGAAGCATTCGCAGATATTTATGTTTCACAGAATGCAAAATTCTGTAATGGAAGCATTTATCAATTTAGTATCCAACATGGGAAGATTTCGAATATTGCACCTCGATAGCGCATGCTGCAGACAATGGCTACGTTTCTTCATGAGTGCGTTCATGTACTGAAAGAACTCAGTAATGCAATGGAATTTATTTGCAATGCATTGCTTAAGGAACTATTTGGCATATGAAAGTTCTTCAATGATTTGTGATACATTTCTGCCATTATTCTAATGACAATCCCTTGTGGAGGCTGTGCATGAAAACTTAATGCACATGAGATGTCATCAGTGATGTCATCAATGACATTTGTGATGTCATCTTTGATTTCCTGGGTGTTAGTCTTAGCAGTGCATGGTGGTGGCGCGAGTTATGGTCGCTTAGCCTACCATAACTGGCAAACTTCAGGGGTTTTTCGGTTTTACTTTGAACCATAATGGCACGTTTGAAAAGTTGTTTTAGTGAAGTGCACAGGTTTTTGGTAGGGCAACTTAACCATAATGTCCCCTTAACAACGTTTTTTTAAATTGAATATATATATATTCCCAAATTCCCAAAATAAGGCGATAAAGCCTTCATTGTATGGAGCTGCACTCCCATCACTCAGGAATAGCACCAAACCGCGGCTCCAATTGCCGCAAAATACAGCTTCAGGGACTCGGAAAAAACTGCTCTTCCGGGTATATGCAAAAATAGAAAAAAGTTTTATTTAATCATAGCAGTTTTAAACAGAAAGGCTTCCCAGGATGTAAGAGGTTGGCTGACGCGTTTCGCCACACTGCTGTGACTTGTTCACAGTTACTCCTCCCAATTATTGGAGCCCATATTTAAACACACTGAAATGATTAACAGACAGTAAAAAGGTGACTTACTGGCTGTTGCAAAAGCAAGCAGCCATTTTGGAACGGGTTCATGTCACTTTCAATGTATACATACAATAGAGGTTAATATAACAGTGATAACCGAAACTTCATTCACAAATAAGTGCACATTTTTCCAGATGTTCCTAAATATATCCATAGTGGATTCTAAGCATTTCGCATATCAAGACATAATGCTGTTAATGTTGCCACATCAAAACTAGCCGTCATACGAAGAGTCAATGCATAGTGCAAAAAAGGAAACAGACACATCTTTTCACTAAAAACACATTCCTATAAGATATAATACAATAAAGTGCAAGTGCCCAACTTCATTATAATGGTCATATTCATACTATTCGTAATCAAGGGTAAAATTACTCCATAGTATTACCGATGGATCAAGGTATAATTCATTACGAAACATCATATTTGTACAGCCTTGTACAACAGCTCCATGATCCATATAGGAATATGAATGTCGTTAATTTAAAATAATCAAACCTTTTCAAAAATATGAGAATGAATACTGATGTGTCCAGTGCGAAATAAGGTGCTTATGCCTAAAACATAGACAATATGACGTTCTAAGATGCGGCAATGCCTGTCTAACTGTGACTTGATACACATATGATGATAGAAACTGTTGGTCATCTTTACTGAATAGTATGCTTTTTGTGTTAATAAATAAAGCATAGAACCCGAAATCCTAAATTCTAGTATCAGTGTAAGTCACAAAAAATAAGAAAATATATTTTTTTTTAAAGTGTGTAAAAGAGGATCAGAAACCCATGCCAGAGAGTTTGTATAAGAGAAAGATAAGTTTCAAAGTTAAGAAAAGCAAAAAATAGAATGAATTGAAAAAGGTCAATTAAATCATCAAAAAACAGGTATACATGTTTTTCAAGGAACAAGCATAAGATGTCAAGAAGACAAAGCAAAACAAGACAATAGATGGAGAGATATAATCATGAATGAGAGAAAATAAATTATCTAGACACCCAAAAACGTGTATAATTCCTCATCTATGTTAAGCCCTTTCGGGTATTTACTTTCAAAGTCAATCATATATTTTGTCTCTTCTTGTCTCAATTGTTTTTCACTGTCACCTCCTCTTCGGCCTGTGTCAACCTTAAAGATACCAAAAAATGTTAGAGTCTTAGGATCGCCATCGTGGAACTCAGAGAAATGTTTGACCATGGGGTATGCATGGTCCTTGTTGGTGACAGCTCTAATATGTTGTAAAATCCGCACCTTTAGTTTACATTTTGTGCTGCCCACATACCACTTAAGGCATGGGCATGTCAGGACGTATACAACTAGCTCAGACTCACAACTGGCTCAGAATCCCAACTGATTTTGCCCTTAATTTGCATGGGTGTTTTAAGAATGGGGTGAGTATAGCTGTTACAATTAAAAGCATATTTACAAACTTTGCATTTTATGCACTTAAAAAAGCCATCACATCCCCCTAAGAGCCAATTACTGCCCTTTTTGGTGTTGTCTGAGATCATGTAACTTTGTACTACAAGATCTTTGATGGATGTACTCTTTCGGAAGGTTATATCTGGATGTTCATGTAGTATTTTGCCTAAATCATTATCCACCGTCAGGACTTTCCAATATTTATTAATGATGTTCAGTATGGTCGGTGAATGACTTCCGAAGGTTAAGATGAGTCTAATAGTACCATTTTCTTGCCAAATACATACATATATATATATATATATATATACATATATGTGTATTCGCCAAAGGGGAAAGTAATTCCATCCCTCCCGAAGAGGATAGCACTCCAAGAGCAGTGAAAAAACGCCAGTAAAAATACTTCCTTCAATCGAAACCAAAACAAATGTAGCGTAGAATCCTTATAATGTCCAGTTTATTAGGCATCAGCCGACAGTTAAAGCACGGTACAACGCGTTTCGCAGCTACCTTGCTGCTTGGTCGCGTACAAACAAGTGCTTTGCAGTTTGTGCACATATACAAACTTTTTTCCAGTCTCTGTGGTTCTTGGTATTGGTTGTCCTTTTTTACTTTCTTTCTTTCCAAAGCATAGTGCATTGGTTTACATCTAGGAAAACACAATGGCCATATTGTAAGTGTCATTTCTCCCAACATTTCAATGTTTTTTTGGCTTGTTCTGAACACATGAGGTCACCATATCCATGCTGCTTCGGATGGAATACAGTTCTAAGTTATTCTTTTGCACTGGATAGCATTATTCACGTTACAATTAATTACATTAATCACAAATAAATTAATTCCAGTTGGACTACCTTAAAACTAAGATTAGCTGCGGTTGCATTTAACGTTCTTCTTAGCCGTATTCCCCATATTATATGGTCAGAAATGTAGTTTATTCAGTAATGAATTGCCAAATGCAGTGGCTATAATAGAACTATGCCATGATGTATTGCGGATTAATCCATACCCGCGTATGGTTGCTGATTTTGGCTATAGTTAAAAACCCAGATACAGCCTGAAAGATGTGCTTGTAAACATTCTATAGAGATTAAAATGTATCCTTTTTTAAGTAAACCACGGTCATACCTGGCCGGCTAACAAAGTGCAGAATTGCATATTTAGAACCATCTTGTAAAATGCATATTTCACACTTTTGTCATAAAGTGCATAGTGCTCTAAAGTGCATCTCATTTTGCAAACAATTCCTAAAGTGCATAGTGCTAGAAAGCTACTTCTTGTTATGCACCAATGGCCATGTCCAGGTTTCATTATGTCCACATATTCATCCCCAAACTCAAGCACTCAATGCTTAAACATTTGCTAACTGACGCCATCATCCTTGCTATTGAAGAGAACAATCTTTAGCATTAAAGCAACCACAGAACAATGTCATATAGCGGACAACCATGAGTTAGAGACTGAGCACAAAATCATCACCTAAGTTGATAAAACCATAACAATGTGCATACACAAATAACCAACCTTTAAAATCTTCATGTGATAACATTACACATCGTTGCACGGACATGTATTTCACTGACTGCAAAAGGTATTGTTTATAGAAATATACATTTTTTTTGGCAATGTCCATAAGATACATATAGACCAATACCAGGTATAGCAGGCGAGCAGAAACCAGAGAGGAACTAAAGGCAATAGCCATTCTTTAAAACCAATTTCTTAAGTCCCTAGGTATGTGTACAGTTCCTCATCAAGATTATGTCCTTTTGGTTTCTTAGATTCAAAGTGTAGAATGAGTTTTGTCTCCTTTTGGTGCAGTTCCAATTGTCTGTTGCCCCGACAAGGGTTAGCTTTGACGTGGTGTAATCCAAGAAATCTCAAACTGTCCAGTTTGCCCTGATGTACATCCTTAAAATGAACCGCCATTGGGTAGGACGGATCAAAGTTTTTTATGGCTCTTATGTGCTGTAAAATTCTTCATTTAAGTTTGCCAATGGTACTACCAATGTACCAGAGGTTACAGGAGCATAAGAGTCCATGAACAAACTCTGTGTTGTACGTAATATGACTCTTAAATTCAACCAGGTGTCCTGTTACTGGATGTTTTATAGTTAGTTCTGTTCAGGGCAAACGTGCATGCTTTGCATTTAGTATATTTAAATATAGATATATATCTGCATCGATTTATTTTTTTATTGTCATTTTTTTTTATCCTTCCTTTTCATTCATCAGACGGTTCCTGTGCTCTACTTTCATTTGGCTCATCAATCAGTCGTAAAGTGTGTCTGGGATGACAGTTTTTCAACTGGTTGATGTGGACTCATTTTTCTTCTGTCAGTTCTCCTTTTGGGATGCGGATCTTGTAAGCAACAGGAGATATTTTATCCACAATTACAATGGCAGCACGCCAAGATGGGAGGAGTTTCCACTCCTTGGCCTGATTCCTTTGAAAATTGTACAGGTAAACCTTGTCACCTATTTCATACTCTTTCTTGGTGGTCTTTAGATCATTGTAGGTCTTCATTCCTTCAGCCGACATTTCTAAATTGCGCTGAGCATAAGCAAAAGCATGCTGGAGGTTCTTCCTTAAATGTTCAATGTACTCATGAATAGTGAACGCATTTATCCGTGTCTGCTCCTGAGTCCTATAGAGCAGATACTGTTGTAACACCTTTTTTTTTGTCCGGTCGTTAGCTCAAATAGAGACATCTTTGTTGCAGAAGATGGTGTAGACCTAATAGACATCGGGACAAACGGCAATCAGATGTCCCAGCTGGGTCCAGAGTCTGCCACACACTTCCTTAAAATACAATTGTTTTGTAGGAGGAGCCAAATGCCTCTACCAGAAGTCCTGCCTCTATTTTGTCTATATGTTGTAAGTCAGAAATTGCGACATGCACAACGCTGATAATGATCCAAATACTAATTGCTATTACGGGGGACTACATCACCGACATGAATGCCATAAATGCAATCTATCACACGATCCAAGTTTGGATGGCTCAGAAACAGTTATGACTTAACGACGATAAGACAGAGATCCTGATCCTGGGCAGTCAAGCAAAACTCAAAAATCTTTCACTGCTGTACCAATCCTTCAACATAGATGGAAACCTCATCACAACCACCAAAGAGGTTAAGACCTTAGGAGTCTTTCTCGACTCCTCACTCGCCCTTTCACGGCAAGTCAATGCCATCACCTCGGCATCCTGCTACTTAGCTAAGCTCATCATGGCTTGTAGACCATATCTCACAGAAGAGAACTGTATCATCCTGGCAAGAGCACTAATCCTCTCTAGGATCGACTACTGTAATGCCATCTTTGCAGGCTCCTTGATCCAAAAACATCATGAAACTCCAAATCGTGCAGAACAACACGATAAGAGCAGCACTAAATATCTCCAGATCAAATCAGATCACATCTCTACTTTCAGAAGAAACATTCATGGTTACCAGTGAAGGACCTGATTAAATTCAAAGCACATATGCTTACACATAAGTGCCTATCTAACACTGCCCCATGCTATCTCTCCAGCTTGATGACCAAAAACCAGTCCACCAGACCCACACGCACTGCTTAACTCGGGCAATTGACCAAGCCTAGATACAAAAGACAAAGAGCAGGCGGCTCAAGTTTCCCCATAATGGCAGCTAACTACTGGAACGCCCTGTCATTGGCCATAAGGATGGATCCTGCTCTATTCTCATTCCGCAAAAAACTAAAAACATGGCTCTTCACACAGGGCATCAAGACAGACTCTCCTCACCTGTAAGTAACCTGGCATGACCTGCATCCAACTACGTACGCCATTACAAGCCATGTAATCATATTCTTAAGTTAGCACAACCTGTAACGAATGTCCTAAGCTTGCCTCACCTGTGCCCTGCATTTCCTGTAACCAAAAACGTAAGCATGCGTTATTTGTGATCTGCATAACCTGTAACCATAATCTTAAGCTTATGCGCCCAGATGCCCGAGGGTTAGGTGTGCAATACAAATGTAATAATAAATAAAAAAATAAATGATACCAATACCGCAAAAGATCTTCAAAACAAGGTATCCATTGAGAAAGCCCTATAAAATGTACCCACAGAGAGATGATAGCCTCTCAGGTGAGGTCCCTGGAGAAGTGTGAAGCAGTGAACGAAAGAGGTTGGTGACGTCACAAGAAATGAGAGTGACGCACTGAGTAGGATGATCAGAGAAGAGAATGCATAGACCTTCTGGAATCTGATGACGAAATAAAGAATCAAGTCAGTTTATGTGCGAAATGAAGATTGCACATACGAAGAACACTTACATTTTCGATGTTGCGACTTAAGTAAGCCAGGACCCGTGAAAGAGAAGGGCTGAACGTGTGGCGGAGTAGAGAAAAGCAGCTGAAAATCATGGAAGGATCGAGAAGGCTGTCTGGCCCAGTGTCAAGGGTTGGGGCAGTCAAGAACTGGTCATCTATTCAAGGAGATACAAAGAACGTGAGAAACAAGGTGGGCTCCTGTTAAGGTGTGACAGAAACACTATGAGTGCCATGTTTTATTAATTTAATATCATTAAATGCGAAGAAAGGAGCTCAAACGCTATCTCCTGTCACGTGGGATGGATGGAAATAGAAAATGGGCAAGCTGCATCGAGACTTGAAGATGAGAATATGCTCACACTCCCTTCTATTGTCAGGAGCAGTGATACTTTGCAAGGCCGAGTTAAAAGACAATTTGAATGGCAGACGGCATGAGTGATGATTGATGTTGGGCTAATTGGGTGGGGAGGCATGGTCCAGTCCACCCACCAGCACCTGGGGTACCAGCTTGTGTGCTGCTAGCAAGTGAAATGTTCCAGAAGGGCACAAGCATGCCAACCAATTACAGAGGGCCATGTATTAGAGAGCCCTATAGTTTGAGAGCCAATGATGTGTTGTGTATCTAACAAATATTGAGGATGACTTGCACAAGGGGTGGGCATAAATTGTCCACCCGACTATAGAATCTAATCACAATCCAATCCCCTACATAAAGTATACTAAATGTCGCTGTAGACCTATCACAATCCCAAATAAGATTTATTTTTTCGCCACGTAGTATGATGTCACTTATGTGTTTTTGCTGTTTAAGGATTTTTAGGGAGAATTCTCAGAAATGTGCTAATTCCTCTACCTTAGAGACCCCCAGCACTTTTTCTGGACTTTTTAATTTTTTACCTGGAGAGAGTGAGACCTTTTTCCCACACCCCCATGTATTTTACTGTGATTTAAACTCTGCGTTTGGTTTGGTTTTTGGAGTCTGACAAACTCCATAGGCATCATCTTTTTACACTGTGACGCATAGCACCTTCAGTGCAGTGGCAGTGAAGTCTTTCAGATTTCCCAAAGGTTTAAATACCTTCTCTTGGATAAAGTACTGTTTTCAAGAGCAGCCAAGTGAAATTGGCTTTACTTACATTTGTAACTTTCTAGACCCAGCACACACTGGCCCTCATTACGACCCTGGCGGAAAGTGACTGACCTGACCGCCATAGCGTAAATAGCGTTTCCGCCATTGCACGACGGAGCAAAGTGCGGCTCATTCCGACCCATCGGGCACGAGCACCACGCCATGGCGGAAGTGCAAAGTCCGCGATGGCGGAAATGACCCCAAAACGGCCCACACCGCCGCCGTACGGCGCCCTAGGTGCAATTCCGCCACCCATCTTAGCGGTCACCGCAATGAGCGGCAATAGGAAAGTACGGTGACCGCAAATATACGGAAACGGAAGTAAAAACATGGTCCCGGAACGGGAAACAGCACGCCGTACACCTATAAAAACACTATTTCCACACAACCATTAAAAATACTACCCTGAGACTCATCCCAACCCGTCATCCACCCTAGTGAAACCAAGAAAAATGGGAAAAGTAGTGAAGAAAGCGTGCGACCGCAAGCGGCAGGTCCACTTCTCCCGTGAGGAACTCACCGTGCTCACAGAGACCCTCCAGGAGAATGCTGCCGTCGTCTTCTCCACGCAAATGACCAGGACGGCACTTGCGAACAAGAAGGCCATATGGGCCCTGGTGGCACAGCGGGTAAGTGCGGTGGGGACCACACCCCGCAACCCACAGCAATGCAGAAAGCGATGGGACGACTTGCGGATACGCGTACGGAGCATACTATCCGCCAACCGCAACATTGCCACAGCTACCGGGGGAGGATCGGAATCACCCATCAAGTTAACCCCCTTGGAAGAAATCTGTGCCTCCACCATTGGAATGGAGAGTATAGAGGGAGTCGGAGGGATGGAGAAAGGAGTGCAGACATCCAAAGAATCAGGTAGGTGGGCCAAATAAAACAATGCCAAATCCACAATGTCCAATCATGTGAAGTACCACGTGTCCACATAGTGCAACAGTAACACATGTCCAGGAGAACGTCCACATACATAGGCCTGATAGCACACTTTAAAAGTCACATTAAATACATAAATAATTAAAAATCCTAAAAACACCCTCTACACGTGCAGCAGGCACACCCTAACTGCAGGCTGCAAAACAACTGCATCCTCAATCCACACAAAAATGAAACCACCTCCAAGGCCCCGACCCAAATCACCCTCAGGTACCACCCCAATGCATGTGATACATTGCCATTCCAATTTCCACAGACCCATTAATAACGCTCGCCCTCCTTTAATCCACCACAGGGTCCGATTCAAACGACGAGCTCCAGGACACCCCTACCAGCACACCTGCAAAGAGGGCCAAGACCAACGGCCAAAGACCCTCCACCTCAGCTGCACGCATCAAGACACGGCAGCAGCACAAATCAAGTGGCAGCACACAGGAGGGAACTTCAACAGGCACCCCAGCAGCCAGCATGCCCACAACAGCACCACCACAGGTCCCCCCAATGGATGCCACAGTAGGCACTGCTTCTGGTGGCAGCAGCACCATAGGTGACACTGCATTCATGCCAGCATGCTCCGACACAGAAAACGGGGATGTCGAAGTTAGATCCATCCATGACCTGTCTCAATCCCCCTGTCTGTTCCATCCCGTACACCATGAGGATACCACGCAGGGGCACCCACAAGACGACGACTGGCCATCCCCCACAAGCCCTGTGGCAAGGCAACATGAGGTGACCAGCCCCTCTGTGACACCACCGCAAATGGCCATGGCCCAGCAGAGGCAACAGTCCCTCGACCAGGTGATCGTGCAACAGCAGCAACTGGCCACGCTCCTCAAGGACCATGCTGATGAATTTGGGGGCACTAAGGCAGCCATAGAAACATCAACTGAGACACTTAGGGCAGAAATGGAGAGAAGTACAGAGACACTAAGGGCACAAATGGAGAGTAGCACCGAGAGCCTGAGAGTACAAATGGAGAGAAGCACCAAGAGCCTGAGAGTACAAATGGAGAGAAGCACCGAGAGCCTGAGGGGGGAACTGCATGCGACGTCCAAAGACGTATGTGCTGAACTTGCCGCTGTGCGCCGTGTGCTCACTGAGCTCTCACAAACCCTCAGGGACATGCATGGACGTGAGCAGGCAGAGACATCATCCGTTGCAAGTTCCGTCCAGGGCAGCCCCCAACGTAGATCTGGGAGGAACCTGCGCTCCACAGGCAGGGGTGCCCCTGATACCCGGAGAGGGGGCTTGCAATAGCGACTGCCCACTGACAATGAGCATCTTTGGACACTGGTGTTCGGGGGGGAGGTAGGAGGGTGGAGGGGGTGTGTTGGGCTCACTTGGGTGGCGGGTCGATGGGGTGTGTAACATGATATCACATATGCCATAAACAATGCACGATCATCCAATGAGATGTGTGGACATTGATCTTTGTGTACGAGGCCATTATAGGCGTACAGTCCATATTGTGCATGTTCCAGACACACACAGTGCCACAAGTCCCGTGTCCATGTATCAGCCACCAGGCGTGAGTGCTAGAAGCATGCATCTATGATATGCTGACGAATGTCATGGCCCTCCTGTGCCTCGCAGACTCCTTGAGGTGCTGCCACATCCCCACCCTCATCATGACCATCTTCAGGTGCTTGCAGTTCTGCGTCAGGGGGCATGGGCACATTTCTACGTACGCACATGTTGTGTAGCATGACACATGCCATGACCATCTTTGCAACCTTCTCATGGCGGTACAGGAGTGCCCCGCCAGACCTGCTGAGGCAGAGGAAACGAGTCTTCAGTAGGCCGAATGCCTGTTCTATGACTACACAGGTACGTGAGTGGGCATGGTTGTAGTCCTCCTCATGCTGGTCCCGTGGGTTCCGGAGTGGTGTAAGGAGCCATCTCTTCAGTGGATACCCGGCATCACCTGTATGTGGACAATAAAGGATGTTTGTGGAATGACATTGCTACGTACGCACCCCCCCCTTCCTGCCAGGTCATTGCCGCATCACATACCCCACATTATCATGCTTGAAATGAGACTCACCGAGTAGCCAGGATCTGTTCCCTGCGTGTCGCTCCATGTAGCGTGGTATTGTAGAGTTCCTCAAGACCATAGAATCATGGGTTGATCCAGGGAATCGGGCACAACAATGTGTAATGATCCTGTTGGAGTCACACACCATTTGTACATTCAGAGAATGAAATTGTTTTCGGTTGCGGTACTGGGCCTCCATGGCATGTGGGACGACCAATTCCACATGGGTGCAGTCGATGGCACCAATGCAACCCGGTATGCCGCCAAGTGCATGGAATCCCACTTTTGCGTTCGTAATTTCCTGCTCCGAGCGTGGTAGGGAGATGTAGTCGTCTGCGTGCTTCAGGAGGGCATCGAACACTTGCAATAGTGTCCGTGAGAACAGTGGCTGTGAAATGCCATGCAACTGTCCGACTGTGTGCTGGTAGGTGCCTGTGGCCAGGAAGTGGAGTACAGACACCACCTTCAGTAGGGGTGGGATGGCGGTTGGGCTATCTATCATGCTGACAAGGTCAGCCTGTGTCATGTCCACAATGGCGGTTATGGTGTCCCGGTCCAAACGGTAGAGGGTGTGGATCTGCTCAGCAGTGAGGTTGAACGGATGTGCTCGGAGGCGTGGGATTGCGGGCTGCCTGCGTGGTGGTAGTGGCTGTGCTGGCGGCCCTTGCTGGCCCTGCCTTGCCCTCCTCCTCCTCCTGCGTCTCCTCCGTGCGGCCGGTTGTTGTAGTAGTTGGGGTTCGTCTTCTTCTTGAAGTTGGAGTACTTGCAGTGCTATCAGGTCCCCCAGGGCCAACATCGCTAGTCCTGCCGGTAGCATTTCTGAGTGGGTGTGGTTGTGGGAGGGGGTTGGGTGTGCAATTTATGTGTTTTCAGGCTGTATAGCCTCCACCTGTGGTGATTCATTCCACCTGTGCAAGCTGCAATCCCCTTTGGGCGAGCACGTCCCGCACACAACGCTGCAATTCGACGAATGGCATCTTGCTATTACAATCATGTATTTGTACCCGATGGCAGTGTAATATTGGTTGATATGTTCATACTGCTATGGTCCCATTGTTTCACATACTATCTTTGCAGTCGCGAACAGACTTGTGAAGGGTCAGTGGAACGTAGTACTCGAGTAACGGTGGACCCTCATGCAACACTGTACCGAGGTTCACCGACGGGCGGGGCGTCCCATTTGTGAGTGAAGCCAGTTGCCATTTTCACACACAGCCGCACTAGATGGATTAATTTGTGATTTCAAGCGGTCACAGATGCCTTTTCCACGTGATGTTGCAAATGAGGAATTCGAAGGACGGCGCTTTCGGTTTTCAGCTAGCGGCGAGGAGATGCCCACAGGTCTGACTGCAAATATAACGTTCTATTGTTCAATGTCCTTGGGACAGGGGCCATGGCGAGAATGCAATGATTGATATGAATAGTATGGGATGCGCAATAGCGAAGTGGACGATAAGGCCGGACGTTCCCAAATACATGTTACTTCACAACACTGGAATTACGGGCTGGAGCACAGTGGATTTTGCAGGCTGCATAACGCACAGACTCAATGGAAATTTCACATGTTATGTGAGTATGTAATCAGGCGTTTTCATTACGGGATGAGGGAATGATGTATGGATGCATGGACAGATGATTTAATACAGAGTTTGCCATGTACAGGGCTTCTTGGAATCTATCCACCTCCCCTGCGCTATGTGATGCAGGGCTGCCATAGTGGGACCATCGTCTATCTGGCCTTGTTGAACCCTCCCTGTCTCGACGCGCCTTCAGACACTTGTGTCTATGCACGTTAATAATCCCATCTGATGGATTCTGTTTTAACAGACACATGCACAAAAACACTCGTTTGTAATAGTGTTTTCACCTCGATATATATAGTTATGATTCGCAAGTGGTTTTTGGGTGGTGATGATCCTTTGGAGTGGGCTGGCATGCATATGGCTGTGGATTTGGTGTGATCATTGAAGTGAGTAATTCAAATGAAGTTCTGATGCCCATACTATTCTTTTTCATTTCATTTGGGTGACAGGTATCTCCTCCCCTTTTGCCACTGCCATCTGTATGCCACTCCTGCAGATGGATTTTACTCCCGACACCTGCTGCTTCGTGTTAATCAGTGGAGCACCATTACGATCTTATGGGACGATCGCCAATGGGCCACATGCCCTTACGCAGTACTAGTGGCTAGGAGCAACATTTCGACCTTTCAGCTGGACTAGTGCCTACCTAATGGGACGGCCCTGCGGTTCTAGGCGCTTCCATGTTGCCTTTTCGTACGAGAATGTAGCCCCTGTGTACCATGAAGGAACAGGGCGTCACACAAGAAGTAGCTGGTCATTTATTGCGGATGCAGCCCACAATGATGAAATATATTTTGGAGTTCATGGCCTAATGGCTGTATGGGCTTGGTGAATTTGTTGTGCATTAAATTTCTATTCTGATATGAACCGTGTAGCGTTCTTCTTTGCAAGTGATGTAGCATATTCCTATTTGTGGAGCGATGTATTGTGAGGAGATCTGCATTGGGTTCCAGCTTCGGAGTATAGTTGCGTGGTACTGTACTGGGCGCGTTTGCCTGCGAAGCCCAGTGAGGTCAGGGATAGGGGCTGCCATTATGACTGTTTTAATGATGTCATGCTCAGGGGCGGGGGATTAGCTTTTGTGTAACAGATGCCGGTCAGCCAGGTGGATTGGTGGAATGATGTGCTTATCAGAATATGGCTGGTCACAGGTGCCTGTGTTTGCGTGCGTTTCTTGGAGGGAGACTGAGGTCATGTCCATTTGAATAGCTTCTGTATTCGTGCCATCTGTGCCCTGCAGCTCCCATTGGCCCCTCTTGAGATTCATTTGTTCGTTGGCAGGCATGGATGACTTGTACATTTCACTGGTTGCATTGTGTGACTTCATTGCACCTACGAGGAGTTGTACAATGTGGCCAGGGAGTGGTGTACAGGCACTCAGTAGGGCCGTTTACGGTTGGTTCGCGATACCGTACTTCTCACCATGGCGGAATGGTACTTTCCGCCGTGCTTGATGGCGTTAGGTGCATGTCCGCTAGGGTCAGAATTCGCGTACCGTTGCGCCATGGTGGTAATTACGGTTTGGCATGGCGCGCGTGCGCGTACTTGGTGCAGTTAGCGTTGGCGTTCACTACGGTGTCGCTGATGGCATCGTACTTTACGGTGACGGGTCATGATCGCACCGAGCGCTATTCGATGGCGGTATTGCATTTCCGCCATCGTTTTTCAATTTCCGCCAGGGTCGTAATGAGGGCCACTATCTTACAACAGGGTGCTGGAGGGGTTACTTAGTATCCCCTTTGTCTAATTTCGTTTCTCATGTAACAATTGTATGCTACCCTTTCTACAGTTAATGGCTTGTGGCAGTGGTTTACTTTTAACAACCATTTGGAGTTTTTACCGCGGGCTGCGTTCGCAGCTGCAGTAAATCACCTATGGATCCTCATTTTGTCAAATGTCCGCGGTTATCTTTTTTTCGGCATTCTTGCTGGAAAGGAACTTTCTTTTTTTTTTTTTTTTTGGAAAGGGCCTTCTTGAGATGTACTATGCGCGCCAAACCAGATTTGGTCCCTTTGCTCATTTTGTCTTTGGCGGGATTCACAAGTGAAGCCCGCCTCTGGCTCCAGTATGTCTGGCAGGGGCAGGAAGTGAGGATGTGCCCAAAAATCCCTGTGCTTAATCCCCTTGGTTACAGGAATGCACCCACAGGTGATTGGCTGGCTGGCTGTCTGGCAAGGACAGCCACCTTGCTGTGTGATTGACAGCTAGGCTGGAATGAATGGGAGAAACCTGCATAAAAGGTGAGGCTTTCTGGCTTGGAAGGCAGTGTCAACCACTGGATGAAGGAATCTGAAGAAGAGCTTCGAAGAGACGCCTGCTATAACTCCTGGACCATTGGTTTACCCGGTGAAGCCCTGCTGCTGTGCCGAAGCTCCAAATTCGCCTCGACTAGAGAGGTCCTGCAAGGACGACTTCTCCCCTTGAGTTGGTGGGACCAATCAACACCAAAGTGAACTTGTTTGGATTTCCTCTCGAAGCTGGCTGTACTTCCACTGTTGCTGCTGCTGGAACCGAAGTTCCAGGTAGAGGAACAACAAATTGAGTGGGTTGCTTTTAAGTTGGACCTGAGTGCCAGGAAGATTCTCTGTACTTCCCTGAAGCAGGACTGACCAAGCCTGAGCCACCTCAACAGAGTGCTGGACCCCAGAAGCAAGGAAAGTCTGAAGTGGTATCCGAGAACCGCAGTGTTGCTATTTGCTGTCAGGCGCGAGGAGCTGAAATGCCAAAGTGGCACTGAATTGAAGTTTGCCCTTTGCTGTCCAGTTGTGTTGCAGGAGTCCCCAGAAGTCCTCCCTCTTGTCCCCATGACCGAGGCACAGGAACAAAAGGATTTGCAGAGCCACACAGAAACAGTAGCCAGCTGGAACCATTTCTTCTAACCGAAGGCACTTTACAGTCTAAGAGAACTTACCTCTTATCTTGTAGCCTTACTTGTTCTCAGTTGAGACTTGTCTTGGTTGTTCCTGTAGAGTTGCTTGCATCTTTTGCACCTCACAAGCCTCACGGCTTGTGGCCCTACTTTGATTCTACTTTTTCCACAAAGACTTCTAAAACATTGTGCAAGACTTTTACTTACCTGCAAGAAGTGCTTTAGCTCACCTAGACTTTTGCCCAATTGACATTGGCTGGCCTGGCTCCCTGAAAGACTCTTCTCTCCTCTGATTGCGGTTTTACCTTTCCTCCAGGAAAATGTTAATTTGCTTTGCATTGGGGGGTTCAACAGTACTTGCCTGCTTCAGAATAGTTGTGTGAACTCTTGTTTTTTTCTTGAACACTTTTCTTTGACACCAACTTCAGTATTGCTATAAATGTACCAGTGATATATTAATGTCCACAGTGTCCTAACTGTGTAAGTCACCTGAGGGTGTAGGAAGTGTCTGTGTGCCATCCCAAATGGGTACTTGCTGATTTAGAGAAACTAAGAGTGTGTATTCTGGAGTGAATTTGTATTTTACTATTACTGAAGAAGGCTAATTTAAACTGACTGTTAAATAAATTAATAATTGTTTAATCAAGAAACCTTGTGTGTACGAGTTTATTTGGATACTTGTCACTGTGAATCTCTGTGTAACCACCCTACTGCTCGCATTGACCCCTCTTGAGATAGGCCTAGCTGCTCAGCCACACTACTAACTTGTGTAGTACAGACCGATACCAAAGGTTGGGTTCCTATTGCCAGGAGGTCAAGGTTGTTGTAGTGCACCCAAAGGGTACTTCTCTAAATCTTGCCTAACAAGGATGTTTTTTCATGTGATGCTTCGAATTTATGCTACGAGTTGTCTGTTGATATCCGTTGTACTCCCTGTTTTAGACAATTGACTATAAAACAGCATTGTTTTGTCAATTTACTGAGTCGGTTTGGTTATTGTTGTGAGAACTATTCTGCACCCCCATCCATGTAGTGATGCACTTCCTCGTTTTAAAAGGACCTAACAGTTCAGTTTGGTTGTATCTCTCTACCCCCTCGCTTGAGGCCAGGCTGTAGGCAATGTGGAGTTTTCTTTTTACCCCTATAATTTCCTGCATCTTCACCATCACCTCACTGGTAAAATGGCTTCTTCTGTCCGACTCATTCCTTTGCGGGAGGCTAAAATGAGAGAAGATGTGGTTGATCCATCATTAGTGCAGCAACTGTCTCTGCCTTACAATTCGGGTCTGGTAGACATTCTACCCACTTAGTTAACAAGCATGTCACAGGTAACATGTACTTGTTTCCTCTAGAGGAGCAAATCACTGGCCCGATGAAATCGACTTGCAAATCTGACCATGGGATCCTATGTTATAACCAGCAGAGGGTTCTGGGGTATCATTCACCCAGGCAGTCCCAATACCAGCCACCAGTTTTCTTTCCCCGTTGCTATCAACATGGTAGGAGCAACCATCCACATAAACATTGGGTATCCCCTGACACATGTCTTCTTCATAGACCTTGTGTGGGGAAGTATGCCTCCATGTTTTGTTGGTCATTAGACTTTCGTCCTCAACAATTTTCTTGAGCACAATCATGCAAGTCAGCCAACCCTTGAGCTAGGGGACTCTTCTTGTTTTGGCCATATCTGACCTCCAAAGGAAAGCCTTGCATGGGCAGAATCCAGGAAGTAATTCTGGAATTACTAACGTTCCCTGCCCAGATTCTGTCAGTTTGGAGATACTGCAAGGGTTGGTGAGGAGTACTCCCCCTGTATGAATGGGCAGTAATTTTTCAGCGCCTACAGCGCTGCCAGGAGTGCCTTCTCGCAGACATTTCATTTTTTCCTCCACAGAGGACAAAGTCTTGCTCGCATATGAAATGACTTTGTCCTTGTCATGCTTTTGGTACAATACCGCTGTTAGGCAAGTATCTGAGAACCCCGTCTCCAAGAAGAACTCCTTGTTCTTTATGGGGTAAGCCAAACAAGGCACCTGGGAAAGGCTTCTTTTCAGTTGTTTAACTGCCTTGGATTGTTCTGGACCCAACTCCCACTTGACTCCGGCCTTTAATAAATGGACCAAGGGTCGAGTGACCTCTGCGTAGTCTTTAATGAACTTTCGACTATAATTAGTAAGTCCACGAAGGTTTCTTATTTCTCGCAGAGTGGTTGGGGCCTCCACCTTCTTCGCATGGGGATTAAGACCCTCAAGTGTGATCTTGTGCCCTAAGTGGTTCACTCAGGTCTTACTCCACTGTGCCTTCTGAAAGGACAGTTTTGCTCCTGCCTTCTGCAACTGGTAAGAACATAGAAGATTTCTGCTATATGTTCCTCCACAGTTTAGCTCTTGATCAAAACATCATCCACATAGACCAGGTTTCCCCTTTCGCCCAAATCGGGCATGGCCTTATGTAGGAAGATGGTGACCTCATTGCTGGAGTTTATGTATCCAAAGGGGGTTTGGGTCTATGTATACTGCTGCCCTCCAATGGTAAAGGCAAGCTTGTACAGGTCTTCCCTACTCACGGGTACTGTCCAGTAACCGTTGGTCAGGTCAATGGCGGTATACACTTTTGACCCTGGGATCTGGGTCAGTGCCTGATCGATGTAGGGAAGGGGCAATCTTGACATGTGGACCTGTTTGTTCAACTCCCTCAGGTCTGCACATAGTCTCCATTGGCCGTTTGGTTTAAGGATCCCCAGTACCGGGTCATTGAAGGTACTGTGGATCGGACAGATTATCCCACGGGATTCTAAATTCTTAATAATCTCTGTGAGTGACCCCATGGATGTGAGAGGTAACTGGTATTGTTTCACAAATACTGGAGCCATCTCGGGGTCCGTGGGAATGGTGGTTGAATGAATGGATGTGCGTCCACAGTCATACGAGTCCACTGTAAAAGATATATTGGCATTCCAGGAAGACCTGTTTTAGCTTTTGTCTTTGGTTCTCGGTCTCTGAAGGCATCAGCAAGATTGATCCTTTCCTCGACCATCTGCATGAAACCTGGAAAGACCTCGGGCGTGGCAATTTCAGCGGTATACTCCAGTTGGGTGGAGACATCTCTTTTGATGGTGTTCACTTGGACAGGGGATTCGAGGTAGAGGTCCTTGACTCTTAACACTACCTCCTCCCTCTTAATGTCACAGATCACCTCTTCCACAATTTAGGGGCAGGAAGAGTACACAAGGTAATTCCCCCCATGCCTAGTAAGAATCTTTTCTTGAGGAATCCTGTCACTGATGTCGAAACAGTCGTTTGGGATTGGACCCATGATTTAATTACCTAAATCTATAGAATAATGTTGGGCATCAACCGCCATTCCAATGAAGGTGTCTGCGCCCAAAGTGATACTTTGAGGGTGGCTGTTATTCACCAATATTCGAATAGTGTTGTGTTCTAGGTCTACTACAGATGTCGGATTTCAATATAAACCTTGTTGTTGGAGATTGGGAATTTAGATTTATATATGCGTCCTGATTTTTGAAGTTCTGTCGTTGCTTACTTTTCAGGGGAAGAGTAAATTGTTGCACCTGTGCTGTGATGGTAACCTCCTCTCGCACTTGAACTTCAACCACATAAGGCAGAAATTGAGCTGACCAGAATGCTTTTTCAATGTTGTAAAAGCCCATGGGGTTACTCCCCATTCGAGATCAGGCTTTATTATTAATTAGGTCCAAATTGATTGCAAATCGGTTGAGATTATCACTTCCCAGATAAAAGGCCAAAGGGACATCTCTCATGACCCAACAATTATGGTCTATGCTTTTGTTGCCAATGGAAAGATTTTGCATGCACCTTTTAGGCAGGAGATGTTTGGAATTTGGGGTTTCCAGGCCTACTTCTCATGTGTTAATCAATTTAAATGTGGGAATGGTCTGAACCTTTGGGAGTTTCCTGAATAATTCTTCGCTAATGAAGCTCTTTTCATTATTTATGCATACTCTGGTGAGCACTGGTTCCTCCGCCCCCTTATTTAACTGAATGGGGAAAAACAACTGCTTGTCCTTTTTCTGAATGTCCATCAGACTTTGAGCGGACTGTTCCTTGTCTGGTTTCACGGGACTCGAGGTTTCTTCTGATTTTGGACTGGTGCATTGATCAGAGCATTGATCAATTATGTGAGAAGTACCATTCAGGCTTACGCAATTGGTACTTATTTTTAATTTGATGGGGCGGTTAGTCTGAGCCCAGAGGACCTTGTTTACACAGACGATCAGAGGTGATAACCTCCTCAAGAGATCATCCCCCCACGTTCCCCAGTAAACCAGGTGTGCCCTCAGGGGCATCATTTAGCAGTTACCAGGGGACGCAACTGCAAGCCCTGAGGTCTCCCTTGCTACCCCTACATTTTTCCTAATGTAAGCTCCTGGACTGTGGCCAGCACCATCTAGATCTTTGCTTTTTGAATGGCTGGCTTTCTTGTTCAGGCCTCTTAAAAAAATAAAAGAACAGCGGTTCCACATCTCTAACACTTTCAGCAGTGACCCTAAATAACTAAGAATAGGAATACCAAAAAATTTGCCTTTCTGGAATTCTATACAATAATTGCCAGACTCATTGAAGGTTTATTTCAGGCACACTTCAGGGGGTGAGTCACTGATTTAGTCTGTTTTTAAACACCTCAACTTAGTCTTTCATCCTTCAGAGGTCGATAAATGAGTGCCAACACAGTTTGGGTGATATTGTATGTATATTTGTTCTATATAAAGCGCTTACGCGTAAGTGCTATACAACAACACATCATTATCATTTGGCCATGGATGTCTGCTTGCATCCACAGTAGTAAGGATAATTTGGGCCTATACACACAGATATTAACGATACATATGGTGATCCCTTCTTGTATGAAATGTATATCATATTATAGTGATATCGTAATCATATTTTTCGTAGTGTACTTAGGAACAATGCTATGCGACGCTACTTCCTGTTTTGTCAAGGGGTGAAAGGTTGTGTTCCATCACTTCCCGTGATATCACTACGGGGTGGGATCAAATGATACCACTTCCTGTGATGTCATCAGAGGTCAAGGGTTGTGTGATGTCACTTTCGCTACCCCTGGCATTTTGGTGAAATGACATCCCTGTGTGCCCTTAGGAGTCACAACGATCACTGGATGTTTCAGCTGGTGCCGTCCAATTTTTATGCCCAGATCTGCAGTCCATTCGACAGAAATATCATTCCCGTCGAAATGTTGGAGTTGTCCAGGAAGTGGTGTAAGTGGAATTTGGTGGCCCTCCCCCATCCTGAGTTTAGTTGGTCAAAGGCCCTTTTTGACAGGAGGGTGGCTTGGGATCCAGTATCCACCAGAGCTGATAATTCACACTGATCTTGCACCTTAACTAGTACATAAAATCAGTCTTTTTTCTCCTCCAAAGTGCAAAGAAAGTGTGAATTATTTGACACCCCAGAGGTCATTGTCGTAATATTGAACTCAACACTGTGTGATCTTGGGCAATTTTATGTGTCGGAGTTCGGGAATCTGTAAAATAAACTTTGCAACTCTCAATGGGAGTTGTTGGGGAATCCTCCTTTTCCACAACTCCTTGGCTGTCCCCCGTTACCTAGCAACAGTTCTCAGAACCTGTTTGGAGAACTGACACCCCCGCTCTTCCACTACTATGTGGCACACATGTTTGGGGTTGAATAGTTTCTGGTTCTGGGTCAGTTTCCAGGTCTCCCATTTTTATTTGGGAGATCTCCCCCCGTTTTTGAAAGAGAAGGTCTGCTTACCTGAATCTTCCAGGGAGTCTTCTCTTTCAAAGGGGATAATCCGGAGTTCCGCCACAAAGTGGGTTCTTCTTTGGCCTCTCCTACTTACCTTTTGCTCTTTGGGTTCAAACATTTTGGGGGTAGAAGAAACTCTGTCAGGCTGAGAGGTTTTTAGGGGTTCTGTTTGTGTTAAAAAGGAAGCTCCCTCTAGGGCTTGGCTTCTCCCCTATACCCGGGCACCCTCCCCCGACCCTTTAGTTTGGCAGAGGTTTTCTACCATCATTTCCCCCCTGGGGCATCTGACCTGGGTGTTGGGTAATTCTGGGAAGCAGGGTTAGGTTGAAAGTTGGACTGTGCCCTCAGCATGCATCCCAGATCATTGGTCAGTTGCTGGACCGGTCACTCCAGTTGCAAGACCTTGTCTGGGTGGTAGGGAGGTCTCCAGTCATACCTCTGCTGTTCCTGAAAGGGGTAACTGTCCCTTATACTGGAGTAGCTCGGATACTGGAAATCCCCACCATAATTTTCCATCCTGAATCTCCCTTCTCCCAGGTTCAGAGATCTATTGTCCTTGAACCGGGGAGAGAGAGGAGGATTGTTTTGGAAGTTCTGGTTTGGGGATCTGAGAAAAAAACTCAGATTGGGAGGTGGAGTGATACTTCTCTCCTGAGGGAAGTTTGGAGGGAAGTTTCCCGGGGCAGTACTTGCCTGATTAGTTCCCCCCCCCTTGGGCTGGGGGAGTGTACACATACCCCAGGATTGGTTTACCACCCTTGTGCCTAGGACTTATATAGGTGGCAGAGTCAGAGGGATCATTGTTCTGAGCCCCTGCCTGACTACCATTCGATTGGGCCGGGTGTGGGGGGTCCCTTCTGCTTTTCATTAGTAGAAGGGTTACTTTTAGGCCCCAATGTCTCCAGATCCAATGGAGGGGTAGTTTTTACCTCCACCTCCTTTGCAGCAGCAGGGGTGTTAGATGGTTTGAGGGTTTTGGTGATATTTTTACTCTCAGCAGTCTATCGGACCTCATAAATCCTGATGGCCTGTTCAATCACCCAATCCAGGATCCTCTGCTTGTGAAAGTCAGGCACCAGCTGAGTCATTATGTATTTAGGGAGAGCATGGAAATATGGAGTTATGAACTCCCTACTATTTGTGTTCGTCTGCCGGTAAGTATGAGCAAATGCCTGCTTTAACTCCTGCACAAACTCCATAGGCTCCTGATCTTCCCCACAATGCAAGTTATATGCGGCCTTACGGGCATCTTGTGGGTGGAATTTCTTTTCAATATGGCCGCCTTATAAGTGGGCTATATTTGATTATCGTGGGCCTCCAGTCCTGCAAAGAAACTGGAGTACTCAGGTGAGGACGCCCATTTAGCAAATGCAATACAATCCACATAATTCCTGATCTGGAATGATGCAATCATCTGCTCATAAAGTTCCAGGTGCTCCCATACCGAATACTTTGCATTCTTGTGCTATGGGGTCATGAAGCTGTTTATGGCCTTGATTTGTCTTATTGGGTCTTTCACAAAACCATTGCTCTGCTTCTGTCTTTTTCTTCCTATGCACTGGAGTCCATTCACCTTCTGACTCAGAGCTACTAGTGATACTCCCTTCCCTGTCTTCTAGGCGCTCCCTGTCTCTATGAGACTGGGAATATCTCCCAGAATCACAGGGACTGGACTCTTCTCTCCTGGATTTCCTTTCCATCCCAGCATAGACCCCGGTTTCCTTGTCCCTCCTACCAGGGAGTCTGGGGAATTCCCCCTTTCCCCTGAATATACAGAGTTTTTTTAGAATGCCCTTCCTAGGCTTAGCGTCTGGCTTTTCTCCTTCAGCGAAGCGACAAGGTGGCTTCTTTGTAGTCGCATCTTCGGCCAATCTAACTCCCTGACTCTCTCCCCATAAGAGTTTTCATGGTCTTAAGTGCTTATCGTATTATTCCTTACTTCCCATGACACACTGGTCTGGCCACTTTCCGTTCTGTGTGGTAGAGATAAATACTCACCAATATCAGGTAGGGACTGGCCTTCTTGATCAGCTGAGCGAGGCGTGGGTACGTCTAACTGCCTCATGACACCCTGCTCTTGATAGGTGGCATACATGAGGTTGGTTTCCATTTGTGCACAAGAGTTTGTTAATGACTGGCATGATGCCCCTGTTTGGAAGGGCGCCTCACCTTGATCAGTGGGCCTTGTCCCATATCCTGATTGGTCAGGGTGCCTCCGGGCCTGTTTATAATTTTTGATTTCTTTGATGAGGCTCTCACACCTGTGTCTATCTTTATTTATTTGCTGTTGGTGGTCAGAGAGCTGGCTGGAGACAAATCTCTTTCTCTTGTTCCTCCCTACATTTTGCTGCCTCTAATAGTTCAGCTGCTATTTGCCTCACTTCCTCTACAAGCTCATTCCTTTCTTTTCTAATTCTGGTCAGTTCCTAAGAACCTGACTGTTCCTTTTCTACCTCTATTTCCAACTGATTCATCCTCTGAAATAGGATGCTGTTATCCTGATTCAAGAGGTCTTTTTCCTAAGCCAGCTGTGTCCTCTGTTGTTTCAGAGTACTTACCTGCTGATGTATCTGATCAGTCGTTTTGGGAATCACCCCTTTGATAATTAATTGACTATTTTCAGTTTTCCATTTTTTTTATTTCTGATTGGAATGCGATAATGTCCTCCAAAAAGACTTTATTAAGAGCAGACTGGTCATTTAGCTTGTGTTGCAGTGCGCTCAGATTTTCTACACACTCGTTTTGTGAATTTATGAGTGCAGAAAACTGAGGTTCACACTCTACACTCACTTGCTGCAGTGTTTTTAACTTTGCTTTGAGTTGTTGAACAAGATCCTGTGCCTGTGACAGGTCTCCAGCCTGATTCATCCTACAAGCCTCTCTATTTTGCAAACGCTCTTCTACTATCAGCAAATGAAAATATAACTGAACAGTTACCTGAGACATTTGTATCTGTTCATCACAGGCAGTTGTGGTCATATAGAATGCTTCAAGTGCCTTGTGTAATATTCCAGCTTGAAGCCAAATATCATAGCTTACGGAGGTAATCTCCCACACAATTCTGGTTTGCCAGTTTCCTGCATTGCCCTCAACCCATTCTCCTTTGAAAAATAATTCAGTTGGGAGATGCTCCCTGGCTTCCCCAAATTGTACAATAATCATTTCACAATTGGCCTTTTGCACTTTAATAAATATTCTTTATTCAGAGGCAAAGTCACCCTGTCCCTGCCAGTCAAGTCCTGGTGGCACTTTAACAAAACAAAGATGACTTTCCCTCTACCTTAATGCAATTGCACAAAAATAAATAAAATGTCACAATGTACTTGTCATGGGTTAGGAATAGGAAGCTAAATCCCGGACGAGCCCCCAATTTGTAACGGTTTATTGAGAAGCCACCCTCAACACAGGGAGTGCCTTCCCTCCCCAAGTGGTTATGCAAAAAAACAGTTTAACAGATTCCTTTTTTTTTAGCCCTACCTCAGATCATTCCCCTTGGATACCTCTACACTGAGCTAGCAATGAGCCAAGAACCAGGCTTGTGTACGGGGAAATACATTGGTATTTATTTAAATTAAAAGTAATAGAAATTAGTACAAAAAGGTCAAACACCACTTTATTTGTGCCACAACACAATCAAGTTCTGTCAGCATAAATAAATCACAAACATGAGTTAAAAATAACACCACCACAATTCTTCCCTTTCTGTAAAGTTCACTTTACAAAATAATTGCACTGATCAATAAAGAAGGCACTTATGTAATGTTGTTCAATTTTGATTTTCTTGCAGGCTTAAAAGGCTAGCAGTATGATTTCAAGATTGGTTCAAATACATATGGCAATTAAGATGTTGCCCAGACGTTTGGTTTAAAATAAACACAGGGTGATTTAGCTGTTTGTTTTTCAGAGCCCCCCCCCTTGCTCTGGTCTATGTTGGGAAGTCAGACAGAAAAATTGGCATGATTTAGGAAATATTTGATTTCAGACCACCCTTACTGAAAGGCCTGTGTTGGGGAAGCTGGATAAAAAGGTTGGATTGATTTAAGAACAAAAACACCCCTCTTCCTTAAAGAAGTCAGGGTCAGCTGGACAACAAGGATTACCCAATTAACTTATCGGCTATACTTTTCAGAGCACACTGGGAAGTGACCTTTGTTAATTTCAAATTTTAATACAAAGCCACCAGTAGCGTTCTGCCAAATGGGGAATTAATGACATTAATATTTTTGGTTACTTAGGCTAAGGAGCAACACACTTTTGCCCTCCCCACCCACTATAAAGGGAAAGTATTCAAGGTAAGCAGACTCCCCCACCTTTTGGTTTCCCAGGGCTCAGTTCTACTTATATAACAAGCATCTGTTAAAGGTTCAGGAAAGCCAGCTGCATCTCAGGACACTCTGGAAAGATAGGGCAGGGGTCTAGCCACTCCACTCTTAAAGATGGCCTCCCGTTCGCCACAATAGGACCCAGTGAGCTTTGAGGCCTTCCTATGGAAAGACGGCTCCACCCAGATACACTCTCAGCAGTCTCCTCTGGTGTCTCCTTACAGCTGTCAGATGGTAATTTTCAACAGCCTTCCTGGTGATCTGTCTCCCTGTCCTTCCCCTTTTTCTGTGTCCCTGTCCTAGTGCAGTCCCACTTATATAGTAGTGATGGCACCACCAATTTTACAATCTTGGCGAAGTACCCTACAATAATCCCTGCTACCAGGATTGGACAGTTACCCTTCCCTCCCAAACCCAGCACCCAAGTCAGGATTGGTTTAAAGGTTTGGAGCAACATATGGCAATTCTCATTTGTCATCATCTTTGTTCTACTTTCAACTGTTTTGCAAAACCTAGTAATGTATCACAACTTAATAATTTGGCTGGCAAATGCCAGACTAAACATATTTTCTGTTTCCGCTAATAATGGGGAATTAGATAAGCCGATCACCAAATCTGTATCATGTAGCATGGCCATGTGTCACCTTTCTGCCGTTTCCATAAAAAGCACAACAGTTATGAATTTGTAAGTTATTAAGCATATCCCTTATTTCAATTTCCACCCGCTCTCCAACTCTCACATTTGGAACATGTGCAGATCAGCCAGAAACCTAGTTTAACTGGCCCTTACAGTTCCCAGAGTCACAGGAAGATAAATTTCATATCCCCAAAATCGCCTGGAAATTACATTAAAATGGTACACAGATGAAATCCATCTGCTTTATGATGGCTGAGAAAAAGGCCTAAATAATAATAGTTCTTTTAAATAAATTGGGAATGTTCATGTGGAAAAATGGTCCTGCTCCTGCTTCCAGCCATTTGTTTTCACTCGTTCAGCCTGTACCTTTAACAGCCTCCTTTGTGTAGGTAGCTTGCTCTTTGAAGTGGGTGCCCCCATTTTCATAAATACTAGTCGTGCTCAAGCCATCTGTGACTTTTCTTGAAGTCCATGCTTTCAGAGCCAGCAGGTCTGGTTAACACTGAATTTTGACACTTTTAGCAGGACATGTTTATTACGGTTGGTCATTCGATGGGAGATGTGACATCCAGGCTGGAGGTGTCCTTGTGGAGTTTTGCCCACAGCCAGCAAAAGGGTCTGACTTGGGCTGACATTTTTTCATGAAGACAAAGTGGCTCTTCCAATGTCACTGGAGTTTTGTGGGTGAAACTTAATATATTGCTCTTTGTCAACCCACACATCATGTTTTGTTTTCCTGATATTTTTCTGTGAGCAGTGATTTTATTTTCACTTTTACTTTTTCAAAAAACGTATTTATTTGCACACACATGTGCAGGCCGTTTTTGTCAATGTTTCAAAATACTGCTTTCCATGTAACAGGGATCTTTGAGTCCTCCTTATTTTGTAAATTAAAATGCTGCTTATCCTTTGGTAAGGACAGGTAGGCCCCTTTCCACATGGCTCTTTAATTTTACTTGAATAACAAACACAAATGCCAGGCTGTTTTGTTTCAGTGTTTAAAATCTTGCTATTCATGTGAAAGGGACTTCTGTTTGGGGCCTTTAAATGCATCCCACAAAGGGAGGTCACCATGTTAATCATATTTGAGCAGTGAAGGGAGGTCACCATGTTAATCATATTTGAGAGGCTCCCAAATATACAGCTCCAGAATGAATGCAGATAGTGTGACCTAGGAGCATTAGACTGCTCCCATTTCCAAACATCTGACCCAGCCATTTACTGTATTGGGATCCTACTTCTCCGTCTTTGAGGGTGTAGAATTCCAGTGGAAACATTGGTGCCAGTTAGTGGTCAGAAGCGCCATGTGCCACCCTGTACTCTTTACGTTATGTGAAACATCTAAATGGGGGAAGATGATCTCCCACATACCTACTACTGTTGGGTAGTCTTCAAACATTTGAAAAGTTAAAACAAATGAGAGGCGTGCTTTATACACAACCCCACTGAATGTCGAGGGACTTGGGATGTGTAGTTTGTGAATGTAGAAGGTGTGAGGTCACCATAGCCATATAACAGGGACACTTTAAGGTATAAGTAGCGCAGGCCACACCTTGGGCTCACTATTGGTTCACAAACTCGCTTTGACCTCCCCAGTCATTTCACCTTGTATTTGGTTGGATCATTGTTTGTTATCTATTGATATTATCCCTCCAGCTCCCCTGGCCAAACTGACCCTTAAGCCAAGGAGAGAAATCATGATGCGTAACCTGAAAGCCCTGACTCTAGAAGAGTTTGCGCCTCTCCTGTCAGAGACGCTGGGTTTTCTTGAGGAGTTTGAAAGTGTGGATGACCTTGCCAACCACATAACCAAATCACTTATCGAGGTTACTAACCTTCTGGCGCCTTTAAAGAGCTGAATTAATAAATCGGAAGCCCTGAAAAAAACCTGGTTTAATGAGGTGGTTATTTCCATTAGACAGCAGAAACGTGCCGCAGAGCGTGATTGGCATAAAAATCCATCTGTTCTCACATTGGCTACATACAAGACCCTCGCTAAACAATATAAGGAGGCCATCACAAAAGCCAAGTCTGTTATAATAGCAGACTTCAGAATGCCAAGCCTGACTCTCTAAGGAGTTGTTTTTAATACTCGATGAGTTCAAAAACAAACCTTTGCCCGTAGCCTTCCCGGTAAAAGATGAGCACTTGTGTCAGGCCATTCATGATGTCTTTGCTAAAAAGATTACCTTGCATCAATCTAACATTTTACAGGTTAAGGGTGCATGATCACCACAGGAGATAACAGCCAATGCTCACAAAATACTGGCTTCCCCTCAGGCTCTTCCCCTTGTTTTTGACTTCACCCTTTGCTCCGAGACAAGTATCAGAAACCATCGCCGCCATGAAGCCCACCTATTATCATAGCGATGCTTGTCCAGCGAGCCTGTTCATTGAATGTTTAAAAAAATTAAGCCTGTGGGTCACCAAATTGCATTAATTGTTCCCTCATTGAAGGTAGTGTCCCCCTCTTTTTAAAAGAGGCCTTATTAAAAAAGGAGTCTCTGGACCCCTTCACCCCAGATAATTACCAGCCTATTACAAATGTGCCGTTTTTGCTGAAGGTGTTGGACAAAGTGGCTCACTTGCAGCTTCAGAATCATGCCGAGGCCCACAACATTTTTCTCCCCTGTCAAACTGGGTTTCAGAAAGGCTTTGTAACTGAGACGGCTATCCTGGATCTTAAGGCTTGCTTACTTGAGAACATGGATCAGGGGCTCTTATCAGCTCTGATGCTGTTGGATCTATCCTCTGCATTTGACCTTGTAGATCATAGTCTTCTGGCTGAAAGACTTCAATCAGTTGCAGTCTGCTAATTTAAAGCAGTCCTCTGGATCTCATCATTTCTTGGTCCTAGGATCGCTTGAGTCAGTGTGGGCAATGCTTCCTCTGACCCCTCCCCTATCACCTATGGCGTTCCCCAGGGGTCTTGAATCGCACTGATGCTGTTTAAATCTATATAATACTGTCCTTGCTCCTGCTTATTAGCCTAGGCGTGCTAGTGGCGAACTATGCTGACGACACTCAAGTTGTCGTCACACTCTCTGGCTCATACTCTGCGGTCTCTGTAGCTTTGAGCACCATCTACAGGTCCATCCATGTTTGGATGGCTGTACATTCTCTGGTATTAAACGCAAGCAAAACGGAGCTTCTCATTGTCGCCCCAAGCCATAAACTGTGATCCCTGCCAGGAGAATCTGCAAAGTTCATAATCATGGATACGCCCATTGTGGTACAAAAAAAAGTAAAAACACTTTGAGTGATTCTTGATGCTGAACTCTCCATGCGTCAAAATGTGGCCGCTGTCAGATCTGCCTGTGGCTTGATAAACAAATTGTTCAACAACACACACCCATTCCTCACTCAAGAGAACCTGGCAACCTTAGCCGCAGTTCTCGTGAATACAAGGCTGGCCTATTGAAAGAGTTTTCTTGCAGGTTGTGCCGCTTCTGTCATAGCCACGCTTCAGGTCACCCAGAATGGTGCAGTGCGGGCAGTTTCTGGTCTTGCCAGACATTACCACGTCATTCTGGCCAGAAGGGCTCTGTACTGGTTGCCAGTGAAGCATTGCATCATCCATAAAATATTAACTTTAACTCATACATGTGTTATAAATGCTGCCCCGGAATATCTCAAGGCGTGCATCCAGTCTTATGCCCCAAGTCGCTTACTCAGATCACAACAGCACCCGAGACTAATCCGCCCAGGTTTTGAGCTAGTGACGGCAGGCGGTCACAGCTTTGCCTCTCGAGGTCCTTGCGCTTGGAACGCACTGCCACCAAGCATTAGAGTGATTGACAGACCGCTAAAGTTCAAAAAGGCCTTGAAAACTTACTTCTTCAACCTTTCACCTGATTTGCACCACGATACTTTTCGGTTGCCCTCCTGAGTCTTGAGCTTTGCTACTGGCTTCTCCAGCCCTCTCTGTGTTCATTATTGGTCATGATTCTATGACAAGACAGGAGGCTCATATTATGCATTTCAATCTTTACTCTGAAACCACAGCAGAAAAGAAAAAAAAACTTCTACAAACAAAAATGTTTCAACAACAGAACTAGATAAAGTTCAATGTCAATGCAAGGGGAACTCCCCAAACCATCATGGAGGACAGGTCATGCCCTGCAGGGGACCAATGAGCAGGGACCCTCCTCTATATATGTCCATTACTCTAACCCCAACCCCTCTTTCTTTGCTGCTAACACCACAGCTAAGTCACTCCTTCTAGTTGTGCTTTGCTGATGAATAATTATCAAATTGTTACTATAATCATTTTATATTGTGTTGTCGTTTTTTTGTTATACGTTATAGCTCCAAGCCGCGTGTGCGGCGGAGTTTATTTTATGGGCCGGATGGCCCCTTAGCGCCAGTCCGCGGGTGCGGCAGAGTTTGTTTCATGGGCCGGGTGGCCCCTCAACTCCAGGCCGTGGGTGCGGCAGAGTTTATTTCCTGAGCCGGGTGTCCCCTCTGCTCCGAGCCGCGTGTGCGGCGGAGTCTATTTCATGGCCCGGGTGGCCCCTCAGCTACGAGCCACGTGTGCAGCTCCAAGCCGCGTGTGCGGCGGAGTTTATTTCTTGGGCCGGGTGGCCTTCAGCTCCAAGCCGCACGTGCGGCTGTGTGTTATTGTTCAGTTTCGACTGTGTTCAGGAGTCGGTTGGCCCGCCCACTCCTTCTCCAGCACTCTCCTTTCGGCGCATGGCCCACCTTTAGTTATATATATATGTATATATTGTTTTAACTTTAGCCTGGCCTGTGGGGGCATCATTTGTTTGGAAGTATACAGAAAGCTTCTGCTGCAGCACACGAGCGAGATGGATCAATAGGAGGGCTGCAGGTTTACCATGCAGAAGGACCTGGGTTCGCTGCCCGCCATGGCCAGTGTACACATTTGGATATATGTGTGTATATATATATTTATGTTTAGGTTTTACATGTGGATATTTTAAAAATATTGATATTTTAATTTGGTTTTCAAATTGTTTTTTTTTTTCAGTATATATTTAGAGCCTCATACGCTGCCAGTCTGCAGCTTTATTTGTTTAAGCGCTGCGCAGGATTTAGGTGATTTGTCTTCACTGTAGGTGCCATAACCTGCTCGGTTTCTGGTTCTGCCCGAATGCTAATGCGAGGTTTCCCTCGTGTACTGCTGGGCCCACACCCTGCTAGGGTGAGAAGTTTGAAGTGCGCTTGCTCAGTGTGTTCCTTCCTTAAAGTGGGCAGCTTTGTTTAGGTGCTGCATATGGCATTGGTGCTTACTTTCACTATTTGTGTGCCATAACCGCTTGGTGGCAGGCTTTGCCTGTGTTCTTCTGCGAGGTGATCCCCTCGTATGCTGCTGGTTCCACACCCTGCTCGGGAGAGCAGTTTGAAAGGCACTTGCTCAGTGTATTCCTCCCTTAAGGTTGGCAGCTTTGTTTAGGTGCTGCATATGTCAGATGTCTTTATATTTCACATAAGTGTGCCATTACCTGCTCGGTTCCAAGCTTTACCTGGGTTCTATGCGAGCTTTGCCCCTCGTGTTCTGCTGGTTCCCACCCTGCTAGGGTGAGCAGTTTAACATACACTGGCTCAGTGTATTCCTTGATTAAAGTTCACAACGTTGTTTGTGTACTACATATGGCATTGATGATTACCTTTTCGTTATGTGGGCCATAATCGGCTCGGGGACAGGTGTTTCCCTGTGTTTCTTCTGCGAGGTGAACCCCTCGTATACTGCTTGTTCCACACCCTGCTAGCGTTAGCAGTAGAGGTGCATTTGCTCAGGGTATTCTTTGCTAAGCAATATATATTTAAGTGGTGCCTAGAACACATTTGCATTTTCAGAAAATATCCTGTGAGGGCGTAACCCCTTTTTCTTGGGTATTTTTTATATTATTTTATATTATTTTATTAATTTCTTAGGTACTTTAAAGAAAAGAGTGTGTAGTATGGTTGTAACAGCTCATGTGGGGGGTTTGCACCTTCCTCTCTAGCTATCACTCTAGTGTTATCCTTCGTCTTTTTGCAATAGGTTAGTTTCAGGACAACTCAGTCCTTTCCTTAGGTTTGCTTTCCCGATTTCAAATGCTCCACCCAATAACTGTGCTGATTAAGCTGCAGTATTTTCTCTCAACATGAGGAAGAAAAAGGATGAGTTATGCCTCTATTGAGGACTGCAGGGCTGGAGGCTCTCTCTTTAGTGGTAGCATGTGTTCCCTTACTATAGGTCCCATTTTTGACATTCATTATACTATTGGAACTATTGGTGGAAACAAGGTCAGCTTGAGGGTAACTGTTCAGTTTTGTTGCATGGCAGGTTGAGTAACCGTGTTTCTTCTTGGATGAAGTGTTTGGAAACACTTGATGGTATCAGATAGACGATTTGCCAGATAATAATTTCTGGCGCCTGCCCATGGGTTTTTTCTCCCAAAGCTTGGCCTGTTGTTCAGCTAACCGTCTAACAGTGTGTTACAATTTCTCCTCTATTCGAGAAGTACAAGCAAGCTTCGGTACCCTCAAGAGAGTTGTTTAACCTCTTTCGTTTTATATCTATATATATATATGTATATATACATATACATTTTCTACAGTGCAGCGCATAGAGTGCTGGTTTTCACATCCGTGCTGTCCCTGCTGTTGCAGGTTCCTAAATTGGTAAGGTCTAAATCAGTCTTTTAGCCTGCTGAGATCAATAAGTGATCACCTCACACCACACACCGTTGGTAGTAGTGATGAGCACCTCTAGTATACCTGAGGGTTCGTAGCACTGTATAAGTGCCATTTTGCTATGAATAATGTGCTTAATTTTTCCTTCCCCGGATTTCCTTAGTGACCAGTCAGCCTCACACAAATACAGACTTAGACCTCAGGGTTTCAAGGGACAGTGTTCCCAGTTCTTTCGCAACCTTTCATTTACGGGGGATTGGTAATTATCCAGACCCCTCCCCCATTGTTCCTTTTCATGCCATCCTTGGGTGAGATTGCATCATGACATGCACCTCTTGGAGTAACTCCCGATTGTTTCTGTTTCCTTTTCACAGGAGTTCTGACTCAGGGCCAGTGCAAGCTCACTCTGAGCATTTCCCTCCCGTCAGTTACTTTCCTTTGCGCTATTCCTGGTATAAATTAAGTGGAGTTCTTCCACGGTTAAGGGGTTGGTCAGTAGTGCTAGAGTGTATTTATTTTAAGGGTGTAAAGCGAGGCTTTAATGTGGTCCTCAAGGTAGCCTTCTTCTGGGTTGCAAGGTTTTTCCTTGGATAAGTGGGAGGGGGTTCTCCTCCTTTGCGAAGAATCAATATCCCTTGGTGGGAAGAGGGGTCTGGGAGTGATACTAATCTCCCATCTAAGTTATTACGGCCCTCTATCACTATGCGTGCCAGCGTCTCTACATTAACTATCAGAAGGTGTCTTTCAATGCGATTCCCAGAGGGCTTGGATATATATATACATAGTTAATGACTGGATTTTTTCCTACTCACCTGCATGGCAGGTGGACCTTTGGGGTTTCACAAGAGTTTGTTTTTTGCGTTAAAGGTGCCAGCTCAGAGTACGGTGAGCTTCAAAGTTCTTCAAATGGGCTGAAATAGAGGTTGGGCCTCTTCTGGTGGGCAACTTCAGTTTAACTGTTTACTGATCAGTTATTTGCAGTTTAGAGTCTTGTTAAGACTTTGGAATTTAGAGGTCCTCCTTCAGTTAGTTTTGATCCTCTAGGGGATTTATCAACCATGGAGGAGGGAACAAGGTTCAAGCACCGGGTATGTCTACAAGGGGGTTTAAATATCCCTATAATGGTAACGATTGGAGGTAAGATACATTTTTCCTCTTTGTCAAGTTTGGCCTCTTAAGAGTCAGGTTGTAAATATATGCCTTTTGTCATGGTAGCAGAGTCCTTCTTCAAGAGCTCGGGAAGTCTGAAGGTCTCCGTGTTGGCGGTTTGACAAGTGTAGCGTTTCAGGTGGGGCCCCTCTCTTCCATTCTGCTGCTGCCTCCAGAAGACTTCCCTCCTTAGTATGCACATATGTCTGAAGACAATTGTAGGTTAATTCTATTGCTGTTCAGCTCCGCTCAGGATGGATTGTCCTATTACAAATTTATAAGATGACTTTTTACTCCCATTTTACCCTTTTGAAGATTTGTCTTTCCCTCTTGGTTCCCCAGTGTAGTTCTGGGACATGCTCTGTTTCTAATGCGATATCTTCCTTTAATGCAGGGGATGGAACCTACAAGACTTTCACCCCTATGGGGTACTTTTCTTTATCTCCAGGAGAGCTAGGTGTTCGTTTTCTTTGGTTTGCTTTCTAGGTCCCCAAAGATGGTATGAATGTAAGTGTTTTGAATGTTTGATTGAACAACAGAGGTGTTTATTTCAGATGGGGTTTGTCCTAACCTATTAGTATAGGTAAACTTTGTTCAATGTTTTCCCCTCTTTTAACCAGTTGGGTTTGGGTGGCCTGTAAGGAACGCTGGAATTGGTACATTTCCTGTTTTCTTGCAGTGGATTTGACTATGCCTTATAAGACAGTTTTTTTTCGGGCAACCTAGTCTTGGGCAATTCTCTGGCGGTCAACAGATTGATTTAATGAAAGCATTTAAAAAATGTTTCCTTTCCTATTATTTTATTATATTATTTATTATATTGGCTCTATTGTATGGATCATGTTGTACTAATGAGATGCAAGGGCTTTGAACTTGCATAATATGAGCCTCCTGTCTTGTCATATAATGACTAATCCCCCACACTAACGTGAGATGGGGGTTTAGATTCTATTAAAGACAAGGAGGCGATTATTATACCACCCACCCGCCCTGGATATGATATGATATGACAATTGTGAAAGGCATGTACACAGGTGGTTCAAGTGAGAACATTCTTTGGTTTATTGTTCTTCCCAAACACCCACCCACCCTTCTTGCTTGTTGTTCTTACAGGTACGAGTTGAGGTTCTGCTCAAGAGTGTGGCTCGCAGTTACAAGATTTGGAGTGCGTGATTTCGGGTGAGAAGTCCTATCCAGAAGAACTTCTTCATTGCTTCAGGCTGCGGAAAGGTTGAGATATCTGTTTTTGCTGGATCCTTTCTCCGCGCTACACAGTTCAACCGTTTCATTGGGCGTCTGGTGCAAGACAGCTGCAGAAAGAGGGGTTGGGATTAGAGTAATGGACATATATAGAGGAGGGTCCCTGCTCATTGGTCCCCTGCAGGGCATGACCTGTCCTCCATGATGGTTTGGGGAGTTCCCCATACATTGACATTGAACTCTATCTAGTTCTGTTGTTGAAACATTTTTGTTTGTAAAAGTTTTTTTTCTTTGCTGCTGTGGTTTCAGAGTAAAGATTGAAATGCATAATAATCGCCTCCTTGTCTTTAATAGAATATAAACCCCTATCTCACGTTAGTGTGGGGGATTAGTCATTGTTGTATTTTTTTGTTGTTTGCGCACCCTGAGGCCTGCAGGCTTATGGCACGATTTCAAATAAATAAAGAAATAAATAAATAATACTTACGTTATTGTCATTTCTTTCTAAGAAAATGTAAAATGAGTTAGTACAGTCAGAAAATTTGCCGATTTTTTTTTTAATTAAAGTTATCTTTTGTATTCTTTGTAATGTATTTCAAGATGCACACGTCTACAAATAGCAACTACATGTACACGTCATATGGCTGCGTTTTCACCTCAGAAACCAAGTGAATGGGCACTGAGCTGCCTAATGAGGCCACCTCTGGCGAGTTGGGAGGAGACTAAAGGAATGAAAGATTAGTTTGCACATCGTTTTTTTACATTTGAATAGTCCACGTGTTGCTGTTAATATCCAGCTTTTGAATCGGTTCCACGAATGCCACTACTTTAAGGAGTTTGGATAACAAAGTCGGTTGTCCTCGAACATTACTTGGTAGATTGAGTGATGTAATATGATAGGTTGCTTATAACGCGCTTAATACCCAGAGGTTTCTAAGCGCGGACCCGCGGATCGACCCTGTGGGGCTCTGTGTCATCTGGTTTCCAAAGCGAGCACGTTGCCTCTGAGCTATCCTCCCGAGACAAATCTGGTAAACGATCCATTATCTATAGTAGAGTGTCATATTTAAGAAATGCAACTAATAGGTTCTTAAAAATAATGAAAAAATAAATAAAATCGCACTCTGTGATCCAGTGCAGTGCCTTCAGCTGCCACTGTGCACAGGACACGAGCAGCCTTGCAAGCCTGTACACATGAAGGCCTGATTGGCATAATTAGCAACTCCCCTCCGTCGCACCTGAGGGGCGGCTGAGATGCCTACAGGATGCGCCTTGCTCCAGTCCTGCGTTGCACACAAAGGATCCTGTTACATCAGTAAACTGCTGGCCCTCTGGTGACCACGAGGTGGGCCCATTGCCTATGTTTTGCAAAATCTATAAAGCAAACCATAGTTCCATGATTTAATCAAACACACTGGCTGGGCATTTAAGGTGGATATACAGCTTTTCCTTGATTTTGTTTCACAATTGTTCAAGTTACAAGCAGCATCATGATGGCAAAACAACAATCCTGCTGCGGTCTTGCAAATCACAAAAATGCCCTAACCAAGAAAGCGGGCCACCTGCTGTAGCATCTTTTGACTAGATCACAAACCAACTCAAAGTGGTGGCGACATTGAGGCTTCCAGGAATCCTTCAATGACTTGCATGTTTTACCGGACACATAAGAAACCTCGTCGGCTGTTGCGTTTTATTCAGACTCATGTTTTAACTTCTTCGTGGTATTTGCGAGCTCCAATGGTGCTGCTTTTTGTATCGCCATATTTCTTTTACACGCACTTTCCAATAGCGGGAAAAATCACGTAGTTCTTAGGGCCGGTAGGATTTCATGCTGTATGTGTTACGCACTTCGTGTTAATCTGTAGTCTATTCTGCTGGGCGTTGCATTGTGGAGTTTAACTCTGCCTTGTCATGTGAAGCAACAGCTCCCTCTAGTGGCGTAAAGCTGCAACTCCAAACAGGAGTGTTTTGTGGATTTGGGGGGGTGGGGGCGGGGAGTTTGACATGTCCATTGCATTTGCATCGCGCATACTTCCATTCAGCGCATATCATTTTGTGTTCTCCCCGGGAGGTGCTGTAATATGTCTTGAAAGCCTCTGAATCTCAAACCCGACACCACAGGCGAAACCTAAAATAAAATGGTCGCTTACTGAATAGGATACTGTAATTGCATTAATAATGTTAGCGATGAAGTTACTGTGTGTTATTAAAAGAACACGCTGTTTCACACCATCGAACAAGGCCTCGTTTTTTTATGCCATTATTATCACTGTTTACCATCGCACCATCTCTTCTGACACGCACGGTACTGTGCAGCAGGAGCAAAGAACGGTTCCATATGATAAAGGCGGCCATTTTTTACAATTGACTATAGTAATCTGCCCTCTCTCTTTCCTCGATTCATGGAAACAAACATCAGTGGTGTCAGAATAGCTCAAGCTGCTTGATTTGCTTTTTCTTGCTACTAAATTGTATTGGATGTTCGCTTATACTATTTTCAATTTTCTGATTTCTTCTTCTGTTTACCTTTAAACTTCCTGACTCTGGTTTCAGGTCGTTCTCTTCTTTTTGTTTATTGCCTATTGATTTGCACACCCAGTACTTGCCATTACTAATGGATGGCTTGTTATAAAAAATACATGTAAAATACAAACAAAGGCCTGATTCTAGGTGCAATGTGTTTTAGCTACTTCATGCTTGAGAGTTAATAAGAGTGAAAAACTGTATGTGTTATTTTCTAGCACAGAGTGTCAACTCCTGTTGTGAGAGTGAACACCAGGACACCACACTGATACGCATGGTGCAAGTGATACGCATAGTGTATAGTGTGTACCCATCTTCACAGCCAACCATTGAGACAGCCCACGGTGATTTATTCCACTGGCCTTTCCTGTTGGGACCATCCCCTTTTTTTCTCTCGAACATTTGTTCATTGTCTTTTTTTTCTCTTTACAATGGGTCAGATTTATTGTCGATCTTCATTGTTTTGAGTGTTGGCTGATGCGCCTTGCATTGTGTAAGTTCCCCTTCTAAGATCTCGGGGGTCATTCAGTGACTTTCTAGAAACTTAATGTCTAAAGAACACTTATTCAATATCTGCCATTTTATGATTGTTGTTTCCATGCAAGGCTGATTCAGGCAATAGTCTCACATTCCATAAGAGAAGGCTCTTAAAGTGATGGGATGCACACATTTTGTTTTTTGTTTGACAAACTTTTCAATTTGTTAAATTACGGATGTGTGTGTCCATTCCTACGATAAGGACCCACGTGTATTTATTGTATTTAAAGAAAAGGGTTCTTTGTGGCTAAGACCTCCGATTGCTTAGTATGTGTTTGGGCTCGGCCCATGAAATCTATTTTTACTATTGGCATTCCCTTTAATGCTGATGCTGCAATAATGCACTTTGGAGGTTATTTAAGCTTTTCTATATCTGTAAGGTGGTGCAAGCACGCCGAGGTACAAATAATGTTTGAGCTCATTGCGCTGCTCAGTCATCCCACACTCTTATTATCAAAACTGTCCAGGCGCTTGCTGCCAAACAAAGGACTGTGAAGAGGGCCTAGGAGTTTCTCTTACCGGTGCATAGATAATGATTTGATTTTATTCTTTACCCAGGATAAACTCCAATCCACCTCAGAGGCAGATTATAGACCAAATTGAGGGTTTGTTGCAACCACAAGCCGAATAGGCAGGGTCTTTTCCTAAACACTAAACCTGTTATTAGAATACATTCTTAAGATATGCTACTTACAGACAACTTAGAACGAGTTCTGTTGGTCACTCAGGCAATTACACATTTGCACAACTACTTTTTGTGAATGTCTCGAAACTGGACTGCCCTGAGTCAACAAGCTGTACACCAGTATGCACGCTATGGGGTTTGGGAAGTAGCATGGCTGATCCCCCCCTCCCCCCAATCTTCCTTAGGAATTTTCCTTCAGGTAGCCAACCTTTGGCAGCACTTTCCATCAACCAAAACAGCTGTCCGTGCCAATAGGCCATCAAGATGTGGAAGCTCTCCTTTACAAACACTATCTAACAAATTATTCGGGACCTTATCTGGATAGATTGTACACAATATACACTGTGGGGGTGTCTCATTCGACGGTTTACACCGAGAAAGGGGTAGTGCTTGCCTGTATGGTCGTCCTGAGGGAAAACATGTTCTTGAGTGTCAGTACTCACGTGACCAATGCGTGGGTACAGCAAATCCTTGGACCATGAGGAAGAACCGGCTATTGGAATTTCTACAGCTGGTCACCCCGCTGTGGGCCTCCTCAACGAGGACGACCTTCCATTTGAAACACTGCCTTCTCTGTTTAACTATATAGACGGGACTGAGGTTCAGATGAAAGGGCAAGAAATACCACCAGGTATTCACTAGGCTGTAAGGAAAAAAAACCTGTTTTAGTGACTGAGTATAATGTAAGGACAATTGAACAGAGTGACCTGCACTAACCTGAATAGCACTGGGTTAGGCTTCAAGATAAAGAACTGTGGTGGCAAAAAAACTCCTAGCTTGGTTGTAGTGTATTTTTGTGTGGAAAAGAAGAGGAAAAAGGGAAATAGGAAGGAGGCTACGGGTAAGGGAGCGGAAATTATAGGGTTAGTAGGGACCTGTTTCCCGGGCGGCATGATGACGCACTAACTATTTGCAGGATGCACTTTATGTCACAGCGTAGCATCCAAAGTCCAGTGCATACTGTTCAGCAAGGGGAATTCCATAGGACTTGTGCAAACCGGGCCAAAGGCAAACAAAGGGAGGTCCAGTCAGCCAAGAAGTCAGTATGGAACCAAAACCTGATCCATAGGAAGTCGAGTAGACTCTAAGCAGGGTTTGGTAACCGTAGAAAAAGACATAGCAAAATCACAGGAAAGGAATCAAAGAGGACTTACTGAGATCAGAAGCGCCAGAGTTATGAGTGTTCAGTATTTTATGCTTCAGTGTTTTTTCCGAACTACGGGGTGACCTAGAGATGTGTGTCGCTTACTGATTGTGCACTGCATAGCTGTGGAAACTGGAGACGCGCTGTGAAACAGACAAGCAATGTCTGGGGTAAAGGCACAGCGTTGATACAAGTGCCATGGCAACCGTCAGGAGCGCTGAGTGAATTGCACGGGATGGCGCCTCCCACACGGTAGGTGAGTGCTCTGTTCACGAACCGTGACATTGAGCGATATTCTCGCCCTAGGAAAGGATATCTCCCTAATGCTACCCGAAGATTGAAGGATGTCCCTTTTGGGAGATGGCAAGTATTCATGCTCTGTAGACGATTGTGGGGGAACCCACTAATTTTAGTCAAACTGAATTAAAAGTGCATAAATGGAAAAGAAGGGGCTCAGGCAGTAGAGGGTTGTCAATGTCCTGGCTCTTCTTATGTGGTGGGGTATGGGCCAATATTCCCACCTAAAGGGATCAATTAACACATTATTCAAATGTACATAACCCACCAGTAAGGGGTCCATTTACTGGCCATCTCCTGTAGGAAGCCACAGCTCACATACCAGCCTCTGATCTAAGAGTTGGTTTTGTCTGGCTGGAAGTTGATGTGTCTGGAAAGAACATGCGGCCTACATTAAATACGTTACTACAGTCAATTTCATCATATGACTTGACTCTCCTTTCACCAGTAGAGCAAGCCTGTGACATACTCAAAGTTATGTACCCCCACTTCGTGGGCACGCATAGAGGCCTTGCTGATGTTGCTTGGGTATTATTTTGCAGGTTTTATTTTGAATTGTTGATTTACACTACTTTCTTAAAACATATATTTGCTTATATGCCCATAGCATTTAATTAAGGAAGAGAAATAAAAGACCATTATGATTGTCTATATGTAGGTATGGTTCAACAGAAACTAGAATTGTCCAAGGTGCAGGAATCCAGTCTTATTTTTGTTTAAAGCAAATGTTTCACTGACGTGAGAAGAAAGATTATGCCGTGAGCAGATCATGGTTTCTGGTTAACCTTTACCAGGTGTCCATCTTAAGAGACCTACAAGCCCACCCAGAAAATACAAGCTTTTCTAGCTCTACTACTTATCTATGGTAAAAGGAACAATGTGTCTGAGGGGCATTGGCAAGCCCAGCCATAAACTGAGCTCTGCACAACACCCAGTGAATCCTTCTATATTTCAGAAGATCCTTCCTGTCCACACCCAGATTTGGGGGTACAACTGGCACGGCAACACGGGTTGCTGAGATCAGAAAACAGATTAGCAGATCTCGTCTGCCTGATGGGCTTGGCGAGGGGCATGGCTTGGCCCATTATTGAAGTGGAGCCAGTGCACACTGGAGACTGGTCATAATGCCATCCGTCAAGATTGAGTATATTGGAGCGCCGTGCACTAACAGAGTGGCACAGTTAGAAGCCAGTGCAGCATCTACAAGAGGTAGAGCCTCCCCCCTCTGCCTAGTTGGACTCCAGGGGATGCCATTTGGGGCTTACGCATAACAGGAGTACTCCCACACAGAGGAGGGAACACCATGTTCTTAGTTGTATAATTTGTTTTGATGGACACCTTTGCCCATTCCTTTGGCGACCAGCTCGGCACTAATTTAATAACCACACAATGGATTGGCCAGCAAGCAGGGACACTCTGGTGGAGTCTCCTAACATGAATGGCTGTTGCACTCTGCCATAAAATGGCTGAGCAGACCTGCCATTATGAATGCACTCGAAAGCCACCAGCACACGATCACCTTTCAAGCCGGATAGCGTGGGAAGACATGCGAGGGACATGTTTCAGCACAATCTGAGTTGCCCTACCCAGAGCAGTCAGAGCGTGGCCATGCAGATTCTGATCTTAGTTTTAAAATGAGTGCTTCTGGAACTTAAAGCTGGCTTGTCCTCACTTGACACAAAGATCGATACTGTCACTTGTGAAGTGCCCCATCTGCAGATATGCCTGCATACGCGCGGCAACGGGTTAGTATGTGATTGAGGGATTTATCATTGTTTGTTTAGTATGTATGCTTAAGTTTGAAATATGTTGAAGAATATTACTCTAAAACAGATATCTCCTTTACTTGGTTAGATTTGTCGGCAAGATAACATTTGCACATGATGAGGGGATTTTGAGTTGTGAAACGCATAGTGGTGGATATGAGAATATTCAAATGAGAGACCATCTTCATTGAGGTTTGACATTTTATATCAATTTTATATGGATTAGTTAGATGAAAAAACACTTGTCACTTTTTGGAATTAAGTTTTTTCTGAAATGTGTCCTTCTTCCTTCATTTAAAAGACATTTTGATGAATTGTATAAATTTCCTTGAATGTCAATGAAAAAGAATTTTTGGTTTAGATTAAGTATCACTATTGTGAATTACGATTTTTATGTATTAATTTGTTGTATTAAAAGAAATACATTAAACATATGTAAATACATGTGGAATCTATTGTTCCATTGGGCGATTGTGCAATACGCGCGGCAACAGGCCAGATGCTGCTGTGGAGAGGATGCCCTTAGTCGCAGAGTCTTCTTCCACAGAGACTGCTGACATTCAAGAAATGCAGGTTCTCTGAAGGGTGGTCACCGTGGAAAATGACGCGTTGGAGGCACGTTTCTGAAAGATAACTGGAGTGAGTCCAGCAGCATGGGAGCCATGGTGACCTTCATGGAACAATCTTTAAATGAGTCACGTGATGCATCCAGATTCTCTGCAATGTGTTTGGCTGCGTGTGCACATATCTTTTTGGCCCCAAGACCAGTACCAAGTGCTTTTCGATGGACCGTAATTTCCAGTCTTTTTAAACTGGAGACAGTGGCGTGATTCTGTGGATGGCACGTGAGGGAAAGCTATGCTTTACGGACACATTGCATATATTTCCAGATTGCATTGTTGCTTTGCAGGCCTCCAGATGTCAACCCCAAATCGAGGCCTCATAACACACGCTATTTCATTCGCTATCCAGCAAAACCTCATAGTCCACGGAGTCAAGACTGTTCTTTTCCATAGAGGTAGCTTGCAAATTTGTCTCCACGCTTCATGCAGTGTCACCTGCACAGAGCTCTTCAGTCAAGGCCAATAGGATTATCTTATATATGGAACGTCATTGTATCGATGTATCCTTCTTACAAGAAACACATTTTTCTCAACTTCTGGGAGCCAGTTTTGTCCGGGTGTGTGGTAGTCACTGATCAAAACCAGTCCAACTGTGCATCTCTTCAAAGCTTGTCTTAAACTTCACTTACGTTCTAAAGAAGGAGCTCCCCTTCCCTATACCCATCCTCCCTACCTGTGTCTACCACTGCCTCTATTGATGCTCAATAATGTAATTTTGTATATTTAATTTGTACTCCTATAGTTTGGTTAATGTTACTTTTGTAAATCACCTGTGTTCTTATATACATTTTGTTTCTGTTTGTTTTGTACCTGGCATATGTCCTAGCTTTTTTACACCCCCATAAACTGTCTCACACGTTTTTCTCATCTCTATGCTGTTGTGGACACCCTTGTGGGAATCCTTCTGTCATCTATACATGAGTTATTGTAAGTCCTTTCTGATCAAAATTGACATCCCTGTTTTTCAAATAAATACAATGATTTGTATGTTTTTACATTCACCACACACACTAAAGGGTTTGTCATCACCATTCACCACAAATTACAATGTTGAAGTATGTACAACTGTTCAACTGGATGGGGGAGATCTCTGGTTGGTTCCAGGACAATAGGTGATCAAACTATTACTTTGATCAATATTTACATGTCCTCAGAGATTCACGGGTAGGTTGCATCTTGCTAGAATTTCTGGATACAGCTACAATATGGGGTGATGACCGGCCCAATGCAGTAACTCGGTCCGAGAACATCTCCAATGAAGCGAGTCACATGTGTTATAGGATACCCGGTGGAAGAGCTGCATGCAGGCTCCAGAGATTTTCCATTATTCATCCGTACACAATGCCACACATTCTAGCGAGTTCTTCCTCCCATCCAACCTCTGCACTCACTTGGTGCAAGAGTGTGCAATTCTCATAAGAACGCTCGCAGATCACTGCCCGTTCTACCTAAATTGTTGGTGCTCATTTCCGGCTAGAGGTTTAAAAGTGAGTAAGTACTAAATGTGGCTCTTCTGTCTGACCTGCACAACACAAAGTGACTTTTGATGCCAACATTGCTTTGGTTGTCCCTTATTCCATTGTTTGGGAAATGTTATAGGTTTCAGTTGTGGGATATGATTGGTTAATGAATGTGGGGGTCGTCTACATGTTTAGGAATAGGTTGAGGGGGCAGGTTAGATGGAAAATGCATTTCAGATGTATGGTGATCCAACTTGCAGATGTTAAAATCAATCTAGCCCAATTCCACAAAGCACATGCACATGCTGTGCCGTCTTTTGGCCTGGTTCCTTCCGAGATGAAAGATAATGGATATACATAAGATGTATGGTTTATCAAGCAGATTGCACTATAATGAGAATATTTCCCACATTTCGAAGGACTTTAATTCTCATGTACACACGTTTAAGCTTGATAAAACTCATTGAACACAAATTAATGCGCTTAGAAACCTCTTCGGTATTAAGCGTGTTATAAAAAAACAATGATAATGCCCGTTAGGCTCGGGGGCATCTGATATAACGCAACTTGAAATTAAGCCATTTTGGGGGTAACCGTTCCCCCTCCCCAAATCCCTTTCTCTTCCTTGAATAAGAAGGGATTGTCCGTCACTGTATGTAAGTAAATCATGCTTCTCCATAGTTCTGAAGAAAAGCCCCTTAAAAGTGAGATTGACCCAGCTGCAACTGCATGAGAGACGAGCCCATACCAATCAAGGCCAGCTGCTAATCCCTCCAGGTCTTAGATGGGTTGGCAACCACGTTTCTGTCTCCCAAACAGCATGGCATATCCTGTGGCACAGCAAAACTAAAGGATGGCTGGAAGGTTTAGAATTCATCTTGATCTCTGGCATCATTCTGGCCAACCCATCAGGTCAACACTCTTTGCCTTCCAAGCCGCTACAGGAAAAGGAAAAGACTGTATGCAATATGCCCCCCCCCCAAAAGAGGCAGTGTAGCCCGAACTGCATTGTCAAATCCCTACTGTGCGTGCGCTCATCCAACCGCAGGCCTGTTTCTGCCCGATTGGGTGTCATCGGAAAGGTGTAGCTTGGGTCTCTCTGTCCACCAAACACAGGACCCACGTCTGGGCACACCCATCCCACTCAGTGAGACTTCAGCAAAACAAAGAGGGGACGGCTGCAAGATTTCAAATTATACAGTGTTCCACAACAGCTTTGGGTGATGCAGGTCCAGCAATTGGTTTGTCAATATTGATGTGGGCGTGGTCAGGCTGGGGCGGGCACCAATTTTAGCACCAGGCAGAAATAGCATTACTATGAAAATGGGAAGCTGCACAGTGGCCATCTTTAGAGCTGCAATCCAGTGCACAGCAGCCATTTCCACCAGCCATCAAAGGCAGAAGAATAGTGCAACCATGTCAGAAGACCAATCAAAACGGCCAGAAATGCGGCGCTGCAAGTCTAAGTTCACGGAGGCAGAGCTCACCGTACTTTCAGAAGAGGGTGTGGGTCATGCTGACCAGCCTTTTGGCGGCAGTAGTCATAATACATACCAGTTTAAGGCAAAATAAGGGCACCCCTTGGGCAGCTCCCTGGGACATAGAAGATCTCAGAAAGTACTGGAATGACCTAAAAGCCAGGCTGCAGTCTCTTGTCACACCATTGCAAGGAAACAGCATTCAGAAGTACTGTGGAGCCACCTGACCTGACCCCCTGTCAGGAGATGGTCAGCAGCATCCTGCATAAGGCACTGTGTTGGATCTACTGAATGTGGAGCTGGCAGCCAAGGTAGGCCTGATACGTATATGATAGTCAATTTGCCAATATCATAGCCAGTATCAACCTCCTGACACTGGGGCTGCCAATTCACATGCACAATGGAGTAAAGCATTATAAAGGGCATCAGGAAGGTCACACCCCAGAGTAATTAACCTGTAGTGAGAGAACACACTCCAAAGTACCATATTCTTCACATAAAGGGTACATCATGTATCCTGAATTACACACTAACTCAACAGTCTGTAGATATGGCGCATCACTCTCACACACAGACATCCCCAAACATGAAATGTAATGGACCACACAGACATAAAAAGGGACACATCACCATTCCACATCCCAACCAATAGCAACAAGGCCTGTGGAGAATGCATTTGCCATCAGTGAGAAGTAGTAACACATCTCGTCACTCTGATCGTGTCCACTCCAGTGTCGCCATTGCCGCACCTCACCCATTGCAGACGGGTAGAAAACAGATATTGGACATTCTGTCAACCCTACTGAGGTCATATGTCCACAAGAACACTTGGCTGACATGCGCATTTATTGTGCGTGTTCAGTTGGACGAGTGCTGTGGAGAGTGCTGTCTCGCTGTCCCCCTGGTTTTATTACTGGAGACTTGGAAGCACTGGCTCAACTGTTTTCTACAATGCTACTGTGTGGACACTGCTACACGAGCTAGACTATTGTGGATTGGCTCAGTGCTACAATCTTCATTCAATCCATTGGCTCTTTCAACCGAGTCTATGGCACAGGAACAACTGGAACACACACAGGCCATGTGTGATGCTATTCAGGGGGCATCGAGGAGGGTGGCATCCATTGTGGAGAGGAGCAGTGCTGATGCCACTGCTGATATGGTAGTGGGCCAAAGGATGCAGGAGTTGGCAAAGTATCTTTCCTCCATTAATGAGACAATGCTGGGGACCATTACACTACTATATATTTGGCAACAAAGGGGGTGGGAAGCATGACAAGGGCATCACCAGGCTATCTACAACTTGCTCTCCCTAAATACTCTCCTTCCAGATCTTTACGTTCCTCCGGCACCAACTCTCTGTGTGTGAAGTGCTTCATTAAACAGCCACATGGTGGCCGATCTCTCACCTCAGCAGGCTCCCTCCTATGGAATAGCCTCCCCCTTCCTCTTGAGACGAGTCTCCTCAATTTCTGAAAGCTCCTCAAGACTTTCCTTTTCACCTCCTCCTTCCCTTTCTCCCTCCTCTGTTAAATCCCATAGTTGCTGAGCTTGTTGACCAGGGCCCTTATGTGTCCTCCTGGGCCCTGGCCTCCCACACCCAATTGCCTACAGCAACCAGCGCTTTGCCTTGGTACCCACTGGCCTATGTCACCACGGGCCTGCACCTATTATTGGTGGCTGTCTCCACTCCAGCTAGGCACTTACAGCTGCTCATTCTCTAGCTCTAGATACACCTAGCACTTTACACCCCCCTCCCACTCCCCTCATCCCTTCTCTCTATCTCTGCACTTGCACGTTCTGCATTCTCACAAGGCCTAGTAGGTCCGCCTCTATCTTTAATTGTTGCGTTTGTTCTTCATTCCCATGTCCCCACCCTGCTGCCCTGTGGGTGCTTTGAAACACAATTTACTTGATGTATAAGCGCCTTACAAATTCACAATACATAAAATCTCCTCCAGCAATAAGACCATGCACTACTATATATGTGGCAGAGTTGGGGGGTGGGCGAGAGAGACAAAACCAACTCCATCTCAGCCACACCCAGAGCAATCTCTCTCCAGCACCCCCACTGAGGCACTCTGATCAAAGGCAGCCCCCTCACCACCAGCTGCCCATGAACGTGGCAAGATTCTACAGAAGTAGGAAAAGCCATGCCATAGGCACTGCTTAGTGGACGCCGGTGGTGGGTAGGCATGGCTGTAGCTCTGTTGAAGAAAAGTTAGCTAATTTATCCAGTGGCCATTTTATGTTAGTTATAGATGTGCTTTTAGTGAAGTTATATTCCAGTGAAACATAGATTGAGGTGTTTACAAATAGATCTCAATGAGCTCCAGATGGATGATGCATCCCCCCTGAGGTGGACTGTGAAGATCATCAACATTGGAGTCTGGGTTAGCATTGGCATTCTCTGGAGGTCTGGGGACATTCCTCCTAATGCACACACTGTGCAAGATCATGACAACTTCCCCACCTTCCCAGGTCTGTCCATGAGTTCCCCACCTGGTCTGGTGCAGACACCAGAATCTTCCTTTGAGCAGTCCAAATCTGTGCTCTGTACACACTCTGCTACATGTGTGCCTCACTGTGCACCACCTCCTGTGGCGTTACATGGTTTCTGGTAGATGTCCTAAACAAATGACAGCAGCAGATAGTCAGTAAAGGTAATTATGTCATAGCAGGGGTTTGTAAGTAGACATCATTCTACTGTGCTGCAGGTCTGTCATTTTCATCAGGTATACACAGAACCTCTCGCTCAACGACATTAGGGGGTGTACCGTTAATCCTGCTGCATGGTGAATGAGTTGGCCACCATTCTCACCCCACTATCCCAGCTGCAACTCCCCCCTTACTCAATTCAAAATGCCTGGCTTGTTGCAGCTATTCAACGGTACGCATGGTACTGTGTGTGCCTTTCTGGTTGTTATAGGGAGGTAATTATTGTCTGGGACAGTGGTACGTGCCTCAGTGCATGCCAGTGTACCCTACTATTATGCCCTATCATGTCACAATGTTCCACAGGGGTTAGAAAGCTCTGCCCACATACACATGCATGCATTCATTCTTTAACTCGCGTGCACCGTGTACTGACAAATGTTTGGCCATGAATGACGTGTCTGGCAAAATTCCTATGCCCCTTTCACCCCTTCTCATTCTTTGCTCCACATGTGCGTTGCAGTCAGTTTTGCTACTTACCCAATATCCATGTACAATGCCCTGCATTTGTCCATGCATCCTGGCAAGGTGCTGTTTCAAAAGACCCCTGCATCATGGGTTGAACCAGGCAGAAGTGTGTCCTACAGTTAAATCGGCATTACGCGTCCTTTGTATATTTATCAAATGGTACTGCAACCTGTTGCAGTACGTGCATTCCTGTGCCAGGGGAGAGGACCAGTGCCATACGGGGTAAGTACAGCAACCACCTTAAGGAAGTGGGCTGTGGCATACACCTGGTTCAGCATGACAGGCCTTGCAATGTCATGGTGCTTCAAGCACCTGTTCCATTAACAGTGCATTCAGTTAATTGTCTGTCAGTTCATAGCCTTGTTTTTCTTTCTTGTTTTTGATTTTAGTTTATTTTTCTCCAATACTCCTCAAGGTATTATGTATTGATCATTTAAAGGTATTTATATTTCAAAAGTTTGTTTAAACTGTATGAAATAAAAATAAAAAAAATGGTGAATCAAGCACCTGTTCCATAACGTTTGAGAAGGTTAGCTGGGCCATGCCCTGTAGCATTCCAACAATGTAAAGATGCCTGGGCTTAGCTTCAGCAGGGGGGAGATGTCAGGGGGTCTGCCTGTAGGATGGTCAGCAGCTTGGCTGTTGTGTCCCTGTTCACAGAGGGTCTGACACGATGCTTGGGTGGCCTCCTCACACATATCCGCTGCCGTCAATGAGCCCATATCCTCGGCAGCTGCATGTCTCTGAAGCTCAATGTACAGCAGCAATTATGGCAGCCATGTCTGCTAGGGGGCTGGAAGTGGGGTTTGTGGAAGGTGTTGGCCTGAAGTACTCTTCTAGATGTATTATGGTTGTCAGCAGCATGCATTTACCACCAACTATTTTGCCATCATTTCACCTTGTAATATGGTGGAATTACAATTTGCTTTTTTGGCACCAGTTCATCCAGCATAACTAGTACTGGGGGAATTACCACCAATGGTGTACTACTGGGAATTAGCCAGTGAAGACAAATTGCAGTAATTCCATTACAGCTATTGTTCCCATTACTGCCATAACGAGACTCATTGGTTATAGAAAGAGCCACTTTGGAAATGGGAGCGGGTGGGGCGGTTGAACAGAGGCACCGTAAAAGGTTTACAGGAGAGACTCCATTATGGAGGACATGACCAACAACTTAAATCAGGTGCCACTTTTGAACAAAAGACTTGCAGGTTTTTGAACCACAGAATATCCTCCATGTAAAGGGGAACTTGGAGGGTGCTGAAGGGCTCCTGCCACATAGACCATGGAACAATTATGAAACATCTGTTTGGTTCTTTTACCAGTGTAAAGGAGGTCCCAGACATGGCCTGCACCCCTTCCCCTCATTTTGAGGTACCAGAAGCGTGCTCGCCAAGGTATGTGACATAAAATGACAAATTATGAAGAGCAAATGAACCTACAAAGAGCTGCACTGGGACTCTGTCCGGTATACATCAGAAGATCCATACCAGTTGAAGCACCCATAACCAGACAACCCTGGGCAGCACGGTACCATATCAGACAGACATACCAGCCGTTGATACGAAATGAGGAGTACCTACACACGGTCCACAAAGAGACCCCAAAATCCTTAATGGAAGGCCAGTGGAAATGACACGAGGGCCTTAACAAACCTGTGAATAAACAAAAGCAGCTATCGAAGATAACACGCCAGTGCAAGTAACTACGACAATGTTACAATGTGAGGAAACAGTGCTACGAGACAAGATGGAAGCAACGGTCCTGTTAAACGTGTGTAAATAGACTTGAAACGCAAGATGCTAAGAAATCGATACTGCTAGCAATGCTTAGTAGAAGATAGAGCAGCAAGCGCCAACCATATATCTACCTCAATAGGACATTATACAAATGCAACTCCATTTTGTAAAAGCAGAAATGTACCCAGGCGCCCAGAGGCCTGACAGGCCAAATTTCGAAACCCAGCCAAAGGCAAGTGAAGGAGCGGAATCAAAACTCAACAAAGAGCGGCTCATGCCTAGGAAATCGAGGTCAACCAGAGAAGGGGAGGAGAGCATCAGCTCACAAGACTCCAACTTCAGAGCATACCAGCCTGCCTCATGAAGGTCAAGATAAGGGGGGCCCATGCAGGTGGCGAGGCTGAAACAGAATTAAATGCACTAAAAGCTGGAAACTGAAGCAGATTCATGGTGAACTAACATGTGACCAGCCAGGCGCTAAGAAGTACCATCGCCTGATGTCATCCAGGACCCGAGGATGCCATAACTTTTCCCGATAAGAGACTACAGTTTTGAGGCCAGCCTTAGCCAACTAATTGACTCATCACCCTAAAGCACGGATTGATTGATTGATGGAAGGGAGGCAGGGTGAAACCTTGGACACCAGGCACAGGGGTGTCCGTTCTGCATGCTGCTAATTAAAAGTGGAAATTTATGTCTAGGGGTGTAACCTGCCCAATCACAATAGACCACGTTACCTGGAGTCCTATAGATACTGTAAACAATAGGACGTCATAGATGTAGTGACGTCTATTATGCGTGATGTAGAGGGATGGGCATAGACACCCACCCGATAAGAGTTATCCAATCCACATGCCCTATTATCATATACAGATATAACACCTATACTTAAGTTACCTTTCCTAACCAATTATATTGCATGATGATTTTTTGTAGAATTAGAAGTCAGTGATGACGATTTTTACCTATATTCGGGCAAGAAGTAAGAGAAACGTCTTGCTGTTCTATAGTTGTGGAAAATGTTTGAAGAAACGAAGGTGGAAGAACCACCCACAGACTGGATACTAAATATATGTATGGAGGCGGGTGAGACGCCTACCTCGCCACCAGCCCCGCCTGAGCCAGTCATTGAAGGAAGCAAGTCAGAGGGTCTTTACACACGAAGAGAACTTAAAGCAGCCATAGGGTATAACAACCTCGCATATGAGTCGCCTACGTACAGTAGTGACGATAATAAGGGAAAAGCACAGGAAAACAATATCGCCTCTGCAGTCTTAAGGGACAAAGAGAGATGCGAAGATGAAGGGAAAGATTGGGCACGGAGTTGTGCACCTCCAGATAAGGAGAGAGAGGGAAATAAACGGAAAGGAAATTAAGGTAGAGGTGACGAGATAGCATTCGCAAAAGATGAATGGATGGGAGGTCAAATATTGCTGAAGTTGGATGGAAAAGGAAGTGATGATTTGAGGCCAAGGGAGAGGTCTGATGAGACGCAAAGGAGAGAGAGAGAGAGAAAGATGGAAGGAAGAGATTAAAGGACTAGAAAGAAGGATAGGCTAAGGCGAGAACTATATCGCGAAGAGCAAGGAGTACCGCTCAGTCACACACAGTACGCAGCCTATAAAAAGTACAGGCAGAACATGTTACGGTTAGAGGAAGAAAGGAGAGTGCATGAAAGGGAAGTAAAAAAGCGAGAAGATGAGGAAAGTAGAAGGGCAAAGGAACATAGAAACGAGGGAAGTAGATAAGGCTAGAGAAGAAGCAAAGCAGCGAAAGGAAATAGATGAGGAAGTAGAACGTAAGCGCAGACAGAGGGCACGGGATCTTGAATATTTGGAGCGGGAAGTGATTAAACCCAATCCTACAGTAGAATGGGAAGACATAGAAGAATTCTTTCCTGCAAGCGATGCAGTACCAGGTACAAGCGGGACAAAATATAGAAGAGGACTTCGACACCAGAAGCATTGGGGAAACGATCGGTAAAATATACAACGAGATGGTGCTGGAGCAGATATCCAATGGGGGCAAGGGAAATTGAGCGCTTAGAGAGCACTCAGCTATGTGACACTGAGGATGTCACCCGAAGTAGTGGCAGCAGAGGACTGTCCCTAGACAGGCTGGAGATTGGTCAGAACGAAGAAGATGCAAGGAGTTGTGTAAACTGGGAGTATTCAGGATCTGACTCCGGCGGGGAAGTGGAGGATGTAGCACATGAGGAAGGGAGTCGGTATGAAAAACGGCTCCCAGGGGACCGAGAGGTACGATGGTCAGACGCTAGCGGGTCCACAAGTAGGGCACCGAAGTCTGATGGTCAGAGGGGGGCATCAGCACCTGCCTATGCAGACAGATTAAGGGCATTGCCAGGTAGACGGCAAGGCAGGAATGCCACCCCAGCGATAGACCGGAGAGCTATGGGGAAAGAGAAGGAGGACTGTGCATACCAATTCCCGTTGCTAAAAAAGGGGGGAACAAGACCACAATATATTCCATGGCCACACATGGCCCAAGAGAACCTTAAAAATAAGCTTCCAATGCTGACATCGGGAGCCGGAAAGTGGATACACGAGTTAGAGAAAATGACAGGGGGTGTCACCTTAGCGATAGGGGACATTAAGGGCCTCCTAATTGCCATACTTGGTGAAAGAGCAGAGGATGTACGGAAACGAGCATGCTATCCTAGGGTAACCCTAACTAACACTTCCCATGACGGAGCACCATTTAATAACTGTAGGGCAGCAGTGTGGAAAGTGCTGCGAACACTATATCCAGACACTTCTGATATGGGGGCTATAATGACTCGAAAAATGAAAGTCAGAAGACCCGTTGATTTTTTAAGACTTTTTAAGACGTTGGGTGCTCGAAATGCACGAGTCTTGGACGAAATCTATCCCTGTATTCTACCACATATTTTGCCAAGGGTTGCCTGAACCGGTGCAGAATCAGCTCAAAAAACTGGTAGGAGTAGAAGCAAAACCATGGGCCGAAATACAGTTGACAATCACACACTACTGTAGATTGTTGCAAGAAAAGAATCGGAAAAAGGAGGCTGGTGCAAAATAAGCTCTCGAAGTATGCTCTTGAGGGAGCCATGCTCACCAGCCCAGCCGAACCAAGTGCACAACAAGTGACCAACCCATCGCAGAATAATCAGGGTAATGCAGGATTTTACCCAAGAGGAAGGGGTTTTGGAGGAAGAGGATGGCAGAGTAATCAAGGAGGGTGTCGCGGTAACCAGGGAGGCTTTCAGAATAATCACAATGGCTTTCAGAATACGCAGATGGGCGGTCCAGCTATGCCAGATAGACAGATGACCCGACCACCGCCAGCGTGTTGGCTGTGTGGAATGAGAGGACACGTGGCGCGCATGTGCAGAAGCCAAGGAATGTGGCAAAACAGCCCAGGGATGGGGGCAGGCATGGTGAATCAGCCTGCCATCCCGCAACAGGGCGGTGCACAAAATTACACAGTACAACAAGGTGCACCGCAAGTGGTTCAAACACCAAACATGGGGAACTTGCCGCAGGGACAACCCCAGCAGGCACCACCTCAAATGTTACAGGGCACTAGCTCCAGAGGGGGAGTTAACCCTGGGGCTGGGGGAAATCAACAAGTATACAGTGGGACGAACTTATATATGAAATAGGACAGCTCACGGGGGACTCTGATGTGCTCTATCCTATCAGTGACACCAGACCCTAACAGGGAACCAAGGGTTAATGTCACCATAGGGGGGGAAAGAATATTCCTTCTTAGTTGACACGGGTTCAACGCGCTTGTGCATACAAGAGGGCACATTTTCCTTGTCCGGCGAGGCTATAGATACTCAGAGTTTCACTGGAGCCCATAGTAGAGTTCCCTTTACAGACACAATCCCAGTCTCAGTGGGAGAGCGCGAAATTAATGTATCCCTATTATATTCACGTCAGACCCCAGTAAATATTCTGGGCCGAGACCCGATGACTAAATTAAACATGACCATCTCGTTCACCGAGAATGCTATAGTGTGCTCCACTCCAGGAATGCATTATTCAAATGTGCGTGAAATGATCAGAGCATACTCAGGACGTATATCCATGAGAGCTGTACTGTTAGAGCCAGAAGTCTTTGCATATGGCGTGCGGGTGCTTATGGCGGGACTGCCAGGCCTCGCAGACCAAACTATGAGAACCCCTGATGAGTTTCTGTTCAGGCCAAGAATACCCATGCACGAAGAGGAGGGGCAATTATTTCCCTTAATGATACAATCTGCCGCAGTGCGAGGGAAAGTGGTATTGGTCGAAGGATATGATGACGAAGGCAGACAATGGTGTGCGATTATCACCATCGAAGAAGGGTATCGAGTGACTGACGTCACCGATGACGATCTGTTCGAAGAGCACCCTGACCTAGAGGAGACAAGAGTGGAAGTAAGTCTCACATTTTGGGTCAAAATGATCAGACGGAGGTGCCACAGAGAATGATGCTGGTATGTCCAGAATACTTTGATGACGACATGGCCCAAGTGCCTGTCGCGGTATGGACTACAGGGCCCTATGACCTAGGCCTCCTGAAGGGGGCAGGTGAAGTGAAAATTAAACTGAAACCAGGAGCAATTTTACCACAAGTGCGACAATATCCCATGTCCAGAGAGGCAGATGAAGGGATCGCGAAGACAATTTCCGCCATGATGGAGCAGAGCATCCTAGTGACATCAGAATCACTGTGCAATACGGTGATTTACCCTGTCAAAAAATCAAAGGGAGGGTCCTGGCGTTTAATCCAAGATTTACGAGCATTAAACAATATAGTTGAAGCTGAGTTCCCTCTAGTCCCCAATCTATCCACAATACTGTGTAATATACCCACTGGGGCAAAATATTTCACGGTGATTGATTTAAAAACGCATTTTTCTCAATTCCACTGCACAGGGACTCTCAGGACCTGACGTCATTCACCTTCAGACAAATGCGCCTGAAAAGCACGAGGTTGCCACAGGGGTATTGCGAGTCTGTCTGTTTTCAACAGAGTCCTGCAAATGGACCTAGGCAATATTGCAGTGGACAGTGTTGTTTTTCAGTATGTAGATGACATTCTGATCTGCAGCACCACCGAAGAGCATTGCAGGCGCAACTCTGTCCAGCTATTGACTATATTAGCTGAAAAGGGATACAAAGTTGATAGGGAAAAGTTGCAGTACTGTCAACAGGAGGTGTTGTACATAGGGCAACTGTTCTCTCATGAGGGAAAGAAGGTAACCCCAGAAAGGGCTGAAGCCATCATGAACACGGCCAAGCCGCGCACGTTAAAACAAATGCAGAGCTTCTTAGGCCTGTGAAATTATGTCAGAGCATGGGTCTTTGACTACAGCTCGTATACCAAGCCCTTGCTTCAGGCTTTAAAGAAAGTCCAGGCAACAAAAGGAGAAATTGAATTGACTGAGGCAATGGAAAAAGGGTTTGCAGAACTCAAGGGGGCAATTTGTAAGGCCCCAGTTTTCGGGATTCCTAATTATGCAGAGGAATTCTACCTGTTCTCGCACTCTGATGGTAATTTTGTGATGGCAGTGCTCGCGCAGCGAACCTCGCTGGGGTACAAGCCCCTAGCATATTACAGCGGGGGTCTGGACCTGGTTGTGAAGGGCCACTTACAGTGCAAACAAAATCTAGCTGCTGCCGCATTCGCTATCGAAAAAGCGTCATCCATTGTGATGGGGTGCTCCATGACATTATATGTTGAACATTCGCTGTTCGCCATACTAGAGAAGCCAAAGGGCACACTGACATTTCAGAGAGCATCCACCTATGAGGTGATTATCTCTAACCCATTAATCAAAATAGTTTGATGTAAAACTGTGAATCCTGCTACATTCATAGCTGAGCCAGTCACAGAGGGAGAACCTATACACGACTGTGCGAACTATGAGGAATTCTATGAGAACCCCAGGGTAAAGGAAAACGTCCTGGCAAGTGGAGAGATCGTCTTTATTGACGGTTCTTCAAGAATCAACCAAGAAGACGGACAAAGGTATACAGGCGTGGCCGTGATAAAACACCTAGCGAACGGAGAGTTTCGAGTGCTCATCAGTGCGCAAATACCCTCTCACTATTCTGCGCAAGCTGCAGAACTGCTGGCACTGATACTCGCCATTGAGATTCATGCAGACCAGGAAGTAACTGTGTACAGTGACTCAGCCTATGTGACGTCCACAGAACATGCAAGTCTAGCGCGCTGAAAAAGGAGGGGCTACCTCCGAGCAGACGGCATGCCAGTGCAACATGCAGCCTTATTGGACAGGCTGATAAAAGCACTACAGCTCCCAGTGGGCATAGCGGTCGTGAAATGCGTCACTCATAACAAGGGGACAGATTTCTTGTCACGTGGAAATCATGAAGCGGACACGGAAGCCAAGCGCATGGCATCCAAAACTGAAACAATCAAGGATGTGGAGGTGGCACATACCAATGAGAGGATGATGGTAGCACGAGCCACACCAGAAGCCTATAGCAATATGGGGCAGACACAGCTAATGGAGCTCCAGGGGAGGCACCTCAGTAGGTGAAAAATGTGTGGAAGCAACGCTCGCAGAAGACTGGTTCACACCAAATTTAGCAGAGCATGTTGCATTTTTTATGGTAACCTGCATAATCTGCCAGCAATTCACTGCTGGGCAGACAAAGTAGTGAGAGGAGTCATACCCAGAACAAATGGACCATTCCGGCACTTGCATGTCGACTACGTCGACATTATTCAAGTGTGCAACGGGTACAGGTATTTAATTGTGGTGGTGTGTCCATTCTCTAGATGGATAGAAGCAGGTCCCTGTACACACCCAGATGCTGCCTGTGCTGCCAAGTTCCTAGTGAGGGAGGTGTTCCCTAGGTGGGGGGTGTGTGAAGTAATGAGATCAGATAACAGGGCACACTTTGTTAATGCAGTGTTCGAACAGATTAGCTTGTTGTTTGGTATAAAGCATAAGTTCTAGTCGGCGTATCAACCTGAGGTGAACGGAATATGTGAACGGGTCAATGGCTTGCTTAAGGAGAGGATAGCCAAGTTGAAGCTCACATTAAGGAAGGGATAGCTGCACGGTCTATCATTGGCATTGTATGCACTTAACCAGCCAGGCTCTGAACATCATCTCACGCCGCACGAGATAGTTACAGGCACAAGGATGAGGACCCCTCTTACCACCCTCCCCCCCCCCCTCTCGAGATGGAGCTAGTTGTGATGCCCAGCCGACTAGAGAGGTTCTGGGAACAGAGATGCAAAAGTACCTTGACTGTATGACATCCAGTGCCTCTGTCATTACAGGCCAGCTGCAGCGATGGCGAAAAGGGGACGGTGCAGCACGAAACTCAGCAGGAAGTGCTGAAGCAGATACCGAGCAAGGTGTACATGCACCCCTCATTTTCCCTGGGGACAGCGTACTTGTGAAGAACTTTACCAGGAAAAGGTGGGACAAGCCAAGATTTAATGGCCCTTTCATTGTAGAGGACTGCACCCCCTCCACCGTCAAGCTCCAGGGCAGAAGGGCATGGATCTTCCTGAATGACATTAAACCCTATATAGGAGAGAGCCCTCCTGCTGCATCCAACTGCAAAGAATCTACAGACAACGGCTAAGAACCTCAGCACGTGCAGACAAGATCCATGGCGAGGAAGGACGACGCATGAGCAGAAAACCAAGACAAAGACAAAGAACCTGGATGCAAAGTGTGGCATAGAACTGGACAGGTTCCCCAAGCAAGGGGAAATAAGGACATAACGAACACTCTGTACATCCCAGTTGCAAGGTAAAGAGAAGCACATCCTAAGCTGCAACAACATTAATAGAATGACCTTTCGAAAGTATGACATGCTCAATTAGTACAAAGAATCAAGACTCTGATAGACTGCAAGTAAGACATTGCCTGAGAGTGTAACACAGTATCCTAAAGCAATCAGTATTGAGACTTTGTTCACAGAACTTATAGTATCCCCCAGTAGAAACATCACAGAGGATGTGCTTTCTTGTTTCCGGCTAGTATTAGAGACATCCATCAATTGTAGGGCGAGTTACCAGCAGATGCTTTCAGCACAAGTGATCATTGATGTACTGACATACACACTCTTCTTCCGCATCATAGAGGAATGCCCAGGACTTGTCGGGAGAACCACAGATACCTTAACCTTTAGCAGAGATGCAAGAAACAAATTCCTAAACCAAGTGTGGTACAAACTGAACTACATGGTCGCAATCCACGCAGCAGGAAAGTGTAAAGACTGTTCACATCACAAGAAAGGCCTGTGATCTAGAGACCAGAAAATCAGAGCGAATGTGGTCAACAGCAGATATGCATACAATGTCTTCTTATACCTCATTGAGAACTTTCCAGAACTAGTGGGTAGACCCAGCAATGTTGACATACCCGCATTCCTCAGAGACCCAGTAAAAAATGCACAATTAAACAAGCTCCTGAGAGCCATCGTAGCACAACTGATACGTAATTATGTTCATCAACTCCTGAGGAGAACCTTGTGAAGAGGAGATTCCAATAAACTTTCCGCCGTGGAGCAGTTCAAGGAGAGAGACACTGTTCTTCAACTTGTCGCCGAGAGTCCGAGTGAAAGGAGTGTACACAAGAACTTCACCATCTTATTTTCATTTTTCTCATATGTTCACTTTTGTTTTTACAACATTTTATTTTGTGTGATTTTTAGCAGTTCCAGCTTTTCCTTCTTTCGCATTGAGCAAGTTCCAGCATGTTCTCAGGACCAAGACAAATTTGAGGCGTGCATTGGGACCTCACCTATTATCGATATGTATAATGAATGTGATGTACCAAAGGTGCTAGCCTAACCCTTTTCCATAATCTAGCACAGGACCTGTACTGAGTACCTAGAGACTACCGTCGCCACTCACGTGAGGAGGGGACATTTGGAGAAGCACTCGTCCCTCTAATAGTAACAAACTCTCCAAATACGAGACCAGAGCAAAAGAAGGAATTAATTGACTATGAACTCATTCGAAATGGGGGCCCAGAACAGTAACTTGGTTTTACCCCCAACAGAAGGGTGCCCCCCACTTCTCTGGAAGAAAATGCTGCAAATTGTCATTCCAAACAATTGTGTGTATATGTATAGTTATTATTATTGTGTTTCTGTCATTAACAATCAGAACTGCTTTCTTTATTGGTGCGCGAAGTACCCCAATCTCAGTGCACCCACCAGATAATGAACATCTGGAGCCTACGAAAGCACCCAGCCCCTATATAGTCATTCCAGTCCCAAGAAAACCCGATGATAAAAGTAACAAACTCAATTTAAATGTAACGAGCAATGATTTAGACACATTTGAGGTAACAAATGAAGAGAAAAGCTGGAGACAGGGTCAGCATGGAATGAATGAAAGCACTGCACTGACCACTGCACTCACTCACCCACCCACCCACCCACAGGATGCACACAGACAAGGGCAAGTGTCAATGGCTACAGGGCCTCCAACGAAAGCAGCAGAGAAGAGGAGACTGCATGCTGAACAATCTATTCCAGAAAACAGTGGAAGTACTCAAGAGGAGCCAAGTGAACCACTAGAGAGAGAGGGCATAGCAAAATGTCTCAAAAGAACAGAAGTAGCCACAAAGGAATTCACAGATAAAACACAAATGCTGATAGACTATTTGTTACCATTCATAGTCAGAGCAGAGAAACTGCACGAGGAGCTGGAACATAGAACTGCAGAGACTATAACGACAAGCCCGCCAGCTCAAGCACTGCAAACAAGCACCAGATCTATAACTCAGCCTCACGCTGAGGAGATGGTGAGCCAATGGTGGCCAGAGAACCACAATGAAAACCAACAAGAGGAGCGGATGAGAAACACAAAACCTTCTCCTACCATAGCAAGGCAGCCTGTTCCACCGAGACACCCAGAGAGGAAAAGCAGCAAAGACGCATTTAGAGACATGGTCACAGCAAACTACAGAAGAATGCTGAGAATCAAGAGAAGCCCACACGAAGATAACAATGAACTTAATGATTACCTGGACAGCACAGCCCATCTCGGAAACAACATATGGTACCAGCACATGAAGGAAGTAGGACGAAGGCAGTCGGAAGGAGAATGCTTCATCTGTGCTCTCCTACCATACAGCCTGGGAAAATCCAAGATCTTCGTGGCTGTAGAAATTGATGTACCTAAAGCACACTATGTCACATGTAGCAATGTGCAACACCAGAGGACAATCTATGGGAAGAGATGCCTCGTTGATATGGGCCAACGAAAAGGATTACCCGGATGAAGATGGCTACGTCCAGGACATTAAAACAAGAAACGGAGCGCACACCAGAAATCATGTGATCAGGTACGAGAACCCTGGCATCAAAGGATCAGGGATAAAATGGGAAGTTAACCCGAGACTGAATGTTCAAGGGAAGACTGCAGAAGAGGCTCAAATCTGGAAGAACAGAGGCCAAATGCAGATCTGGGGGTCGGTGGTCTCCCCAGATGGATGGGAGGACAGAGTAGTAATCTGCCGAGCATGGATGGTCCTTGGGGCCTGCAAGGAAGCAATAGAGAATTCACAGAGGTTATGCAAACCTCTGTGGCCAAAGCTAGTAAATTTACTAACATGGGTCGAAGATAGAGGGGGACCGCTGCAGATAGTGCCACTGGACATCCCAAAACTATGCTTTAGAAACAATTGCACAAGGAAGATGGGAGAGAATCAAAACTGCGGAAGAATCTTTGAAGCTCCAGGAATGACACAAGGAACCGCAGTCATTATGTACCATTACTGGGCGTGTGGATCCAAGGCGTACATAAGGTTGCCGAAGAACTGGGGAGGCATATGCACACTAGTGAACTTCCATGTTCCCGCGCTAGTGATCCCTAAGAATGACCTGAAGTTGGACAGTTTCCCGAAAGCAGATGCTCATCTAAGAAGGAGATCTGTGGAACTGGTATCCCGGATGAAGAGGGAAAATTACTTTTCTCCCAAATCAGAAGAGGCATTCCACGCAATCCCGTACAAACACAGGCTGTTCAGCCTCACCTCAACAGTATTCACCAAACTACTCCTGCCCCACATCAAAGTTGGAGTGAATACTAAATGGTTGCAGATAACCAGATGGGAGTTATTGCAGACCATCAATACCACTATAAAAGGATTCAACGCGATCAAAGAAGAGCTGAGAGCAATCAGACTGATGACCCTCCAAAACAGATATGTGCTTGACAGGATCACTGCAATGGATAGAGGTGTTTGTGCAAAAATCAGAGAATCATGTTGCACATTTGTACCATCACACAATAAAGAAAACGGAACCCTAACAGAGGCGATAAGCATGTTGACAAGCCTGAAAAACCAGATGATCAATGAAAGTGATGAAGTGGACGATGACAGCTGGTTTGGAGACCTATTCTCATGGGTCCCACAATGGATGGCAGATTATTCAAGTTTCTGGGAGCTCTACTAGCAATGGTATCACTAGGATTCTGTGTTATCAAGATAATCATTACACAGTGCCAGAAAACTGCGACGAAAGCCATAGGGATGAAAATAATGGTTGATGTTGAGCCAGGATGGCAGCCCAGAGACCTGACTGATGAAGAAATAAGACTTTGTGAACGCCAGCAAATTTGCGCCAGAGGGAACAAAGTTCACATACCCTAAGCAACGAAGGTGGTATGAAGGAAAATGGATCAACTGCAGCTCAAATGGACAATGTCAGCTAATGACATGGAACAAAGACGAACATGTGAAAACAGCAGGGAGTTTGAAGGGAGTGATAAAAATATGGACTCCAAAGGCTCACACATTCACACTATCATGTACCAACGCTGAAGACGATGAGCATGACACCGAAGAATCAAAGGAAATGAATGCAAAGGAGGGTGCAGAAGTGGTTGATGAACCGACTAGAGGGGGGGGGGGGGGTGTAGAGGAGGTCCCAGACATGGCCTGCACCCCTTCCCCTCATTTTGAGGTACCAGGAGCGTACTCACCAAGGTATGTGACGTATTGGTTGAAGCACCCATAACCAGACAACCCTGGGCAGCACGGTACCCTATCAGACAGCCATACCAGCCGTTGATACAAAATGAGGAGTACCTACACACGGTCCACGAAGAGACCCCAAAAGCCTTAATGGAAGGCCAGTGGAAATGACACGAGAGCCTGAACAGACTTGTGAATAAACAAAAGCAGCTATCGAAGATAACACGCCAGTGCGAGTAACTATGAAAATGAATGGAATAGACACAGAGAGGACACATTTTACAACGTGAGGAAACAGTGCTACGAGACAAGATGGACGCAACCGTCCTGTTAAACGTGTGTAAATAGGCCTGAAATGCAAGATGCTAACAAATCAATACTGCTAGCAATGCTTAGTAGAGGATGGAGCGGCAAGCGCCAACCATATATCTACCTCAATAGAACAACATTATACAAATGCGACTCCATTTTGTAAAAGCAGAAATGTACCCAGGCGGCCAGAGGCCTGACAGGCCAAGTTTTGAAACCCAGCCAAAGGCAAGTGAAGGAGCGGAATCGAAACTCAACAAAGAGCGGCTCATGCCTAGGAAATCGAGGTCAACCAGAGAAGGGGAGGAGAGAGTCAGCTCACAAGACTCCAACTTCAGAGCATACCAGCCTGCCTCATGAAGGTTAAGATAAGGGGGCCCCATGCAGGTGGCAAGGCTGAAACAGAATTAAATGCACTAAAAGCTGGAAACTGAAGCAGATTCATGGTGAACTAACACGTGACCAGCCAGGCGCAAAGAAGTACCATCGCCTGATGTCATCCAGGACCCGAGGATGCCATAATTTTTCCCAATAAGACTACAGTTGCGAGGCCAGCCTTAGCCAACTAATTGACTCATCACCCTAAAGCACTGATTGATTGATGGAAGGGAGGCAGGGTGAAACCTTGGACACCAGGCACAGGGGTGTCCGTTCTGCATGCTGCTAATTAAAAGTGGAAATTTATGTCTAGGGGTGTAACCTGCCCAATCACAATAGACCAAGTTACCTGGAGTCCTATAGATACTGTAAACAATAGGACGTCATGGATGTAGTGACGTCTATTATGCGTGATGTAGAGGGATGGGCATAGACACCCACCCGATAAGAGTTATCCAATCCACATGCCCTATTATCATATACAGATATACTTAAGTTACCTTTCCTAACCAATTATATTGCATGATGATTTTTTGTAGAATTAGAAGTCAGTGATGACGATTTTTACCTATATTCGGGCAAGAAGTAAGAGAAACGTCTTGCTGTTCTATAGTTGTGGAAAATGTTTGAAGAAACGAAGTTGGAAGAACCACCCACAGACTGGATACTAAATATATGTATGGAGGGGGGTGAGACGCCTACCTCGCCACCAGCCCCGCCTGAGCCAGTCATTGAAGGAAGCAAGTCAGAGGGTCTTTACACACGAAGAGAACTTAAAGCAGCCATAGGGTATAACAACCTCGCATATGAGTCGCCTACGTACAGTAGTGACGATAATAAGGGAAAAGCACAGGAAAACAATATCGCCTCTGCAGTCTTAAGGGACAAAGAGAGATGCGAAGATGAAGGGAAAGATTGGGCACGGAGTTGTGCACCTCCAGATAAGGAGAGAGAGGGAAATAAACGGAAAGGAAATTAAGGTAGAGGTGACGAGATAGCATTCGCAAAAGATGGATGGATGGGAGGTCAAATATTGCTGAAGTTGGATGGAAAAGGAAGTGATGATTTGAGGCCAAGGGAGAGGTCTGATGAGACGCAAAGGAGAGAGAGAGAGAAAGATGGAAGGAAGAGATTAAAGGACTAGAAAGAAGGATAGGGTGCTGATGTTTGTAGTCTAAATTATAAGATACAAACAGCCGTACAAAATTAGTAATAGATTTTGTTTTATTCCACAGGGAGTCAATTTTAGAAATTCTATGGCTGCAAGAAAGTGGTAGGAGGAATCACCATCACCTTTGAGAGAGAAAAGAAAAAAAAAAAACACATATCACTTTACCCCTGATGAATGTCCCACATTAATCTGTGTTTCTAGGACAGAAACTTGTACAAGTTGGGTTACTGAGCAAGGACCAATTAAACCTAGTTAAAAGAGAAATTTCTCCAGTGTGGAGTTCCACACAGAGTTAATTTACAGATCAGCAGAATCAACCCATATTCGGGATTTGTATGTGTTTTGTGAAGTACAGTCTTTTGATGTTTTATATATTATGTGTTTAACTATGAATTTTATGTAATGATCATTTATTAAATAAATTAATGTATGAACAAGTATATTCGGGAATATACGATCCCTGGCGTTTGTCACCTCTGTGGTATATTGTACGGTGTTTACACCCTTTTTTTGTTATATATACTATTAGGTTTATCCATGTGGTAAAGAGTGTAATTTGATCCATTAAAACATGGTTTTTGCCGTTTGAGAAAAACACGCTAATTAAAGTGGACATTTATGTCTAGGGGTGTAACCTGCCCAATCACAATAGACCAAGTTACCTGGAGTCCTATAGATACTGTAAACAATAGGACGTCATAGATGTAGTGACGTCTATTATGCGTGATGTAGAGGGATGGGCGTAGACGCCCACCCGATAAGTTATCCAATCCACATGCCCTATTATCATATACAGATATAACATCTATACTTAAGTTACCTTTCCTAACCAATTATATTGCATGATGATTTTTTGTAGAATTAGACGTCAGTGATGACGATTTTTGCCTATAAGAATTGCTGTTCTACTGAGGTTCGAGTAAGTCTGAGCGAGACAGGTGATCGCAATGCTGTTGATTCCCATTTGTTTCTCTGTTTGATGTAATGGTCATTAAACAGACTTCCCTTTGCCAACTTACTGAGTTCTCAATATTGAGTCATGCTGGAGTAAGTGAATCCTGCACCCCCTGTCCTCACATGGTGCAGCTATCTTGTCTTACAAGTTCTGGAGGGTGAGCGCTGACCTATGGGTCCGTCAGCGATTTCTTCTTCCCCAGAACACCAAAATATTTTAAGAATATAAAAAAAAAGCATTGGCAAAGGTAGCAGTTGTGGTTTGTGGATAGGTCTTGCAAGGAATTGACATAAGCCCAGGTATTCACCATTTTCCAGTTGTTGCAATTTTTTGTCAAGGTTGTACCATTATGACAGTGTCTGGCAAACATCTCTCTCATATCTACACAAGAGCCAAACATTACAATTTGTCCTATGCAACGACCTTGTTACCTGCTATACCTTTTCACAATTATAAAGTACAAAAAGCAGAGCCCGCAATTTGCAACCAATTGGCTGGGTTAGAACATCACCACCTACCCAATACGTGTACCTTTGGTAAAGCCCAGTCAGAAGTGAGGTGGCATCGAGTAAACCCTTCACACAGCAGATCAACTGCTATTGCATACGCTAGAATATGTCACAGGTCTTCCAGTTAGAGGCAGCAGTGCACTACCCAATGGCATGCAGAGATGGTTGTGTGTGATTTTACCGACAGACAAATCAGAGTGGTATATTACAAGCAAACAAAATACCAAAAACCACAGCAATTTTGTTTTTAATTTTTGGGCTCCCACTCAGCTCCAAGCCTCCCAATTTCCTATCCTTAATTCCACCCCAACCCAATCCAGATACATTTTAACCCCTTACCCCATATTTAATATTTTTGGTATTATGGTCTTCGGTCAAATGTACCACTCTGAAATGTTTTGAGTAAATTCAGAGATGTGTGATCACATGTGTGACAGCTTAGTGCTTTACACAGAGTAACAGACAATGGTCTGTTATGGACTATTCTGCTCACACGGTCCTCTTCTCATTTGAGACATAGCTGTGGGCCAGAAGCCCAGTACTCTGCTGATGGCAGGTTCTACTCCTGGCCTGCTCAGCCCTTTATAAATCACATGGTTGATATAATGGCATTGATTGATGCATAGTCTATGCACTCCTAGAGAAAAGGGTTGTGTGGATTGTGCTACATGAATGGTACTCAATTATCAATAGGTGAACGCTTTATAAATGGTCAAAGTGTCACACTGATGCCAATCTTTTGGCCTCCGAGGCCATACAAACGCATACCTTCGTAGAAAAGACCACCAACATGATTAGTTACTGCGTATGAAACAAGGAGTGCACCACTTCTCCGAGATCGAAAAACTGTGACGGTTGATAATGTCCAAGTGTGCACATTTCCAGCTAAACTCTTCAGAAACAGGTGCTCATGCAAAGCAAAAATCAGCCATTTTTCTCTTGTTGCCAGTTCACAGTCACTGCCTGGTACTTCACGTCATTAAGAAACACTTCATGGCTGTCCATCCTACTCACTTCACCACCCAGGACCTGGACATACTGGAATATTATGGAATTCTGGAAACATCTGCTGTCCAATAAGTTTTACATTAACTTTCTCTTCTCACCTTAGTGAGTTTACCTTGTGTGCACATAACACTGCTCTTTTGTTTGTACTGTGCCCCCTTCTCTGCTTAGGCCATCACCCCCCCTCCCACATAGGGATGTCTCAGAGCTCGGGCTGCTCAATCAGATTTTGAGGGGCGGGGGTGGGTACCAAACAACCAAAGGCAGCGTGTCCCTCCTCACAGCACATGCCCAAAGCCATAGCCAGCTCATATTAACAGGAGCAATTCTAAGATACTGAACAAGCTTTCGATGGAACCTAAATGTGATAGTATTCGAAAAGCCATTAACCCAGTCATGTCGATGGCAGCAAAACACAGAGGGCATCCACCCACAGGTGTTAGATGCACAACTTTGCCATGGAGCAACGGTCTAACAAGACCACACAAAGTGATCCATAATGATCCATGAAATCAGGAGAGGACTGGCAACATTTGGTTGGTCTAGGGGGCCAGTAGAACTTTCTGGCCCAGGCACAGTTCAGTCGCCCAAGAGCGCAATGCAGACACTCCCAATTCAATAACAGCCACTCCCCAAGTTTATAGTTGATATGACTTTCCTCTTACACAACGTACCTTTGTCATGGTTTCTCAGAGAACCAGACCACAGGACACTCTCCCACAAACCAAACATAGTACAATGATTTCACCAGGATAATATAATTGGTGAAAATGGGAAAACTGGGATTTGAACCCTTCCTCATGTCTCAATTTGACAGGTGGCTGCATCACCACCCACGCCCCATCTTAAATTTTAGACCAATGTAAAGTAGTAGCAAACTTGAATTCTTTGGTAGATCTACGCCTTTACTGAACCAGTCAAACGGAAGCTGGCGTGGCAAGACGCATAACTGGCTTTCTGCCTCCGCACAAAAAAAAAAAAAAAACATACCTGGAACCCCTACAGCCCAACAAGACCCTAACTTGGCAGCTTGCCTCCCCAACAGTACACATTATATAAATGCATATAACTATTTATGGAGTAACACTGTAGATTATAAACCCATATGAGTGCAATTTTCTCTACAGGCACAGAAGGAAGATAAGGAACAGTGATTTTCTCAGGATCACAAGGTGGGAATTTGGCCTAGTCTTCTTGGTTATAAAAAGAGAGCAGGGGCAACTTCACCTTCTCTTATTCCAACTTCAATATTAGAACCAACAAAACCCGATCTGAAAGTTGTTATCCAAGGTCTAAACCAGTATACTGTTCAATAAATGGATTTCAAAGACCCAATCCAATCTACCTACAAGAGTGGAGCCTATTAATCATCTGTAACTAGAGACAATAAAATCCAAGTACACACAATTATATAGACCAAGATTATAAATATAATAAACTTGCTTGAATTATAATCTGTACATTTGTGATTACTTCCAAAGCACCAAGTCACATGATGAAGCAAACTGGAAAATAGCAGTCTTAATTGAAACATGTGTTCATACAGCAACTATGCATCACTGTTAGAAAAAAGAAAGTAAGGGGGTGGGGGCTTCAAGTGAGACTCACAGTGACATGCAGGTCAGGCACGGATCTCAGCAGCACTCAACCTGCCGACTTACCTTCCCAGCTGTGCACCTCTCATTTACCCATCACCATCCAGTGCACTTCCCTTGTACGCCATGCTCAATGCCTCTTCCCGCCATTGATGTACTTTCAGACCAGTTTCCTTTTCTCCATCCTTTAACTCAATCCCCCTTGCCTAGCCTACATTGCTCAGTCACTAATTATTTGCCCCTCACCGCCTTCCCTTGGCCAGGCTCACATGTAGACACCCTTGATTTGCAAGTCAGCCTCTGACAGACAACAAGCTATAGGGGGGGGGGGGGCATGAGGGGTCGTGCTAGTGTTTGTGGTTAGGGGGGCCTGCACTCAATATGGGGGGGGCACTCAAGTTGGCCGGTATCCCACCAGGATTCCAGTGAGATACTGACAGACCTACAGTTTCTGCCACCTGATATCCAGGAATTTCCAAGTGGCGTAAAGGCAATAAATCCCCATTCAATATTTGTAATACATTTTAGAGGTTGTTGACTACTCTAAATGTATGAAGACTTGGACCTTCTGAATAGTGAAAATTGACTGCCTGGTCTAAAAGGATGCAAAATTAACATTCTCTACTCAACGTTGCTGGTCTAATTTGTTCAGTTGGAAAAGGTAATGGTTGGACTCCTGATGAACGTCCAGCATAGAGCTCTAGGGACAGAAACAGGTAGGGTCTACCTATGAACACATACATTCAAGGTGGTTTATTGACATTCCCAATCTACTTTGGATTACTGAAGTACAACACTGTATTAGTTGTTGCACTGGGGAACTGATGCATCTTTATCTTTAAAGTGGTGTGGTTTCCCAATTTGTTTTCGTCTAAAAGATGTGTTGTACAATTATGGTATGCTGGTCTTGTCTGCTATTGGTAGGTTATTTTTCTTATTTGTTACCAAGTGTGATGCATACGAAAAATGCATTCTTTTTTACATAACATCTTTCTATATTAGAGTATTTATCATGAAGATATAGTATTGTGACTTGTCCTCCCTCGTTTAATAGTGTTACAGTGTCTGATGAGGTGCAGGAGTGCACGTGACTTCAGTATAGTTTAAGGGTGCATGTGTTTTTCATCTATATATCCGAATCTTTTGATTTGCATGTGTATCTTTAGTTAGTCACATGACATGTGTTCTGGACAAGACAAGGAAAAATGATTAGACCGGCTTTTTTTGGAGGGGTGGGGGGTTAGTTACGTAAAACCAGCAGCATTTGAGTGGATGGTAAAGTTGGCGGTATTTGCCAATTTAGGGTTTGATCAAATACTAGCAGTACATACAAATGCTCCCATTTCACAAACTGCAATAGACAGAAGGTTCCAAGCCTGTGAAGCAAGGGGTGAGAATACATGCTTCTCTGAACTGGGGATTGGAACCTCGTCTATCCTGGGTCACTCAAAAAGGGTACACTAGCTCTGCAAAGGCAACATTCAGATGAACCATTCTCCCATTAAAGAGCAAACCTAGTAAAAGTAGTAAAGCCAAAGACCCATCTGGGTTGAAGTGTGATCCAATGGTAGTGGGCGATGTGGTACATTCTTTCCCTCCAACCCCCCCACTGTATAAGGCAATACAGCAGAGAACCATCCTCTCGAGTGTAGGGGAATTCATTTGAATGGGCTCCTGACCAGCTCTCTTCTTTTTAATGATGTGTAATGATCCAGGCGTTTGTTGTGGTTCATTATGGTTAAACCAGTGGTCACATTGGGAAGAGCTACAAATGAAATTCAGTGCCAGACCTCAAAATAGGGCTTCCTGCTGCCTGGAACTTCAGATAAAGTGATGCAAACCAATCACAACTCCAGGCCCTCGGCAACAGCTGTATTTGCACATGTGCGTGACATTGTCTTCCTGTGAATTTTTAACCACATTCTAAAGAGACCTGTGTGACCCTACATGGATCCTTGATTCTCCCTCATTCACAAAAGGGGGCCCTTGAAACTGTACAATCACGTCCCAGTTTCATTCCCCAGCCACCACACATCTACACGGTCGTCTGCTTGCTGACCACTTCAGAATTACTTTTTGTGCCACAGGGCCCTTAGTGGGGCAGTCAATGCAGATAACGTACCAGTTAGAAGTGATAATGCTTTGCACGGGTCACCCACCCATCTACCTGAAGCAATTGTGGTTAAAAAAAAAGTGGACTTTAAAGGTTTTATTAAACCCACTGCAATATGTGCACAAGAGCCACCTGTACCCTACTGTAGTATTAAGCACCCGATAGGGCGGGGCAGCCTTGCCCGGTAACAGCCTGCTAACCCAGTCATACTGGGACCTGAGAAAAAAGCCCCCCCACGAGGCCTGCAGGTTGTTACCAGCTAAGCCCTTGACAGCCCCCCTCTGCCAACCTGGTGCTTACGCTATTGGCACCAAGTGGGGGGGGGGGGGGGGTAGGATTATTTTTTAAGTGAATAAGGAACGTGCAACACCACAAGCCACATTCTTTTTTGTAATGGAAAAGAAAATCTGGCCACCACAAAATGGAAAAGGTGGCAGCCATCACGCAAGGCAGAACTTGCCAGGGAGGAACCCAAACTTCTTGCAGCAGGCGAGGGCAGGGGATTGGGACTGTGCTATTAGTTTATTAGATTGACTTATTCCATGGATGTTCCATTTAGGCAGGAACATGACAAACCTACATAGCCTTCAGTAAATGAAGACAAGGGGTGTTCCTTCCAACACAGGCATGAACTTCCTTTTTATACAGTAATGTCTGTTTATTCCGATACCCTGGAATGTTAATTACTCATTCTGACCAACTTCGAAGATGGGCGATCTGTACCCACCTACTGCGCTCAAATCAGACTGGTGATGTGCATACTATGAACCTACTCCATTCAAATGTTTTAATACAATGGGACACCCCAAAAAGAGGTACAATTCAGACCACCACAGGATCTATGCTGGGCTACTAGACTTCTGGGTCAGGTTAGCAAAAATCCTCATATCTATAGACTTAATAGCTTAGTGGTTCTAAAGACTCAAGTGAGGGTGGGATTGAAGATTTTTATTTTCAAGTGCCCAATTAGGTTGTATACTAATTGACCTTTTCACAATTGTCATCATGTCAGTTTCACTGTTGAGCAAGTGCTAGGTTTTGGAAATGGTTTGCACATACCACGCCAAACGACAAAGCAAATTCCACTGTACCATGAATGCTTGTGCTATATTACTACCTAGAAAGAAATTATGAAAGGGTGCCCAGTAAGAGCAAGATGTGCCAATTCCTCCTTTGTGGCGTGGGTGTGTTTGGGGGAGGGGGGTAAGATATTGCAAAAGAGTATTCCAAAAGCTATGGAATACAATAAGAATTCACCTAAATCTGCAAACTCAATCATACACATGGAGTACAAGGCTTCAAATCTGACCTTTAATGAAATAGGGGAACTCGCGTTTTCAGAACTACAATGGGAGACAATTTCAGGCATTACCGTGTGCACTCAGTGTAACGCCAATAACTAATTTGACAGTTTCTTGGGTATCATGGAAATTTCATGCAAAAGCTGCATGACATGAAAGTTAGGGAGGACCCTCTGAATCTTTTTTTATCTTCACTGCAGGCCAAACCCAAGTGGTGAGGACAGATCACTTGGCGGCAGCTTTGAAAGTTGGCTCTAGATCAACAGCTCCCTAGTATTCATAAAATCACCATAAAATATTCCTCAAGCTAAGAGAAGTCCGAGAAGAGACGGTGGGAAATTGATAGCTTGTGCCTCCGATGTCTCAACAATTGCAGGTATAGTAAATAAACGGAAGTGACTGTATTGCACCTGGCTAAAGCGGAAAGAGGTGGCAAGCATTGGTAGCTTCGGTTCACATGGAGAAGCAGTTATTCTGACAATTCATCAGGTCTCGGTCAACTCCTGCATTAACGTTTGGCAACGTGCCCAGTGATAGTTGGGCCATGCTCTTTAAGAGTACTTTGCGTACACATTCAACTGCCCCTTTTTATGGTTAATCTCAGTATGGCCCACTGGCACTTACCGAGGGATCTGAGGCATATCATTGAACTCACACACCTCTGGCCCAGATGGTACCTCTAATGGCCTTATTTAAAAAATAAATAGTGGGGGGAAACGTGCTTTTTCCATTAGTCCAGTCCCTTTGGCATGGCGGGAATGACAATGCATTACTTACCGTAAAAGCATTTCTGATGGTTGTATCTGCTTAGATTCACATGCTGTGCATAGGTCCGACATCCAGTGGTCACTGCGGAGTATTGCATTTTGTTTTTCGTAGTCGAAAAGGGGACGTCGACAAGGCGTGTCTGTAACACTATCCCTATAGTGACGTGCGTTGTACCCACAATCCCTCACGCGTCGAGGTCCCTCTGTTTGTATTTTTCTGCCCTGAGGGAGCCTTCTAGACGTGAGTGAGTACAGAAAAGAGAAATATAGTAGAGGATGTCTATGTTCCTTCCATCCGAGCGGGGAGGAAGGGCGGGCGCATGTGAATCTAAGCAGATACAACCATCAGAAATGCTTTTACGGTAAGTAATGCATTGTCTTCTGATGTTTGTTAATCTGCTTAGAATCACATGCTGTGCATAGACTAGCGAGCAGTACCCGGAGTTGGCGGTGGGTTATGAGAAGGAACAGTAGAGAAAAGATGTCTTAATACTGCCTGCCCCACCTGGGAGTCAGATGTAGAGTGTGCATCTAGACAGTAGTGTTTTGTAAAGGTGTGCACAGAACTCCAGGTAGCCGCTTTGCAGATGGCCTCAAGGGGAACATTTGCAATGAATGCTATGGAAGCCCCAGTGCCTCGAGTGGAATGTGCTCTTGGCTTGAAGGGTAGTTCTCTCTTAGCAAGAGTGAACAGAGAGTGATGCATTGTACAATCCATCTAGATATAGTGGACTTAGAGACGGCATCTCCTTCTCTTCCTGCTGCCACCGAGACAAAGAACTGATTAGTCTTTCTCAGTGATCTGGTTCTTTCCATGTAGAACATGACAGCTCTGCGTACATCTAGTGTATGCAGACTTTTTTCTCCCAAGCTGGAAGGGTTTTGAAAGAACGTTGGTAGTTCTATAGATTGGTTTACATGAAATTTGGAGATGAATTTTGGTGCAAACCTTGGGTGTGTGCGGAGAACCACCTTATCCTTGTGAACTGATACGAAGGGGTCTAGTACAGAAAGAGCCTGTAGTTCACTTACTCTCCTAATGGAGGTGATAGCTATTAGGAAAGCAGTCTTAAGAGTGAGGTATTTAAGAGTTGCCTTGTGCATGGGTTCGAAAGGAGTGCCCATGAGTCTAGAAAGTACCACGTTTAAGTCCCATCCGGGAGCTGGGTTAGCTATCGGGGGGTGTATTCTCTTTACGCCTTCCATAAAGGCCTTGATAACTGGTATCTTCCACCACGACACTAAGTTGGGAAGTGGTGTATGCAGAAAGTGCCGCTAGGTGGACTTTAATGGAATTAAACACTAGACCTGAATCCAGTAAATGGGTCAAGTACAGAATAATGTTAGTGGCAGAGCAGTCCACCGGGTTGATGTTCTTACTTCTACACCAGATGACAAATCTTTTCCACTTGCTAGAATAGCAGTGGCGAGTATTAGGTTTTCTGGATTCCCTGAGGATGTCCATACATCTCTGAGGGAGATGTAAATGTCCAAATTCTATGATCTCAGGAGCCAGGCTGCTAAGTTCATGGTCTGAGGGCATGGATGCAGTGTCCTGCCCTTGTCTTGTGACAGCATGTTGTACGGGCAGGGAAGTTTCATTGGGGGAGATAGGGACATTTCCATCAAGTGAGCGAACCATGGCTGCCGGGCCCACATTGGGGCTACTAGTATCATGGTAACCTGCTCCTGGTGCATCACTTTGTTGAGGAGGGGAGTCGGGGGAAAGGCGTAAACAAATTTCCCTGACCATTGAATCAACAGACCGTTCCCCTTGGACTGGTTCTGGGGGTACCTGGAGGCGTAACTTTGGCATTGTGAGTTCTCCAGGGTTGCGAACAGGTCTATTTCCAGGAAACCCCATTGCGTGAAGACGTCTAAGACGATGTCTTCGTGTAATTGCCATTCGTACTCTTTGGGTAGGGGGGAAGTCTCTGCTGAGTTTGTCTGCTAGCAGATTGAGTTCCCCTGGTACATGTTGTGATAGTAGGAACATGTTGTGTTTGAGAGCCCACTTCCATATATTCTGGGACAGCTTGGACAGTCCTGGAGAGTGAGTGCCCCCTTGTTTGTTGAGATAGTGCATGGCTGTGGTGCTGTCTGTGAGGACCATCACTGTCTTTCCTTGTAAGTGCTCCTGAAAGGCTTTCAGTGCTTTGAACACTGCTAATAGTTCCAGCAGGTTTATATGCTTGGATGCTAAGCTCGGAGTCCACACTCCGTGAGCAGTCTGATGGGATAGGTGAGCCCCCCATCCTGTAAGGGATGCGTCTGTGGTTAGAGTGGCTTCCACTGCGGGTGTGGCAAAAGTTTTCCCTAATAACAGGTTTTCCTTTGTCCACCACCGTAGCGAGAGAACCAAGGCCTGCGAGACCACCACCAGATCGTCCCATTGTCCGCTGGCCTGACACCACTGGCTGTAGAGCCACTCTTGCATTGGGCGCAGGCGCGCGTGAGGTACCAAATAAATGCATGACGCCATCATCCCTAGCAAGCGCATTGCTTTGCGTACCGTCACCTCTCGACCTGCCACATATTGGGGGATCTGAAACAGCATGTTTTGGACCCTCTCGTTGGAGGGGAAGACGAGGCCGTCCTTTGTTCGAATTAGAGCCCCTAGGAATTGTTTGATTTGGCTGGGGTCTAAGCTGGACTTCTTTTCGTTGATGGAGAAGCCCAGTTGGGACAAAAGGTCTACGGTCCTTTGGGTATTGGAGAAGCATGTTTCGTAAGAATCCCCTGTTATGAGCCAGTCGTCGAGGTACGGGTAAACCGGGATGGATAATCTGCGCAGGTGGGCCGCTGCCACTGCCAGTACCTTCGTAAATACCCTTGGTGCAGATGCTATCCCGAAGGGTAGTACTCTGAACTGATAGTGTTTGTTCTCTATCTTGAACCTGAGGTATTTTCTGTGCGCTGGCAACATTAAAATATGAAAGTATGCATCTTTCATGTCTAGTGTTGTCATGTAATCCCCCTGTGATAACAGTGGGATTACTTCCTGCAGGGTCACCATACGAAACTTTTGGGGTTTGACAAAGTTGTTCGCTGGGCGCAGATCTAATACAGGGCGCATGGTTAAGTCCTTTTTGGGTACAAGGAAGTACACTGAATAAATACCTTCTGTTACCTGAGATAGGGGAACAGCCTCTATAGCTTCTTTTTTTAGTAGCTCTTCTACTTCTTGAAGAAGAATGGTGAGGTGTTCCGGTGTTATGCGTCGATTCCGTGGGGGTCTGTATTTCGGGGAACCGTTGAATTCGATGCAGTATCCGTGGGCTATGGTGGATAATACCCAGCGGTCTGACGTTATTCCCTCCCATGCTGAAAGGAACGATGTTAGCCGGCCCCCGACCGGTGATGCATGGGAGGGGACCCGAATCTTTGGGTCATTTGTTGGTATTGGGCGTGGGGCCTTTTGGACTGGAGCCGCGCCCTCTTCCTTTGCCACGCCGTTGGCCTCTTTGACTGAACTGGGTGTTCTGGTTAGCGGGCCAGTTGGTAGCAGAGTAAAATTGTTGTTGGCTTTGCTGCTGGCGTTGGCCACGAAAGGAGCGTCTATTGCCATAGCTGCGTCTGTTAGGTGGCCTAGAAATTTGGTCAAGAGTCTTGATGGTATCAAACTCCTTCTTCGCATGTTCTAGTGCCTCATCAACTGCTTTCCCAAACAGATGTGTTTGCTCTATGGGCTTATTTATTAGGGAAGCCTGAGTTTCTGGCTTAAATCCCGAATTGCGCAGCCAGACATGGCGTTTGAGAAGTATTCCCTGAACCAGGGAGCGGCCAGCTGTCTCTGCGGCATCTAAGGAGTTCTTTACGATGCCCTGGTTTACAAGAGTACCCTCTGATATAGTAGCCAACAGGCGTGAACGCAGGGGTTCTGGTGCGTCCTCTGCTTCGCTGCGCAGTTTGCTCCACTGTGCATCTGCGTAGCTAGCTAGTAGGGAATTGTTATTCGCGATCCTGGTTGAGAAGGCGGCGGAGGTCGTGATTCTCTTCCCGAGTGCATAGAGCTTCTTGCCCTCTTTGTCAGGTGGTGCCTCACTAGTAGATAGTGGTACCCCCGCTCTCTTTCTTGTGTTTGTCACTACCAGAGAGTCCGGAATAGAATGTCCCCTCATGTACAAAGGGTCAGAAGACGAAGGGCTGAAGAGCTTTTCTATCCGAGGGTTGACCCCTCTGACTAAGGCCGGATTGGAAAGGGAAGGAGTTATTCTTCTCTTTATAGAAGCCAGGAGCGGAATGGACTGGCTGACCGGGGCTTTTTCTTTAATAACTTTTTCTACAAAGTCTATGTCCGGAAGAGTCTCCCCTGTGTCTATTTCAAAATGCGCTGCTGCCTTGCGCAATAGTGCATTAAGTGAAGGCTGGTCATCTATGGGGGAGGTGTTCCCAATAGGTGAGTCCTTGGGAGGAGAAGGGTGAAAGACATCAGGGTCTGAGTGCACTGATGGGGATTGCCAAGGCTGCACTGATGGGGAGTGCCAGGGCTGTGAGGTAGCTGTATCTTCCTCAAAAGCTCCTGCGCTAGTGTAAGGGTCTTCCTCAAACCTCTCCTCCTCATGTTTTCCCTCTCCACCTAAACACTCATCTTCCTGGAGGTATTGCTCCTCTTCAGTGAGGTCATATGCATCTGCATCTATAGAAGGGGGAAACAGCCTAGGAATCTTGACCCTAGGGTCATGCTGGGTCCATTCTCTTGGTCTTTTGGGTGTGGGTGGGTTTTGGCTACCCAAGAACCTCTCCATCTTTTCCATACAAGAATGGAGTCTTTCCAGGGTCTCATGGGGAACCCCTGAATAGTCTAGAGGGGGGAAATCAGTGTTTTCATCGTCAAAACGGTTCGAACGCTCCCACAACGTCGACGAAAGGTTTCCGTCGCCCTCAGAAAAGCCCTTCGGTAGTTCAGAAGTGCCTTTAGATGGATTGGGCAGTTCCTGGCTACTCTTGTGCTTTTTCGGCGTTTCTATTTCCTTCGGTGCGGTATTCGACGTCTGTTTCGTCGTCCGCTTACGTTTGTCCTCGGAAACAATCCTCGCCAGACTCTCGACGACGAGTTCGTCAGTCGAGGGTTCTGGAGTCGGCGTTGCCTGCGTTGCGCGTTGTTTTTCGACGGCCGCTCTATGGAGCGTTACGTCGGATGTTTTTGAGGTAGAGCCCGTATTAGATGAAAGCCCAATCGCTGGTCGCGGCTGCGTTTGCGGGTGGGGCTTGAGACCCTTGCGGTCTGAGGTCGACGCCGGAGTGCCCTGCGTCCCCTTCGGCGCTGGTGGATCCTTCGTCCTGGACGAAGAAGAGCCGTGGGTTGTGTGCTTAGGCCTATGGGGTCTGTGTGCGTCCTTGTCGCCGGGGTGTTCATCCCCATAAGCAGGGCGTGAGCCGAGCCCGTCGGGGCCGGGGACGGACATCGAGGAGCGCGAGCGCTCCTTCTGGGGGTTAATGACTTCCGTAACGGACGTCGAGTTATCACCCTCCTCGTCACTTTCTGTAACAGCGGCGGCGGGTGAGGAAATGGACTTCGACATAGCGTAGTCCGCCCACCTCTTAACTTTCCGTTCTTTAAGAGTTCTTGGTTTCAAGAGCTTACAGGCCGCGCAGCTGTCCTCCTTATGATCGAGGGGCAAGCAACGATTACAGAGCTTGTGTTTGTCCTTCCAAGTGTATTTGCCCCTACAGCGTGGGCAAAACTTCCTCTCCATAGCTGAGGCAATGAAAACTGGTGATAACAACCCCAAGGGAAAGATAGGGGAGAAAGAAAGACATTCTCGACGAGAAGGTAAAAGTTTGAAACCCCCACTCTCCCTACTGTATGTTGGCCGGCGAGGCCTGGCCACGTGTTCGGCAGCGCCGGAGGATCTCCTCCGTCTCTTCTCCTCCGTCGAAAACTTGCTCGGCGGAGAAACAGCTTCACAGCTAACGTCGAGGGGAGGGATCTTTAACAATGAGTATATATTAAGGACCGAGGTCCGTAGTAATTGTTTAGCAATATCTCTCTAGGAGCTCTGCGTAAGGCGACCATAAGCTGGGCGGAAAAAAACAATCTGAGGGACCTCGACGCGTGAGGGATTGTGGGTACAACGCACGTCACTATAGGGATAGTGTTACAGACACGCCTTGTCGACGTCCCCTTTTCGACTACGAAAAACAAAATGCAATACTCCGCAGTGACCACTGGATGTCGGACCTATGCACAGCATGTGATTCTAAGCAGATTAACAAACATCAGAAGTATCGTTTCTATTTACAAGAAGGATTTAAGTCGGACCCCAAAAATACAGGTTGTTGGCAATGCTGGACGCACCCGCCAACATTTTTGCTGGGGTCTGGTCCGAATTAACATCTTGGGCGTAAGAGGCCAACCCGATACCTACGTAGCAAACAGGTTTCATGAAGGGTGCTGGCACATTGACTAATATAGTCCCTTTAGGTGACATTGAATACAACTGGCTGATGCAGACACAGGTGACCCTTTCTTTTGTGACTTTAGTGCTGCCTTCAGCACCATCTGTAGGAAGAGGCTATGGCAAAAGCTATTTGATTGAGGTTTATTTTGACTTTAGTACAATCATCTTAAGGATCCCAAGGCAATAAGAATTTCAAGTTCAGGTGAGACCACTACCAAAGGTTTGGCTTGAAGCAGGGGTGTACATTTGCCCCTTTTCTTGTTACCCTTCATCTTGCAGACCTCCGACACTGGTGCGCTCCAATTGGAAGCCTCTTCGGCTATGAACACATAGGATCTCTCGGCTAGCATATGCAGATGCTTTAGTCCTTCTAGATGCTAGCCGGGGGGTCCCCAACATCTAATTATGCACGAACACTGCTACTTTGAAGGAGATACGAGTGGTAATTGGGAGCCAGGGAAGATCTCGTCTACTGGAAGTAGTAAGATTCCCCCACCTTGTTTTGCCTTTTACAATTTGTCTAAACTTCAATTCACTCAGAATGCTGGAGTATAAAGATTACTTACTGGCTCTGATCAGGAGTGAGCTACATCAATCAAATCTGGACAGTATAACTGCAGAGCGATAGAGACACAGTTTTTCCTCGGACAAGAATGGATGCATTTTCCAACAAGCGAAAATAAGAGCAGTTTTTGAACACCTGGTTGGCATGGTAGTAGAGGCGAGTTGAGATATGCGCCCAGCATTCTGACCATCAGCACCAGGAACGTTAGTCATCCAGGACTAAGGACTGGTATTTGGGATCAACTTTAGCCTTTGAGATGCAGTAGCTCCGTTTAATGGCCATCAAGGCACATCCAATTGGTGTTCATCCAGGACTAATCAAGTAATAGATGTATTCCAGGTGACTAGTCAGTCTCTACTGTAGTCGCCAGATAATTCAGACACCAATTGGGGATCTTTTCCAACTATGCTGATGACACCATGTCCAGGTATCACCGATCAGGCCCTGGCTTGACTGGCCTTCCTCTGTGACCGACCGTCCCAGGTCCAACTTGGGTCCTTCCTCTCAATCTGTGGTGTTCCCCCAAGGGCCTAACCTCTCTCCTTGGCTGTTCAAGCAATACCTGGCACTTCTTGCCCACCGCATTGCCGCTCTCTGCCCCAACTTTCAGTGCTATGTGGTTGACGCCTCATTTTCAGGCTCCCTTCTGCCACCTCTTCCCCTTCTCTCATCTCTGACTGTCTGCCATCCAGGAGTGGTGTGCCGCTAGTGATTTCTGCCTTAATGCCAGTAAGACCAAGATTCTCCTCATCAGCACACCTGCTCCCTCCTTTCCTATCACTATGGCCAGCTGCTCTTGGCACTTTTCCTGCTCCAACCTGTGAGGCTAAAAACCTTGGGGTCATCTTTGACTCCACACTTTCCTTCTCTCCCCACACCTCCGACGTCCCCAAGAAGTCACACTACCTTCCTCTCCTTCCCCAAGAAGCTCACCGTCTCCAGAGCTAGGCTGGACTACAGCAACAGCTTCTAAATCTGCCTGCTTCTACTCTCTGCAACTCATCCAAAACAAGACTGAGACTTGTCTTTGGCCTCAAGCCCATGGATCGTATCTCGCCAGGACTGAAATCTCTTGCACTGGACCCCAGTGGCAGCAAGGATGAAGTTCAAAACCATCTGCATTGTGCAAAAGACCTTCAACTCTCTTCCTAAATATCTTCCTTCAAGCTCATCCGCCTCAAACTCCCTCAGGGTTAGTCGCTTCTCCAAGCAGCAAGTTGGTGGATCTTTCTTCTGCTGGGGCCTCCCTGAAACTTGGAGCACCATCTATGGTTCCGAAAGCACCTCAAGACATTCCTCTTTGTTTCCGCTTTCTCTCCTCTCCTGGCTGAATCTGAAACTGCACTGGTTATCTGGCTACCCTGTATTTCTGGGGCCCAGGCACCCTCCCTGCCAACTGCACACCTGCACTCCCCCCTCCAACCCCCCCACCCTTGCACCTTCCCAGTCTTCCCTCCCTTGCCTCGTTGCACCTTAAAACACTTGTGTACAGACGCGTTATAAATGCCTTAACATATATCACGTCTTCCAGCTTGCTGCACAAGGGCCTGATGTAAAAGTTAAATAGCAGGGGAGACGTATAGGCCTCCTGAGTGACACCATTTTGAAATAGAAGCTTGAGAGGAGGCAGCCTTCACCCAGCATATTCTGGACATCCAGTCTAACAAGGAGGAATGTACCCAGTTGAGCCAGTCCCCCGTGACCTCTGTATCTTTTATTTTATTTGGATCCTGCATGGATGCAAGGTGTACACATTTTTTTTTTTTTTTTTAAATACATGTTGTACTAATAAGCACCACAACTGACAGCACAACTCGTCCACCAACAATAAACTACATCCATGGATTTATAACAGAGCAAAGTTTAATCGAAGTACTTGTACGCGACAGCTCTTGAATGTGTGCGCAATCTGTTTATAAAAGGAGGACTAGCGGCACAAAAAAACATGGAGTTTTTGCTTTCACTTTCAATGCAGCGGTCAGTCAAAACCAAATCGGAATTTCGAAATCCCCATTCCATCAAGTGCTTTCCGAAAACCAATCACCACAGTGCCGGGGGGGGGGAGGGGGGGAGAGGAGGAGGGAACGGGAGAAAGGAGTCTTCAACGTATGCTTTGCTGGTATGCGCTAAAGCACAAGCCAAACGCTGGTTCTGACGCACTTCCGCCTAATGGAGATCTGAAGCAGGCCATGGTGGGAACCAGTGAAGCAATGCTGTGGGCAGAGCGAGTGAATCCACTGCCTCATGGGGAATATGGCGGCGGCATGGGGGCTTCTCCGGAGACTTTAGCATAGGCTGGGGGAGCGCCAGGACCCTAGAGGAATAAAGAGAAAATAAAGCAATTATAAAGAACCAAAGACTCCAGCACTTCTAAGTAGTTAAAAAAAAATTAAAAAAAAAAAAGCTTTACATTTTGCTGAAACAGAAGTCGGATTTTTAACCTCTATGCTAGGTCTGCCATTGAGTTTCAAAGATCTGTCTGCTACAGAGTAGCCAATGCTGAGATCTGTGGGGGAGGGGGGAGTGTAGGAAATGGGTGGGCGTTGGGCTTTTCCACAGGAAGCTTAGGCCCCATATTAATCAGGAGGAAACGGCGCCCAGCTGTTGTGTCGAGTCAAGGTGCCACAGTTGCACTAGATTTGGTCTTAAGTGGGCGTTTCCGAATAGATTGGTTTGGCATAGGTAGAGGTTTGCCACTCTGGAACAAAAATGTATTTGCCATGGTAGAGGGTGGCACTGTAGAACAGCAGTGGGACAGGGGCACAGGATTTTAAAATCCTGTGGCGCTAGCGGGCGGTCTTGCAGCACAGGGACCCATCTTGGGGCAGGCAGGCAAGCGGGGAAGAACCTTGGTAGGTTTATTGTGGAGTGTCCAACTCCACCACCCCCGTCTGCCTCCAGAAACTCAAGCCTCTCAGATTTCAAGGTGTGGGGGCGGGGGGGTTTGGGGGGCGCGGGCAGGGGGTATGGAAAACAGATCACCACACATGCACGATCCTGGCATACACCAAACAGCTCTGCCCATTCAATTACTGCCAATCCTCTTTGGCCAATTCTAGGAAACATTCGGTTTCTCGAAAATGCAACACCCACACACTTGAAAATTCAGGTCTGAAATGTCACTTGTGCCACAATACTACCCCCAGCAACCAGGTAGTGCCACTCAAAACCTGAATTAGTGTTGTAGGCTGTGCATGGTCAAGAGGTATTATTCCCTGCAAGGTAGAAGCAACATCTGATTATTGGTGTGCACCTGCAAATGACCGTCCGGCCATCACGATTACCTCCAACCACTGCCATGCAGTGGCAGCAGCATGAACCAGTAGCCTGTGCATGTCACAGGTTTAACTTCCGCTGTTAGCAGCAGAGCAACAGCCAATGTGGGGGATGGGGTTAGAGAAAAGACTCAGGCTTGGAAACTTGCCACCACCCGCCTCATTCATTAGCAGCAACATTTAGCAAAAGGAGCCGTAGCCATGAGAAAGGCACCTACATTACGCCAACTCAGTCTCCCCATACCATACCCTCTCCAGGAGGATGTGCAGCAGGGGAAACATTTAGAAATTAAGAGCAATGAAAGCCCAGTAACGTACCCTTGGCTACAGAAACTACAGGCTTCATATGATCCAAAGATGCAGCTGCTACGCAAGCAACCCTCTTCCACCAAGCATCCCTCTGCCTGAGCTGCACCGCCTTGTAAGGCCTAGTTGAAGAACCTCTTTCGGCCATCAATCTTCTAGAAATCATAGAATGCAGCCCTACCTACGATCTCCCAAGGATGCTTGCTGAACCCAGGCAGCAGCCTAGCTACATGGAACCTGAATTGCCTCCGCCATGGCAGGTGGTGGCGGTGGAGGAGGAGGAAGGGCCTCAAGTCCCGCTTCCTGGCTCAGAGTACACATAGGCCAGCACGTGAACGATTGCGTGCTTGTCTGGAACCATCCTTATAAAAATCAGAGGTCTTGCTAATCAAGACATAATGGGTTTGGCAGAAACAGTTCTACAGGGAGAGATTATGGAGCAGAGTATCCCTTCAAAGCGAATATTGGATGCAATGAAACGCAAGACAAGACGAACAGCCATACAGTGGGCAGCTCAGAGCACAAAATATCAAAGTTGCACAGCAAAACAATTCCATGTGGCGTACCACCACCTCGTATTCCTAAACGAAAAGAAATGGCCCATTTGCATTTCAGAATGCAAGGATATTTTCCAGGTGCCCAGATCTGATGCTGTTCAGACCCAGTGTGGAAAACTAAAGAAAGCAAGTTGCCAACCAACCTTCTACAAGGCCATTTGATGTTGGAAGATCTGACCATTAGTCGGAAAAAAATGGATTTTCAGAAGCGCCATGGTGGGCAAAAAACAATCCTAAGAGGATGGAAGACAACAAACTGTTGATATTGCAGTGTGGCTTGTAGAGATGCATAATCTGGAGGATATTGAAAGAGTATCGCAGAGAAAAGACAATTGCATTGTTTGAAAAGATTTGGGGTACATTTTACACCATACTAACTGATGGAATATAAATGTGAACCTTGAAAACTGTGGGCGGGGAATTTCATTGTATCAGCATTATAAGATGTATTAAATATGTATGCGTTAATTGTATGGCAATTTGTATATATTTGAGACTAAAATACATTTTCCAAAAAGAAAAGCCTTCTACAAGGCCTTCTGCTGCAGTGTATTCATGCCAGCTAAAGGTCAGCAAGAGACATGCCCAAACCAGTCACGTGGCAAGAATAGGCCCAGAGACTGCACAAAGCATGAGCAAGCCTTCCCATGGAACAATCTGGCCAGCAGACAACAGGTGACCCCCCCCTAACCCCCCCCCTCCAACCGATTGGGTTAACAGATCGGCCCAAGCAAAAAGAAGGGAAGCGAACAGTGAAATAGGAGTGCCATTGGACCCTGCAATTTAGTGCGTCACACCCGCTCACTTCTCCAACGAACCTTTCCCGGTCTCGGCGCCTGCAGGTCAATACCATTGTAATCTTTAAATAATCGGTTTTTGAGTTCCTTTAATTTCTCAATTGCATGCATACTATATGGAGCAGGCAGAAAAGTGAGAATAAATAAGCGGGGGGGCAAGGGGAGGGCACAGCAGCGGCCACACAAAGTACTTGAGGGAAAGTGACCTGTGGAATCTTGACTGGAGAGCCACGAGTAAAAAAAAAAATTATATATTCCGTTCTGCATCATTGAAGCAGAACCTAAACTTCTGGGCCAAGTGGGTGGACACAGGACACAATTATTGTCCTAGAGGCCAATAACAGTGCTATTTACCAGTAAGACAAGACAACACTGAGGCAATTGACAGTCTTTTGGCATCACACACATGGATTGATCTGGGCGTTCTGTGCCCCAGACTGGACTAGTTGTGTTTTTTTAGTGGCTCCGACACAAGGTCGTGGTGTCTAACCTTTGGCTCTCCATACAACTCCCACCAGCCGTAGCCAGTACAGTCAAGGTGAGTATCATGGGAGTCCGTCCAAAACACCTGGCACGCCACTAGGCCGCTGCCTAGGTGCCCCTGAACATCTTGGCTAAACAAAGTCAAAAGGGGTGCCCTCGATCTGCTCACCGAGGATCCAAGGTCTAAGCTGCTGTACTCTGGCAGAGGCAGTTTCCCATCCAGCGGTACAGCTTCTTCACGCGGTCCTCCTCTGAACAAGGATTTTACTGCGCCAGAACCAAACGGGGGTCTCTGGAACTGAACAATGAAAATACACAGTCAACTCATGTTCAACAAAAAGCCTTCAGCAGTTGCTACGAGTCAAAAGTGTCACATGAAACAACAGTATCACATTTAAATTATCAAATCGAGGAGTGTATGAGATGTAAACGATATTTTTGCTCAGTTTAGGCAAGTGGTCGTTAAAGACAGCAGAGTAATTAAAATGGTCTTCCACAGAGTCGAATGAAAAAGTGGAAGGGGAGGAGCCAGTTCGTTGTCAAACACTTTTCTTCAGTCACAACAATGTAGATCCTTAATGTAAATGATTCCATTGTATGGTTCTATATAGCATGCAGCTGAAGTCCAATCCCAAGCCTAGCAACACAAAAAACACTAGTTTAGAAAGGTTGAACGATAGATTCGGCTTTGTAGTCAGATTTAGGGGTCTTCCGCAAACGAAATGCAGAGGAAAAAATAAAGTGCTCATAGCTCTGTCAGTGCCAGGAGGGTGGGCATGAATAAAACGAGGCAGCGTGTGCAGCTACATGCAAGTGGTTGGGAACCAAAAACAGCTCAGTGAAAGACAATTGTGAAAACACCCAAAAGTTATTACTTTAAAATCATACATGCTCAGTCTACGTGCAAAAAGGCTGCAAACCCAGTTCATATTTTACAAACAGAAAACTTCGTGGTCCTTTAAGCCCCCTAGTCCTTCCATCTATCATTTTCAGCCTATGGCATATCTTAGCAAGTCCTCTTCTTACTTCTCCTGCCCTAGAGTTCAGTATTCTCACATTTAAGTGGTTGCATATTTTTCTTTTTTTAAAATATCATTTGGAAAATGTATTCTAAGAAATGAGGAATAATTACGTCAACATGTCATTAGAGTGGGCCAGAATGACCTGGCCATCGCGTTGTGGGAGTTTTCCCTGCTCAGACAACTGAATATTCAGGCTGAATGATTCCCATGGATTTGCAGTGGGGTGGACTGGTGCTCACGCAATTCAGTGCCAATCCACCAGGTCCAAACAGTTTGTAGGACTTCCGAAGGCCTATGGTACCTTTGTTCTAGGCCAGCAACCCGAATGCTACAGCTGGAGAGGAGACCCTGAACTTCTTCCCCCAGACATGAGGAACGGTGGTCAGTCATAATGTAGAAAGTCGAAAAAACATTTTTAGAAAACAATGTCGAAAAACAATAATGTTGAATTTTTTCTATATTTATTCGAAATTAACATATATTTTTGTATTTCATTTAACATGTAAGTTTTTGTAACAGTAAATGTCATTTTTTCATTTAACATGTAAATATATAAATAGATATGTTTAGATCACTTTAAAATACATTCCAACTTGCAATATATTTAACGTCCATCAGATGGTGCTATTGCTCTTTAAATATGTATTTAACTAAATATAAAGTTTGTTATTGTTTCTTACGCATGTTACGTCCTGCTACGTATACGTGACCGCCATGTTTAAAGTTCATTTAGCAAACGGTTCTCCTGCGGTCGCCTCTCCGTTGCTCCATTCATGGATTTTTTGGGATTTTTCTTGGTTGAAGCGTTTTTTTTCCCCACTGGATTAACCAGGTCGTTTGGATGTATTGGATTTCCTTTTTTTTGGTTTTTCGCTTGGATCAACATAATTTTTCTTACTGGATTATGTTTTTTTTCTTGCATTTTTTCTCGGAACATTCACAAGGATTGCAGCTTCAAACTCTGATTTATTGTTTTTTTTGTCTTGGATTGCTCGTTTTTTTGTTCCTCACTGGATTTGGAATTTTGTTTGGTTGCCGATGCAGATGTGGTTTTATGGATTTCCTGGTTGTTTTTTCTGGATTTTCCTCACCTATCCTACATTGGATTCCAGATGACTACGAATCGTAAGTATTATTAACATTTTAAGTTGAAAGCCACAGAATGTAAGTAATTTTCCTTATTGTCCACGTTAAAATCTTGTACTAGTTTTACCAGTTTACTGTCGTAATCCCTGTATTTTTTGCGTTTCGGTGCTTGGTTAGCCAATGAAAGTGTTTGTGACAACCGAATTTCTTGGTGCTGTTCTTTTAAATCTCGCAAAAAGTGCCATAAATTTGGATTGTGCATGTTAAAATTTTTATTTAAGTGGCTCTGCCAGCCTTCGTGTGTTGTTGGTTCGTGGTGTATTTTCCAACGTTACCTGGTAACAATTCCATAATTGTATTGAGTATTTTGGCCTGCGCCTAGTTCCACTGCGAGTTAACTGCCCTATCCATGTGTTTTCGAAGTAGTCCAGTAAATCAGTATTGTCCTCTTCATGATTTTTATAGTATTCTGTCTCTATTAAATGTTCATAAAAAATCAACATTATTTTCCTCTACAAATGCCAATGCAAACAGTTTTTTTATGTTAAATTGATAGCAACTGTCCTCCGTATACTTAGTACCTAATCCCAATTTCTGTATCTTTCGCCAAACACTCTGCGTGAAATGAAAAATATCCCTGAACCCTTGTCTTTGTAAATCGAAGAAAATCCCTTAATTTGTGATGATTCATAGTCCATGATTATGGTTTCTGGGTTTGATTCTGGTGCAGTGTCTTTAATTTTACTTTACACGATTCTGTATGTTTCCTCAGTTTTCTTAGGCATTAAAATATATACAAGTGGTATTATTTTTTCGTTTATTGTTCCATGTACTGTGTAAAATTGATAAAAAGGTTGCGGGCACACCTTAAATGTAGTGTCACTTTGCCATATTTTACTACGAGCCATATGTTCAAAGTTCGCTGCAGTAGAAAATACTAAGATTTTTTCCCTATTTAACTCCATTGTGGCGTGGTAAAAATGATCGCCTTTGTCAGTTAGTTTGAAAATATCTGGGATTGTTATATCCTTATAAAACATTGGCGCCGGTGGCAGATTTTCTTTTAGCTGTGTAGTGCGGTTTATTGTGCGCTGCATAAATTTCTCAGCCGGTAATTGAGCCGTTATATGGGTTGGTAATTTGCCACAAACATCTTTAAGCACAGATCCACTAGCTTCCCCATCACTTTCAATGGCTTTTCTTTTCAGTTCGGTTAATGTTTTTCTGATGATATTAGTTTGATCTGGCATATGATTGTGTTCATGTTTACCTTGTACATCTGAGCCCACTGTTATCGCTCGTGCGTTGCATTTCGTATATTCTGTGCATCTGCAGTAAACGCGTCCTTTATTTTGGCGTTCTTTATAGAATACATATCCATTCAAAACTAACTGCTTTCCTCCCTTTTGCATGGTTATGAATTCCACTTTGTTTTCCATTTTTTATCCTAAAATAAACGAGAAAATTAACTTTATTATTTGTGTTTTTATTCTACTGTGTGTTATATGATATATTTATGTTTAGTTACATGCTCGTTTGTCTTACCTGTTTTGGGTCTCAATCAGATCCAATCGATTTCCTGCAGTACGTCCTCAGGTGATGTTCTGTCAGGTAATGACGGTTTTCCACAGCCGTTACTGGTTTCTTGGTACCAAAACAAGGTTCTTTACTCGTGGTTGTCACCTATGAGTTTAACCATTTCTTACCCTCTTCTTTTCAGTATGAGGGATGAGTGGGTGATCAGAGGTTGGGGGGGGGGTGGCTCAGGGCGTCAGGTGAGGGGGGGTTGGGAGGGGACCCCCCCCCCTAGTAAACGATACTCGTCCTGTTTATTTATTTCGGGTTATTGGTCATATTAATTGACTTTTTCGAAAAATTGACTCTTAATGATATCTATATGTTTGACATTTCTATTTTCAACTTTTTTTTTTTGACATCACCACTATAAACCATGAGGAACACCCTTCATTTCCTCAATACCTCCTCTGAAGCAGCACCGTGAGGTATCATTCCAGAGTCAAAAAAGGTAGAATTAGTCAACCACTTTGGCCATAACAAGCCAGGTTCCATGGATTGTAGACATGTCCAGGATTACCCAAGGATATACCCATCGGTCTGATAATCCAAAAGGCCAAAAGCAAAGTGCAGCCCACGGTTCTTGCAACCAACCAGATTACTCACAATTTGGGGGGGGTGGATGGATCTTTTCCCCCCCTCTACCCAGTGGACACCCCCAAATACCATTAGAACCTACAGCTCTACTTTGGAAGACCTGGGATAGTTCCAATGAGCAACAGATATCCTGCTCAAGCCCATATGCAATTTGTTTTGGTGGACTTGTCTCCAAGGCTGGTTAAAGGACAGTTCTTGATCATGGATTAGCCATCCCCAAGAATCTGCTTTTTTTCCAAGTCTTCCAATAGCACAAGTTCATTGCGGCCAGGACAAAAGGCTGCTTGCAGGGTGCAAAGAGGGTGCACACTTTACAGTGTTAGGCAAGATTGTATGCAGTACCCTTTGGGTGCACTACAACAACCCTGACCTCCTGGCAATAGGAACCCAACCTTTGGTAGAAGTCTGTACTACATAGGTTGGTAGATGGTTGAGCAGCCAGGCTTATCGCAAGAGTGGTCAATGTGAGCTGTAAGGGAGTTAGAGAGTATAAACAACACAAGGTTTCTTGATTAAACATTATTAAATTGAACAGTCAATGTAAGCCGTCTTTAGAAGGGGCAATATAATATTCACACTCAAATGCACTTCTAAAATACACACTAAGATAAAATACACACTAAGATTTCAGCTAGTACCCATTTGGGATGGGCCACAGACACTACCTACACCCTCAGATGACTTCAACAGTTCGGGTGCTGGGGACATTAATATATCACTGTTGCATTTAGAATCAGATTTATGAATATGTCAAAGGAAAAAGGTTATTAGAACAAAACAAGAGATCACACAAATATTCTGGAGCAGGTAAATACCTTTGGTAACCCCCAATGCAAGGTTAGTCAACCGCATCCTGGAAGGAAGGCAACACCTAAGCAGAGGAGAGACGAGTCATTCAGGGAGTCAGGCCAACCATTGTTAAGTTAGCAAAAGGCAAGGTGAACTGAAGCACTTTTTGCAGCTAAGTAGAAGTATTGCACAATGTTTTAGAAGTCTTTGTAGTACAAGAAGAAATACAAAGTAGGGTCACAAGCCGATTAAGCTGGTGAGGTAAAGAAGCCATCAGCAACTCTACAGAGTCAACCCAGACAAAACGAAGACAAGCAAGGTGGCACAACAAGAGGCAAGTACCTTTGGGTTGAAGAAAGGTGCAGCAGATGACTTCTGTTCCTGTGCAGCTCTGCAGATCCTGGTGTTCCTGGGCCTCAGTCGTGGGGACAAGAGGGAGGACTTCCAGGGACTCCTGCACTGCGACGAACACCGATCGCAACCGGCAATCTTCAAACACGTGGCACTTCAGTGTTTCAGCTCCTCGCGTCTACCACAAATAGTAACACCATGGTTCCTGGCTGTCGAGATGGCCTTTCCTTGATTCTGGGGTCCTGCACTCTGAGGGGGCTCAGGCTCGGTCAGTCCTGCTTCCTGGGAATCCGGAGGATCTTCCTGGAGCTCTTGGAACTGAATAGCCTGGCCAGCAGCAACTGCAGTGGAATGGCAACCAGCTCTGAGAGGATGTCCAGGTGGCTTACTTTGGAGTTGATTGATCCCACCAACTCAAGGGAGATGTTCTTTCAGGGGCTTCTCTGTCGATACCACTTAGTTTCAGCACAGCAGCAGGGCTTCACTGGGCAAATCAACGGTTCAGGAGTTGCAGCAGGCGTCCTCTTCAGGATTCCTTCGTCCTGCGGTCGACTCTGCCTTCCAAGCCAAAAAGCCTCGCCTTTTATTCAGGTTTCTCCCATTCATTCCAGCCTAGCTGTTGGTCTCCCAGCCGGCCAATCACCTAAGAGTGCATTCCGGTCTCCTAGGAGATGAAGCACAGGGAGTTTCGGGCACCTCCCTTACTTTCTGCCCCCACCAGACACCCTGGAGACAGAGGCGGGCTTCACTCATGAATCCTGCCAAAGGCAAAATGAACAAAGGGACCAAACCTGGTTTGGTGCGCAGAGTAAATATCAAGAAGGACCTTTCCACAAAGAAATGGTGAAAAAATAAGACCAGGGTCATTTTGACACAAATGGCACCCTTGGGTGCTTTACTGCAGCTGCAAACGCAGCCCGCGGTAAATGCACACCATGGTAGTTAAAAGTAAACCACTTCCACCAGACATTCAGCGAGGAAAGGGTAACAAAAGAGAAGCTAGACAAAGTGGATACTAAGTAACCCCTCCAGCACCCTATTGTAAGATAGGGTGTGCTGGATTTAGAAAGTTACAAATGTAACTAAAGTCAATTTCACTTTACTGCTCTTGGAAACAGTAGTTTATCCAAGAGAAGGTATTTAAACCTTTGGGAAATCTGAAAGACTTCCCTGTGCCACTGCACTGAAGGTGCAGTGTGTCACAATGTAAAAGATGATGCCTATGGCATTTGTCAGACTCTACAACCAAAGGAAACAGTTCAAAATCACATTAAAATGCATGAGAATGGGGGTGGGGAACAACTGTCTCTCTCCAGGTTAAAAATTCAAGTCCTCAAAATCCAGCAAAGTTGCTGGCGGTCTCCAGGGTAGAGAGGAATTAGCACATTCCTGAGAATTCTCCCCAACACCCAACACACAGCAAGCGCCTAGTTAATCGGTAGAATTCAAAGTAGCCAAAGTACTAGGTTCTACCCAATTCCAGTGAGGAATAGAACAGGGTCTTCCGACAAGTAGAGACTATGAGAATGAGACAAGTGAATGGGATGATGAAGTGGTCTTGTGCAGAAGAGATGTGACCAAGCAGGCTTGATTCAGCCTGAACTGATTTGCATATGGTCTTTACCCTTTTCTAATGGCTTGGCATGCAAAGACCGATGGTCTGGAGGGTTGCCCACAGCAATGTCTTCACCTCTTGTTTTGCTGTGGTCTGACCAGTCAACTGGAGTAGCTGGATGCGCCGTCACGCGTCCAGTCTCAGCAAAAGAGTGTACCCTTGTGAGCGAGGTGCACCAAGGGAAAATGTGCCAAGCTGAAGATCCTCCATATTACTCAATAGACTGGCTGCAAGAACACCAATGGGAACTTCCAAAGATTAAAGTATGCTACAATGAACAACCATGGATAAATAGCAGTAGCTACAAAACATGCAAATGCCACAGAAAAAGAAGGGCTGTAATGTTTATTTTGTAAACTGTTAACCTTTCACATTAGCTAGGTCGGTCAAAGGGTTGGACAGTCCCTTACGCAGGCCTAGGAGTGGTGGCTGGTTACAGGCAGGCAGGGGCTCCACCCCCTTGCTTAAGTGGCATGCAGCACAGTCCAACTGTGTGCATGGAGGCTCTGCTGTCTGCAAGTAGGGGAAGATTCCCCCCTGCCCCCATTACGTGTTTGGTTTGTAAGCGGAGGCCTTATACCTCTGCAACACATACAGCACACAAGAATGGGAGGAGACGGAAGTCTAGCCCTGCTGCCTCCCATTATTGTGCTAATACTGTAGATATGCTGATGGACAGGAGAGGACTCCTTGACTTTATTCTTAAAGGAACCACAGGAGCTATCCCTGCCGCTTTGGTTTCAGAATGGCTGCCGTCTTCATAATATTAGGTTGGCCCCTTGCAGACCACATGACAGTACACGGTCCCAATTCTAAGACAGACGATCCTCAACAGCCAAGACAGAACCAATGTCTCAAAATACCAGCCAAGAGAGTGCAGGGGCTAGACCAGGAAGCGATTGACCACCCCTAGGGGAGCTGTCGCGGGGCTTCAAACCCTGGCAGACCAAGTGGAGAGCCACGTGAAGAATTGGGAGGTATGGTGTCTGGTAAGGGGAAAACATGGGGAGAGTTTATAGTAACAGTGGCATTTGAGGAAGAGTCGTGAGAAGGGGTCAGATCTGGTGGTTGTGAAAGTTGAAGGGGTGGTTGGTATTTGACAGGAATGCCACCTCGAAGGAGAAACAACTGTTGTAGGAGGGAGAATATCAAAAATGGAGATGGTGGGGGATAGCGAGGAAAGACAGGGCCATTTTAAGCACTTTTGGGGCCCTGGGCACAGACATCTTTGGGACCCCCCCTCCACCAAATCAAAGGAATTAAGGGATCAAAAATACTGGTTACGTCCCCCACCCGTCGCGCTCGCAACCTATAAGTTGATATGCTGTCTCGCAGCATAATAACATAATAAGCACGTTTACTCCCTTTAAGTCCCCTTACCATCTTCATTCTTGTTCTAATCAGAATGATAAACAGGTAGCATTTGAAGGCCACCATTAACAGTCTACAAAGGGGTTTCGGTTCTAGTAAACAACTGGAAGGAAGGAGACCGCAACACATACCGTAGCATGGATAGTGGAGGCAGAGTAAAAGCTACCAGGAAGGCGTCTTTATCCAGACAGTCGGAGATTAGAAGTGGGATATGGTTTTCAAATAGTGTTGCCGTTAGATATCAAAGGAACAAATGCCTGTGGTGTGCGATATAATCTCATTTTATTAAGGAACATTCTTTGAAAGTACACCAATCACATGACCAAACATGACAATTTTTAAACAAAATATTATAGAAGGGTGTTATGCAAAATGGGAAGGATTCTAGCTTCATTCTCTCCATCGTCAAGGGAAGTATATAAGAACCAGCACACCAAGCGATGTGATTTAACACATTTAATTTGTATTTTAAAGCTTTAAATACTTCCAAAACAATGGCTCGTGACATTTTCATTTATAAATGTGCATAAAAACCTTTGCCTTTTATCAAAAAGCTAACAGTTTTTGTGTCAAACAAGCAGACCTTAAAATATGCTTGCCTGAGGCCTGCAACATATGGTCCGCTCTCTTCTGACTACCAACCCTTCCACCTAAATGGCCTACATAAGAAGAAAGATAAAGTAATGGGCTAAACGATACCAGCAGCATGCAAGAAGGCAAACCTCACAGAAGACAGCACAGTAATGCAAGATATATTAGATGATATGACCAGGATCACTGTATCCACTGTTGGCAAATCCAGGATACAAGCATGAACGCTGTTCCAGAGTCTTGAATTTGGATACTTATTCACCTCTTGGACTAACAGTTTATGCCATTGTTGGAGGAGATTGCCTAGGTTTTACAACACGCCATGTGAATAAACCAATTTCTAGACCTTCACCATACGGATGATATGTTAGTTTTTATAGCAACACCTATCTGGTGCAGGTACATTGCATATAATAGATGCTGCAAAACCAAGTACATATGCAGGCAGGTTTATAAACTTCAGACATAGGAAAGTCTCAGCCAGCCTTGATATTCTAATTTTGCATATGAACACATCTCTGCAATGGGTGCTTCACACACTGAGCTACCTTCTGAACCATCGTGGTACTCAATTTATCAATATGGATTCCACCATTGCCTATTGCACATGATCAACATAATTCCCACAGGAAGGAAAGAATGCTACAGAGTTGTGCCGTAAGGAACACAAAACTATGTATACCACAGTGAACACAGAAAGCAATACATGATGAATTGAATCAAGGCAGAATGCACGAAAGGCAATGGTTTAGAGCCTCAGCCGCACACCATGAAATATCCTGATGTGTGCTATTTAATTAAGACTGCTGAACAATGGAATCTTATCATATCAGCTAGCATTGTGGGGCCCCCTCCAAGGTGGGGGCCCTGGGCAAGTGCCCCTTTTGCCCTCCCATAAAAACGTCTGAGGAAAGAGGCAGGAGATCGCACTAAGGCAATCCATTGTTGGCAAGGAGGGCACCAACACAAATGCAGGTGGCCACCACTATGTTATTCCACCATTATACTACACAATCGCATTCAACAAGTCCTTACTTTATTAATCGAAGTTTCAGATCCCAATGGTGAAAAGCCTTTGGCACAAGGCTATTTATGATTTTTTAAAAACGTGTCAAAAAATAAAAATATGTGCTCTCGCTATGCTCTAAACTGAGCTGCAGTCAGCAAATTGGTCCCAACTATTATAGTTGTGATGATATCAAAACAACAGAGTTAATTCTCAGTTGAGGCAGTGTCAATAGGTTCAATTTTGCCAATGCATTATTTTGGATGTAATCCGTCTTCAGGGCTAGACCCTTTTGTCATAATCAATATAACCAAACGTGTTAAAAAAAAACGCAAAACAAAAACATTGAAAAATAGGATTAGTACTAAATTCCAGTATGCAAGCAAATCAAATGTAGTAATAGAAAGCTTCTAACAGAATACCCGTATAACAACACTCCTTGTGTGAACTAAACATGGGAAACAAAGAATATGTAGGCAGAAGGCTAATCTTCTGCCAATCGTGTAAATCCAAAGCACGTACATTAATGGCTTGTGCACATGTAATAGGTCATAAACCCTGCTAAGTGGCAGAAGGAGGGCACTACCAGAGGGAAGTGATTCATGGAGAGACAAGAAATATTGTTGGAGGGGAGAGATACAAGAGAGGGTTAGAGAGAAGATGGCATTTGGGAGAAGTAGTCGAGAAGAGACAATGGAGGAAGAGGGTTGTGCAAGGAAACAGGAGGGTGAATGTAGGCCTATGCTTACCTGCCAAACCCCACCAGAGGACACCTGATACACTTAAAGTATCAACTGGTGGCCCAGTCTGCTAGGATGTTAGTGCCAGCATGAAATGAATACACCAAAGACATTTTCAAGAGACCGTCAGCAGGAGGACCCTGAAAGCACCCAACTGCCCAAGAGCTAGAGGTGCATGGATGAAGAAATATTTCCCAAGTCAAGGGTCAAAGGACTGGATTAACCCGCCGGTACAACACTAGGAGGAGTGACAGCATCCTTGTTGAGGGACCACTTTGATGTGCCATGGTACCTTTTGAACACTTCCTTTCCACACTTCGCATGTCCCTGGATTGATCAATTGGTCGTTGAAACTTAGTTACTCATTTGCTTTGATGGACAACTTGGAGCATGCTGGACCATTATTATAGAGGAACTAGTTCCTTCCCTCAGTGCATGCCAACCCTTGAGGCCCCCCCCCCCCTCACCTCCCCATCCTATCCTATGCAATCACCTTGGCTATTAAGTCATACCATGAACCCTACACCTTTTGCATTAGTTTAAAACTTTCAGCCTGTGTACAATCTTAGGTCAGTGTCTCAGTTTAGAACATTGACACAGGCATGCACGGTGCCAGTTGGTTACAGGGACACATGCCGCTAGGGGTGCAATGACAGCCAAACCTTTCTGGTCAGGGGGGGCAAGTCTTTATTTGCAAGTCTACATACTAGTCAAAATGTTTTAAGTCCACATTATGTAGGACTTAAGAAGACTTGGAACACAGGGCTTCAACTCTAAATCACGCCAGTTTTGTTGGTAGCAATGGCTGAGCAGCCAGGATCATCTCAGGAAGGAGAAAGGGCGGCAGGTGGTACAAGGAACTAGAGTATACACATAGGCCAAAGAAACACTGGCACTAAAAGTAAATAATGGATTTGATGTACACCAAGGTAACGGCAAGTACTATAACACAAGAAGTCACTTAGAAAAACCAATGCATTTTTCACAGTAAACCACTTTGTAATACTTTCAGAATGGTACAATGCAAGTTAAGTAACATACTTTTTCAGGTAATGAAATAATACTAATAAAGGTAAATACTACAAATATTTGAGGCCCAACATTTAAGAAGTCCATCTCCAACTAGTTAGGAGTGTGTCAGTTTGAAGGGCAAAACAGGTAAGGCACAACTGTAGAAAGTTCCAGAGGAAATTAAATTATATTTTATTTATATAAAAAGGGAAAAGGGCATGTATTTTAAATAAAATAAAGGTAGTGCAGCTAGCAAGTGGCAGGTGAAAGTTGGTCAGATAAGGTAGATCTGATAAGTGCAGAAGAAAAGTGGGAGGGGCTGTATGGGTACAGATACAGAACCCTAGTGTAGAGGGTGGCAAGGTGAGCAAGTACCTGGGCCCGAATGACAGAGGGTGGCCAGGTGCACAATGCCAAGAGAAGAAACAGATCAACAGGGGATGAGGTGGGCAGAGGCAAAGAGACTTCCAGAACAGGAGATGGTTTTCCTCAAGTTTCAGAGTGGCCGGGAGGCTGTTCCCTAGGGAGGCATCTGCAGAAGAAAGATCTACCCCAAGCTCGTTTCTTTACAAAATAACTAACCCTGAGGGAGTTAGAAGTAGAGGAGCGAAGGGCTCGAGAAGGGAGGCATTTACAGAGGGATAGTTGAAGGAAGTCTTCTGTAGCAAGTAATCTTTGTAGGAAAAAGTCAGGGACTTTGAGAGATCACCGGTGTGGGCAAACATGTATGGACAAATGGTCACTCCAGCAACAGAGGAGCAGCAATTCAGCTCAAGTGCTACCAAGAGTCTCACAGTACCTTGGGTGAAGATGCAGCAGTGACCTGGTCACCAGATTCCTAGTTAGGCAGATCTTGCAGTGGCGTGATTCTTCTTGGTGCTGTGATTTTGGTGCCTTTTCCGGAAGCACCAGTGAAAAACAATACTGCCTGTTGATTTGTCTCGCTTTCTCTGTCCTGCACTCTAGTGCGGGGACAGGGGTGGAATCTTACCTCGGAGATCTGGAAGAAGTCCAAAGTTTCATGAGGATCTTCGGAAGACTATGCACTACACAGTACCTACAAGTCCCAGGGTATTGGAGTTTTGCAGCAAGGGAAGGACACAGCTCGTTGTGGGATGGCTCAAAATGCAGGTAGTCTCAAGACAGATTGGTCCTACCAGTTTAGGCGAGAGTCATCCTTGGAGTTCTCCCGATTCATGGAACAAGGTAGGGGAAGAGAGCCGGACATCAGACATCTCTGGTCATCTGGAAGTAACTGCGGTTGTGGCCTCTCAGTTCCAGGGGTCAGGTCTTCAGCCTCAGGATCGATGCCTTTTATGCAGGAACTCAGACAAACAGTACCCATGCACCATCCAAACTCTGGGAGGCCGCCTCTCCAGTTGGAACCCATTCCAGGCAGGCACACCTGAAGACAAAGCACAGCAGAGCTGGAGTCCTCCCCATTTTCCGGTCCTCAGGCACACTGGAACCTTGGCAGAGTTCAAAGGATTCTGGCGAAGAAGTCAGACCAGGACCACCCCCACCCAGCACAGCAGACGAACAACCAAAACAGGACAAGCCAATAAGAAATGGCAACAGAAAAAAAAAGAAAATAGTCACCATTCTGGGTCACTGTTGACCCTTCTGTGCACTCGCTGTGGGTACAGTCTAAAGTAAAAAAAATGCACAAATGTTGGTGGGATAAAACCACTTCAAGCCATTCATTCAGGTTAGCCCGTCACTAACTGAAAAGTTACAGGAGCAGTGAGAAAGGGGATACTATGTAGCCCCTCAGCATTTCCCAAAAGGTGGGCTGTGCCGATCTCACACTAGAAAAAGATAGGAGGCACACTGCACAGAATGCTCCGTGTCATAGCAAAAACAAAGAGGTGATGGCTGGAAGGTTTAGAATTAATCTTAACCACTGGCAATGCTCTGGGCAACCCTCCAGACCACCGTTCTTCGCCTGCCAAGCCATTACAGAAGGGAAAGACCATATGCAAATCAGGCTTGGCCCCACCCCAAAAGGGGCGGTCCAGCCCAAACTGCTAGGCCACATCCCTTCTGCACGAGACCACAAGCATCCCCAAACATGTTTCGCCCTTGTTGGGGCTCATCAGTGAGGAGTAGCTTGGGTCTCTAGGCCCAGCAGGCACGGGACCCACGTCTGGGCATACCCGTCCCACTCGGGGTGACATAGCAAAAACAAAGAGGTGATGGCTGGAAGGTTTAGAATTAATCTTAACCACTGGCAATGCTCTGGGCAACCCTCCAGACCACCGTTCTTCGCCTGCCAAGCCATTACAGAAGGGAAAGACCATATGCAAATCAGGCTTGGCCCCACCCCAAAAGGGGCGGTCCAGCACAAACTGCTAGGCCACATCCCTTCTGCACGAGACCACAAGCATCCCCAAACATGTTTCGCCCTTGTTGGGGCTCATCAGTGAGGAGTAGCTTGGGTCTCTAGGCCCAGCAGGCACGGGACCCACGTCTGGGCATACCCGTCCCACTCGGGGTGACATAGCAAAAACAAAGAGGTGATGGCTGGAAGGTTTAGAATTAATCTTAACCACTGGCAATGCTCTGGGCAACCCTCCAGACCACCGTTCTTCGCCTGCCAAGCCATTACAGAAGGGAAAGACCATATGCAAATCAGGCTTGGCCCCACCCCAAAAGGGGGAATGCTCCGTGTGGCAAAAAAAAAAAAAAAAAAAAACACAAGAAATACAAAGTATCCCAAAGATGGGACCAATGTGTGGAAAAAGGTTCACTCACTGAGGGGGAACAGAGAAGCCCCCTCCCCACTCGCTCCACCCCCCCTTACAAACATCTAGTCACAATTTGGCTAGAGGACTTGCTAACACCAGTGAGGGGGAAGAGCTATCGAAAGACCAAGCATAATTGGCTGAGAAGTGAAAGGGTGGTGGCAGTCAGGAGCATCTTTATTTGTTTTTCTTGCTGCTGTAAAGGCAACCTAATGTTCTGAAGACTCCATCCCTACCATACTAGAAATAGGCCCGTGTCGTAATCTTACTAGAACCAATTAAAGAGATTGGCTCCTCAGGGAGCATTTCCGATTTATAGGCCATCGTAAATCGGATCTGAAATTAGAAATGTACATACCACTTGGTGAGCAGTTGGTGTCCAATGAAGCCTGCTTGTATCCTGGCAAATTTCTATACAGTAGCACGATACTGCTCAATGGTTCTCAGAGGGGTGGGGGGGGGGGGTCCCATACAAGTTGGGGTGTCGTGTTTTACCAGGTCTTGTTTTTCCTCTGCCAAATTCGTGGTGCTATAGTTGTTGTACATCGCAATCAGAAATCACGAGCCACATTTAGGTTTTAGACTTCATGATTGCAGGGGGTGGGGAGGGGGCTGTTCGGCGAGAACATGGAGTCATGATTTTCAACTATTTCAGGTCTTAGCATGAACACTTCCTGGATCTGAAAAGAACCACCACGCTTCCAAATTCATTGTGACATTTAATTATTTTTTCCCCCCCATCATGTACAGCTCAAGTTCAAAACTCTTGGAAAACACGTACCCCAAGTATTGCGTAGCCACTGCGTCTTTTGAAATACCAACATCCCACGATGAACAGGACTGCGACCACTATCGCCAGAATTACAATTCCGGCGGATCTGAAACGACATTGGCAGGAGCTGAATTTTAAACCCATCGGGTGGAACACAATCAACAGTTTAGATGCCACTGTAGGTGTCGCTGCAATGCCCCCATGTTTACCCCCAGTAACAAACACTGCACTTCATTCACACAGTTGCAGGAGCGTCACCTCTATCCTCTAACGCTTTCACACACAAGTTCAACGTGGGTGAAGATGTACATTGACACAGTGTCAGCATCACACTGGCCCCTCTGACCATGCAAAAACAATAACAAAAAATATATATAAAACCAGTTGCGCCCGATGGACACGGCAAGGATGAGATCCTGGACAATTTCATAGCAGTTGGGCAGCGACACACTGCTTAAGAGGCAGGAGGTGTAATAGGAATCAGAGCCTCGCTCTGCCAATCACGTTAATGACACAAGAATGTGCCCGGCTGAATGTATTGCCAAACTCGACGGTTTATGGTCACCCAATAATTCTGATAAAATGCAAGAACTACTTTGCCTGCAGTAAATAAACTTATTTTTGTTGGCAGAGGCATATAGCATACACATACATCAGAGCAGGCAAGAAATTTGGTACATGTACATATTACAGGAGTATACAGAAACAATGAGACAACAGCAGGCGGGGAATGAGATCACAGAGCATCAAGTTCTTCAGCACTTAAAGGAGACGTCTGGGGGGAATCGTCCACAGAGGAGGTTTCGTTTAAGCTGTTCAGGTAGCTGCTAAAGGTAGACCATATGTTTTTGGGGCGGGAGCGAGCTGGGATCATACCAAGAAACTCTTCACAATTACAGGACCACGTGAGTAGGTTTAACCATTTCTGGAATGGGGCGGGGGGGTGCTCTTCCAATTCTGTAAAACACATTTCTTAGTTTCTATACAGCTCACATTCAGGAACTTAGCCATACTTTTAGCCCCCTCAGTCTGCCACACCCCAAACAGAATTCCCATCGGGTTGGGATCAACCACAGCATCAGTGATTTCGGATAGTGTTTCTAGGATCTTGCCCCAGAATGTGGCTAGCCTCGGGCAGCCCCAGAACATGTGTAAATGGCCAGCACCCTCCGTGCCGCAGCGAGGACAGAGCCGTGGGTCAGAATGCACAAACCGAGATCCTGCGTGGGGTGTAGTACAGCCCGTTTAGCAATTTGTACTGTATGGTTCGATAGCAAAAGTTAAGGGAAACGCTGTTGGTAGGAGAGCACATCTTCTCCCACAGATGGTCAGTGAGTTCCAACTCCAGCTCGGACTCCGTCGTCCCGGGCCTTGGAGGGCTGGGGAGGGCCAGCAGTCAGTAACAGCTTGTACAGAGAAGAAACCACCCCACGAGCGCTGCCCGAATTGACGATGTAGGCAATCCCAGGGGAGTCCAGGGGTTCATTGGGGAAGTCAGGCCATGCATTACGGAAGGCGGCACGGAGTCTGTAAAACTGCAGAAGTTCCAGAGCAGAACCCGAGTGACCCGGTCTCCACATTTGTGGTGTTAAACTGCCCATCTGGGTAGAAATCAGTTAGAGCAAGGTACCCCAGGGCCTCCCAGTGTCACGCCAGGGCGGCGTCATGTGTGGGTTCCAGCCCGGGAAATCGCCAGGCGGGGAGCCACTTGTAGTATGGGTGTTGTTTGGCACAAGTCTCGATTATCCGACACCAGGCTTGCACAGTGGTTTGGACCGGGTCAATGGGCGAGTCCAGTTCATACTGCTGATGTAGTATTAAAGACATTGGGCCTCATTACGACCCAGGCGTTAAGGGTTAACGCCGTCGTTAACCCTTAACGCCTATTCTGATTTTAACGGCTGCTTTTAGCAGCCGTTAAAATCCATGGCGCTAACCTGCCATGATGCTAATTACGCCACCGTAATTTACGGTGGCGTAATTAGCGCCTTCCCTACTCCCATTATGCCCTATGGGGCAAAAATGGGAATAGGGAAGGGAAAATGGGGATTTACCGCCCCACTCACCTTGGAATGGGGCGGTAAATCCGCCATCCACCATGGTGTAAACATAGTTTACACCATGGTGGTAAAGTTGGCGCAATTAGCGCCTGGGTCGTAATGACCCCCATTACATTGGTGCCTGCTGCCGCCAGAGTCTCCAGCTTGACATGGGGACGAGAAGGGGGCCCAGGACACCAGCAAGAAGTGAACTGTGCCTGTGCAGCGATCCAGTACCGTAGACTATCAGGGGCGGTGAAACCCCTGTATCATAGGGGAGTGTCATGTCAGACCATTTTGTTTTACGCACAGCGCCAGAGTGCCATAAGAATTGAGCGCACAGCTTGTGTAGGTTTGTAAAGTATCTTTTCGGAGCCAAATAGGTACATTGCTGAATATGTACAGCAACTTGGGGAGTAATATCACCAGTGATAGTCTCCCGGCTAGTGATAGTGGAAGGGAGCGCCAGCGCGCCATTTTGGCTTCGGCTTGCTCTGCCGCGGCCAGGTAGTTGTCAGCTAGTAATGCATCTTTGGTCAGGGACACCTGGACTCCCAGATACTTAATCCCATCAGGGGACCAGCGAAGTGGGTACTCCGTGGCGGGCTGTAGCGTGGAGCTGGTGAGGGGGAAGATCTCGGATTTACTATAGTTTATAGTGAACCCGGAGTGGGTACCTGTACGGGTGATATCGCGTAAGATTGGGTCAAGATGAACAGCAGGGTCTCTTATGAACAATACCATGTCATCCGCATAGAGTGAAATAATTTCAGGGGTGTCTTCCAGTCGTATCCCTTTACGTGAGCGTCGCTCCCTGACATGGTTCGCCATTGGCTCTATTGCCAGGGCAAAGAGGATCAGGGAGAACGGGCATACCTGTCGGGTGCCTCTAAAGAGGGATCAGGCCCGACGTCTGTGAGTTGACCTGAACCCTGGCCATTGGGGAGGTGTATAATAACTTAATATATGCAATCACGTTAGGCCCTATGCCCATAGTTTCCAATACCAGCCACATATACTTCCAGGACACCATGTCGAATGCCTTCTGGGCATCTAGTATGACCTCAACTGCACTCGCACCCTGGTCAATTCGCGACATGACATTAAGCAATCTTCTAATGTTATGGGATGTGGCTCTCCCAGGCACGAAGCCTGACTGGTCGTCATGGACCATATATGACATGACCGGAAGGAAGCAATTGGCAATTACTTCGGTGAAGATTTGTGTCCAAATTCATTAGCGAGAGGGGCCTGTATGATCCGCACTGCTTACCGGGTTTGAGTAGGACCGTTATGACGGCCTCGCACAATGTTGGGGGAAGGGACCCTAGCCGGAGTAGTTTGGGGGCCAGATTAGCCACATGCTCCTGGTAGAATTCTGCCATAAGCCCGTCGGGACCCGCTGCCTTCCCCCTAGGGAACTTGGATATGGCCTCAACTATTTTATCTAATAGGATAGGGGAGTCCAGTTGGTCTCTGGTTGCGGGGGAGATATAGGTCGTGGGTATCTGCCCGAGGAGGTCTCGCATATGGGAACCACTGTGCTTTGGGGGGGGGGGGATTGAGACTATAGTTCTGAGTAGAAGTCTGTAAAGACTTCCAGGATCTGCTGGTCGTACTGCCCCCTGGCTATCCTTGACGCAAGTGATCCGAGTTTGACCCCACTCACTCCTAGCCAAGGCGGCCAGTGTTTTGCCGGGTCTATCCCCCCTCTCCACATTTCCGCGCAGCTTGTTGACGGCTAAAGTATTGGAGTTCCCTAGTGGCCTGTTCATTGAAGAATTGGAGTTCTTTGCTAATTTGGGAAAGGGTAGCAGGGTCAACTAACGTCGGGTGAGCCCTCTAGTTCGCGCAGTTTGGATTCGGAGCAGCCAAGGGCTGCTCTTATAGTTTTGAGGACTCCGGCCTCCCTAGATATGACATTCCCCTGATAAATGCTTTGAAAGCATCCCATCGGACTCCCAAGGTGGTGAACTGGGGTGTATTGAGCTCAAAATAGGACAGGATGTCGGCAAGGATGTCTGCCTTGAATACGATCTCCTGTAGGGCGGAAGACTTGAATTGCCATGCGATGGCAGGGGCAGATGCTCCCAGTTCTAGGGATATCAAGATCGGTGAATTATCCGATAGGGTGTGAGCAAGTATTTGTGCTTTCACCACTCTCCCCAGCATTGCGCTTGATAGAAGGAACATGAGGAGTAGCGAGTGTATATGCGTGTTTGTGGATGCAGAGCCCGCCTTGCGTCTCGAATATCGAGTGTTGTGCTGTGCGCTAGCAGTCTACGTGCCGCACCGGACAGTGGTCTGCGAGCTGTGCCTCTTCTGTCCAGTGGTGTCTAATATGAAATTCATATCCTCTCCCCCCAGATGATCTGCACCCCCACATAGCCCAGCAATATAGATACCACCAGGTCAACAAAGTCGGGGGGGAGTCCACGTTAGGGCCATAGGTATTCACCAATAGATATTCTCTGTTAGCTATTGCACAATGCAATATGACGCATCTTCCCTTGGGTCTATATAGCTCGTGGAGTACAAACTTAAGTGATTAGTGAATCATCGTCAACACCCCTCTGGCCAGAGTTGAGTATGAGGTGGAATATCTGTGGGGACCCCCTGATGGTGCCATACACTTAGTCAGAGGGCCCGTGGAGTGCGTTTCCTGCAACAGTAATATTTTGCAGCTGTATCCATTAGCACAGGTCATGATTTTACGAGCCTTGGTGTAGTTACTCAAGCCCCAGATGTTCCAGGACATCACTGTTGTAGGCATTTTAAGAGTCTAGGGAACATCCCACCACTGTTGTTGTAGAGAACATGCAAGGCGGGATCTGCCCCTATGCGGCCGCCCCGATGTCCTGTCATCTGCCAGTCTGCCTCCACCTTTTGCAATAGAATTTCCCATATCCCCAACATTACCTCCCCCCACCCTCACTGCCCACCCCCAACTAGCAGTGCAGATCCCCCCACCCTGAATGCAGGTGCCACCAATTGTGCCGACACTCGCTGGGAAGTAGACGTCAGAGGGCAAGATCGAACAGGGATAGGCCCCTTTCAAGGCCCAACAGGGGCCAACAAGCAGTAACAACCAACTAAACATACGCATTGCAAATGCAGTGAGGTGTGCTTTTGCTGTGTGGTCTGCAGTTTGAATGTCGTGTAGGACAGCGTGAGCTGTCAGACAGGTTTCTGCTGTAAACGGACCCTATGTCAGTCCTCTGAAGCCAGTAGGTTATCAAAAGCAAGATGACACTGAGGAAGTATCTAGGGCTCATGACCAGCTCCACACCCTGGGAGGGAAAAGGAGATCAATGTCCAAAATTCAGGGGCTGAGCCATAGCCCGGATGCATGTGGTAGAGAGCCAAGTTTGCAGTACAATATTGCCATCGTCACATTCTGAATCAAGGATTACTAGATGGGTTTGGCAACGTTGAGCTAGGCCGCACATGGTTTATCATCGTTGGCACAGTCGCCCGCTGGATTGTGAAGTGGTATGTGCGCCTCGATGAATTTCACCGCTTCGTCAGAGACAGTGAAGAAGTACAGTTTGCCATTGTGAGTAATTTTGAGTCGCGCCGGAAACAGGATGGCATACGGGACGCTGCGTTCCCTAAGCAATTTGACGCCGAGGAATTGACGCTTCTCCTGTTGTACTACTATTGAGAAATCTGCGAAAATCCTAATGGTGTGGGCCTCGAAGCGTACTTTCTCGCGTGACAAGCAGAGGATGAGGTTCCTGTAATTAAGAATCCTGGCGATGATGGGCCTTGGGATGTCACCCGGCTTAGGGCGTGGTGACAAAGCTCGGTGGGCTCGTTCAATGGGTGAAATGTGGTGAAAGGGCCGGGTTGCCTAGGTGGTGTTTGAGTAAGGTTTCGACGGCATCCTCCATGCGCCCCTTAAGGGCGTTCTCAGGGACCCCAATAATACGCAGGTTGTTTCTGCAAGAGCGCAACTCCAAATCGTTGCACTTTGCTCTCACATTCTTCATGTCGCGCGACACAGAGGCAACTGTGTTCTGCAGTACATGAATTTAATCTACATTTGCGGATATCCCATTTTCCGCATCAGTGATTCTGGTCCCTGCTTGATCCACTCGCGTTTTCAAGGAGGCGACATTGGCATTGAGGTCGTCCAGCTTCTCGTGGAAGGAGGCGAAATTTTTTGGCCATAGATTCCCTAAGTGTAGTCAAATCAGGGGCCATTGCACAGGGGTGAGGGTCAGACTCAGGTTCCTCCTGCAGGGATGAAGCGTGCCCTGCCTCGGCCCTCGGGACAGTCTTGGTAAATGTATCCATGGCTCCCCCCTTAGAGATTCCTCTGGATCTGTTTGACATTGCTAGTGCAACCCTGGATGTGGCAGGGGCCCACAGGTGCAGCCGATGGGGGAGGGCAAGGAGTCCAGGGTATTGGAGGACGGTAGGCACTTCCTCCTGTGTCGGCAGGGCGGTCAGGCTATGGCAGCAGTGGAGGCAAGGAGGCCGCAGCCGGGTGGAGTGTTGGGCCACTCAGGGGCCAAGAAGAGGAAGTCGCCAACCCACGGGAGTGAGTAGTTACCTGGAAAACTGTAGTGGTTGTGGTGTAGGGGCTCACTCCCTTATTAGGCTGGAAGGCGATGCATTTGTTCAGCCCGACAGGGCCCGCTCCCCCGGAGCCCAGTCATTGCAAAAGGGGGGCAAAGTGGAGGCTGAGCGCACAGCATTTATAGGAGCCCCTTGATTGCAAGTGTTCGCCAGCAGAGGGGGGCTATAGTGAGGCTTGGAGCCCCAGTGCTGCAGGATGGTAAGGTGTCTGGCGCTGTTAGCACGAGCTCCCGTGAGCCCACTCTCCAGAGTCAGTAGGCAGGGTTCAATGGCCCAAGTCAGGGTAGAAGGAAGTGTCTTGCCGTCCCAATGGGCGACCAGGCAGCGGGCTGGTGGTGGGTCCGTGGGGCGCTGTAATCCCACCAACACGGGCACCTCCCCCGTTACTCACCTGATCAGTATGGGCCTCTGTGCAGGCCCGCAGCACACAGATCTCGAGCGACAGCCAGGCTCCAGCGCAGCCGCCTCACACCGTCTGATGGTGGAAAGTTCGGCACTGGAGGCAATGGAGTGGATTGGGGCGCACTCCAGCGCAGGCCCCTGCAGCAGTCCCACTCGTTCAACGGCACGTTCCTAGGGGGGGCCGCTGCAGCAGGAAGGGCAGTCCCACCTCCTCGTGGCCAGTCACGGTTAGCACAGGGGGGGGCGGGGCGGAGCACACAGGCACCGCTTTTCACGCTCCACCGCCAGCTGCAGGCACAGGGGGCCAGGGAAGAGGGGGCGGGAGCTGGGTGTGCGCCGAGACCTCAGCAAGTTAACGGCCAGCCGCCGCCGAGAAAGCCGTAGACGGGCTTCTGAAGTCCGATCCGAGCTGGAATTTTTAAGATGCAATCGGAAGGGAGCGAGCAACAGCTCAGCAAGATGGTGTCCAGGGTGAAGTTAGCCACAGCTGTAAGCGGATTTTTGCCGGAGCCACACGGAGCTCAGAAGCTAAGCAGCCATCTTGGGCTGCTCAACAGCGCTTCCACACAGTAAATAATTGAAGACTGCATCACTCAAATAAAAAAAAAAAACAATAAAAAATAAACTGCTGGTGGATTTCACTCGCAATAGATCTCCTCCATTCCTTTAATTTTTGTTAACCTGGTGCAAAAAGGATCGAGATGGCTTGAAGACAGGATTTATTTTGGTCGTAGAGTGCACTATCCAACTGCGGTCGCACCATACAGCAGCTTGCGAGGAGAGCCATACCACCAGGCAAGATCAGCTAAACACTGATTGTCCTGCATGCCGTCCCCCTTTGAACTCAAGTTCTCAGGGAGCCACAGCTTCTAGGCCTGCTTCAAGGGTTGACACCAATGAAATGTGTACCCTTCCGCAGAAGGAACCAGGGCACAATCACCACCAGCCTTCACCCAGCCTACTGCCCCTCATCTTTGTTGGGGGGGGGGGGGGGGCGGGAACGAACTTCACCCAACCAATCCCCACTCAGGAGAGGAACCAGAATCTAGCACCAGCTACAAAGTCTCGGGGCCACATCAGTGAACCTGTATAGCGGTCCCTCTACCCAAGGGTCAGATGAAGCCTGCGATGCAGGATGGCCAAAAAGGTGCTGAGAGAAAGCCATGGGAGGCTCGCTACTCCATCAATAATGCAAGCATCCAGAGGCCTGGTCCCATCAACTACCTCCAAGCACACCGAGCCATTTGCCAATAGGTAGAGCATCAGCAACACAGAACATGTTTGCGGCCACTCCCCTGCCTGTACGCCTCACCAATCCCTTTCAGCAGACTATCTAGATACAAGAGCATACCAGGGACTGTGCAGATCCATCACAACCACACAATTCTACAGCATGCCAGTTACTAGCGTTTTCTTCCAACAGAAGAGGACCCAAATGGCAGATTGTCCACCACCATTGGTTCCCATGAAGGGAGATAGTTCAAATACCACCCCCAAGAAGCAGGAGGAATTTGCCATTCTATCCCTCTACTAGCTGTAGATGTCATTTTTAAAAAGCCAAAATATGCACCCCCATGTAAGCCGTCCACTCACTTTACCTCCAGGCCAGAAAAGCTGCTTCTTTCCTCCCCTCCCCCCCACAACCCCATCCACCAAATGTGCAGGACAGGAACGTCATTTGGGATTGCGAGGGGTAGCAGCAGCTACTCCCGACTCCCCCTATGCAATCCCTTCGACACCTGGGCCATTGGACAACGAGGCAGTGCCAAGAGCAAATAGATCTGTGTTGCATCTGAAAAAGGCAGTTGTAAATTCAGTTAAATGTGCCACAGCTTTTTTCACCTGGAATCTAGATCTTGTTAGCTAGAGAAATAACAGCAGTGCAGGAAAAACCATGAAGCTGCCATCATTAACAGGTTCGCAGTCCATTAGTGAAGAAGGCCTGAATGGATGGGTCCAGAGGCGGGGGTGTCTGCAGCTCATACCCAGTAATGTAGCAGCAGAAAAAAGGTATGGGATCTAGGTCTAGCTAGCTGTGACTAGGTAAGAGCAGCAACAGCACCACATGAACACAAGTCTCAGCATTTCTCGTTGTCTGCTTTGCACATCCAGTGAGCCACTGGGCCCGTGAGGAGGGGTGGGCCGCAGTGGCATGTGCCAACAATCCTGCCTGGGCACTGTGACCCGACCCAGATCTACCACACCTGCATCACAGACACACTGTAGATAGAAGCAAGGTGAGAGGCAAGAGTTAATTTACATGAAGTTGTCCTCACCTTGGAAGTTAATTCTGCCATCTGTTGCTTCAAGCGCAAAAACATTTAAAATTAAAAATGGCTCAGGGGCAACAGATGTGCTTCGGGAACGAGAGGATGCAGTGCAACATGGGTTCAGTTCTTGTTCCAGTGCTTAGAAGCTGGAGGAGGCTGGCATTAAGCAAGACAAAAAAGGCCAAAGAAATGATAAAATTGGCCTTTTCTAGCAGTGATGACATGGAGCTGCTGCAGTTTACATTTTAAGATACAATTTTAAAAAACTAATTACTGTGACCTGAAATCCTTCCCCTCTTAAAAAAAAAAATAATTAACTGGGTTACTTACCAAATAAGCAAAACAGAAAGTTGGTGGCTGGAAGGTTTCAAATCCTTAACCACTGGCAGAGCTATGGTAACCCTCCAGACAATTGTTTCTCTGGTTGGGCTCGTGTTGGTCTGTTGCCGTTTCCAGTCTATGGCCAGACACTTGTCAGGCACTGGAGGTCTGCTTTGGGGTTTAGGTCTCTTCGAGATGCTATGTCCACTTACAGTTTAGCCCGAGTGATGTACAATAGTCCAGGTTGTTGTGTTGGATATCGGCTTACATTCACAATCATTTGGCAATACATGCTATTAACACCGATATGAACGCTTCATATGGTGACCCCTTCTTGCATTTATAATGTGCCTATACAGCAAAATCAAGGCGCATCAAGACCAGGGAGGGGGAGGTAACAGGGACAAAAAACACTAGGTCTTGACAGAGGCATAGACAGGGTAGGGCCTGAGCAGGCAAGTCCCACCCGCAATTTCTAAATGCCCACTCAGCAGCACTGTGTGGGCATTTACAGATGTTAATGTCACTGTAGTGGGCCCAACTACAGTAGCCTCAGGCCACACTCGTTAGACAGTCCTGGCTACGCCTCTGGCTCTTGAGACATTCGGATCATGCAAGTGGCGCAACAAGAATACAGGGGGCAGGGGGCGATGAGGAGAAACTAGGGAAGGGTGCGAACAGAGAAGACAAACAACGTTCCTACTAGGTCAAGAGACAATTTGGAGGGTGCAAGTGCAGTATCAGAAAAGGGGGGAGAATGGGAGGAGGAGAAGTGCAGGGCAGGGAGGAAAGGGTAACGATCAGGAGAGGGAAACATCAAGTCCAAGTGAATCAGTTCACTTGCATTTTTGTGGAGTGTGCACAAGTGAGTACTTGAGGGGAAGCAGGAAGGAGCCAGAGGCAAGGAGTGGTCACTAAATCCCCCACAAGGCTAGAGCAAGGGAGGCAATGTTATCCATGGAGTTCTAGAGGAGCAGGAGCACACCTGTCACGATAATACTCAGAGCCATCCACAGACCTTACCAGGTGATGTGGGAGAGAAAAAGGAGACTAGGAGGGAGAGGGAGGTGGGGGGCAAGGGAGGCCTGAGAGCAGATGAAGGAGAAGCACAAAGCAAAACACCAATGCAACAATCTTGATTCAAGTGTCCAGCCTAGTGAAAAGCCTAGCAGAAAAGCAGAACACCCATTTGCAAGATTCCTGGATAGAAGGATAAAGCCTAGGTTTCAACATACAGCAGAAAAGCAAAACACCTACATTTGAGTTTCATGGAAAGACCCCCCCCCCCCCCCCAGTGCACAATATAGAAAACATACAATTTGGCAGACCTGCAGCAGACTAAAGCATTCTGGGAAAAGGAGTAATCAGGTGGAACAGTATAGGAGAGGTGGAACAGTTTAATAGGGAGCAGAAATGGCTGTTGCCCCTGTTTGCACCTTTCTTAGCTTATCAGTCACTGCTGGTTGACGGCTGCGCTGCATGCTCCACTGAGTCTGGAGCTGCTACTGTAGGAGCTTCCCTTTGCCTTGGGCCCCTTCGCCAGAGGGGGTAGCACGGGCAATGGGCTGCCCTGGGAGGATGGATGCAAATAAGCCTCCAGGCCCAATCAGAGGCTCAGGGGAAGTGCAGGAGGAAGCGAGGAGGGGAGATCAGGATGTGGGTAGGGTGGGAGCAGGGGAGAACAGCAACAAGAATGCCAAGAAAACCATTTAAAAAAAGGGGGGGTGGGTCACAGACTAAGTCCTCACCTTCAGGCATGATGCTAAAAATGTGTATCATATTAGTGATATCGTAACCATATTTTTTTTACTTTACTGAGGAATACTATATGATGCCACTTCCTGTTTTGTCAAGGGGGTGAAAAATTGTGTGCCATCACTTCCTGTGTTGTCACTTGGGGCGGGTCAAATGAAATCACTTCCTGTGATGTCAGGTCAAGGGCCGTGTGATGTCACTTCCACTACCCCTGCCATGTTGGTGAAATGGCCTTCCTGGTGCGAGATTACAAACCGAGTAATTGGCTTCATTAAATATCAAAGGCATTCACAAAACCTACTTCTTACGGAAGCCCAAACCCAAATAGTGCAAGGTCAGCTGCTCAAGATATGTTAGCCACTGCCACCAAAGAGTGACCGGCTGCTCCCTGAGGGCTACTGCATGCACTATGTAGGTATGGGCTCTAAACAGGTGGGTGTTGGGTCCCAAAATTCGGCATACCCTTCAAGATGCATGAATGGGCGGTTTATAGCGCTGTGGCTTATGGTCATCGTGCTGTGGTAAATATTAAAAGAGGTACCCCGAGTAGGCCCTTGCAAAGCAGTGAACTAGAATCGAGCATCCCTCTGCACCATAATCCATAGAGGAATGGGGAGTCAAAATACGCCAACAAACCCATGGTTGTCCCTTTCTGCTCATTTGGAAGTTCAAAACGGCAGAGTGCAAACCACAGGGCCTTGTGGTACTGAAATAACTCACATTTAAATGTCCCTTACGGACAAGCAGCTTGCAAGTATATGGACCCCTCTGCTGCTGGCACGGCCATTACTCACCAGGTCAGACATTCACATCAGGCAGACAACCCGAAGAGAAAAGGATGTTGTGCCCCTCTGGCACTGCAGGATGTTAAGTGAAGGTGCTCATAGAGTTTGCAGACAAAGACAAATACTCCTACAGGGGTTGGTGGGAGCAGCAATCACCAAGAGATGGCCTCCAGAAGATAACATTTCTGCCTATGGCTGCATAAACGCTGTGTACACTCCTGAACTTCCCATTGCGCTAAATGTTTGAAGCCTTAAAACTGATCACCCCCATTTTGGAATTGCAACATCAACTGCCAGCTCACCTCCCTTCCATAACCAGGGCCTTATAGCTGGTTCAGCAATCACATTTTTCTTTTCCTAAATAGACTGCGAGGATAGCTGAGAGGCAACGAGTTTGTCTTGGGAGACAACGCAGGTTTGAATTCCAGTCACTGGTAACAGTTTATAACAAAAATTAAATATTTTAATACAGTGTAAGTGGGGGCAAGGGGGGCAGGGACAGCTTAACCCTTTTGATCTTGAGGCAGATTAGGCCTAGGTCACCTAGAGGTTTTCTAAGCACTTCAATTCTAGGTCGAGATTAAATGCTCAAATGAGGAGCCCAGGAGCTTCCAACTCTGGTGAGGGAGTCAATTGCCATTCAGAAGCCTGAAGCATGCAACAGAGGATCCATTAATGCTATATTGCTTTGTGGGTTTGGTTAGGCTGTGTGGAGTTCACACAGCAAGCATACCATCGAACAAGTGCTGGTAGGCAGAGGCAGTGGTCCAAGTTAGATTTGGCATTTATATACTGCTCTATATATCATTGGTATGACCTCAAAGTGCTGGTAGGTTGAACGCTCTCAGGGACCGCAGTCCAGGTCAATTGAAGGAGCAGGGTGTCGAAAGGTGCTTGGGTGCACCAGTTAAGTGTGCAGCGGATGTAGTTGCTTAATGGTAGCTTCATTCTAGCATTAGGTGTGGTGGGAGTGGTATCGGTTCAATGTGTGCAGTCGGTGGGTGGACACCAAGTCTGGGTTCTGCCTGTGGGACGCATATGTGCAGCTAGGCTGGTTTTCTCATGGGATAAACCTGCGTTTTATTAGAATGACGAGGTGTTCATGGGAAAGTGTTTGTATCTGAGCAGCTAGGCTGAATTGATGGTGTAGCTGCACTCAAATTGTGTGGTGTAGAGAGCAAGCATAGTGATATGATATCTGAAGGTTCATCCACACCGCGCCCACACACAATGCGCTTCAAGAGCGCTCAATGACAAGGGAGGGAACAAGGGACTACGCAAAGACAATCTCATGGGCCATGAACAGCAAGAATGTGAAGACTACCCATTGCACTCGGCCTGGGGACACCCAGGCAGTGCAAGTACCAAGACACAGACAGGAGGTCCAACACGTCTCAGTCACAGCAAGTGGCCCAATCTCTCTCCCTCACACACACACACACACACACACACACACACACACACAGAAGAAATAGCATGACAAGAGCAGGACACACAATGTAGCACAAGTGTAATGCAAGCCCACAGAGGGAGGGTGTGGTTATAGGTCGAATGCATTTGATCGAATGACAATATTGACTGAAAAAAGGTCGATTTTTTTGGGGGGGGTACCCCCAAAAACCCCTGTTTTTGGTGTTAAAACACTTTTTTTTACGTATACTAGAGCAAAAAAACGACCTTTGTTTTCGGTCAAATTGACTAGAGCATTTTGTCATTTGACCAAATGCATTCGAACATTTGACCGAACACCAGAGGGTGCTGGGGACACAGCAACATCAAGGGGATCATGAGGGGCTGGGCACACAGCGAGAGCATGTGGTATGGGAGGCTGTGGGGCACAGCGACAAGGAACCAGAGGGTCTGGGCCATGTACCCACAACCTGAGGGATTGTGGTTAACTATACAGCGACAAAGGAAAACAAGGTGCCTGGGCAGACTGCAACATCACGAGGGACCAGAGGGTCCGGTGTTGCGTGGCAAAAACATGCAGACTGGCGGGAAGGGTACAGACATCCCAGGGACTAGAGGGCTCGGGCATACAGTGACAGCTCATGGAATCAGAGGGGAGGGGGTATAGAGTGACAACACAGGACCAAACGGGGCACACAGTGACATCACATGGAGCGAGAGGGCAAGTAGATACACAGCAGCAACAGGGAACCAAAGATCCTGGGGGCACAGAGTGTACAAAGTGACATTGTGGGAACTAGAGGGTTGGGCATACAGTGACAGCACGGGGGACCAGAGGGTTTACAGCAACATCATGCAGAATCAGAGCGTAGGGGGTACACAGTGACAACCCCGACACAGGACCAGAGGGGGCTGGGGACAGTGCATCATAGGAACCAGCAGGGGCTTGGTGCACACGGCGATACACAGGGACATCACGGGGACTAGAGGGGGCTGGGCAACAGGGACTACATGGTGGACAACACGGAGGGGCACATAGCAGCAGCACAGGGACTAGAGGAGCTGGGCCTACAGTGATGGCATGGGGGACTAGAGGGGTACTCTGAGACAATACAGGGTGACAAGAGGGCAGGAGGTACACAGCGACAGCATGGGGAACCAACAGAGGCTGGTAGCACACAGTAACATCAAGGGGACTAGAGGGGCTGGGCATACATTGACTCAATTGTGAGGAGTTATGACCTAAGGAGATCATTAGTCTGCATTTTAGTCATACAGATGTATAATAGCCAAACTAAATGGGTGTATTCATTGAGGATGTTGTTGGGAGTTCCATTGTGCATTTAGTCATCGGGTTGCTAGGGTTTCAATCGCTTCAGAGGGTTGTGGTTGGCATTTTGGAAAGAGACACGTTTTTGGAGTTTTGCGGAATGTCAGTCTTGGGTGTGCTGAATTTGTGGGGGAAGCGAGTGCCACAGAGTCGGGGCCAAGGTTGAGAAAGCGGATCCTCCGATCCTGACAGAGTTAGAGTTTGGAATTACTAAAAGGAGGGCAGTGCTCGACTTTAGGGTGCGGGATGGGAGGTATGGTTTTCTCTTTCCTTGCAGGTATAATGGGCCGTTCTTGTCCACTGCATGGCGAGTGATGCAGGGTCTTGAAAGCGGCCCTTCGTGTACAAAGAGGTATTGGAACTATGTTCCCTGCTGGTCCGCCCCCGCTCTCCACGAAATCTGTCACCACACCCCCTCCCACGCACAATACAAACCCCTTAAAACGAAGTGAACTTCTTCCAACACTCATTTTAAAACAAAACCATTTGTAAACAGTTTCTTTTTAAAATAGTATAGGAACAGGCAAAATAAATATAAAAAAAATAGGGGAACCGCTCCCAAACGCTCACTTTGAACACTGCTGGTAGGAAGTTGTCATAAGAGTTGGTGGCTCGTGCACAGACAGCCCTCTACCCTTTTCTAGGTGGCTCACACAAAGGGGAAAGGCAGCCTTGAAGGTGGGTCTACACTCTGTGGAAGAGGGAAGACTGGAGGCAATTGCTTCATTCTGAAGAGGCTGAACCTGAGGGAACACCTCTAGTGGATCACGAGTGGAGAGTAAAACCGATTAAAAAGGTTGATATTCTATTAACTAGACTGCATGGTGCATTTCTTTGCAGGAAGGCACAATGCCTCTTTTGTCCAATTGATTGTAATGCATTCTCTTGTCCAGTCTATGGCGGGATAAGGAAACGGAATGTAGTTCCATCGCTGAGGAAACTGACAGTTTGAGGGGCTTTTATACTTTTGATCGGACTGAAGGTTATGGTTGCCACGTGGTCTCTTCAATATACGGAACTAGGGGTGATTCGTTTTGGCCGAGATGCATTTGTGTGTCCATTATCCCGCTTGAATTTAATTTATAGAGGTTTAAATAGGTTGCTCTGGTTTATCTTTTATTGTACTGTGCACCTGTGAAACAGTTACTTTCACAAACAAGTTGTACGTGTCAAGAGTGCAGTGCAAAGGTTGTTGAGACACAGCAGGTGTAACTGCTGAAGACGAGGACTGTTATAGCACCACGAGCTACGCAAGACTAACAGTAGACGGTAAGAGTACTGGCACTTTCTCCCTGGGCAGTGTGTGCTTGGTTCAGTGTTGGTTTCATCCATTTACCATGCTCTGTGTCTATTGCATCATACACGCTGGCATCAGTAGTACCAACTACAATTAGGTCTTGCAGACTTGCCGGATGAACCCGGTTCTCCAGAGATTTTCTAATATTCTGCTACTTAACCTTCCGAGTTTCTCCCACCATCATGCAGGAGGGCTGCTCCTCTTCTGCACAAGATCAATCTTCTGAAAGAAAGCATAGATGGAGAGCCAAATACCACCCTTGTGGCCCCCACAAGACAGCAGAGAAATGACAGATGCCTCATTACCGCAGTTGTACTGCAGGTGTGAGAAGCATTACCTTCAGAAAGCTGTTCAAACCATACCCAATCAGTGATTTGGACAATAAGGAAATGACAGAGCAATTTGATTGCAAAGCCAGAAATCAATTACTTCAGTCACCAACATCACTAATGTAGCCACACTTATACATGAAGTACATATTCATCCATTCATGAAGTTACACGAACATGCACTAGTTTATTGCATATAGGCAAGACGCACATGCTTATGACCCACGTAGTTATAGGATGAACACACAGATCTCTATATTCACATCTTCACCAAAGCTGAAACCGCAAGATGCCAAGTATCCATACATCTAGCTTGCACATGCTTGACTGCCACCAACATGGAGAGGCCATAAGGAATGATATGGAAGTGAATGAGAAAGGAGAGACATGCCTTGGGTACACAGAAAGGTCGCCATGATTACCAGATGCAAGCAGAAACAAGGAACCCAGCCAAGGACAAGTGAAGATTCCAGTTACCAAGACAATGAACTACTTGCAGAAAATCAGGCTAAACTCCTCATTACAAGCAGGACAGCTTAATTTCGTGGTCTCAGAACACGTGACCCAGCCGAACAGGACAATGCCCATTCAACCGAATTAGACAAAGTGCACTGTTCCCACTGAACCAGAGAACAAACGGTACAAGTGTTGCCCACAAACTGCTTGCTGAATGCACTCTCCCAGGCTTAGGTGATCACAGATTGCAACATTAGAGAACACTTCACACCTCCATTATCATTCCCGTTGCCCATACACCCAGTCTGGTAACCGTCCAGGGTCCCAGGGATGGGAGCGCACACATTCTGCCCAATCCAGATTCACCTTTCACATAGGGATATCATTTGTTTGTTGCAAGGGCCAATCGTCTGCGACCCTGCAACATGAGCCACTAGATATGGCTATCCAATGGTAGACCTAACCCATATAGCTTCTTTATTTAGCACACCCAAACTGACAAAATGTAAATGTCAGATAAGTTTCTGGGATGGAACCTGAACTTGTGAAGTCACCAGGATGAAACTGGGTGACATGCTTCAGAGAGCTCCAGAGGATACTTGTTTTTTTGGTGTGATCCCGGTCATTGGTTTTCTAGTAAAAGACAGTAACTTCTTCTGGTCTTGTTGTGGGGCGTGAAGTGTTCTCTGCTGATAATTGGGGTGACTTCTAGAGACACCCGACGATATCGGTACAAAAATAGTGTCCAAAATTGGACACTCCAGTCCCATGCACACCAACTATACTGAAGGAATGACCCAAACTCAATAGTAATTCAACAATTTTCAAACCATTGGTTTCGCCTTCAGTAATTTAGAATGTGCTGACAAGTGGCAGTCGTCTATTAATACACAGATAATAAACAAGTAGTAATCAAAAAATAATTGCGCTCTATGCATTTGGTAGATACCTCCCTTTATCAGAAGCGTGCAAATCTTCAGCAGTTGACAAGTGTCTAAAAGTAAAGAGCTTTCGTGAATATTACCCATTAAGGACCAAATTTGATTTGACACTGAGTTTATAGGAGAATGTACAAGATTTACAGGTGGTTTACAAATTCTCCTTAGTGCAAGTACGTGGGACCCTTGATGAGCAAGATCTTAGTGGGGATATTTTCTTGGGGGGCGAGGATGGTGCTCGACCTGTTGCGATATTTCAACCGATTAGTAATAATGTCTTGCCAGTTGGGGAGGGGGGGGGTTTAATCAACAAGAAGGATTATAGAAAAAGCCTACCTTGGTGTACAACCACACTTGAATCTAGAAGAGGGAATTGTGTCAGGATATACACTTCCATCTTGGATGCAGATTCATATCTACATCTGTGGCATAAGGTCAATTATTAGTGGCCAGGTACAGATAAAGTTGGTAAAAACATTACTGGGATGAGATTCACTGGGGGGGCTGGTGGTAGGTACTCGCCAACTTGCAAGTATGGAGTAGGTGAAAACAAATGTTTCAAGGTGGTCATCCAAAGTGCACAATGCAGGATTGAGTAGTTCTCCTCGTTAAATGGATAGAAATCCTTTCTACAGCTCTCCAATGGTAATTTATCTGCGATGATAGAAACTCAGTGTTTCCCCAAATATGAAAAAAAAAATATATATATATATATATATATATATATATATTACACACACACACACCTCAATAAAAAACAAAAAACACTTAAAAAGGGAAGTTATGGTGAAGTTGCACTAATAAAAACCTATGAAATAACTTTGTTAAAAGGGACGTTATGGTTACAAGTAAAACCGAGAAAAAACTGAAATTTGCCAGTTATGGTAAACTAAGCAACCATAATTCACGCCACCACCGTGCACTGCCGTGCACTGCTAAGACTAACACCCAGGACATCAAAGATGACATCACAAATGTGCATCTTAACCATAACATCCTTTAACAACGTTTTTTCATTGAATTTCAAAGGTTATTAGTGTAACAACCATAACATCCCTTTAACAATGTTTTTTCATTGATTTGCATGGATTTTTTCCAGTGTGTGCTATTTTCCCACAACTTACTAATATCATACTTCAATATAGAAATATTTGTGTGCAGTTTACAAAAAGTGTCAACTTAACACTGCCATTTCCCACCTTCTAGATTAATTTTTAACACTTCTATACACGTTTTGCAACACTGTCAACTAGTTTTGCATCCTTGGACGTCTACGAACATCTGACTTCATTGCGGACCTTCCGGACAGTGCCAGATGACCATATGCTGGCATGCAGCACGACGTGTCCGAGAACCCGTCCGCACTTCATGTTAAGATCCGTGCTTCGCGGAAAGTTCGGAACTGCATTTTCTACTCATCTAGGAAATTTCAACTTCAAAGTTTTCCTTGCACAGCTCCAACACCTAGTCCTAGTCATTATCCATTAACAATCTAGTACACACTTAGCAAAACTGCTATTTATCTTAAAATGGCATCAGCTAATGCCATCCCTCCTCCCCAAGAGCCACCACCACTGCTGTAATCAAGGAGCATGAGAAACACTACCACCTACCTTAGAAATAACACACCCAACATTATGCCCTGTCCACCTACCCCTCCATATTAGTGTTTGATGCCTCTTCCCTCATTTCCTCCCCACATTTGCTTCTTAGCTTTCCTGGCCAAAAAAAAAAATCCAAAAACAAAAAGAAATGTTCCTTTAGGAACCACCTTTCACAGTTAGAAAATAGAACTAAAAAAATAAATAAAGACTGCCATCTACTTTATATTTCTCAAACGATTTTTCAACATTTCCATTTGCATTGTGTGTTATGCTAATGGGAATATTGTGGCATTCATCCTTCGTTCCAGGGAATGGAACAGTCGATGCCAGCCCAGCAGCCCAAGTTATCAGCCCAAGCGAAGCGAGGGTGGATAACGAGGTCTCTGGACCATTATTCCCCCCTCCCTCTTCCAGCCCTTGTAATGGGGAGGAAGGCTATTAGCACCCTAGGTGCTGAAAAAAAAAAAAATAAAGGATTTTTCTTCCTACACCTGGACGCTGCAGGAAGGAAAATCCTTTTCCAAGATGGCCACCATGGAATGGGAAGGCGGGGTTCCATACAGGACCCCTCTTCGCTTTCCATGGAAACCTGTAGAAGTCAAAAAGAGAACCCCAAGGCATTATTACCATGAGCACATTTTTCTTCCCTTTCAAATCTATCCCAATTTCGAATAACTTCACCACAAAGCCTGTCCCAGGTGGACATGGCCACTTTAAATCCATGTGTTGTCCCTCATAGTCATGGCCAGTAGCCATGACCTTATTCCCTGACCTGGACAATATGGCCACAGGCTACACCTCAGTCAGCAAAGATATATCACTATTTTTTGTACCTACATTATGACGCTTGTCAAAAAATAAACACGGGCACCATGCTTTCAGGTCCTTGCCAATGCACAAAAGTTTGCTGGAGATCCACTCATGTTTTATTTTTTCAAAAGTGTCAAATGTATGCACATACAATCATACAACTTAGCCCCAACTTGACAAAATCCAGACTTTATGAAAACATTTATATCTAGATCTATGATCTTTTTGCAAACCTATGTGTAGATTTGTCAAATGGCACCACATTTATAAGCCTTTACAGTATTTTGGGACCCCCCCTCTAATTCTGCTCCCTTTTGACAAAATCCTACCAAACTTCTCAAAAACATTTATATCTAGATCTATGATTTTTATGCAAACCTATGTGTAGATTTGACAAATGGCACCTAATTTATAAGCCTTTACATAATTTTGGGACCCACCCTCTAGTTTTACCCTCTCGACAGAATCCCACCAAACTATGTAAACTCATTCGGGATTAGGTCAGGAATATAATTGCATTTTCATTAAGTAGCACCAAGTTATAAGCCATCCAAAAACTGTCCCCAAACATCTGATATGTCCCCGAACTTCACAGGACTGTTCGTGAACATTCGAACTGTTCAGACTTTCGCGATTAAAAACACCTGTTTTTGCTTCTTGCAGCCATATCCCATCTCATCCTCATCACCCCTCACCTCCCCAGAGATTATTTGATAAGTTTGACAAGTGCAATGTTGTTTTTAAGATGTTTTTACCGCAATGTCTGCGGACACTGGCCGCAAATCCAAGATGGCGGGCGTTTCCAAAAATCCGATACACCTCACGCTTCATCCCAGCCAATCAGCAAACACATCGCGTGTCCGCGGACATGGCGCAAGCCGATAATCTGTGTCCTGTCGGGCAGACATAGAATTTTTTTGACTTACATTTTAAAAAAAAAATTAAAAAAAACTAGACGGATTTACACCAAATTAACAAAAGCAGGCTTTCGGGACAAAGCCGTCGCTCCTGCCGGAAATTGGTGAAAATCCGTCCAGCGGTTTGGGCTGTAGCCGTGTGCAAAGTTTCCCCCCCCCCCATTAGGTCTATGGAAAAAACATGAACATTTGGGACCCCCCCCTATAACTTTGCCCCGCTGGATGAAATCTCACAAATAAATTCAGAGCGGTCCATATCCTGTTTCTGCAAGTTTGGTGAGGATTCGTCCCCGGGGAGCATAAGCCGCCCAAAAAGTGCTCTTCCTATGGGTTTAGCAACTTAACCATAACTACATGGCCGCTACTGCTGGTGTGTGTGTATATATACATTTTAAAGCATGGATCCAGAAGGCAAGTCAGTTTAAAGTGAAGCGCGTAGCTTCACATACCCATTAGGCAACACCTTAAAACCTAATCACAGGTTCATCTAATCAATCTTCAGCAGATGGAGCCGCACCTGTAAGTCATAAACCAGGTGACCCATCAAGGACTGACCACATTTTAACAGATACAAGACTTCCGAAATGCTAACAATGCCATGCTCTATGTCAGCGTCTCCCGTAAGTAGAGCAGCTGCAGTAATGTTATTTAACACCAACTAGATGCATCCCTTCCTGGTCTCTACCCTTGCAATGTTTCAGGCTCTGAACATGGAGGTGGGATGAATATTTTCCACATCAAAAAACAAAAAACACCTCTCAATCGACAGATGTTGCATCCCGATAGGAACCTGCCCCAATGCCCCCTGCCCCAAACCCCACACCCCCCCACCCTGCATGCTCCCCAGTTCTACATTTTGTTGGATTGCACGATGTATTCAATTTACTTACAAAGGGGCTCTAGAACTCCTGGTGTGGCTGCGGCGGAGCACAGAATGGTTACAGTAATTTGTTGGGGAAATTGTCAATCCACTACCTCAAGGCCCTTCAAACTGGCAATGAGTAACCAAAGCAGTAGAGTGACTGCTGCCATGGCCCCACCACTCATTCCATTAGCAGCAGCACAGCGGCTACATCTGCTGTAGACGACCCACCACACATTCTAGTAGCAAATGCAGCACATGGAACCCCAAGCTTCCAGCCAAAGATAGAGAAATAAACCATCCAATTAAATCCACCGCCTCAGTTGCCTTGCTTTAACCACTCATTTGGTGTTCTCTCCAAGAAAACACACCACACTGATCCATATCACTTTGTGGTCTCCCGCAAAAATGAATACGTCTGGTTAGCAACCTGAACCAATTAATTTCCCCTCAGACTGGTGGTTTTTCTATGAACACTGCTCTGATTTTCTGTTGCCACAGAACCGATATAGTACCACTTCAGGGGTGTGGCGAGGGAACCATCATTCCCAATTTGAATTCTACTCTGATCTTAATCTACCCCAATTCTCTTACGATTCTAGGTTGCTTTCCTGAACACCAACCATAGCCTCTTCAGATTCCCCAAAGCGGCGAACCTCGGTTCCTGTGTCATTGGTGCAAAGTTGACCTTGCCTGAACCCCCGTTTCAGAAATTAGACCCGGTCATACTTGTGGAAATTTCTGGCGTTCCTCAAACAGGGTCGAACACTTATTCACAATTAATTTAATTGTGTAATACAAAATATTAGAACAGTAGTAATCCAAAAATGCAATTCATGCATCCTATTGCATAGTCAATTGCTGCTTGACAATGATCTTCGTGTAAGAAAGTGTGAAAAGGAAAACCATCACTCAAGCCGACCAGATCAACCCCATTGATAAACGCTCCGCCCCACATTTACACTAACTGGGAACCCACATGGTGTAAATGCGTTAGTGCATAAACTCGTAAATGCCATGATTGAATAATTAAAAAGGAAATGGTAGCCAGTCATCCCGCCATGCACAAACCTTCCCATCTCATTATGGACTGTTGAGAGGAAACGCATATGACCTACATTGGCTATAGTTAATGTTAAAGGATATTTGTAGCGCACACCATCACCACCGGAGTTGTCCCCTGGCAGCTCTTAAAAAAAAAAAAAGAGAAGGGGTGAGTTAGTAGGCAAAAAGCTGGAAAAGTGCAAGAGAGCAGTGATGTGCTGTTGGCAGCCTCAGCCTGGTGGGTCCGTTGGCTGGGCTTGGAGTGTTCTGCAGTCGGTAGTCGTGTGCGGTTGTGAGAGTCTGTTATTTGTTTTGTTGCAGTGCAGTGAAGTTTGTGTGGATTGTTGTGTTGTAGGTTTTTTGGTTGGGTTTGGTTAGAGTTTAAGAGGTGTATGCAGAGGGGTGAAATTGTTAGTGGATTGGTAAATTGGCATTGCGGCGCTGAGTTTCAGTTCTCTCCAGGTGGGGCGCAGCAGGAGCATCTCTTTGTATTCTGTCCTGATCGGCGCAGCAGGAGCATCTCTTTGTATTCTGTACTGATCTGGGCCGTCCGATACTCAGTCCCTTTCACACATGGCGTCCACTCACATTCATAACCCTACCCAAACTTCGGCTTTGGCCACATACTTGACACCCGTCTGTATGCGGGGCATGCAGGCGTGTGTGCGTCCCTTACAATCTGGCCCAGAGAGCATTCCCAATCCAGTCGGTGTGAAGCATTGACTAGCCAGGGGTACTCCATCCATATGTGGCGGGTGGTTGGCATTCGTTGTCTTATTCATTTTTTGCAGGCTATTCCTCCCATCCCCTTTGAAACGTAGCACATGCCTTAGACTGCAATTACGTCAAGGGGCGGCACCTGCTTTCATTCACTACTTCATACGGTCGGTGCCCGTGCCAATGTCCACAACTTAGTTCAAGTGTGGCAACTGCTAACATTTACACAACTCTATACAAGTATGATACTTGGTAGCGATTATGGGGCGTGTGATGTTGGCATTGAGTTGGCTAGGGATGGCGATTCCTGTCCTTAAGGGTGTCACTTGTGTCCTATTCAACTTAGCATCGTCTCTTGTTGTAGTCAAAGTTTCTCTTGTCGGTTCTGGGTGTTGCAAAATTATTCCATGTTAATTAATCATTTCCATTTCTCAAAGTTATTTCACATGGCACATCCGCTTAGTTTTTAGTTTGCTGATCAAATCCACAGTGTTGCAACAGTGTCATTAATGATCCCTTCAAGCAATTTAATTTCTTTGCTACCGTCCATAAGGAGCGGCATATATGAATAAATGTCAAAGCAACAACCATATAACGTCACGCGCCCAAGGATTCAGCTCCAGGCACAGAACATAATGGGACATGGTGTGCGCACCTCAAGGGCAGAGAACAGACCGAATGGAGTCTATTTAACCCAAGTTGCCTGCCTATTTTTGGGTGCAATTTATGTTGAAATACAACTGAGGATCTACATTTGGCACAACTCCATCCTACTAACACTAAAGGTCCAATATGTTTTGAACTCCTTACATTGTATAATCCTTCACGTAAACACATGGCAAGTGGTTCTTTCCCTCCACCTGTGAAAATGTTTGTCCCCAAAGTAAACTTCCCAGTTATTTTTTTCACCACAAGTTTAGGTTTTTTCAGAATAAACAGAAATGTATGATTTAGCATAGCAGTCATGTGACAAGGATGTAGAAGCCCTAGCTTTGATTTTTCCTAATAAAATGATGTGGGTAATTCCACCTAAGAAAGGGGGGGGTCTGCTTATAAGAGCTCCCCTTTATACACGGCATGCCAAAAGCATAGTGTACACCTGTGCCCTGCTGCATCAGGATCCTGCCCCCCCCAGTGAGAGCAGGTTGAGAGGGGGGGGGTCACATGTGCCCACCCAACAGCCAGGGACGTCATTTCACCAAAATGCCAGGGGTAGCGGAAGTGACATCACCCGACCCTTGACCCTCTGATGACATCACAGGAAGTGATGTCATTAGACCCCGCCCCAAAGTGATATAGCGGGTAGCGATGGTACACAACATTTCACCCGTTGAAAAAACAGGAAGTGGCATCACATAGCATTGTATACTATGAAAAATATAGTTATGATATCACTATATGATGTACATTCATACAAGAATGGATCGCCATATGTATCATTAAGTTCAGTGTTTATTGGCCCGTATTACCAAATGACTGTGTATGCAAGCAGACGTCCATGACCAAATGATAAGCGTAAGTGCTATATAATAACACATCATTAAGCGCTTTATATAGAAAAAATATACACCCAATATCACCCAACCTGTGTTGGTACTCATTTATCGACCTCAGAAGGATGAACGGCTTAGGCTTAGTGAGGCGTTTAAGAACAGACTAAATCAGTGACTCACCCCCTGAAGTGTGCCTGAAATAAACATTTAATGAGGCCAGCAATTACTGTATAGAATTCCAGAAAGACACATTATTTGGTATACCTATTCTTTCTTATTTAGGGTCAGTGCTGAAAGTGTTAGAAGAAAAATAAGAACAAGTGCCTCAAGTCTTTTTTTTTAAGGGGCCTGAACAAGAAAGCCAGCCACCCCAGAAGTAAAGAGCCACAGCCCAGGAGCTTGCATAACTTAAAAAAAAAAAAAAAAAAAAAAAAATTTTTTTTTTTTTTAGTAGAGGTCGCAAGGGACACCACAGAGGTCGCAAGGGACACCACAGAGGTCGCAGTTGCGACCCCTGGCGACCCCCAAATGACGTCCCTGCCAACAGCTGCAGTGGCAGCCAAGTAATTGCAGCACATGGACTGCATTTAAGATATGCACCCCTGCTCCCAAAACCAAATCACTAGGAGAGTTACTATCCTGGTGGCAGTTAGACTTTATAAGCCATGTCTCAGTTGAAGGCCTGGTGGCTAGTAGCCAGGTCAACATGCTATCACATGTCAGTCTTGTGAGCTTAACCCAGATGTACAAGGTGTGTGTGTGTATTCTGGCCAGGCAGTCAGGCAGGAGAATGGATGCCTATGCATGTTAACACCTCTCCATCAGGAGCTGGCCTGTGAAACATGAATCCAGGACACACCCATGCCAAAAGGACTAGCCAGGCAGCAGGGTGCTGCGTACCAATAGGGCTCTTGAGGCCACTGACAAGGCACGTGGGTGGGGTTAGTGTAGACAGAGGGAGCTCAGTCCAGTCGGGTGAAGATTCCGTCATCTTGTTTCTCCATCTCTACTCTTCCTTTCCGTCCCCTGCACTTCCTTCAGCACAAGGCACTTTGGGGTGCGATGTCAGAAGACAACGACCACTAATCTCAAGCATAGGGATTGGACCTCTTAAAGCAGGCTTGCTTTAGTGAAACCACCTGTGGGCTTTTGACTGAAGGAGTCTCATGCTCGGCTCATGCTCCTCCATTTCACTTTGGAACAAATACCCAAGGAGTTAGGAGAGGGGAATTTTACAAAGCCCTCTGCCAGTTATGTGAAGATGTGTCTAAGCCAGAGGAAAGCTCTGCTCCTCAACCTTCCCCACGGCACATTGGGGGTGACTTGCTGCTAGAGCAAGACCTGCCCCCCCACTAGCTACACCAGTGCACTGGAGGTGAAGGACCCCTGCAGGTGCTGGACCAGCATCCCATGTGTGTTGTCGAACGAGAATAAGGACATCCCTTACGCTAGAGTCCCTGGATTGGGACACGCAGCAACTGAGGAGTCAGTGACAGGCAGGATATTTCCACCATCAACTATTGCAATTCAACCCAGTTCAAACGAACAGGACCTACCTTAGTCATTCGACCGATATTTCAAGCTATGTTCTTCACTATCAAACCAGATTACTGCACAGAGTTAGTTTAACACGTCATTGCCTCAAACAGCAATGAACATAGCCTCAATACATGCTCCCCCTCTCTGGAACAACGTGACATAAATAGTACTGAGAAGCTTGGTCAGATGAGGTTGAACCGCAAAAGGCTTGATTGACTAATGCTGCCCAGTTGGCCTTTTGTACCCTAGAGAATGGTTAGGTCATCTTAATCCCTTTTGCACACAAGAAGATCCTTTAACGAATACTGGTGTTTACTTGCCCTTCACTCCCAATTCACTACCCATAGGGTTGCATATCCCAATGCATATTCTGTGTTCTAGCCTCATGGATGGGTTTTGTGTAGCATTTTTCAACTTACATATAGAACCTTGTTTGTACATGCCTTTATTTTGGACTTCTGCTTGGGTGGCTACTGCATTGATATTTTATTTATCGCGCTCGTACACAAGTGTTTCAGAGCACGACAAGGCAAGGGAGGGGAACAGGGGAGAACAAAAACAACGATCTTACTAGGCCCAGTGACATTGAGAATTCGCAAGTGCATGCGAGGGGGGGGGGAGAAGTAGATAGTGCAAAGCAAAGGAGAAACAGATAAATAAAGGCAACAAACAGTGGTTGTGCAGCCAGCAATTTGCAAGTGCTAGGTTTAAGGCAGCCGACAGGGTAGGTCTGATAAGTGCAGGAAGAAAAAGGGGCGGAGGCTCTATGGGTACAGATACAGACCCCAGTGGAAGGGGTAGCCCGGAGGCAGGGTGAGCAGGTACCCGGGCCCAGGAGACAGGGTGGCCAGGTGCACGGTACCAAGAGAGAACAGATCAGCAGGGGAGCGAAGGCAGAAGAAAAGAGGAAGGTCTTAAGGTGCTTCCGGAACCGGAGATGGTTCTGCTCAGGTTTTAGAGTGGCAGGCAGGCTGTTCCAAAGGGAGGTGCCAGCCGAAGACAGATCTACCCCCAGCTCGTTTCTTCAAAAAACGACTGACCCCGAGTTAGAGGTAGAGGAGCGAAGAGCTCGAGAGGGGAGGTATTTGCGGAGGGATAGCTGAAGGTATTTTGGACCGAGTCCCCAGAAAACCTTGTGGACAATGCAGAGGGTTTTGAATTTAATCCTTGCATCCACTGGGAGCCATTGGGGAGATTTCAGAGCTGGAGAGATATGATCCCAGGGCTTGAGGCCAAGGACAAGTCTTGCAGTCTTGTTCTGGATTAGTTGCAGAGAGTAGAGGCAGGTAGATTTAGAAAGAGGCTACAATAGTCCAACCTAGAGAGAACCAAAACTTGAGAGATCATGAGCTTCTGGGGGAAGGAGAGGAAAGGCAGAGTACCTCGGAGGAGGTGCAGTAGGAGGTTTTGACTTTAGAGACGTCAGGTGTGGGTGGAGAAGGAAAGTGTTGAGTCAAAGATGACCCATGAGGTTCTTAGCCTCACAGGTGGGGGTAGCAGGAGGGCCAAGGGAAGCTGGCCAGAGAGTGAGGGGGAAAAGGATGGTGAAGGTGTGCCGATGAGGAGGATCTCCGTCTTGCTGACATTCAGACAAAGATCATTGGCGGCACACCAATCTTGAATCACATTCCGAGAGTATATGGTCTTCCCTCTGCCCACATTACTACAAAATGCATAGTAGGCATCTCACTCAACTGCCCGTAATGGGATCGGGAACAGTAGGCCGTTTAGCCTCTACTCATCCTTTTACTCCTGCTGGGTAGAATTTTCTCGAAGGCCGCAAGGAAGATCTCAAACAATTTGAACAGCCCTCAGGTTCAAGTAACAGGTGTACAACAAATTATTATTCCCTCAAACTGTTCTGCAACAAGGTTAATAAAAGATACTCACCCCATACCATAGAGCTGATTATAGAGACAATATAAATACCCAAATACTACTATCAAAATAGCATGTTACTTTCACTTCTCAGATGCACAAATAAAGGAGGGGTAGGGTCCAAACTCCTCCGCAAACTGCACCAGAATTAGCCCCTTCATACAGTTAATTAAAAGACCCACATATCTAAGTAGAGGTCCTCGTCATCTCGCCTCGCATACACCGCCCTCATATTTCTGATAGAAATTTGGAGGTCCATGATCCAATCTTGCAGCTTGCTCTTAGTATTCCAAGCCTTCAGTATCTGCTTCTTGGCTATGATCAAGGCCATTCTAACCCAGTTACACGGGCCCTTGCTAGAACATGGATTATACTCCTGCGAGTGAAGGCTTTCCAAATCTTGGTGCGCAACCATGCGAGCATATCCCCATCAGGTTCAGCCAACCGCTATGCAGAAACCTTCACAAACACTAGGACAGTGACAGTCACATACCACCCTCCTAACTCCCACACCCCCAGCAACAATAGTCAAGGAACCCTCCCCACCCCCTCCGTTCATCCCCCCCAGAGGCTTGTATTTTTTTTTTCACCCAACCAGGTGATCGAGGTTTTAACAAACCGCCAACTGTAGGATGGGCCCGCCCTACATGGGGAGCTGTCCCCAATAAGCATAGGCTGCTCAGGGCGAATGGAAGAACTCTGGGAGCTATGTTAACCCATGGCGGCATGGTTTTTGGGCCTTGCTTGAACACCTTCTTGCACTGAAAACCTCTGTGGTACCTCAAGATTTGGATAAACAAATCTACCCTTTTTGAAGCTGTGCGACAGTAAATAAAGGAGGGATCTTCAGTGCTCTCCCACGCCCCCAGAAGAAACTCTGGAAAACTTCTTTGGCATACATTTACTAAATTCTAAAGTTAAGTGGCTGCATAACTTGTGGGCAATGTTTCTTCCACGTCTCCCTACACATTTCTACCGCCTTATTCACAGTGGTCTACACTAGCTTTCAGCGGTCACAAACCAAGTACCTGCCCAAATGCACAATTCTCCCAACCACATACAATACGTGGCCTCGAAATGGTCCGTCCTGGCCAAATGCTCTAGTATTCCTCGCTTCTGACCAGTTAATCTGGTGTCCAGACAATCTGCCCACCTCTTCAAGTATTGCCCATAATGTGCAACCTTTGTGAAAGTTTGAAAATGGCATTCTTTTAATCTGAACTCCAACTGGTTGAACATGTACAGCATTTGACCACTTTTAACTGCCAAAAGCTGGCAGAAACCCTACACACCTTTTCACCCGCATAAAGGGAGACGTGGGCATGCCTGCATGGTGACCCTTTCCAAGCGGAATGCATACAAAATGACCTCAGTAGCCCAGAGCCTTGCAACCGCACCTGGTATAGACCATCGCTTCAAGAACCTGACTTCAAATCTCAATTTGCATAGGAACTTGCAATGTATTCTTATCAAATGCTTTCCCAGCATCAATAAAGGCCAGAGGCGCTGGGATAGCCCTAGCAAAAGTTTCCCCCCATTAAAGCCCATCGAAGACTGGTTTGATGCAACGCATGCAGTTCTCCAGTCCATTTGCAAAATGTCTTGGAATGCATTGTGACAACATTGAGCAATATGGAGTGACCATTCTTGCTTCTGGTGTATTTGGGGATGATCAAAGCCTCATGTTAAGAGCAGAAAATGCCCTTGCCCAGGATACAACTATATAGTCTACACAAGACTGGGCCGAAGTATGTCGAGAAGTCTGATAAAACTCTACCAGTATTCTGTTATGGCCTAAGGGTTTCGCAGAGTTTTAACACGGGCTGAGAACAGTGGTTACTTCCTCAAGCTGGACTTGCCTCGCCAGCTTCACTCCCTCTTCAAGAGCCAGGTTTCAGTGGATAGAAACTGAGGAACACAAACTGTTCAGATGCCTTTTAGTGGTTATTGGAGCGATTTTCGTCAACCAGATATTGGATGCATGAAGGAAGAACATCCTTTCAGCCTTCTGGCAAATCTCCCATCTCCACATTCCCAGCATGGTCGTCTACTGGGAAACCCTCCTCAGCTAAGGAGCTAAACCTTCCAGTCTCCACTACACACTTGTCCTCAGTTCTCATATGAAGCATATTTGTTCCTGAGCTGCTTGGAGGCCTGGGCCTTTTACTCAGCCAACCCTGCCTCCTAAAAAGGCATGACCAGCTTAGAAGCTCACCTCTAATAACAGCCTTAAAACCAGCCATAATGTTTGTTCACCTGCGGGACTCATGTGACCTGCAAAGTAGTTTACAATTGATTTCCCCAGGGGCTCAATGAACTCGCTCAGGCAGGATCAAGTTGATGGTCCCACTGTTACACAGGGGCAGTCCATCTTTGATGTACATGATCAAATATTCCTCGGTCCCCCTCTTCAATTTTGACACAGTGTTCCGACGTGCACATCTGAAATCATGATTGGCAAAAGTGGGAATTATGAACCAGGGAATAGAAAGTATTCCTTGTACATGGGGGTGTTCCTAACCTTCGAAACATACTACATTGTGCACATACCTGCTAGCAGCTCCCTTCCTCCTCACATAACTGCAGTCTGCCGAGCAATCCACCCATAACAATTAAAATTCTGCCTAGGGCAACATTTGAGCCCTGTAAGCGTTCAGATGTCTGAAGAATTGACATTGTAGATGTGTCTGCTGGGTTTATAGTGATAAAACAAAGCTGAGAGCCTATATATTTCGAAACCCAATCCGTAGACAATAGTCATGGACTGGTTTCAATTGAAATGCAATTTTACATGTTAAAAGTAGCATTTCAATGTTTTTTTGTACTTTTGCAACGTTAGATGCAGCTGTCCAGTGCTGAAATTACAGCACTGGACAGCTCCATGTAACGTTTCAAGGTTTTAGTGTATATTGGGGGTTGGGAGTTCTCCCCCAGCCCCCCCCCCCCCAACCACCACGCCACCCTCCCCCCCCTAACCCATGCCCCAACCCTAACCTTAACCCATGTCGACGGCACTCAAATTTATTTTCTAAGAAATTGTCATTCGAAAGAATGGCATTTCGACAAAAAAAAAAAAAAAAAGCAAAAGTTTGCCATTCAACATTTTTGCGGTCCAAAAAAATTACAGGACAGCGGTCTACTGACATTGCAATGTCCATACACTGAGCCCAATACAAAACGGATATTTTCTACAGAGGTTTCCACCAAAAGCAATCCTCCTCGAGAGGACCCGACCACACACCAACGGGGGTTTTATACAGCAGTATACAAACTCATTTTCTTTACTATAAAAACTCCTGATCTGCAGGATTGTTCAGTCTAGGACCACATCAGCCTTCAACCTCCACAATTTGACAAAGACATTCCCTCCATCTCTTCTGCGGGCATTTCAGGAGAGGAAGGCAATGAAGCTCGCCATTAGGACACTGAAATGGGCTCATGTGAAAATTACAGTGAATGCTCCGTCTTACTCACACATCAGCCAGGCCGAACCCCCAGCTGATGCCCCTAAACTCCCAACAGCCCAGACCACCCCCATGGTGCTAGTGTCCACTCTGGTGTCATACAAAAATACAAATCCAACCAAAACAAAATGTTGCAACAGAAATCGGGCTTGCCCGACAGTGAGCCCTATGGAGCGATGTTAATTCCCACAGTGCAATGTGAACAGTTTGCCTCCAGGGGTACACCCAGCCTATAATCAGTCCTCACATATTACTTCCCTTTCCCACGCCTACGGATTCTTCTCCTGCCCAACCCATACCATCCATACACAACCCTAAGGTGTTGTAGGATTACTGCCTTCTTAGGGTCCATGTAGGTCAAAGAGGGCAAGAGGCCAAGGCACTGCACCAGAGCAGTCACTAGATTTGGGGTTTCACAGCAGGTCCATGGACTTCTTGCCAACCTCCCCACTACGCGACAGCCAACCCTTGCCCCACCACCTTGGGAAGGAGATCAGCGAGGGCAGAGCCAACAAATGCATCCCAATGTTGGCATCAGCCACTTGTCTGCCAGTCAATATTGGAAGGGTCACTGGAGCTATGTACATTTAGAAAAATCAGTCGATAAACACATGTATAAGGAAACTAAATAGTGTGAACAAAAATTAAGTTTTCATATCGCTGCCCATCGCCAACATAACAATCCAGTTGTGTTTTTACTTCCTGCATGCAGTATGCTGCGTTTGGCGTGGTGCCTTAGGCACTGCAGCCATTCAAGTGCACCCTGTGGGCAGCTGCCAACAGGGTGCAGGGAGCTATCCGTGCTGTGATTGCCCTACAAACAGGATCTTACTGTGTGCTAAAATTTATGGTCATCCTATATACAGTGTTTTGGGGACAGTATATTTAAGCCAAACTGTAACACTGCATTGGTTAGTGCATAGGAGGACCATATATTTAAGCAACGTTGGCATGGATAGGTCTCTGCTGGGCTATTATTGGTTGCAGTGCAATCCCCGCAAGATGGCTCATGTGCAAGGAATTGCAGGAATGCAAATTAGCCAAAATGCAAGCTTTAGACCATGGTCTGGGTCTTACAGGGAAGTGTAATTTTATGCAAAAAGAAAAAAAAAAGTTTGTTGTGATGCAAATGAGCAAAAGCCAAATATTTATGTTTAGGATCAGATGTGGTGCCATTGTTATGACAATGGGGTGTGCAGCATTCTAAATGCTGGCCCACCTCTCAGCAGGTTACCCCCTAAGCCCTTCACTGCCACCATTTTGCCTACAGATCGTGGATCTACCCACTCCCACCCAGCTCTACACAAAAACCTTACAAGTTAACTATTGCTTTGTAGCTCTAAAGTTTGCAAATGTTTTACTGCAAAAAATTCTCATTCATGGTTCAATCACAAATCTGTTTAGACACCATATCCATTAAGGGCGACACCTGCGCCTCTGTTGTAATCTTCAAGCTGGTTATAAAATGGCAACCTGTAGCGTGAAGAGATGACCAAGAAGACCGTTGATGCAGGGTGCTCATCGCAGACAGAACCAGCAAGTGGGCATTGCCCTGCGAGTGAGATCACAGAATCAACCCTGTCAAAGTATCTTCCAGTGTACATTAAAAGCCCCAAAATCATAGTGTCCAGGATTTCTGGCATTTTTTTTGCAGGAATAAAACCGGCCCCAGTATCAGAAGGAGAATGCAATTAGCCAGTCTCATGCTGGCATTAAACAAGTTACTCCTTCCCATTTCCATCATCCAATATTGTGCTAAACCCCACCGTAGCTGGGATTGTGGCATGGGCCCCTTCTGTATCCTTCTGGGTCCTGGCCTTCAGTCCGTTCGCTGGTAGCATCCACCCCTCTCCCCCTAGACTTCGGGCACCACTCTGCCTGTGCTGCCTCAAGTGCCTGCACCTACTATGGGCTGCTGACCCCTCTCCCATCAAGTGGCCACTGCCTGGAACTTACCTGTTGCCATAGCAACCGGCTCTCGCACATAACTGTTGCAATAACTTCCTCCCTGGCACTTCACTCCGTGGATCCTCTAGCACTTACCCCTTTCCCCTTCTCTATGCACTTGCACAATCCAAATGTTCATAAAGCCTAGTAGGACCACTTCTGTAGTTGGCGTATTCCATTGTCTCAATGTGTGCCTTGTTCCCTTCACTTTTACCTGTGGGTGCTTTGAAACAACATTTTCTTGATGTACAAGCACCTTACAAATGCCCAATGAAATGAAATGATATTTATATCGCGCTCATACACAAGTGTTACAGAGCGCGACTAGGCAAAGGGAGGTGAACAGGGGAGAACAAAAAAACAACCATCTTACTAGGCCCAGTGACATTGAGAACACGCAAGTGCATGGGAGAGGGAAAAGGGGGGAGAAGTGCATGGAAGGAGAAGTGGAAAGTGCGGGACAGAGGAGAGGCAATAAGTAAAACAATAAATGTGATAAACAGTGGTAGTGCAGCCAGCAAGTGCTAGGTTGAGCAGATAGGGTAGATCGGACGTGTAAAAGAAAAGTGGGTGGGGGCTGTATGGCCACAGACTCCAGTGCAAGGGGTGGCCCAAAGGCAGTGCAGGAGGGTGGCAGGGTGAGCAAGTACCTGGGCTCGAAGGACAGAGGGTGGCCAGGTGCACAGTACCAAGAGAGAACAGATCAGCAGGGGAGAGGGGGAGCAAAGGGGGAAGAGAAGAGGAAGGTCTTGAGCTGCGGAGCTGGAAACCGTTTTACTCAAGTTTCAGGGTCGCAGGGAGGCCAAATTATAAAATAAATTGGGGATACTTCTCAATGATTCATAGAGGATCTATACTCCCCACCTTAAATCATTAACTGGGAGGGCCCACCTATTCAGGCCTAATTGAGGGACAGCATATCAGCTGAAGTGTAATATCAGCTCATGCGTGTATACATACACATAACGCGCAACTAGGAATATATTGCAGGAGAGATAGCCGGTACCCAAGTACATTTTTAGTGCCTTAACGCAATGCCAAATCACTGCAGTGTGCTTTTGTGGTCGAGAATCAAGATGGTAATAATAATTATAATGCAAAAACGAGCAAAATAGCAAGTGAAAGGACGTCCTGCACGCCATATTCTCTCAAATTTTTATTTGACCATTGTTTGTTGCCATGCTCTTATATTCGAAAAGGCGCCACCAAATTACATACAAACCGAAGCACAATGTTAAGCGCCGCCATCTTTAGTACGCGAATGTGCTCTCGCGCATGAAACGAAGGACTTGCATTCAAGCGTGAGGAAATCATCTCGCCCTCCATCCCCCCAAAATCATACTATTACACGATCAATAGTGCACAAACGTGTGGCAAGTTAAAGGATAACCATAACCCGGACTCAATTAGCAGAAGATGATCACCACGCGAGGGAAATACTAAACACCTTGCTCTGAAGCACGCAGCTTTTTTACCCACCCAACCCCCCCATGCTCTTCACCCACTGTACTAGTGAGGCACGACTAGTCACCATTTCAACCAAAAGCCCCTCCTTGTGTTCCCATGCACTTGCGGCACTCCTGTCCTGTTCAGGATGTACTGGGCGATTCAGTCACATGGCGTTCGTGCCTTCTGCGCCTGCGTCATCTTCTTCTTAATTATCGGAGGCGTGGGAGGACCCACGCAGGCGCTTCCCCATCCTATAGGATGATGTGCACCGTACCCACTAATTATTATTTGGCTCCATTTAAGCTCACAACTCCTCCCACCTCCCCGTCTGCCTCACAAAATCCAACATCACACTACTCCTCCTCCTGCCTCTCTCCCCATCACCTCCCAGTATAGTCCTCCCACTCAGCTCAGCCACACCCAACGCAGTCAACCGAACCCTCATCAATTCTCTCTCTGCAACATGTCTTTCACACCTAATCAAAAAATGTCCCACCGTTTCAGGCCCCCCACACACCGCACAGTCCCTTGATTCACGCTTCCCTATTCGAAATAGACAGTCATTCAGCCCCACATGACCTATCCTCAACCGATTCAGCATCACCTCCTCCCCCCTCCTCCATTCTGAACTCCCTGCATCCACCTTCACCGACACTTTCCCACGAACACCGAACATCCACCTGCTCTTCACCCCATTCACCCACCTGAAGCAGGAGCTTCAGAACAACCTAAGGTAGCGCCTCCAAGTGAGTTTTTGGAGTTGGCATTAAAGAAACCACATAAAACGGTCCAATTCTCACTGAACGGGCTAGGACTATTTTGAAACGTCATTCACTTTGGAGGCAACACACATACTTAGTATGTCCTGTTCAGATGGATCGCGCAACATTTCTGGGATTCTTAACGCAAGCAGTCAACCATTCCTACCGGGGTAGAATCATGCGGACCACTAGCCTACCCAAAAATGGGAAAAGATACTGCGCCAGTCCTGTAGCACTGCGGGGACGTTGTACTGTCCTTCCTGTATACTCTGCATCCCCCCATCAAAGCACCACACAGAACGGGCACGGTCTTTCAAAGAAGGGAGGCCATCCAGAAGAAACCGATTAAGCAGCTCAAAAAGTCACAACAAAGCAGGGGACAAGGGGAGAGAACGGTGGTAGCATACATTTACCAAAATGTCATGGGTAGCACTCACAACCAATGATATCGCAGGCAGGATTGTCATACAAACGTACACCATTATGACATCAGGGAAGTGACACCACATGCCTTTAGACCCAGCGCAGGGAACAGGCCGGACGCGCTCCTTTCGCAATAATCACGAAGATCCCCCATCAGGTACACTGACCCCATCAGGTACACTGATGCCAGAATACACTGAGCGAGATGCAGGTTAGGGACATGGACGGAATCATTGGTTAAGAGAAAATGTATGCAGGGGTCTGCATCCTGCAGATCTCCATAGGCGTTAGGACTATGACTCCCATGATGCTTTGCTATTGAACCTGCCACCAGAGACAATGGGAGTTTTAGTCCCAAACATCTGGAGTGGCCCAAGGGCGAACAGAAGACCACAAAAAAACCACTGCAACTGTTTTTTGGAGTACGTGCATCCAAGAAGGGAAAAATGTGTGTCACGATAGCATGCAGAATAGAAAACAAGAATAATCCACTGTTGTGTCAGGGGTGGGTGGCTCAGCGTGTATGCAAGGTACTCACTCCTCCGCATTGAGGCCACTGGGCCCATGCCCTCGATCGCTAAATGCTGCATCAGAGGCATGAGAGGCTGAGGAGCGGGGCATGTTGTAAAGCTGACAGGAGGTACTGGAACCACCTGTAAGGAGGAAAGAAAAAAAACAAACAATGTTTTAGGCCAGCTCGATCAAGTTTAAACATCCCTGCCCCGACAAAAACCCTACTTGGTAAGATCACTTTCTAGAGGTAGAGTGTCGCACCAAAGTCATTTAAAAAAAAGGTGTCTACCCCATTGTTTAAGTAACATTTGATTTAATCAGATGGAAGAAAGCACCACGTTCTAAATACTGTGGGAGGAGCCCATTCACAGACTATAATGATCTGGAAACACACAGAATTGCAAAGCAGGAGAGCAGCAAATGACGGTTCCGAGTATGTGGGCGCTGCAAACAGTGCGCCAGACAAGTTTTAGAAGTGGGAGTATTTGTATTTTGCTCCCCAGTTTTGGCTATTAGGTGGCGCTGAAAGCGCTACCTACGAAACTATTGTCATTAAAATAAGAGTTCTAACATGAGAGCTTGAAACAGGGGCTTTGGATGCAGGTTTGTTGTAATGCTTTTCAATGCAGGTTGGCATACAAGGTAGTATGTGGTAGACCCACATAACGCCCATCGCCAAGTGAAATCATTGAGCTTTTTCCTCCCATTCCCACCTATCCACATTTCTACTGTGTGGTGGATTTGTCAGCCATTTTTCCCTCCAAAATGGCAGCGGCCACGTTTTAATGTTATTCAAAAGTTTTGACTTGGTTGATGCTTCTAAAAATATTTACTGCATCTTTTCAGATATGTTACATATTTTAATTTATCTGGTTTTCAACATAAAGAATTCACTGTTGAGTGTTTCGTAAAATGGCTTTCAAATTCTTCATGTACTGATTTGTGGGTGGTGTTCGAGTGTCTCATGAAGTAAACACGGCCCAATGGCATTGCAGATAATTATGTCAGGAGGATGCCATTGGTTCTGCAGTCTTTCTGTACAGAGGGCCACCATTTTATTTCAGCATTCGATCAATCGGGGCATGCTGTGATCGAGGATGGAATTCCCCATCCTCGATCACAGCACATGAGGACTATTTATAAAAAGGCTGTATTTCTCAAATTTAATTTTAGAATCATTGGTGCTGTGCTCGTGTGGGTGCTGTGCTTGAGGGTGTCCCAAGTACTTTTTGCTGCATTACCCCGTGAGGCCTCTGCAATTGTCCAGAGACAAACTCAGTTTTAACTTTAATATTCGGTGCCTTTAGCACTTCTCTTTCCCCGGACCCTCTCCACTCCCTTTGCCTTCCTTCTGTTCCCGGCTGCCCAAATCCCTGAGTGGCTCTCTGGCCGGAGAGGATTCCCATTTAAAACATACAAGCTTGATCAGAGTGTGTGGCACTGTCTCAAACGGTTACATTTAGTAAGAGGTAGTAAATGAAATGCCAAAATATTTCAGTTCACGTACTCCTTAATAATGCACTCTAAACGCTTACGCAGAGACCATTTTATTATTCATTGCCCCTCCGAGTCTTTTGCATGTTACCTTTGCCAATGCTCGTTTTGCATTGCAGCCCTCATTGGGGGTCAAAACTGGCTTGTATGGCCGTCTTTCCACACTAGAGGCTCAGATCTGGATGTTTAAGCATGCCTCCGTGTGGAAGAAGCGCTCCATGTCACACACTCAAAGCGCTCCTAGGGGGTGACTTGGGGGGTGGGAGAGCGAAGGCTTAGTGGGCGTGCCACTCTCTAAACGAGGCCCTGCAAGGAGCAGTGCTAGCTAATGTTTATGTTTATTATTTGATAATGCGCACAAAACCCAGGGTTACCCGGGCGCAGGAGGTACAAGGTTACTTAAACTTAGGTTACATACATACGGAGTACAGTGCATACAGGTCAATACAAGCAGTTGAGATGAGAGCTAGCATGTTACAATGTTAAGAGTACATCTAACAGAGAGGTAGAAGGTAAAGGCAAAATAGTCTTTGAACCGGTAACGCGAAAATTAGTTGTCGTTAGACCAGAACCAGTTTTTTACCTTGCTTCTAAAGCTGGAATAGGATAAGTTTGCTCTCAATGCAGTGGACAATGCATTCCAGGCCTGGGCAGCTCTAACTGGGAAGCTTGCTCCGCCCGCTTTAGATAGTCTAAATCTAGGGGTTTCTAGCAGGAAGTGGTTAGTAGCTCTGGTGTGGTGGCTGGATGATTTTCTGGTCAATCTGGCCGAGATGTAGGGGGGTGCTGCGTTGTTGAGCCCTTTGTGTGTGAGAGAGTGTCTTGAGAAGGACTGTCGCTGATTTTTAGCCAGTGGTGGTCTTTCCTGATGTTGGAAATATGTACTCTACGGGGTATGTCGAGGGCTGCTCTAAGAGCGTTTGAAGGATTTGCATTTTATTTATGATAGTTTTATTAGCTCCTGCATAGAGGGCATTACAATAGTCCAGCTTCGACATTACTAATGTGGTAGCTAGTGTGATGCAGTTAGTTTTGGAGAGGTAAGGTCTACAGGTCCCGATTAATTTACAGGTGTACGCTGTAGAAGATGCCAAGGTATTAACTTGTTTTTTGAGAGATAGAGTGGAATCAAGGTAAAAGCCTAGTGTTCTTACCTCGGTTGCCACCTTGATTGTGTTAGGATCTATGTTGAAATTGCGATAATTGGCGCCGTCAGAACCCAAGATCAGCATCTCAGTTTTGTCGTCATTTAGGCAGAGGCCGTGGGAGGCCATCCATGCCTGAATGAGGAGGTACATTTTATTTACTAGAGCTGTGACTTCGACAAAGTTGCCTGATAGTGGTATGAGAATCTGCGTATCGTCTGCATAATTAGTATAGGTTACCCCTAATCTGTCAAGTTTGTCGAAGAGTGGCTTAGTAAATATATTATACATCGTTGGGGAGACACATGAGCCTTGTGGGACACCACAAGTGGTCTGGATTGGGTTCGCTGCAGCTACAGGGGAGAACACTCATCGTACGGTTAGCTAGGAAGGATTGTACCCATGCTATAGCTTTACTTGAGAAATGGGCGGCAGACGCTAAGTGGTTGCATAATACTGCATGATCGACCAGGTCGAAGGCCGCTGATAGGTCAAGGAGGAGGAGCATAGCCGTTATACCTTTTTCCTTCAACTTGTCGATTTGTGTCTTGAGGTCGATTAGGGCCGTTTCAGTACCGTGAAGTGGTCTGAAGCCAGATTGCCGTGAACCTAATAGCTGGTGTGACTCCAGATAGTTTTGGATCTGGAGGTAGGCTACTCTATCGATGATTTTAAGCAGAAATGGGACCGTAGTAATGGGCCTGCAGTTGGTGGGGATTGCTGGGTCAAGTGTCTTTTTTGAGTAGGGGCAGTACTCAAGATTCTTTAAGGTTTGTGGGTACAGTACTCCTATTGAAGGAGGCGTTGATTAGTTTCGAGATGAAGGGTGCTAAATCTCTGGCTGCATCCTTGATGATTTGCGCAGGGCAACTGTCGCCTTGGCAGTTCGATGGTTTAAGGGGTAGAATAACCTTTTCGGTTTCCAGTATAGAGATGTTTGTAAACCTGAAGGGTTTACAATTGCTTTGGGTTGAAGTGCTGGGTATCTCTTTCAGTGGGGTGGTACGAGTTCCACTAGGGCTCAAGGAGGCTTTTTTCTTAGCAATTTTAGATTGAAGGGTTGTGATTTTATTTGCTAGGGCATTTTGGATGCTGGTGCACCAAAGTTTGTCCTTGGGGACATTGTAGCGGCAATTGGGTTTTCCAATTCCCGGAGAATAGTGAAGAGTTCTTTGGAGTTCGAGTTGGCTTTACTGATTCTTTCATTGAATGAATCTTTTTTAGTTTGAATTATTTCCTTCTTGTAGCTTTTGGCAAAGTTGGCAAGTGTGGTTTTATTGTCAGCAGAAGGGGTATGCCTCCAGATAGCTTGGAGTTTGCGTTTTTGGATGCGCATTTCTTTGAGTTGGGGGGTGAACCATGAGTTAAGGTGAGTTTCACGTTTACTTTTATGGAATTTGATAGGGACAATCAAGTCCACAGCTTTGGTCATAGAATTGTTAAATGACTCAACTAACTCGCTAGGGTTAGATTCACTGGAACTGGCAGGAGTAGTGGGAGAAGTTTTTCAGCCGCGATTTCTTTTTTGCTTCTCGTTGGCTTGGGGGGTACTATTTTATTCTGGTTGGGTTTGGGAGGCTCTATGCTGGCTGTAAAGCATATAAGATAGTGGTCCATCCATATTTGAGGAAGAATACTAGAGATGGTGATGTCACAGTTATGGTTGGCTATCCAGTCTAGTGTGCGTCCTTTTATGTGTGTAGGAGCTAGGACTTTTTGGGTAATGTCATGATGCAGAACATGACTCAAATTACACACCGGATAATCCAGCATGCTGCGGCCTGCAGTGGCACCTTCTGTCGCCCAACATGAAAATCTCGAGCGCTTTTTCAGAGTCTTCTATGGCAGAGTGGCGACCAGGATCCTAGTTTCAGAATCCATCACCCCATGCACTCGGCCATAGAAATGTGATGGCATCTCCTCCAATATCAGATTGTGATGCAGGAGTGACGCTAGAAATTCCAATGGAATCTAGCAGATCTTTGCACCTTCGAGGAATCCATTAACATGCCTCCCACCAGGCACGTCCACAGGCCAAAGGCATTTACAATTGTTTAACTGTGGACATGGAAGTCTGTCGCATGATTGTGGTCCGATCCATGCAATAGCCGAGTGACTGGAAAATAATGGCTTTAAATTTTGCCCAGTGTGAGATGGACAACTAGAGGCAAGTGCATTCTCAGAGAAGAACCTTTCATGCACCCTTTAATTTAGTGTGGATTTAAGAAGTAGGCATCCAGTTATTTTACTAATGTTTTAGGGGGCAACTGTCTGTGCCAGAGGTGGGTCTGTGTAGAGCACCGGGTGGCAGTGAGAACTGCTCACTCACCGTTCACCACCGATGCATTTATGAACCGAGCACTTTAAGAGTGAAAATTGATTAGATCAGCCATGCAAGCCTAGCTGCGCGTGACATCTTCCCCTTGTACTACTAACTGCACATTGTTTTTGTTAACTCACACAACCCGTATGTTTAGGTGTACCATCTAAAAGTTAAACTATATTAGTAACTTACTCACAAATGAATTCGATTTTTTTTGCAATTTTTGTTGACGGAAAACAGCATGATACAAGCACAGAGAGCAATTCCAACAAACAAACAATAGTTAATACAGTCTTTCAGAAGTCAAGCGGCACTCAAATCCATATATTCCACTGATACATTCTTAGGGGCCCATTCACAAATAAATCATGGTCTTATCCCGTAACAAAGAGGCAACGTGAACAGTTTTGGTTTGTGTGTAGGCACCGGAAAGGCATTTGACAGGCATTGCCGTTGTGGAATGAACTTTGCATCGATGTGAGCTGCAGCTGCAAAATGGCACGAGTACCGGGGCATATAATAGCAGTGCCTAGCAAATGCCTACTACTTCTACACAAGCCAAAACTGTTGGGTTTGCCAATGCTTGCTTAAAGTTGGGAATAAAATTGATTTTTATTTTTAGGGAGTCAGAATGCAAGTCCATTTCCCAATGAGTATTTTTATAAGCGAGTAAATGTTTTAACTGAAAGTGTTTTTGTAATAAAGTATTTTTTGCACCTAGTTGTACATCCACATTAAAAGATGTATGTAAGGTCTTCCGATTGGGCACTTCTAATGGTAGTGTCTTGCTGTAGTACTACTACAAGCATATCCATGGAGCTGTGAGGGCGAAAAGTAGGGGCATAAGATTCGAAATGTCTTTTTTTTGGGAGTATTTTTACTCCCCATTTTTTATTTTTGAGAAGTATTTGCCTATTTTTAGAAAGTGAAAGTGGCCGATACACAGACTGCCCACTCCTACCAACCCACTGTCGAGCAGAGACACAAACAGCAAGGCCAACAAAACTGGCAGAAGGGAGCTATACAAGACCACATTAGAAGTGCCATACCTACAAAGTCCTCAATCCAGGCTTCGAGGACATGGAAAGAAATCCACACAGGACATATTTATTCAGATTCCCTCCACCAATTCCAATATGTACAACATGCGTTACTGCATGTGTGTGGGGACCCTGTGCACAACCACCCTCCAGGTTTACTGACCCGATGTGGACTTTCTCATGCAGCCAGGGAGCTCTGGCACCATTTCACCTACAGCGGAGGGAGGTAGAAGACTTTGGTGGACATCAACAGCACAATAGCAGGACAACATGTTCGCAATGGTGTCTGCCAACACAGCTCCCACCGTGAGCATACCCAAGCTCCCGGCATGAAATACAGCACCAAGGACCACATGCATGCACTGCATGCGAGTGGTGGCTACCCGACGGTGGCCACCTCACCAAGGGTTGTGGTATCAGAACCGTTAAGACAGGGCACAACAGTGCAATCAGTCGAGAACGTTGAGATGGTTCCATATGTTAATATCCCTGCAAAAATAATCGCCATACAAGACATCACCATATTTTTGCGGCCAAGTCAAGCCATGGAACCTGCAGGGGACACCCCTGCAACCCCCATCATTTTTTTTAATGGAGCAGGGGACACCCCTGCAACACCCAGTCCCATTTAGCCCATAAATTATCCCCATTAATAATATCACCTATGGCCTTACCCCACGACCATATATATGGTGGAGATAATATTACCCGATAGCGGTCGGATTACACCCTACACTACTTCCACTCACTCGCCCACAAGCAGTTGCATTGTTGGTAGGGAATGTGGGCAATTCAACGTTTTGCAGTATTGGATCCGAGCAACTGCCTGCGTAACAGCACAAAACAACGTAAATGATCACGCTCTCAGTTCGCTCTGATGTGCGTTGAAAGAGGGTCAATTCATGCAAATAAAAACAATAATACTGGAGGAACTGCAAGTAAAATAATAGTAACAACGGCTTGTATTAACGTCAAGGACCCCAGGTGGTCGTTAAGGTTTCCAAACCTGTCCTATGGAGGGATCCATTCGCACATTAGGCAGCGCCTCTCATGTTCAGTTTTACACAAATCTAATCTTCTTAGGGCAATGTTTACAACTGACACTTTAAGTGACACTTCCCGTCTATTCGTAACGACCACTGATACTTTGTTCACAGTTTCACCCCCAGCGAGTCACAGAAAAGGAAATGAGTCTGCAGTATCATTGTCGAAAAGTAATTGGTGTCGTTTTGTTACACTGGACTGGGCCCAATCGAGCCTTTGCCGAGGGGTGCTTTGGGGCTTTTAGGTTTTCGCTCACGCTGCGTTTCCCAGCCCGCGCAGTAAAATTGATATTAATTCATCGGATTCGTGAAAACAATCTAGTAGCACAGAACAAATTAAATGAAACAAAGTAAAACTGAATGTCAAGTAGGGTCAGTGATTTAAGCGCTTTGGGGACTGGAAGCAGCATTTGCCAGAGAACCGTGAACCGGCCCCTAATTGACACCCTAAAGAGAAGTGCCGCGGGTACTAGGCTCGATAAGTGCCGGTGCTCTTCCATTCAAAGGAGCCGGAACCACCTTCCCCACAAAGTAGCGTCCAATCGTGCGTGGTACTTTTCAAGTGGATGTAGCGCAGAGTATCTGCGCCAGTGGCGCGTCTTTACGCTGCGCGAACTTGTCTGGCGTTAGAGAGCTTTGCGACCCAGGGGAGCCGGAGCGACTCCCAAGCGAAGACTGTCCAGGTGAACCGCCATGTCGCCAGAGCCCCCATAAAACAGACCAAGAAATCCCCCGCATTAGAAAGACGCACCTGCAATTCCCGCAGCGATTTTGCGTCTAAAGGGCACGCCCGCCAGCTCACTCAAACGTACCTCTGCTTGCCGCGCTGCCCGACTGCTGTGTCGCAGTAACCCACAGCCCTCCTAATCCCCCTTCTCCTTAACTCATGATTACCACGGGACTCGCATTCCTAAAAGGTCTTTGATGCGCGTTAATTGGCGTGAAAGCAGCGGGCCCCCCGCCCCAAGCATAGCCCCGCCCCTCTGCCGTGTTCACCAAGACGTCCATAACCACTGCGCCCCCTCCTCCTCCACCACTGATACAAACCGCTGCTCCTTGTCTACGTGAAGGCACGTTTTAAGTGATAGTGAATATTACTTCAGAATATTGGGCTTAGGTGTATCGAACATTTAAAACAAATAATAAAATAAACACCACAGGTTAAACACTGTGCACGCTTTTTTCATTTTCTTACCTCATAAACTTGGTAAAAGGCACACCGAGGAAACAGTCCCCCTAGGCAGTAAAGTGAGGGGACAGTGTTCTGCTTACGTGGGAGAGTGTGCATTCCAATGAGGGTCTTATAAGGGCTACACTTGTTAACATTCTGTCACTGGTTGTTTAGAGCCATGTGTGGTTTTGCCTCTTTAAGACCTACGCAATGGAGTTACGTAACTTATTTTTATCAGAGCCTCAAGGCCTGTCGCAGAGGTAAACCCGGACACCCCCACAGAGGACTCAGAGACACATGTTGCTCGGCCAGGCACCGCGCGTGCACTGCCATGGAACCACAGTGATGACCCTTTTATTGCTGCGACAGAGTTACGTCACTCTGTCGTGTCCGTCTTAAAGCGGCAACATCACACTCCTTTTTCATAACAACAAAGAGTAATGTGGAATACAATTTAACAGTTCTTTCTCCTCTCCCACCCCCATAGAAGTAAACACAACTAACATACTTATAATATCATTGGTGAGCATCTTGACATAGCCCTTTTCTTTATGCGTCCAGCAAATAGTAATTTTGAGAGGAGGGCCTACTTTGTATAGTATAGTGCATTGAGGGTTCCGCCTTCCCTCTCCCCAGCTTGGCCTTCCATCACCTGCCACGCCTTAGTCATCTGGTTCTCGGTGAACGCTGTCATCTGCTCCTTCCTATGGTTCTTTGTCATTCGCATTCTATGGCGTAGCCCCCACCTGACCACCCTCACCGACTTTTTAATAGAAGCTCAAGCTCCTCGTCACTGTGGCACTCCCATCTGATGCGGTCACCATTGACCCTTTCTTTCTCTTCCACCATGTCCATGGGTGGAGGTTCATAGGTCAATGAGAGTTTTCCTTGCAAATGTTTGTTCCTCACCAGTACTTTGTCTCCGGGTGCCAAATGAAGTGGCTGTAGACCCCTGCAAAGGTTTTACCATTTTCATTTCTGGCACTACTTTCTCCGGAGACCCTCTCATCAATTTCCGCAGGTGCTATCCTCCCCAGGTCCGGCAACAGACCCTGAGGAGATCTTTTGAACAGCGCCTCTGCGAGGGCAACACCCGCCAAGCAGTGGGGAGTCGCTCGGTACTCCCTCAAGATCTGGCACAGGGCCCTTCTCAGACACTGGCCCTGTCATGGGCAATGCAAAATACGTTGTAGAGAGTTTGCATGAAACGTACGCCCCCCCATTTTCCCTTGGTCACACCAGTGAAATCCTCCTGTGGCGAATTCCACAGTCCAGCATGAACTGTCCAAAACTCTCTCCTTGGGTGGTGATCCATTGTCTGAGCAGATTTCCTTCAGGAAATCATGGAAGCCAATTACTTTTTCTAGCACTGATACAATGTGGTCAAATGCCATGCATTCCACAAATTCGACTTCCGAATATCTCGTCCATTAATCAATGAACACCACGAAGTGTGTGTCCCGACCAGCAGATCCAAAGTCAACGTGTACTGTCTCCCATGGGTAGCAACTTCTCGGCATAGACTTGAACCATGATTCAAGTTGCGCCAGGGCAGCCGTTTGGCACCACACACATCCTGCCACAAATTCGTCAACACATCTTTCCAAATTCGGGAACCACACCTTAAGCCTCAGGCATGCCTTAGTTTTGGCTGCACCCTGATGACCTTGATGCGCCAATGCAACGATTTGCTGAATTTTTCACAAAGGAATCACCATCTTTGGCCCCCTCAGTGGCAAACCTGAGTCAGAGAAAGCTAGTTCCTCCCAGACCTACCACAGTTGCTCGAGCATTGTACAGGCACTATGAGTCTTTTTGCTCAAACCTTCCAGGATCCACTTCCACTCCCCCTTTTTCAACGCACAGAGGAGGTGGAATCACTCGTCCTCTTCGGACACGGTGGTCAACTCCTGAATGGACATCGAATTTGGAGTAGAGGATTCAATTATGACTTGGACAGACTCATCCGCCTCTGCCTCTCCAGTCTTGGGAGATAATCTGCAGTGTTATTTGCCCAATGTCTATACACCAGACACACTCCATATTCCAGTAGGGCAGCATCCATCTTTCACTCCTGGCCGGTGGTTTCGATGACAAGCCTGCCATGATCGGAAACAAAGAGTTTGTGGTCGGTGACTACATTTAATGTTCTTCCCAGAATGTATAAACAGAAGTGTCGGCATCCCCAGAGGACCGCCAGTGCCTCTTGCTCAATTTGATAGTACTGTTGCTCCGTCTGCAGCAGGGCTTGGCTAGCGAACGCCACCGGTTTCATATTCCCACTTGCATCCTGCTGAGCCAGTACAGCCGCCAGCCCAAACAGGCTCGCATCGACCACAATTTCTGACGCGAAAGATGGATCAAAAAGCACCATGGTATCATTGCTGTGAGGGCCTCCTTGACCTTGTCAAACGCAGCCTTTCCAGCAGGCCCCGCTGTGCCTTTTTTTGTCAGATTCCTTAAGAGCTCTGATAGGGTGGCAAGGTTCCTAATGAATCGTCCACAACAAGTCACCATTCCCAGGAAGCTGCATACTTCTGACAGTTTCTCTGTAGGTTTTGCCTCTTTAATGTCTTTCACCTTCCGCGGGTCTGGTGACACACCCCCTTCTTGGAAAACAAACCCAAAGAAGTTAATGCTCGTCTTGAATAACTCACATTTATCTTCATGTAGAGTACGCCCTAGCAATTTTATCCTTTTGACCAGTCGCCCCATGTGTTCCATTTCCGAGCTTGCAAAAACGAGAATGTCGTCACTAATGTTCAGGACACCATCCAGATCTGCCAAGACTCCTCTGATGATGTTTTGAAACACCTACACCGCAGACGAGACCCCAAAACTGAGTCACTTATAGCGATATTGTCCTCTCTGTGTGGTGAACGTGGTATTGTGCCTCGACTCAGGATGGAGTACAACCTGATGTTATCCTATCCTTAAGTCAAGTTTCATGAAAAATGTCGCTCCTTCAAGATACGCAACAATGCCATCGATGGTGGGCGTTAGGTGTTCCCTTTTGATTGATTTATTTGGCAAACGCATGTTTACACAAATCCAGACAGAGTCCAGCTGCTTGGGTTTCCTTGCCACCACAATTGCAGACACCCATGGTGTTGGGCCCTCCAACTTCTCAATGATGTCCAGCTGACCCAACTGATCCAGCTCCTTGCCCGCCTGTTCCCTCAGATGGAATGAGATTCTCCTATGTTTGAGGGCTACTGGGTGAATCAAGTTGTCTATGTGCAGCCTGACAGGTCCAGCCACCAATTTCCCAGTACTAATAAAGACATCAGAAAATCTCTCTATGACCGCCTGGTCGCGGGAGGATAGCTCAGGGGCAACACACTCGCCTTGGAAGCAAGACAACACAGAGAAACACAAATTTGATCCCCGGGTCCGTGCTTAGAAACCTCTGGGTATTAAGTGCATAATAAATAACCAATTATATTTATAACATCCCCAACGTAGACGCCATAGGAAAAAAATCACAATTTTCAACAATTCTTTTGCAGCACAGATGAGTTAAGTATTATCGCTGAGGTTTGTAACAAAAAATCTTGCCTTAATGAAGTTTGTTCCATGCCCAACTTGGGTGATGAATGCCCCCATCAGTGGAATGGGTCTGTCTCCACCACACGTAAAAATGCGGACCATTGGCAGGCCCAGCACATGGGGGGGTTCAGCAATGCTTCATAGTGTTTCAGCGCCATGACATTCACAGAGGCTCTCGTGTCGACCAGCAGAGGCACCTCAGACCCGTTGACACTGACCAAATATCTCTGCTGCTGTCTCTTCATCGCCTTCAGTTTGCACACGTTGGAGATGAAGGCAATTTCTTCGTGATCTTCGTCTTCCAATTCTCACCCACTCTGGTCTTCTTCCTGATCCATGAAAGCCACATTTTGAGGATGCCTCTGGACAAACGGACCCATTCTGACTGGTCCCCTCTGTACCGACACCGCGACTGGTGCACGACACATGCATGCAAAATGGTTGGGGTTACCACACCTACCGCACATCCGGCCCTTGGCTGGACACTCAGTTGCGTGTGGAAGATCATACCCACACTATAGACATGGCACAGACAGGTTCAAGACTTTTCTCTTTCAGCAGAGCCATACACTTTTGCGCCCCTCTAGTACCTTGTGGACGTCCTATGGCATATCCATCGTACATTTTTTCAACATTCGTATTGCAGCATCCATTTTGCACGCATGTGTGTCTGCCAACTCATGTGAGCAGCCCATTTCCAGGACACGCTCCACAGTTAACCCAGGCTTTCTCAGCACTTGGCATCACATTTTTCGAGAGGTGCATCCCTGAATGAGCTACTGGCACATCATGCTCTCTTCATTGTCCCATGCACATATGGATGCTAGCTGTCTCAGCCTGCCATGAAATGCGTCCAATGCCTCATCATCCTTCTGTTTGGCGTGGCACATGACAAACCTCTCATAGTCCAGGTTGATTAGCAGCATGAATTACTCCCTCAAGAAATGTTTTGCTGCAACGAAGGAGTCATCAACTGGTTGCAAAATCTTAAACATTTTATGAACTGCTGGTCCTGCCGCATAAATGAGAGTCGACATCTTTGCCTGGTCATTCACCTCCCCCATGGCTCTAAAATACATCTCGAGATGTTCTATCCAAAGGTTCCATCTCGGGCCTAGGCTTGATGGTGCACCAGTGTTAGGAAAGACTTCCATCTTAACGGCTGGCACGTCGGGCAGTAGAATCAGACAGCAGAGCGGATGGCGGCTAGAAGAGACAGAAATGCAGGCAGGGGTCGCACAATCACAGATGCCACGGGGACGGGTAATGCATGGTAACACGAATAATACGTTAAGGGGGTGTAGGAAAATAGCATTACCTGTCTTTGGAATTAGGAAATTAGAACTTCAAGGCTATCCCTAAATGCTTTCCGGTTAAGAAGGGCAGTGGGGAGAAATGTCGGAGAGCGATAAATGGGTTTTGCGAGACTGTTGAGCGGCACTCACGTTGCTGCAGGGGGTGGCCGTGTGCTGGGGGAGGGTTAGTGAGGTTGGAGGCTCACCGCTGGCGCTTGGGTCCAGTGTAATGAGCTGGGTGTCCCCCCCCATATCAAGTGGGGGTGCATGGTTGTCAAAACTTGCTGGTACAGCCACCAGTGGCGAGAGTGATAAGTAGACTGTGTTTTCATTCAATGGGCTGTATCACCGGACGGGGGTTATGACCATGGAATGGGGCACATGTGGTAACAAGGCGGGCAGCATGCAGCCATATTAATTGGCAATTGTTATGTCAGGTTATACAAACACCAAAGCCTGGGTAGGCTTATTGATAACACGTGTTCTTTAAATCTGCCGCGGGATTCTTCTGTAACACATTAGTGGAAGTATGGCCTCGATCACAGCTGTATTAAATGTGAATGGCCTCCCCAGCGCAGGGAGATTGCGACTGAGCAGTGGAAAATGGAAGGTGCACTGCTGTTTGGGGTTGAAGGGAGCCTTTTACGAAGATACAAAGCTTGATTGAGCGCTGTTAATGTATGTAACGGTGAATGTAGTGCAAGCGTTGGTTTTAAATCCTGTAGGCCGCTGGGCCGCACCTCGTATTTTTGGGTCCCATGTAATGTAACGCTCGACTTAGGGTTCAACTTTACATGCCTTTCGGTGCCATTGTAATAGTTCACACCCCAGGACATTCACACTTCGATTTTGCTGGTTTTGCACGTAAATAATGGTTGGGGCTGAACTATTGTTCGACTATTGCATTTTCCTCAGTCGGCTGCTATCATGCAGTTAAAGGCATGGTATAGTAAAAATATTTATTGTCCCTACGGGTCGGCCATGTTTTTTTAAGCCTAAGTGGCTCGATTTTAGAAAACTTTCCTATGGACCTTACCCGAGTTTTCGTCCATTAAACGCACGCGAAAACAAGCACCAGGGAGCTGCCATTTTGTGATAATCCTATCATTTCCCCCATCGCCCTGGCTGACCTGCTTTTGCGGCACTAAATCATATCCCCCGCCCCTGAGCCTGTCATCAGCAGACGCGTACCGGCCATTTCACAACGCCAAAGCAGGTCTCGTGTCAACATTCGCTGCGCTTCAGCTAATGACGTGTCGCCATGGAAATGTCAGGACGCCTCTTTCCTCAATAAGTATAAACAGACCGTTTCACAACGCACAGCAGCAGATTTCCGATTCCATTCCTCTCTCTGTGCTACTTTGAGTATTCTCTGACTCGTTTCAGTGCTCTGGTCAGCTACCTTCGCCGCTTGTAGCCCGTGTGAACAGATACCAGTACCACCGCTATAAATTATTTTAGTTTGTTTAACACACAATGGCTACAATAATGCTCTACATGTACGAGCCCGAGTATACAGAGGAGGAACTACTGGAAAGGGAAGCACGCGAAAACGATGGGGATTCGGACGGCAGTTGGCAGGACGAATCAACAGATGAAGAGCCTGGGCCTAGTCGAATGGACGGCGTCTCCACCTGGTGCACATGCAATCGGTGCAAGCTAATGCCAACTGAGGACGAGAACTGCTGCTGCCGAGAAAACTCGAGATGCCTGGCCTACATTTCGGAAGGCGAGCCACGACCGCAATGCATCACCGAACTGCCAGACGTCAGGGCAGCCTGCCTCACACGGGCCGTGTTGAGAATAATGATGGTGCTTATGCACGAACTTCGTGCAACTGTTCGTCCTCGTAATCCGAGTAACGAGTAAGTATACTCTGCTTGTCATGCCACTCCTATTTCATGTTCTTCTACTATATCCAAAATTACATCTACATATCATTGTAACGCATGTAAGTCGTTCAATAGTGTGCATTGTCTAGATAGCATTTGTCCGTGCAGAATGCCATTAGTTACAAGAATTGTCATTGACAACAAACGTTTATTAAACTTATCTTGGTCATTTAAAAACAGTTTGTTTCATTCCTTTTCACAGGTGGTACAGGCTGGTGGCCTATCGTTCCTTTACATGGTGGCTTCACGGGAGGCTTGGACACCGCGTTCGAAGAGTGATACCCGCCTGTGCCGTTCGTGCCATTAGAGAAACGTTCCCGAGTGACAGCGGTGAGTACAGGGGATTTTCTCTCGCTGTGCTGCAACCTGACCTGTATAATCTTTAAAGTCTTGTATTTTTGTGTCATGAAAATAAGATACAAAATAAAACACCACATATATTTTAACAACGGTTGTCTCGATTTTTTAAATGAATCAAGTGTGTCTCCATTCAAGGATGGACGTCAGACATCTGTGCTCCGAATGGGTGAAGGTCTGGTCGCTGTGAAGCAGGGTGGTCACTATCTATCTAAGCTAACATAACATATTCTTGATAATGCATGCACTAAATAACACTTGTTCAAAGTCTTTCAGTAGGTTTTGTCTCTATAAAAGTCACACATATATCTATACTAACAATTACCATTGGATTATACAGGCCTTAGGGTCTTGACCACTATAATACACCGGTTGAAGTGTGGGTCTGGGCTCACAAGAATCTCCGGTATGTGGCATTTGTTATTGATAAGCAACGATATACTATCATTGATATAAAGGCAATATACTGTATATTGATATAAAGGCGGTTCACGCCGGTGGATGCGCGCTGGCATGGGGGGCTGTCAGGGGCGCGAAAGGCCAAGGTGCCAAACTACATGTACACTTCAAAAGGTGTCCCACGCCAAGGGGCCATCGGTCACATGGCCTCCTCAGACCCTGTGTCTCCAGCCAGGCCTCCCCTTGAAGCAGGCCGCCCCCCTGCAATCCACATAAGTGTGTCTCCATTCAGCAGTCTTCCTGTGCCTTATCTGCACGCCCCAGGGCCATCCATCCCACCCCCCTGTATCAAAGGCGGTTCGCGCCAGTGGATGAGCGCTGGCATGGGGGGCTGTCAGGGGCCCGAAAGGCCAAGGTGCCAAACTACATGTACACTTCAAAAGGTGTCCCACGCCAAGGGGCCATCGGTCACATGGCCTCCTCAGACCCCGTATCTCCATGCAGGCCTCCCCTTCAAGCAGGCACCCCCCTAATACCACGACATACATACGCCATTCATTCACAAATACACCCCAGTTTCTAATACTTTAAAAACCACTCGATATGTCTCATGAGAACATCTTTGTGCTTTGCAAGTCAACTCCTGAACGTGCTACCAGGGAACCACTGAGATCTATGCTAATCTGCTCATCGTCGTGCTATCCGTGAACTTCTGTGACCGCTTCGAGCATACCCATCAGTGCCTACATGTGGCCATCCACCTATTCACCTATTCTGTTAACTGCTCTGCTTGCTGAATCCAACTGTTTGTTGGTCAAGGTAAGGCCATGTATCCTGGTCATATTTCGCAGATTTTTAAATTTCTATCTATGTGCGAGTAGAGTACCCAATAGTGCTATGTTCATTGGTCTCATTGCTATTGACTTGAGTTTCCATTGCTATGCTATCAATAGATCTATTTATTTTCATCTGTGTCAATTGTCATCGAATTGCATCCTTTGGGATTCCAGTCTATGATGTAAGCATGTTTCCTTCTCGTGCAATACAGAACATCCAAGGGATGAGTCACATGTTCAGTTTTTAGTCACATCATTTATACATTTCTGCAACTTATGCAAATACTAAGCCGCACATAATGAACTGGTATAGTTCCTGCGACCAAAACAAACCTTGCATTGATCATTGTATGATTCATTTACTTTTGTATCAAATCTTTATTCTTGAAGATTGTATAATAATGTCGATATTTACTTTTCAGATTTATCAACAATGCCTGCCTGTTCGATTAGCGGTTGCCCTTCGAAGACCCATGCGAAATCTGAAGGCACTACCATGCATGTATTCCTGAAAACTGTTGATCGAATAAGAGAATGGGTCAGACATTGCGGATATCCACTGGATGAGCTGGAAAGTAGAGTCCAACAAGTCTTACAGGACAAGAGGGGTGATCGATACCGCATCTGCAGCCGGCACTTTTCCTTGGACATGTACACAACATCTTGGGTAACAAAGAAGAATAAACGGCGAACGACACGGAAATTGCTCGAAAACGCTATTCCCACTCTATTCGTCCACATTCCGCCACCGGTGAGTCAAGTGTCCGGATTTAGCTTTAGGCCTTGGGGTAGTGTGTAGGTATCCGAACGGATTAATTGATATTGTAGGTGTTCTATCCCTTGTAATAATTTCGATATTGATATGATTGTATAGTTTTTTGAATAATGACATTTACCAATATATTCTTTTTCGATTTCATAACCCACAAACGCAATGTATATATATATGGGGACAGGGAACTGTGCTGTATTGAGCATTTTTCAAGTATTCTGTCGCCTTTCATGGCTATTTTTAATATTGGCATTTCATTATCAATCATTAATTGACCTTTACAACTTCTTGACTATCCCTTGAATCTGAAGCAAGAACATTCTACATCCTTGACGTGGTCGCAGTTATCAACCACTTCTAGTGTGTATCAGGTAATCTTACTATGCTAATCTGCTACATACTTGTTTTATGCATGTCAAGTAATAGTTTTATTCTATCGTGTAATTATTTTACCGAATGTTTGGTTACTGCTTTCCAATTGATATAAACCTTAGTTATCGTCCACTGGTGTTTGTTTTCAGTTATAATTAGTGTTATCCATACTAATGCAAGTACTGTCTTTCAGGGAGATGCTGAAGCGTCCGCCACATCTACAACATTGCTAGATGTTCTTCAACAGCAGGAGGTATGGATACTGACAGCTCCATCGAGCGTCATCATCAGAGCTGGAATTCTTGTCATTTGATTGTTCTACACAATGTTTAATTCGTGGTTAGCCGTTGAAATGTACCTGTGCTGTCGACCCCAGGTGTGTGTTATGTTTTCACAATTGTAATCCTCACTAATGCAAGTACTATGTTTCAGGCAGTTGATGGAGCGTCAACCCCTGCACTTGATGCAGAGCCTGACATTCAAGTATACGAATCGGCGCAACAGCTTTCGGAAGTGCGCACTACATTTGCAACATCCATAGATATTCTTCAGCAGCACGAGGTATGGATAATGACAGCTCCATCATGCGTGATCATATAACGTGATTCCATTTGCTATACTTTCTTCCCTATTAACGCAAGTGCTGTGTTTCAGGGAGACGACGAAGCTTCCACTACAATCACAACATCTAATTTAGATAATGCAGATGTAAATAATTCGTTGGAAAAAGTCGATGAAATGTGATCATATTTAGATTTTCCTTGATTCTTTTGGACAATGCATCATTTGCGGTTATCTCTTTATATGTACCTGTGCGTTCGACCCCAAATGTGTGTTATGTTTCCAATATTGAAAACCATACTAATCCAAGTACTGTCAGGGAGACGACGGAGCTTCCACCACAATCACAACATCTCATTTAGATGATGCAGATGTAAAGGAATCGTTGAAATAAGTCGATGAAATGTGATCATATTTGGATTTTCCTTGATTCTTTTGGACAATGCATCATTTGTGGTTATCTCTTTATATGTACCTGTGCCGTCGACCCCAAGTGTGTGTTGTGTTTCCAATATTGAAAAGCATACTAATGCAAGTACTGTGTTTCAGTGAGATGCGGATGCCTCCTCTCCAATACAACCATTCATGGCAGTCCATGCAGAGCCAGAGGTATGGATACTGACAGTTCCATCGAAATAGATCATCACTGGTCCAATACTTGTCGTTTGATTGTTGCACACAATGTTTAAATCATGTTTGGCTATTGAGATGTACCTGTGTGTTCGTCCTCACGTGTGTTTTATGCTAACAATATTTTGATACATAGTAATGAAAGTACTATGTTTCAGGGAGACGATGGAGCCTCATTCCGTGCTGTCTATGCGGATACAGAAAATATAGTCGTTGCAGCGCAAGAGGAAGGGAGGACATGCGGAAACGAATTGGAGCTGCAGCGTGCAGATGTTGAAGGTCGAGTCAAAAATGTTGCAAAGAAAAAAAAACAAAAAAAGGTTAGTTACAAACAGTTCATAACTTTAAAAAAATGTTTGTGCTGGGGACTATTTTATGTTTTTTTCCAGTCAATTCTACTACACTCCATCTTGTGTTTAAACTGAACATCCCTTTTCCAATATCTCCTCCAGTTACCCGTGGGTGTCAGAACTATACACACACAGACAGTGAAGCGAATGAGAGATGTGGCTTGCCAGACCGTGTACACTATGGAGGAACTATTAATTGAGGCGAGGCGTGTTCAGGCTCGAGATGCTCATGTCCAATGGCCAGAACATGAAGTAACTGTGTTTGGAGACTACAGCAAAGTTGCATTGGACCATAGCTACAGTGCGACCGCACCACCACAAGAAGATGTTATTGAATGTATTGAAGATAGCTCTGAAGTAGTTGCAGATCAATTTACACAATCTACACCCGCCAAAAATGTGCCACCAAAAAACCTGTCGACATTGTTGTGTTCTCCCATCAATGTTGAAGTAATAGATGTTGAAATGACAGAGAATGAACCAGCCGCAGCATCCATAGACGCATCAGAACTTGATATCAGCGATATTACTTTCCAATGTGTTGAAATCTCCACAACGTCACAGGCCGAAACAACGTTGACGCAGGATGACAGTCTAATGAAAGAGAGCAAATACATTGTATTCGACAGTTGTTTGATGGAAATTATAAGTATGCGGAAATGTGTGCATTCCATTAGAGGGAAACTATGTGGGAAGCCCTTGATTAATGTGACTCGTCAAATAAAAGGCAGCAACGTCAAAATAAATGCCACCTGTCGATTAAATCATAGGTTCTCATGGTCTGCACAACCAATGCTGGGGAAACTGCCAGCAGGCAATCTACTGTGTGCAGCTGCATCACTTTTTAGTGGCTCCAGTTTTAGAAAGTTAGAGGCTTTCTTTCAGTTTGTGGGACTCCATTTCATTTCTAAAGTGCTGTACTACATATACCAACGTGATTATCTGTTTCCGGCCATTAGTGATGCTTGGAAAATTGAACAATTGTCTCTAGCAAGTACATTCGAAGGCAAACGATTCAGGCTAGCCGGCGATGGACAGTGCGACAGCCCTGGATTTTCTGCCAAGTACTGCACCTACCACTTTCAGGACATGGATAGTAAGAAAATTGTGAGTTCGGTGGTCGTGCAGGTAACACAATGTACATCCTCAGTGGCCATGGAGCAACTAGGTTTTATAAAATCAGTGGAATATCTACAATCGAGGGGAATGCACATCGACCTCATAGCCACTGATAGACACATTTCAATTGCCAAGACAATGAGAGAGCAGTTCCCACATATTAAACATCAATTTGACGTATGGCATCTTGCTAAATCAATCAATAAGAAAATCTCGGCTGCAGGGAAAAAAAAAGGTTTTGAAAGTATTTTGCAGTGGTCACATTCTATCACCAACCATCTTTGGTGGAGCTCAAAAACTTGTGAGGGGTCAGTGGAAATACTACTTGAAAAATGGCGGTCACTGATGCACCACTGTACCAACGTTCGCCGCTGGACAGCAAATGAACATTTCCACCAATGTGAACATGGCCCTTTGTCCCCAGAGGAGGCACGGAAGAAGAAGTGGTTGATTCCATCTTCACTGACACACAACGCCATTGAGAAGATTGTTTTTGACAAAACTCTATCAAGAGATTTGAGGGGACTGACAGAATTCTGTCACACAGGAGATTTGGAGGTGTTCCACAATATGTGCCTAAAGTACAGGCCAAAGCGCTTGCATTTTAGCTTTCGGGGCATGAAACATCGCACTCTACTAGCGGTCTTGGCCCATAACAGCAATGTCGGACGTGAACAATCTAGGACTAGGGGTAAAGTAAGGATGCCTCGCTACACTAAGGTGTTTTCAAAACGAAGTAAGCAATGGGTGATCAAACCAGTCTATGATGAAATGCAGTTCGACTTTGTGAAAGGCCTTATTGTTGCTGTGTTAGAGAAGCACAGATATGGAATTTTGGATGTTTCTGTACAGAGCAGTGATCCATTGCCACCGAACATTGCGACTGTGCCATGCCCACCCGAAGCACAGCTGATTGTGAAGTACAAATCCCGGTTTAAATAATTGCAATAAGATTGTCTTTTTGTAAATAAATGTTATTGTACAGTGTACCTGTAAACCTAACCCCTACCTTCACCATCATGGGTGGCGAACAAGCTGGGTGTCATCTTTGAATTCTCTCTATTCACCTCACATATGTGTATGTATATATTTTTCTCATGTCTCATCTCATGTAAATGTAAATGCTGCGCACTGTTAACAGAGGGGAGGCTTGCGTATTGCAAATAATACAACAAACAAACAAACAATAAATCTCACTTGTAACTCAACTCCTGTGGTACTTTATACTTTCCCTGACCTTCCGCCAAAAATTAAATGTCTCAATTTGGGCTGCAAAGCTCGCAGACAACGGGGACAAAATTGGGGCACTTAGAACGCGCCAGCCAAGCGGGCAGTGGCATTTGGGAGAGAAGCCAGTTCGCATTTGCACATTGAGGCGCACTACATAGACGGATTCTAAACTTCAAGTTCTCACAGATGCCTATACTACGTGATGTTGCAAATAAAGAATGCGAAGGACAGCGCCCAGATGAGGTCCACAAGTCGCACTGGAAGTATAAGGGTCTATTGTTTTTTGACCTTGAGACAGGGACCATGCCGAAAGAACTACATTTGAAGGGAGTGCGCAATAACGTAAGAGACGATAAGGCAGAAAATTCAGAAACTAGACCGAGTTTCATTTTAGGTCAGTATACGAAAAATCGTTGTCAAGAGCACGGTCCGTTTTACAGACTGCATTACGAAGAGACACAATGGAAATTTCAAATGAATGGATGCATGAATAAATGAATGAATGAAGAGCTAGGAAAAACAAGTAAAACTGTTTGTAGTGGGCACATGGGCATGCAGGTCCACTGGTCTCACCGATCTCGGTCCTTGGCCCAGCCACTTTTCCCTCCCTGCACTGCCTACCTGCACTACGGGACTGTCTCTGTATCCTTCAGCCCCTTCTCCCGGCATTTACCTTGCACTTGCCACCAGCTGGCCCTATTATTTAATTTGTATTCAACTAACCATGTACAGCCCTTCCCCGTGCGCGATCAGAAAGACACCTGGCCTAGTAGGATCGTTGTCTGTCTGCCCTTGTTCCCCACCTGCCTCATCACCCCTAGAAACACTTGAGTATAGGCGCGTTACAAATGCCATATCATATATGATATCATTCATCACGCGTGTAGACTAACTGTCGTTTATCATTGTGTGTTGGACTCGATTTATCTCGTTACTTTTCGCATTGATTTTAGAGACGAACATACTCCATTGAACTACCCTTGCAAGCAAATACTTTCTGATCGGCCGTAATAAATAAAATTAGTAATATTAATGAAGTTCGGCTAGCGAGACTAATTATCATTTTTTTGTTTTCATAACAGGTATTTGATCCCATTCTGCCACTGCCATCTGTTTGAGAGACCGGCGGATGGATTCTTCAGCAGACACCTGCAGCTTCGTGTCAACAACTGGAGCACGAACACCATATTATGGGACGATCGCCAAGGGCCCACATGCCCTTACGCTGTACTAGTGGCTAGAAGCAACATAACAACCTTTAGGCTGGACTAGTGCCTAGTTGATGGAACAGCCTTGCGGTTCACCGTGCTTCCAAAGTGATTCTTTTTACGAAAATGAACACCCTGTGTACCATAAAGGAACAGCGCGTGACTCAAGATGAAACGGAACAGTTATTGCGGATACAGATAAAAGAAAATAAATGGCTTCCGGAGTTCATATGGCAATTGCTGAATATTCTCTAAACATTTAATGTCAAATAAATGTACTTTACCAAATGTACCGTGTTGCTGTTTCATTTTAAAGTACAGTTTCATATTCCGATTGTGGCGCGCTGTGTTGTGAGTTGATCTGTGTTGGTTTCCGGGTTCTGTGTGGAGTCACGCTGAAGACGACTGGGCGCTTTCGCCTACGCAGCACAGTAACGTCACGGGGAGAGGCGGGGAATATGAATGTTTTGATAATGTCAGGCTCAGGGGTGGGGGAATTGATTTAGTGCCGCAAAAGCAGGTCAGCCAGGGCGATCGGGGAAAAGATAGTATTATCAGAAAATGGCGGCTCCCTGGTGCTTGTTTTCGCGTGCGTTTAATGGACGAAAACTCGGGTAAGGCCCATAGGAAAGTTTTCTAAAATCGAGCCACTTAGGCTTAAAAAAACATGGCCGACTCGTAGGGACAATAAACATTTTTACTAGACCATGCCTTTAAGAGCTATGCGGCAAACTCAGCGTTTGGTTTTCTACGGCTATTTTGCTTCCCGGGGCGGAAAACTCCAGGCAGGACGCCTTTGCTTAGGGAGTTCTTATGTGTGAAAGTGCACAGGTGGGGCACTTGGCGTCAAGGCCCGTTGTTCAAAAGGAGATTCACTTACTACATTATCATGAGGGTAGGGGCACAGGGGCCCATTCCGCATTGGTGGTTGGGGACAAATAAGGGCAGCAGGCTGACAACTCTTGTTCACCAACTTTTCGGAGAAGGGTTGCATGAGTAGTAAGGGGTGAAAAATTGGTGTAGTTATTTCAGATGCAAAGACCGGTGCAACGGGACATATAATTGGGTCTTGGTTACAGTCAGCGGGACATGGGCAGATGAGGAATTAATAGTCGCCCTTGGGCAGCAGTTAGCAGGCTGTGGCAAACAATGTGGGTAAGGTATGGTGATTTGTGGGGTTTATTGCGCCGTGGTTTGCAGGGCGGGCCTGGGAAATGTATTGCTAATATGGGCAGGAGGTGGTAGTGGTGTTGCAAAGTAGGACCGTCCGGGATTGGGTGTAGCTGGCACAGTGTCGCGCAACACCAACCATAGGAAGCCATGGGAAAGAAGGGGTAGCGAAGGCCCTGGGTCGTGTGTTATTTGAGATCACCCACCTTGCTGGAATGGTAGCTGAAGACATATTCCTTTTTGTGATTATTCTGAACAGTTTGGGGTTCCCCCTTTGTTACTGTTGTCCTTCAGCTTATTTAGAGCTTTTCAGGGCTTGCACATCGTCCCCTCAGGGCGGAGGAGGCCCAGGACAGGTGAAATGAACGGGCATGTTTCTTTAATAGGTACAGGTTACGAGATTTACCTATTGGGAATGCAAAATAGTCATTGCTGCGGGCGGATGGTGTAGCTTCCGTTGTTAGCCATAGTTGGTGTTAACTAAGGAGCAGAGTTCAGGTTGGACCTGCAGCGGGGCCTAAAGTAGGCATGGCTTGGGGATGGTCTGCTGGTGGGGAATACGGCTTGGTAGCTCAAGTCTAATTGGACGAACTCCCCTCCCATATACCTCACTCGGGTGTGGATAAGCAGGGCACCAATACTCGGAATCTCTTGACATCTGGAAGGAGGGTAGATCCTCCCATTGCTTTGCGGGGCCATGGGGCACCAGTGGTGGTGTTCTATTAACAATTTGCGTTAGGACGCCACGCGGCGGCCAGTATACTTGGTGTGGGGGTAGCCACCTCTCATCTAGCGTCCTTGGCTTCCCAACTCGCGAGAGTGGCAAGTGTAGGACACATGCAGACAGGGTATCAGGGTTCCTAGGTGTAGGAGCGCACTTCACAATTGATTGGGGCACATTGTGGCTGAAAGGGGTCTCAAATTGTTTTGCTCTCATTTAATGGTCCTCTTTTATATGGTAATTGCCACAGGGAAGGGAGGCACAATACGGGGACAAGTGGATCAAGGCCCACGTGGCAAGCAAGTGTTTTACTGTGAGGGCTCACACGGTGGTCACGGTCAGTAATAATGAGGGCGCTCAGGCAGTGAAGAAAAGGTTGATAGTTTTCCATATTTCCCGGGAGGTTGGCTCAGTGGCAACATTATCACCTTTTGAGCAAGAGGAGATGGAGCAGCGCAGCTTCTGGGGATTTCTGTGAGGATCCACACGGTGGTTCATGGTCACTAAAAGGAGTGCACTCAGGCGGAGAAGAGGAGGTTGATAATTTGCAATATGTCCTGGGAGGATGGCATAGCGGCAACATTCTCGCCTGGAGAGCAAGAGGTCAGGGAACAGCACAGGTCAGGCACTGAATGCGTTCGATAAACTTCTGGGTATTAAGCATGTTATAAATAACGCATCATAGCACATACCAAAGCAATTCAGTTAGTTGCGGTTAGTGCTTTGGCTTTCAGGGCCCCTCCGTCGCCCCCCCACATCCAGGGAGGTAATAAGGGCAAGTAGGTAGATGGATACCCTTGTAGGCTACCATATCTGTACAGAAACTAGTGTTCACGGTATGAGGCATATATGAATTGGACAAGGGGTGAAGATTGCTGAGGCGCTCAGGTCAATTGCTGATCCACCGAGGTGGATGCACAAGAGGGCATACCCTACAAGAGAGGCGGTCCAGGTTTCGGACATGGTGGGGTACCATATCACTGCGTGGTCTGGTAGTTGCAATGGCACTGAAGCGGGGGAGAGGGCTCAGGCTACCCATTGAGCTGCAGAGGTGGCCATGAAGGATACTGATACACAACTCAAAATATTTTGGATTGGGCCCGGGGATCCGTTAGATTGAAACAATATAACGCCAGGAGTATGAAGTAAAAAAGGGGATAAGTTTCAAACAATAATAGCAAATAGTTAACGCCCACGAAGGGCAGATGTCATTTTAGGGGGGTAGAACTCAACAGACGATTGATGGGGTGCAGAGGGAGGTTAAATTGGAAATATTTAACGCCATGGGTTCGAAACAAAAGGGTGGATACGTTTCAATCAAGGGGGTCCTGTTGGGAACAAAGGAGCAGGAGTAGAATGAGGCGGTTGGGCATCGGTTTTGCACACTGCCGTATGAGCCACTATCCCGTACCTTTCTGTAGTGCCAGAATACAAGTCAGTATGTACAGTGCCTCGTGTTTAGTCTACACAAACTCAGGAGGAATGCCGGGGGCAGAGTGGATTTATTAAGATTGGTGCGCAGAGGCTGTTTAAAGGTGGCAGGGGCAGAAGTGTTCCCCAGAGCAGGCTGGCCCTGGTTAAGGCAGAGTCCCAAGCCGACAATGCAAGGGGCGGAGTCGGACCAGCGCCTCTTGGGAGCCAAAAAACGGCAGTGGCGTCTGGTGGTGGCAACGAGGGCTCAGCTTCCTCGAACAAAAGGGGCTCTCTCAGCCCAAAAACACCTGCAGGGGCAGGCGGTTATCAGGCACATTAGAACTGGGAGCTGGTGGTGCAAGAGCAGGTCAAGGTAGGACGGAAAGGTGGAGGGGACTGAAGTACCCCCTAGATCGGGCATAACTGGAAATACGGTAAGGTTGACATGCAGTCTTCTCATCCCGTTAGCACCAGCCCGGAGGAGAAGGAGATCTGTCTGGGTGATAGGACACTCATTTGTGTCTAGGGCAGGGGCAAGCTGGACGGCGGAGCAGGAGGGGTTGACGGCCGGCGAGTTCAGGATTGGGTGGCACGGGGTGCCCGGAATGAAACGGGGGCAACTGCAGGGGCAGGTGCGCAAGTTGCTGGGGAAACAGCAAAAGCCAGACATACTAGTCATACATCTGGTGGGTAATGAGTGGACAAGCCTGGGGAGGGGGGCTTTAATGCGGGAAATGATGTTCTCATTACAGAAGCTGGCAGAACAACTGGAAGAAACGGAAATCATCTGGTCGGAGCTAATACCAAGACCAGAGTGGAGGGGCACGGAGAATCACGCAGCCGTGGAGAGATCCAGGCAGAAGTTGAATTGCGCAATTGCCAAATTCTGCAGGGGCAGAGGATTTGGGCAGATCAGGCACGGCCTGATCAACTTGAAGTCACCAGAGTATTATCTCAAGGATGGGGTACACTTGTCACCAATGGGGATGGATCTTTTTTATTGGAATCTATGCACCAAAATCCTGGAAATGTGAGAGGGGAAAAGGGGGGAGCCACGGTGGGCGGTAACCCACCTGTGGCGGTGTTTGGGCAACCAAGCACAAGAGACAGACTCCGGATGAGCCAGGAGAAAGACAGAAGGGTCTTTCGCTTCTCTGACCAGCGCCCCTTGGGAGCCTAAGTGGCAGGGGCGTCTGGGGGAACAACAAGGGCTCAGCTTCCCCCAAGGAAACGGCACTCTCCCCGCCCACGAAACACCTGCATGGGCAGGCGAGGCTCAGGCGCAAAGGGTTGGGAGAGTTGGGCCTATACTGGACTTTGGGAAAGAAAGGGGGAAGCAGATGGTTGGACACGGAGCAGTCGCCGCATCTTCTGAGTTATTTCCACTAATGTGTGCAGTGTGGTTTTATGATGTTGTGGAAAATAAATCTGCTGCCTTTTTATGCCAAAAACAAAAAACAATCTGGGCGTTGAATGTGGAATGAGCAGTTTCTATGTAATGGGTCCAAATGGACGGGTGCACGGGTTATGCCAGAGACACTTAGAAGCATGGTTCCAAAACAAACCGACGGTCGGCTCCAAGGCCTCTCGCCCGCAGTCACTGACTGTTTGGTTTCCAAACTGTTTAGCAAACACTGGGTCACTTATTCGTACTTCCGCCGCATACGGAGGCAGAAAAACTGAATGTAATTCAGGTCGCTGCAGACTTACTCGCCATATGCGAATGGCAAAGGACCACTGTGCCCCTTACGCACTCCTCACTCCGCACACCTAACGCTTGGCTTAGACACTTCCCTATGCTAAACACTATAGTAACACAACAATACATGCAGCTAGCCCCCCAATCACCTTCACACCCACAGTGGTCAACGGAAAGAAACAAGCACCTCAGAATTCGTCCCCATACCAAGCAAGGAACCACACAGCTCACACAGGAGGAGGACATGTGCCCAGGCGAATGGGCACAGCATGCTCCCAAAACCAAATACAAACCCAGATAGACGCCAAGAATAACCTACAAAATCAAGATCTCAGCAAACTACCAATGCCATGGCTGCCCAGCTAAGGAACCAACAGTCATACACACACCCGGGTCAGCCACACCCACCACAACGAGAAACTTAACAGCCCAGATGAGCCATTCCTGGACACCCAAGTACACATACACACCGACCTGAGAGTGCCAGAGGCTTAAAGAGGTGTGTAATGCCAGACCAACCCAAAGCAAATGAACCTACTGCAAAACTACTCAGCCACACCTCGTTAACATTACTGGAGAAACCCTCTCGGGCATATCATCAGCACCCAACTACACCTAAAGTGCAGCGGTAATCATGGCTATATGGCCTACACCGGCAGCCCACACTCCAATCCGACTCAGGTCCTTAATCTTTATCTACGCCCAGAGTACTCATGGAAATGGCAGCGGTGCGCAGTATAATTCATCTTAACATAGCATAACGTTAGCAAGTTTGAAAGGATGAAAGGTTGAGTCCTGCGACTCATAATTCATTTGTAGTTTATGGTCTGTGGTGTCGTCATTGGCTCATGTCACGTGGGGAGGGACATGGGGCAGTGGGAGGAGGAGGGGCGAGCAACGGAAGGGAGATCAGTTCCAGTTTGGAAGCGTTCATTTCGTCATCTGTTTTGCACGAGAGGGAAGGCAAGGCGGAGAAGCAGGGGCTGCTACTCTCGGAGAGCCAGGTGATCTCCCCCGACTCGCCATCTCCAATAAAGAGAAGCCGTTTTCAGTGAGGGCGGCATGTTCAGGATGGAGTGACGGGTTGACATGTCTCGTAGAGGAATGGGGACTAGACGCTGAAGTGCGGCGGCATGTTTCGGGAATGTGGTTGGGCTGTTGAGAGGTGTTGCGCGGGTGGCGGATGCGTTTGGAAGTGGCGGGTAGTTGGTGGAGCTGGGGACGGGGTGTGAGTTGGTGGGGGCGTTTGTTTGCGGTAGGGTAGCTGTTGGTGTGGATTGGTTGGGTGTGGTTGTTTGTGGTAGGGTGGCTGGTGGTGTTGAATTGGGGGTAGTGGTTGTTTGTGGTTTGGTGGCTGGAGGTTCGTGTGGAAGTGTGGGTGTCGCTCAGGTTGGTTGTGGTGGGTGGGCGGCAGCACGCGGTGCCTCGCCTGAAGCGCATGTGTAGGCGTACGGGCTGGGGTCTTGCGGGTCTGCGCGCCGGTCTCCGGGCTCGCTGGGTGGTGTGAGTTTGGGGTGTTGTGACTGTTGGTGTGGATTGGTGGGGTGTGGTTGTTTGCAGTAGGGTGGCTGGTGGTGTTGAATTGGGGGTAGTGGTTGTTTGTGCTTTGGTGGCTGGAGGTTCGTGTGGAAGTGTGGGTGTCGCTCGGGTTGGTCGCGGTGGGTAGGCGGCAGCGCGCGGTGCCTCGCCTGAAGCGCATGTGTAGGCGTACGGGCTCGGGTCTTGCGGGTCTGCGTGCCCGTCTACGGGCTCGCTGGGTGGTGTGAGTTTGGGGTGTTGTGACGATTGGTGGGGTGTGGTTGTTTGCGGTAGGGTGGCTGGTGGTGTTGAATTGGGGGTAGTGGTTGTTTGTGGTTTGGTCCTGGAGGTTCGTGTGGAAGTGTGGGTGTCGCTTGGGTTGGTCGTGGTGGGTGGGCGGCAGCGCGCGGTGCCTCGCCTGAAGCGCATGTGTAGGCGTATGGGCTGGGGTCTCGCGGGTCTGCGCGCCGGTCTCTGGGCTCGCTGCGTGGTGTGAGTTTGGGGTGTTGTGACTGTTGGTGTGGATTGGTGGGGTGTGGCTGGTGTTGAATTGGGGGTAGTGGTTGTTTGTGGTTTGGTGGCTGGAGGTTCGTGTGGAAGTGTGGGTGTCGCTCGGGTTGGTCGCGGTGGGTGGGGGGCGGCGCGCGGTGCCTCGCCTGAAGCGCATGTGTAGGTGTACGGGCTGGGGTCTCGCGGGTCTGCGCGCCTGTCTCCGGGGCTCACTGGGTGGTGTTTTGAGTGGTGGGGAGTGTGTGTTTGCGGTGGGGTGGCTGGTGGTGTTGGATTGGGGGGTGTGGTTGTTTGTGGTTGGGTAGCTGGTGATTTGTGTGGAAGTGTGGCCTGTGTGTTGATTGGTGGGGTTGGTGCACATCATCCTTTAGGATGGGGAAGCGCCTGCGTGGGTCCGCCCACGCGTTCGATAATTAAGAAGAAGAAGAAGAAGTTCCAGTTTGAATCCAGAGAAATAAAGACGAGTTGCAGCCCACCTTCAGCCTCCGTGTCCTTTGTGAATGAATGCAGAGTGTGACAGGCCCTGGGGGTTCAGGTGGTCCACAAGAATACCACATTGTCCTGGGTTAAGTATTTTGGCCAGAGTGGACTAGCAAAGAGTCGGTATGATTCACACTAATTCGAACATCAACCAGTGCCCATTCCTGGCAATAGCTGTTGAAACAGGAAAAGAGAAGAGCACGTGATTTACAGCCGGGCGCAGCCTCTCTGTGTCTTCAGATGTGTTTTAAGAAGGGAGAGGGATTTGGGGCAGTTGGCCACCACCCACTGGCAGCCAAATCACACGGCAGTGGATAAAAACAGTAACAGAAGCTCCTTTGACTTACTACAAAAGCCACGCATTATTCAACAGTCTCGCGATCTTATGGCCCCCGGGATGGGCATGACTGAGAAGACGAGCCTGTGGTCTCGGGATCGACGTGACAGCCTCTGTATTTATGACGCTGGCTAGGGATCTGCCAGGGTGACGTTTCTTTAATAGATCAGGGGTTCTCTAGGTAGTGTGCCTTTAAACGGACAGGGTAGCAGCCTCGCGTACAGCATGAAGCTACCCGACCGAGGCAGCATTATTGGGGGCATATCAATTGCAAAAAAAAGTTTCACAGTTGTATCAATTGTATAACCTGTATTACATATACAAACAGAGAAAGAGTTGGATTTAGTCTGTTACTGATAATAAATCGAGGCATTGGCTCCTTGTCACCCTTGCACTTAATTATCCTTATATCCAAGGCTATGCCCCCTTGCCCCTTCTCACCCTTCACCCCATCCGTTTCCCTCCACCCCCTCTTCCCCTCCCTCTCCCTCTTAGTTCTACTGCACTACTCTCCTTCTCCCCCCCCAGTTAATTGCTCTACTTATTGTTTTGTTGGTCTGATTCTCAATGGTAAATTGCTTCTACTGTTACTGTTATAATGGGCCCCCGCCTGTAACTTAAGTCTGCTTATCATCTGTAACAGCTCCTCCATGCTCATGGGCTGCAAGTGCGCTTGATAAATGCAACCAAATAAATAAATAATAATGTTATTGTCATATGTATCTTGTTGTTAAAGTGTGCAGCGCTTTGGTGTAAAGCGCTATATAAACAAAAATAAATACAAATATGAAAACAGTGGGCATCATTTTCAGTTTGGAAGAAATTCGGTGGTAATTCCACTGAAATACCACCAAAATCGGATCCCCTCACCGCCATTGAGAGGATAGCTCAGGGCAATGTGCTCGCCATGGAAACAAGAGGACACGGAGCAACACATGTTTGATCCCCAGGTCTGCGCATCGAAATCGAAACCTCTAGGTATTAAGCGTGTTATGAATAATCTTTCGTATCATCTAAGTGGTGGCTGGTTGGCGTTGTGCCTCTCAAAATTGGCAGAATAACCCGTCTGTAATTCCGCTGGTGGTAATTTCGCCAAAACTTGTAATTTGGTGGTGCAGGAAAAATGGAGGTCATTCTGTTACCACCAAAAAAAGTGGCAGTAAAGGAATTACCTGGGAATGAAGCGCAGGGCCTCGTATTTAATGAACAATAAAAGACCGTGACCTGCTGCAACATGCGTGCTTTACTGTACCATGGAAGAACTACAAAGAACCAATATATACTGCGGTTCAAAGGTATGGGTAGTGTCCCAGGTGGCTGCACGCAGATGCCCTGCAGCCCTGCTGAGGGTACTCCGACAACCCCCTGCGCAAGGGAAAGCCCACTTCAGTGGTCGAAGTGAGCGGGAGCGGCGCTCCTATACTTTTTTAAATTAGCTTGTACAGCTCCTATACTTTTATTTTAAAAAGAAACCATTCCGGAATGGTTTTGTTTTAAAATAAAAAGTTTAGGAAGAAGTTGAAACCTTCCCTTTCAGTGCACTGCACTGAACGTTCCCTTAAACAGCAGGTGCAAGTGTTTGGGGGGTGTATTGTGTGTGGGGGGTTGTGGCAATGGGGTTTGTGGGGAGCAGGGGCAGGCCAGCAGGGAACATAGTTCCACTGCTTCTTTTCGTGCACTTCGACCACTGGCCCACTTCCTTACCTACCAGGCAGCCTGTGAGCTGCTTCCCCCAAACTGATCTGGAGGGATGTTTTTCCTCATAGTCCTCTGCATAAGAATAACAAGGGAGTCATCATTCCCAAAAGCTTTTTTCTTAATTCGGAAAGCAAGGTTGTATGTCTCCTGCATACGTCCTCACCTCAAATAGTGAGGACAGTGGCAAGGACAAGGTGAGAATTGATTAGAATGTGTTCGTTATAGGGTATGTGCCCTATAATGTATGTGAGGAGGGGCACGCATGCCAATATAGTCCATTCCATTTGAGTGTTGATAGTTCAGTTCTGGGGTTAACTTTGAATTCTGGGACTTGTAGTCCCCCACTATAGATCTAGGGCTACAATTCCCAGAATTCAAAGTTAAAACCAGGGCTGGACTAGCGCCTCCCGAATGGGATGGATAATGTCGTCATGTATGTAGGGGCATTGCCTTGATGCCCCAGTTCCACATGTATGTAGCCTGGCAAGGCTGATGGCACAGGGGCTGCCAATACATCCAGCCTACCTTGCCTCTAGCAGCAGCAACAGGACAGAGACCCCTAGGCATGGTCAGCCCCCTTCAGCCCCTCTGGCATGTTCGCAATTGTGCCCTGGCACACTACAAATGTAAAGTTCACCTGAGGGTGGTCTTTGGCACATTCAATATGACCGCCGTGGCACTATATTCTCTGCCTCTGCGTGGGAAACTAGTTCAGTTGCATGCCAATGAGTTCCGCCCTGGCCAACGTATGCAGCGTGCACCAAGTGCAAGGGGCATATTGGTATACCCGAAGGCGGGGGACACCCCCCTTTTTGTAATACCCATGCTGTGCAGTGCCATACACATTGGTGCGAAACGGCGTGGTGCCATTAGTATTGTTGGCACAAGTTTATTTATTTATTTTAGTTTTTTATAGAGCGCTGGGCGGACCGAAGGCATAAGAGCGCTGGCCCCAAAAGGGGTGCAAGCACATAGCATAAGCACACACAATCCACATGAAAATAATAGCATGTTAGAATACGTCCCAGACCATGGCGTCTTAAATAAGACCCGGGATAACTTAAAGAGGTTTGTTTTCAAGTTGCATTTGAAAGTCCCCAGGGATTCTATGCTTCTCAGGTCCGGGGGCAGAGCATTCCACGCCCTGGGTGCCGCAGCAAACTAAGCACCCTTCCCTACTATATTTAGGCCCTGATTCACAGAACGTTTTCCAGTGGGGGTTTGCCATTCTAAAAGGCTTCTGTGAATTAGGTCCCTAGTTTCGTCCTAGGGACAGAGAGCAGAATGGTGTCATTGGATCTTAATGACCTTTGCATGTGTTTTGTAATCAGGCTTTCTACCAGATACTCGGGGGGTTGCATGCGGGACTTTTGTGAGTAATCGTGAGCAGGCGATGAGTGATTCGGGCTCCCACAGGCAGCCAGTAGCGCTTTCTCCTGGCTTGAGAGATGTGATCGCTCAGTTTGAGCCCTTCTGCCACTCTCACCATGCTGTTCTGGATTACCTGAAGTTTTGGCATGCCCACCAGGAGGCTGCCACAATAATACAATTTTGAGCCGATAGAAGGCCTAGCCACAGTGATACAGTTTTTCTTGGACAAAAATGGTCGAATCTGTGTCAGAAGTTTGATATGGTAAGCTGACGCGGAAAACGATACTACTGACCTGGGAATGCGTGCTCATGGTCTGGTCCAGTTGGACCCCCAGCGTTTTAACCTCAGCTTGCATGACGATCTTACAGCCTGCGATCTTGAAGTGCTGATAGTCAGGACTCAGGTTGCGTAACCTGGCCCTGGTGCCAGCAATCATGAGCTGGGTCTTGTCGTCATTACGAGCGAGCCCGTTCTTCACCATTCAGGCCTGGACCAGTAGATACGCCCTGTTAATGCACTGCATGCAAGTCCTCTTGATAAACTCTGGACTGGGAAATTACGCCGAGCGCGTATCATCTGCTTAGTTTGTGAACTTGATCCCCTTGTCCTCCATCAAATCACATAGTGGTAGAGGAAAGATGTTAAAGAGAGATAGAGAATGACAGGCTCCTTGTGGAACCCCATACAGAACGTTAACTGGGGCTCCCCCTGCGGTACCACTGCAAACTCTTGCTGACTGGTTTTCCAAGAATGTTTTTACACAGGCCGCTGCTGAGTTGGAAAAAGCGGCCACCTTTCGCAGTCTCTCTGTCAGCAGGGCATGGTCCACCAGGTCGAAAACTGCATACAGATCTAGCAGCGTAAGTGATACCAGCTGGCCCCTGTCAAAGAATTGCCGGATGTTCGACTTCAAATCCAACAGAGCTGTCTGGGTTCCGGTGGACTGGCCTGAAGCCTGACAGCCATTTGCTCAAAATGATATTGCTCTGCAGGTGATCCAAGACTTGCAAGTATGCCAACATGCCAAGTATTTTTAGCAAGAATGGCGTATTCGTAATTATCCGGTAGTTGGCCATAGCGCGTCGAGACCTGGTTTTTTAAGTAGTGGCGTGATCCATGCGTTCTTTATATATTCTGGGAATCCTCACTCCTTGCATTCTGTTATGGTGGTAATCAAAGACGGAAGATGGGTCTTAACTGTAATAGCCGGATATACATCTCTGGCCCAGCTGGTAGGCTTCAGTTTCGGGATGATATCCACCATCTCCCCTTCTGTTACTGAGCGGAAGGCTTCAGTTTCGGGACAATATCCACCATCTCCCCTTCTGTTACTGAGCGGAAGGCTTCAGTTTCGGGACGATATCCACCATTTCCCCTTCTGTTACTGAGCGGAAACTAAACTCCATCTGGCCTGGCTCCCCACGAGTCTCCACGTTTTGAACAGGAGCTCCCTCCATCCCATCCCTATTTTTATCAGGCTACTCTTGCACTTGTTCGCTGTCTTTGATCCTATGAAGTCTACTGAACATGGCTTCTTGAATCGATGCGCACCAGGCGCTGTCCTTAAGAACACCTGCCGTTCTTTTGGGACATGGGTTCTCCAGCTCCTTTAGTATCTGCATCTCATGTTCCTCGGTGGAGATCATGGTGTTAAACATAGATTGTTTTGCTTCTATGATTGCCTTCTTGTATAAAAGGGCTCCCTTTAAATAGGTGATGGTGCTTTAGATTTGAACCAGATGTTAAAAGGTTTCCTTTTTTAAAAACTTTCTACCTGCGTACTTCCTGCGAGTACCATTCATTCACTTTTTTTCTTTCCCAGAACTAGTCTCGCCTCGGACGGAGCGATAGCATTGACCGCCTTGGATAGCCTATCTTGATGCATAGGGCTACATCAAAGACTGAATTTGCCCTAGAAGTGTTCAAAGTCAGAGGTGATAAAATGGCCTCCATGGCCTCAGGGGTACGTTTGTAAGGATTTCTGGACGTTCAAGTGATTCTGGGTATTTCAAGCCTCCTTAGTTGCTTGGGCAATATTACGTCAAAAATGACGAAGTAGTGCTCTGACTAGAGGCAGGGGGGATACATTGAGTTCAGAAGTTTGTGTATGAAGTGGACCAACCCAGTCGAGAGTTTGACCCTTATAACCGGTGGCTTGATGTATCTACTGGTTAAAACCCCTTTTCTTTGGGAAATGAGTCAACTTTCATGGTACTAGATCCGAGGCATCTCCACACCACACATTAAAGTCACCCATCAGAATGAACTTGAAAGTGGTTTGGAAGTTGCCACTCTGAGAGGTTGTTAGGAGAAATTACACAATGATAGAGCAACGATTTGCGAGTTCCATTTACCTCAATAACATTGCTGCCATTAGCAACTGTTTCCATTTCCGAACACTGTTTCCTACTGTTGTGACCTCGTAGCAGAGGAATATGAGAGTCCAAATAACTGTGACAACATCATGGCAGGGAAATATAGCATGTTCTCGGCCATGTATTTTTTTCCTCTTTAGGGTGCAGTGGTGTTATGGGGGAGGCTGCTTGGGGCCTCATTGAAAGGTCAAAATACCGCCAAACTCGTTTACTGTTCCCTCCACTCACAACCACGGTAAATCCACCTGATGACGAGTGGTGGAATGGAGGTGCTGATCCCCATTCCTGCAGTCACAGGACTTCATTTGGGATTTGGGATTTGGAGGATCTACCACTGACAGTAATTCTGCTGGTGGGAGATCCTCCCTTTTTTGGAGGTTCATTCGGGGAAAACCACCCAGCAAGTGATGGTGGCACTTTCTCAGATTTAACCCAAACTTAGAATTTTTTGGCATGGGGGCATTGGCAGTAAAGTGGCAGTCATGGAAAGACAATGTTTGCCCCCACTGCCAAACTCTTACTTTGACCTGTCATATTTCATATGTTGTATGTAGTACCTCATGCATCCACTCCACCCTGCCCACAATGCTAGTCTATAAGGGACAGTGCAGGGGTTGTACACATATGCAGATGGGCCAAATTGAAACAGCAGATGGATCACTTGCAACTACTGGGTGCATTTTACCTTAGGGTTAGCGACATCATAGACAACGTCTATCCGATGGTGCTGTGCACCTCTCAGTGAAATATATCCCAGTAGGTGATAGCTACCTATCGTCAATTCCACAAGTTCTCAGTAGATGACTTACAAAGAGATTACGCATACCTTAAGTATGATCTGTCACTTTTTCTATCTTTTCTATTGCATAGACAAGTTTGTAATAGGCCTAACATCATGTGGCATGCAGTTATTTTACAGGCTGAACAGTCACCAGTCATAGTTTGCCTTTGAACAATGCATCCTTAATAGGCAACGTCGCTGGTAGTAGACTATAATATTCTTGTACTAAAACCACTTTGATAAAGAGTTTAGAAATATTTAAGGAAATGTTAATAGGCCTGAGAAAGGACACAGCACCTCTAGAAATATAAAAACAAAATATTCAAAATAATTGGAGATGGCAATGTATCCATACTAACCCCCTTTCACATTAGTGGTCTTCTCTGAATGAATTCATTTGTCAGTATTTTGTTCATATTTTGATAATTTGTTATGTGTTCTTTTTTTTCGTTTTCTTTGGAGGTTATGTCTGTGAGGCCCAGCCCACTGCTCGAGTACTTCGTAGATCCCACTTGATACAGAAACAAATCCCCTTCTCTTGGGGTTCACCAGGAACAGAACACATGCCCCTTCACTTGGGGTTACACAGAATATATTCAGGATTGCTCTAGCGCAGATTACCAGTGGATGCAAACAGCAGCAGCTGCGAAACCCATCCACAACCTCAGCCTACGGGACTCATGCTGGGATTACAGGCGTGCGCAACCAGTCCCGGCTGTGTTATTGTTCTTTATGTGTTGTGTAAGGTACTCATGGTGGCAACAGTAATGACAGACACAAGTGATCACAGTTTAAGGGTGTTTATTAAACTGTAAATGCAGGGTGGAAAAATGCCTAATCTAAACCCAAATCTAAAATGGGAGCAAGCCTCGACCATCAAATGAAAAATAAGGCAGTCCTCGTGGCGTTGCGTCAAAATAAAAGGGCCTATACGAAAGAAAACCTATTGCCAATTCCTTACAACTAATTACAAGAAGAGCGCGGGATAGGGTTTCAATAAAGAAAGAAGTGTTCCAAATAATAAGTCAGGATGTGAGTGCCAGGGGTTTCCCTTCCCCATGTTTTCAGCACGGGACAAGGTGGGACCTTGCAGCACAGCACACGCTCAAGCTTTCTCAGCACAAGCTAACATTTCCATTCCAGCTAACAGGTTCTTCGATGGTTAAGTCTCTTTTCAATAAAAAGTCTCTTGCTCTTGAGGGCCTTCTGTATTCCACAACAAACAAACAAACAAATAAAAAGTTCCTTTCCAAATGGACTTCGGGTGAGGACTTTTCACCCCTGGATCTCCCTCGACCGGGCTCAGACCCACTTGACAAGGCGGACAATTCACTTCCCTGGTCTTCCAATAACTCTTAGTTTCACAAGTCTTAATGTCTTTTTAGCTTCGCCCCTTTGTATCAGCTTCCCTCTGCCGGGTTCACTCTTGCCAACATTTACCACACAGTTCACTATGGGACTTTAGATTTAGCCCCTTCTTGTTAGCATCCCTCCACCGGGTTCAATCTTGCCAACTCTTACGAAACACACTGTTCATAGCGCCAAGGGACCACTACGGTGGTGATAGTGCACGGTACAAATGTCCTTTAACATTAACATTTAACATACTGATTTGACCATGCAGAATTCATTTCCCTTAGCTTCACAATCCTCTGTCGGTCAAAGACTTTTGAGGGTACAGAGATTTTACAAGACTCCTGTATGACCACTTTGACCTCTCTTCCCAAGACCTTCTGGTTACAGTAGTCTCTACCAGTGGGTAATCGCCCAGAGCTTTCTGCATGAGCACCAATGTGGTGCCGGACGCCTCTGTTGCTGGATTACCCCCTCTTTTCTCAATAGTTCCTTTAAACCTTTCAAAGTTCAAATTAGCTGCTTGCTGCTTTTCGTTCAACACAGTTTGGTTTCTTATCGACTCTTCCCTTGAGTCACCGGCTGTGATGAACCTCTTGGCTTTCCTTTTCTTTGGAGTCAAGGTTGGTACCACCGAGTCAAGCGTCTCTCCCACGGCTTGGTAATCAGCAGAGGAGGGTCTTGTGTGCCATTGACATCTGCTGCAAAACACGCTGGCCTTTGTTTGTTATATTTCTGTTTGCAGAGGTTTCACGGGCCTTGATCGGCAAGGGTAAGGTCACTTCTCTCCTTGTCACCCTCTCGGTATTCGCCGTCTTTTACCTCCTCTTGAACTGCCATGCTGTCAGGAATAAGGGTAGGAGGCGGCCGCAATTGAAATAACAAGAGTTGTGCACAAACTACACTTCCCAGCAGCACCTGGGAGGAGTCTGTAGTCATCCGCCGTGCGCGCGTGGGGCCAGCTGACGGTGATTAGGAACTGCTTATTAGGGGGCCCACCGCGCACGGCAGGTGTGGCTTATTTTGGGTGTGTACGGATGTGCTGCAGGCGGAACGAAGGAGATTCACAGACCGTAGGAGGAGCGGCGGTGGCAGCGGCAGAAAATTCTGGAGAGAGTTGCAGCAGGAAAAGAATGGTGTAAGGCTGCTGCTGCTACGAGCCGCATGATACGGCGTCCGAGAGGGCTTCCAAGCGCCCCGGACATAAGATAAGTAATTGATGTTGGTGTGAGCGTCCGAGCGGGGAGCTGGTGCTCGGGGAGGGGCCAGGTTCAATGAAGGCATGAGTACGGCCCTGTAATGGACACAAGTGCATGGCAGCTGGTCTGATTAGTCGCTAGTGTTGTGTACCACGTTTTGTGATGGGACACTATATACCTGCCCTTTCTTCTCAGGTTTTGGGCAAATAACGTGGTACTAGTGGCATTTGAGTGCTCTGGTGTAGAAAAGACATTGGGGCTGAAGCAATGAAGGAGCAAAACGCTCATGTGCTATGTTTTTGTCCATGTCATGAGCCATGTTTATAAGTGTTGCTTACGCCTGCCATTGGGGCCATGTGTTATGTTTCTTCACAGTGGGATCAATCCCAATTGTATGTTCCATCATGCTTGCTATGTATGTGTTGCTATTCACAAATGAATGTGGTAACTTGTATCAAGGTGTATTACTAAAAGGTTTCAAGGTTTCAAGAAGTGCAAAAGCACATTTTATAGGTAGGGTTTTGTATGTTCCATCATGCTTGCTATATATGTTGTTGCTATTAGGAAATGAATGTGGTATATGTATCAAGGTGTATTACTACAAGGTTTCAGGGAGTGTAGGGCTTGTTCCTGTTACGTTCCCTGTCCTATCCAAACTAGATTTTCCCCTAATCCTCTATCCGGTGTTCCTAACTTCCCACCCTGTCCACAACCTCTCCCTAACCCTCTTCCCCCCACTGGCTGCCACGTGGTGTCCTGTTTACTGTATCAGGCACCTGTGCCAACCACGGTGGGAGGGTCAACTTCATTCAGCTTCTGTGGTTCGGGGGAGAGTGTTGATCTCTCTTCCCCTTTTGTTAGTTGATCTTGACATAATAAGCCATCCCCATATTGGGATACTTATAACCACCCAAGCCAAATGGAAGCGACTCCTCCGCCTTTGGCCGACGTGCTAAAGGCTCTCCAAGATATTCAGGTAGAATTAGCTCATGCAAGACAAGAATCTGATAATTTAAAAACACAAGTGTAAAGTTTGGTTGCCCAGAGGACTCCTTTAGAAGGCGCTAGTGCAATGGGAGCTGCCTCGTCAAGTCAGAATTCCACGGTAATTGTCCACCCCTCCAGTAGTGTCCCTTTGGCAGCTCCAGAACGTTTTTCAGTCGATCCTAAAAAATATATGACGTTCCCTACGCAATGTAGACTTCATTTTTCGTGTAAACCCACAGCCTTTGAGACGATCCAGGCTAGAACAGCTTTTGTCATTTCCTATTTGACAGGGGACGCTGCAGCATGGGCGATGCCCTTGGTACAGAAAGATGACCCTTTGATATATAATTGGGATGGTTTTTTGGCAGAATTTGGCAGACTATTTGATCGAAGAGAGGTGTCCTTAGCTCAGGATAAGGAATTGTTGGGATTAAAACAGGGAGCGCAGGACTTAGTAACTTATGTAACCCAGTTTAACAGGCTAGTCATAGAGACCGAGTGGCCGGTGGCCAAACAGACAGTATTATTCTACCAGGGACTGAGTGAGGAACTTAAAGATGCAATTGCGCAGGTGGAACCCCAACCCAGAACATGTACCGCCATGATAGATCTAGCTTTGAGGTTGGATCACCGCATGAATGAGAGGAAAGGTGATAAAAAGAGACCAGAAGCAGTGCCTTTTGTACGATTAGACAGAAGTAGGGGAGGTAGGACAAGTAAAGTGGAACCAATGCAGATTGGAAGTGTCAGAGGACCCTTGTCGGCAGCAGAGAAGGAACAACGTAGGATCAATAAGTTGTGTTTGTATTGTGGGCAAGCAGGGCATTTTTTAAGGACATGTCCAAATACCCCTCAGAAGAGTGGTGAAAAGAGTGCGAAGGAGGCGGGAAAAGAATTGGGCCGGCCTTAGGGGGAACAAAGGTGTCAGGCTCATTTGAGGTGAGATTCCCCAGATGGATTGCAAATACGGTGGGGGGTACAACTTCTCATTTATATATGCTGGTGACGTTATGTTTTGCTCTGACTGAACAGGAGGTTATGGCCATGGTAGATTCAGGGGCTACAGGTAATTTTGTGGATATTACATTGGCTACCCAGTTAGGGTTACCTCTACTGGATAAACATCAAGTAGAAGGAGTCCAGTCAGTAGATGGTTCACCATTAATATCAGGACCCATACGGAAACAGACTGAGAAATTGGAAATTATTTGTGTAGGAGGACATCAAGAGGAAATTGCCTTTGATTTAATAGCAGCCCCGCAGTTCGGGTTGATTCTGGGGATGCCATGGTTGAAATTGCATAACCCTCGAATTGATTGGGAACTGCAGACAGTGAGGTTTGATGAGCAAAGGTGCCAAGAACACATTCTACCAGAAATAGGTCCCGCAGCATTGTTAATTGAGAAGGGAGCAGTGGCCCAAATGGTGGGAGCAGTGGGAGAGAGTATTCCCTCACAATACAAGGAATTTGAGAAAGTGTTTGACAAGAGAGTGGCGGAACAGTTGCCCCCTCACAGGACCTATGATTGTGTTATCGAGTTAGACGAAGGTGCTAAATTACCCTGTAGTAGGATTTATGCTCTTACGGAAAAAGAAAATGAACACTTACGAGAGTATCTTGATGAGATGTTGTCAAAGGGATTTATTCGGCATTCTACTTCCCCAGTTTCGTCACCATTATTTTTTGTTCCTAAGAAAGAGGGGACATTATGCACAAGCATAGACTATCGTGCATTAAATAAGGTAACCATCAAAAACCGGTTCCCTTTACCTTTGATTTCGGTTTTATTAGACCAAGTAAATAATGCAAAGATCTATACCAAGATGGATTTAAGGGGAGTTTACCATTTGATACGGGTAAAAGAGGGAGATGAGTGGAAAACGGCATTCAGAACCAAGTTTGGATTATTTGAGTATCTGGTGATGCCGTTTGGTTTATGCAATGCTCCCGCAGCTTTTCAGTTTTTTATCCAAGAGGTATTGCATGAGTTTATTGACCTTTTTGTAATTGTGTACATTGACGACATTTTGATTTAATCAGACTCCCTAGAGCAACATGTCAAACATGTGAGAGCAATATTGAAGAGGTTACAGGAATATCAACTATGTGTGAAATCAGAGAAATGTGCATTTCATGTGAGCCAGGTGGAGTTTCTGGGGTTTACTTTGACCAACATGGGGATTGTGATGGATCCAAAAAAGGTTCAGGTGGTGATAGACTGGCCTTCTCCACAATGCATAAAAGACATACAATCCTTCTTAGGGTTTGCCAACTTCTACAGATGCTTTATCAGCAACTTCTCCAAGATTGTTACTCCAATTACGCAACTACTCAAAAAGGCAGCGCGGATTACATGGAGTGTGGAGACAGAGAAAGCTTTCCAACAATTAAAGATAGCCTTCACTACTGCACCTGTGTTAAGACATCCTAATCCAGAGACAGCATTTCAGGTGGAGACAGATGCTAGTAATGTGGCAGTGGGAGCTATCTTATCACAGCAAGATGAAAAGGGAATATGGCATCCCGTGGCCTTTTATTCTAAGAAATTGTCAGGGTATGAACAAAATTTCCACCTGATTTCCATCTGGTGAGTGCTTCCCAATGTGTTAGCTTTGTCTGCCATTTGTGTGCGCCCAGACTGCTCTCCCTCTGATTCCATCCCTCCTTCCTCGGCCCGCGTCCTTCCCGCAGCCCGCGTTCGATCCCCGCTTCCTGGTTCCCTGCAGCCCGCCTCCCGACCCGCCCACCATCCTCTGATTGGCCATCCGGCCTTGTGTGTTGACTGTACCGACTTGCGGCCTTCTCCAGTGCCTCATTGCCACCTAATTTCCATCTGGTGAGTGCTTCCCAATGTGGTAGCTTTGTCTGCCATTTGTGTGCGCCCAGACTGCTCTCCCTCTGATTCCATCCTCCTTCCTCGGCCCGCGTCCTTCCCGCAGCCCGCGTTCGATCCCCGCTTCCTGGTTCCCTGCAGCCCGCCTCCCGACCCACCGACCATCCTCTGATTGGCCATCCGGCCTTGTGTGTTGACTGTACCGACTTGCGGCCTTCTACAGTGCCTCATTTCCACCTGATTTCCATCTGGTGAGTGTTTCCCAATGTGTTAGCTTTGTCTGCCATTTGTGTATGCCCAGACTGCTCTCCCTCTGATTCCATCCCTCCTTCCTCGGCCCGCGTCCTTCCCGCAGCCCGCGTTTGATCCCCGCTTCCTGGTTCACTGCAGCCCGCCTCCCGACCTGCCCACCATCCTCTGATTGGCCATCCGGCCTTGTGTGTTGACTGTACCGACTTGCAGCCTTCTCCAGTGCCTCATTTCCACCTGATTTCCATCTGGTGAGTGCTTCCCAATGTGTTAGCTTTGTCTGCCATTTGTGTGCGCCCAGTCTGCTCTCCCTCTGATTCCATCCCTCCTTCCTCGGCCCGCGTCCTTCCCGCAGCCCGCGTTCGATCCCCGCCTCCTGGTTCCCTGCAGCCCGCCTCCCGACCCGCCCACCATCCTCTGATTGGCCATCCGGCCTCCTTTCTCAGGCCATTACTGCACTTCCCAGGGCAGCCCTCTGCCCATGCAGCCCCTGTGGCTAAGGACCTGAGGCAAAGGATGACTCCTTCAGGGACAACTCCAGATCGTATCTGCAGGTATCCGCAGCCAACAACAAGTAAATGTGGCAAGGGCAGGGGCATGAGGAACTACTTCAGGCCATACTACCCTACCACTCTTCTAATGCAGCATCAACAACGTAAATTCATTATAGTTGCACTCAGAAACGATGTCCTTGCATGTGAAAGGTGTCCCCAATTGCATTTAGAAGCTGCGCCCAATAACCTCCCTGAGAAAAGTTGAATTCAGAAGTGTACCCAACTGCTTCTAGAAGTGTACCCAATTGCATCTAGAAGTGTGCCCTATTGCACTTTGAAGTTGCGCCCAATAGCCTCTCTGAGAAAAGTTGAATTTAGAAGTGTACCAATTGCATCTAGAAGTGAACCCAATTGCATTTAGAAGTTGCATCCAATAGCCTCTCTGAGAAAAGTTGAATCTAGAAGTGTACCCAATTGCATCTAGAAGTGCACCCAATTGCATTTAGAAGTGTGCCCAATTGCATTTAGAAGCTGCGCCCAATAACCTCTCTGAGAAAAGTTGCATCTAGAAGTGTGCCCAATTGCATTCTGAAGTTACGCCCAATAGCCTCTCTGAGAAAGTTGAATCTAGAAGTGTACCCAATTGCATTTAGAAGTGTACCCAATTGCATTTAGAAGCTGCGCCCAATAACCAAGCCTCTCTGAGAAAGTTAGTTGAATCTAGAAGTGCGCCCAATTGCATTCCGAAGTTGCGCCCAATAGCCTCTCTGAGAAAAGTTGAATCTAGAAGTGTACCCAATTGCATTTAGAAGTGTACCCAATTGCATTTAGAAGCTGCGGCCAATAACCAAGCCTCTCTGAGAAAGTTAGTTGAATCTAGAAGTGCGCCCAATTGCATTCTGAAGTTGCGCCCAATAGCCTCTCTGAGAAAGTTGCATCTAGAAGTGTGCCCAATTGCATTTTGAAGTTGCGCTCAATAGCCTCTCTGAGAAAAGTTGAATTTAGAAGTGCGCCCAATTGCATTCTGAAGTTGCGCCCAATAGCCTCTCTGAGAAAAGTTGAATTCAGAAGTGTACCCAATTGCATCTAGAAGTGTACCCAATTGCATTTAGAAGTTGCACCCAATAGCCTCTCTGAGAAAAGTTGAATCTAGAAGTGTACCCAATTGCATTTAGAAGTGTACCCAATAGCCTCTCTAAGAAAAGTTGCATCTAGAAGTGTGCCCAATTGCATTTTGAAGTTGCGCCCAATAGCCTCTCTGAGAAAGTTGCATCTAGTGGTGTGCCCAATTGCATTTTGAAGTTGCGCCCAATAGCCTCTCTGAGAAAAGTGGAATTTAGAAGTGCGCCCAATTGCACTCTGAAGTTGCGCCCAATAGCCCCTCTGAGAAAAGTTGAATTTAGAAGTGTACCCAATTGCATCTAGAAGTGTACCCAATTGCATTTAGAAGTTGCACCCAATAGCCTCTATGAGAAAAGTCGAATCTAGAAGTGTACCCAATTGCATTTAGGAGTGTACCCAATTGCATTTAGAAGCTGCGCCCAATAACCTCTCTGAGAAAAGTTGCATCTAGAAGTGTGCCCTATTGCATTTTGAAGTTGCGCCCAATAGCCTCTCTGAGAAAAGCTGAATTTAGAAGTGTACCCAATTGCATCTAGAAGTGTACCGAATTGCATTTAGAAGTGTACCCAATTGCATTTAGAAGCTGCGCCCAATAACCTCTCGGAGAAAAGTTGCATCTAGAAGTGTGCCCTATTGCATTTTGAAGTTGCGCCCAATAGCCTCTCTGAGAAAAGCTGAATTTAGAAGTGTACCCAATTGCATCTAGAAGTGTACCCAATTGCATTTAGAAGTGTACCCAATTGCATTTAGAAGCTGCGCCCAATAACCTCTCTGAGAAAAGTTGCATCTAGAAGTGTGCCCAATTGCATTTTGAAGTTGCGCCCAATAGCCTCTCTGAGAAAAGTTGAATTCAGAAGTGTACCCAATTGCATCTAGAAGTGTGCCCAATTGCATTCTGAAGTTGCGCCCAATAGCCTCTCTGAGAAAAGTTGAACTTAGAAGTGCGCCCAATTGCATTCTGAAGTTGCACCCAATAGCTTCTCTGAGAAAAGTCGAATTCAGAAGTGTACCCAACTGATTCTAGAAGTGTACCCAATTGCATCTAGAAGTGTGCCCTATTGCACTTTGAAGTTGCGCCCAATAGCCTCTCTGAGAAAAGTTGAATTTAGAAGTGTACCAATTGCATCTAGAAGTGTACCCAATTGCATTTAGAAGTTGCACCCAATAGCCTCTCTGAGAAAAGTTGAATCTAGAAGTGTACCCAATTGCATCTAGAAGTGTACCCAATTGCATTTAGAAGTGTGCCCAATTGCATTTAGAAGCTGCGCCCAATAACCTCTCTGAGAAAAGTTGCATCTAGAAGTGTGCCCAATTGCATTTTGAAGTTGCGCCCAATAGCCTCTCTGAGAAAGTTGAATCTAGAAGTGTACCCAATTGCATTTAGAAGTGTACCCAATTGCATTTAGAAGCTGCGCCCAATAACCAAGCCTCTCTGAGAAAGTTAGTTGAATCTAGAAGTGCGCCCAATTGCATTCTGAAGTTGCGCCCAATAGCCTCTCTGAGAAAAGTTGAATCTAGAAGTGTGCCCAATTGCATTTTGAAGTTGCGCTCAATAGCCTCTCTGAGAAAAGTTGAATTTAGAAGTGCGCCCAATTGCATTCTGAAGTTGCGCCCAATAGCCTCTCTGAGAAAAGTTGAATTTAGAAGTGTACCAATTGCATCTAGAAGTGTACCCAATTGCATTTAGAAGTTGCACCGAATAGCCTCTCCGAGAAAAGTTGAATCTAGAAGTGTACCCAATTGCATTTAGAAGTGTACCCAATAGCCTCTCTAAGAAAAGTTGCATCTAGAAGTGTGCCCAATTGCATTTTGAAGTTGCGCCCAATAGCCTCTCTGAGAAAGTTGCATCTAGAAGTGTGCCCAATTGCATTTTGAAGTTGCGCCCAATAGCCTCTCTGAGAAAAGTGGAATTTAGAAGTGTGCCCAATTGCACTCTGAAGTTGCGCCCAATAGCCCCTCTGAGAAAAGTTGAATTTAGAAGTGTACCCAATTGCATCTAGAAGTGTACCCAATTGCATTTAGAAGTTGCACCCAATAGCCTCTCTGAGGAAAGTCGAATCTAGAAGTGTACCCAATTGCATTTAGGAGTGTACTCAATTGCATTTGGAAGCTGCGCCCAATAACCTCTCTGAGAAAAGTTGCATCTAGAAGTCTGCCCTATTGCATTTTGAAGTTGCGCCCAATAGCCTCTCTGAGAAAAGCTGAATTTAGAAGTGTACCCAATTGCAACTAGAAGTGTACCCAATTGCATTTAGAAGTGTACCCAATTGCATTTAGAAGCTGCGCCCAATAACCTCTCGGAGAAAAGTTGCATCTAGAAGTGTGCCCTATTGCATTTTGAAGTTGCGCCCAATAGCCTCTCTGGGAAAAGCTGAATTTAGAAGTGTACCCAATTGCATCTAGAAGTGTACCCAATTGCATTTAGAAGTGTACCCAATTGCATTTAGAAGCTGCGCCCAATAACCTCTCGGAGAAAAGTTGCATCTTGAAGTGTGCCCAATTGCATTTTGAAGTTGCGCCCAATAGCCTCTCTGAGAAAGGTTGAATTCAGAAGTGTACCCAATTGCATCTAGAAGTGTGCCCAATTGCATTCTGAAGTTGCGCCCAATAGCCTCTCTGAGAAAAGTTGAATTCAGAAGTGTACCCAATTGCATCTAGAAGTGTGCCCAATTGCATTCTGAAGTTGCGCCCAATAGCCTCTCTGAGAAAAGTTGAACTTAGAAGTGCGCCCAATTGCATTCTGAAGTTGCACCCAATAGCTTCTCTGAGAAAAGTCGAATTCAGAAGTGTACCCAACTGCTTCTAGAAGTGTACCCAATTGCATCTAGAAGTGTGCCCTATTGCACTTTGAAGTTGCGCCCAATAGCCTCTCTGAGAAAAGTTGAATTTAGAAGTGTAGCAATTGCATCTAGAAGTGTACCCAATTGCATTTAGAAGTTGCACCCAATAGCCTCTCTGAGAAAAGTTGAATCTAGAAGTGTACCCAATTGCATCTAGAAGTGTACCCAATTGCATTTAGAAGTGTGCCCAATTGCATTTAGAAGCTGCGCCCAATAACCTCTCTGAGAAAAGTTGCATCTAGAAGTGTGCCCAATTGCATTCTGAAGTTGCGCCCAATAGCCTCTCTGAGAAAGTTGAATCTAGAAGTGTACCCAATTGCATTTAGAAGTGTACCCAATTGCATTTAGAAGCTGCGCCCAATAACCAAGCCTCTCTGAGAAAGTTAGTTGAATCTAGAAGTGCGCCCAATTGCATTCTGAAGTTGCGCCCAATAGCCACTCTGAGAAAAGTGGAATCTAAAAGTGTACCCAATTGCATTTAGAAGTGTACCCAATTGCATTTAGAAGCTGCGCCCAATAACCAAGCCTCTCTGAGAAAGTTAGTTGAATCTAGAAGTGCGCCCAATTGCATTCTGAAGTTGCGCCCAATAGCCTCTCTGAGAAAAGTTGAATCTAAAAGTGTACCCAATTGCATTTAGAAGTGTACCCAATTGCATTTAGAAGCTGCGCCCAATAACCAAGCCTCTCTGAGAAAGTTAGTTGCATCTAGAAGTGCGCCCAATTGCATTTAGAAGTTGGACCCAATAGCGTCTCTGAGAAAAGTTGAATTTAGAAGTGTACCCAATTGCATTTAGAAGTTGCACCCAATAGCTTCTCTGAGAAAAGTTGAATCTAGAAGTGTACCCAATTGCATTTAAAAGTGTACCCAATTGCCTCTCTGAGAAAAGTTGCATCTAGAAGTGTGCCCAATTGCATTTTGAAGTTGCGCCCAATAGCCTCTCTGAGAAAGTTGCATCTAGAAGTGTGCCCAATTGCATTTTGAAGTTGCGCCCAATAGCCTCTCTGAGAAAAGTGGAATTTAGAAGCATGCCCAATTGCATTTGAAGTTGCGCCCAATATACTCTCTGAGAAAAGTTGAATTTAGAAGTGTACCCAATTGCATTTAGAAGTGTACCCAATAGCCTCTCTGAGAAAAGTTGCATCTAGAAGTGTGCCCAATTGCATTTTGAAGTTGCGCCCAATAGCCTCTCTGAGAAAAGTGGAATTTAGAAGTGCGCCCAATTGCATTTTGAAGTTGCACCCAATAGCGTCTCTGAGAAAAGTTGAATTTAGAAGTTTGCCCAATTGCATTTGAAGTTGCGCCCAAAAGCCTCTCTGAGAAAAGTTGAAGTTGAAGTGTACCCAATTGCATTTAGAAGTTGCACCCAATAGCCTCTCTGAGAAAGTTGAATTTAGAAGTGTGCCCAATTGCATCTTGAAGTTGCGCCCAATAGCCTCTCTGAGATAAGTTGAATTTAGAAGTGCGCCCAATTGCATTTTGAAGTTGCGCCCAATAGCCTCTCTGAGAAAAGCTGAATCTAGAAGTGTACCCAATTGCATCTAGAAGTGCGCCCAATTGCATTTAGAAGTTGGACCCAATAGCGTCTCTGAGAAAAGTTGAATTTAGAAGTGTACCCAATTGCATTTAGAAGTTGCACCCAATAGCTTCTCTGAGAAAAGTTGAATCTAGAAGTGTACCCAATTGCATTTAAAAGTGTACCCAATTGCCTCTCTGAGAAAAGTTGCATCTAGAAGTGTGCCCAATTGCATTTTGAAGTTGCGCCCAATAGCCTCTCTGAGAAAGTTGCATCTAGAAGTGTGCCCAATTGCATTTTGAAGTTGCGCCCAATAGCCTCTCTGAGAAAAGTGGAATTTAGAAGCATGCCGAAATGCATTTGAAGTTGCGCCCAATATCTTCTCTGAGAAAAGTTGAATTTAGAAGTGTACCCAATTGCATTTAGAAGTGTGCCCAATTGCATTCTGAAGTTGCGCCCAATAGCCTCTCTGAGAAAAGTTGAACTTAGAAGTGCGCCCAATTGCATTCTGAAGTTGCACCCAATAGCTTCTCTGAGAAAAGTCGAATTCAGAAGTGTACCCAACTGCTTCTAGAAGTGTACCCAATTGCATCTAGAAGTGTGCCCTATTGCACTTTGAAGTTGCGCCCAATAGCCTCTCTGAGAAAAGTTGAATTTAGAAGTGTAGCAATTGCATCTAGAAGTGTACCCAATTGCATTTAGAAGTTGCACCCAATAGCCTCTCTGAGAAAAGTTGAATCTAGAAGTGTACCCAATTGCATCTAGAAGTGTACCCAATTGCATTTAGAAGTGTGCCCAATTGCATTTAGAAGCTGCGCCCAATAACCTCTCTGAGAAAAGTTGCATCTAGAAGTGTGCCCAATTGCATTCTGAAGTTGCGCCCAATAGCCTCTCTGAGAAAGTTGAATCTAGAAGTGTACCCAATTGCATTTAGAAGTGTACCCAATTGCATTTAGAAGCTGCGCCCAATAACCAAGCCTCTCTGAGAAAGTTAGTTGAATCTAGAAGTGCGCCCAATTGCATTCTGAAGTTGCGCCCAATAGCCACTCTGAGAAAAGTGGAATCTAAAAGTGTACCCAATTGCATTTAGAAGTGTACCCAATTGCATTTAGAAGCTGCGCCCAATAACCAAGCCTCTCTGAGAAAGTTAGTTGAATCTAGAAGTGCGCCCAATTGCATTCTGAAGTTGCGCCCAATAGCCTCTCTGAGAAAAGTTGAATCTAAAAGTGTACCCAATTGCATTTAGAAGTGTACCCAATTGCATTTAGAAGCTGCGCCCAATAACCAAGCCTCTCTGAGAAAGTTAGTTGCATCTAGAAGTGCGCCCAATTGCATTTAGAAGTTGGACCCAATAGCGTCTCTGAGAAAAGTTGAATTTAGAAGTGTACCCAATTGCATTTAGAAGTTGCACCCAATAGCTTCTCTGAGAAAAGTTGAATCTAGAAGTGTACCCAATTGCATTTAAAAGTGTACCCAATTGCCTCTCTGAGAAAAGTTGCATCTAGAAGTGTGCCCAATTGCATTTTGAAGTTGCGCCCAATAGCCTCTCTGAGAAAGTTGCATCTAGAAGTGTGCCCAATTGCATTTTGAAGTTGCGCCCAATAGCCTCTCTGAGAAAAGTGGAATTTAGAAGCATGCCCAATTGCATTTGAAGTTGCGCCCAATATACTCTCTGAGAAAAGTTGAATTTAGAAGTGTACCCAATTGCATTTAGAAGTGTACCCAATAGCCTCTCTGAGAAAAGTTGCATCTAGAAGTGTGCCCAATTGCATTTTGAAGTTGCGCCCAATAGCCTCTCTGAGAAAAGTGGAATTTAGAAGTGCGCCCAATTGCATTTTGAAGTTGCACCCAATAGCGTCTCTGAGAAAAGTTGAATTTAGAAGTTTGCCCAATTGCATTTGAAGTTGCGCCCAAAAGCCTCTCTGAGAAAAGTTGAAGTTGAAGTGTACCCAATTGCATTTAGAAGTTGCACCCAATAGCCTCTCTGAGAAAGTTGAATTTAGAAGTGTGCCCAATTGCATCTTGAAGTTGCGCCCAATAGCCTCTCTGAGATAAGTTGAATTTAGAAGTGCGCCCAATTGCATTTTGAAGTTGCGCCCAATAGCCTCTCTGAGAAAAGCTGAATCTAGAAGTGTACCCAATTGCATCTAGAAGTGCGCCCAATTGCATTTAGAAGTTGGACCCAATAGCGTCTCTGAGAAAAGTTGAATTTAGAAGTGTACCCAATTGCATTTAGAAGTTGCACCCAATAGCTTCTCTGAGAAAAGTTGAATCTAGAAGTGTACCCAATTGCATTTAAAAGTGTACCCAATTGCCTCTCTGAGAAAAGTTGCATCTAGAAGTGTGCCCAATTGCATTTTGAAGTTGCGCCCAATAGCCTCTCTGAGAAAGTTGCATCTAGAAGTGTGCCCAATTGCATTTTGAAGTTGCGCCCAATAGCCTCTCTGAGAAAAGTGGAATTTAGAAGCATGCCGAAATGCATTTGAAGTTGCGCCCAATATCTTCTCTGAGAAAAGTTGAATTTAGAAGTGTACCCAATTGCATTTAGAAGTGTACCCAATAGCCTCTCTGAGAAAAGTTGCACCTAGAAGTGTGCCCAATTGCATTTTGAAGCTGCGCCCAATAGCCTCTCTGAGAAAAGTGGAATTTAGAAGTGTGCCCAATTGTGGGTAGATTGGACGAGTGTATAGATTGACCGAATGTGTGGAGCGGACGATTGTGTTGAGGAGCAGACGAGTGTGTGGAGCGGACAAGTGCGTGGAGCGAATGAGTGTACGCCCAACGGACGAGTGTACGTGGAGCAGATGAGTGTATGTGGAACGGACGAGTGTATATGATATGATTGTATACGGAGCGGATGGCTGTGTGGAGCGGATGACTGCGGAGCAGATGAGTGGCAGATGAGTCTGTGGAGTGGATGAACGCATAGAACGAATGAGTGTATGGAGCGGATGGATATATAGAGCAGATGAGTATGCTGAATTGACGAGTATGCTGAACGGACGAGTACGTAGAGCGGATGAATAGTGCATAGAACGATGAGAAACAAAATGCATAGAACGGACCCGACCTCTCAGAATTGCGTGACATATATATTATGCTTTAGAATGCAAGGAACGTTTGAAAGAGCATACTTCATATCACACCCCATGCTTACTCTCTCCTTACACCACCACTCAACTAGAACATAGAGATACTATGACACCATTCGGTATAACTGTTCTCATATCAACATCTGCCGCTCACTCCCCATCACTCTAAGTAAACATCGCTGGTTTCACACCCCCCAGCCAGGCGTTTCTCCTCAGGCCTAACGCTGCCACAATCGGCCTGGATAATTCCGGCCAGACCGAACACATACTCCTGATCTCTCAACCACCACACCTACCGCTAAGAAGCAGCTACCACATGAATCCGCACCCGCTGCACACATACCTGGTGCGCACACGCACCTTTGGACTCTCTCTAATCTCTCTACTGACCCGAACTTCAGTTCCCAAGGGCGTTCAAACTACCAGCGCCTTCAGACCATACCAATGGTATATAAGGCGCTATACAAATGCAAAATAACATAACATAACATAACATAAGGAATTGTTGGCAATTCGGTTAGCTTTTGTGGAGTGGAGACATTATTTGATGGGTGCAAGGCATCAGGTGGTGGTGATAACAGACCACAAGAATTTACAATACTTCAAAACAGCACAATCTCTGAGTCCTAGACAGCTACGCTGGTCCCAGTATTTTAATGAATTTGATTTTGTGGTTACGTTCAGACCAGGCAGTAAGAATGGAAAAGCGGATGCTTTATCCAGACAGCAAAATGTGGACAATGCAGTAGGGGAAATGAAGACCATCATTTCGCCTGACAAGATTATTGGGGCTGTTACACAGAAAATCATTGATCAGGTCAAGAAGGCGTTACCAGTCAGTTGCAAGAATGGAGGAAAAGACATCCCGCACGAACCGTGAGAGAAGGTTTGCCCTATCATCAGGGTAGATTGTATTTACCTACGAAGGAATTACAGAACAAAGCGTTATACTGGTGCCATACGTCTCCATTAGCAGGGCATGCAGGTTTGAGGAAAATGCAAGAGATGTTAGGAAGATATTTCTTGTGGCCTACATTAAAACAAGATATGGAGATTTATTTGAAAATGTGTGAGAACTGTGCACGTAACAAGGCAGAGCATGTGAAGAAAAGAGGGTTGTTAATGTCAAGCCCGCGCCGCTGGCGCACGCATTGGCAACCATCATGGACTACTTGGTACTCATTTATCCTACTAATACCCCTTGAACAACTCCTTTTCACGCCTTGGTCTTTTATTTCCATTTGCTCAACTTTGGTTCTTTCTTATTTTATTCAATTAACTACATTTACCATAATGCACCTGGCTACAGTCCTCAATTCCTGGCCATTCTCATTCATCGCTATTGGGACCACAATCCCCAGAAGCCCTAGTGTCCAGTGCTGCTTCCACCTGCTCAGGACCAGAGAGGGAGGAGGCAGATTGTCTTCAGGTGTGCTGCTCCAGGTGCTGTCAATTAGCCTGACTCAGAACAGGGCAGTGCTGTATATAAGCAGCTGCCTGCAGGAGCACAGTGTCTTGCATCTTGAGATCTCCCCGCTCCTGTTTGCCTTGACCCTCTACTTTGTATGCTGTTCCTGTTGCTGCATTTTCCTGTTTTGACCCAGTGCCCTTTCCGGGCTCCCTGCCTTGCAACCGATCATGCTCCGCTGCCTTCTACCAACAGCCCTTGTACTCTGGGCTTCCTGCCTTGCAGCCTACTACAGTCCTCTGCAGCCCTCTACAGTCAGCGGCCCTGCTCCTCTGGGCTCCCTGCCTTGCAGCCGATCACGCTCCGCTGCCTTCTACCAACAGCCCTTGTACTCTGGGCTTCCTGCCTTGCAGCATACTACAGTCCTCTGCAGCCCTCTACAGTCAGCGGCCCTGCTCCTCTGGGCTCACTTCTTGCTGCCCTGCTCTTCTGGGCTCCCTGCCCTGCAGCCTGCCTCACTCCGGCTGCCTATAGTCCTTGTCCTCTGGGCTCCCTGCCCTGCAGCCTGCCTCACTCCGGCTGCCTACAACCCTTGTCCTCTGGGCTCCCTACCTCGCGGCCCTATTCTTTTGGGCTCTCTGTCTGTCGCCTACTACTAATCTCTCTCTGTCCTGTTCTTCTGGACTCCCTGCCTTGCAGCCTACTACAGTCCTCCGCAGTCCACTACAGTTTGCCTGCACCTAGTGCCACTCTTGACTGCAGACCTGCTTCCTACTTTGCAGCCCTTCTGTTTTCCTGACTGCTGCTCCCTTGTTCTCTTCCTTGAGTCCTCTGTACTCCACCTTAGGTTATCTATTTCAGTCTAACTGCCTTTCCTTCATTTCCTTCTGCTAGATTGCTCATTGACTTCCTTTTCGCTGGATATTTCTGTTCTTGTCTTCTCATGTGTCTTATGTAATCCCTTTGTACAGAGCTTGCCTGTTGGTTTCCGGCAGGCAACCTCTGCCCCTTCCCTTGTCGCGTTTTCAGTGTTACAGACACCCACTGCTGTGGTTCCCAGCCATGAGCATACAGTGTGGGCCTCTGTTATAGCAATTTGTGCAGAAGGCTGGAGTTTCCTAAGGTTCGTGGATCACTCTTTCCCATTTCAGCATACACCCCAAGAGGGAATCCAGTTTGTTTGTACCTTTGTATCTTTTGCCCCTTTTGGCTCACAGCTACAGTTTCCTACTCTTCTTTCTTGTTGAACTTCCTGCTGTGTGTGCTTATCTGCTATCTTACTTCAGCACAGCCACCCAAACCCTACCTGGGTACCCTGTGCCACTCTTGACAGAGTGCCATTCCTGACAGTTACAACCATTACCAACCCCTGGTCAACCATGGGATTCCATTTCTATGGATTTCATTACGGATTTACCTCCTGCTAATGGTTTTGATACAATTTGGGTAGTGGTGGATTTCATGTCTAAGCAAGCCCACTTTGTTCCATGTGTGGGAATCCCGGGAGCAGGGAAGCTAGCAGAGTTGTTTTTGCAACATGTGGTAAGATTGCATGGGTTACCAAGATGTATAGTCTCGGATAGAGGATCGCAATTCACCTCGAGATTTTGGTGTGCCTTTTGCCAGATGCTGGGAATCAATTGTGCACTCTCCACTAGTTATCACCCTCAAACTGATGGTCAGACAGAGAGAGTGCATCAGACATTAGAGCAATACTTAAAGGGGTATTTGGGAGATGGCAGAGATTCCTGGGTACCGGCCTTATGGTTGGCGGAGTTCACCTACAATAATACATACCACACCTCCCTGGGAATGGCACCCAATGAATGTTTTATATGGTCAAGTGCAGAATATGATACCAGAACATTTGCCAGAAGTGGGACACATGCCCGTGTTACAAGAGCGCAAGCAGTTGCTTCTGGAGGTCAGGCAAAAGGCACGGGCAAATTTGGAACAAGCAAAAAGACAATATAAAATTCAGGCTGACAAACATCGACAAGCAGGTCCCAAATTTGAAGAGGGAGAGAAGGTGTGGTTATCCACACGGAATCTAGCCTTGATAGGTTCACAGAAATTCCTACCTCGTTTCATTGGGCCTTACGAGATAATTAAATGTGTGTCTACAACTGCTATGAAATTGCATTTGCCTAAAACTTTACCTATCCATCCGGTGTTCCATGTGTCTTTACTTAAACCCGCAGCTCCGGGAATGACTACTAAGAGGCTTCCGGCGATCATGAAGGATGCGCAGACGGAATATGAAGTGAAAAGCATTTTGGACGCCAAGAAGAGGAATAACCATATATGGTACTTGGTTCAATGGAAAGGCTACGGCCCTGAGGATTGTTCTTGGGAACCAGTGGAAGCAATACATGCCCCAAAGTTGGTTAAACTGTTTCACCGGCGACATCCGGGTAAACCAGGACCTGGGAAGGGCCCTGTGAGAGGAGGTAATGTCAGGAATAAGGGTAGGAGTGGAGGGCCAGAACCCAGGAGGCGGTTGCAATTGAAATAACAAGAGTTGTGCACAAACTACACTTCCCAGCAGCACCTGGGAGGAGTCTGTAGTCATCCGCCGTGCGCGCGTGGGGCCAGCTGACGGTGATTGGGAACTGCTTATTAGGGGGCCCACGGCGCACGGAAGGTGTGGCTTATTTTGGGTGTGTACGGATGTGCTGCAGGCGGAACGAAGGAGATTCACAGACCGTAGGAGGAGTGGCGGTGGCGGCGGCAGAAAAATCCAGAGAGATTTGCAGCAGGAGATGAATGGTGTAAGGCTGCTGCTGCTACGAGCCTCACGATATGGCGTCCGGGAGATCTTCCAAGCCCCCCGGACATAAGATAAGTAATTGATGTTGGTGTGAGCGTCCGAGCGGGGAGCTGGTGCTCGGGGAGGGGCCAGGTTCAATGAAGGCATGAGTACGGCCCTGTAATGGACACAAGTGCATGGCAGCTGGTCTGATTAGTCGCTAGTATTGTGTATCACGTTTTGTGATGGGACACTATATACCTGCCCTTTCTTCTCAGGTTTTGGGCACATAATGTGGTACTAGTGGCATTTGAGTGCTCTGGTGTACAAAAGACATTGGGGCTGGAGCAATGAAGGAGCAAAACGCTCATGTGCTATGTTTTTGTCCATGTCATGAGCCATGTTTATAAGTGTTGCTTACGCCTGCCATTGGGGCCATGTGTTATGTTTCTTCACAGTGGGATCAATCCCAATTGTATGTTCCATCATGCTTGCTATGTATGTGTTGCTATTCACAAATGAATGTGGTAACTTGTATCAAGGTGTATTACTAAAAGGTTTCAAGGTTTCAAGAAGTGCAAAAGCACATTTTATAGGTAGGGTTTTGTATGTTCCATCATGCTTGCTATATATGTTGTTGCTATTAGGAAATGAATGTGGTATATGTATCAAGGTGTATTACTACAAGGTTCCAGGGAGTGTAGGGCTTGTTCCTGTTACGTTCCCTGTCCTATCCAAACTAGATTTTCCCCTAATCCTCTATCTGGTGTTCCTAACTTCCCCACCCTGTCCACAACCTCTCCCTAACCCTCTTCCCTCCACTGGCTGCCACGTGGTGTCCTGTTTACTGCATCAGGCACCTGTGCCAACGGTTGTATACGAATTGTTCGTTTTTACAACTGTTCGAATTACAATTGACCTTTTCACAATTGACCGAATTGTGAAGGTCAATTGTAACATATATGTAGGGGGAAACCCCCCACAACCCCCCACCTAACGCCAAACCCCTCAAAAACCCTATATATATATAAATATATATTACCAAACAGATATATATATATATATATATATATATACGGTCAATTGTGAAAAGGTCAATTGTGACCCTTTAAATTCGGTCAATTGTAAACAAACAATTTGGGTAATACCATGCCAACCACGGTGGGAGGGTCGACTTCATTCGGCTTCTGTGGTTCGGGGAAGAGTGTCGATCTCTCTTCCCCTTTTGTTAGTTGATCTTGACACATGCTGAGCTAGCTCTCATGTCGTGCTGTCTGCCTTGCTTGTCTCGTGCTCTTGTGTTCCACCTTTTATCCCTGCGGGGAAGGGAAAGGGCTGTCAGGTGTGTGTGATTCTGGTCAATTGCCTGACTTTGCCTGGCCCATTTATTGGGACATGTCAGGGAAACGGCTCTGGTGTTAGTCCATTGTCTTTTGTGTTGAGCTAAAGTGTTTGTGTCAAAACAGGGAGGGCAGTGCTTCGGAATATCCTGCGTGGTAGGATGGGGAAAAGGTGGTAAAAGAAGGGGATACCAGGTCTCACCCGTCAGTATCCCACTCCCACGCCCCAGGGACCCCCATCCAGCTGATCCTCACTCACTGGTCCACCCCAGGAACTGGATCCAATAGCGATGGCCATGTCCTGGCCACCTGGATGACAGATCCCTGGGGACTAGCTAGGGAGACACCTTCAGGTTTGTCACAGTTGTCATATTTGAATAGATAGCACCTTTTATGTACATCACTCCATGTTTTATTTTGACTAAGTATCTAGTCAATGCTTTGGGTTATGTTGTGTCAACACTTCTGTGTTATGTGTCAATATTCTGGCCCTAATGTATCCCCGATAAAAACTGTACACAACCTCCTGTGATGCTATTTATCATTTCTCTATTTGGTGCTCGCTGGCCCTTCAACAAGGGAGAAGCAGATGTGCCTCTTTGCTCTTACCCTGGCCAAAAATGCACTTTGAGAGGGAAGAGAGTGTGATGGTGGCATCTTTCCAAGAACATATGGTTCCAGACCCATGAGTTTCCTGTAATATTGGTGGAAATGAAGTTGAGAGGTGTACCCATAATAGATTGGGGACCAGGGGTTGAGACTGGGAAATCCCTCATCAACCAGGTGGACCCCACAGTCAATTGGGCACTAGATTTCGAACCACTGCATCAATGTTTACAAGGCGACCTTTACAGAACAGCTTAAAGTGTACAAAGGCATTACATACCACACACAGGAACAATCTGCACGTCTCAGTGAACCACCACTTAGTACCCCATATTCCTCCTTCATCCATTCACACTTGAGTGAGTGCTGAGGCCAACAGGATTCTGCCAACAAGAGTGTTTGTCACTACAGCACTGCAATGCTTTCCGCAGGGAATGACACCCTCGAACTAAATGGTTCTAGTTGTATGGGGCACTTCAAATAAAACAATTAAGGTATTTGCATGATAAAACTTCTGCTTATGTGACAACGGGCTGTGCAGCGCTTAAAAGGTAGGAAGAGATTATCAAGTACATCAAGATCCATACTTTGCACCTCCATTCAGTGAAGAACAAAGTCCTTTTCAATGCCTCTGGTGATTTACTGTACTCCACTCTACTATGTAATGTGTCTCTTTCAAGTCTCTTCCCCTATTGTGAGCTATTTTATTTATCATTTCTGTACTGGCATCTGTGTGGATTTGGGTATTGTAAGTGGGTAAAGTACTGTCTGTTTTATTCTTCCCATTACAGCCCTTCTGATTCTAAGGACATCATTACTCCTCTATTGGTATTTGGAGTCTTTGATAATGTATTGTGAGGGGTCCGAAATGTGAGGCGGACAACTTGGTAAACGTTTTTCATAGGAGGCCATTGTATTAACTCAGAAAGGTTTGATAAACGCCTTACTGTTACTACCCTGAACAGGATATCCCAGCCTATCAAAATAAACTAAAGGAAACACTCTAACAAAAAGAATCTGTCCCTTACACTTGTTCGTACAACAAACCTATGAAGGGAACTTATGGCAATTCAAATATAACAGAAATAACAGTTATGTTCGAAATAAACCTTGTAAGTGTTTCTCCTTGCAACCTGTGTAAGATCTCCTTCCCCAGATTTAAAGCAGGATTTTCAGCCAACCAATTAGGAAAGTTCCATTCTACATCAAAGTTCTGGTGATAAGATTCGTCTTGCTCCAAAAGTGTTTTGGACTTTTCAATAATTCAAAAGAAATGATAACTCTTTGTTTCTCCGCTTGTAGTAAAGAGTTCAACCCAACTACTTAGGAAACAGAAACACGTCTCTAGCAATAACAATATTTTGTCAGGATGATTTCACAGTAGTCCAAAAACTAATAAAAACTCTTTGGGCCTCATTACGAGTTGGGCGGTATTCCGGTGGAAAATCTGCCAGAATACCGCCCAACTGAATTACCATTACCACCACTTTGTCCAGCAGAATTACTACCGGATTACAAGTGGACGTGGGGGTGTAAATCCCCATTTTCCATGAGTCCATGGGACTTTATGGGGCTTTTGTGGTGGAATTACTGCATTAGTAATTTTGCAGCAGTAATTTGGCAGATTTTTTGGCAGAGAGTTGGAGGATTTACCTCCAGCATAACGCTGGAGGTAAATCCTCCACTCCAGGGCCATACTCTGGAATATTGGCAGTAAATCAGTTACCGCCAATCTTTTCCCGCTCCGCCATACTTGTAATGAGACCCTTTGTCTCTTCACTTGTAACAAAGAGTTCAACACAATGTCTTTAAAGCTTTTAACCACACTACAGTACTTCAATAACTTTTACGTGGCCCACTCACCTGCCAGATCTACCATTACAAGGTCCCTGCCCTGGTATTCTCGCCTGCCAGGACTAAAGAAAATCCTAACACTACTACAAGTACTTCTGCGGTCAAGTTTGATTCAAACAACTTTGTAAAATCTTTGTACTTCCAACTACTTCAGTATTGACTTTTTCTTTTGGGAAGACAAGAAACACATTGGTGTTGTTTATCCATTCTTGTGATTCCCACATGCAATACAGGTTGTGCTTCTCTCCTTCTGAATGTTTTCTCTCTGAAGGGCTGCTCTCCTGCCACTTTTGTGTTCCCACTCTTACATCAACCAAATGCCAAAAATAGCTTTCACTCACACTTGCTCTTCTTGGGCTTAGCCAATGCTTGTCTGGTTATTTTTCAACTATTGTCCCCTTCTCACTTTAGCCATAAGGTCCACAATCAGCTTGCTTCTGTATTGCCCTCTCTTGGCTTTGGCAATGATGACTCTTATTAGCTTGTTTTAGTATGGCCCTCTTTTGGATTTGGCAATACTGGTTCTTGTTAACTGGCTTTAGTATTGTCCTTTCTTGGCTTTGGCAATTACTCAGCCCTTTATAAGTATAACTACAATCTCCTTGTCTGCTCCCACAGTTCTTAATCTGCAACTTTAGCTTCTTTGTATCAGTTTTGTATTTAAAGTTAGTATTATTCTGCCCATTTAACTTCTTATCATCAGTTCGGTATTCAAAACTATTGTTTGTGGCTAGCGGGCGATTACGGAGCATTCCAGAGTCACATATTAACAGTTAACTCACTGTGTGCTGCATATGCGTCCGCTTGCTCTGCTCCTCCATGCCTTCTGCTTCTTCCGCTTTGCTCTACGCGGTGAACTGCTTCTCTTCAACCCCTGTGGCCCACGCCGTTCCGGAGAGGAGCATTCCTCACTCCACAAACACTACAGTGCTCGCCTGCCACCGGAGCACAAATTACACAGGGGAAAGCCTTTTAAATGCATGCTTCCCGGCGCACAACCTCTGCATTCAGGTTCATCAAAAGTGCAAAAACCTTCTACAGCAACGCTTCCCGCTGCGCAACCTTTGCATACAAAGTCTTTACGTTGGAGACTCTCTCGGGACCGACATCTGCTCTGGTAATAGCAGCTGCTTCGGTGTCTCTGCTTTCCAGCTTCCTCTGCTGCCATTGAAATGTGGAATCACTTCAGACACTCCACCTTCTACTACTCCTAATGGCCTGCTCCTGAGGGCACTCTTTATACTCACCAGGCCCTCTCTGGTGTGGGTAATTAGAATCACTAGACTGCACATTGCAGTCTAGTGCCTCCCCTTCCCTCTTCCTCGTCCCAGTACTTTGGGTATTATGGGACTTGAAGTCCCGAATGTGCAAATTACCCTTTCTTCCACAGCTTCAATTTGACAGTCGGCCATTAAGATTGTAGGGTCTCTGGGAAAGTTATTAAATGTGTTTCCCATTCCTCCTCACCTGATCCCTCCTCATGTGATCTTCCCGCAGAACACCAACCCAGGGTGTAAGTTCCAAAATATATACTATGGAAACAAAATAAGATCACAAGAGACACAGGGATAGATAGTAAACAGAAAACAGTTTATTATGCATGGCAGGGGAAGTCATTTGCTCACTAACAAGCCAAGGCCCCTAGCACTAATGCTCTAGCACTAGCATACACACTAGCATACGCTAGCATACTCGCTCTCCCCCTCGCACTAGCACTGAATAGAAAAATCCACTGTTTATACATAGTGGCATTGACGTACATTACATGCGTAGAATCATTTCGGGGAAACAGCATGTTTTTGCCTATGTGCATACATTTCATCATTGCATGTACTGTACTGGAACATAATCTAAGAAAGCAAGGTATATTGCGAACATTCTTGTCTTACGTATAAGATATCCTAACTCTGCAGAAACGAAAACATCAGTCATGCTATCTCCAAAGTCAAGGCAGTTCTGCATGGCTTTCAGCAAATGTTGATCCATGATAGCTCAGAGCAAACCATACTGCTAAACAGATTTTACATTAATGAATGAATGCATTAGCTTATGCTAACCATAAAAAATGCAGATTAACAAGGGTTAGGATCAGGAAGCGTCTGCCTTTCCCTGGCCACATGAGAAGGGTCTCAGGCCAAGTTTTCTGGGGAATCATCTCTGATTCATCACATACCCTTACCCTAATGTCACTGGGTTTGACAGCCTCTATTGCGAATCGTGAAAATAAATCAACATTACATTGTTCTTTCCCTTTATGATGTTCAACAGAAAAACAATAGGGCTGTAAATGTATTTATTTATTTATTGTTTGCTTGTTAGGTATGTATACAGCAAGTAAAATACTGTTTCAAAGCGCCCACAGGTCTGACCTGGTGGGATTAACACCGCCCGCCTACAGGCGGACGTGGAAACACCAGCACCATCACAAGATTGTGCCGGTGTTTCCATGATCCCCGTTCCCATATGGGACTCAATGGCAACGGGGATTAACACCATTCCGCCTCCGGAATTCCCGGGTCACCGGGGTTGTAATTCCACAATAAAATCTATTGAGATCATGGACCAAGGACCCTCGGGTTACGGGTAGAGGCTGTAAGAGTCCCATTGGTTTAGCCGTAGTTCCCTTACATTGTGCACATATGGAACAAGAGGATATGTATGACGACACATCCCGGTGCATGGAGGGCCACCAGCACCAACGCCCCAACAGTTCCAGAGTCTTGCGTTTACCGGGGTGTGCAGCCACCAGTGAATCGTGGCACCACTATAAAGCCACATGTCTAGTAGCTTCATCGAGAATGTAGACATGACCTTGAACATTTGGCAATGCTTTGATAACATCCATGTTGTACTCCTTGATTTCGCTGGGTTCTTTTGCTACCCATTCCTGGATTAAGGACTTCAACGTCGTTGTAATGTACAGGAACAGACCACTTAGTTATCAAGGAGGATGGCACCATCCCAGGTCTGGGGTAGAGAACCATGGAGCCGTGACAGGGCATCAGCTTTCGAATTAAGCTGACCAGGGCGATATGTTAACACAAAGTTGTACATGGAGAAAAATGTGTGCCATCTGGCATGGCATGCCATAGTGCATTTCAACGATTGCAAGGCAAGTAGGTTCCTATGGTCCGTGTACACCTGTATGGGAGATGCAGTACCGAGTAGGTGGTGTCTCCATACAGTGAAAGCGTCTCGAACAGCTAGGAGTTCGTGTTCTGTGACCGTATAGTTTTGCTCATACTGAGTGAGTTTACGTGAGTGATAAGCCACTGGATGTAATAAACCGGTATCATTGCATAGTTGTGATAGTACCGCACCCACCGCGACTTACGAGGCGTCAGCCTCCACATAAAATGGATGTCCGGGATAAGGATGTTGTAGTACTGGTGCAGTCGTAAAAGCCATTTTCAAGGCGTCAAAAGCTTGTTGGACCTCATCACTCCAAATTAACTTACGTTTATTACAGGTTAATGCAGTCAAGGGGGCGAATGTTTCTGAAAAAGATCGTATAAACCGCCGATAAAAATTTGCAAAGCCAAGAAATGACTACCAGGCCTTAACAGTGGTAGGGGTGGGCCACTCCAAGACGGCCTTAACTTTGACCTCACTCATCTTGATGCCCAAATTGGTGATGTCGTACCCAAGGAATTCAACCTTCTTAACATGGAACAAACATTTCTCGAGCTTGGCATACAGGCGGTTCTCCCGTAAACGTTGCAGAACAGTGGACACATTTTTGAAGTGTTCTTCGTAGGAAGGAGAATAAATCAGGATATCATCCAGATATACAACTACGTACCGATCCAACATGTCACTCAGTACGTCATTAATGAATCTCTGGAATGTGGCTGGGGCATTACAAAGTCTAAATGGCATTACCAGGTATTCGAAAAGGCCATATTTGGTCTTAAAAACCATCATCCACTCATCCCCTTCTTTCATTCTTACGAAATTGTATGCACCCCGTAAGTCTAATTTCGTGAAATATTCAGAGGTACCCAAATGGTCTAACAAAACAGATATGAGAGGAATAGGGTATTGATTGCATATGGTTATCGCATTGAGTTCCCGGTAATCAATACATGAGTGCTGGTCTCCCTCCTTCTTGGGTACGAAGAAGAGAGGAGAAGCGGCCGGAGAACGAGAGTGATGTATGAAACCGTTCTCTAGGGCCTTGTCCAGATATTCCTTCAGGACGGTATTCTCTTTATGAGTGAGAGAGTATACCCTCCCTGAGGGAATCCTGTCCCCTTCCACAAGGTCAATGGGACAATCATAAGGACGATGTGGCGGTAGCTTCTCAGCTCCTCCCTTGTAGAATACGTCTCGGAATGTTTTGTACTCCTTAGGTAGAGGAACCGATGATATGCCCCCAATCACAGAGGCTGAATCCAACAATGGAAAACATGGGCTGCGCACTTCCGACGGTGGGGCAAAGCAGTGGTTTTCACAGTTTTCAGAAGTGAACCTGACCAGACCAGTTTGCCAGTCCACCAAAGGGTTATGCAACGCCAGCCATGGTAAGCCCAGTATAACCTTGAATTGAAGTGCTGCAATAACGTCAAAATGTATCTCCTCCACATGCCCGGAGCAGAGGGTCATAGCAAGGTTCACGGTACGTTCAGTGACCCGACCTGATAGTAAAGAGGTACCGTCCACTGCACTGACTAACTCCAGATGGTCTTTTGGTGTGACAGGGATGCTCCACTCATGTACATACTGATCATCAATGTAGTTGTAACTCACCAATAGCTGAACAGGCCGGGCGTTGCTCGACCTCGAATCTGCAGATAAGTGGGAGCTGCTCCAGATAATAGTTCAGCCCAAGCTCTGTGTTTCCAAACAAGGATACTCTCAGAACTGGGCCTCCTCAATTTGAGGACCTCTTTTAGGCAATATACCCCTCTGCTGTGAAAGATTACAGACAGATTGATGGATTACTCAAAAGAGCGGAGATACCACCACCGCTATGACAGGGCTGTAAGGGAAACAAGGAATACGTTAGTCAACCAGAAAGGAATAGTGAATAGTTACTCTTTCCTTTAAATTAACTACCTGAATCAACCCAGGGAAGGAACAATGATAGGGATGTTTCTCAAGGATAGTCACCAACTATGAAAGGCAGAAAAAACAACAATTACCCTGGCGTTCCCAGAATTAATACAGAATAGTAATCGGAACAACTGGTGAATTCTTACCCTATGGAGGACAGGAATGGTTTCAATGAAAACGGAACCAACGACAGGAAAAAACAACAAACAGGAAGGTTAGTACAGGGAAGTACCCGGACGGCAAGCGGTACGCAACTAGAGCCGGGATGGTGCACTAACCAGGATAGCGTCCACAGTGCACTAGGATTCCAAAGATGAAAACACAGTTCCACACAGGATGAGTCTCTATGCAGGCCAAGAGTAGAAAGTTCCGGGAAGTGAGTAGCACAAGATGGCACTGTTCTTATCCCCCTCAGATAGGAGCGGTGAAACAAGGAATGATAACCAGGGAATGGACAGAGCTCACCTGAGAAAAAAGCAGAGTAGTATCGAGTTCAACAACAGGAAGTGATGGCAATCCCCTACTGTTGAAACTGCAGCAAGCACGAATTGACTTGAGGGAACGTGCTGCTAATATGACCACCTAACAAGGGTCTGCAGCGGACGAGGAATCCACGAAGTACAGCGGGCGGATTCAGGGATGCTTCAGAGGGAAGAAAGAAACACTAGTATGGAGATCGGGTCCGGATCGCCAGATTCAAAGGAGCAGACGAGGAGCAGTGTCAGGTGGAATTCCGAAGTCTGATACACAAAAGACGAATTAACTTGAATTGAGGAAAGTAAACGCTGATTAGAAGCAGCGTCCTCTACGGCAAGCAGCGTTATGACTGTGTTGCCAGTGGGCGGACCCTTGACCTGCCGCGATCACCTGACCCGACACGTGACACAGTGCGGAGCCGCGACACACGCATCCCGCGTCTCCAGGGCAACCTCCAGCGTTGGAGAAATGAAAACGAGCCCCGCCTGTTGGAAACTAAACGGTCATTGCGGGAGCGGGACCGAGATGTTGCAGTAGTTCCCTGTGGGGCCAGAGTCCAAAACCACCTGAACAGACCATGGATCTCTAGAAGAACAAGTCAGCGTAGCATGCAAGACAAAAGGTACAGATAAGCAGGAACCCTGGTTCTTCTTGCTCAGTAAAGGTGTTCCCTCTATTGCCGGGCCCTGGCATTTCCCTGCTTTTTAGGTTTTTTTCAGACATTCTCTTAGGAAGTGTTCCGCGCAACCACAATAGAAACATAAATTGTTCTTTTTACGGTGTTCCCTTTCCTCGGAAGATAGAGGACCCCGAATTGTTGATCTGCATGGGTTCTCCATCACCTGCTGAGGAAGTACTCACTGGAGGTGGAGCAAGAAACACACCTCTTTTCTCCCCTTTCCTTTCCGACCTAGGGGCATCTATTTGTAAGACTAAATCCAGCAATTCGGGGAACGTGGAGGGCATCACCGGTACCATGGCTAAGACATCCTTCAACGTATCCGATAAACCTTTGTAAAACAAAACAGCCTTCTTTTCCTCAGGCATCCCTATCTCGGCCACCAACTGATTGAAACGGGTGAGATAAGCCAAAAAAGGAGTGTCCCTTTGTTGCAAAGACAAGAGTTCCAAATCATTGGCCTGAGATTTGTATCTGGTATCGAATACACATGACATAGCAGTGATCAATGCATCACAATCATTGAGCAGTTGACTCCCCTGTTCCAGCAACGGATTAGCCCGAACCGCAGCTGCACCACCTAAATAGGACAAAATTAATGCAGACTTGGTGGTAGAGTCAAGGAATGAGGACAGCAGACACAAAAAAGTGTAGTTTACACTGATTGATGAAGGTATGGAAGTGTTTCGGATCACCATGGAAACGTTCCGGTAGAGCTAGGGGAAGTTGAGCTGCCATGTACATAGGAGTGCTCTCCTGTCTGGTGGAGGATCGGCCTGAAGCGGAAGCTGAGCCTGATGCCGTCCCCGAGGTGCTTGCTCCACCGGGTTGCATGTTGGCATGAAATTCTTGAAGGTTTCGTTGAGTGGCTTCATGAGCGGCTGTCATGTCAGCCATAAGGTCTGCCACTATCTGAGCCAATTCGGTCAATGGGTCACTAGTAGCGTCCATTTAGGAAAAGGCTTCTGAATATCTCAGAACTCTATGTTATTCCCTGACTGGAGTTCTGCTTCGGCAGTTGAACCCGTTGTGTAGCCGACGAGTTCTTTCTGCCAATGAACCTCTCAGGGGTGTATAAGAAATCGCCTGAGAAGTCTATTGACCCAAAGATGGATGGACGCCACAGGATCCCTCTGGCCTGCAAAGGAAAGTCAGAGTTAATACCACAATGTATTTGGAGTTAAAAATATTCAAGACAAGGTTTTGATTCTGAGTAAACAATATCCAAGATAAGGTCTTGTACCTTTGAACTAGCGGGAGATGTCCCTGTAACTGGATTAGAAATCCTGATGAAAGGTTAACTGCCGTATCCTATGAAGAGGATAACATAAATTAGGAAGCTGGGTTAATTAACCAGAAATCGTAACAGTAGAGTTAACAGTACAGTAAATAAAGACAACACTCTTACCAACTACCCAGGAGTAGGGTTCTGTAGAATGTAACATCCAGATTCAGGTCGTTAATGAAAAGAAAGATACACCTACCACCCGCCGGCACGGGGATGCCTACCAGAGTTCCCAGAAAGCAGTCCAAGTTCAACCGATGTGAAGAAATGCTCCTCCTAACACCCGCCGGCACGAGGACACCTAACAGAGTTCCCAGGAGATAGTCCAAGTCCAACCAATGTGAAGAAATGCTCCTCCTAACACCCACCGGCACGAGGACGCCTAACAGAGTTTCCAGGAGGTAGTCCAAGTCCAACCGAGGTGAAGAAATGCTCCTCCTAATACCCGCCGGCACGAGGACGCCTAACAGAATTCCAGGGGACAATCCGAATACCCGAGATGTGAAGAATTCCCAATATCGGTGAGATTGAGGAAGTGAGTGGAGGTTCTTAGAATGAATGCGGGAGAGAGATTGAGTGCGGACGATGAACAGCAGGTTAATGTTCAAATGGCAGGATTACAAGGATTAGCAGTCAGGTGGGTTCCGAGTCGATAACCGTGCAGGCAGAATGAAGTACAGAATCGGCAGACGTAGCATGTCAATAGCATTCCAATAGTCGTGACGGGCTTTCTTGAAAACAGACTGACAAGGAGCAAGACAAAGGAGATCCGTGAGACGTAGCCAGGTAAGTAACCAAGAAAGCAGTAACACAATATTCAGTAAGGCCGTAGAAAAAAAAATTCAGAAGCAGTGAATTCAAAAACAGGCATAAGTGAGCAACACTGAATCATGTGACAACATGGAATTGGGCTAACGTGAAAAAACACATGACCTGAGGACCGCGTTTCCGTGGCAACTCCCAACACCGCCGAACAGAAACACGGCGGGTAGTCATAGCTTTGGGAATATGTAGATTAGATGCCTGATAGTGTGAACGGGAGAGAGAGTTAGAAGACGGACCTCCTGCCTGTATCCATGTTCTTATTTCCCTCAAATGTCTGGGCCGCCACAAGTTTCCTGACACTACTACATTGAGCCCTATTCTTGGAAATGGAGCATCTATAATAGGTAAGGGTTGTAAGGGAACTGGAGGAAGAATTTGAGTACTGATTTTCTGACACAAGGCACATGCGCTGACAAAATTCTTTATATCAGCATACATTCCTGACCAATAGAATATATTCAAAATTTGGGCTTGGATTTTTGCAGTTCCTAAATGCCCTCCTGTTAGATGGGAATTAGCCATTTCCAGCACAATATTTTTATTTGTATTTGTATTTATTGAGTTTTATTTAATGCTTTTAAACAAAGCGCTTTACAGAGAACAATATGCAATACGTAACATAAGCAATGTGAGTCAAGTTTTAGAATCATGTAGCAAAGAACAATTTGCAGATACAATTTACAAAGAACAGACAGTAATACATAACTTGCGCAGTGTGGGGCGGTGTTCAGAATCAGCCATTAACAGTCAGGCAGGTGACTGAAGTAGCTGCGTTTTTAAAGAAGAGCGGAAGGAGGAGTAGGTGTCATGATGCCTACCCCCGGGGAACCAGACCAGGTCCAGCAACCCCGGAAGCAGGCATCAGGTTATTTTTAGCAAGCCCGAAAACCCCTGCTAGGGGCTGTTTGGGTGCGGTCCTGGCACCTATGGCGCCAGGCTCATATGGAGAGTCAATCCTGGCGCCTATGGCACCAGGCTCATAGAGTAGAACTTACCTGATGCAGACCATGCTGCAAGCTTACCTGATGCAAACCATGCTGCAGAGTTCCAAGCCAATTGAGGCTTGGAAGGGACTATTTTACCTAGGGATTATTTTTTACTCGGGTGGGGCTGGGGGGAATACTTACCTGGGACTACTTTGGAGGCTATTTAAACCACGCCCGAAGAGCAGCACACGCTTCGCGTTATTCTGCATCCAGCAGCGTAACGCTCACCGTGTCTGCAAGCCTGCATCCAGTCTTCTGCCACGCCCGCCTCGAGTCTGCAGCTCCTAGAAAAAGGGAGGAACAGAACGAGAAGAGTTTAGAATAAAAGCAAAACCTTCAATCCTTACCTGAATTCCGGATCCACCGCGCCTTCGAGCTGGAAGAAAGAAGCATTTTACGTGCTCCGCCTCGCCTGCTGCAGCGCCGCGCTGAACTCATCGGCCTTCGCAGCATCCTCACGAGCCACCGCATCCTTCTGCACGTTCCCGCCACACTCTGGTACCTAAGGGGAACACAAGAACAGCAAAGGCGAGCCAAGGGAATAAACAGAGGCAATAGTAACTACCCCCATAGACTTACCTGATTACCGCCGGGGGTACTATTCCTCTTCACGGGTCGGCGCAGTCTCCATTGCATCCTCGCCGTACCCCGGCCCCTAAGGGGAACAAAAGGACAACAAGGTGAGACGAAGGGACAAACAACCCCGGCCCCTAAGGGGAACAAAAGGACAACAGGGCGAGACGAAGGGACAAACAAGGGGAACTCTTCTCACCACAATAGACTTACCTAATTGTACCGCCAGAGGCATTATTCCCCAAACTTCATATTTTCTCTCCACACCTGAATAAGGGAGCAAGCCACAGGTTAAATTATGGCCTTATTTTAATGAACTGTGTAGGATAAGCCAAATCCTTACCTGAACTTCGTCAGCTACCACGAGGAACTCTTCGCTGGGGTCAAGCTGCAAACTGCAAGGAATCGGACAAGAGTGAAAGTCAGACATGTGAACTCTTACAAACTACATACTTTTTGGAGTCAATATTGTTCTGGAACTCACCAATTCCTTTGAACCAGTGAAGCAACTGGTTATCAACGCGCCCCTGCGCTCAATGCAGGACGGAGAGCTCATCTTTTCAAATCATCAGGTGAGACTATAAGAGGGGACATCAAAGGTGATCTGTGGGGAGAACAGCGGGGGTGGGAGGATTTACGCTCAACCCCACGGGTGGTTAATTCCCTTTCTCCATTTACAGAAGAATATTCCTACGGGCCAAGCAAACGAAGCTAGGTGGGCCAGTCCAGTCCGTCATCTCGGCCCTACGCGTCACACTGGTGGAGACCACAGCTGTCCAGTTCAGATCGACGCCTCAGTGGGAGCCAGGTGAGCGTAACAGAACGCGAAGCCTACCCACAAATTCCCACCCGGGCGTTATGGATATCTCAGAGACTGACCAGTTGGCCCAATTACTAGGGGAACATAGGGCTGAAGTGCATTCCGCCCCTCAAGAAACCAATGCCCTTAGGAGAGAACTGATTTTGTCAAAGGAGCGAACTGATGACCTTGATAGGCAACTATTGCAAAGCCAGGCTGGACAAGCATCCCTACCTGGTTCCGGGGGAAATCCAGCTCCTGTGTTATCGAGTAACCCTGTGCAAATAAACCTACCAGGAATATTCCATTAGCCCCACCCGAACGCTTTGCTGGAGATCCCAAAAGGTTTGCCGTGTTTATGAACCAATGCCACTTGCACTTTTTATGCAGACCTGGAGCCTTCCCAAATGATCAAGCCAAGGTAGCCTTTGTATTGTCATATCTCAGCGGCAGGGCAGCTGATTGGTCAATTCCACTAGTTACTCAGGATGACCCAATTTTTTGGGATTTTCAGGGCTTTCAAACTAGCATGGAAAGACTATTTGCCCGGCACTCCCAAGGACAGGCTCTGGATAACGAACTTTTGTCCCTACGACAGGGTAACCAGGACCTTCTATCTTACATCGCGACCTTTAATAGGTTAATAGTGGAAACTGGATGGCCTGAAGTAAAACGAATCACGTTATTTCATCGAGGGCTTCGAGGAGAACTCAAGGATGTCTTGGCTCAAGTCGTGAACCCACCTCAAGACTGCGCTGAATATATAGACTTAGTGGTCCAGTTAGATCACAGACTTCAGAACAGAAAGGCTGATCGAGCCAAGTTTGAGAATCGGGTGTTGGTCAAAACCCACGCTAACCCCAAAGGAGCAGATGCTTCAGAACCCATGCAAATCGAAGGGGTTAAAGGACCCTTAACCCAGAAGGAAAGAGAAAGGAGACGACAAATGCAATTGTGTCTATATTGTGGAACTTCTGGAAACTTCTACGGGATTGTCCTGTAAAACCACCCAAGAAGGTGGTAGGAGCTGCTGATAAAAGCCATATGGAGTCAGACTCGGGAAACGACCACGCCCGACAAGCGTAGAGGTCCGCTTGCCGAGCTTGAAGAAGGATACTCAGACCTCGCATTTCATCATACCAATGGTCCTCGTAGATCCAGGACAGCCATCGCATATGCACGCAGTAAGGGCATACATTGATAGCGGGGCCATAGGAAACTATGTGGACTATGAATTGGCTTCCAGGATGAATCTACCTCTCTGCCGAAAAACCACCTCAGATGTCATCACCACAGTCGATGGAACTGAAAATGCCTTCCAAGAGCTGAAAGCGAAATTCACGTCTGCACCTGTGTTAAAGCACCCGCGCCCTGAACTTCCATACATAGTGGAAACTGATGCATCCAGTCTAGCCCTGGGAGCTGTCCTGTCTCAAAAGGACCCTGAAACTGGCTAGCTTCACCCAGTAGTATTTTGGTCCAGAAAGTTCTCAGCACCCGAGTTAAACTATGTGGTTACCGACAAGGAGTTATTAGCCATTAAAACCACCTTCAAGGCTTGGCGGCACTATCTTCTCAGGGCCAGGAATACCATTACTGTGATCACCGATCACCGGAACTTACAGTATTTAAAAACAGCCAAGGCCGAATCGTCACGTCAACTCCGATGGGCATTGTTCTTTGCCGAGTTCGATTTCGTGATAACCTATCGACCAGGTTGTAAGAATGGTAAAGCAGACGCCTTATCCCGAATAGGGATGGGAGAGGCAGAAGTGAACCCAGAACCAGTACCTATAATTTCAGAACAAAGGATTCTTGGCATGACTACTCTACAGACACTAGAGGACATTCAGGTAAATATCCAGCAACTCTTTGATCCTACAGCTCTGCAGGACTGGGTAAAGAAAGGCTCGGACTACTCTGTCACCAATGATCTGCCTTATTACCAAGGGCGGCTATTTCTGCCACACAAGGAACTACAAGAGCTAGTCATTTCCCGTTATCATGATACCCTAATGGAGGGGCACCCAGGTATTGCAAAAACTGAAGCTAAAATTAAAAGACAATTCTGGTGGCCCACCTGGCGAAAGGATATTAAATCATTTGTGATCTCTTGTGGCATTTGCGCCCAAAACAAAAGTCAAAAGAAAAAACCAGCTGGACTCTTACAACCTTTAGACATTCCGCCTACACCATGGCACACCTTATCGTTAGACTTTATTACCGATCTACCTCCTTGTAATGGGTTTAACACCATTCTAGTTATTGTGGATCTTTTTTTCCAAGATGGCCCACTTTATTCCTTTAAAAGGACTACCTTCAGCCTCAATCCTGGCCAAAGAATTCCTCGAAAACATTGTTCGCATACATGGATTTCCGTCCGTGTTGGTCTCTGACCGGGGCAGTCAATTCATTTCACATTTCTGGAAGAAATGTTGTCAATTGGCGCAAATCAACGTGAGATTATCGACCAGTCACCACCCCCAGACCGATGGTCAAACGGAGAGGACGACCAGACTCTTGAACAATACCTGCGTTGTATGTTACATCAGACTGAGAGTAATTGGAAGGACATTCTTTGGATCGCCGAATATGCATACAATAATTCAGTACATTCTGGAACTGGACAAAGCCCCTTTTATACCCTATATGGGCACCACCCTCGAACCTCAGACCTTGACTCACCCCAACACTTAGAAATGCCCGCAGTGGACCATCTACATGCTACGATTACACAAGCCTTTAAGGAGGCAACTGCACATTTAAAACAGGCGAAGGAGAAATATAAGAAAGATGCTGATCGGCATAGAAGTGATACTCCACAGTACCAGATAGGGGACCAAGTATGGTTGGCCACAAAACACATACCTCTCAAGGGAACGTGGACCTTTAACCCTAGATATTTGGGACCTTACTCTATTAAGGCCATTATCAACCCGGTGGCCGTCAAGTTGGATTTACCTGCTAATATGCGAATTCACCCGTCTTTCATGTGTCACTTTTGAAGCCAGTGCAACCAGGGACAAGACTAACCAAGCCACCAGACCCCATCCTTATAGACGGGGAACCTGTCATGATGCCTACCTCCAAGGAGCCAGGTCCGACCCAGCAACCCCAGAGGCAGGCATCATTCCCCCCAGGGAAGTGCCAGCGGGCCCAAGCTGGGGCCCTTTGGACACAGTCCTGGCGCCTTAGGCGCCAGGCTCATGTTAGACCCCTGTCCTGGCGCCTTAGGCGCCATGCTCATAAAGCTAGACATGTGTTCAAGTGTTTTAATGTGCACTTACCTGATGCAGACCATGCTGCTACATCCAGGCCCTCTTGAGGCCTGAATGGAACTACTTTACCTGTGGGACTACTTTCCATCTGGGTGTGGTCAGGGAAGTATACATACCTGATCGGTGGAAGGATACATACCTGGAACTTCATCCAAAGCTATTTAAACCACGCCCGATCAGCAACTCACGCTTCGCGTTGTTCTGCTCCTCGCAGCTGGACGCTCACCGTGTCAGCTCCTGCATCTGGACTTCAGCCACGCCTGTCAGCATCCTGGGTCGCCTGCAAAGGGAGATAAGAGAGAATTGGCGAGAAAGAAGACCTTACCAGCTAAAGCTGCATCACGGAGACATCACACCGACGATCCTGAAAGGGAAGACATCATTTTAAAAGCATTTCGCTTCGATCGCTGCAGCGCTGCATTTCACTCACCTTTCCTGAGCGCCTCCATCTTCAGCAGCGATCATCCGGGTCCGCACCCACTTCTCTGAGCCTAGAGAGAAAAAGACAAGAAGACAAGGTGAGAGAAGGAAGGGAATAGGAAAGGCTCAGTTTCCTTCTAAGACTTACCTGTTGGGTCATTCCCATTTCATTTCGGGTCCCGCCGCTTCCTGGCATTCCGGACCCCGGCCCCTATGGGGAAAAAAGACAAAGACATTGAGTGAGCGAATGCAAAGACATTACCTGAACGCTCATCCAGAACTTACCTGTCATTTACTGGAACTGCACGTTTCATTTCGGGTCGGCGCCATTTCTCCGGCATTCCGAACCCCGGCCCCAAAGGGGAAAAAGACATAAGCATTAGCGCTTGCTGCAATAAGACAATGAACATTATTATTAAGCTTGAACTTTTGAACTTGCAACAGAACTCTTACAGCGCCTCACCTGAATAGTCAAGCTTATTTTGAACTCCCATCAAACCTCAATCCAGTGAAGTAACTGGGTTTCAACGCGCCCCTGCATCAGAAGCAGGATGGAGAACTCATCCTTCCAGACCCTAAGGTGAGACTTCACGGGGAATCGTGGAAGGGTATCGTGGAGGGTTGGAAGGGAGTGGGAGGCTTGAGCATTATTCCGTCAGTAGGTAATACTCCCTTTTCACGCACAGGGGAATATTCCTGCGAGCCAGAAAAGCCAGAGTAGAGGGGCCCTTCCTGTCCATCTTCTGAGTCCTGCGCTTCACCATTGAAGAAGCATCAGCACTCGTAGCCGGACCTGCGCCTCCGTGGGAATCAGGTGAGCGTGACAGAACCCCAATTTGAAGTTAAGAACATCCTGGACTCCAAGATGGTGAAGTCAAAACTTTTTTATTTAATCGACTGGAAGGGTTATGGACCACAGGAAAGGTCTTGGGAACCTAGTGACCACGTGCATGCACCTCAATTGGTGAAAAGATTCCACCGAAATTTCCCAGACAAACCAAAACCACAGGGAAGAACGACTTTAGGAGGGGCCTTGGGGGGGGAGTGCTGTCATGATGCCTACCCCCGGGGAACCAGACCAGGTCCAGCAACCCCGGAAGCAGGCATCAAGTTATTTTGAGCAAGCCCAAAAACCCCTGCTAGGGGCTGTTTGGGTGCGGTCCTGGCGCCTATGGCACCAGGCTCATATGGAGAGTCAGTCCTGGTGCCATAGGCGCCAGGCTCATAGAGTAGAATTTACCTGATGCAGACCATACTGCAAGCTTACCTGATGCAAACCATGCTGCAGAGCTCCAAGCCAAATGAGGCTTGGAAGGGACTATTTTACCTAGGGACTATTTTTTACTCGGGTGGGGCTGGGGGGGAATACTTACCTGGGACTACTTTGGAGGCTATTTAAACCACGCCCAAAGAGCAGCACAAGCTTCGCGTTATTCTGCATCCAGCAGCGTAACGCTCACCGTGTCTGCAAGCCTGCATCCAGTCTTCTGCCATGCCCGCCTCGAGTCTGCAGCTCCTAGAAAAAAGGGAGGAACAGAAGGAGAAGAGGTTAGAATAAGAGCAAAACCTTCGATCCTTACCTGAATTCCGGATCCACCGCGCCTTCGAGCTGGAAGAAAGAAGCATTTTACGCGCACCGCCTCGCCTGCTGCAGCGCCGCGCTGAACTCACCGGCCTTCGCAGCATCCTCACGATCCACCGCATCCTTCTGCACGTTCCCGCCGCACTCTGGTACCTAAGGGGAACACAAGAACAGCAAAGGTGAGCCAAGGGAATAAACAGAGGCAATAGTAACTACCCCCATAGAATTACCTGATTACCGCGGGGGGTACTATTCCTCTTCACAGGTCGGCGCAGTCTCCATTGCATCCTCGCCGTACCCCGGCCCCTAAGGGGAACAAAAGGACAACAAGGTGAGACGAAGGGACAAACAACCCCGGCCCCTAAGGGGAACAAAAGGACAACAAGGCGAGACGAAGGGACAAACAAGGGGAACTCTTCTCACCACAATAGACTTACCTAATTTTACCGCCGGAGGCATTATTCCGTGAACTTCATATTTTCTCTCCACACCTGAATAAGGGAGCAAGCCACAGGTTACATTCTGGCCTTATTTTATTGAACTGTGTAGGATAAGCCAAATCCTTACCTGAACTTCGTCAGCTACCACAAGGAACTCTTCGCTGGGGTCAAGCTGCAAACTGCAAGGAATCGGACATGAGTGAAAGTCAGACATGTGAACTCTTACGAACTACATACCTTTCGGAGTCAATATTGTTCTGGAACTCACCAATTCCTTCGAGCCAGTGAAGCAACTGGTTATCAACTCGCCCCTGCGCTCAATGCAGGATGGAGAGCTCATCTTTTCAAATCATCAGGTGAGACTATAAGAGGGGACATCAAAGGTGATCTGTGGGGAGAACAGCGGGGGTGGGGGATTTACGCTCAACCCCACGGGTGGTTAATTCCCTTTCTCCATTTACAGAAGAATATTCCTACGGGCCAAGCAAACGAAGCTAGGTGGGCCAGTCCAGTCCGTCATCTCGGCCCTATGCCTCACACTAGTGGAGACCGCAGCTGTCCAGTTCTGATCGACGCCTCTGTGGGAGGCAGGTGAGCGTAACAGTAGTGTCAGGGCTGGGGCAATTGGCAGTGTTTTGGGGGTTTTGGGGGGAGTTAAGAGGGCTCTGGGGAGTTCAACCACCTTGTCCAGGCGCGTTCTCCTTCCATTTTGCAGAACAAAGGCCCAAGGAAGGAGAACCGCCCAGAGACTACATTGCCCAGCAGACCATGCGCTTCACGGGCCTGCTGGGAGGAAAAGGACCACACGCACGCTACTGCGCATGCGCGAGCCGCGCCCTGGGAGGAGCGCTCGTAATCCTGACCATCGGCCAGAGAGGACGTGTTCGCCTCGAGCTCCTGCAGGCACGCCTACGCGGGGCACCGCCCGCCAGCTCAACCCCCGGCCCCGCGTACAGGAAAAGATAAGTACACTTATTCATAGTCAGCTGATTTATCCCGTGAGGGGGAAAAGTGTTACGCGCTGAGGAATACTTCTGTTGACATTGTCGGCAGCACGAAAAGTCGAGTTAAACATTTTGCATGCAGAGCATGATACTAACCCGGAGTTGGAGTTAGCTTGGCGGTGAAGTAACCGCACCATTAACTAATCGTTAACCCGTTAGGGAACGCTCTTTTGGAACGGCAATTTCGCACGCACGTGCACTGACTTTGTTTTGGCTATTTTCAGCTTATTGTTTGAACGGTCCGGTGAGACATATCACGCCCATCTACACGAGAAGGCCGCAGGACCTAGAACTCCGCAGAACACTGAGCTAAGTGTCTCAGCACCTTGTGTGCATGTTATTGTTTGTTGTTACTATTGCACAGGGTAAGGTGGGAACATGTATCTGCATTTTGGTGGGGGTTACCATAACATGAAGTGATGTTGGGAGGGTTTGCCTTCATGAAGTAATGTGGGCGGAGCTCTTGTTTGAGAAGGCAGTGTGAAAACCAAGGCAGCCCTAGAGAATACTGATCTAGGGATAAGTTGGTTAGAGGCTCCAATACAAAGGCCTCCAAGGAGAATTTCTGTGAGAGTGGATGGTAGTGAGGAAGTGTGTGTGAGTCAAGTTATCGCCAACAACCATCAGCAAGAGGAGAACCGGAGCCGAGGAGCATGTTTCCCCTAATCCCCCTTTCCCATCCATTGTGAATCCCTAAACCTCTTTCCGGTGTTCCTGAACTCCCTCTACCCATCCATTCAACGAACCCTAACCCTCTTTCCCCAGAGGGTTGCGGTGGCCTGTGGTTTTCATTTCCCAGGTGCCAAGACCCAATGGGGAGGGAGGAGTTTGTGCTGCCTCTGCGCCTGTCAAGAGGAGTGAGGATCTGACAGAATTACGAGCCCACGTATTCTTTCAGCGCCTAGGCAGCACAATCATGGCGGACGTAGTAGCCCTTCTCCAGGACCTCAAGGCTGAATTGGCAGCAACCAGGCAGGATTATCAGAATTTAGCAGGTCAAGTCCATACCTTGACTATCCAGACTCAGGCCAAAGCAACGCCCTTGCCCAGACCACCCCCGCCAGTGCCAGTACAAGTGCAGGTAGCCACGGAACCAACTCTACCTCTTGCTGCACCCGAAAGATACCATGGGGACCCACAGAATGTTAACCAGTTTATCATGCAGTGTCAGTTGCACTTTTTGACCAAACCAGGAGTTTTTAGAACCGCACAAGCCCGCACAGCGTTCGTAATATCCTATCTCAGGGGGGATGCAGCTTCTTGGCTACACCATTGGTTCGCAAGGACGATGCGTTATTGTACAACTGGGATACTTTTTTGGATGAATTCGGTAAGATATTTAACCGTAGGGCAGCAACGTTGATTAAGGATCGAGAATTGCTGACACTGAGGCAAGGAAGCAGAGACTTGGTTTCGTATGTCACAGCTTTCAACCGATTGGCGGTAGAAACTGATTGGCCCCAGGAAAAGAGAATGGCCCTATTCTATCAGGGTTTAAGGGAAGACCTGAAAGATTTAGTTGCGCAAGTAGACCCCCAACCAGAAGACTGTTCCACCATGATCGATCTGGCATTACGATTAGATCAGAGACAAAGTGAACGTCGCCTAGACCGTCGTAAATGGGACAATAGGCCTATGGTTCGGCTGGATCAACAGAAAAACACCAAGTCATTTGAGAAGGGAACCGAGGAACCGATGCAGATTGGAACCATACGAGGCCCCTTAACTAAAGAGGAGAAAGAGAGAAGAAGGAGAGAAAAGTTATGTCTTTATTGCGGAAAGTCGGGCCACTTTGTCCGGGAATGCACCAATAAACCATCCACCAAAGGAACCCAGTCGGGAAACGCCCCAGCTCGTCCATGAGGGGGGTGAGGGCGAGCGAATCTGAAGACACCCCAAAGATGCTAGCAAATGTTCACCACACTCCGTCAGCTCACATTATGCTGGCTGGTCATCTGGAAGTACAAGGAAGGCACATACCAGTGTCGCTTATGGTCGACTCGGGGGCCACTGGTAATTTCGTAGACGATCAAGTAGCTAAAAGTCTAGGACTTTCACTGGTAACTAAAGAACAGCCAGAACAAGTGAAATCAGTGGATGGATCACCGTTGGTTTCAGGCCCGATCACTCAGCATACACAGCCCATGCAGTTAAAGTGTGGGAAGGGACATCGAGAAATTATAGAGTTTGATGTGATTTCAGCACCACAATTCGGATTCATTTTGGGCCTAACCTGGCTAAGACTCCACAACCCAGCCGTGGATTGGACCGCAGGAACGCTGCAATTCTCATCAATGCATTGCCAGGCTAAGTGTAGTGTGGTGAAGTGTTGTCCCCACTTCATAGGAGGCAGTACAGATGTAGTTTTACCTGAAGAGTATGAGGAGTATCGGGATGTCTTCAGTAAGGTGGCCGCCGAGACCTTACCACAACACAGACCATTCGACTGTCGCATAGACCTAGAAGCGGGCGCTGTGCTACCCTGTAGCAGAATATACGCACTCACTGAAGCCGAGAATGAACACCTGAAGGAATACATCGAAACCAATTTGGCAAACGGCTTCATACGACATTCTACGTCCCCGGTATCCTCCCCTTTGTTTTTCATACCAAAAAAAACGGGAGACCTGAGGACGTGCATCGATTACAGAGCGATCAATCGCATTACCATTAAGAATCGTTACCCGTTGCCCTTAATCCCAGTGTTGTTGGACCAAGTACGAGGATCCACCGTATACACAAAGTTAGATCTGCGAGGCGCGTATCACCTGGTACGCGTCAGAGAGGGTGACGAATGGAAAACGGCCTTTCGGACCAAGTTTGGCCTGTACGAATATCAGGTCATGCCTTTCGGGCTATGTAACGCCCCAGCAGCATTCCAGCACTTTTTAGATGAGGTGTTACGGGGTTACCTAGATGTCTTTGCCATTGTATACATCGATGACATCTTAATCTACTCTCGCAATGCTGCAGAACATCAGGGTCATGTGAAGGCTGTTTTACAGAGGCTACGGGAACATAAGTTGTATGCCAAGCTTGAGAAGTGCCAATTTCATCAAACCACAGTTGAATTCCTAGGATTTATCTTGTCACCTCAAGGCATCACAATGGATCAAAAGAAAGTGCAGGCCATTGCCAACTGGCCCTCTCCGAGCTCAGTGAAGGACATTCAAACAGTGTTGGGATTTGCCAATTTCTACCGCCGGTTTATTGACGGTTTTGCCAAGAAGGTCCAACCCATTACTCAACTACTACGAAAAGGAGTTCCTTTTCAGTGGAACGAAAAGGCTGAAGCTAGTTTTCGAACTTTAAAAGAAGCGTTCGTGACAGCACCAGTGCTGCAGCATCCGGACCCTTCTAAGCCTTACATCATAGAAACCGATGCGTCTAGTTATGCGGTGGGTGCTATTTTGTCGCAGCGGGACAACAATGGGCAATTACACCCAGTCGCTTACTACTCGCGAACATTGTTACCGGCAGAACAAAATTATGTTATAGCAGACAAGGAATTGTTGGCTATTAAGGTGGCCTTCGATGAGTGGCGTCATCACCTCATGGGAGCCCATCATCCTATTACCATCTATACCGACCATCGTAACTTACAATTCTTGAAATCCGCCAGGGCACTCAGTCCGAGACAACTCAGGTGGGCCATGCAGTTCTCAGAATACGACTTTGTCGTCACATATCGACCTGGAGTGGAAAATCGAAAGGCAGACATACTCTCTAGGTATCCGGAGGCAAATACGGCTCTGTCAAAGACCATCGACGAACCCAAACCAATTGTGGATCCGGCACGAATAATCGGAAGTGTGGTGGTAGATGCCATATTTGAAAAAATCCGAAAAGCCATGTCTGCGCAAGACCTGGTGCAATGGGCTAGCAAAAGTCAAGAGCAAACCATCAAGGAGGGGTTGCCCTTTTTCAGATCAGCACTATACTTACCTACTACACCGCTTCGACAACAAGCCATCAGGTGGTGCCACGACTCCCCTTTCGTGGGTCATCCGGGAACACTGAAAACCAAGGAGCTAATCATGCGTCATTTCTGGTGGCCTAGTGTACAAAAAGACGTGAAGCAATATATATCAGGATGTGAAACCTGTTTGAGAAACAAAACTGAGCACAGAAAACCTGCAGGTCTGTTGCAACCCCTTCCGACTCCTTCGGCACCATGGCACACGGTATCGTTGGACTTAATTGTCGAATTGCCACCAAGTCGGGGGTTTTCAGCTATACTGGTTGTTGTGGACTACTTAACCAAAATGGCTCATTTCATACCGTGCAAAGGCACACCAACAGCCAGCATGTTAGCCAACTTGTTTTTACAGAACGTGGTACGGCTTCATGGTATACCGTATGGGATAGTTTCAGATCGTGGACCTCAGTTTACTTCGCGATTCTGGCAGGCTTTTTGCAAAACAGCAGGGATTGAGATTCGGTTGTCCACCAGTTACCATCCAGCAACAGATGGTCAAACCGAGAGACTTAATCAGACATTGGAACAATATTTGCGTTGTCTAACTCAAGGAAAAGAACACGAATGGGCAGAAGTAATTTGGTTGGCCGACCTGGCTTACAACAACGCCGTACATGCATCAACTAAGGTCACCCCATTTTATTGTGCTTATGGCTACCACCCACGATTTCAGCCTGTGCCACATGAACCAGTGCCTGAAGTTCCGGCAGTCAGGGAGAGACAGAAACATTTGGAAAGCATCTGGCAAGCTGCGCAACACAGTCTAAATCTCGCTAAAGCCACTTACAAACACCATGCTGACAAGAAAAGGAGACCAAGTCCACCATACCAGGTGGGGGATCAAGTGTGGCTTTCGACACGCAATCTTCATCTACAGGGCTCCCGCAAATTTAGCCCTCGTTTCATTGGCCCATTTCCGATTAAAGCTCTGGTTGGCCCTGTAGCAGCGAAGTTAATCTTACCCCCATCCATGAAAATACACCCGGTGTTTCACATCTCGTTACTCAAACCAGCCCCAGCTTCTATAACATCCAAGAAACCTCCTCCGGTCTTGAGAGATGGCATTCCAGAATATGAAGTCCACAACATCCTAGACTCACACCGTAAACAGGGATTACTCTGGTATTTGGTGGACTGGAAGGGGTATGGCCCGGAAGACCGCTCATGGGAGCCCGCTTATAATATTCATGCTCCTCGGCTCCTCCGCCAATTTCATGTGTTACACCCCACTAAACCAGGACCTGCTGGAGGGAGGGGGAGTACTGTCAGGGCTGGGGCAATTGGCAGTGTTTTGGGGGTTTTGGGGGGAGTTAAGAGGGCTCTGGGGAGTTCAACCACCTTGTCCAGGCGCGTTCTCCTTCCATTTTGCAGAACAAAGGCCCAAGGAAGGAGAACCGCCCAGAGACTACATTGCCCAGCAGACCATGCGCTTCACGGGCCTGCTGGGAGGAAAAGGACCACACGCACGCTACTGCGCATGCGCGAGCCGCGCCCTGGGAGGAGCGCTCGTAATCCTGACCATCGGCCAGAGAGGACGTGTTCGCCTCGAGCTCCTGCAGGCACGCCTACGCGGGGCACCGCCCGCCAGCTCAACCCCCGGCCCCGCGTACAGGAAAAGATAAGTACACTTATTCATAGTCAGCTGATTTATCCCGTGAGGGGGAAAAGTGTTACGCGCTGAGGAATACTTCTGTTGACATTGTCGGCAGCACGAAAAGTCGAGTTAAACATTTTGCATGCAGAGCATGATACTAACCCGGAGTTGGAGTTAGCTTGGCGGTGAAGTAACCGCACCATTAACTAATCGTTAACCCGTTAGGGAACGCTCTTTTGGAACGGCAATTTCGCACGCACGTGCACTGACTTTGTTTTGGCTATTTTCAGCTTATTGTTTGAACGGTCCGGTGAGACATATCACGCCCATCTACACGAGAAGGCCGCAGGACCTAGAACTCCGCAGAACACTGAGCTAAGTGTCTCAGCACCTTGTGTGCATGTTATTGTTTGTTGTTACTATTGCACAGGGTAAGGTGGGAACATGTATCTGCATTTTGGTGGGGGTTACCATAACATGAAGTGATGTTGGGAGGGTTTGCCTTCATGAAGTAATGTGGGCGGAGCTCTTGTTTGAGAAGGCAGTGTGAAAACCAAGGCAGCCCTAGAGAATACTGATCTAGGGATAAGTTGGTTAGAGGCTCCAATACAAAGGCCTCCAAGGAGAATTTCTGTGAGAGTGGATGGTAGTGAGGAAGTGTGTGTGAGTCAAGTTATCGCCAACAACCATCAGCAAGAGGAGAACCGGAGCCGAGGAGCATGTTTCCCCTAATCCCCCTTTCCCATCCATTGTGAATCCCTAAACCTCTTTCCGGTGTTCCTGAACTCCCTCTACCCATCCATTCAACGAACCCTAACCCTCTTTCCCCAGAGGGTTGCGGTGGCCTGTGGTTTTCATTTCCCAGGTGCCAAGACCCAATGGGGAGGGAGGAGTTTGTGCTGCCTCTGCGCCTGTCAAGAGGAGTGAGGATCTGACAAGTAGGAAGTAGTGGAGCGGAGAGAGAGAGAGGGAGAAGGTTCCAGTGAAGAGGAGCAAGAAGTCGGAAGTGATCAGCAGAGTGGAGAGAACGAGAGGGAGAATAGAAGGAGAGGAGGGATGCAAGATAGGAGGGGGCAAGACCGTAGAGAGATTTGAAGACGAGACAGAGGAAGTTGTACTTGAGTTGAGAGTGAAAGGAGAGCCATCCCAGTGAGGTAAAGGATGAAGAGACAGAGTCTTGATGGGAAAGGAGACAGAGAGAATGGATGGAAGAATGGTAGATTGATTTAAGAGGGCTAGACGTGAGGAAGGAAGGCCAAACAAAAGAAGAGAGCAATAGAAAAGTCAAGAGAAGATTAAGGAAGATATTAGATGTTTTGTGGCGTGGAAAGTGAGGAAGGGGCATATTTTGCGTATGTTGTACTGATGGAAGCGATAGGTCCGGGAAGTAAGAGATATGTGGTGAGCAAAGGAGAAATTGGTGTCAAAGTGGAGACCAAGATTGCAGGCAGAGGGGGAGAAGGGAGGGAGGAACGAGAATGGAAGGAGGAGAAGAAAGAGGGGGGAGGACATTAGCAGGAAAAAATAGAACTTCAGTTTACTCAGCGTTCAGGGTAAGAAAGTGGGAGGTCATCCAGGACTTCATGGCAGTGAGGCAGGATGAGAGTTTGTGATGGATGTCGGGGGTGAAGGATGAGAAAGAGAGAAAAAGCTGAGTGTCGTGAGCATAGAAGTGGTGAGATACTCCAAAGGAAGAGATGATGGGAGCAATAAGGGAGGTGTACAAAGGGAAGAGAAAAGGGCCAAGAACAGAGCTTTGGGGGACGCCATGGACGAGAGGAAAGGAAGGGGCATTGCAGCTGCCACAAGTAACGGCAAAGGTATGGTTAGATAGATAGGATGAGAACCAGGCAAGGATAGAACCACTGAAGCCAAAGGAGGAGAGAGAGTCAAGAAGTAAAGAATGATCTACTGTGTCAAAGAGAATAAGGACAGAAGAATGTTTAGAGTAGCGGGCAGTGAGGATGGAGTTAAGTACAGATGTAAGAGCTGTTTCAGTGGAGTGGCAGGGCGGAACCCTGATTGAGTAGGAGGGAGAAGAGATAGATTAGAGACGTTTGCTGAGAGTTGGGAGTATACAAGGCGTTCAAGGAGCCTGGATAGAAAGGGTAAGAGGGAAATGGGGTGAAAGTTTGATATCAAGAGGGGATTAGCAGTGTGTTTTTTCAAGATGGGAATGATGATTGCATGCTTGAAGCAGATGGAAAGGTATAGACAGCAAGGCAGATGTTGAAAAAGGAGGTAAGGAAAGGTGCCAGGAGTGGGTAGACTTTAGGAATGAGAGAAGTGGGAAGAGGATTGCCACGGGCAGCGGTAGGGTGAGTTTTGGACAGGAGAAGGGAGACTTCAGAGTCTGGAGCGAAGTTAGGAACGGTGGTGGAGGGGGTTGGGAAGGATAGAGAGGAGGGAATATATGAGGGGGATTGTAGAATATCTTGACGTAGAGTGTGTACCTTAGAGGAGAAGAAGTTAGCGAGATCATTAGCTGATAGAGGTGAAGCAATAGAAAGGTCAGGAGTTGGAGGAGAGAGAAGGAAAGTCAGGGTTTGGAAGATGCGATGAGGGTAAGTAGATTGAGTGTGGAGAAGGTCTGAAAAGTAATTTTGTTGGGCAGATTGGATGCAGTTGTTGTAGAGAGTGTGGTATGAGAAGTAAGTAGCCTGGTTGGCTGGAGAGCGATGCTTGTGGCAGAGTCTTTCAAGGCGGCGGAGGAGGCGGCGCATAGATGAGAGATGAGGAGAAAGTCAGGGTTGGGTGGGTTTGCAGGTGGGGCGGAAGGTGGTGAGAGGGTAGAGTTGGTCAAGACTAGAGGTGAGGATGAGGAAAGAGTGGATGTAGCCTCATTCGCAGAGAGAGTAGAAAAATGAGTAAGGGAGGAGTTGGTGCAGGTGTTGTGGAAAAGTGAAGAATTAAAGTTGCGTAGGTTGCGTCGGGAGACAGAGTTGGAGGAAGGGGGGAATGGGAGAGGGAGAGGGGGGTAAGAGAGACAAAGAGTAAGGAATGGTCCGACAAGTAGCTAGGGAGGTCAGATACAAAGGAAGCAGTGAAAGAAGAAATAAAGATTAGATCAAGAGTGGAGCCGGAAGTGTGAGTGGATGGAGTAGGAAGAGGGGTTAGTAAGTAGGAGTCAAGTATTGAGAGGAAAGGGGAAGTTAGGTGAGTGGTGGAGAGATAGAGATGAAAGTCACCAAGAATCATCAAAGGTGTGAGATTAGGTGAGATGTGACCTAGGAGTTAGTCAATGTCTTCACAGAAAGACCTCAGCGGGCTAGTTGGACGGTAGATGATGAGAAAGGATTTAGCGTGTGGTGAGGTGAAGATTTTGCAATTCTATTCGAAGGAGGGAAAGTCTGGTAGAGGTACTGGACAGGGAACAGATAGGTAATTAGGGTGATATATTAGTCCAATGCCGCCGCCACGTCCGGTGGTACGGGGAACATGGGCGAATGAAGAAAAGGAGGAAGTAAGGGATGCAGGAACTGTAGTATTGTGTGGTAGAATCCATGTTTCAGTAACGCAGAGGAAGTGAAGATTTAGACATAGCAATAGGTCCAAAACAGCAGCGGCCTTGTTGCATAGAGATCGTGCATTCCATAAGGCAAGGTCAATGATGTTGGAAGTGTAAACAAGCTGGCGATAGATGATGTTGTTTGACGAGTTGGAGCGGTGGGGCAGTGGAATGCCAGGGGGTTGGGGGGTGAAGGATTGAAGAGTGTGGAGATGGTTATGGTGATTTAGCACAGTACCTTGAGGGAAGGCCAGGCGGCGGGACGGATTGCTGTGGAGGAAAACAGAAGGAACAGGCGGGTGGGACGCAGCATGCCTGAGAGCCCTTTAGGCACGGAATTCGGCTTCGCCTGGAGGCAGATTTTACAAGCCACGGCGAGTGGGATGTCAGCGAGGATGGTGGGTGTGGCCTCCAACTGTCAGGCAGTGCCTCGCGATCGGATGCTGCTCCCGGTGGGCGTGGCCTCCAACTGTCAGGTGTTGGTGGTGGGCGGGCAGAAGTGTGTCAGGTGGTGTGGGGCCTGGATTGAAATGGCCCAAGGGCAGCTAGGGAGGAGCTGGAAACACTCCCCAGCTACCGGCTGGTATCTCCACATTTGTTCCCACGTCGCTGCGGCTTCACCTGGTTCACCCCTACTCTACACGGGATCGATGGATTTTATCCCTTTTACCACGGAATCACCAGCTCATTGTGGTCATCGTGGGTCGTGGAGTTGGAGAACTTACTTACGATCTGGCTCCCCTCCGGTCCCTTGACTTGCTTCTCTTTGTGTGATCAAAATGCATCGCGTCACTAGGTGACAGTGTCTTAGGTCAGCCAGCGTACTTGTCTTGTGTTCGGATCCTCGTCTCCTTGTGTGTGAGTTTGTGCTTCACAGTGAGGCAGGGTTGGACCTCCTGCTTGGTAGCTGGTGTTTTGCATGTTTGGGGTAGGGTGGGTGCGTCTGGTTCTCTAAATGGGTATGTGTCTCGTAGGTTGGAGTTCACACCTCTATATTGTGCTGAGGTTTACCTTATGCTGCGCGTGTGCCTACACTTGGTCACATATGCTGTTCTTCCTGAGTGTACCGTGCTTCCAGTGTGATGTCTTCACAGCGAGGTACATTCAGGCATTATGCTCCGTTGTAATCATATGGTGGACCTGATGACAGATTGTTTGCTCCGTTGTACTCATATGGTGGATCTGATGACTGTTTATTTCACCCGGCAAGAGTGTATGGTTTGTCGAGAAAATCTCAATGAAATGCGAGGTTGGCGGGTTGTTGTCCCCTCTCAAAGACCTCTATCTCAGTACCTGGTGTCTGCCAGATCCAGCCCGTCTGTGTCCTGGGTTGGGCTTCTTTCGATCTTCTGTGTGTGCCGCCATTGCAGCACACGGTGCCTCCTGTCTTACGGAGTGCAGCCGCAAATGTGTGAAATGCCTGCTACGTGGTGTTGGCTGGGCCAAACGTTTCGTCCCCTTTCTCTGTAATCATAAACTCACTGTTCCCAGTCGGAGGTGGGTGTGTACATTCTGCAGGAGCTTGATGTGTGGGGGGCTGCAGTGCAGACCTGGGATGGTGGCGATGTACCAGGATTTGGAGGGGCTGTAGATACAGGTGTTTCCTGTGCCATGTTTGTTCTTTTTGCTCCCCTTGATTTAGCTGTCCTCCTATTCATGTAGAGCACTCCCCTTACTCGTTCCGTGTGTGGCCGCCGAAATGCTTTACTGCCTGTTGGGGGGTCTGTGCCTACCTTGACATATACATGAGGTCTGCAATCAGGTGGCCGCGGCAGGGGACCGCTGCGGCAGGAATGGGCTTGGGTGCTTTGGGAGCCGCAGCCCACAAGTCCAAGGTTGGAGCACCCACAGGGTGTGGGTCACTGTGATTGTGTGGGTTCTGCTGGGCTGGCTTAACTCTGGATGTATTATCCGTGGGTCATCCGTGGCTCCTGCTGGGAAGCAACAGGCCTTGCTGCGCAGTTCGCTTTCTCTGTCGGTGTCCGCCGAGCGTCTATTGGAATATCTCGGCGATTTCTGCATCAATTTTGTCCGGGTTTTCAATCCGCGTTTCCCCTACCTGTTAATTGTCTCGTTAGGCACTGTGCAACTTCAATTTGGGGGCATATGGGGGCACCTTTACCAAATTGAGGGGTCATGGACACGGAGGAGTTCTATCTTGCTTTCTCCATCCGTGCGCACCTTGGTGGTGGTGGTTTATGGCTTTTAGGGATGACAATCTGTGACCTAGGTGTACCTGCTGGTCCCATATCTCCTCTATTTAGTAATCCAGATTTAAGGGAAAAATATTATCCAGTCTTTTCCCTTCCTTCTTCCTCTGGCATCACCTGAACAAAGGGGTCAGCTAACAGAGGGCCATTCCTTCGTGCAAAAGCCAAGTTGGGAATAACTTCTTCTTCTTCCTCAACACTGGGTTTGACAAAACATTCTATATCTGCTTCACCACAAAACCTGAGTTCCTCTCTCAGTTTGATCACTATTTTTGACTTCTTTTGGTTTTGGAAATAGCACTTTTTCCAATATCCCTTGACCTATTCTTTCTTTAGCTTTACCTTGTATGCTTTGTTACCATAAATTTGCACAAACATTTTCACATCCTTTTTATAGTCAGGACCAATCACCCCTGCCAGTACGTCTAAGCCATAGCGCCAGGATAGGCCTGACTTAGAGGCGGATCTGATATATGTACCATTGGGAGGAATAAGTACTAAGTCGGTGGAAATCAAAACTCTATCCCCAGGTTGAATTAATTCCTCTCTGCTTCTATACATATCAAAGTCTATTGGCTGTTCAGTAGCAATAGTAGGAGCTGAGGCTCCTTTACTAAGTGTTTCAAATGTAAAGGTCCCCCAATTTATATCAATTGATTCCAATCCCACCCCTAACACCATCTGTGAGGGATCAGAAATGTGGGCCAGACAACTTGGTAAAGGTTTTTCATAAGATGCCATTTTATTAACTCAAAAAGGTTGGATATATACGCCTCACTGTCCCTATCCTGAAGAGGATTTCCCTGCCTATCAAAATAAACTAAAGGAAACATTCTGACAAAAGGAATCTTTTCCTCATACTTGTACATACAATAAATGTATACAGTGAATATGCGGGAATTGAAATATAACAGAAATAACAGTTATTTTTAACATAAACCTTGTAACTGTTTCTCCTTGCAACACGGGGAAGATACCCTTCCTCAGATTCAAATCAGGATTTTCAACCAACCAATTAGGAAAGCTCCATTCTACAACAAAGTTCTGGTGATAAGATTCTTCTTGTTCCAAAAGTCTCTCAATTACACTTTCCAACAATTCAAAAGAAATTATACTTTTTTTTCCTCCACTTGTCGTAAAGAGTTCAACCCAACTTCTTCTTAGGAAACAGAAACATATCCATGGTTCATCTTTAGCAACAACAATATTTTGTCAGGGTGATTTCACAGTAGTTCAAAAGAAATAACAACTCTTTGTCTCTTCACTTGTAACAAAGAGTTTAGCACAACTTCTTAGTTAAAGCTTTTAACCACAACACAGTACTTCGATAACTTTTACATGGTCAACTCACTTGCCAGGTCTCCCACTGTTAAACAGGACTAAAGTGTCATGAAACGACCACAGACGCTCTCACGTCTTGGAACACATCAATGCAGTTTACCTCAAGGAGGAGATCCCGTGAGCATTCCAGGAAGGGGCTTAGCTCCGCGAGGCGGCTCACGTCATGTTCCTCGATACAGCTTCCCCCGACGCAGCATGACACTGTCCTTCCGTGCACGTTGGGGGTTGCTATGGTGACAGGGGCTAAACAGGTTACGTCCTGTGGTGACACGGTTACGACGGCACTCACGTGGAACATCACGTGTCTCGGGTTGCTGCAATAAAGCCCCGCCCATAGCAACGGACAAACGCTTCTGATCCCGTTGTTTACCCTGGCAGTAGCATTTTATTTGTTTGGTGTTCTTCGTTCTTCCCACCTTTGGCCTGCATGCATTTTTGGACTTAGCTCTTGCTCAACCCTTGGCAGTGTAATTGACCTCTCGTTTTCGAAAAAGTCTGTTTACGACCGGTTTCTGCACTCTGATTCTGCAATCTGATTCATCCTTGGTAACCGACCCGGAACGTCTCCCCTTCTGCTTTTGGATTTTGGATTCTGGATTTGGTCAGGACTTTGTGAACTGCATTTCAGGACTACAAGTAGGCGTCCTCGTGCCAGCAGGTGTGAGGGCTAAGTGCTGGACTAGAGACTGCCTACATAGCATGTTGGGACTCTAGGCGTCCTCGTGCCATTGGGCTAGTTTTGCTTGGTTCTTCTCATCAGGAAAAGACTGTCCCATCTGCAACGTCATTCATCTAGTCAAAGAAACCGGTATTTAACCTATGAAAGTCACAAGGTTATATCTGGTAAGTGCTGGTAAAGTGATCTAAACTGGTTGGTGATATTTAGTAATTATCAGGCATTTATCCTTCACATCTATACTTTGTCCATAGGCTGGTTTTGTACGCCCTCCCGATTACCTATTCCAATATCATTTTCTCTGTCACTTCAGGGAGTGTGCTTCGTTATTCCCAGGTTAGTCTCTTCCCTACTGTTCCTGGTCTGGTATACACATTTAAATTCTGTATTAACCTAATCTTTTCCTTTGCAGCCAGAGGGTTCCTGGGTGTCCAGTCCTCTTCCGATCAATAGAACCCTCAGTCTGTCCTTTAGTACTCCTGAAGGTTACATTGGTAGGGAGATATCGTCTGCTACACAACAAGCTCAAGTTCCCTACCACTATTGAATACAAGGTTTATCTGACAGAATCAGAAGCCTTACTCATGGACACCAGTGAAGACCCCCTGGCCACTCTGGTCCAGCTCGTGGCCGACCTGTATGCTGACATGACAGCAGCACACAATGCCACTCATCGCCGCATAGATGACATGCAGGCAGAGCAACGAGCAAGCGGAACTGGAGTTCCGGTTCAGCCGTCGGTCTCTGCTTTGGCATCTCCCAGAGCTCAGGCCCGATCAGATATATGGCAGCACAGTTTCTGTTGGCACCGCCAGAACGTTTTTCTGATGATCCAAAATCCTTTACAACTTTCATTAATCAGTGCAGATTGCACTTTCTGTGCTGTCCATCTTCCTTCCCGAACTCAACCACCAAGTCAGCATTCGTAATGTTTAACTTAGGTTAAAGCGGCAGTCTGGGCTAACCCTTTATTAGAACAGGGTAGCCATTTACTATATGAATGCGATGCACTGATAAATGCCATGAGTCGTGTCTTTGACACCCAGTATAAGTCTCAGGCTACTGATCTGGAACTGCTCAATCTACAGCAAGGTGATACACCTCTATTTTCCTATCTGGCCAAGTTCAACCAACTGGTGGCTGAGACAGGATGGCCAGACGAGAAGAAAACTGCAATATTCTACAAAGGGTGGTCAGACACCCTCAAAGATATTCTTGCTACAGTCCCTGTGGTGCCTACTGTTTTCTCCGAGTTTTTGGACCTGGTTCTCCAGATCGACACATGGAAAAGGGAGAGAAGCGCTTACCACGTCCTATCCTCCATAGCAGCGTGAACCCTACTTCTGGTGTCGACGAACCCATGCATATATGGCCTGTCCAGGGCCCTTTGTCTGCAGACGAGAGGGAAAACCTCAAGAAAAATAATGTATGTTTTTACTGCGGTTCATCAGGGCATTTCTTGCAGTCATGTCCCAAAAAACCATTGAAACAGGGAAATGCCGGAGCCCGGCAATAGACGGAGTCCCTATGCCGAGCAAACCCTCTCAGGATTCCATATCATCAGTACCATTTTCAATATCTGCCACTCTTACATACCCGGCAGTAATTCCATGGTTGTCGGAAGCAGTCCTGGATTCAGGTGCTACTGGAAATTATATTGAAGCCCAGTATGTCCGGGAGTGGCATATTCCGTTGGTTGCCAAAGAACAACCAGAGGTGGTTAATGCGGTGGACGGTACTACTTTGCTCTCAGGCCTAGTGACTGAACAAACCGTAGACTTGACTATGAACATCCAAGGCACTCATTCGGAATCCATTTCTTTTGATGTTATAACAGCACCACAGTTCAAGGTAATCCTAGGCTTGCCTTGGCTTAGGCAGCACAACCCTGTCATTGATTGGGCAGCTGGTTCTCTGGTCTTTGATTCTCTGCTTTGCCGTTCTGCTTGTTCCCAAGCAAGCGACAGCCAACCCAGCCCGTCCCACGCCCTGTTGGACTCAGCTGCCATAGTCGGTGGAGTCATTGCTGCTGTACTCCCTCCAGAGTATGTCGATTACAAAGATGTCTTTGATAAGGGAGGAGCAGAGACGTTCCCTGCGCATCGCCCTTATGACTGCCCTATTGATCTCATGGAGGGGGCTAAGATGCCTTCGGGAAGAGTATATTCACTGACACAGAAAGAGGATGCCATGTTAAAAGATTACCTTGACAAGGCTCTGGATATTGGTTTCATCCGTCCTTCTCGTTCCCCCGCAGTGTCTCCACTATTCTTTGTACCTAAGAAAGAAGACAACCTAAGGTCTTGTATAGATTACTGCGTACTCAATGCAGTCACAGTACGGAACCAATATCATATACCGTTGATCAATGTCCGCTTAGACCAGTTGGGTTTTTCAGGGATTTTCACGAAACTGGACCTCAGGGATGCATACAACCTTGGAAGGATCCGACAAGGGGATGAATGAAAGACAGCGTTTAAACCTAAATACGGCCTATTCGAATATCTGGTCATGCCGTTTGGATTATGTAATGCTCCGGCTACCTTTCAGAACTTTATCAATGACGTCTTCCGTGACATGATGGATAGGTTCTTGGTTGTCTACTTGGATGACATACTGATTTATACACCTTCATATGAAGACCATGTAAAGCATGTATCTGCGGTCTTGCAAATCCTACGTGAAAACCGGTTATATGCAAAATTAGAGAAATTTTCCACAAGTGTGGAATTTTTGGGTTACGACATTATGAGGCAGGGCGTCAAGATGAGCAACGCCAAAGTGAGAGCGGTTCTGGACTGGCCAGTGCCAACATCCTTGAAGGCGTTACAGTCATTTCTCAGATTTTCCAATTTTTATAGGTGTTTCAAACGTTGTTTTTCGACCATTGTTGCTCTCCTCACTGCACTAACGAGTAACAAGCGTGAGTTCATCTGGAACCAAGAGGCCCAGGCCTCTTTCGCTGCCCTAAAGGCCGCATTCACGTCTTATCCAGTCCTGCAACATCCTAACACCAATCAACAGTTCTGTGTTGAGGCCGATGTTTCAGACATGGCAGTAGGAGCAATACTATCCCAACCATGTCCTGATGCTGGTATTCTTCATCCTGTAGCATACCATTCCAGGAAACTTATGGCCTACGAACGTAATTATACAATCATAGAGTGGGAACTGTTGGCGGTGCGGGAGGCTTTTACGGTCTGGCAACATCACCTCTTGGAGGCAATGAAACCAGTACAGGTTTATACCGATCACAGGAACCTGCTGGCCTTGCAGTTGTTGAAATGCACAACGACACGCCATGCTTGATGGCATGAATTCTTTTCCATGTACGATTTCGTATTGACCTATCGGCCAGGGGCGTTGCATTCGAAAGCTGATGCCCTGTCAAGGCTACACGGGGAGAAAGAGTCCTGATTCCGAGATGGTGGTTTGGTTTTGCCTAATCAAGTGGTCTGCACCTGTACTTTAAAGCCCTTTTTAAGAACCATCATACAGCAATGGGTAGCTAATAATCCAGCTGAAATACATGAGTACAACATGAATATTGTACAATCCTTGCCCTATGTCCAAGACAAGATCTATGTACCTGATTCCAGCACCCGTCACACAACCATGTCGTGGTGTCATGATTCTACTCTGGCAGCACATCCGGGCCAATGTGTAACGCTCACCTGACTCCCACGGGGGCGCTGGCCTGGTTCACGCTGCTGTGACCTCGTCTAAGGTGATGTGCAGGGTTCGGAAGACGGACTGGACCGGGCCCCAGATCTGGCTTGTCTGACTCGCAGAAGTATCCTTCTGTAGGTGAGAATAGGGGGTTAACTGTCTGCGGGGTAATGCAATCGGCCTCCCACTTACCCCTCTCACCCTCCTCAAAACCCTTCTGTGCTTCCCCGTAGCGTCTCACCTTAGGGTCTGGAAGGACGAGCTCTCCATCCTGCTTCTGATGCAGGGGCGCGTTGGTATCCAGTTACGTCACTGGATGTTCGGATGGGTGAGAACCAAACTTGCTTGGCTTCCAGGTAAGTTTTTTTATAAGTGGTTCCCCTTGTGTCCATGCATTAATGTTCTAATGCTAGTGTCTTTTCCCCATAGGGGCCGGGGTACGGAATGCCGGGGAACAGGCATCGACCCGAGGTGAGCAGTGAAATCCTTGTGGAAATCAGGTAAGTCTTTAATGAGTGTTTTGGTAATGTCTTTTCATTCACTCATTAACGCTGATGTCTTTTTCCCCTTAGGGGCCGGGGTCCGAAAATGCCTGGATGCGGCGCGGACCCGAAATGAAAAGGGAATGACCCAACAGGTAAGTCTTGACATGGAGTTTTAGCTTCCCTTTTCCCTTCTTTCTCTCACCTTTGTTCTTGTCTTTTTCTCCCTAGGCGCAGGGGCGCGACTGCGAATCCGGATGGTCGCTGCTGAACATGGAGGCGCCCTGTAAAGGTGAGTAGAATGCGGCGCTGCAGCGATCGATGCGATATGCTTTTAAAAATAAATGTCTTCCTTTTCAGGATTGTCGGCGAAATGTCTCTGGGATGCAGATTTAGCAGGTGAGGCCTTTTCCTTCTTCTGTTCTCTTGTTCCCTTCCTTTGCAGGTGATTCAGGATGCTGGCAGGTGTGGCAGAAGTCAAGATGCAGGAGCAGACACGGTGAGCGTCCAGCTGCTAGATGCAGAACAACGCGAGGCACGAGTGGCTGATCGGGTGTGGTTTAAATAGCCTTGGAAGAAGTTCCTAGAATGTGTCCTTCCTCCAATCAGGTATGTATCCTTCCCCAACCACGCCCGGGTGGTAAATGAGTCCCACAGGTAAAGTAGTTCCTTTCAGGCCTCAAGGAGGCCGGGGTTCTGCAGCATGGTTTGCATCAGGTAAGTGCACCCAAACACTTTCATAATGAGCCTGGCGCCTATGGCACCAGGACTGACGTTTTCTATGAGCCTGGCACCATAGGCACCAGGACGCTGTCCAAAGGGCCCCTATAAGGGGTTTCTGGGACCTTCCCCGGGGACTTGATGTCCGCTTTCGGGGACGCAGGGCCTGAGCCGGCTCCCAGGGAGCGGGCATCGTGACAGCACTCCCCCCCAAGGCCCCTCCCAAGGTTGTTCCCTCCGGGGGTTTTGGTTTGTTTGGGAAGAGTCGGTGGAATTTCCTGACTGATCGAGGTGCATGTACATGGTCACAGGGTTCCCACGACCTCTCCTGAGGTCCGTACCCCTTCCAATCAATTAGGTAGAAAAGCTTTGACCTAAACATTTTTGAATCTAAAATGTTCTTCACTTCGAATTCGGGTTCCTCATCTATTTGAATAGGTTCTGGAGGTTTGAGTAGTCGGGTTCCGGGTACCACTGGTTTCAGAAGTGACACATGAAAAACAGGGTGAATTCGCATATTAGCTGGTAAATCAAGTTTAACCGCTACTGGGTTAATTATTGCCGTAATAGAATAAGGTCCCAGATATTTTGGGTTAAAAGTTCGAGGCCCTTTGAGCGGTAAATGTCTGGTAGCTAACCACACTTGATCCCCAATCTGATACGGAGGTGCTTCACTCCGATGTAGGTCAGCAATCTCCTTGTATTTTCTCTTGGCTTGTTGTAAATGCGTGGTTGCCTCTTTGAAGGCTCGGGTAATGGTAGAATGCAGATGTTGTACTGCGGGCACTCCGAGGTTCTGAGGTGAGTCGAGGTTTGAGGTTCGAGGGTGATGTCCAAACAAGGTATAAAAAGGACTATGGCCAGTTCCAGAGTGTACCGAATTATTATATGCGTATTCGGCTATCCAAAGAATGTCTTTTCAGTTGCTTTCAGATTGCTGTAACATACACCGTAAGTACTGCTCAAGGTTCTGATTTGTCCTCTCGGTCTGACCATCGGTCTGAGGGTGGTGACTGGTCGATAATCTTACGTCTATTTGTGCCATTTGACAACATTTGCGCCAGAAGTGGGAAATGAATTGGCTTCCCCGGTCAGAGATTAGTATAGATGGGAATCCATGTAGCCGAACAATATTTTCGAGGAATTCTTTGGCTAGGACAGAAGCTGAAGGTAAACCTTTCAAAGGAATGAAGTGGGCCATTTTGGAAAACAAATCCACAATTACCAGAATGGTATTGTATCCCGAACAAGGAGGCAAGTCCGTAATAAAATCCATTGATAGGGTGTGCCAGGGTGCTGGCGGTATGTCTAGAGGTTGAAGGAGACCGGCTGGTCTTTTCTTTTGACCTTTATTTTGGGCGCAAACACCACAGGACATCACAAAAGATTTAACATCTTTTCGCCAAGAGGGCCACCAGAATTGTCGTTTCACCTTTTCCATTGTCTTGGCAATACCGGGGTGTCCCTCTATTAATGTATCATGATAATCTGAAATAACTAGTTCGTGTAAATCCTTGTGCGGCAGGAATAAGCGTCCTTGGTAATAAGGTAAACCATTATCTATGGTAAAGTCTGATCCTTTTTGTATCCAATCCTGTAGGACTGTAGGGTCCAGGAGTTGTTTCACTCTGACTTGAATGTCTTCAAGCGTCTGTAACAAAGTCATGCCTAGAATTCTCTGTTTGGGAATTATTGGTACTGGTTCTGAGTTTGTATCAGATTCTCCCATTCCAATTCGGGATAAGGCGTCTGCTTTGCCGTTCTTGCAGCCAGGTCGATAGGTAATCACGAAATCAAATTCAGCGAAAAACAAAGCCCATCGGAGCTGCCGTGATGACTGAGCGTTGGCGGTTTTCAAATACTGTAAATTCCGGTGATCACCGTGATGGTATGTCGAGCGCCAAGCAGGTAATGCCGCCAGGCTTTAAAAGCAGACTTTATGGCTAACAGTTCTTTGTCAGTGATTGCGTAATTAATCTCTGGTGGCGAGAATTTTCTGGACCAAAATGCTACGGGATGCAGTTGGTTGGTTTCAGGATCTCTTTGAGACAGAACTGCTCCTATGGCTAGGCTGGATGCGTCAGTTTCGACGACATACGGGAGATCTGGACGTGGGTGTTTCAATATAGGTGCGGAGGTAAACTTAGCTTTTAAATCCTGGAAGGCCTGCTCGGCTTCTTCAGACCATTCAAAACGTTTATTTTTCCTCAAGAGTGCAGTAATGGGTTGTACTATGCGTGAACATTTCGGGATAAACCTGCGATAGAAATTGGCAAAGCCGAGCATGCTTTGAACCCCTTTTACAGAGCTAGGTGATGGCCATTTGAGGATGGCATCCACTTTTCTTGAGTCCATTCGGACTCCTTTGGGTGTCAGGATGAAACCGAGAAACTCAACTTCTGTGGTATGGAAAACACATTTCTCCAGTTTAGCAAATAGTTTGTGTTGGCGCAGTTTTTCCAGAACTGCCCTAACCTGTTTTCTGTGATCAGGTTCCGAAGAGGAGTACACTAGAATGTCATTGATATAGACGACAACACAAACATCGATGAGTTCCCGAAGGACATCATTCATGAAGAATTGGAAGGCAGCAGGCGCATTGCACAACCCGAAAGGCATTACCTGGTATTCGAATAATCCATATTTTGTACGGAAGGCTGTTTTCCATTCGTCGCCTTCTTTTACTCGCACCAGATGATATGCCCCCCGGAGATCTAACTTGGTGTATATGCAAGCGTCCTTCACCTGGTCAAGGAGTTCAGGAATCAGAGGCAGAGGATAACGGTTTTTAACCGTTATCTGGTTCAATGCGCGGTAATCGATACAAGTTCTAAGGTCGCCTTCTTTTTTAGGCACGAAGAACAAAGCCGAGGATGCCGGGGACTTTGACGGGCGAATAAAACCATTGGCGAGGTATTGATCCAAATATTGTCTCAAATGCAGGTTCTCAGGTTCGGTAAGGGCATAAATCCTGCTACAAGGGGGTTGTGCACCGGGCACCAGATCGATTTGGCAATCGTACGATCGGTGAGGAGGTAACGTGTTGGCCTGTTCCTTTTGGAAGACGTCCTGAAAGTCCTGGTATTCTGGAGGTAATTGCATGAAGGCAGAGGTTACAGATGCTAGATTAATCTTCAGGTTTTCTGGGTAGCATGTTTGTGCATAATCCGGGAAGGTTATTCTCTTAGCTCGCCAATCAATTTGAGGATTATGGGCCTCATTACACGGAAGGCGGTGATCCAGGGTGCTATTAGCACCCTGGACCATGCCGGTAAATTACCGGCACCGCCTTGGCGGAAAGGGGATTTACCGCCCCATTCCAAGGTTGGTGGGGCGGTAAATCCCCCTTCCGCCATTGCCCTTCCCCATTCCCATTTCTGCCCCATAGGGCTCTATGGGAATGGGGAAGGCGCTAATTACGGCACCGCAATTTTGCGGTGCCGTAATTAGCTCCGAGGTCCCTTAGCGGGTTGGTTTTTAACGCCTGCAAAAGGCAGGCGTTAAAGCACCAACCCGCTAAGGGACCTCGTAGTAAGGCGGTAATGATTAACGGTCACCGTTACCATTAACGGTGGCCGTTAACCATTACCGCCTTCCGTGTAATGAGGCCCTATGTGTCTCTAACCAAGGAATTCCAAGAATAACCTGAAACTGTGGAGCCTTGATTATATCAAACACAACTGCCTCCCGATGGCCGTCAGGACCAATAAGAGTCACCCCAGTAGTGGAATGTGTTACCGGTCCAGAGGCAATTTCAGTTCCATCAACTGTGGTGATGACATCTTTGTTGGTTTTAGGACGGAGAGGGAGGTTAATCCTAGAGGCCAATTCACAATCCACATAGTTTCCAATAGCCCCACTATCGATGTATGCCTTTATTGCATGCAACCGCTTAGGCTTTTCTGGATCTACGAGAACCATTGGCACAATGAAATGCGAGGTCTGAGAGTTGGTTTTCAAGCTCGGCAAGCGGACCCCTACGCTTGTCGGGCTGAGTCGTTTCCCGAAACAGAGTCTTCATGGCTTTTATCAGCGGCTCCTACCGCTTTTCGGGGCGGTTTTGCCGGGCAATCTCGTAGAAAGTGTCCAGAGTTCCCACAATAAAGACATAATTTTAACTGCCTCCTCCTTTCTCGTTCCTTTTGAGTTAAGGGTTCTTCAACCCCTCCAATTTGCATGGGCTCAGAGACATCAACTCCCTTGGGGTTAGCGTGGGTCTTGACCAACACCCTGGTCTCAAACCTGGACCGATCTGTTTTTCTGTTTTGAAGTATGTGATCCAATTGGACCACTAAGTCTATATATTCTGTGCATTCTTGGGGCGGATTTACAACTTGGGCCAAGACATCTTTAAGTTCTCCGCGTAGACCTCGATAAAATAACGTGACTCTTTTATCCTCTGGCCATCCCGTTTCCACAATTAGTCTATTAAAGGTTGCAATATAAGATAGGAGGTCCTGATTGCCCTGTCGCAGGGATAGAAGTTCGTCATCCAGAGCCTGCCCCTGAGAGTGTCGAGCAAATAACCTTTCCATGCTTGCTTGAAATCCTTGAAAATCACGGAGAATCGGGTCATCTTGAATAACCAGTGGAACTGACCAATCGGCAGCGCAGCCGCTGAGATATGACAATACAAAGGCTACTTTGGTCTGATCATTAGGGAAGGCCCCAGGTCTGCATAGGAAGTGCAAACGACACTGATTCATGAATACGGCGAATCATTTGGGGTCCCCAGCAAAGCGTTCAGGTGGGGCCAGTGGCATGTTTCCAGGTAGATTAATCTGCACAGGGTTACTGGGAACCACAGGAGCGGGGTTCCCTCCGGAACAGGGTAGAGGAGTTTGTCCAGCTTGACCTTGCAAAAGCTGTCTGGCCAGGTCATCAGTTCTTTCCTTTGATATTATTAATTCCCTCTTGAGGGCATTAGTCTCTTGACGAGCGGCATGTACTTCGGCCCGTAATTCCCCCAGTAATTGGGCCAACTGATCATTCTCAGAAGTTTCCATAGCGCCTGGGTGGGAATTTGTAGGAAGGCTTCGCGTTCTGTAACGCTCACCTGACTCCCACGGGGGCGCTGGCCTGGTTCACGCTGCTGTGACCTCGTCTAAGGTGATGCGCAGGGTTCGGAAGACGGACTGGACCGGGCCCCAGATCTGGCTTGTCTGACTTGCAGAAGTATCCTTCTTTAGGTGAGAATAGGGGGTTAACTGTCTGCGGGGTAATGCAATCGGCCTCCCACTTACCCCTCTCACCCTCCTCAAAACCCTTCTGTGCTTCCCCGTAGCGTCTCACCTTAGGGTCTGGAAGGACGAGCTCTCCATCCTGCTTCTGATGCAGGGGCGCGTTGGTATCCAGTTACGTCACTGGATTTTCGGATGGGTGAGAACCAAACTTGCTTGGCTTCCAGGTAAGTTTTTTTATAAGTGGTTCCCCTTGTGTCCATGCATTAATGTTCTAATGCTAGTGTCTTTTCCCCATAGGGGCCGGGGTACGGAATGCCGGGGAACAGGCACCGACCCGAGGTGAGCAGTGAAATCCTTGTGGAAATCAGGTAAGTCTTTAATGAGTGTTTTGGTAATGTCTTTTCATTCACTCATTAACGATGATGTCTTTTTCCCCTTAGGGGCCGGGGTGCGAAAATGCCTGGATGCGGCGCGGACCCGAAATGAAAAGGGAATGACCCAACAGGTAAGTCTTGACATGGAGTTTTAGCTTCCCTTTTCCCTTCTTTCTCTCACCTTTGTTCTTGTCTTTTTCTCCCTAGGCGCGGGGGCGCGACTGCGAATCCGGATGGTCGCTGCTGAACATGGAGGCGCCCTGTAAAGGTGAGTAGAATGCGGCGCTGCAGCGATCGATGCGATATGCTTTTAAAAATAAATGTCTTCCTTTTCAGGATTGTCGGCGAAATGTCTCTGGGATGCAGATTTAGCAGGTGAGGCCTTTTCCTTCTTCTGTTCTCTTGTTCCCTTCCTTTGCAGGTGATTCAGGATGCTGCAGGTGTGGCAGAAGTCAAGATGCAGGAGCAGACACGGTGAGCGTCCAGCTGCTAGATGCAGAACAACACGAAGCACGAGTGGCTGATCGGGTGTGGTTTAAATAGCCTTGGAAGAAGTTCCTAGAATGTGTCCTTCCTCCAATCAGGTATGTATCCTTCCCCGACCACGCCCGGGTGGTAAATGAGTCCCACAGGTAAAGTAGTTCCTTTCAGGCCTCAAGGAGGCCGGGGTTCTGCAGCATGGTCTGCATCAGGTAAGTGCACCCAAACACTTTCATAATGAGCCTGGCGCCTATGGCGCCAGGACTGACGTTTTCTATGAGCCTGGCGCCATAGGCGCCAGGACGCTGTCCAAAGGGCCCCTATAAGGGGTTGCTGGGACCTTCCCCGGGGACTTGATGTCCGCTTTCGGGGACGCAGGGCCTGAGCCGGCTCCCCGGGAGCGGGCCTCGTGACACAATGTAAGACAATGGAATTATTAAGACGCTGGTGTTGGTGGCCTTCTATGCACTAGGATGTTACGGAACACATTTAATCTTGTTCAGTGTGCGCCCAAGGTAAGGGCAGCTCCGCTAAACCCATAGGTCTACTACAACCACTACCTGTTCCGGCTCGGCCGTGGGTCATGATTACAATGGATTTCATTGTAGAGCTACCGCTGGTTGGAGGCTATGATACCATTTGGGTGGTAGTAAACTGCTTTACTAAATTAGCACTCTTTGTACCATGCAAAGGTCTGCCCTCTGCTCCTGTTCTTGCGGAGAAATTCTTGCGTGATGTATTCAGATTTTTTGGTCTCCCGGAAATCATAATATAGGATTTAGGAGCACAGTTTACTGCACGTTTCTGGAGGTATCTTACACAGTCATTGGGAATCGACGATAGGTACTCTAGCGCCTACCATCCTCAAACTGATGGCCAGGCTGAACGACTAAATGCCACTCTAGAACAATAACTAAGATGCCTTATTTTACAACACCAGGAAACATGGTTGGCCGTCCTAATGATGGCGGAGTTCGCATACAATAACTCCACCCATGCATCCACAGGTACTTCACCGTTTTTTGCTCTGTATGGACAGCATCCCCGTACCCTGCGTTTGGATCCCAGATCCACGTCTGAGAATCCAGCTGTGCAGGAATGTATCTGAGACTTGGCCTTGCTGCACGGTCAGGTCATGCACCATCTGGTACAGACCCGAGATCAGACGAAAAAGTATGCTGACCATCATCGAAGGGGTGCGCCGTCATATGCACCTGCCATGAGAGTTTGGTTGTCTACCAAGAACCTTCGGATTCCTGGTCGGAGGTGTCTCATACCTCGGTTTGTGGGTCCCTATGTGATCAAAGAGGTTATTAATCCTCTGGTCTTGAAGTTGGAACTTCCCTCTGCCTGGAAAATACACCCACTATTTCATGTGTCCCTCCTTAAACCCTGTTCAGAGCAAACTAGGTTGCCCGTCCGCCCCCCCCCCCCGGTTTTGGTGCAGGATGTGGAGGAGTATGAAGTCAATGCCATTCTGGACACCAAGCTGTGTCGTGGTACTAGGCTTTATCTGGTAGACTGGAAGGGGTACGGTCCTGTGGATCGTACCTGGGAGCCTGAATCCTATGTACAAGCTCCGGCCTTGTTAGCTCGTTTTCTGGCCTGCAGGGGTGTGGGGGTGTCTTTGGGGGAGGAAACTGTCAGGAAACGACCACAGACGCTCTCACATCTTGGAACACGTCACCGCAGTGTACCTCAAGGATAACCCGTGAGCATTACAAGAAGGGGATTAGCTCCGCGAGGCGGGTCACGTCATGTTCCTCGATAAGGCTTCCCCTGACGCAGCATGACACCGTCCTTCTGTGCGTGCTGGGGGTTGCCATGGTGACAGGGGCTAAACAGGTTACGTCTTGTGGTGACACAGTTACGTCAGCACTCACGTGGAACATCACGTGTCTCGGGTTGCTGCAATAAAGCCCCGCCCATAGCAATGGACAAACGCTTCTGATCCGATCCCGTTGTTTTGCTCTGGCATTAGCGATTTGTTTGTTTGGTGTTCTTCGTTCTTCTGTCCTTTGGCCTGCATTTTTGGACGTAGCTCTTGCTCAACCCTTGGCAATGTAATTGACCTCTTGTTTTCGACACAGACTGTTTCCGACCTGTTTCTGTGCTCTGATTCTGCAATCTGATTCATCCTTGGTAACTGACCCGGAACGTCTCCCCTTCTGCTTTTGGATTTTGGATTCTGGATTTGGTCAGGACTTTGGGAACTGCATTTCAGGACTACAATTGGGCGTCCTCATGCCGGCGGTGTGAGGGCTAAGTGCTGGACTAGAGATTGCCTACATAGCACTTTGGGACTCTAGGCGTCCTCGTGCCGGCGGGCTAGTTTTGCTTGGTTCTTCTCATCAGGAAAAGACTGTCCGGCGTTTTCCCATCTGCAACGTCGTTCATCCAGTTCAAGAAACCTACATGTAACCTATGAAAGTCACAGTGTTATATCTGGTAAGTGCTGGTAAAGTGATCTGAACTGGTTGGTGATATTTAGTGATTGTCAGGCATTTATCCCTCACATCTATATTTTGTCCACAGGCTGGTTTTGTACACCCTCCCGACTACCTATTCCAACATCATTGTCTCTGTCACTTCAGGGAGTGTGCTTCGTTATTCCCAGGTTATTCTCTTCCCTACTGTTCCTGGTCTGGTATACACATTTCAATTCTGTATTAACCTAACCTTATCCTTTGCAGCCAGCGGGTTCCTGGGTGTCCAGTCCTCTTCTGATCAATATAACCCTCAGTCTGTCCTTTGGTACTCTGGAGGGTTACATTGGTAGGGAGATATCGTCTGCTACACGACGAGCTCAAGTCTCCTACCACTACTGAATACAAGGTTAATCTGACACAAAGAAACTGCCAACACTACTAAAACTACTTCTGTGGTCAGGTTTGTAAAGTCGTTTGACTTCCAACTACTTCAGTATTGACTACTTCTTTTGGAAAGACAAGAAACACATTGGTGCTGTTTATTCCACTCTTGTGATTGACACATGTACTGCAGGTTGTGCTCCTCTCCTTCTGAATGTTTTCTATCTGAAAGGCTGCTCCCCTGCCACTCTTGAGTTCCCACTCTTACATCAATCAAATGCTGAAAATGGCTTTCTCTCACACTTGCTCTTCTTGGGCTTAGCCAATGCTTGTTTGGTTCTTTTTCAACTATTGCCCTCTTCTCACTCTGGCCATAACGTTCACAATCAACTTGCCTCTTTATTGCCCTCTCTTAGTTTTGGTAATGATGATTTTTATTAGCTTGTTTTAATATTGTCCTCTTTTGGCTTTTGCAATACTGGTTCTTGTTAACTGGCTTTAGTGTTGTCCTTTCTTGGCTTTGGCAATTACTCAGCCCTTTACAAGTATAACTGCAATCTTCTTGTCCGCTCCCACAGTTCTTAATCTGCCACTTAAGCTTCTTTGAATCAGTTCGGTATTTAAAGTTAATATGATTATGCCCCTTTAACTTCGTATCATCAGTTCGGTATTCAAAGCTATTGTTTGTGCCTAACGGGTGATTATAGAGCCTTCTGGGGTCACATAATAACAGTGAACTCACCGGGTGCTGCACACGTGTCTGCTCACTCCACTGCCTCTATGCCTTCTGCTTCTTCTGCTGCGCTCCATGCGGTGAACTGCTTCTCTTCAACTCCTGCGGCCTGCGCCGGTCGGGAGAGGAGATTTCCTCACCAGCCACCAGAGCATGAATTCACAGGGGAAAGCCTTTTAAATTCACGCTTCCCACCGGCAACTTCTGCATTCATGGCCATCAAAAGTGTTAAGGCTTTCCACAGCAATGCTTTCCACTGCTCAACCTCTGCATACAAAGTCTTTAAGTTTGGAGACCCTCTCAGGACCGACATCTGGCACGGGCTATAGGAGCAGCTTTTCAGCTTCCTCTGCTACCACTGCAACGTGGAGTCACTGCAGACACTCCAGCTTCTACTACTCCTAATGGCCTGTACCTGAGGAGGCCCTTTATACTCACCAGACTCTCTCAGGCGTGGGTCACTGGGATCACTGGACTGCACCTTAGGTTTCCTTTCCCCAAGATATCAGCTTATCCAGCTTGCTAACTCACAATCAGTTCCAGTCTCTTAACATTCAAAACCAACCAGTTCTAGGTCAACTTTACTCTCCTTCTGATTCCTTATCTTCACCTCTGCAATCTCTTTCATATGTGAAGATCTGTATTGCTCCTCGTTTCTCACCGACAGGGTATCCTCGGTCTAAGTGCAGTTGTCGGACCACGCGGTCCACCGACTACAGGTCACACAACCGATAACCCTAGGCTTTCTTGCCCACAAAGGTTTTTCTGTCACTGCACCTGTGTTCTGGTTCACATTCACTTTGGTTTCTCCTTGCCGGTCTCTTGGCTTTGCCACAATGCGTTCTTCTCCTTGCCAGTCTCTTGGTTTTGCCACAATGTGTTTTTCACCTTGCCAGTCTCTTGGCTTTGCCACAATGTGTTCTTTCATACAATTCACTCCATGGTTCTCACTTTCCTTCACCACATTACTTTTGCACTCTTCAGTAATGTTCATTACTTGCTTTCACTTTATTCCATAAGATTCGTTCTTGGTCTCTCAGTATTTATTATGTGTGCTTCACACATGCCTGCATTCCATTCATAGGCTGATAAACGCTTTCTTTCAGGTCGGTGTTCAAAATGATGTAATTCACGTTCTTTTGCTTATAGTCCAACTTGCTCGTATTGTTCAATACAATCCATCACTTTGAGTGCACTTTTAATCCATACATGCCAACATTCTGTGACCAAAAATCTGTAAGAATCTTAAAGTTTCAAAAATAGTCAGGCGAGGAGGTAGTGGTAGGAATAGGGCGCGTCAGCAGCCCATTGTCATTGAATGAGCCCGCCGCTGTGGGTGCATTCAATGACAATGAGGCGCCTGCCATGCCTTCTGCCACCACGCCAGCTTGGGGAAGCCCTTGAAAGATTCCCCCGAGTTGGCATGGTGGGGGGCTAATGGGGCCTTTTGTGAAAGGCACCCGCAGCGGAGGGGTGCCCTTAGCCCACCACCGTGGGCGCCTTTTACATCAAAAGCCTGCATGCTGCGCCTTCTCCCGCTACGGCAGCTCTGGGAAGCCCTTGAAAGACTCCCCCGAGCTGGCGTGGTGGGGGGCTAATGGCGCCTTTTGTCAAAGGCACCCGCAGCGGAGGGGCGCATTTAGCCCACCGCCATGGGTGCCTTTGACATCAAAAGCCTGCATGCCGCGCCTTCTCCCGCTACGCCAGCCTAGGGGAGCCCTTGAAAGACTCCCCTGAGCTTTTCGCGGGCACATTTTTCTTTTTTTAAAAATCGTTATTTGGTGCCAATAAATCGGTAGGCGGTAGGACTGCATAAAAAGCGGTATCCTACCGCCGAAATCGGTAGGATTGTCAAGTATGTTAATCGCATCTCTATTTCGGCTCAATCAGCAATAACATTTGGCTTCTAGTAACCTCCGGAGTGCCCCGCCACGAATGTTCCCACTGATGCATTCACCAGTCCTTGGCGGTTCCTCTGGGCATCTTCTCTCTACTCGCTCATTGCTCTGTGCATACTTCTCTGCAGCGTTGCAAGCAGTGCTTGCACTTTGGAAATCTCTCAATGTGTTGCCGGCAGCTCTGCTCAGCAGTCGCAGATGCTGCCGGTAGCTTGCAGCACTGGGGTTTCTTCTGTGCCTCACAGCTCTGGCTGTGGACACCCGACCAAAAAGGCCCGGACAGCTTTGCCTCATTTACGGCCCGCTCGGTCTCCTGCGTCACAGTCTCTCCTGAATAATTGCTGGCGTCCTGGCCTCCAGGCAGGACCCTCCTTGGCAGCGCTTTCTAGACAGGATTTCTCTCCATGCAGGCCTACACCTCTCGGCCGAACTTCTCTCCTGCTGGTCTCCGCTTCCTGATTTTTGGCTCCACCTTTTATGCACCTGCGACCTAGTAACAGGCTGCAGGTGTGAGCCCTTAAGTCCATTTGCCTGACCATAATTACTGGTGTTCTCTGGACATGTCTGACCCTCACAACAGTTTTCAGGCCACTTCCTCGTCTCAGTACCAGAGGGGTGTAATGACATGGTAGTGTGTACCACTCCTACTCACCTTTCCCTCATGCCAGTACTAGAGGGGTATGACTGAGGGAAACTATGCACAAATCCTTGTGGTTTTTGTGTTATTTTGACATGATGATTTCCTGAAATAACATTAGAATGGTAATATGTGTTGATCTTCCTTGAATAATAACATGTCCACCTAATTAGCCTGTTTCTAGTTTAAATACATTGAGGGCATTTTCCAGGTTACTCTTGAAATTCAGAAAATGGGAACAGATGGCAATATCCCATAAAGGTTGCTAGGACTGAATGTTCATCGTGAAATGGACATGGGGGATACTGTATCTCACCCAAGGACCCCTCCCTTCCACTCCCCACGCCCTCCTCTACCCAGGTGCTCCTCCCTCGCATATCCACCCTCAGAGTTGGGATCCAAAGGCGATGGCCCTTCCCTGGCCACCTGAGCAGAGGACATTGGGGAAAAGGGGGTGAGGATGCCCTCAGGTTCCTCATAGTGCCTTCCAGCACGCTGCTCTGCAACTGGACGTTGCAACATCGGTGGCAGCTTCCCTGGCGTATGGCCAACGCCACACGATGGAAATTAGCATACCGGGTTATTTAAAGGACTCCAGCACTGGACTCTGTGCGTCTCAGCTGATTTGGTGACTGGCATTCTGTTTCTCATGTTCTTCTATCTTCTGGACCACAAACCCATGGCTTATTGGACTCTGGACTGCCCTTGGATTTTCCCTTATTGGACTTGGTGAGTTGGTCACTGGAACTTCTGTCATTTGGATTAATTGGATATTGTGGCTTCAAAACTCTAGTGGAACTGTCCTTTGTATTTGCTGTTTTTGGACTTTGGTTTCCCCTGCCCCTAGTTGCACCCTTGTGCCACTTGGGGTAGGTCCTCCTTGTCCCCTGTGTGCTCTTATGCTGCCGGGAATCATCCTATACTTTTGTTCCCCACACCTTCTTTACCCATCTATGAAATAGGTGTGTCATAAGACTGAAGAAAGTGGGGGATGATGGGGGTCAAGTGTACTGATTCTGTTTTCTGTACTGGTTACATATTTAAACCTTGTTTTTGTTTACAGCTATCGAGTGCCTGGCGGTGCCGTTCCTGTTCCACCTTTTGTCCCATTGGTTGGTTAGGGAGTATTATAGTACTTTCTCTGGCTAGTCCATGCGGAAGAAGGTTTTTAGTTCACCTGGGACAACATTTGTGACAGTCTGAGAAGCCCTTTTTCTGTCCAACATGAACAAACATGGATGCCACTGAGCACCCGGCGGTTGATCTAATTCAGGCCATAACATCACTTAGTACAGGCATGACAGCTGCAAAGCCGACATACACCAACGGTTGGATGCAATCCATAGTGGGCGCCATCCACTTCCTCCTCCTCCTCTTGCTGCTGAATTTGAGGATATTGCCCCTGTGGTTCCAACTCAGCCTGACGGTCGCCCGGCGGCTGCCCCTCAAGCTTTGGTATATGTACCCACACCGTTTTCCATTGGCTTCCCCAGAACGATTTACAGGGGACCCACAGAAATGTTGTACCTTCCTTAGCCTGTGCAAATGGCACTTTCTGTGTAGGCCCCTGGCTTTTCCAGACTCAACCACAAAGACTGCCTTTACCATGTCCCATTTAGGGGCTTATGAAGGCATCATGAAGCAAGACACAGACAACAGATTCAAAGCTCAAACAGAATTCCTTTATTAACTCAAATGTCAGGATGGATGAAGGCCTTACTTGCCTTATACAGAGGCAGGATTTCCCTACCTGAAAGAAACTACAAAAGGTCTGAGTCAGAAGTCTGTCTGTGTCCAACACCTACCTTGCTCTCACAACTAAAGCTAAACAATGTGTAGGGTTGTCAGCAATAAAATAAATGCAGCCTCATTACGACCCTGCCGGACTGGAAAGAACGGTGGTGGTAAATCCGCCACCACCGTTCTTTCCAGACCAGCTGATTAAGAGTCCTGCAGGCGGGAGGTGTCACTCCGCCAGGTCTGACCTGGCGGGTTTAACACCACCCGCCTGCAGGCAGACATGGAAACACTGGCACCATTACAGCATGGTGCCAGTGTTTCCACTTCCCCATTCCCATGGAGGCCTATGGGACTCCATGGGAATGGGGATTAACAGAATTCCGCCTCCGGAATTACCCAGTCACCAGGGTTGTAATGCCCCGGTGATTCCGGCAATCACGGAGGCGGAATGGTAATACGTGTCCGGCAGTAACCTGCCGGATTTTCCGGCACGGTCACTGCCGGACTCGTAATGAGGCCCATGGTGATCGAAATAAAGTTCTGAGCTTCTTCCAGCTCCTAGCTTACTTTTCAACTCCCCTTCCCCAAGTTCAAGAAAGTTCCACAAAACTCTCGGGATTACCTTTCCCAAGTTAAAAACAGTTCCACATATCCTTGGGGTTCCCTTCCCCAAGTTCAAGACAGTTCCCCAAACCCTGGGGTTCCCTCCACCAAGTTCAAAGCAACACACTTCCAACGAAAAGGATCTTGAGGTTCCCGTCTGCAAGACAGCACTAAAGTTCATTAAGTCTCAGGTTTCCCTTCCCCAAGACTTCAACTTGCCAACTTATACTTAGTCTTAGTTTCTCAATGTTCAAAATAAATCGGGATCATCTTGACACTCCTTCTGGATTGGTTTAACAGTTCAGTCTGATTACTCCAACAATGGTTCTTGGTTTACTTCAACAATCTCTTTGACTTTCACAATTGAGGGTTCCCTGGTCTGGGTGCAGTTGTCAGACCACACGATTTACCCATTACAGGTCGCACAACCAGGAACCCTAGGCTATTTAGCCCACACAGGTTCTTCTGTATCTGCCCCTGTGTGAATGGTCACACTCACTTGGCTTCTCCTTGTCAACCTCTTGGCTTTACTACCATATGTCACATATCCTTTGCCAGTCATTGACCTTGCCACACTGTATTCATGCATAAAGTTCACTTCAATGTGGTTTTATTCCTCCACCACCTTGCTGTCATACTCTCTTGCAACCTTCCATACTTGCTTTCTTGTCTCGTATGTTGCTTTCAAATAGGCAATATCGGAATTTCACATTTATTTGTCATCAGGTTGTAGCATTGACCATTACGTTTTCATTCAGTTCGGTATTCAATATTGGTGATTGTTTACTTTGCCACTTTATTTTCTCCCAACCCATGACTTTTGGTTTGTTTCATTGTGCGTATGCTGTTTTATTCATTCAGCATTTAATTTGCTTCCCCATAGCCCCCAAGAGTGCCCTAGTTCGAGTGACTTTCCCCCTTCACTCACCGGTCCCTGGCATTCCCTCCGGACACCTGTGCTGTTCCATGTCGCCTCTGCCTGCTGTCGTTCCTTCAACCGTAATTCCCACTCGCACATCAAATTTGATTCTGGCAGCTCTGCTTCCTCTCTGCAGATGCTGGTGGCTATTTTGCTTCCTTTTCCTTGCCCTGGCTATGTATCTCCAACCACGGAGGCTCCCACACCTGTGGTTTTCTTATGGCCCAAGTTCCCTGGGATCCACAGTTCCTCTGGATCGTCTACCGGTGTCCTGGCTCTCCTGCAGGACCCACCACGGCTGCCTCCTCGTAAACAGGATTCCTTGCTGGTCCCTTTGCTGCTGGGCCCTTACCTTCTTCTACACCTGCAACCACTTGACAGGTTTCAGGTGTGAGTTCCCAATTGTAATTGCCTGGCTGCAATTAGAGGAGAACTTGGGACATGCCTGACCTATACAATAGGCCTCTTCCTCATCTCAGTACTAGAGTGGTCAAATGACTTACTAGGGTTCACTACTCTCAAGTCGCCTCTTCCTCGTCCCAGTACTGCAGTAGGTTGAATGTGGGAAAATGAGGGGAGATGTTTTGCAATAGCCCATAAAGGCCGGGGAGGGTTAGGTTGGTTCTCTTAAGGGAAAGGGGGGATACCATGTCTCGCCTGTGGGTACCCTCCACCCAGGTGATCTTCCCTTGCTTCTCCATCCACAGCATCAGGATTCAAAAGCGAGGGCCTTTCCCTGGCCACCTGAGAAGAGGATCTAGGGGAGTAGGTGTGAGGAAACCCTCAGGTTTCTCACAGGGTATAGCAGCTACTTGGGCTAATCCTTTATTAGAAGGTAACAGCCCCATTCATTACGACTTTGACCTTCTGGCAAGTGAAATGACCAAGGTCTTTGAAAACCACTTTAAGGCCTAAGCTTGTGATTTACAGCTTTTCGAATTTACCCAAGGTAAGAGCAGACTTCTGGATTACATAACACAGTTTAATCAGTTAGCCGCTGAGACAGCTTGGCCAGAATAGAAAAAAGCAGTGGTATTTGTGATGTACCTGATGGAGTCATCACTGATTTCTCAGCGGCAACCTCCTCCCATGTGGCCACGGGCCGGCAGCCGCTACATGATCCTGACGCTGGGGTGGCTGTTTGAGGGAGGATCAAATGGGAGGAGACGACCTTCGAGGAGATGTCATGGATTTGTCGTGTGAGACATGGCGTCCCCCATTCTCCCTTGAAGGTAACCTTCCCATATCCAATACTCTTATGGCCTACTGTCATACATCTACTCATTCCCCTCTAGAGAATAGGGAAACCCATTTGCCCAATCATGTAGAAGAATCAAACCAACTTTGGAATACCTTGAGAAACAGTTTAAAAAACTTGTTTAAGTTATCAGAATACGTTTATAACACTGGACACCATTTTCCAGAATTCTCAAAATACTGAGATGAAGAAGATCAATCAAAGAATGCAGTTTGAAGGAGACCACAAGTCCAGCGAGCCCTCTAGTGTTCGCTCACATTCACCTGAGCCCAGGAAGTTCAAAAGGCAGAGGCAGAAAGTCTGCGATGTCTGCTGCTGGTGGGAGAGAGCAAAACCTCTCAGAGAGAACCGGGAAGGTGAAAGGATGGAGACAGTGTGGTGGGTCCAGGAGGCTCAACAACGAAACGAGAAGAAGCTGCTACTCCAGGATACAATGTGGGAATGGCAAGAGCCGGTGAGGGACTCTGGGTTGTTCGTAGGTAGTCCACAGCAGCTCTTCAAGTACTGGAGCTGAGAAGGAAGCAGACCCGGTCCGTGGAAGCCGAGGAGAGACGGAGGAAAGAAGCAGACATGGTCGCAACCAGGAAACAAGCAAAAATCCTTTACCACTGACTGTGGGAGAATCCAGGAACACCATTCAGAGCTGGTGAGTCCCCCCAAAGATAGTAAGGACCCCAGCATGTTTGCAACAACACCTTTCACAGCTAATGGTATGCAATTTAACAGAGAGATAAAAAGAAAGTGAAGAAAGTACACGCTATTTGAAGCAAAAGGGACTCAGTATAGCACCTTTACGAATATGTGAATGGGTGCAACGCAAGCACATAAAAAACCAGAGTTATATAATATATCAAGATTATACATTATGGAACTAAGTTGATACGCAGTTCTGGAAAAGTTCAAATGCCCATTACTACAAGTGTGTGAGAACAAGAAGCCCTTGCAGGAGAGTATACCAGGCAATTACAAGTGTATAAGACTAAGAAGCCCTGGCAGGACAGTTTATCAGGCAGTTAAAAGTGTGTGGATGCAAGAAGCCCCGGCATGAGAGTACACTGCTATAACAATTCAGAGCACAAGCTGCACAGAAGTTCTGAGGGGAAAAATCAGGACTAGACAAAGGATTGTGCTAAACAGGAGAAGAGAAAAGAGACTCAGTGATAAAGGAAATCAAGTTTGTTTTGTAAAGGTAACTGTTGGCCAAGGAAGGCCCAGAGAACTGTTATTTGTAAACTCCTCAAGAACAATGAAGAATCCAGGGGAAGGGAACCACCCTCTGGAACAAGGCACGTTGTTCTTGAAGATCTTTCTGTTGAAGTCATTCATTATTTCTTTTATGAACACTTTGCAGGATGATCACCTGGGAAGATACAGGGCCCACGGTGGTGAGGCGATTCCGTGGGATGAGGCATTGTATTTTTCCTCTTGAAGGAAGAGTCTTACAAAGGTCATTTTCATGTCCCTAACACTCACATTAGATCTAGGTTTGTGGACCCAAATATCGTAAAATCTGAACAAACTTTACAAAAAGAAAGATCTTTTTTGGTATCCCAAACTAAACACCTTCCTCACTCCCAAGAGTATAATGTAAAGGAATACGGAAATGTCTTTAGTAAACTACCTTCCTCTGTAACAGAAACCTCTTATTGTCCATCTTTTAGTAATGTTAAGGGAATTAAACCCACACTTAAAAGTAACTCTAATGTTACAACAGCTTACTTTGTTGAAGAGAACTACAAGTCCCAGAATTCCTGAAGGACTGAGACAACGAAGAGGTTTGAGGAGGAATGCAGGTGTGACAGGCAATTAAGCCTAGCCACCATTGCAGTACTCAGGCGATTGAATTGAGCCTAAAAGCCCACACCTGAAGGAACCTGGGAGGAATAAAAGGCCCCCTCAGGTGCAGGCAGAAGGAAGCAGTGGAAGAAGCTGGCCCATTAGCTGGAGTGCAGGCTGGAGCAGTAGAAGCAGTAAGAAGGCACACGGCTGGCAAACCAAGCAGAAGTGGCAGAACAAGAGGGATGCATGAACATGGAAACAGCACATTTCACCTGCGAGTTCTAACAGAGTCCTGTTCCCCCAAACTCTGACGTGCAGAGGCTTTGCAGCGGAAGACATGCAGGAGAGATCGTTTTCCACATGTGAGCCTGATTGCTGTGGTTGCCGAGCTGTGGACATGCAGGAGACTGAGGCCAGAAGCAATTGTCAAGCCAAGGGTCTCGGGAGTAAAAGGAGCTTCTTAAACATATGGCCGGACCGGAGACACCTGTTCAGGAGAAGGGTGTGGGTCCCCATTGAGCAAGAAGCAGAAGATGTTCTGGTGGAAGTCAGGAAAGCAGTGCGACCTGCAGAGCAAGTGTATAAGAAGCCGTTGAGTGAAGCACAGAGTTTTAATGCATTGTGTGTGCCTTGTCAGTGACAGTATCCAGCTCCTTGTTAACTCGCATAAGAGTTTAAGCGAGTAGAAGTTTTTCGTTGCATCTAAAATATTATGAACAATAGAAATGTAGCACATGCATATAACGTGAACAATCTCTTGCTCACATGAGAAGCTAACATTACTGAAATCCATTCTTCCCTTATTTAAAGACTGTTGCTATTAAGGGACGTAATTTCACCAAATAGCTAGGGGTAGCAGACATGGGCCCTCATTACAACCCAGGCGTTAAGGGGTTAACGGCGCCGTAAAAGGTGACGGCACCGTTAAACCCTTAACGCCTGATTACGAGGTCCCTTTGCGGGTGGCACTTTAACGCCTGCTTTTAGCAGGCGTTAAAAAACCAACCCGCAAAGAGACCTAGGAGCTAATTACGGCACCGTAATTTACGGTGCCGTAATTAGCGCCTTCCCCAGTCCCATTGAGCCCTATGGGGCAAAAATGGGAATGGGGAAGGGCCATGGCGGCATGGGGAATTACCGCCCCGCCAACCTCGGAATGGGGCGGTAATTCCCCATTCCGCCATGGCGGAGTCGGTAAGTTACCGGCATGGACCATGGTGCTATTAGCACCATGGTCCAACGCCTGGGTCGTAATGAGGGCCATGATATCAAATGACCCTTGACCTCTGATGCCATCACAGGAAGTGATGTAATTTGACCCCTCCACGAAGTGACATCACGGGACGCGGTGGAACACAACCTTTCGCCGCTTTACAAAATAGGAAGTGGCATCACATAGCATTGTTCCTTAGTACACTATATGAAAAATATGGTTACAATATCACTGTAATGTGATAGACATTTCATACAGGAATGGATCACCATATGTATCGTTAATATCAGTGTGTATAGGCCCATATTACCAAATTGCTGTGAATACAAGCAGACGTCCAAGGCCAAATGATAATGATGTATTATTATATTGCACTTACGCTTAAGCGCTTTATATAGAACAAATATACATACAATATCACCCTACCTGTGTTGGTACTCATTTATCAACCTCAGAAGAATGAAAGGCTGAGTTAGCCTTGCTGGGTTTTGAACCTGCGACCTGCAGATCACACACACGGCAGCAGCGTGCACTCAACAGACCACAGAGCTATCTTACCGGCTATAGTAAAATGAGCAATTACATGTCTGAATGTTCTCAAAGTCAGGAAGCAAATTGCACTCTGTAGTGGATACCATTAAACTGGTAACAGATTTAACAGCAGGCTAGGTCATCTGCAGGTCTGGTGCAAAGTTGGCCACATGTCAAGCCTGCATAGATCTACTTTTCAGGCTTCAGAGGTTGGCAAAATACAAGCCATTGGGAGGGCTCATAACCTTGTATTAAAGAATTTAGAGTAGTGCAGGGAAAGCAGCGCACTCACACGGCATCTCGTACTCTGGGCACTCATTACATCATACATTCTGAACAGCATGCCATGGAGATAGGCAGGGGCGTTGCTAGGGGAGGGCTAAGGGGGCTATAGCCCCTGATCTTTTGGTTGTAGCCCCGGATAGAATCTCGGGAGCTACAGCCAAAAGACCAGCTAGCCCCCAGTCCCAACAGTTCCGACATCAGCTTATCCCTGGGTCTTTTCCAGACCTAGCAACTCCCCTGGAGATAGGAAAGACAGACAAATTACAACAAAGCATTGACTGTGGCACAACGAAATCAAGGGCCACTTTATGTGCTATTGTCAAAATTTCTACACTGTACACAAGCTTTTAGGCAAAAGGATTTTGTCAAGTGACCGTGGACACCGAAATGGAATGTCTTTTGACGATCATAACAGATACAATGGCAGAAAAACTTGCAAAAAAGCTAAGTACATAGTCCGAAATAGTTGCATGTTCTACTCTAAATGCTTTTTGGACGTTTTTGTCTGCATTCTGAATTTGAGGTGTTTAAGAACAGACTAAATCAGTGACTCACCGTCTGAAGTGTGCCTGAAATAAACCTTTAATAAGTCTAGCAATTATTGTATAGAAATTCAGAAAGGCAAATATTTTGTTATTCTTTCTCATTTAAGGCCACTGCTCAAAGTGTTACACTTGTGGATCCCACTGTTTTTTTTTTAATGAGGCCCAAACAAGAATGCCAGCCACTCCAGAACAAAGTGCCACATGGCGCTGGCAACAGCCCAGGAGCTTCAATAAACTTTCTTTTTTTTAGGGGTAGCAAGGGAGACCACTGGGGTAGCAAGGCAGACCTCAGGGGTCACAGACGCGACTCCTGGTGACCCCCAAATGGCATCCCTGTTGCTATCTGAAGGAGTGGTCGCATGTCCCTAATTAAAGAGAGGACACACAATTGAGACCATTCCTGAATTCCTAACCTTGACAATACACGAGTTAAAAGTTTTAAAGTGTGAAAACCACATCAAAGAATGATCACGAGTACCTAATACCTAATACCTAATCATTATTCCCAGAGGGGACCTGAATTCTGTTTGTTATCTTTTCACGGGAATACAATTACATAACCATCTTTAATCCTTGAAAACTACTTCAAAGAGAGGTTGTGTGTACCTAATTGTGGTTTCTGCAGAGAGACTAAAACTTTTACTGTATCTAAAAGTGACATATCTTTCATTCAGGAGTTGTCTAAAGAGTTTAAACTTTTGAAGAGAAGAACAAGCATTGCCCAAGCCAGGAGGCACCCCATTGAAACCAACGTTTCTCAGAGTTAAAGAACAATCCAGCAATACTGTGAAGTTATTGAAAGTTAATTGGCCTAAAAAAAAACTGCGTGCAAGTATTACCTGAACCTAAGAGAGTGGCACCAAGGCTTCTGGGTAAGTGATTGGGCTGATAGCTGGCAGAAAGGTGCAGATAATGTTGCGGAAAGGGAACTGGCTGCTTGTAAATACTATTTTGAAGCAGACTCAACCTGTAATGCCCAAGACGGTGGAAGCCAGACAGAAGTGAGTCTAAAAGGCAATCCCAGGTTGTTAATGTGGCAGATAGACAAGAGAGGCAAAGAGGCTTCCCCTTTGAAGAAAGCTATTCAGAAGAAGAGTGCCTTGCCTACCAGAGGAGGTTGGAGTGCTTTAAACATCTATCATGTCAAAGTCTGTCTAAAAATCTTTGAAGCTGTGGCAGTAGTCCAAAATACTGAATGTGAAGTGGTGTATCTGGTTGTCAGTAGATGCTACATTGCAGTTGTCTAAAACAGGATGAAATAATGCCGGATAAAGGTCACTGTTCTCATGAAGCGAGTAGAAGTATAGTTGTTGAGGTCGAAGCAGCAGTACTAAGAAGGCATCCTGACAAATATACCATTTTGAACTGTAATTCAAGAAATCCTAACTGTTAACCAAGAACTGTGTATCATTGACAGTGTGGATATTACATTTCCTTTTGAACTGTGGCAAATCTTCTTAAAGAGGTGATAAAGCGGGGCTCTGTTGCACAGAAGAGCCGTGCAGACGTGAGCCTTTGCAGCTCTGGTGAAGCTGCAGAAATCCTGAACATGTCTGCAGGGTTTTGAAGTACTGCCCCAAGCAGCGGAAAGCAGGGGCAGTAAGCCAACGCAATCCCGAAGAAAACCGCAAAGGGTATCCCCACAAACGGAGCGTCGGAAGGGGAGAGAGGTGACAGGCGTCATCTTCCAAGCCCAGACAGGCAGTATTGCTGAAACCTGCGACCGTGGACAGCAACGTCGCACACAGACACCAGTAGCATATTTAACCCCCAGGGCAGGGGTGCAGCAAGCTCCAGGGTATAGTGCTGCCACGGTCGGGGACTGTGCACTCTAACGAGTGGGACCTGACATCGGGTGCCCCTCCCCCACCGAGCGGGAGGCTGAAGACAGCATTGGAGAGCCACCACTGTTCTGCAGCGAGCGAGGTGAGGAGCCCGGGGGCAGGGATCTCCATAGTGGGCCGCCGACCACAGAGGGGCTGGAGGTAGACGGAAAATCCTCATTGTTGCAAGCGGCATAGGGACACTTTCCCCGCCGCCCAGAACACTGCCTGGGCACACGCAATTGCTGTGTGCTAACGCAGCTGTAAGCCACCAACGTTAGCTTCACTCACCATGTGGCACTCAGAAGAAGCCCTCACCACCAACTGGATCAATACCTGGGCACACAGACATACCCTCAGCCAACCCAAGCACTAACAGACAGCACCAGCCTACCCCATCATGCGGCAGCACAGCAGGACAGCAGAAGCCCTCCCGCCCCTGCAGGCGGGTGGAAGAAGGCAACGCGCCTCTGGCTAGTGCATAGTCCCCAGAGGCAGACAAAAGGGAGAGGGGCTGGGAGGACGGCATCAGGCCCACAAGGCAGCCACAGGACACAAAAGGCCCCAAAAAAGGGGCGAAGAGGAGGGGAAAAAGCCAAGATTCACCCCAAGACTTGTCTGGGGCAATATAACACCACCAAGGGTGGGGAGGAAACAAGGGCAAAGGCATACAGACTTCTGCACTCTGACCCTAGCCCAGGGGTGGGCTGCAACAAGCACACAAGACCCTGTGAGGGCGACACAGACGGACAGACCCAGTGTCGCAATCTGCACCCGGGCATCCTCCCCCCCACTGGGACCGTGGCTGGCTCACCCGGCTATGGTGCAACACGAGAAAGCAAAAGGGGGTGTTAAGACCACCCATGCGACGCACAAGCCAGCCAGACCAGCAGCACAACGCCTGGCCCTCACCACCCGGGTACCGACAACCGCACTGTCTAGGAAGCAGGGGAACCGGCAGTGAAGCACCATGGTGAAAGACAAAGCTAAGAAGACCGGACTCCAATGCAAGATGGACCAGTACATGGTGGGGGATTCCCAACCACCCTCAACCCGCACCATTGAGACAGCCGGCATGTAAGGGGAACCGTAAGACCCCCAAATCACGCTTCACAGCATAATGGGAGCCATAGGGGAATCTGGGTCCTCAATGGAAAATGGAAAATAGACAGCCTTTCAACAGAAGTGAACTTCCTCAGGCAGGACATGCGAAACATGGCCTTGAGGGTAGGGGAGGCAGAGCAACGCATCTCGGAGTCAGAGGATGCTATTAAAAAAATTGAAAAGCAACTGTCGGTGGTCACCCAGATGCTCACGCAACTCGAAAACAGGGTGGAGGACAGTGAGGGAAGAGCCAGGAGAAACAATATTTGCATACTCGGAGTGCCAGAAAAGGAGGAGGGACCCAGTATGGAGCTCTTCATGTAAAAATGGCACTCTTAGCCTCAAAAAAGCTCTCAAAATTCTTCTCGGTGGAACGGGCACATAGGATGCCAGCAGGTGGCCCTGTCCCTGGGGCACCCCCCGGACTATAATCGCACGCCTGCTGAACTGCAGAGACTGGGACGCCCTGCTACAAATGGCGCAGGCTACCGGTCCCATACCGTATAATGGCTACCGGATTGGGTTTTTCCCTGACTACACCAGGGAGGTCCAGAGAGCATGCCAGTCCTTTGAATCTGTCAAGAGGAAGATGCACCCACTCGGTATGAAATATGCGCTCTTTTTCCTGGCGCATCTCAAAGTCTATCACGAGGGAACAGTGCACCTCTTTAACAATCCGAAGGAGGCATGGTCATGGCTAGAAACAACCGTCCTCTCACTGCCAGAACACCAGATGCTGAAAGGGCGACCCAGAAAAGAACCTGCCCCGGGCCAATCCCCAGCATTTTTCAACTCACAATCGACAGAGCGGGCAGCACTTCTGGGACCTACACCCGGCAAAGAGGGCAACAGATCACTTGGCGCCTACAGATACCGGACGATACTCTTCTTGCAGGATATCTAGGTGAAAATGTCTATAGCGGCTATGGATCAGGAGCAGAGGCTCGCATGGACGGTTTCTGCATGTACCCAACACATGGTTGACACTGTTGTTTCGCACCCAGTTGGTGCAGAGTTAGGGATACAGGTGCTTCAAGTTTGGGAGGAGTACAGGGAAGGAAGGGGGGTGGCCAGACCGTTGTTGAGGTTGGATTTGCAATGTACGCAGTGCACAAAGGCACCCGAACAGGGGCTGACATGTGGAGGGGAGGGTTAATGGGCAGCAGGGGCGGGAAAGAAAGGAGGGGCACTACCAGGGCTGCAACAGAGTTCCCTTGGGATGATGGCTCATGACGGGAAAGTTACAGTGATGACCTGGAATGTAAATGGGCTGTGCTCCGGGATCAAGAGAAGGTTAGTCCTACAGTTTCTTAACAGGCTCCCCCCGATATTGTGTTCCTCACAGAGACCCATCTAGCAGGAAGGGAATGCAGATTCTTTCTCAGGTCTAATTACAAGGTGTCTTTCCATGCAGACTTTGCTAGGGGTTCCAGGGGAACGCGTATACTACTGCACAAGAGGGTCTCCTTTCAGCAAGCAGAGGTGAGGACGGAACCCAGGGGGTGCTACATCTTGGTAAAGGGGGAACTGCGGGCTGACACTCCGGGGATGGTATTGGTTTACACCCCACTCCACTTTCTATATACCTTCTGGCAGACCTACAGGGGCTCACGCTCCAACACTATGCTGACACCTGGATATCAGGGGGGACTTCAATGAGGTGATGGACCGGGGCCTGGATAGATTGTATGTGGGCACCAGGAACCTGACAGCCTGCACCAAATTGTGCTCATTTGCCGAAGCTCTGGGGTGGGTGGACACATGGAGATGGATGCATCGTACCGAACGGGGCTACTCCTTTTTTTCCGGGGTGCACGCATTGATGTCACGAATTGACTATTTTTTCGTCCCAGCAAATGTGACACACCGGCTGCTGTCTGCCAAATACTTAGCCAGAGGGATATCAGATCATTCCCCTCTAGCTATGGAGCTAAAATACGTGAGGGCAAAGCCCAAGGGGAGTTGGCGCCTCAATACCTATTACCTAGGGGAGCCCGAATTTGTAGAAGGCCTAGCGGCAAACACCAAGGAATATTTTTAAATGAACCCAGGGACGGTCGACAGGCCTGTTACACTCTGGGAAGGGTACAAGGACACGCTGAGGGGGGAGGCCCTCTCAATGGTGGTGGCTAAGCGTAGGCAGCATGCAGCTGAGGTTGAGAAGGCGGAGAGGGCAGTGAAACAGGCAGAGGTGGAGTTTCTCTCCTCGGGGGCGCAGGAGGCCAAGAGGACACAACTCACGGCTCAAGAAACATTGTGCAACGTGGCACTGGACAACGCCAGGGAAGCGCACTCGGCCAAACAAAGCCAAATTCATGAAACAGGGGAGAAAGGGGGTAAAATGCTAGCCTGGTTAGAAAGGAGGGACAGAGGATCCGGACACGTGCGTGCCTTACGGGATGCCAAGGGGGAGGAAATTACCAGTGACACAGACATATCGGAGGCCTTCGCACAATATTACGAGGCTCTATACAGTGTGGGGTCGGAGGACCGGGAGGCATGGGTGCCTATCCCGCAGCTCTCCACCGAACAAGCTTCTGGACTGGAAGCGGACGTCTCGTATGAGGAGATCTTGGCAGCAGTTACACAACTACAGACCGGGAAAGCGCCAGGGCCCAATGGGTTTCCACTGGAGACAAGGAAGCAGATGGGGGAGAAGGTTTGAGGCCATCTGCATCGCCTCTTTCTAGAATGTAAACTGGATGATGAGCTGCCGCCTGACCTCAGAAGGGCTAGCATAGTGGTTCTCCCGAAGCCTGGTAGACCCCCGGAACATTGCGCCTCCTATAGGCCAATATCCCTAATAAATGGGGAAGCTAAGATCCTGGCCCGAGTACTGGCTAATCACTTAATGCGAGTGATAGGCTCGTTGATACACCCGGACCAGTGCAGGTTTATGCCCTCCAAATCTATGCAAATTAATCTATGCCACGCACAGCTCACTATTGGACTTGCAACCGAAGTACCTGATGCGTTGGCAGTCCTCACCATAGACTTCGAGAAGGCGTTTGATTCTGTGCGGTAGGACTCGCTCTGGGAAATAATGCGCCGCATGGGATTTGGTGAAAACTTCCTTGCATGGGTACGGCTATTATATACCTCCCCATAAGCGGTGGTAAGAATAAACGGGGTCACCTCCCGGACCTTTGAACGGGAGAGAGGCACGCGGCACGGATGCCCCTTTTCGCCACTGCTATTTATTCTTGCAATAGAACCCCTAGCAATACAACTCAGGGAAAGCCCGAACTGGGAGGGATTTAAATGGCCTGGGCGGGAGAGGACATGGTCTTACTTTACACGGACAACCTCTTAGTATATCTGAGCAACCCCAAAGCCTCATCCCTGGTTGTGACGGGAATACTACAGGAATGCCAAAGCTTAAACGGCTCAAAATAAATTTGCAAAAAACCATCCTTTTCACTCTGCAGGGAGAGACAACGTGGCTCCCCCAGGAATGCCTACATATGATAGCAGAAATGGGCTTTAAATACCTAGGAATCCACCTCAGCTCATGCTTAGCGGATTATATTTGGCTCAACCTAACCCCTGTAAAGCACAAATTCGCACAAGATATTACCCATTGGCAATCCCTCCCACTAACCCTACTGAGCAAGGCGGCTCTGTTTAAGATGCTGACACTGCCCACATTTGTATATGTCCTACAGAACGCCCCGCTCCTGATTCCCGAAGAGGGTTTTTTTGGAAATAGAGGAATTCTTGAGGGGGCTCGTATGGGGGGAAACAAGCGAGGGTGGCACTGATGACGCTACAGCGGTCAGTATGGGTCAGAGGAATAGGCTTACCCAACCTGCGCAGATATTACTGGGCCGCCCAGCTAGGGGTGGTAAATGACTGGCTACACGGGGACCAATCACTTCAGCACGTTGCCGCGGCAGAGCGCAAAAGGTTGAGAGGCTGGATGCCCAGACAGGCCCTATATGGGGAGGAAGTGATACATGAGGACCCTACATGGGCCAATGCGACACCCGTGCCAGGTGTGTGTGGAGGCTCACCAGGATCTGGAGTAGGGCCGGAAACCAACTCTAGATCAATCTATATGGTATAACGTGCACCTCGGCGAGCTGTCGAAGGTTGGGTATTTTGAGAGCTGGGCGGCGAGTGGAATAGACACCTTGGCAGACATCACACAAGATGGACGCCGCCAGGTGTTTGAGGAGCTGTAGGGGCAATATGGCCTATCAACAGGGGAAGGATTTTGATATATGCAAATATCTCATGCCATCACAGCCCAATTCCCCTCCCTGGGAGAAGTTCCAAGGACGTCCACACTCGAGGCTAACCTATTCACAGCGGGAATCTCTGCTAAGGTCACGTCCACTTTATACCAAGTGCTGACGGCATTAAGGGCTGCAGAACTTACCAGCCTGCGAGAGAAGTGGGAGCAGGATCTGCGAAGGATGGAACCGGAGGAATGTGTAGAGGCCCTGGTGTTCCCAAGGGAGGCGGGAATGACAGCAGGCTGCGGCTAATGCAATTTAAAATCTTTAATAGGGTATACTACTCCTGCACAATGCTCAATAGATGGGGTAAGATAGACAGCGACACATGTCTCAGATGCAGCAGGGAAGGAGGTACTTTTTATCACACACTTTGGGAATGTGCACAAGTCAGAATCTTCTGGGCTAATTGTACACAAAACTTGTCCACTGTGATGGTGGCCCCGGTCCCCTTGAAGACGAAACTGGCACTGCTGGCCATATGGGAAGACACTATCTTCACGAAACACAAGAACACTTTACTAGCTACAGCAATGGGACTTATCAAAAGGCTGATAGCAGCATTCTGGGGTTCAGAGGAGCGCCCAAGGTTGACTCAGTGGTCTGCGGAACTGGACCGCTATCTGGCCCTAGAAAAGAGAGTTTATTGAGCCAGGGGCTGTCCCGGGAAATTCACAAAGATATAGGGGAAGTGGGAAGGTGTTGGCTAAGTGACTTCATAGGATGGACTACCCAGTCTTTAAACATTCTTCCTGCCAACTTACCTCGCCAGCACCATGGAAGACGGTGCTCTCATTTCAACACCAGTAACATGCATCGAGTCTACTGTAATGTGCATAAGTCATACCTGTTGTGTATTGTTTTGTTTTGTTCTGTTGTGAAAACAATAAACAGATGGATTTAAAAAAAAAGAGGTGATGTAGCATTGTGGCCAGGATTACCAGTGGGACTATTTTGCTGAAAGTAGAAAGTGGATAATTTCACCCAAAAGAGGAGATTTGTTACCAGTGAACCTTTTGTTAATTACTTTGAAACATCAAGAACTTATTCAGGAACTTTCTTTCTTTGGTTCAACATTTGCAGAAGTGACTTTGAATCCTGGGAAAGGAAAATCATCCAGGACATTCGAAAGTCATGTAGGAAGTGTAAATGTTGTTCATGCCATGTTGAATTGCCAGATCTTTTCTTTATGTATTTGTTATTTAGGGGTTATCCTGGGTTACAATGTATTCATTTAGCTTTACGTTAGACTGGGAATTCCTCAGCAGAGTAGGGACAGTGAGGCATTTTGAAATATTTTCTTTTATAATAAATTGAGAAAATCCTCAAACAGTGATCCGCCTCGCATTACTGACCCCTCACAGAAGTCAGCAGAGGGGCTTGGCAGTCTGTGTTTTTTTGGGCCTGGTTTAGCATGCCGTTGCTCACCAGGCAATGGGTACATTCCTGAGCTAACCCCTGTAGTGAGGAATACCTCTCTCTGGCGGACTCTCCTTTCGGTGCTGCACCCCATAGAATACAGTTGAGCGCCACAAAAAGTTCAGTCCAGTTGTACACATATCTCCTCCACCTTTTCCTTCTCATGAGTTCCTGGTCCTCTTATCTAGCCTCGGGAGTATAGTTCAGGGGCAACGTGCTCATTTGGAAGCAAAACGACATGGAGCAATACAGGTTCAATCTCCGGGCTTGCGCTTAGAAACCTCTGGGTATTAAGTGTGTTATAAATAACTAATTATAATTATAGCTCTGCCCACATCCCAACTATCTACCCGACTTTGCTCCTCCCTATGAATACTGCATGTTCTACCATACTCCTCTTTTATTTATATACTTATAAAGCGCCGAGAGTCTGCAGGCATCGGGGCGCATAACATACAACATGTAAATAACAGACAAAACAATCAACCATCAACCTCGGCTGACTGACAATCCAGGATCAAAGTTGGCTACTTGCAACACCAAAACAACCTAGAAAGATACACAAATGCATACAAGTGTAGAGGACTTGTGGGTGGGAACATGTCCTGGACATTTGTGAGTCTGTTTATAAATGCAGGCAAGCTGTTGGACCCACATCCAATGGGAATGCAGTCGGTATTGTCTTCAGTACACCAATTACAAATTTGAAGTCTGCGGAGGACTTTCAAGTCCTGAGGTCTAATACGCATAGGGCCCACCCTGCGATTAAGCCACGCTAAGATTTTATTTTTGAGTGACTCCCTTGATTCCTCTTGGCTAGGCTTGTCGACATTAGTTAAGATGATGTTTCTTGAGTCTAGGGCAAAGCTCCTCACTTTGGGGTCCACAATTCTGGCCATAGAGGATTTACTTTGACAAATGTACTGACAGGCAGCCGGTCAGGTAGAACAGCGAGTAGAGCGCTGGCTCGCTTTGACATCCGTGCAGAGCCTGCTGACGCAGGTTCAAATCCCAGCAGGGCCAAACTCAGCCTTGCATCCTTCCGAGGTTGATAAATGAGCACCACACACCATGGGTAATAATAAGCAGCGCTCAGATACCTGAGGGTTTGTAGAGCTATATAAATGCACAAACAAACAAACTCCAACACCATAACCCAAGGCAGGAGGCACTATTGAAATGCAACACAACATAACATGACACTGTGGAAGGATCAAAAGCCTGAGTACTGGTGAGAAATAGACAGGATTTTTGTCCTTAAGCATTTTACCCAGAAGCACAAGCCTAGTGTTTTTTTAACTTACAAAATCCTTTTGATAACCATGACATACATGAGGAAATCCACCCCTTATTCCCCAGAAAATGGGAGGCTCATTTTGCTTGCTTTTCAAAGAGCTTTGTCAAACTTAGCAAATTCAGAATTCTGACATAAAGCCCCTCCCAAATGTTTTTAGGGGCCTTAGAAGAAAGGAGGTAGAAGGCCTTGGCTGTCTGTGTCTCTTAGGGGGTCCTCAATACTGATCTTGGAGTGCACTAGTTTTGTGCTTTCTTGGCTTGGGTCCTGAAGGCTTCCCTCCCTGCTCCTCAGTCCTGTGGGTACTCGAGTACCCACAGGACTCGAGTGGTCCATTACGATGGGGGCAGATGCCTTCTTACTCATGGAGCTTCCCCTCCCTCCTCGTACAATGTGCCCTAGAACCCTGGCACAGTCCAGGGGTGCTCTATATCCTCTTTATTTGATGCAGTGTCTTTTCTTTCTTTATTTTCTTTCCTGGGCTTTGATACACAGAGCAATGCCTCATAGCTCTGGGAAGCTAATGCAAAGCAGCGTATTAGCAAAGTATATAACACAAATCAAATTTTTAAAAAAGGATCATAAGTACATAAATAAAATAATAAGAGGAAGAAACTCTGTATATGGAAGCCACTAGTTGTTTCAAAGAATGAGCCATCCCTCTCTCACCAAAAAGGACCCAAATGTTTCTTACTCTGGCCAGGAGAGATTATTTCTTTTTTTGTGTGTGTGTGTTTATCAATTTTATTGATTTTACAAAATTGAGAATTTGAGAAATTCTCCCGTCTTCAATCTTCAATTTCTTTTTTTCTTCGTGGATGATAGTAAAAGTATTTCTTTTTGTTTATCAAATGATTCAGGGTGGCGCAACGTTTTAGAAGTCGTTTTCAAGGGGGGGAGGGGTTGTTTGCTCTAGTTTGGAGCATTCTGCTAAGGCTGCTTGAAGAATCTTTGCAGTCACAATTGACCAAGAGGTTTTTTCACCACTCACTAGGTAGCAGCACCATGTTTCTTCTTCTTGGAGGGTGTTTGGCTCTAGGAGAGGGCTGAGGTATGCTTTTCTCAGGACTAGGGTCGCCGGGCAACTCGTCAACAGGTGTCGGACTGATTCAATTGAAGAGATGTCCTTACAGAGTCTGCAAGAGCTGGTCGTCGACATGTCTCTTTGTGCTCGGATTTCGTTGGTAAGGAGGAGGTTTAACCGGGCCCTTAGAAATATTTGTCTCAATGCTTTGTTTGGAAACCTCTTGACGACTTGTTCTGTTTCATTAAGTTTTTTAACATGGAATGGCAGATTGGTAAGTAGTTTATTAGATCTTGCCAGTTCCTGGGTTTCGATCCTGTCAAGCCGGTCCATTTTCTCCTTAATTTTTGTTGGAATTTGGATCAAATCTTCCTCTGAGCATGCTATTTGTTCCAATTGGGATCTTTTCTTTTCTGCCCAGGTTGATAGCATCTTACAGCCTCCTCTTTGTAGTTCATTGTTTATCATGTTGTATAGAGGGGGCGAGTCCTGGATAATCACTTTCGTGAAGAGAGCCATTTTGCTTGCTTCCACTGTTGCTTTCAGCGAGAGTAGACCTAATTCTCTTCTGATTGCTGAAACAGAGGTCAACTTCGGCCTGATGGAACTGTAGGCATGGCCTCTCCTCCATATATCAATGATGGAACTACTTTTGCCTTATAGAACTTCAGGACTGGGATTAGTGAGAAACGTCCGAACTTCCTGTCCATCACTCGTGCCTGGGAGGTTAGTTTCTGTGTCTTCTCCCATAAATAGATCTGTATTCTTGCCTAGCATCTTGAACTGTCCATCATTACCCCTAAATACCTGAAGTCTTTGACTACTTCAATTTTGGTGTTCTCGAGGTTCCAATGATGTTTTTTTTCCCTCGTTGATGTTTTTTCTAGTATCATTATCTTGGTTTTTTCATCTCAAGATTGTTTTTTGAGATGTAGCTTGCCAAATTATTCAGTTGCCTCTGTAGGCCTATCAGTGACTGATCCACAAGGAAGATGTCATCGGCGTATAAAAGCCGGGGGACCAAAGACTCACCGACTTTTGGTGGAAAAGCTCTGATGTCGTTGCATGATTCTTTATAATCTCTGAGGAAGGCAAACAACAGGGCAGGTGCGAGGGGGCAGCCTTGTTTTACCTCTCTGTTGGTTGGAATTTCGTCTGACAGGAGACCATTTTGGTTTAACTTAACTCTCATCGTGGTTGCCAAGTGGAGTGCTTTAATTGGCTCCAAGATTTGGTTAGGGCAGTTCCAGTTTGCCAGTTTTGACCACAGCAGTGCTCTATCAATCCTGTCGAAAGCTTGTGTGAGGTCGATAAAAGCCAGGAACACCCTGGTTTTTCCGGCCCAAAGCTTGCTTTTTATGATGCTTAGCAGCATGATGTTCACTGTGGTTCCAGTATTTTTCATGAATCCTGCTTGGAAGCTCCCCAAAAGGAGAGAACCATATATGTTTCCAATTGTATCCAGCAGTGCTATCGGCTGAAATATTTGGGGATCGGATCTGTCTCCCTTTTTGAAGATTGGCACAACCACTGAAGAGGTCCATGATCTTGGTATTGACTTTGACTGGCAAGATTCTTTAAAAACCAGACTGATGAATGATGCCCATTCAGCTGGGTGTTTCCTTAGATCAATATGTGTTACCCCGTCTGGGCCCAGTGCTCTCGATGACTTCAGCTTCCGTGTTGCTCTTTCTATGTTGTCCCGTTTGAAAGATCTTCCCAGGGGGTAATGCAAGGTGGCTTGGAAAGCAAGGATGGCTGAGCGGGAGGTTGGAATAGGGTGGTGAAATGGGTCTTCCATCTTTCATCACTCAGTGTTTGGCAGCGTGGATCCTAGTTGCTTGTCGGCAGACTTGACGAGGGACCAGAATTCTCTGGCGTCTCTTCCTGCGACTTTCCTCAGCATCTCCTTCGAGTCGTGCTGGTAGAGGATTATGAGGTATGATTTGACCCAAGATTTATACTTCTTTAATTCGTCTAGGAACATCCTTTGGAGTAGGGCTGATTCAGATTTGGCGACTTGTCTCTTTAGTTTTCTGAGGTTGCAACGTTTCTCCACGAGCAGTTTGTCGTAGTGGTGGGTAGCAGATTGTGTTGCTCTGTGGTGTTTTGAAGGACATGTATGGTAGGGTATCATTAGAGGTTGATAGTCAATTTGTGGTGGACCTGTGTGGTCTTTTGGGGCGAGCTTGGTTCTGTAGTTTGATGTTAATTCTTCGATTTGTTCAGCTGTTAATCTCAACCGGTTGCCTTGGTTAGTAGTTTCCACTTTTTCTGCCATCATTGGGTTGGTAAATCTGAGAGAGCCCCACATTATTTTCAGAATGTTGTGATCACTAGCGTCCAATCTTATTATCTCAAAGGATGTCACTAGGTTGAGCATGGCCTCAGAGACAAAGATGTAATCGTTTGTTGCCTTTTGGCTACCTCTCTCCCACGTCAGTGTTTGGGGGACTTTGGGGGAAATCTGGTCTGTGTTGTAGAACTTTCTCTAGTCCATTAGCTTCTGCCATTGTTGTCCTCGTGTGTCGCCAAGGGGTTTTGAGCTATTCAGTGGTAATGGTTGTTGGGATCTCGGCACTTGGCGTTTAGGTTGCCGCAGATGATTATTAGCGAGACATCAGAGTTGGCATAGATCCCATCTATTTCTGATTCTATAGTCCTTAGAAATGTCTTGTCTGTAATGGCGTGAGGATTCCAGTACGTCGTGATTATGACAATCAAGGTAGCCAGGATTTTCCCCGGCGATGATTCATAACGGTCCCACTTCACCAAAACCGATAAATGGCTTTGTGTGTGCGACAGTGGTTTTTGAATGGACAGCCCACTGCCAGAGCGAACTGCAAACAGAAGACCAGTGGAGGGACGACCTAACCGGCCTTTGGTCACAGGCGAGATTTCTATGGTGAATCCGTCCATGGATGGTGTCGTTGTTAGCCAAATTTCCTGGAGAGCCAGGATATCAAAATCGCCCAAGTCGATTTCATACATTTTCATCAGGTTCTTATGGCCACGGGTATTCCACAAAGCCATTTTTAGTGTTGTTGTGGTTGATTTGGCTCCGGCTATGCTCCTCAGGCTTTTCTTCTTTTCTTGTCTCGGGACTAGTTGCTATTTGTTTGTGGTTGTTGATGACGGTTTCGGCAACCATGTCCAAAGCTGTTTGATCGGGGCAAATGATAGGACTTTATTCAGAATTTTTGTAGTTTTCTCCACCAGTCGTTTCCTTTGCATCTCTTCAGCGCATGTTATGTCGTTCAGCTGACTTGAGCCTTCTGTGGGTTGGTGTCTGGACTTTGGAATCGGCTCAGTCAATTGATTGTCTGGGCTCCTTCTTGAGTGCCTCTTTCCTTTCCTAGGGTTGTTTGGAGTTAGAAGAGGTGTAGCCCTGGTGTGATTTCAGTGACTGGTGGATTCACTCTCGTTTGATTTTTGCAGTTGACTGCCTGTCCAGTGATTCAGTTCTGTTTTTGACCTGTAATGTAGGCAATGCGATGCCGTTGGTCTTGGAACGGTTTGTTGGGCAGCGTTAAATGCTTTTGCTGGTATCTCTGTTAAGAGCTACCCTCTTTGGAGTAGGTCGTCCACTCCTTCTTTAGTTGGTGAGGCTATTGCAGCATCTTTTATGTGGAGGCAAGCTTTCGCTTTCTGAGCTTTGTGGCACGGCTCCACTAAGATAATGCCATCTAATCTCAGATGTTTGAATTCCTGGATGGTTTTTAGTATCTTCATAACAGTTCCGGAATTTAGCGTCAGAAAATCAGAGTTTCTTGGGATTTGTTCTAACTTGAGGATTTTTGTCAGAGGAGGCTGGCACGTTCGGGTTTGAGGATCAAGTTTTTTGCTCACGCAAGTCTGCTCGCTATGACGACGTGATGGGAAGACTGGGAGTATTTGCGACCTGTCGCTTTAGGACACACAGCCATAGCTGGAGATTTTCTCCCAGACGGGTGATCTGAGTAGCTGTCGCGTCTCCCTACGATTCTTTTCTCAATCTTGTCTCGAGTCTTGTCTGTTGTGAGGTTACGCGCAGAGCTTGACTCTTGACGAGTGCTGGTCCTCTTGGTGTTCTAGAACTCTCCCATGATTGTGGGGGGGGGGAGTTTGTTCACTATTTTGTCTGTGTTTTTTGGGCTCCGGTTTCCTCCCTTTTTCCACTCTGTTTCTGTCTCGCTTTCAAGAACTTTCTCGCAAGCCCCTCTTTCGGGTGTGAGATGTAGAGTGATGTTCATAGAGTTCTCGTCAGACAAGAAATCCTCCATGGTTCTTGGGGATTTCTGTGAGGGGTGTTGTGAAGACCTCCGAGATGTTTGAGGAATCATTCTTTGTTGTATGGGGACTGTTTAGTTGTCGGTAAGCTTCCTCTTTGAGACAATGGTTTGGTTTCGGATGCTCCCAACCATATCTTTTTTTTGTTTTTTTGTGCCTGTAGTTTCAGAAAAGTCGTTAAGCAGAGAGGGCTCTATCTGAGACGAGTTGTCTTTTATTGGAGATCCAATAACAATGCATGGGGGGTCCACTTGTTTAGATTTTTTAAAAGAAGTTCCTTTTTTCCCTTCTTGGTAAATTGTCGGGTTTTGGAGGTCTGGTTGGCTACCAGTAAATCTGAAGAGAGATGTTTGATCAGCTCTTTTTGGGTTAGGGTGATTATTTTGAACATTGATCATCGTCGGAGTGGATAGGCGTTTACCCGACCCCGATTGCAGGGTTTGTAGTGTCTTTTCTGAGCAGGGAGGTGAATCTGTTTGCGTTGCAATGTTTAATTGCTGTTTGCCGGTCCGGCCAGGAAGGAGGCCTTGGTTTTCTGGAACAGCACAGAAGTTGTCTGCTGGGGCTAATCTTTCGTGTTTTTCCTTAGGCTCTTTTTCTATGGCAAATAGGTCAGTTTTACATGCATCAGTGCGAAAAGGGTTGTGTGGTCCTTTAATGTATCATTTAAGGCCTTGTACAGCTTCCCGAACGGGGCTAAAGTGACTGTAACATCAGACATTATTGACAGCATGTCCGTTTTTTTTAAGGAGTTTCTTTGGGTGCTGTGGAGGGTAATTCGTTTAGACAGCGATTTCTGCCACACGTGTTTAGAGCAAGCTTGTGTATTTGTTTGTCGGGTAAGTTTTTTTTGAGATTTGTTTATCACTGCGGGATTGAGGTGAGAGAGTCCTTCTTGTGGTGGTTGGTTTAGTTGGTATTGGCAGGTCTTCAGCTGCCTCAAGACGAGTAGGTGAGTGGTGGAGCTCATCGCCCATGTGCAAGTCCGAGCAAGAACTCAAGGAAGCAATTTTAGTGGGAGTTTTCTTTTTTTGCGGCCCATGTTTAGCGTAAACTATGGCCGCTGGTGAGTAATCAGATGGTGAGATAATTTCGCCGGAGGATAGAGCTTCGTCAGCATTTGCATTGTATTTGTGAGCAGTGGAGTTCGGTGCTGCCTTTGAGTCTGACTTGCGTTCCTCATTTGATGGTGGAGAATTGGAGGAATTTTCGTTGAGCGACAGTGCGTGGGAAGACCCGGAGAAGCTCATGCTTTTCTGTTTTGTGTTCTCGCTAGTTTTTACCACGGTTTTATGATTTTTAGGAGCTGGGAGAGGTTCCATTAGAGCTTCCAGGATCTCATCATCCCTTTAGATACACTTCTTAAGTAAAGGAGGAATGGCACCTCTTCATGAAAGGAAACTGCAATTTGCCCCAGGGCAGAGGGAAGGAAGGGTATGAGGGGTGATTCCTCTTGCCTTTCGGATCAAGGGCCTTGGCTGAGATGCTCTTTTTAACTTGCATTTGTATGTACTCATTCCATCTTTTTTGTTAGGGGAAGGAGAGAATATGATATCAGTTTCCTTTTATGGTAGATACTCAGGTCATGTTATATTATGTTGAGGTTTTAGTCTAATGTTTTTCCTTACATGTTTAATGTTCAAGCACCTTTAGCAAAGCAAAGCATAAGGCAGCATGTAGTACCCCCAACTAAACATGCCAAAAAGAAAAACAGGAACTGAAGGTATACCTGGACATCTAAGCTGTTAACCAGACCCTAACCGCTGTTTTCACCTAACATTTTCATGATGCCTCCTATCATCAGGATATAGTGTTTGCTGCCCAGAGTGAGAAGCCTAGTCAAAGACTGTATTGTGTAAATGAACTCCCATAAGCACCTAGCCTTAGCCTAAAAGTATTCCTGCCTCACACACCACTATAAACATTCCCGGAAAGGTCCTAGTAGGACCAAGGGACCTCCAGGAACCCAGAAAGTGGCCTGTGCTCCCAGGGAAGCTGTGGTCAACATCCCACCCTCAGTTAAATTTGCCCATACTTAGATCGTGGTTCTACAGGTAAGCGTTTCATTTTTTTCTGCTGCCCAACTCCATCTGAAGCAGCATGGCGCTCCAATTCCACACAGAGCCATCCCTGCCGTCCTCGATTCCCCAGTCCAGCTTCCCCTTCAGTCCCGCCTCCGGCACCCTCCCCCATGCCCTGATTGGCTACCCCGAACGTGTTGTGCTGCAGGGCCTAACCCGTTGCACTCATGCTGCCTGAGCCACTTAGATCGTGTTTCTACAGGTAAGCGTTTCATTTTTTTTCTGCTGCCCAACTCCATCTGAAGCAGCATGGCGCTCCAATTCCACACAGAGCCATCCCTGCCGTCCTCTATTCCCCGGTCCAGCTTCCCCTTCAGTCCCGCCTCCGGCACCCTGCCCCAGGCCCTGATAGGCCTACCCCTCCTCAACCTTGACACGACACGGGCAGCCCTCTACCCAGCAGCCCCTGTGGCTAAGGGCCCCAAGGCAAAGGGCGGCTCCAACAATGGCGGCTCCAACAATGGCGGCTCCAACAATGGCGGCTCCAAGATGTGTCTGCAGGTGTCCGCAGGGGACGCCAAGGAGGCCTGCAGCCAACAGACACCAACAAAAAACCGTGAGTGTGGCATGGGTGGGGAGTAGAGCAATCACTCTACTCCAGAAAACCCTGCCACTCTATCTTACCTACCAATAACATAGAGTGCCATAATACTAGCATGTCCAATCTTAGACAGAACTGTGATTGTTAGCATGTCCACTCTTAGACGGAACTGTGATTGTTAGCATGTCCACTCTTAGATGGAACTGTGATTGTTAGCATGTCCACTCTTAGACGGAACTGTGAATGTTAGCATGTCCACTCTTAGACGGAACTGTGAATATTAGCATGTCCACTCTTAGATAGAAGCGCCAAATCTAGACAGAAGTGTGATTCTTAGCATGTGCCACACCTAGATGGAATTCTCAAATCTGGCCTGCGCCAAATCTAGACAGAAATGTGATTGTTAGCATATGCCACACCTAAATGGAGTTCTCAAGTTCGGCCTGCGCCAAATCTAGAAGGAGATGTGATTATTAGCATATATCACACTTAGATGGAATTTCAGAAATGTGATTCTTAGCATATGCCATACTCAGCTGGATCTTTAGAAATGTGTTTGTTAGCATATGACACACTTAGATGGAATTCCCAAGTTTAGCCTGCGCCAAATCTAGACAGAAATGTGAAGGTTAGCATATATCACACTTAGATGGAATTTCACAAATGTTATTGTTAGCATTTGTAACTCTTAGCATGCACCACACTTAGAATTGTGAACCTAGCTTGCGCGGCATCCAGATAGAAATGTGACTGTTAGCATGTACAGGACCTAGATGGAATCCCACAATTGCAAGGACAGCAATGCCAACCAACCAACTAACAATTCCATCCCTCTGCATACACCTCTCAAACTATAACCAAACACAACCACAAACCTTAAACGCAGCATTCCGCACAAACCTCACAACAACGCAACAAACAAAACAAACCACACATAGACTTGCACAACAGCACACAACGACTACGGACCATAAAACACCCCAAGCCCAGCCGACGGACCCACCGTGCTGAGGCTGCCAACAGCACATCACTGCTCTCTTGCACTTTTCCAGCTTACTCCCACTAACCCACCTCTCTCCTCCCCTTTTTCAGAGCCGCCAGAGCACCAGGGGACCACTTCGGTGGTGATAGTGCGCGGTACAAATGTCCTTTAACATTAACATTAACATTAACATTAACATTAACATTAACATACTGCCTTGCAGCTTTTCCATCTATAGAATTAGCCATTTGTAATTAGGGAAGTAAGTAGAAAGGCTTTGCACGATGCAGTTTCTAAAAGCCTTGGTTCACCTTGACACTGTGGACGGCTCAAGGTCTGGGCACTGCTGAGCCACAGACAGGCTTTGTGTCCTTAAGCACTTTGCACAGAAGCACAAACCTAGGGCTTTGGTACAAAAAATAATTATTTTGTTATGCATGACATAAATAAGGAAACCCCCAAAAAATCTTAGGTTGTTTTGCTCACTTTTCAGGGAGGTTTTTTCAAACTTGGCAGTTTCGGATTACTGACATGCAACCCCAAGTGTTTGTTGGGGGCCTAGAGAAGGAAGGAAGTGGAAAGTCTTTGCTGTCTGTGTTTTCTTGGGAATGGCTAAAACCTGTCTTGGATCACCATGAGATGAGTCCATTCCGGGCAGACCGCCCTGGCGTGGTGAACACTGCTCTCCAGTTTTCTCTCCTTTCGGAGTTGCACTCCATTGAATACAGTTGAGTCCCACAATAAATGTGGTCTGATCGCACACATAGCTTCTCCACCTTTTCCTTGTAATGCCTTCTTGATCCTCTTATCTATCCTCACCCTCATCCCAGCTACCTACCCGACTTTGCTCCTTCCTACCACTAATGCATGTTCTATCATACTCCTCCCTTGCCTCTCTGACAGGCAAAGAGCATCTGCCTCAAAACCCGTGGCAGGAGGTGCTATAGACATGCAAGTTAACATAACATACAGTAGAGAGCCAATCTGGCTGTTTGGAGGCAGCAAACATGTTCAAAGCCCCCCCCCCATTGTCACTTGGGTTCATTAACAATAGACAGGTCTCAGACCAGGATTTAAACCTACAGACCCTGGTGGTGATCTATAGTCCACCAGTGGCTCACAGAGCTACTTGTGACCCACAGACCCACAATGGGGTGAAAATGGCCACTGGGCCTGGCTATATGGCAGACCCAGTGACACTTTTGGAGGCTGGCCACAGCTTGGCATAGCCTTCAGCCATCCCTGGGTGCAGTTGGATTACTTGAGGTTGGGGAGTAGGGTTAACTAGTCATGAGGCAGAGTCAAATACAGTGCGGCAGGGTGTGACTTTTGGTTGCACAAATGTTTTATTGGGAATGACTGCGGGTTTCTGAGTCTAAGGAGCCATCTGTGTGGTTTAGTGCAAGAGCACCTTCTCGGAATGGCAGATTTGGATAGTGTCTCTTTCATGGTCTGTGAAGAAAGGTTCCTTTGGCTAATGTAGACATGTCTGTGGATACTCTTTAATGATAAGTTGGTGACAAAAGAAGCAGGCTTTCAATTGTTGCACCACAAACCAAACTGTAAAAATACCAAATTGGCAGCAGTAGTCAAGACCTGCTATTTTATGATCCGGAAAATAAAAGGCATCCTTCCTTATCTTGCCTTAAGAGCATTTGCATAGTTTTTAAAAGTTTCCAATATCCTACTACAAACCCTCTTTTTTAAAAGTTGAGTTCACAATTTCTCTATGCTCCTCACGATTGCAGATGGAAAGAAAACTGACCGTCCCTGCATACAGTAAAGGAAAGATCTGGTGGACGCTCCTTTCTAGAAGGGTCGGCCTTAGCACGCGGCAGTGCCCCTGCCTGCAAAGCAAAAATGTGGCGCGTGCCCTGTGGAGTCCACAGGGGACACCACATTTTTCTATAGGCACCGATGCGAAAGTATCAGCGCCCTATTGTTATTCGATGCACCTCCCTGTTAGGGAGAATTCTCATCTATGGCTGATTTCCCTCACCTAGTGAGTCCCCCAGCAGCTTTGCTGGATTACTGGAGTTTATTTTTTTTCCACTGGGTAAGAGTGAGAGCTTTTCCCCCACTCTTACCTGTGTTTTGCTATGTGTTTCCACCTGTTTTTGTGATTGTGGGCTCTGAAGGACATCACTTCAGTAGGCCCCTTCTTTATGTGTGTCACGCAGCATCTTTTGTGCAGTGGCACCGGGTTGTTGTTCAGACTCCCACCGACTCCATTTCTGAGGTGATTACTGTCCCCCAGAAAAGGGTAAAGTTAACATTAACTTTACTTAGTTAATCTACCACAGATCCCGTACACCCCATCTTCCATGGAGTACTGGAAAGGGTTAATTCGTATCCCTTTTTGATCTGTACCTCCTGGAGCATTGTTTTTCTCTTTTAACATTTAGACATGGCTGGTGGCAGTGGTATCTACCCTAACTTTCTACCACGGTTATCTTCTATAACCGTGGTAATATTGTAGGCTATTGTGTTAGCCTAGAACTTAAACCCGCTTGACCAAATCCTTTTTCTTTTGGCTCCGGTACGGTTATTCGCCATTTCTTCTTGTTAAACTCCTTCTTGTGTTTTACTTTGCGTGGCAAACTAGGTTTGCCTTCTTTGTTCGCTGTCTTTTGGCGGGCTTCTACCTAGAAGCCCTCCTCAAGGCGCCTGCGTGTCTAGGTGGGCTGGATATGATATGATATGATATGGTATTTGTAACGCGCCTATACACAAGTGTTTCAAGGCGCGACGAGGCAGGGAGGGGGGAAACAAGGGGAAGACAGACAAACGATCCTACTAGGCCAGGTGTCATTCAGATCGCGCAAGTGCAGAGGTAAGGGGAAAAGGAGAAAGTGCAGGGGGAGGAGGTGGGGGGGAAAGTGCAGTACAAGGTAAGTAGCGTAATAAAATAATAAATAATAATAAAAGGGCCAGCTGGTGGCAAGTGCGAGGTAAGTGCAGAGCAAGTGCTGGGAAGGGGGCTGTAGGGATGCAGTGACAGTCCCACAGTGCAGGGGGAGCCAGGGAGGCAGTGCAAGTGGAGAGTGGCTGGGCCCTGGACCGAGGTCACAGAGTGGCCCAGATGCAGGTTTAGTGCAAACTTCAGTGGGGAGTTTAGCAGGTTTAGCAGGGGAGAGGGAGAGAGAAGGCAGAAGCGAAGAGGAAGGTTTTGAGGTGCTTCCGGAACCGGAGATGGTTCTCCTCAAGTTTCAGGGAGGCAGGAAGGCTGTTCCAGAGGGAGGCCCCTGCTGCGGAGAGAGATCTACCCCCAGCTCGTTGCTTCGAGAAGCGGCTGACCATGAGGGAGTTGGAGACGGATGAGCGAAGGGCTCGTGAAGGCAGATATTTAGGAAGAGAGAGTTGAAGGTATTGTGACCCCAGGCCCCAGAAGGCCTTGTGGACAATGCAGAGGGTTTTGAACTTAATCCTCGCAGCCACTGGGAGCCAGTGAAGAGATTTCAGTCCTGGAGAGATACGGTCCCTGGGCTTGAGGCCAAGGACAAGTCTCGCAGTTCTGTTCTGGATAAGTTGCAGAGGGCGGAGAGTGGAGGCAGGCAGATTAAGATAGAGGCTGTTACAGTAGTCCAGCCTTGAGAGAACCAGGGCTCGGGAGACAGTGAGCTTCTGGGGGAAGGAGAGGAAGGGAAGAATACCTCTGAGGAGGTGCAGCTGGTAGTGTGACTTCTTAGAGACGTCAGAAATATGAGGAGAGAAGGAGAGTGTGGAGTCGAAGATGACCCCGAGGTTTTTAGCTTTGCAGGTAGGGGCAGGAAGAGGGCCAAGGGAGGCCGGCCAGAGAGCTGCAGGAAAGGAGGGAGGGGTGTAGTCACCCCCTGCACAGGGTTTCCTAGGAAACCCAAGTCGCACTTTGTTACGATTGGTCAAGGTGGTTGTCCCGGCTGGACAACCACCCTGCTGCGTGATTGACAGCCAGGCTGTGTGAATGGGGGTTTTGTGCATAAAAGGCAGGTCTCTTGGGCTAGAAGTCGGAGAGAGTCGCCACTGGAACTGCAAGGAACCGACGAGAAGCGGAGAGAACGACGGCTGCTGCAACTACCTTCCCGGTGAAGCCCTGCTGCAGTCCTGAGCTATCTACCTTCAACTACTCAGAGAAGATCCAGTCCAGAGTCTTCTTCCCTTGAGCTTGGTGGGAAAAACCAGCTCATCTTCCACAGCTAAAGGATCCTCTTCCTTGGTCGGAATCGCTGCACACAGCTGTAGTGGTCCGGATAGCCATCTGAAGAACCTCTCCATTTTTTAAGGAGCGCACCTTTTATTCTGTGTCGCTGCTGCCGGCCTCATCCCTGTGTGTGGTGCAGACCCCCTTCAGGCGTCCTCCTTCACAACGAAGCTCCAGGAATCGTGGGTCTGCGGGAAACCACTAGGAACAACTGCCAGGGCACCAGCTGCACCGTTGGAACAAGGTACTGTGTTCTGCTTGAGGAAACTGGGTGAATCCCTTTTCTTCATTTCCAAGGCTTGCCCTTGTCTTCCCTCCTTCTTATAACTTGTGCTTCCGAACATTGGCAATATCGAAGTACTTATGGCTACGTTGAATCTCGAACTATCTGACTGTGCGATCCTCGGCAACAGGCCCCGGTGTCTCTGAACCCTGGATCCGGCTCTTTGACTTTCGAACTCCTGTCTTTGAGTGTTTCTTGATTCTACCTGCCTATCCAAAATATTGCCTGTGATTTTTGCCTCCAACTCCCTTTGGGTATCTCAATTGCTAAGTGTGTTTTTACCCCGGTAGTATTTCATGTCACGGATAGCGTTTAGTTAGTAGACCGACCTGTCAAAAAGTGATCGCAATTGTATTCACGGAAACATGTTTTGTTCGTAACACCGGTGCATTCAACACAGGGTACTTACCATGAGACTTACTGTACAAAGTGAATTGGTTAGTTGTAGTATATTTAACATATGGTTTTTATTGAAGTTTAATAGAAGTGTTGTGTTTATAACGAATGGTTTAAAAATAAATGTACTTATATTTTCCTACCTGAAACCTTGAGTCAGTGTTTGCTTGAGTCACAGTAATTGTGGTCCCTTTGTGTAATCTCTGCTAATGCTCATATACTCTTGAGATAAGCCTGGCTACTCCGCTACTGCTACCACTATAACTTAGTAATACGGGCTTGTACCAAAGGTAAAACTTGTATTGCCACCTGTAGTCTTAATCGTGTGTAGTGGTCCCTAAGGGCACTGCACAGGATTCTGCCTAACACTCCCCACCACCAAGGTCCCAAGAGTGGGGCACACTTATTTTCAATAGGGCACCTGCCACGCCATCTCCCACCACGCAACTTCGGGGAAGACCATGAAAGACTATCCGAGCTGGCATGGCGGGGGGCTAATGGTGCCCCGGCCGGTCGCCCAGGCGGCCATGCCCTATGGCCAGCACTGCTTTCTAGTACATGCGATCAGAATCTTGAATACTCTCCCTATTGATCTTTGTAGAGAATCCAACCTGCTAGTTTTCTAGAAAAAAATGTAAGACCCTTCTTTTTTAACTATAATTAGTTCATTTTCCTCAACAGAAATCTCCTGGTTTTAGTCTACACCTCATGAGTCGTTTAGCGCCGAAATACCTATTGGTGATTGTCGCGCTTTATAAAACTCCCCTATAGCACAGCATATAACACGGGAATGAAAAAATAATGAAACGATGATTTCGGGAGCCACGCGTGCATATTTAAGTGCAATTGTAGGATGTGAAGCTTAAGAACAACAACTGCACTAAGTCAGGTGAACAGCCCAAGGGTTGGACTCCAGTGGAGACAAACATCTTTTACATAAATCGATATTCCAAGATGTACACTAGATGGCGCTGTTCCCTATCAGACGTGAAAGCACTGCCTTCCCGGCTGGGCGTGATCAGTAGACTATGGGAAATTCATTCGCTTTTCGTGTTCCCAACCACCTAAACCCACGCAAGAGCAGAAAAAACAACAGACAAAGGGCTCAAAGTTATTTAAGCTGAATGGGCAACTGCCCAGCAATATAGAAGAGTCGTACACTTAATCACTTGAATGCAAAGCGAGTCCCTGAGTACAGGGCCGTTTATTTAAAGACACGCCGACCTTGACCTTGCGGCTGTGGAGACTAGTATTGTCAAGCAGCCATTACTGGATTTTTAGTTTCTTGAAGTGAAAGTTTCTGAACCTCTCTGCACCTCCGCAGTGCCTGGGAAACACGCAGTTCCTGAAATGTGTTCCTTATTAACTGACCTTGACGCTCACTGGATACCAAAACATCAACAGTGTTTTTATTCCTATCGGGAAATGTAGCGTGTGATAACAAGTAACAGTAAACAGTACTCTGTTCTACAAATGGTGATTTACATAGAACATTGCAAAGGGACAATAAGGCAGTTCCAAACTGTAATGTTCACAACCATTTCGTTTTACTGTGTCCCATACATACGTCAAGAATACTAAAAGAAAAACAAACACACCGTGGCAAAGTCAACAGTTTTGTCTTTTGTGTAGGCATGAGATAGGCATTGGCCAACCACTAAGTGGCCATTAATGGTAGGAGCTCCAACACGGTACAAGTACCTGGGCATAATAGCAGTGCCTGGTAAATGCTTATGTAATACCCGTAAACAAGTCAACATTGTTGGCTTTGCCAATGCCGGTTTTTAACAGGGCTTCCGTTAAGGAAATACATATTGCTTATAAAGTGTCGGAAGGCACATGTAGCTAACACATGTCCATGACCCCAGTGGCGCATTTAGAGCTCCAATTAAGCCACTAACTCTCAGAAGACTGCTTTGAAAAAAAGAACCTGTTTAGTGTGAACTGACTTCAGCTGTAAAACAACTAATACCCACCCTAAACAGTAGCACACTCTTTCTCTATCAGGGGGTGCTGTGCCTAGGTCTGTGGTGATGCGCCGCCTATCCAAAAGGAACGAGGAGAGCAGCTATCCCCCCACTACAGCAACGATTCCTATGGTTTTATACAAGCAACTCAATAGCTCGGAGAAAGAGGTGGAGAAACATTAGTTCAATCTTCACCCTTTTTAACCATCTCAACGTTCCAGAGTGGAATTACATGTGGTACTAAATCCGTTTATTCACCCACAGAGCAATATGTATGAGAGGTGATTTTCCAGAGCAATGCGTTGTGTAAAACTCAAAAGAGGCAAGCCATACGAGTGGGGCTTGGTGTACCAGTCAGGAGGAGTGGTAATAAGTTAATATGGCATCCCTTCTGCTCAAAGCATATTAGAGGAGCTGGGAGAGTGTGGGGGGGAGAGGGTTGGGTCGACCGGTTTCGATGGTGTTGGTGGTTTGGTCATCATCTTCAGGACCGAAGAATTCAACACATTGTTAATCCATGCAATCCATGGTTAAGTCTGATAGGGATCGAGCAGCCATCCCCTGACCTGGCTCTCGGCAAGGCCACCCAGCCAACCGGAGAACCAAGACACAACATGGACTTCACCAAGTAGAGGGATAGTAGAGGGATCGTTTCTCTCCTCTTTTATTTTAGATAGGCGGTGCATCACCACAGACCTAGGGACAGCACCCCCTGAATGGGATAGAGTGTGCTTCTGCTTAGGGTCAGTATTACTTGTTGTACAGCTGAATTCAGTTCACACTAAATAGTTCTGCATTGTTCTGTTTTCTCCACGCATTTCCTATGTGTTGCATAAAGCCTTTGTTTATAATGGTGCAGAATGCATTCTTTGTAACAAGCATAGCTTTCCCTGACTGTTATAGTCCTTGAAAAAGAAACTGCCAGGCACTCCGATCACACGGCTTGATGTCACTGCTGGATAAAGCTGGCTCAAAGAGATCCCGGGAGGATGTACTTTGGGCGGGGAAGGGCAGGTAGTGGGTGGGAATAGTTAGAGGGATTAGCATGGCCAAGGGCAGTCAATGTGTGGGTAAATAATCAAAAACACCCACAAACATATAACCTCTCCTCACACCCTCAGCCTCACCTTGCTGTTCTCCAATGCAATAGTTTCAGCTGATAGGTGGCACTTTAGCAACACCTGACAGCCGAAGGTATATAGAAAACCGGTAAATAAAAAACAGATCAAGGTAGTTAAACTAGCCATTAAATTATTAACCTTGACCTTGATTGCATACTTACTAATCGATAGTTTCCACTTAACACAATAAATACTTAAAGGCATGGTATCATGCATCATATTTTATGTAAAAAGAAGTAATCATCATGGATGGCACCTTGATGAGCAGCTTTAGATCACATGCTGATATACTAATATGTAAACTAGCCACCAAAGGTAAACATCAAATGTACTGCTCCGCAGGTCCCATTTTAGAACAAATCCTGGCTGCTTTGCAGCAACATTTATCAAGTAAGAAAACAAGTTTGATGCCTGGATGATTGACATTGTTTAGCTGGGACTATTCTAGGCACGTTGCCAAGGCAATAACTGAAATTGGCCTTTCTAAATTGGTTTTCTTGCCCCTCTACTATGTAATCTGTTTGTCTCCGATATACATCTTACTTGTCACAATTTTTCTCCTCGTATTGAGAACCAACATATTGCATGGCTGTTATACGCGGATGATATAGTCATCCTAGACAGAACTCCGCTGGGCCTTCATCGCACCTTGAACGCACTACATTACTACTCAAAAGAAAATAATTTAAACCTCAATCTAAAAATAAAATGAAAAAAGCTTCCAATTAGTGACCAAAAAATAATAATTTCACATGGAAGATTGATGGTACCGCTAATAAAGCAGTTATTAGAACATACATTTATCTAGGAGTTTCTCTTCACAGTCATCCCAGTAAGAAGCGCCTTGAAAACAATCTAGCTCCTAAAGCCATGAGAAATCTCAGAACCATTAAAAGATACATCTCTTTAAAAGGTGGCTTTCCTATTGAAGGTCTCCTTAAAATATATACATCTAGCACTATTCCTGGTATACTCTATGGATTGGAGGGTTTTCCTCAGAAGCATATCCAATTCTTGGCCTTACCAACTCAGTTCCCATGCAAGCAATTCATTGTGAGCTGGGCCTCACTTCGCTTCTTAGACTCTGCAAGATAGCCGCAGCTGCCTCTACATGACATTCCTGTGGGAAATTGGCAATGATAGCTCTTCATTGGGATTATTTGTGAATATGCTCAAACGAGATCACTCATCTAATTCCGCTCTGCTTGAATTTCGCAAAGATTGTGAGAGGTTCCACTCTGAAATTGATTGGTCATCTTCTGAATCCTTTAATCATGGTAGTTACAGGAAAGAAATGAAAGCAAAAGTCTTAGTATGAGACCATATTAATAATCTAGCTAAAATAATGTTATAGAATATGTCAAATAAGGTATTCCCTTTCTTACTACTATTAATTATATCACCAAATTGAATAATTCACATCTCAGAAGATTCATTATGCGTCTTCGTTTCAATATTCTTCAAACACTCTCATATATTGGTGCATGGGAAAACACTCCTAATGGGAAAAGAACCTACCGAATTTGTCATACTGCAATTGAAACTTCTCGCCACCTACTGACTCAATACTATAAACTACACAAAGCTTATCCTAAAATGCGCATGCAATTTAACTCAGATTCAAACAAATCAATTCTGGGTGTATTTTAATTTCAGCAAACTCTGTGATTCTGGCGGAAGCAGCATTTCACACTTGGCTAGAGGCTGACAAATATTTTTCCCCTCTTGTTCCAAATCTATTGTTTTCTCTTGAGACACTTCTGAGATTGTTTTAGTGTGAATACCAAGTATTGAATTATCTTTGACTTATTTCATGCTGATGATATTGTAATACCTGCTTTTTCTGTTGTTTTAAATAAATGCACGTGACATTTTGATATATTCTAGCTAATGACATAATGTAATTTTGATAATTGTATACATTCTTTTTTGTGAAAAAGGTTTAACTTGTAAACCATGTACGCATTTATAATAAAAAAACGAAATTGGCATTTGTATCTGCAGCCAGCGCTCTTACACACTCCACAGAAAGGTGACTCTAAATAGAAATGTGAATTGCAGACATTTTTAACATCACATAAGTTATTATGATTCTTTCATCAATGTGCAATTCCTACTAGTAGTAGAACAATTTCAATAACATGTGTTTAAAATTCTACATTCAGTAGCTACAAGAAAGCCTAACCGGTTTTGACTAATGGGTCAAGAATTTGCTTTCTGAGAGCTGGTCTTCATCAGGGGTAGAGACCAGTCAAAATGAAAGAGCAAGGGTCTTCTGTGTATAACATCTATCTACACTTGGATTATCATGATTCTTATGTACTGAAGTGGCAAGCCAGATGCACTGAGGGTTCCAAGAGAAACAAAAGAAAGGATACTTTTATAAATGTCAAAATATTTGTATTACACTTAGAGCAATCATTTAACATCCTATGTTCCATATTAAGCTAATTTTCTTGTTTGAATATCTGTGAAAGTGGGACAAAGTTTTAAATTTTTCCCTTCAGTAATAAGTATCATTTAATTTTCTGCTACTGATTTTTGATCTGTATCTCCTTAAATGTCAAAGAACTATTGTTTGATTAATGATGAAACTAACAGTAAAGTCCAAATGCATTTCATGTCTTCCTATGATCCTTGCCTTAAAAGAAAACTATTGTCAAGATGGGGAATTATCCCCTCTTCTTTAAAGTTTGTAGTAGGGACGTTCAGTGAAATCCAGAAGGTATTTTACTATTATATCATGTTCGCAGTCCTACAGACACATGTAACTAGGAAGAGTATCAGTACCATAAAAGAGATCAGAGAAATGGCCATGTCCCCTCCTCCTCACCTGTACAAGCACATATGTGAAGATCAAGCTTTCAGGCATGATCTGCTTTCACTAATGACAACCATTGTTATGCGGGTAGTTTTTAATTACAGGTCCACTTAGTCCACCGTTTAATGTACATATGGGGTAGAAGAAACCATATTGAGCAATGAGTGGTATCCAGAAGCCCTGTGTGATCTGGAATGTTTTCCAAGTTCAGATCTATGTGGCTAATGGAGAGGGGTTGTGGGGGGGTAAAATATAGAAGGGGAGAAGGAACAACAAAGGTGGGACAGAGAGGTAAACAAGAAGAGGATGGTGAAGGGAAGGGAAGGAGGCTAAAAGCTCATCTCCTTTGTCTCTTTTGTAGGGAAAGTAGAAGTAGGAGAGCATGCATCCCATTGTGGGGTTTCAGTTACCGTGTTTCCAGATTGGAATGTTTCTATGGCTACACCTAGGAAAGAGAAACACTTAAAAAGACGTGACATACACAATACTTTTAATGCTACCTTTCTGTCTATTCCACAGTAGAAGGCTGCACTACTGCTACATAATGTTAAAGATGGTGTCACTTGGGCGCAGCGTACCTTTTCGTCCAGTAGTCGGCCTTGTAGATGATGCCAGAATGCCAGGAATTCTGTGGTGAAGTGATGTATGACGCAAGGAACCAGCCCAACTCCTGTCCAAATAGGTACTGGACTGGAGGGGAACCAGCTCCCAACGCCACGGGTTCGCTCACCCCTGATTAGCGTGGCGTCAGGACAGTGCAAGCACTGGCAGGGGGAGCCTGATAGTCTTTGGTTTGAAGTTCTCTGAAGACAACTGGGTAAAGATGAAGATGCGAGCCGAATCCAGTGGCAGGAGCCCAGGAAGGAGTAACCAGCAAGGGAGGTAGGCAAGAGACAGGGGAACCAGGGAGGACCAAGGAACCCAGGCGAACCAGAGAACAACAGAGAAGGGGGGAACCACCCCAGGCAGAAGGAGGGAGCCAAGAGCAAGGACCAGGGAGTCTGGGAAGGACAGGACCAGGAACCAGGGGAAGGAAAAGGGAACAGGCAAGGCAGAGCAGGAATCAGGACAATGGCAAGAACAAGGAGCGAAAAACGACGATCCGGATCAAACTGCGGTGAGACCGATTTTACCGAACCGCCGGTCTCCTTAAGTAGGGCCTCCCACACCTGGGAGGCTTGGAACGCAAGCCGTGTTGTTTCCCAGGTGCTGGGAAGCCCAAAACGAGGCTTGGACCGCAGACCCGCCAGAGCCGAGGGCTTTGTACACCGCGCATGCGCGGAAAGCGGGAAGCGGTTGGCCGCGCATGCATGGAACGGCATGCCCTGGGAACCCGGAAGCGCCCGGAAACCGGAGTGGCCGACCGCGCATGCACGAGACCATGCGTCCTGAAGGGCCGGGAGAAAGCGGGGGTATACCCTCCAAGGTGTGGCACGCTGCATCAGTTAAGTGGGCTGGAACGAGGCCGGGGTAGACGGCGTGACACCATGCCCCTCCCAGAAAGACCTGGGGCCCCAGGCTTCCAGGGAAATCAGAGAAAAAAGTAACGGACAAGGCGAGGTGCGTGCACGAAGCTGTGTGGCTCCCAAGTACGATCACAAGCAGGGTAGCCCTTCCAATCAACCAGAAACTGGAGCACACCTTGACGAATCCGGGAGTCACATATCTCCTGCACCTCAAATTCAGGAACCCCCTGGACTTGGCTCGAGGCTGGACGCGGACCGGAACGCCCAAAATTGTCTTTCACAAAGGGCTTCAACAGGGAAACGTGAAAGACAGGGTGTACCCGCCAGGATTGGGGCAACACCAACCGAAAAGCCACTGCAGACATGCACTTGGAGATCTTAAAAGGCCCAAAAAACCGAGGTGCCAGTTTAGTGGGTAGATTGCGTACAGGTAAGTTCTTGGACGACAACCAAACAAAATCTCCCACCTGAAAGCTAGGTTCAATGGTCCGACCCCGGTTAGCCTGCACCCTCATGCGCTGTTGTGCCTCTGCCAGGGCACTCCGAGCCAAGTCATGTTGCTTCTGGATAACGTGGATCAACTGATCAGCCGATGGAACGGCACTGGGTGGCACTGGACGAAAAGGAAACAGCTTGGGATGTTGTCCGGTAGAGCAAAAATACGGGCTGGCACCAGTGGCAACGTGGGTGGCATTGTTGTAGGAAACTGCCGCCAAATCCAAATACTTCATCCAGTTGGATTGGGTGGCGTTAGCATAGCAACGTATGTACTGTTCCAAAGTCTGATTCGTTCTTTCAGTCTGCCCGTTAGTCTGCGGGTGATAAACCGAACTCAGAGCTCTGCGAATTCCAAGGAGACTGCACAACTGATGCCAAAAGGAAGAGAGGAACTGAGATCCACGATCCGAGATGATTGTCTCCGGTAACCCATGTAAGCGGTAGATGTGGTGTAGGAATGCCAAAGCCATTTGAGAGGAAGTCGGAATCTTGGAAAAAGGAATGAAATGTGCAGACTTTGTGAAACAATCAACCACAACCATGATGCAAGTGTGTCCCTCTGAAGGTGGAAGCTCAATGATAAAGTCTGTGGCTATGGTATGCCAGGGATAGGGCGGTAGCTCAGTGGGTTTAAGCAATCCCAAGGGTTTTCTCCTGGGCGTCCTGGTCTGGGCGCAAACTGGACAACTCTCCACATATTGTTTGATCTCCTTAGCCCAACCCGGCCACCAGAACTGCCTGGCAATCAACTTCTGGGTCGGCTTGATGCTACGATGACCTCCTACTTGCGAATCATGAAACCCATGGAGTATGTCCAAGCGAAGAGATCTCGAGGGTATGTACAACCGGTTTAAGAAGAACAGGAAACTCTCACGCACCGTGATTTGTGGATGCAGCAGTAAGTTGGCGCGATCTGGGTCTATCTAAGTCTCCTGGAGGATCTTCTGCAAATGAGGAGATATCGTGAGAAGAAAGTGCTTGGGGGATATCAATCCAATGGCTTGATTGACGTCCTCCACCTCTCTTTCCAAAGAGCGGGATAAAGCATCGACCTTTAGATTCCGGGCAATAACTGAAATTGGCCTTTCTAAATTGGTTTTCTTGCCCCTCTACTATGTAATCTATTTGTCTCCGATATACATCTTACTTGTCACAATTTTTCTCCTTGTATTGAGAACCAACATATTGCATGGCTGTTATACTCGGATGATATAGTCATCCTAGACAGAACTCTGCTGGGCCTTCATCGCACCTTGAACGCACTACATTACTACTCAAAAGAAAATAATTTAAACCTCAATCTAAAAATAAAATGAAAAAAGCTTCCAATTAGTGACCAAAAAATAATAATTTCACATGGAAGATTGATGGTACCGCTAATAAAGTAGTTATTAGAACATACATTTATCTAGGAGTTTCTCTTCACAGTCATCCCAGTAAGAAGCGCCTTGAAAACAATCTAGCTCCTAAAGCCATGAGAAATCTCAGAACCATTAAAAGATACATCTCTTTAAAAGGTGGCTTTCCTATTGAAGGTCTCCTTAAAATATATACATCTAGCACTATTCCTGGTATACTCTATGGATTGGAGGGTTTTCCTGAGAAGCATATCCAATTCTTGGCCTTACCAACTCAGTTCCCATGCAAGCAATTCATTGTGAGCTGGGCCTCACTTTGCTTCTTAGACTCTGCAAGATAGCCGCAGCTGCCTCTACATGACATTCCTGTGGGAAATTGGCAATGATAGCTCTTCATTGGGATTATTTGTGAATATGCTCAAAAGAGATCACTCATCTAATTCCGCTCTGCTTGAATTTCGCAAAGATTGTGAGAGGTTCCACTCTGAAATTGATTGGTCATCTTCTGAATCCTTTAATCATGGTAGTTACAGGAAAGAAATGAAAGCAAAAGTCTTAGTATGAGACCATATTAATAATCTAGCTAAAATAATGTTATAGAATATGTCAAACAAGGTATTCCCTTTCTTACTACTATTAATTATATCACCAAATTGAATAATTCACATCTCAGAAGATTCATTATGCGTCTTCGTTTCAACATTCTTCAAACACTCTCATATATTGGTGCATGGGAAAACACTCCTAATGGGAAAAGAACCTACCGAATTTGTCATACTGCAATTGAAACTTCTCGCCACCTACTGACTCAATACTATAAACTACACAAAGCTTATCCTAAAATGCGCATGCAATTTAACTCAGATTCAAACAAATCAATTCTGGGTGTATTTTAATTTCAGCAAACTCTGTGATTCTGGCGGAAGCAGCATTTCACACTTGGCTAGAGGCTGACAAATATTTTTCCCCTCTTGTTCCAAATCTATTGTTTTCTCTTGAGACACTTCTGAGATTGTTTTAGTGTGAATACCAAGTATTGAATTATCTTTGACTTATTTCATGCTGATGATATTGTAATACCTGCTTTTTCTGTTGTTTTAAATAAATGCACGTGACATTTTGATATATTCTAGCTAATGACATAATGTAATTTTGATAATTGTATACATTCTTTTTTGTGAAAAAGGTTTAACTTGTAAACCATGTACGCATTTATGATAAAAAAACGAAATTGGCATTTGTATCTGCAGCCAGCGCTCTTACACACTCCACAGAAAGGTGACTCTAAATAGAAATGTCAATTGCAGACATTTTTAACATCACATAAGTTATTATGATTCTTTCATCAATGTGCAATTCCTACTAGTAGTAGAACAATTTCAATAACATGTGTTTAAAATTCTACATTCAGTAGCTACAAGAAAGCCTAACCGGTTTTGACTAATGGGTCAAGAATTTGCTTCCAGAGAGCTGGTCTTCATCAGGGGTAGAGACCAGTCAAAATGAAAGAGCAAGGGTCTTCTGTGTATAACATCTATCTACACTTGGATTATCATGATTCTTATGTACTGAAGTGGCAAGCCAGATGCACCGAGGGTTCCAAGAGAAACAAAAGAAAGGATACTTTTATAAATGTCAACATATTTGTATTACACTTAGAGCATTCATTTAACATCCTATGTTCCATATTAAGCTAATTTTCTTATTTGAATATCTGTGAAAGTGGGACAAAGTTTTAAATTTTTCCCTTCAGTAATAAGTATCATTTAATTTTCTGCTACTGATTTTTGATCTGTATCTCCTTAAATGTCAAAGAACTATTGTTTGATTAATGATGAAACAGTAAAGTCCAAATGCATTTCATGTCTTCCTATAATCCTTGCCTTAAAAGAAAACTATTGTCAAGATGGGGAATTATCCCCTCTTCTTTAAAGTTTGTAGTAGGGACGTTCAGTGAAATCCAGAAGGTATTTTACTATTATATCATGTTCGCAGTCCTACAGACACATGTAACTAGGAAGAGTATCAGTACCATAAAAGAGATCAGAGAAATGGCCATGTCCCCTCCTCCTCACCTGTACAAGCACATGTGTGAAGATCAAGCTTTCAGGCATGATCTGCTTTCACTAATGACAACCATTGTTATGCGGGTAGTTTTTAATTACAGGTCCACTTAGTCCACCGTTTAATGTACATATGGGGTAGAAGAAACCATATTGAGCAATGAGTGGTATCCAGAAGCCCTGTGTGATCTGGAATGTTTTCCAAGTTCAGATCTATGTGGCTAATGGAGAGGGGTTGTGGGGGGTAAAAATATAGAAGGGGAGAAGGAACAACAAAGGTGGGACAGAGAGGTAAACAAGAAGAGGATGGTGAAGGGAAGGGAAGGAGGCTAAAAGCTCATCTCCTTTATCTCTTTTGTAGGGAAAGTAGAAGTAGGAGAGCATGCATCCCAATGTGGGGTTTCAGTTACCGTGTTTCCAGATTGGAATGTTTCTATGGCTACACCTAGGAAAGAGAAACACTTAAAAAGACGTGACATATGCAATGATTTTAATGCTACCTTTCTGTCTATTCCACAGTAGAAGGCTGCACTACTGCTACATAATGTTAAAGATGGTGTCACTTGGGCGCAGCGTACCTTTTCGTCCAGTAGTCGGCCTTGTAGATGATGCCAGAATGCCAGGAATTCTGTGGTGAAGTGATGTATGACGCAAGGAACCAGCCCAACTCCTGTCCAAATAGGTACTGGACTGGAGGGGAACCAGCTCCCAACGCCACGGGTTCGCTCACCCCTGATTAGCGTGGCGTCAGGACAGTGCAAGCACTGGCAGGGGGAGCCTGATAGTCTTTGGTTTGAAGTTCTCTGAAGACAACTGGGTAAAGATGAAGATGCGAGCCGAATCCAGTGGCAGGAGTCCAGGAAGGAGTAACCAGCAAGGGAGGTAGGCAAGAGACAGGGGAACCAGGGAGGACCAAGGAACCCAGGCGAACCAGAGAACAACAGAGAAGGGGGGAACCACCCCAGGCAGAAGGAGGGAGCCAAGAGCAAGGAACAGGGAGTCTGGGAAGGACAGGACCAGGAACCAGGGGAAGGAAAAGGGAACAGGCAAGGCAGAGCAGGAATCAGGACAATGGCAAGAACAAGGAGCGAAAAACGACGATCCGGATCAAACTGCGCTGAGACCGATTTTACCGAACCACCGGTCTCCTTAAGTAGGGCCTCCCACACCTGGGAGGCTTGGAACGCAAGCCGTGTTGTTTCCCAGGTGCTGGGAAGCCCAAAACGAGGCTTGGACCGCAGACCCGCCAGAGCCGAGGGGTTTGTACACCGCGCATGCGCGGAAAGCGGGAAGCGGTTGGCCGCGCATGCATGGAACGGCATGCCCTGGGAACCCGGAAGCGCCCGGAAACCGGAGCGGCCGACCGCGCACGCACGAGACCATGCGTCCTGAAGGGCCGGGAGAAAGCGGGGGTAAACCTTCCAAGGTGTGGCACGCCGCATCAGTTAAGTGGGCTGGAACGAGGCCGGGGTAGACGGCGTGACACCATGCCCCTCCCAGAAAGACCTGGGGCCCCAGGCTTCCAGGGAAATCGGAGAAAAAAGTAACAGACAAGGCGAGGTGCGTGCACGAAGCTGTGCGGCTCCCAAGTACGATCACAAGCAGGGTAGCCCTTCCAATCAACCAGAAACTGGAGCACACCTTGACGAATCCGGGAATCACATATCTCCTGCACCTCAAATTCAGGAACCCCCTGGACTTGGCTCGAGGCTGGACGCGGACCGGAACGCCCAAAATTGTCTTTCACAAAGGGCTTCAACAGGCAAACGTGAAAGACAGGGTGTACCCGCCAGGAATGGGGCAACACCAACCGAAAAGCCACTGCAGACATGCACTTGGAGATCTTAAAAGGCCCAAAAAACCGAGGTGCCAGTTTAGTGGGTAGATTGCGTACAGGTAAGTTCTTGGACGACAACCAAACAAAATCTCCCACCTGAAAGCTAGGTTCAATGGTCTGACCCTGGTTAGCCTGCACCCTCATGCGCTGTTGTGCCTCTGCCAGGGCACTCCAAGCCAAGACATGTTGCTTCTGGATAACGTGGATCAACTGATCAGCCGATGGAACGGCACTGGGTGGCACTGGACGAAAAGGAAACAGCTTGGGATGTTGTCCGGTAGAGCAAAAATACGGGCTGGCACCAGTGGCAACGTGGGTGGCATTGTTGTAGGAAACTGCCGCCAAATCCAAATACCTCATCCAGTTGGATTGGGTGGCATTAGCATAGCAACGTATGTACTGTTCCAAAGTCTGATTCGTTCTTTCAGTCTGCCCGTTAGTCTGCGGGTGATAAACCGAACTCAGAGCTCTGCGAATTACAAGGAGACTGCACAACTGATGCCAAAAGGAAGAGAGGAACTGAGATCCACGATCCGAGATGATCTTCTCCGGTAACCCATGTAAGCGGTAGATGTGGTGTAGGAATGCCAAAGCCATTTGAGAGGAAGTCGGAATCTTGGAAAAAGGAATGAAATGTGCAGACTTTGTGAAACAATCAACCACAACCATGATGCAAGTGTGTCCCTCTGAAGGTGGAAGCTCAATGATAAAGTCTGTGGCTATGGTATGCCAGCGATAGGGCGGTAGCTCAGTGGGTTTAAGCAATCCCAAGGGTTTTCTCCTGGGCGTCCTGGTCTGGGCGCAAACTGGACAACTCTCCACATATTGTTTGATCTCCTTAGCCCAACCCGGCCACCAGAACTGCCTGGCAATCAACATCTGGGTCGCCTTGATGCCACGATGACCTCCTACTTGCGAATCATGAAACCCATGGAGTATGTCCAAGCGAAGAGATCTCGAGGCTATGTACAACCGGTTTAAGAAGAACAGGAAACTCTCACGCACCGTGATTTGTGGATGCAGCAGTAAGTTGGCGCGATCTGGGTCTAAGTCTCCTAGAGGATCTTCTGCAAATGAGGAGATATCGTGAGAAGAAAGTGCTTGGGGGATATCAATCCAATGGCTTGATTGACGTCCTCCACCTCTCTTTCCAAAGAGCGGGATAAAGCATTGACCTTTAGATTCCGGGCACTAGGAATGTACGTGATGTTGAAATCGTAGTGAGAGAAGAAAAAGGCCCATCGAGCTTGACGGGCGGTCTGACACTGCAGAGATCGCAAGTACTGCAGGTTGCGGTGGTCTGTGCGGACCTCTACAGAAAAGCGACCACCAAGCAAATGATGTCTCTATTCTTCAAACGCTGTTTGCAAATAGCTCTCTTTCGATGACAGAGTAGTTTTGTTCACTAGAAGAGAGTTTGCGTGAATAATAGGCCACAGGATGCTCATCGCCAGTAGTAGGGTGTTTCTGCAACAGAAGTGCGCCAACAGCGAAGTTGGAAGCATCGGCTTCGACGATGTAAGGCATCTCGTCGTTGGGATGACGAAGAACAGGTGCAGTACTGAATGCTGACTTCAAAGCATCGAATCCGCTGATGCCTCAGCATCCCAGAGGTAGAGTATCTTCACACTGGTCAGATGTGTCAATAGAGCTGTAAGACGTGAAAACTGCGGAATGCAACACCGATAAAAGTTTGCGAATCCCAAGAACCGCTGAAGTGATTTCACGTCCTGAGGTTGTTTCCAGTTCTGAATAGCCCGGACCTTATCGGTATCCATGTGAATTCCTGTGCAATTGATCACATATCCCAAGAATTCCATCTCATCCCGATGAAAGGAACATTTCTCAGCCTTGACAAACAGATGATGCTGTAACAACCGTTGAAGAACTACACAAACGTGGGAGACGTGTTCCTCCAGGTTGTTTGAGTAGATCAAGATGTCGTCTAAGTACACCCAAACAGAGATGCCAATTAAATCACTGAAAACGTAGTCCATGAATCGTTGGAAGACAGCCGGGGCGTTACATACCCAAAGGGCATTACCTTGTATTCATAGTGCCCGAATGGTGTTTTGAAAGCCGTCTTCCATTCATCGCCCTTCCTGATTCTGACAAGATGATAGGCTCCGCGGAGGTCCAATTTTGTAAAGATCTTGGCTGAACGTAAGGACTCCATGATATTCCGAATCAATGGTAACGGGTACCTGTCCTTAAGGGTGATGTCGTTCAGTTGGCGATAGTCAATACAAGGCCGTAAGGAGCCTTCCTTTTTCTTTACAAAAAATAATGGGAAACCCGCAGGTGACTTAGAAGGAACGATGTATCCTTTCTTGATGCAGTCATCAAGATAATCCCGGAGGACCTGTTTTTCAGACTGGGTGAGGGCATACACCTTACCATGTGGCATCACGGCTCCGGAAACCAAGTCTATGGAGCAGTAAAAGGACCTGTGAGGTGGAAGTGCAATGTCCCTTGGTTCGGAGAATACAGGCATCAAGTCAGCATATTCAGAAGGTATCAGAGACAAGGAACACAAACCAGACGATCCTCTACCTGGGACTAGGGCTGTCGAGACTAACGTCTCCGAGGACGTGTTGGGGCTACAGCAGTCTTGAAGGCAAGAAGAGGAAGTGAACACAAGAGTGCGTGTATCCCAGTTGATTGTGGGGTTGTGTCGTTGAAGCCAAGGCAGCCCCAGCACCACTGGATATGAAGGTGTCCTTATGACATCTAGCGCAATCTTTTCCTCATGTCCCTTGATGCGTAGCAGCATACCCAGAGTATGCAATCGTATGGGGCCAGAAGCCAATGGGGTTCATCAATGACTTTCAGTGGGATTGCTTCTTCCTTGGTAAGCAACGGTATGCCGTTGTTGATGGCAAAGCACTCATCGATGTAGTTCCCGGAGGCTCCACAATCCAACAACCCATGGATCTCGACAGTCTTATTCAGCCACTTGAGACTGACCTTCAGGATCATAAGGACTGCAGGCTGCATGGGTGGAAACACAGATTCAGAACGGGAAAGGACTGGTGGTTGAATCGGACTTGTCGGGGCCTTTCCGGAGCACGACAGGTCACCTAGTTTCCCCCTTTCTTGACTGGTCGTAGGGGACAAGTACCCAGAAAATGACCAGCGGCTCCGCAGTACAGACATAGGCGTTGGCTCCTCCTCCGCTTCTTTTCTTCTTCGGACAAGGGACCCCTGACGGCGCCTAGCTGCATAGGTTCTTGAGTGGTGTCCGAAGTCACTGGTGTTCCAGTAGGCGGGATTGGAGGTCTGAGGAACGATTTCTCAAAACGACGCCTTTCGCCTCTTCTCTCAGCCAGTCTCTGGTCGATCTTTAGCACCTGTTCAATGAGTCTCTGTAGATCTTCAGGTTCAGGAATATGTAACAGCTCGTCCTTGTATTCCTCTCTTAACCCACGGTGAAATAGAGTCTTCTGTGTTATCTCAGGCCATTGGGAATCAGTTGCTAGTTGACGAAAACAACCAATATAGGTGATTATGTCAGCATTGGCTTGTTTTATATCCATTAACTGGTTCTGAGCTGTTGAGGCCAAATTGGGAGACTGAAATACTTCCAGAAATGCCTTTTCAAAGGCCACAAAATCACCGAGAATGTGGCTGTTAGTAACCACGAGTGGAGTCGCCCAAGCAAGAGCGTTTCCAGACAAATTGCCCAAAATATATCCAATCTTGGCTTTATCATTGTTGAAGTGGACTGGACGGTACAGGAAATGTATCCGGCAATGGTTGCAGAATTCCCCCACACATCTGGGGTCTCCATCGAACTTGATGGGAGTGGTGTGTGCCATAGCGCTCTCAGGTGGAGAAACAACACTTGCGCTCTGGGTTACCATCTGGCGTAGAGTTAAATTCTCCTGGCGGAGTGCAATCATCTCCGTACGTAAGGCTTGCATCTCATCACGAAGAATAGTGTCCTCACCCATCTCCGATTCCGAAGAGCCTGAAGCCTGGCGTCTCAATCTGTTAAAGATGGCGTCACTTGGGCGCAGCGTACCTGTTCGTCCAGTAGTCGGCCTTGTAGATGATGCCAGAATGCCAGGAATTCTGTGGTGAAGGGATGTATGACGCAAGGAACCAGCCCAACTCCTGTCCAAATAGGTACTGGACTGGAGGTGAACCAGCTCCCAACGCCACGGGTTCGCTCATCCCTGATTAGCGTGGCGTCAGGACATTGCAAGCACTGGCAGGGGGAGCCTGATAGTCTTTGGCTTGAAGTTCTCTGAAGACAGCTGGGTAAAGATGAAGATGCGAGCCGAATCCAGTGGCAGGAGTCCAGGAAGGAGTAACGAGCAAGGGAGGTAGGCAAGAGACAGGGGAACCAGGGAGGACCAAGGAACCCAGGCGAGCCAGAGAACAACAGAGAAGGGGGGAACCACCCTAGGCAGAAGGAGGGAGCCAAGAGCAAGGAACAGGGAGGCCCCCTACCCGGACTGGGAAGGACAGGACCAGGAACCAGGGGAAGGAAAAGGGAACAGGCAAAGCAGAGCAGGAATCAGGACAATGGCAAGAACAAGGAGCGAAAAACGACGATCCGGATCAAACCGCATTGAGACGCGATTTGACCGAACATCCGGTCTCCTTAAGTAGGGCCTCCCACACCTGGGAGGCTTGGAACACAAGCCGTGTTGTTTCCCAGGTGCTGGGAGGCCCAAAACGAGGCTTGGACCGCAGACCCGCAAGAGCCGAGGGCTTTGTACACCGCGCACCCGGAAGCGCCCGGAACCCGGAGCGACCGACCGCGCACGCGCGAGACCACACATCCTGAAGGGCCGGGAGTAACCGATGCCCAAGACCGCCCGTGCCTCCAAGGCGAAAGCGGTGGTAAACCCTCCAAGGCGTGGCATGCCGAATCAGGTAAGTGGGCTGGAACGAAGCCGGGGTAGACGGCGTGACACATAAAAGGTGACCATTGCCTTGCATGGGTACGCAGCTGCAACTGAAACGTATCTTAGCCAATGCTCAAGATTATTATCGAGCTTTGTACTCAGTGATCAATTTCATTGTTCAAGCAATGACAGGTCCAAAGTAATATAAACCTCATGTATCTTTTATGAAACAATTCAAAAAGTGTACATCTATGGCCCCCTATGTGCCTAAAGCTGTATACATAGGTAAATGTAATTTATGTGAGGGAGGAATTTTATGCATACTCTTGTAGTGAAATGTTGCCATACATATCTAGAGATGAAGAACTTTTATAAAGGGAGTTAATGTAAGGGCATGGAACGACCCCTCAGTCTCAGACTCCCTTTTTCTCTTAATATGGTTCTATCTATCATAAAAGTCAAACCTTGAATATTGGTATCAAAGATGTGGATGTCACATTGTTCAATTTTTTAAGTGTGATATCGACGTTGCTGCCCCTCTCGTCTCCCTTTGCTGTGAATGTCTGATTCCTATTGTCCTTTCATATAATAGTATTTTACCGCGATACCGTAGATTTCACCGAATCCAATTTCCCCTACTCAGAAATCTTCGATTTATGTTTCTTCGAATTGGTTAGGTAAGTAGGTGAATTTGAAAACATACATGGGGTGGGGTAAGGGAATAGGATAAGGTAAGGAGAACTGGAGTGGGCGTGATGGGGATCGCCAACCCGCATAATAAAAGAATCAGGAGAAAAAAATATTCAAAGATTACTCCTTTAGGTTAAGTGTATTTGGTGAAATCACAGACATCTGTGTTACCGGGGGGGGGGGGGGCGGAGGGTGGATGGCAGAGGACTTTTTAACTCTCACTGTGGACATATGTTTTCCATCCTGATGTTCCCAGCTTCGGTGGTCATGGTGTATAAGAGCCCACAAGGACATATAATATAATGAGATAATATATCATCTAAGACAATTTGTGTGTCTATAGATTTTCCAGTTAATGTTACCATATTGAGACAGTGTCAGCCTGATTGTAAATGGACAAGATATACAACCCTCACATACATAGGAAGTGTCCCACCACAGGGGTTATAGGGAGCTATAGGGCTGTAATGGTGCTCCCATGTTGGTCCTAAATCTGCAGAAAGTGGAATAGTTCTTCTTTCCATTTTTCCCTCTTTTGAGTGCAATAAGGGGTTTATTACTTGTGATGCTTGTGGCGGCTTCAAGACAATTTTTCATGATCAGATGTTGCATAGCTTTTGTGTTTAGAAATGTGTGTGACACACCCAATCTGTTCTTTTTATTTCATGTTTTGTTTGGTCATGACCAAAAGTACTAATGTTGTGTCTGAGTACTACATTTGTTTTGTTTCACTTCTCTATAACCCAGAGGGGTGCCATAATCTATATGCTGTCCCTGCACGGTATTAGCTTGCTCGAAGAAGGGCTCTTCCTTCACACAGTTTCTTCACATTCGTAAAAATTATATGTATGGTATATTGTCTTTTTGAATTCATGGATGTGGGCTTTGATAGTGTAAGATAGTGTTTCACTTGATTCCTTTTTAAAACAATTTTATAGATAATACGTTCTTGTGTTCAAAGATTGTAAGGTCCACAAATGGAATGTCAATTTTACTAGATGGCAATGTAAATTTTACGTTCTGATGGGAGGAAGGATAGCTCAGGGGAAACGCGTTTGTCTTTGAAGAAAGACGATGCAGCGCAACACAGGTTCGAATCCTGATCCCATGCTTAGAAACCACTCGTTGGTACTAAGCGCGTTATTAAAGAACAATTTTATTTATAAGTTGTTGACCCATGCCAAATTTGTGACAGCTTGACTCTCTTGTCAAGTCAATATCACTAACACATCATCAATGTACCTTTTCCAAAGGTAAACCCACAGAAGAGAAGACGTGGCGTGGTTTGTTCATAAGGATATAGATCGCCTTGAGCTTCGTAGCCACATACTGATTGGCCATGCAGGTTGCAAAGACTGCACCCATTGCAGTTCCTTTCTACTGTAAAAAGAATTCCCCTACATAAAGGAACACATTCTTACCTAAAGCAATGCCAAAACGATCTATCCGAATGTCTGTGGGTACAGATTGAGGTGTTTCCTTGTCATATAGGATGGAGGGACAGCTCCAAAGGGTCAGTTGCAGCATGGAGAATGCAGACCTGGATAAGGAGATACAGCCAGTTTCTGAGCACTGTGGTTGGCTGAGCAGGTGTGACAGAGTGATAATAAGGAATACAAAATTAAATATGCCACAGTCCATTCAGGGAGGTCAACCTTCTTCTTCTTGTTCTTGTTAGGATGACTCCAGAAATCTGAAGCTAGTGGGCTTTGTGATGGTGCCTAGATTCAAAAGTATGTGTACTGGTGTTCTGCCTGTGGTGGCAGCCAGACAATAGAAAAAGACTGCACCATAAACTGAGAATGATAGAGGACTATCTTGCCTTCTGTAAGAAGCTCAAATCCCACCTCTTCCTTTTACTAAAATAACAGAACACAATTCACTTGCTCATAGTGATGCCCTTTACACTTCAGCATTAAGAAGTGTGACAAAGTCACAGTGCAAACATTGGATCCAGTCTCCAGTGTGCCTGAGAATAGAACCGACAGGGCCAGTCCCGAATGATCCCCAAACACCTTTAAGAGAGCAACTAGTTAGAAACTATTAGGTCCCAAAGATAGAGGGTTTTGAGGACTGCATCTCACAAGATGCATCAGACTTAAAAATACATAACCTGGAGAAAATTCCTGAGTGCCTTTCAGGGATTCAGGTAAAGATCCGCCATGGGGAAACACTAGCTCACCCATAGAGACCCCTTAGTCCACAAGTGGGGAACATCCAAAGGAAGCACCTAACGTGTGCCCCCCAGGAGTAGCACTTGTGAAGGAGAATACATTCTCCTTCCCCTGCAGCTGTAGCATTTAAAGAGAGAAATACATCCTACCGACTCCCCAAAAGAAAAAGGGTTTTTGCACAGGCAGGAAATTACTAGAGGTTTGGCTTTCATTGTGATGTCCTTTTTAGCCCCCAGAAAACCACAAAACAAACTGTCTGTGCAAGGGGAAGCCAATTAGTCATCAATTCCAAAATGTTCCTCAGCTATTGAGAGAACAGTGAGGGTCTTATAACTGAGTTTAAGGAACACAGACAGTGTTTTTTGGGCTGGGAGCCGAGATGAGTAATATGCTTAAGAAGGAGGAGAGCACTAGAGCAGGGGAAGACCCTCAGCCCAGAGGACAGGTGTGCTCCAGTGTGGGAGATCAGAGCCCCCATTGACTCTAGAAGAGAGGTGTATTCCATCGAGGCGTAAAAGAGCTCTTCTGAGTCCAAAATGTTGGCTCTGCTCAAGTGAGGGGGAGAACAGTCTCCTGAACCCCAGAAGAGCGGTGTGCTCCTGTGAGTTGAAAAATAGCCCCCTCAGAGCCCCATATGTGAGGTCTGCTCTAGTGAGGGGGATAAGAGTGCCCCTTTCCCCGGAAGAGGGGTGAACTCCTGTGAGTAGGAAGTGAGCCCTGGGACCAATAATTATTTTTCTCTAAGTGCAGAAATTGTTAGCTTTCGTAGGCACAACATTTCCATTTGAATAACTGACTAATGAAGTGAGACACTTTGTGAGCATCAATATTTTGTGAGCTACCATCTCTGAAGGGACTTTGGAAGCTAATTTCCCCATCCCAAACCACTGCATCTTGCAGCTCTTTTCCCCCAAAGATATACACTAAAAAAACACATGTTGTATATGGTATTACAAAAATATATCACCAACCAGTTCAAAACTTCAAGATCTGCCGCAGTTCCTAACAAAAGCACTCATATGCATAGAAAAATATAAGGGTATACACAATAAATGTATGCTCAGAATAAACAATAGGTTTAGTTGTGGCTATTAGTTTGTCAACACTGCTCAGAGACCATGCAGAAGGTGTTTTATGGCATTGGAAAAAACACTCATGTGTATTACAAAATATAATTAACACTTATAACTGACGTGGCTGGCAAAAACATTATTTGCCCGGTGGAATGATGACAACATAGTGTGCAAGAAAAAATGCTAATAAGACTTCTTGTGCCACTTTAATGAAGTAATTCAAGGGTTAGGAGAATAAGCCTCTCATAAATTGTGTCAGGATTATAATTGCATCAGAATAACTGCACCACAGAGTATGATTATCAGAATTCCTGTGGCTCAGCTTAACACAACATTACATTATCTCGTGAACAGAGCTATGAGCACACTTACTAAAAAAAAAGATCTTACAGCAAAAAGGCATACCCACTACCCATATCAACTCTAGGAAAATGTGCCCAACAAAAAAATAGGGAGTAAAAATAAGTTCATCAAAAAGTGGGAAACAACAGAAACACAGGAGCCTAACCCCTGATTCTACCCACAAAGTTCCACTGATATTTTTAAATCAGTGACCAGCAGAGCAGTGGCATAGGAAAGAGATCTAATAATATTACAGCCCAATCACAAGAGGACATTCGAGGGGAAAGAACATCTTTTAATGAGCATAAAGTATTCCTATTGGCAAAGCCAATTACTTTTAATTTCCTGAAAAATTGTCTGAAGTAGAGAGTCACATTTTATGAGAGGCCTGCTTGCAGCCCTGACATAGGAAGTGAAATGACTGGTCACATAATACAGTCTATAGTTGTTTTGCTCACCCTTTCTCACAACAGCATAGATGAAATTCAACAAGAGTCTCACTGGGGTTTCTTATGAGCCTCTTTGAAGAAGATCACATAGATTTCCCTCTTCTGCAATTCACTGCTATCAGTTAAACAAGATGCCTGAGGATGTTAGAGGCAATAAACACAGGACACGTGATTGGATTGGAAAGCCCTCCAAAGCTGAGCATAGAAAGACACAGAAGGTGCAGTTTCCTAGACTCGTACTACAGTTTTCTATCCTTTAATGCTTACTGCAAGGGTGCAGAAGAAGGAGGCTGACACAAAGGTGGCATGTTTGGGCTAAAGACCTTTATTAAACAATAAAGCAAGAGGAAACCTATCTTTCCCTATTGCTAAGAGGCGTTTCCCTGCCCCAACTAAAGATCTAAGGTGACTGTCAGGATGCCTGTCAACGTAAAAGTGTCCACCGTCCTGTGTCAAGAAAACATCACTTCTGTCCCTTACACTAGGAGAAGTGACGACATCTAGAGATTCATCACATACCATCCCCTTAATTCTGCTGGCTTCCCCATTTCCTTCCATTGGAAAATATGATAGGAAATCTACGCTTCCCTGCTCTTTTCCCTTCCCATGTTCTACACAAAAACAGAAGAGTTATAGGTCCAAAAACCAACGCATGATCCTAGGGTTGGTATCCTTTCGGAGACCAAGCTAAGTGAGAGGTGAATGGTCAGTAATAAGCCTACATTTTCTCCTGGTTAGATAGCATTTTAGGTATCCCATGGCCCACTTTATTGCCAGTGCCTCTAATTCGATGGTGGCATAATTTAATTTGTCGAGGAAATAACCTCCAGCTGATGTATAGCATGAGGCGTAAATCAATTTAAGTTAGCTCAGGAATACAATGGTGTGGACACCATCGTATTCCTGAGATAACACTGCGCCTATCCCCATCTTAGAGGTGCCAGTGTGCAGGATGAATTCCTTATTAAAATTGGGGACTTTTAGCACGGCTCACTACATAGGACTGATTTCAAGGTGTTGAAACAGGGACGGAGGACCAATGCAGTTTTTGGGGCTCTAACTTATTGGTTATACAGGAGTTTGATCGTGGAGTAATTGGGGATGAACCTCCTGTAATACCAGTAAGTCCTAAGAAGGTGTCTCTTGGTTTTTGGAGCCGGTGTTTCCTGGACAGCACAGACCTTTTCTAACCGGGGTTGGACTAACCCATTCCCCACAAGAAATCCCAAGTAATTCACCACTGACTGGGTAAGTGGCATTTCTTGGGGCTAGTTGTAAGGCTGGCACATCTCAGGGCCCTAGTGATTTCATAAAGATGGAACATATGCTCTTCCCAGGAATGCCTATGAATGACTATGTTATCCAGTTATGCGCCGCAAAATCTGGAATATGGTCACAAAATTTGGTCCATTTGTCGTTGGAAAATAGCGGGAGCGCCATGTAGCCAAAATTGCAGGACTTTAAAATGAAACAGACCTAAAGGAGTGGAGAATGCCATCTTTTCTTTGTCTTCGGGATTTAAGGGCACCTCCCAATAGCCCTGGTTAAAATCAGTTGCGGAGAGGTAGACCTCTGACCCCAGACGATCAATAAGGTTGTTGATCTGTAGCATCAGAGAATTATCGAACTGGAATAAGTCATTGAGTTTTCTAAAGTTTACTCAAAACCTCTACTATTGATCTTTTTTGCCACAAGGACTATTGGCGAGGAGCACAGACTTTGAGATGGTTCAATAATGTCTGCGGCCAACATTTTCTCCACCTCTTGGAGGACTGTTTCCTTCCTTACCTCTGGGATCCGATAGGGCTTTAAGTTGATGATTTTTCCATTTGGGAGTGCAGATGTTATGTTGGATTCCTTTCACTCTCCCAGGTTCACAACTTAAGACATCTGGGAATTGGGCCAAAAGATCCTGGATATCTTGCTGTTGCTGTGGTCGAAGGCAAGGGATACTAAATTGGTTTCCTCTGTCTCTTCTGACAATAAACTGCCCACTACCATGGAGGAAGACTCAACTGGGTCCTCCTTCCATTCCTTCAAGAAGTTGACGTGGTATATTTGGGTCTTATTTCGTCTATAGGGTTGGGCAACTAAAGGGGCCAGTTCTCTCTTAAGATCTCATATGGGCCATGTTAGCGGGACATCATTTTGTGTTTTGAAGTGCGTAGAAGTACCAATACTTTCTGTCCAACAGAAAATGATTTGGGTATTGCCTTTGTATCATATTGGGCTTTTTGATTTACCTGTACTTTTGCTAGGATGGAATGTACTATATCTCACACTACGGTCATATGTTTTTTAATCCGCTCTGCGTTGTGAGAGAAAAGTACGATGGCATCTTCCCATGTCTCCTCAACATGTCTAGGACATCTCTTGGATCACGTCCATAGAGAAGTTTGAATGGGGAGAACTCGAAGGAAGCTTAGGGAGACTTCCTGATGAAGAATAATGCCCAAGGAATCATCATACCCCAATTACGGCCATCGGCATCTACCAATTGCTTCAAAATGCTTTTCAAGGTCTTATTGAAGCGTTCAACCAATCCATCCATCTGGGGGGTGATAGACAAAGGTTCTTAAGGTTTTATTCTGCAGAATCGGTTTCACTTCCACCATGATTTTGCTCCTAAATGTGGTCGCCTGGTCTGTCCATTTTTTAGGGGGGAGGAGGCCCACTGGTGAAAAGGAATCAAGTATTTTAAGATTTGCTGAGGTGTATTGTTCCTCAATGGGAAGGCCTCCGGATAATGTTTGGCCTAGTTGAGAATGGGCAAAATGTATCTATTCCCAAGTTTAGAAGGTTCCAATGGGCCTATTCTATCTATCCCTATCCAGGAAAAACGGACCTCAATTATAGGTAATGGTTGTAATGGAGCTGGAAGAGGGTTATGTGGATCAGTCTTTTGACACAGAGAACATGTAGCAACAAAGATCTTACCATCTGCATAGATGCCTGGTCAGTTAAACCTGCTCACAGCATGTCCTTGTGTTTTTGCCATCCTCAAATGTCCCAAAATTAGGTGAGCATGTGCGATTTACAAGACTACCCTTCGTTGGCTTCTCAGGACCACTATTTGGGTTTGAGGGATTCCCTCATCGGTGGTATCTCCCCAATATAACAACCCTTGTTTTATATAAAAAAAAAATAATGGACCATCTTTACTTTTGCCTTCATCCTCGAGAACTACTGAGGAAGGCTTCAACCAGAATAGGGTCATTGCACTGTGCTAACGCTACATCGAAAATTATCTCAGGCTCACTTTCTTCCATGTGAGGCTTTGAAATTTCTACTTTAGGGGGCGGATCTTGATCAGCTTCCTCAAAGTCTTTGGTTCCTCTTTCCTTCAGGTCTTGCTCTTGGATTTCTACAGGTTTGGGAAATAGGGCATTTTCTAAAACCTGCTGGGCGATTTTCTCCCTTATCTTTACATGGTAAGAGTATTTACCGTTGTTCTGGAGAGAAAACTTTGACATCACCTTGGTAGTCCGGGTCCACCAGCCCGGCCATCACATCCAGACCGTGTTTCCAAGCTAGACTTGACTTGGACACCAATCAGATGTATGGACCCTTGGGGGGCGCTAAAACTAAGTCAGCTGGTATGAGTTGTCTTTCTACAGACTCTATTGTAACAATGCGGTTACTGGAGAGGTCCAACCCGATGGACTCACCTAATGGCTATAGAGGGGTTGGAGGCTCAGGTTGTAAGCTTGGAAAATGTCAGGGTTCCCCAGTTTGTATCAACTAAGTGAGATCCCACCCTGACACCATATATAAGAGTGCAGAAGAAGGAGACTGACACAAAGGTTACACGTTTGGGGGTAAATACTTGTATTAAACAACAAAGCTAGAAAAAACCTATCTTTGCCTATTCCTTAGAGGGGTTTCCCTGCCTCAACTAAAGATTTAGAGTGACTCACTGAATGTCTGTCAATGTAAAAGTGCCCACTTTCCTGTGTCAAGAAAACATTACTTATGTCCCTTACACTAGACACTAAAGAACATGGCAGTGCTGATCTGATCACAAGAGAATGTCTCCCTTCTCCTGTATTTAGGTTAAAGTTCCACACAATGCTTCCTTGGTGGGTCAGGAAAATTCCTCCCTTCTCCCAACGTCCAATCTGATATAGCCTGGGGGGATGACTCCCTTCCCCAGGCCGTAAAGTTCCAAACAGTATCTTCTTGGTGGGCCAGGAGAATGCCTCCCTCCTCCTGGTGTCCAGTCTCAGATAGCCACAGGGAATGACTCCCTTCCCCGGGCTACAAAGTTCCAAACAATACTTTCTTGGTGGGCCAAGAGAAGGTTTCCCTTCTCCTGGCGTTCAGTCTCTGTCTCAGATAGCCTGTGGGAATGACTCCCCCCCCCCTCAGGGCTTGTTGGATCTTATTCCCAGTCTGACTTACCAGGAAAATGACTCCCTGTTCCTGGTAGGCTTACAACAGTCACTTACGCCCATGGGGAATGACTCGCTTACCCTGGCCTCTTCTTCATTATGCTTCACACCTTCAACACCCAACTCTGAGTGTTAGGAGGGTCTGCAACCCTGGCTTCTCCTCTTCTTTGATTTGGCCCACTTGGTTCACTTCCCTGCCAAGTACTGTCACAAGGAAGATGACTCGTATCACTCTTTTGGTTTGGGTCCCAGCCCCTGCTTTCTCTTCTTCTATGACCTGGCCCAGTTTGTTCACTTCCCTGCCAAGTACTGCCACGAGGAAGATGAATCGTATCTCT